>NC_143129.1:117575980-118825980 GCF_059928025.1 Delphinapterus leucas
CTTCCTTTCTTTTCTTTTGTATTTTGCTAAGATAAAATTCAGTTGGAAACACAATTTGACGTTTTTAGTCACTTCCAAGTAGAATTAACTTGTTAGTCTGAGTTTGAATGCATTCCAGGAATATTCCCCCCACCCACTAAGCTGACTTACTAGCATCCTGATATGAAGGTGCTGGGGTGGAGACCACGTCATGATATGAATGTGAACTACAGAGCTCAGCAATAACAAGTATTGGGGGAGTGACAGAGAAACAAAGTTTGAAATATATGGAGCTAGAAGCTAATCTTTGGAAGATTCTTCTAAATTTCAGACATGGACAATTTAAGAAGGAAGTTGGAATTAAGTTTTTTGTAGATAGCTCATCAAAATGGAGTTTCTATCCTATTAGGAATATAGCAGAAATATACACAATTATATTCCCACTATATACATTTTTATGGGAATTGTGTAAAGCAGAAGTTATCAGAATTTTTGTAGTTTTAGGCACAAACATGGAGCAGTATTACAAAGGGTGGGCACCCCGTGCATGAGTGCATCCCATTCTCTGTCTGATCATACTGAGTGTATGTGACATATCTCTTCTAACAGTGCCTGGCAGGTCCTGAAAAAACTGTGCAAAATTGCCACAGACATTGTTAAGCTGCCTGAAGAAACGTGTCCCAGTGACAAACATCTACACACATTAATAAATAAGTCACTGTAGGTAGTATATAAAAGCAATTTGTTTACATAATTATCTAGCTCAATGCAATATAGATGCATTTGAATTTCTCCTATGCATGCCATGCTTTCAATTAATTTCATATATTTTCAAAATTATTGGTTATGTCATTAAGCAATATAAAGATTAAAGATCATGTCTGTATACTGTATAGCATGATGCTAGGCACATGACTGCTTAACCAAAAGCAACTACTAATTATTATTTCAATAATACTGTAAGTTTGATGATATAATGGGTCATTGATATATAGCACCTGTTTATTCTTGATAGTGCTGTCCAGTAGGTTACTAAAGCTTCCTGTGGGGAGTTTCCAGTAGGAGCTGGAGTGCACTGATGTGGGCCTCTGAGCAGTAGACATTTGTTTTTGTAGAAGACATCTACATCCATGGTGGTACCCTCTCAGACTTGCCTTGCTCCAAATTTAGTCTACAAATAGCCCCTCATTTCTTATCGCTGCAGGCCAGGTCAATCTACTTGCTCTTGTCACATCCCTAAAAGAATTTCCCAATTCTTAAATATCTGAAAGATGTTTCTTGTTATTTATTTGAAATATAGGAGAAATGCCAGTAGCCACTGTCATTGGCAGAAAGAGCCTCTCTCCCTGTTCTCCTTTGCTCGAAAGATACTAGGTCAGCAAATGAATGGTATTTATTTGTGCATTCTTAGAATTCCAGATATTTTGGCATGACAACATAATACAAACATTATGGAAGTAAATAGCCACTGGATGTGTTATGAAAATAATGAAAAGTATTATATATTCAGTAACTCTTCAAATCCATTTATAACATGACTTTGAAATATCTGAACTTTAGCATTTTCTATCTTCCATGTGTCCTTTTCTGTAAATAAATAAACTGCTTCATTAAAGCACAATAGTAATATAGATGATGATGAAGATATTGAAGTATAATTTATCTTTTATCTGTTTTGTGGCACTTTATATATAGTAATTCTACACTTGGCTCCAAGTAGCCATGTGGCCATGTAGAAAACTTAACAGTGATTTAAATATATGGGGGTGTATTTTCCTCAACAAGAAATCAGGAGGTTGTCCAAGTCTCAGATGGTGGCTCCATCATGATATTAGTGACTCAGGCTCCTGTGAACTTTTCATTCAACTATCTTAAATATGTGACTTTATTCTCAAAGTTACCTCAGAGTCACAAGATGGCTGCTTAACTTCCAGCATCACATTTCTCTAGGGCAAAAAAAAAAGAGAATTGTAAGGGGGAATAGAGTGTGCAGGTCAGATCTGTCCCCTTCTGAAAATATTTTAACGATCTTTTCTTTTAAAGATCTAATCCTCTGCTTATATCTATTGGCCAGCACTGAGTCACATATGGCATACTTGCCAAATCCCTAGCTGCAAGGGAGGCTGGAAAGTGGAGTTCTGTGTATGTTGGTATGTATCTACACATGCATGCCTGCATATATTTTTAAGAATACATTGCTGCTTTATATATGCACTGGAATATTGCTCAGCCATAAAAAGAATGAAATAATGTCATTTGCAGCAACATGAATAGATCTAGAGATTACTATACTAAGTGAAGTAAGTTAGACAAAGACAAATATTATATGATATAACTTATATGTAGTGTCTAAAAAATAATACAAATGAATCCACAAATGGATTCTGACTGAAGGAAGGAGAGACTGGATCATATTAAGTAGTGAACAAAAAGGGTCTGCCATACTTAGTCATCTTTCTGGAAGTCCTATAGGGTGGGGGTTATTATTCTTGTGAAGAATGATAAAACAGAAGTTAGACAACATTTTACATAAGTTGCAAAAGTTAAGTTTGCACCCAAGAAGTCACATTTGGTGGGAAATTATTACAAATAGTCATTAATATGCTTTAAAGAAATGTGGAAGAGTCATAAAGGACTTTCACAGGCTTAGAATTGTTTGTGCTTTCCAAGTTTATGAGTGTTTTTATACTTCCAACCGACCAGTCTTCTCTTAGTTGCTCTAACACTCCTTGGGGCTTTGTCCTTGTCCCTTCTATTTTGAAATTTTGTCATCTGGTGCTTAGGCTGTCCAGCTTCTCCTTTTCTTGTGGGTTTTAGCTGAAATGTCATCTGCTCAGAAAGATCTTCCATGAGGTCCTCATCTGGCAATTGTCTATCCCCAAGTCACTCTCTATCACATTATCCTGAGATTTATTTCTTACACAGCATGTGACTATATAAAACTATCGTGTTTATTTATCTTTTGATGCTTATGTCTCTCTTCATTTTTTCCCTATCAGAATGTAAGTTCCTTGGAAAGATTTTTGTCTTTCTTCTTGTTCAACAACCTGTGCCTGATATCAACTACAAAGCCTGGTAAATGGTAGGATCTGAAGACATGTTTGTTTAATTTCTGAATGTATGTACTCTGAGGGGGAGGTGGACCTGTGTCAGTAAAGAGTAAGAGAAGCGAGGGACATACACGTTTCTTCCAGGCTCTGGTCAGTTTCTGTGCTGTAGAAACACGTGTGGTGGGCACTGGCTGGATTTTGGCCTCAGATACTGAGCACAATAAGGGTGGAGAGTGAGTGAGAATAATTAACAGACTAAAGTCAAGCCACTAAAGAGACTTTTGGGAAAAGAGTGGTCTGGTTATTAATGGTGTTTACATGAATGGTGGGAAGAGAAAGCACAGAATGCACTGGGTGTCTTTGAACTTTCAGAGTGCTTATTGCACCGACATCCGGCATGTCTGGAAAAAAATGCACAGCTGAGCAGAAGGCACCAGTTTCCAAGACATGTGGGTGACATGAGGTACAGTTCTGAGAAAAACCTAATTCAACCCAGAAAGCTCAGGAATGAACCCTTCAGAAATATTTAATTCCATGGTTATGAAGCATTTACTTGAGTTGAATAATAACTGGAGTGTTTTCCTCTGGCATAGGGAAGAGAACGACATTTCTGTTCTTAAACAACATTTCCTAAGAATTGTGACCTAGCACAGTGCATTTTGCCGACAGATGTTAGAAGGAACAGCAGAAACCAGGGGAGTTTTTGAAACAATTTAAAAGATTAAACATTTCAGTTAAGAATTAAGTTGGTAATTTTGGTTTATCACCGATAAACATTTTATTTTTGTAAAAATTTGGGCAAAAGTACTGTTGAAAAACTTTTTCTTTGTTCTTAAATTATGAGAGATTATTTCAATGATATTTATTGTCTGGAGAGAGATTTCTTAGGAGGCAAAACCACTTGCTATATTCTGTATGGAGACGTCCCCCTGGCTTGTGTTGACTGTAATCTCAGGGTAATCCTTTGAAATAAAAACCTATAAAAAATGTTGTGACAGGAAAAAGAGATAACATGTGTGGCAGAGGAAATGCAACTAAAGTGTTTATTTTTCTGATAACATAGGAGTGCGTATTCTTTCCCAGTTGTAGCATAGTGACTCAGTTCAGTGAACTATATAATCCTCTCTGGAGCTTAATTAGAAACCTTGTAAACGGAGTGCAAGGTGGCCAGAATATGTGTTGGATGAACACAGAAAAGGGTTTTCATGAAAACAGAAACTCCCCCTGAATCATCTTACAATGGGGTCTAATGACTTTGCAGCTGAATTACCCAATTTAGGTTGAGAAAAGGGGATCTTCTGTTTAAATTTCAGAGGGATAAAATACATTGATCCATATTCTCCTAGTAGCTGACTTTTAGGTTGTGAACTAAGACACTGCAGTGGTTTCCTAAATTGTACCCTAATGAGCTGGAAGAGTTAATGCCCAGCTTCTCCCAAGGTGTAGAGAGACCCTGGTTCAGTTGAAAAAAACAACAATAATAAAAAATAATAATAATAGGCTATCAAGAAGGAATCTAAACTCACTGTTTTTTTGAGTAATTGTATGTTGTAGTCCCTCCACTGGGAAGGGTGTGGGGTGATGGCTGCAAATTGGAAGGTGGGAAACTCTCTGCAAGTGGGTCATGTGATTTCCCATCTCTTGAAAAGATGGAATCCATGTTTCTTCATTCAGATGATAAACTGAGGGCTCTTTTAAATATCTCTTTTCCTTTGGTTTTTCCATTCCCTTTTCCTTTCCTTTACATTTTGCTTTTCCCCTCTCCACTGGGACTCTGTGATGGATTTTGACCTATTTACTCTGTCCTAATGTGAACTTTTACAGTTTTTACTGTTAGTTGTTAGTTTATGTTTCCGTTTTGGAGGTTATTAAGGTTTAATGAAGACTGGTCTCTATTTTGAAACCCAGTTTGATTTATCAAAACAAACAAACAAATACATTATCATGATCAATAGAATCTGTCTGTTGATAATGTATTTTCTGGCAGTCTACTTTTGTTGAGCAAAACAGCCATGTTCTTTGCTCTGGAGTTCATAATCTAGTGTACCTAATAGTATTGAAGAACTGCATGACTGTTCTATAATTTTAGAGGTTCTAAGAACCAGTGATAGAAAATTATTCCCTAAAATTAAAGCGTATTTTGCTATTCATGTGACTCACTTTTTAAATAAGTTATAGCCACTTATATACTAACATTTATATTCAATTTAATGAATAACAGTACATAAATGGATATATATTTTTAAGTGACAGCTTGTGACCATAAAAACACAGAGTTGGTACTCAGTCAAATTCCTTCAGTAAACTCATTTTCAACTCACTACATCTCCCATTTCCTGAAATATGTTGGAAGATGGTTACACTGCATGCAAATAAATGTATGTAGAGTATGTTTTTCTATTTTTTGAAGTTTTTACATCATCACATAATGATGATGCAAGTAACGTTGTGTGTTTTTCTGTGTTGGTTTGGTGGTTTTTGTTTGTTTGTTTTTTCCTCTTTCTTCATGTAATTGTGACTGATTAGGCTTGGGGAAGAGGGGAAAATGTTGATGCTCTCTTCCAATTGTGACATGCCATATGACATTATGTACTAAACTCCCTTTTGCTAATAAAGCACAAATTTGATGATGAGTTAAGATGGATTAAAGAAGGCTCTTCTATCCCAAATAAACTGTCATTGCTTTCCAAGTTGCTTCAGAGGCCCCTTAACTCCTTATTTTAGTTAATGTTTTTGTCTCTTATATTTTAAGGTATTTAATTAGCATTTTTCCCTAGAACCTTCTACTTTAGATTAAGATATAACTTCTGCCCTTAGTGAACAATAATCTGAAGCAAAATGAAACAAGGACGAAAATGATTATAACACAAAGTAGAATATGACACATGCCATACACAAGTGCTAATGAAGTAACGCTTTTAAAGTGCTGGGCACAGAACTCTGCACAGAGTGTAAGTCCAGTAGATGCTGGTTCCTTTCTCTTTCTCACCATGATGGGGACAGGTGCATCTGGCTGGAGGAATAAATAAAGCCCCTACGGACAAGACAGCATTTGGGCTGGGAATGTGGGGAAATGTATGTGGAAAAGAAAGCAAATTAACTAGATTTGAAAGTAATGTAAGTATAGGAAGGAAGTTGAAATCGTTTTGGAAAGGTGGGCTGTGGCCTGATGTGTAGGGCCTTGCAAGTTAGGGGGAGAAATTTTAACTTAATTTGATCAATAGGTATTGAGGGTTTCAAAGTAAAAAGACATGTGTCTTAGAGAAATATTCTGAAAGCTGTATGAAGACTGAATCAGAGAAAAAAGGGCAGAAAGATGATTTAGGAAATTAGTTGCATGAAATATACTAATAATTATAATCTTTACCATTTTACTTAATGTCTATTTTGAACCAGAATTCTTGCATAAATCATTTTCCATCCTGTCAGCCATCTTAGAATATAGATATCTCCATTTTTTTCTGGTTAAGAATTTGAAGCTTAGTGACTTACTCATGGCATAACTAAGTAATATATACCTTGACTTACATGAATCATAGTAATAAGTAGTGTATGCAATGTTCAAAGTCTACTATGGACTCCACAGTCCATAATACAATGTAGGATCCATTCCACTTTTAATAAAATGTGATTTGGATAGGTCCCTCAATTTACCAAGGACTCAGTTTCTTCACATGAGGTAAATTAAACTTTAAAATCTAGAATCTATCTATACTCATACATGCAATTCTCATTATGGCCAATGGTGTGCATTTACATCCTAAGTGACAAGAGAATCAAGTAGAAAGTAATATGAGATTTCATCAGAACTTATTTTCTGACTAAGCTAACTCTTCAGGCTGAAGTATAATGAATTTGAGCAATTTCTAATAATGCAATTTTATAACTAAAATGATATTATAGGGAATTTACATCTGCAAGTCATACAAATTCTATAGGAATAAGATAATATTTAACCATAATTTTATGAGGTACATTTAAAACATTCCACTCAATGATATTTCTTGTACAGATATTCTGAAGTTAAAAAAAAAAAAAAAAAGTTTGAGGAAAAATGTAAAGGCCCTAAACCCCTTAGTACTTCATTGCAACAAGGAAGCAAGAGCAGAGTTCATCAAAGAAATAATTGAAGACACCCTGGGAAGAGGGGACTGAGTTTTTCAAGTTTATCATAAATCATTCAATGCCTTTGGCAAAGCCTTGGTGGAAATTAGGAAACTGAATATTGTAATGTAATTTAAATTTTCACTTAGAACTTCATTCTGAGTCTGATGGGAATTTTATCCAAGAAAGGACTACAGAACTGAATCCCAAGAGACAGATTCTGTTGATCATGATAATGTATTGCCTTTAGCAAAAAGGTGAGCTGCTGTTTTGAGCCCAAATGAGAAGTGTTTTTAGAAGTGCCACATCTATTCCTTTTATACTGAGCAGGAGTAAACCAAGGGGAGGACATGAAATCTATTCCTCTCCTGGAAAAAGGATAAATGAGGGTACCTTTATTTGTATAGGATCTAACTTAGAAATCACCTCTGAAATCTGTATCAAGTGTTTCTAAATGGTATAGGCATGTGTATCAGTGATGGCTCAGTAGATCTAAACCTGTCTGAAAATCAGAGAAATTGGAAAATGTTTGTGTTCACTCACCTCCTGACAAAGGAAACAAAAACTAACACAGTAGGAAGCTATAGTTATCTTCTGACACATTATGTTTCCAGCCCCCAAATGTCACCTGAAACCCACTGAATGGAGATGAATGAAAACCAGCAGTGGTCCTGAAACATGGAAAAGGAGAAAAAGCCCCAGCTGCAAAAAAGGCCGAGGTTCTTCAAAGCTCAACAAGCTGTTGACTCAGACCTTTGCAAAGTCGAGAGCATGTGTTCTCTGGTAAGGCCAACGGTCTTAATAATTGACCAGGCAGGGAAACTTAAAATCTCTAATTTGAGGTATAACTGCAACATGTGTATTCTTTGCAAGAAGCCCTTTGAGGGAAGAATTACAGTAAACCTTAGAAAGATTTTCCATTTCTCTGTCATCTGAAAATGTAAAGAAAGACTTGAACGCATATAATGTTTGAGAAAATTACCAGAAGCTTCCAGAATTCAAACTTACTCTGCTAGGGCTAATTCTACAAATTTTGTATCAAGTGTCCTATGAAACACTAACAAAATAATCCTTTAGAACTTGTGAGAGTTGAAGACAGCTGATAAATGAAGATGAGTTATTAACTTTCTATTAATATCCTTCTCAGAGCTTTCCTGCATCACTGTTTTTGGAGTCAACATGAACTTTTTAAAGCACAAATATTTCTTAATGGGTAAAGTTGGAAATTCATGCTCATTTGAAACTGAAGATGGAAATAAGAAAGTGGGAGCTATTGTTCATAACTTAAAAAATGTTTTTGGTTATTTGAGTCAATAGCATACTTTGAGACTGTTCTGTGATGATGCGAAGAAATATAATGGAGTTTAATGTGTGTGCTGGACCTTAGAATTTCTTCATTCTTCCTAGTTTCCTATTTTCATTGATTGTTTGCTTTGAATTGGTCTAGGTTAAAAACTTGGCTATCCTTCCAATAGGTGCACACAGTAACACTAGTGTCTTTCAAGATCCAGAAAAATTGATCTTGCCATTTTCATGAGATTAGTATGGCCCAGAGTTAATAGAGAGCACCAAGTTCTGTATCTGTTTTCCTGTTTCAGAAGGGGAGTGTTAGTGCCTTAAATTATTGTTTAATTATTGTTATTACTATCATTTTAAATTATTATTGTCTTTTCAATAATAATAACAAACTCATAGGCACTCATTCAAACCGAAGTCACATTTTGAAAATTGTGTAGATAACTGTTGATTGGGAAGACAGGACTCTAAGTTAGATCACTGGTTTCAAAGGTGAGAAATTGGCAGGAAAGGAGAGAAGGGCTTCACTTTAACTATCTACTTGGACTATCCTTGTTGCTCATTAAAATAGGAGAATTGCATCTTGATCTTAAAGAAAGTAGAAAAAAATGAAACAAGTTTTAGGAATTTCTTACATTTGTGATAGGTATATTTTAGAATAGGCTATTGATATATTTACATATAAGTCCTTAGGTCTTTCTTTTCCAAAGATCTAACATTTCATAAAATATTTTTTTCAACCCCATGGAATTTAGGTGTTGGTGAAATAGGCCCAAAGACTAATATGTGTCCACATCTTTTCTAAAATGAAGCATTAACATTAGTCTAGGTAAATAGAATTCATTGCCCTCATCACCAATTTATAGTTCATAATTAGATGAAAAATGGATCTTTTCTTATTTTTTCAATACTTAGAGCTGTCAGAGATCAATAACTGTCCCCTGGGGCTTCCCTGGTGGTGCAGTGGTTGAGAATCCACCTGCCAATGCAGGGGATACAGGTTCAATCCCTGGTCCGGGAAGATCACACATGCCGTGGAGCAACTAAGCCCGTGCGCCACAACTACTGAGCCTGCGCGCTAGAGCCCGTGAGCCACAACTACTGAAGCCCATGTGCCTAGAGCCTGTGCTCCACAACTAGAGAAGCAACCACAATGAGAAACCCGTGCCCTGCAACGAAGAATAGCCCCCACTTACCGCAACTAGAGAGAAAGCCCCCGCACAGCAAAGAAGGCCCAACACAGCCAAAAATAAATAAATAAAATAAATAAATTTATAAAAAATAAAAAAATAACTGTCTCCTGATTAATAATAAAGTGACTCCCCTCAAAAATGAAATTATGCTGACTTTATTTTCCCAAGCTCTTGAAAGCCCTCTGGCAGGAAACCCAATATGATATATCAAGTGCTAAAGTGAAATTTGAATAAAATATTACACATTTACAGCTTCCCCTTCAATTCTGAAAACTTTATTTTAGTCCTGTAGGTATTATTTTCTGATATTTTAGCAGCAGTATGCTAAATATATTATTGGAAAAATGCGCTAGAAAAGTAAAGAGAACAAGGTTTGGGGCTATTAAGTTATATTAACAGCTTTCTCTAGCTTTATTTTTAAAAATTGATGCAATAAATGTCATTTTAAATATTTTATTATACATTTAATCTGGTAAAGTAGGGCTTTGAAAATTTATTCTTGAACATAATGTTTCTTAATGAGATTTTCATATATGAAATTAATTAGTATTTAGGACAAAGAAAAATAAGTGAATTTGTACTCCTATATGGTCAAGTTTATGATTTGTTGGTATATTAAAGTAAATAAATATAGTGCTTACACTAATATTTAGATTAATTCTACATATAGTATAAAAGTGTGAATTGCTCAATTTTCCTAATTTTATTTTTAATATCATATGTTCTAATTATATATGTATCTAAGAGATCATTCTTCATATTTTAATCTTGTGAGGTATTAGTTTATAATGAATCTTGATCTTTCTGTTTTGCAATTTTAAATATTCCCAGATAATCTAAACAGATTGATTCATTCATTCATTTATTAATTCATTTATTCAGAACTATGTATCACATGCTTAATAGGTACCAGGTACTAACCTAACTTCTGGTCATGCAATGGTGAAAAGTCACAGTTCTTGCCCTCCAATAGTGTGGCTGCCTCAGAGAATGATGGAAAAGCATATTTAAAGTTTAGCTAATACCTAAATTAAGGGACTACACACTGTAGGGATGTGGCTGGAGCAGAATGAATGAGGAAAAGAGGAATAGGAAGTTTATAGAGGTGGTTGGGGCAGATGGAATAGAGGCTCTTAGTGTCTATGTCAGGATAATTATCAACTCTGGGTTCATTTCTAAATGAGGCTAGTAATGCTGACTTCCCATGGTCTGCACAAGTATTCAAGAAAATATAGTGTTTAGGAGGAATAAGCTTGTCATCCATATCTATCTATCTATCTATCTATCTATCTATCATCTATCTATCTAATATATCTACATTTCACTTTTGAACTCTCATTCTCTTCCGTTTATCACAGCATTCATTGACACACAGTCTACTCTGGCCTTTGGCTGTGTGGACAGCAATTGAAAGGCACTGGAGAGCCAAGAGCCTTCAGGGATGGGACTCTCACATCTGTTTGTGTCACATCACGCCATTTGCCTTCTTTTTTCATCCTGTGTCTCCTTTCAGTCTCTGGCACTGTGTCAACTGTTAGCCTAAAATCATTGTACTGCAGGGAAAACTTACATCCTGGTCACTTATAGGAGCATACCCTTAATGATGTGCTTTCTTTAAAAAATCATGTAAAACGTGTGGAGACCTTGACCCTATCATGTATTATTAGTAGCAGGAAGGCCCTTACTTTGTTGAATCTTGTTTTATGTTATTCTTTTCTCTCAGGCTATGAAAAAGATGTGAGTCACTGTTATTGGAAAAAACAAGGTAAAGGTGAGTAAGTTGGTTCTCATTGGAACATGTGTAAATCATTTGATACTTCCTAGAGCAACTGAGTTTACAGTCTGTTATGAAACTACTTCCTATTCCACACTTGGCTACTCAAAGATCTGTTCACTTTGTATCTGGTGACTTCACTTCTGCTCAGTACTATGAAATGTATTTCTTAGAGAATATATGAGATCCATTCATTAATTTATTTGCCAGGTATTGTTTAATTTTATAGAGCTGTAAAAATTCTTAAGATTGTGACTTGGAAGATGGTCATACCTTGTCATCCTTCTCTGCAAATTTTTTTCTGACACTCTTTACCAAGGTAGATTGGGTCTCTCATCCTTTTCTTTTCAGCAAGTATCTGAGTGTGCCCAATGTGGTGTCAGATACAGAGGGTACAATAGCATACAAAACTTGAGCTTTCATGGAACTTAGAGTCTTGGGGAGGGGGTGTTGAAAAATAGTTCTGGTAAAGGAGAAATGCAGGCATCAGAGGAGAAATTAACAGAGGCACCGGCTGGCATGGGCAGCTCTGTGAATCTCTGTTGTGCTGTTCCTAATTTATCCACTTATCCTGCCACTTAAAATCTGCTATCAATAATTGAAAGAAGTTAGAGACTCAAGCTGGAAGAAGATACAGTTTGCCTTGTGAAACAAGGGGACATGCCCATGGGGGAGCTAGGGAGAAAGATCATCAGAGGACTTCTGTAATGGGAAGTCTCAGGAGCCCCTTAAACCTGGTTTCTCAGAGATTCAACTTGGGTTCTGAATTATGTAGTTAGGTTTAATCTAGAATTAACCTAATAGGATAATTGCCAAATTATTCCATTCTACTTTATCCTCCTATACACTTCTATGTCCCCACTAAAACCAGATTGCGAAAAAATATAAACACCTCTTAGATAAAACTAGCCTCCTATTTGGTGGTACTTCAAGTTACAAGGACACTGATACAACTCCAAAATTGATACATAAAATTAGAAGCAATAAATAAAGCCAAAATTACAAAACATTTTTGGTGGGCTAATTATTACAAAGTTTAGACTTCCACTAACCATTCCAGGAGTAGGAATTCCAAAGATAAGACCTTCAGCATAAAAGAAACTTAACCAAGAACAAACAAAAACCAAACAGTTAATAGGAATTCTAAAATTGGAGAATTTTTATAGTGTCAAGCATTAAAAACTATACCTGAATACCCCAAAGCAAGCAAATATATATATATATATATATATATATATATATATATATATATACTTAGATTTGATTGATGTTACATATACGTAACATGATAAAAATGATTAAAGGAATTTGAGACTGGATTTTTGGAATCTCAACAGAATTAGGACAAACTTTTGAATACTCATGCTCAAGACACTATTCTAAATAAAGAGGAAATTTTACTATCATTTATTTGAAAGTTTTAACCAATGATTGCATGATTCAGATACTGTAGATTCCAAAGTAGAATTTTTGTTTAAAAACATTTAAATATATTCACTGACATGTTAAAATACCATGCTATTTGGGAATGAATACGTGATTTATTTTAGAAATAAATATATATTTTGTCGTCACCCTTAATTTCTTTAATTGCTTTCTTTATTTGCCTTTTGGGACATTAAACTCCCCCAGCTCCCAGATTATTTCCTTCCTAACTGACTACTTCTCAGTTCCATTTGTTGGATTCTGTGTATCTCCTTGAACTCTAAATAATTAGTGCCCAAGACCTCAGTCTTTGGACTTCTTCTCTTCTCTGTTGGCCCGCATAACCTCAGTCCTAAGACTTAAGATGTCTGTAGTAGGGACTTGTCTGACCTCCAGACTCCTATATACCAGTACTTATTCAATTCCTCCTCCTAGATGTCTAATATCCAAACTCCTGCCCCTCCTGCCTCTCCCAAACCTGCTTCTCCCCAAATTTTCTCCAGTTAGTAAATGGCAACGTTATCTTTCCATTTGCTCAGGTTAAAGCTTAGTGTCATTCTTGATTTTCTCTCGTACTTTTTATCCAATTTACTAACAAATCCTATCTACTCCAACTTCTAAATTTATTGAGAATCCAGCTTCTTCATTTTTCCTTCACTGATGATACAAGCCTGCATCGGCTCTTATCTATATTATTTCAAAAGTTTTAACTCATGTCTTTGCTTTCATTCTTACCCCCAAATGTCTATTCTCCAGGTAGTTTAGGTGATCCTTTCTAAGTCATGAGGCAGATCATGTCATACTTTGGCTTAAAATATTTTAATGGCTTCCCATCTGAATCAGGGTAGAAGCCGTTCAATGGATCCCCTGCTGCCTTACCTTCTACTTCTCCCCCGACCATCACCATCACTCTGACCTCATTCATTCTGCTATCAGCCACAGTGACTTCTCCATTGTTCTTCAAACACTTCAGGGAGACTCTTGTCTCAGGGATTTGCACTTGTTTTTTGCTCTGACTAGAACATACTCTCCCAGCAATTAGCTACATGTTTTACTGTCTCACTCCTTCAGGACCCTGACTCACATGCCATATTTCCAAGGAGCCACTTCCTGCTCACTCCTTCTTTTCTGCTTTATCTTTCTTCCTACTGCTTATCAGTAAGCAGTAGGAAGAATACTACTACTAAAATACTACATGCTGTACTGTATCTTCCTACTATAATGTAAACTCCACTGGGGCAGATATTTGGTCAGTTTGGGTCATTGCCATTTCTCCATGGTGAAACTATAATTCTAGAGAAAAATGACTATAATGCACACACTAAGAAGCACGCATATTACATATTCAATAACTGAGTGAAGCATGTAACATAGTGAGGACTCCATGTGGACCTGGCTTTGAAATAAGCCATAAAATGACTTAAGATCAAGACTTCTGATAAAATAAAATCGTTAAAGAGTTCAAAGATGTAATGTTTAAATAATCATGAAAAAAGTCACAAAAATGTATTCCTCTGAAAATATCATTTAAGTTTAAAATGTTTGCTACTTATGTTAACATGGAATTATCAGCAGAATTCAATGTGTTAATAAGTCATCAAAAATACCCAAGAATGATGAAAGAAAATTCAGAGTCAAATCTGTCTTAAATGGAATGGATAGCTGACTATCATAGAATTGCCATAATCCACAGTTTGAGACAATTTCTCACGACCATTAAAAATCCCTACAGGTCCCAAGGGACTCCAAACTGAAGCAGGCCAGACATCATGGATTCCATGCAAAATTAGGTATGACAATTCATTAAAAGTATATTTTGGGGAGAACTGATGATTCTCTTACATTTGGAGCTGCGAAGCAAAAAAAGAGATGAAATCCTAACATCACATTTAACTGGCTGACATCCTTTCCGTTATTTTAATAAAAAAAGGATTTCTAGTGCCACAATACTATATTCACTGTCAAACATAAGACTGGTGTGTACGAATAGGAAATAAGTGGAGATGTCCATGTAAATCTTGCGAAGTTGTGTATATTTACAAATTCTCATGGCCCAGCATTTTGCATTCCTGGTAACAACAACTTCTGAAATTTAGGACTGTTTGTTTACAACTTAGGAATATGTGTTTTATTTTTCCTGATACTAATGGGACTTATTAGTAATAGCATCATCTTATTGTGAACACAAACATTTCTCAATAAATTTGAAGCTTGATGCTTTGGAAAAAGGAAATGCCATCTAAAGGACAGAGTCTGCAAACTGAAATATGATGCAGAGAAATGGCAGCAAGGTAATTATTGAAACTGATTCCATTATTGAACCAATCAACGTTGCAGTTTGGGGGCTAATTTTACCTGTTAATGAGTACGTCACTCACAACTGCTAAGGTTTTAAATTCAGATTTTGTATGTTTTACCAACTTAGACATGAAGGCAGAGATTTGACTACATTTCCCTGCCCCTATCTGTGTTCTTAACATAGGTAAAAGCTTTGTTAGGCAGGCCAACTGCAGCCTTAAGTATTTTAGCTCTTCTTTGCTAGATAAAGTCAAGTTGCCATGGAGTAATAATTGCTCAGAAATTGAACTATAAGCAACTCTGTCCATACAGTGTAGCATCAGACAAATATTTCAAAGGGAATATTGAAACTTTGAGAAGCACAAATGATCTTGGCTGTAGAAGTCTTAGGATCTCAACTTCAATCAAAGGGAAGAGGGCCTGCTTAAAAACAATCATCTCCACACACATGGAAGCCTGAAGCTGGACCTGCATAACCACAGACAGTGCCTGTCAAGTCAATGGAAGGTACCCCTTAAAGTAGGAATACACACTTGGCTCCCGAGGCAGCATTTGGACGATTTGTGGCACAGGATCAGAAATTGCTTCAACTTGTTTGAAAGGAAAGAGCAACATACTTTAGAAAAAGAACACAAAATCCCAGGTGATCTTGATTCTTGGAAACACCTATTTTCTTAGTAAATGTAAAGCACGGAGGAGTGCATCTTATATTATTTACTCCTGGCCGGGTGTGTGTGTCAGAGTGGAAGGGCTTTTTTTGTGCTGGCATACGGGATTGGAATGAGACAAAAAGGACAACACAAATATTCCATTGTTTGCCTCTGTGGACAGAGGGGCTGAAGATAAAGGCCTTAAAATGCTGGAGAAGCTTTTGTGGACCTTTTGTTGACCTGCTGGTGAGAAGCGCCAAATGCTCTCTTCCCCTTCTCCCCAGCTTGCTTTCATTTGTCTGGAGCTGAAACAAAAGATAACATTCAAAGCACACACACACAAAATGAGAGAAAGGTGATGTGGCAAGTCAGAGTTGTAAACGAGCAGAATATTCTTATAAAATTTACAAAAAACGAGAACCTACTCAGAGCCCCCCCATCGCCATGCATACACCCTCAGTTAAAACAATGCCCCTGATAGCAGGCAGTATAATCTGCATTTTATTTCGCTCACGAGCAAAATAACAAGTTACTCAGGCCTGCGGCACTCATGAGTGATATGGGGCATGTAATATCTTTTCCACTGAGTTTCCTATTATTAAGCTTGAAATAAGGAGTTCAGAATTAACTGTGACAATGATTTTATCTAGTGTTGGCATCACCATTAGCTTTTGCAGTTTACTGCTAATAAAACTTTAAATTTGCTATTACTTCTAATAACCTTCTTGCCACCTTAGCTGTAGAAATTAGACAAAGAACCCTGCTGACATGTGGCTAGTTACATTTTCTGGAAGTGTAGAAAACTCCGATGACAACAGTGACTGTTATTTACCAAAGTATAATAAAACCAGGCCCTGCTGGCCTTGGGCAGCATAATTTAAAGCACCTGTTCCTGGGGCTTGACGAGGCCTGTAAAAGAACAAAGCATAAAATTCTGGTTTCAGTTATTGTTGTTCCAAACATCAGAGTTTTCTTTCATAGCGATCCAGTAGATTCTAAAGTAGGAAAAATAACTGGTGACTAGGCTGACATGAGTGAAATGAAATATTAAAACAAGTCATTGGTTAACTCAGAAACCCAGATGTATTCACCTGAAGCATTAAGAAATGATGCAGTGGTAGACACATCTGTGGGTTTGATCACTTTCTATCATATCTCTAGTCTCATTTAGCTCTTCCTCTGTGATATTGGACATTACTCTTCCCCGATGATTAGGGTTATGAATGCTCTCAGGTGTTCATACTCTCAGGAGCAATAATATCTTTTTGGATGTTCTGACTTTGGTCATAGCTCATATCTATCTAGGAACCCACTTGCAACAAAATTCCCCTAAATAAACAAATAAGACATAAATGAGACAATGGACTTAAGCATGGAGAAAATAGTAATGAGTCTTATAGAATACTTAAATTTTAAAAAAATATTTTCTTTTTTTAAAGATTTTATTTTGTATTGGACTATAGTTGATTTAAAGTTTGTTGTGTTAGTTTCAGGTGTACAGCAAAGGGATTCAGTTATACATATATGTATATCTATTCTTTTTTCAAAATTTTTTTCCATGTAGGTTATTACAGAATATTGAGCAGAGTTTCCTGTGCTATACAGTAGATCCTTGTTGGTTATCTATTTTAAATGTAGTAGTGTGTATATGTCGATCCCAAACTCCCAATTTATTCCTCTCCACCATGTTTCCCCTTTTGTAATTAGAAGTTTGTTCTCTGTGAGTCTGTTTCTGTTTTGTAAATATGTTCATTTGTCTCATTATTTTTTTTTTGGTTCCATACATAAGTGATATCATATTTGTCTTTGTCTGACTTATTTCATTTAGTATGATAATCTCCAGGTCCATCCATGTTGCTGCAAGTGGCATTATTTCATTCTTTTTATGGCTGAGTAATATTCCATTGTGTAAAAGTACCACATCTTCTTTATTCATTCATCTGTCGTTGGACATTAAGGTTGCTTCCATGTCTTGGCTTTCGTAAACAGCACTGCAGTGAACATTGGGGTGCATCCTTTTGAACCATAGTTTTCTCTGGATATATGTCCAGGAGAGGGATTCCTGGATCATATGGTAGCTCTGTTTCTGGTTTTTTAAGGAATCTTCATACTCTTCACTATAGTGGCTGTACCAAGTTACATTCCCACCAACAGTGCAGGAGGGTTCCCTTTTCTCCACACCCTCTTCAGAATTTATTGTTTGTAGACTTTTTGATGATGGCCCGTCTGACTTGTGTGAGGTGATATCTCATTATAGTTTCGATTTGCATTTCTCTAATAACCAGCAATGTTGAGCATCTTCTCATGTGTTTTTTTGCCATCTGTATGTCTTCTTTGGAGAAATGTCTGTTTAGGTCTTCTGCCCATTTTTTGATTGGGTTGTTTGTTTTTTTGATATTGAGATGCATGAGCTGTTTGTAAATTCTGGAGATTAATCCCTTGTCTGTGGCCTCATTTGCAAATATTTTCTCTCAACCTGTGGGTTTTTGGTTTCCTTTGCTATGCAAAATCTTTCGAGTTTAATTAGGTCCCATTTGTTTAGTTTTGTTTTTATTTCATTACTCGAGGAGACAGATCAGAAAAGATATTGTTGCAATTTATGTCAAAGAGAGTTCTGCCTGTGGTTTCCTCTAAGAGTTTTATAGTGTCTGGTGTTACATTTAGGTCTTTAATCCATTTTGCGTTTATTTTTGTATATGGTGTTAGAGAATATTCTATCTTCATTCTTTTACATGTAGCTGTCCAGTTTTCCCAACACCACTTATTGAAGAGACTGTCCTTTCTCTATTGTATAGTCTTGTCTCCTTTGACATAGATTAATTGACCATAGGTGCATGGGTTTATCTCTGGACTTTCTATCCTGTTCCATTGATCTATATTTCTGTTTTTGTGCCACCACCAAACTGCTTTTGTGACTGTGCCTTTGTAGTATAGTCTAAAGTCAGGGAGCCTGATTCCTCCAGCTCAATTTTTCTCTCTCCAGATTGCTTTGAAAATTGTTTTTAATCACAGAGAAAAGAATGAGTCAATCACCAGACTTTATTTTTGGGAATCTGTGTTACAACCAACAGGTTATGCCTGGCATGTCAATTCCTTCCCTCTCACATTTTCATCTCAGGGCACTTTGTGATATTGGAAAGTTTACTGTTGACTCTCATTGGGCAGTGTGATTATTTGATGAGAATGCCTGCTTTCCAGAAAATTGGGGAATCAAAGTGAACAAAGAAGATTTTCTCCCAAGATATTCCGTTGAGGATGTTCTCTTTGTCAGCAAGTGAGAAGTCAGAACCCCTAGCAATGGTCAGTGTAAGGGCTGTAAGTGGCAATAGAGTTGCTACAAGCTCTTGAGATTTCCTGAGCTGTGAATAAGTTGTTTATAATTGTAGGAACAAGCTCGGACCATTCTCAGCTTGGTTGCAGTGTATGGTGGCACTTTCTTCTTCAAGCAACTTTAGGGTTAACCTTTTCCCCGTTGAGCACTGTAATCACATCCTGAGTGAATGCTAGGCATGCACCCATTTCTCCTTGCTCTTAATCCTTATTCTCTCTCAGTCTAATATTCACTGAAGATGTAGATGCTCTTATACGACTTTTTCTGTGCTAGTTTTTTTGAACAACATAAGGGGGTGTAGAGGTGCCAACACTAGGTCTAATTGAGAGTCTCTGAATAGAGAATGTGGGAAATGACTGGGGCGAAAATTCTGAAGGAAGCTCTTGGAACTGGGCAGGATATTCAATGGTACTCTCTTGTTATGACTTTCCTGGTGACCCAGGAAGTTTTCCTTCTGACTTTTATTAATGTTTTCAATTCTCTCCCTCAGCTCTAGGAAATGTTATCTTGGTATTTTGAGCCAGGAAGGAATAGTGTCTTTCTTTAATGAGCCAGGACTTCATTCGCTGTGGATGTGAACTATTCTTCTCACATCTGGGATTCATTTGTTCAACCACAAAATGTCAGTTAAGAAAGAAAGAATTTAGTAGAGGAAGTGATATTCAAGGCCAGTCCATTCTGAGTTGGCTGGAAATTGGGTTAAGAGATAGAAATTAACTGAGAATCAGGTGAACACTACTGATGGCTGTATTGTGAAAAAGGAAGCACATAGCTCCTGACCCGCTTTGCTCACCCCTCAACTTATGATCTATTCCTCCTCATTTCAGAGTCCCCATCCCAGGATCCTGCTTTCAATCCAAGCACTTTGTCTGAAAATTCCATTTTTTGCTCCTCTAAGTTACAGACATGAGGCTTAGGGAAGAGGATATCTTATGCCACTCCCCGGGAAATTTGTTTCTGACATGCCCCAACTTAGGGATGGTTGCACGTACCCAAAGTATCCTTGTTTGGAAACTGTTTAGACTCCAAGCAGAACTATTAGAAATTAAATTGTCACTAGATGTGATATCACTCATATGAAATAATGCATTTTGGGTTTCCAAAATGCCTCCTTTCAACAGATCTCTGGAAAATGCAATTGATTCATAAATTGTTTTTGCAAAACTGCTGGTTGTGCTAATTTCTATAGATTGCCTTAGATTTTATTACCTCTTGATAGCTATAGGTAATCTGTGTTTGTTGAATTCTTCTTTATTATTATTTAGTTGGTAAAAAAACTTCTCTAAACTCCTCATTCATCCCATAAAACACTGCTGAAATTGTACGTACTTGTCCCCAAATTGCTTTCTACTCTAGTAGCTACTATGCACTTGGACTATTCATTTCAATTGCTGAACCACAAAAATAGGTATCTTTTATTATATATACAAACAGCTTTCAATCTGCTAATTAGGGTTAATTAGAGGGCAACTGAACTTTACTCTGCCTGTGTCTTTCTCTCTTTAAACTGGAGGCTGATGGCATTTTGCAGACTAATTGAATAAGCAGCCTTCCCGAGCCTTGTACTCTTTTCATTACGCTGCTGCTACCATACATTTTCTTGCCAGTGTTGGTGTATAGAAACTCTAGGAGTACAACTGTGCTTATTACACAATGCTGAGGGAGACTAATTTAAGGTGACTGGTTAGAGCTTGACTGGTTTTAAAGGAAACCTTCAGTGTGGGGTGGGAGAAAGAGGTGTGGCTAGGCAAACCCTTAGAATTCACTTATTCCCTGTGTTATTTAGAGATATTTTTCTCTTTAAAAGTAATGGTGCTAGACTTTTGCTACTCTGCTCCATATTATTAACTGACATGATGCCCCTTGTTCCTTTTATCAACACTGTGGAGTGGACAGTTTTCTTTGCCCAATTTCTTTAAGAAACAGAAGCTTACCTGGAGAGAAAACATGGCCCAGTAGGAAAAGCATGGTCTTTGGAGTCAGACAGCCTGGCACTCAGTTTCTGCTCCACCCTTTTGATTGTTTACTTTGGCACGTGACTGAAACACTTGGTGTTTCATTTTCCCTTATTTGTTTATGGAATGATAGTACCCAAAGGTTTGATGAGAGTCAGAGTTAAGAGTTAAACCGAGTGAGCTCAAGATTCACTCATTCTCAATCACTAAGCTCTCATTGAAATTCTACTATGTGACACATATTTTAAGATGTTAGAAACACAAAGATAAAAAAGATGTTCCCCATGTAGTCCAAGGAGTTTTGATACAGTGGAGAAGATAGTCAAGGTAACAGAAAATCACAAGACAATGAGATAAGCCCTGTGATGTGTATGGTGACTATAGAAGGACAGAGGTGGGTCACCTCATTCAGCTTGCAGGAATTCAGGAAGAGATCCTGGAGAGTGAAAATTAAGTTGTGTCTTGAAAGAAGGGACAAGTTAACCAAATCAAATGACAGGTGAGGCTAAGGCAGCAATATTCAAGGAGAAAGCGAGGAATGGCAGAATGTCATGAAGATAATTCAGGGAATTATAAATATGAGTTATGGATGAGAACATAGGGTTTGGGGGAGTGGTCAGAGAAAGAGATGGAGCAAGGGGCAGGAGAGGTTTGGAATAGTAATTAGGAAGGAACAAATTCAGGATTTGAATGCAGATTTTCTCTTTCTATTTTTTAAATTTTCAGGTCCTATTGTTAACGCAAATTCGTGCACCAGACGCACAGTGAGACCAAACAAACTGAAACGTAGGGGTTTGGAGCAGAGAAAGGTTTATTGCAAGACCATGCAAGGAGACGAGTTGGTTCTTGCCCTGAAAAGCCTCGAGCTACCCGAAGGATTTTGGCAAAGCATTTTCAAAGGCGAGGTGAGCGGGGGTCACAGGGCACTGTGATCAACTTATGCACAATTCTCTGATTGGCTGACGGTGAGGCAGCAGGGTGGTGTCACAGGGGTTAACATTATCAGTACTTAGGCTCCAGGAAGCCTGGGGAAATGTGTTCATGGTCATCAAGTAGTTCTTCCATTTGGTGGTGGGTTTTCACATCTGCAAAATAACACAGGATAATCAAATGCTATTATCTAGGTACTTCAGAGAGGAGCTAAAGCAGAGGATATGGGGGAAGACCTGTCCCAGGAAGGCCCCATAGGGTCCTGCTTGGTTACACTATGATCTTTTTTTAAAATATTTTTTTATTGAAGTATAGCTGATTTACAGTGTTGTGCTAGTTTCAGGTATACAGAACACTGATTCAGTTATACATATATAATATATACATATATATATATATATATATATACATATATGTGTTCTTTTTCAGATTCTTTTCCCTTATAGTTTATTACAAAATATTGAGTAGAGTTCTCTGTGCTATACAGTAGGTCCTTGTTGGATACCTATTTTATATATAGTAGTGTGTATATATTAATCCTAACATCCTAATTTATCTCTCCCCCACCCCTTTTCCCTTTGGTAACCATAAGTTTCTTTTCTATGTCTGTGGGTTTATTTCTGCTTTGTAAATAAGTTCATTTGTATCTTTTTGTTTTTGAATCTACATGTAAGTGATCTCATATGATATTTGTCTTTCTCTGTCTGCTGACTCCACTTAGTATGATAATCTCCAGGCCCATCCATGTTGTTGCAAATGGCATTATTTCATTCTGTTTTCAGATTTTCTGATTCAAACCATATCCTTTCCATCTCAATCCCCTCCCAGCTCAGCACATGTGTGTGTGTGTGTGTGTGTGTGTGTGTGTAGTCATATGTTGAAATGAGTCCTTCAGTATATTTTTACCACTCTAAAGATGGTACTTTTCTTTACAGCTAACATGTGGATACACATTATAATACTGTTCTAATGGAACCAAAATGTCAACATACTTTGAGAGAAGCCTTTAGGTATATTTTTACTTACCATTATCTGTACTTTAAAAAAAGAACAATTCAAGCCCTTAGAAGCTGTTTGTGAAATAGTCAAGCTTCAAAAAGTTGTCTTTGATGAGACAGAGTACAAGCAAAGAAGAGAAAGCAAAGCAGACTTGGTCAGCATGTAGTTATCATTTTATCTGAAATGAGAACCAACCATCCTAATGGACTTAAGAACTGCCAATATTTCTCCAGTGAATGGCAATTTCTAGGGAGAATTTTGCAAGTAGGCTACTTTTTGCAGTTGAATTATTATACATTTAGACTCATAGATAGGTGAATAATGGATAGATAGATAATAAATCTATATAAGGAAGTAGCTGTTACATTTGTCTTTTAAAACACAATTAATATGTGTAATATAAGACCTGGATTCTGTAAAGAATGTAAATTTTCTGGCCCAGAATGTCCCTTTCCTAATAAAAATAGATAAACTTGTGTATTTCAAGTGAGATCTTGTGGTATTTTAATTTTCCAACCTAGCCCATTTGTTTGCAGAAGGCACAATGAAACCATCTAAAATGAAAAAATAAATAAATACACAAAACAAAAATAACCTACCCATATCTAATACCTAATGTATTCAAATATTTATAATAGATGGGCTCCTTACAAGTGTGTGATTTAGAAAAAAACAGCTTAGAGTGCATACATATTTTACCCATGTTCTGACAAACATATGACACTGGTATTTCTCCCCTTATGGATACAATGGATTATTTTAAAATATAGTCTAGAATTGAATGTCTTTAAAGCAAATTCGTATTTCCTGTTGTTTTTCTTATAAACTTGAAGAATATTTCCATAGTTCAAATGTAAAGTTTTCTTTTTTTTTTTTTTTTTTAATTAATGGGGGCTCAAGGGGAGGTGATAAGGAGGTTAGTCATTCCCACGGCTCCTGGGAACACTATTACAGTATTTGTATTTCATGTAATGTAGTATTTGCTAAGAAGGTGAAGGGAGAAGTTAACAGATTCCCATCTCTTTTGTACCATTTTCTTTAATTTTGTTAAATTTCTATTCCTCAATATCTTAACAGTTTTTTTCCGTGCATATAGATATTCTTATTTCACACTCATAACTCCCAAAGCCAAACATTCCTCTTAACTTTGTCAGGGGATGCCGTATATACAGCAAAAGGATTGTACGTGGCTGAAGAACTCCAATTATATTGCCAAGTCCATAAGCACAGTGTATACATCTGAAATAAAATAAGACTCTACATACTCCTGTGATGGGGTATTTCCATTTTCCCCTCCAGATCATTTCTAGGTTTCTCCCCTTGTTCTATATCCCTGGAGGCTGATTTGAAGGGACTGTGAAAATGAGTTTCTTTTCCTCTAGCTTTCAGCGGGATCAGTCAATGGAAGGCGCTGGTAGGAAACTGGAGGACATGAGGAAAGACAATTGGAGTATTTATTCCCTTGGCTCCTCCCACTGGTTCATGGGTTGGCGGCGTCCAAGTTCCCCTTCCCCTGGCCACAGCTCCTATTGGGTAACCCTCCCTTCAGACACAAGCCCCACCCTACGCTAAACATTCCATCCTAGTGTTGCTTCAGCCCTGGTGGTGGTTGGGGGCTCGGGGATGCCTGCTTCATCCTCCCCGGTTGGCTTCCCTTAACCCTGTCCACCATTTGCGTCTTCATTAAAACTCTCTTTAATCACTTCTTTTGAGTGTGCCATCTGTTTCTTGTCAGAACTCTGAATGATACAAGTTCCTAAAGCACAAAATAAAGAAAACAGTGGAAATAAATATCAAATTTAGGTTTCAAAGCAGGTGAAATTTGTTTTCCTGCATCAGTATACTGAGTATACTGATGTATACTCAGTATACTGTGTATAACAAATATATGTAAATATGAAGTACATGATCCCTGAAAAAAAGAGGTCTGGTTAAGAATCGTAAATTATTAGTATTACACCATGTTTAGCATTTGCTGTACATTAATAATATGCAAGAGTCACCAATTTGCACTGAAAAGTAAATTGTTTTTCTTCTGCCCTGGAAAACCGTTTTTTTCTAAAATACGTCAAAATTTTCATGCAAAGAGATATACAAAAGATGGCATATCAGAAGCCAATCACAGATAGCTTGAAAGCCACAGTACTGATCACTTTGGAGGCTCTTCAACATCTTCTTCAGAACACTCTGATGATGATAAAGCTCTGCCATCTCCTAAATAGGCCTGTGCTTAAAAGACAAGCTTCATCTTGTAATGACTTGCCGCTAACTCCATTAATGCAATATGGAGGGGGTGTTGCTTTGTTTCATTTTGTGGCTCATTTCTTTCTACGCCCTGCCTTGGTCTCCAGTGCTGCTTCCTGCCATAAGTTAGATATGCTTTTTTTTAAATAAGCACTTGTACTTTGAACCATAAAACAAAATCTGAAGCTGAAATCAAAGGAAGAAGGGAAATTACTTTTAGTGCTCAGCAAAGAAACTTTCACTTGGCTATTTCCTGTTGTTTTGAAACTCTGAAAATCAATACAGAAACATATCATATGCTGAAGACAGGTCATCTGTGCACTAGGTGTTTTTAACAGTTGGCTTTGAAGGGGATACTTATGCCCCTTTGACATGAATCTACAGTTCTTTGCACTAAGTGTCCCCATGAAACTACATTTTTGCTCAGGCTATCCATCTCAATGGTTATTACTTTTTACTGTTCCAGGCTCCCATCTTCTATTATAGATTCACTGATAGATCAATATGACAGAGGCAAGATAAAAGTCAGTTAGCTGCACACGTCTATTATGAGCCTGAAAATTTAGACACACATTTCTCCTGACAGAAGGCAGCCACATAACTGAGTCGCTACGTGTCTGGGTGGTTTTCTAGTCCTTTTTGTACAAAATCACATTTCTTGACATCATTCTTAATTTTGAGGTCCTTATGGCCTGTCAGGGGGTTAGGAGTGAGTGGTTCCCTAGAGGAGAGAGTGATTTTAAAATACAATCTTCACTTTTGAAAGGAGAGAACAAAACACATTTGCTGCTACACCGAGGCAGTAAAAAGGAGTGCTGACATGCTCAGTTTCTAAACCACAGGCAAGTGGACTGTAAAACCAAGTGACGGGTCAAAGTCAAGAGAAGAAGATTTGCAGCCCTCTACAGGGTCATGGCTGTGAGGAAACTGGCTTTGGGTTGGTTGGAAACCTCATGCTGTCTCTGGGGCTGATCGCTTCAGCTATTAATCAGCAACCATTCTGAGAAAGAAGTAGAAATCTGCCAAACATTGAAACCACTGTCCCCAAGATGGGCTATCCTATGTCACAGCATAAGGAAGAAGAGTGCTCCAGCGATAACTCAAAGGCTGAAGAAATTGGTAGAAAAAGAGGCTGAGATTCAAATTGTTTCACATTTTAAGATTTTTAGCTCTTATTGCAAGTTCTCATGGTTAGAATCCTGACAAAAGATGTGAAACTTGAAAAGTCCATCAAAGGTCTTTAGAAATTCAACTAAAATGTAGACCTTTTAATTCATTAACTTAGTGTCTCATGCATGGATTTAATGAGCATTTATTGAGTTCTTACTGTATATCAGACACTGTATAAGGTGCTAAGGTTAGAAAGAGCCTCGTTTCCCTGCTCTCAAGTAACTTATGGTCCAGGACAGAGACAGACAGGATAACAGGAAATGGTATGAAAAATGCACACAGACAAAGCAATTCATTATTTTCATAAAGGCTTATCTAAAATCTGTACACATTTATGTACCCAAAGGACACATTACAGCAGTTGCCTATGGGGCGTGAGGGGAGGAAGTGGCAGGAAGAAATGGGGATAAAGGAACAATAAATGAATGAAGAGAAAAAATGAATGAATGATAGTGAAAAAAGAAAGGCATTGCACAGACTGCTAATATTCCACTATGAATTGAGCTTGGAAAAAAGCAAAAAAAGCTAGAAATGATTAGGTTGTGGGTGTGTGCACACATTGCTGCTCACAACACAGAGGGGACACTTAGCCTACCTGGGTTTAGGGAAGGCCTCCTGGCAGAGGCAGCCCTCAAGGGATTTCCAGAGGATGAACAGGGTGAAGAGAGGTCAGCAAAAAGATATCTGTGCCTATGTAAACATTGAAATATTTATCTTTTATTGTGGTAAAAAAAAAAAAAAACATAACACGAGATCAACATTCTTAACAAAGTTTAGTGTTGTTCACAATAAGCCCAATGTTGCACAACAGATCTCTAGAACTTTTTCATTTTGCATGACTGAAACTTTCTACCCACTGAACAGCAACTCCCCGTTTCCCCCCTCCCCCCACTATATTTAACTATTTTCAATTTTAATTTCTCCCCCTCCAACCCCTCACGAAGGAACACTTATCTGAAGATGTGAGGGAGAACAGCAAGTCGTTTACTACATCAAAGGGGTGGGCTGGCAAGATGTCACGTGATCGTCAGATCATCAAAGGCCTTAAAAATTCCACTAAGAAAATTTGATCTGTAACAAAGGAAGCCAATGTGATTTTTTGTGTGTAAGGACATGAAATAGTAAATATATCCACTTCACAGCCATCACTCCGGGAACAATTAGGAGGACCAACCTAACAAAATCTGGCAGATCCATACAATGGAATCTTATGGGTCTGGCAGATCCATACAATGGAAGGAACGGTTCAACAAGTCTGGAAAATGTGGCCATTGAGACAAAAATAAAAAGGGCCATGGTGGGAGTGGGGGAGGGGTGGTATGACAGGCTCCCAGGTGAGAAGGAAGGTCAGAGGGGCAGGGCAAGTGACAGGGGTGGGGAACGTCCATTTACTCAGTTTCACACAACTTAAACCTCACACCTGCTGATTGAGGAGAGGCCGTGAACATTTAGTCAGGAGCACCTCCGAGCACGCCCTGCTTGGCTGTAGTTTACACACTGAAGTTGGTTTCCATGTGTAAGAATGACACTAAGAAATGACAAGTGGTATCCTTCCTTTTTCAAACATGGATCAGTTTTAAGAACAAGCGCAACATGAGTGAGCATAACAGAAAACAAGATAAGGAAGGCAGAGCTGGAGCTCTGTGAAAATCAGTGTCTAGTACTTAATGTCACAAATTCTCCATTATTTCATTTTTTAAATGTGTTGAATATAGCAAATAAGCATGTGGGTCTAAAGAAATAATATTAAGAGTTTTGTTTCATTTTGGCTATAAAGATCTTCCAATCAGTACCAACATTTCTATGAAAAAAAGAACCACCGAGGTCCAGGGATTTGAGAGGGATAGAAAAAAAGGCCAACAAAAAGACAAAGTCATGCTTTGGTCAGAGATGGGATTTGTGTTTGTATATTTTTTTAAACAGCTTTATTGAGATATAATTTATATACCAAAATCATCCATTTAAAGTTTACAGTCAAAGGGGGTTTAGTACATTCACTGAATTTGCAAACATCACCACACCACAATCTAATTTTACAGTTTTATCACTCAAAAAGAGACGCTTGTACTCATTAGCAGTTACTCTCCATGCCCTATCCTAGCTCTAGACAACCTCTAGATTTGCCTATTCTGAGCATTTTATATAAATGGAATCACACAGTATATGGCCTTTTGTGACTGGCTTCACTTAGCATAATGTTTTCAAGACTCATATATGGTCATATATATTAGTACTTCATTCCTTTTTATTGCTAAATAATATTCCATTGTACGGATAGGCCAGATTTTGTTTATTCATTCATCGGTTGATGGACATTTTGAGTTGTTTCCACTTTTCTGGCCATTTGTATAATGTTCTTATGAACATTTATGTACAAGTTTTTGCATGGATCTAGGTTTTTATTTCCCTTGGATATGTATCTAAGAGTGGTATTGCTTTGATTAACATTTCAATGAAGTGTTAAACTGTTTTCCAAAGTGGCTGCCCCATTTTGCATTCTTACCAGCAAAATGTGAAGAGTAATTTCTCTACATCCTAGCTAACATTTGTTATTGTCTGTCTTTGATTATAGCATCCTAGTGGGTATGAAGTGGTATCTCATTGTGACACTGATTTGCATTTTCCCATATGTTTATATTTTAAATCTATTGGCTCAATCTCCTTTTTATTATTTAGAATATATTTCTTTAGCATTTTTAAAATCTTGTAAAACTTTGTGAAAACTCTCCAGTGCTATTTGTAACAAATAGTATAAAACTTATAGGCTTGAAACATTAAATGTCTATTAGTTAGGGAATCCATGATTTAGGCTTGGCTCAGCTAGGTTGTTCTGATCTGAACTCACTCAGTTGTCTGAGGATTAGCTGATCCTTGGCTAACGATCTAGGCTGGCCTTGACAGGACAACTCAGATCTCTTCCATGTGTCTCCTGCCCCCCAGGAAGCAAGAGCAGACATGTTTTTCCCAGACAGTTGCTGAATAGCATAAGCAGAGGAGGCAAAGTGCAAATACTTTTCTGTGCCTTTGCCTCTGGTACAACTGCTTATATTTCATTAGGCAAAGCAAGTCATATGGCTACACTGAGAACCAAAGGGCAAAGAAATATGTTCACTTCTTAATGAGAGAAACTGCAAAGTCTCATGGGAAAGGACATGGAAACCTCGAGGGGGAAGCATCCAAGCCATTCAGGGCATCAGTCTTCCACATCCATTACACTGTTACTCAGAAGAGATGGATTAATTTGGTAGGTCAGAAACTATTGCTTCACTGACCTCTTAAGGCAGGGCCATTTTGCTCTCATGTTTGCCTGTGTGGAAAAAAAACAAAACAAAACAAAAAAACAGATCCATTAGCTACTCTAGTGTTAAATATTCCCCTGGTAACAAAGATTCTATTTTAAAAAAATAGGAAAGATGTTTGTGTGGCAAATGAACATTCTATTGTTTGAAAACATCTCCAGGACCATAATGAGAACTCAGGACAAACCTAGATCAAACAGTAGCAGGCACTCTGAAATATTCTGGGAAGTGTTTAAACCTGGGAGAGATGACATTATTTAAATATTTATAAATGTCATATCATCTGTTTTGGGAAAAGCTAATAGAATGTCTTACAGACATTTCAGGTCCCCCCCCCCCACATTGCTTCTGTAATCTATTTCCATAGATTCGGCAAATGTGGGAGCGGACATATTATGGGTCAATACCAGTGAAAAGACTGCACAGATACAGAATTCACAGTCCGTTAAGCTTCAGGTCTGCCCTGATGTGGATTCCTCTGATATATTACTATTATATCCTATTTTTGTTGACTCAGTTACGATGTCAGCAAAACCAAACATTTTGGCTTATGGCCCAGCCTTGATCTGTCTATGGAGGATATGTTTTTGCCTTTACCACCATGACAGTAATGAGCAACTGGCATTAGTTTGATTTGCATAATTGTGTGCTTCCAACTTAGACTCTGTGTCAGTAGGAGACAACTTATTGTGATGATACCCACAGCATATTATCTGTTTTGTGCTATCAGCATTTATTTATGTAAATTCCATCGTTAACAAGAGGTCACTTACCAACCTTCTACCACAAAATCACATTCTCTGCCAATAAGCAGGAAGAAAATACTATAGCAGAAGAGCTGGGTATATTTTGTAATTCACAGTTGTTGGTCAAGGAGTTGAAGAAGATATTTTGGGGGGTCGCTTGCTTGTTTGTTTTTTTAGGCTAGTTTGCTTTAAGGACTGACAGATACGATGACAATATGAAAGTCTGTCTGTGACCATTTAGAACTAATGCCGTCAAGCAAACACATTCTCTCCCTCTCCCTGTGACATACACATATACATACACCACAAAGATTATCTGACTCATCTACGATTTTCTTTAAGAATAATTTATGGTCTAAAAAAATATTTTGTGTTCCCTAGATGATAAGTCGAATGTTTTCTTTGATAAGAAGCAGAACTCTGTAATTTATTCATGCAAGAGATAAAAAGATAGAATAACTAACTAGGATATCCCACTTGCAAAAGTACCTGAAAGAATGACTAGGAACTGTGTGGAACCTGAGACTTTGTAAACCAAACTTCACAAGTCTGTTCATGAAAAAATAGCCAAGGTCGTCTATGCATTCTGTCATTAGCGGTAGATGAGTCTCCTAGGTCTTGTCCATGTAACTGGAATTGTAATTTATACATTTCTTTGATACTTATCTCTAGTTAAGCACAAAGGAATGTCAGCATTTAACCCTCCTTCAAGGAATGACAATGTAGAAAAAAGGGAAAAAAGAAGGAAAGAAAACCCAGCAGTCAACCATTTTAAATCTAGTTGACACCTGTCAGAAAGAACCCTGTCAAAAAGGAGGATAATTAGAATATTGCTTTATTGTGAGCTCAGAGTTCCCAGCCCAGTCTGTATCACGCTTCAGGCTGGTCAGAGAAGAGAAAGAAAGGGGAACACAATACAAATGAAAAAATCAACCAGAAATCTCATCTTACACTTCAGCCTCTTTGCAGAGGCTCTTAATGGCAGCCCAGCTGATCATTCAGCTCAAAATGAACTTAGAAATGATCTTTTAAAGAGGCCAACATAACAACCACATTTGGAAAACTTCGTAAAGAATATATGAGATTTCCAACTAGATACCTTTCTAAGCCTCAGTGCTAAATTGAGAAATGACAGAAAGATATTCTACCAACCTCAAATTTCTTAGTTTGATATGATAACCCTTTGAAAGTGTATCCTGTTAGGTGTTTTTATTTTTGCTTTTGTTTTCACTTAACTTCTGACACTTTGGTGGGTAGGAAGGCAACAGGAGGAAGAGGGAGAAAATGTATTTGCTGGGTGGCATGAAACATTCTTTCCTCTTGTATAAGCATCTAGAACTTCAACTCATAACTAAGCTTTTCTCAATAATATTATTCTTTATTTTGTATTTGGTGGGTGAAATGTCTCTATATAAAGCATTAGAATCTCCTACCACTTTGACTTCTGTTTTGACCTCCTGTGGCAAATGAAACTGGATCAGGAATACAGTGATCAAGGGACAGACGCCATGATGTGCTGCACAGAGCAAGTGATTAGGAGTAACCAGACAGGATTTACTTCCCAGCCATTTGTACTATTTATGTAACATTGGTCAGACTTTTTTCACATGTTGGCTGCTCAGTTTCCTCATTGGTAGAATGCAATGGAAAGCTGTAAGTGTCCTTTCAATGTGATTTTTGAGACAGCACCATGATTTATGTTAGCATTTGCTTGAGTGCTTGCATTTAGAATAGAACTAGGGGTGGAAAAGTGAGGTCACTTGATGTTATTTCTTGTGTAGACAAGTTCTCAAAGGGAGAAGAAAAGGCACTCACAGAAACAAAGCCAGACAAACAGAGCACACATTCTCTTAGGAATACCTCCTCAAAAAGAGTTCAAATAAGCGACTGAGGAGAAAGGCAAATCTGGCCATGGAAGAACAGCTGAGAGAAGCAAGGGTCTAGAGACCACTTCATCTGCAGTAGGGAGGGACATCAAACACATGTCAAAGGGAGAATGCAGTCTTTCTGAAGAGCCCACTGTGTACTTCCATGAGCGCAAGTTGAAAGGCAGTGTGAAATGTTACCTAAAAGCCAGAGGGGCAGAACAGTAACACTGGGGAAAATAATGGCCAATACCAAAATGGGGCAAGCCAACTGAAGGATATAGTTTAAGGAACCAAACCAAAGGAGACCCTTGTGGGGCAGTTGAGCAAGAAGGGCTGAAGGGAATGACGGTAGCAGTCAGAAAAAAAGTTAGTATGTTTGGCCACAGGGACTGAGAGAGGCATCTGGAAACAATGAAAGGCAAAATTTATTTTTCTCTAGTTTTCTTTGAAAATAACTCTCCAGTGAAACACAAACCATAATAACAGTATCCTTAACATTCCACTTTTTGTGTTTTAAAAACTGATCTAAGACACAAACACAAAATTCTGGTTATGCTAATTAAGTGGAATTATGATTTACAAAACAATCCCTTGTAGCTTTTCTGATTTTCATGAAGTCTTACTTCACTTAGAACAAGCCCAGGGCACAAGAAGAGAGCTTAATGAATACTTTTGTCTATATTCCCTACAGCCACGCTTTACTCTGCTTACCCTGCCTTGGACATATGGAAACATAATGGAAGAAATGGAACAGAAGACTCAATGACTCAATGATGTCTTTTCTTGGCTAATGACAAAGGAAAAAAAACCATGCTGATCATTTATAATATGCAATGTACTCATAACAAAGATAACATAATCAGAGGAGAGTGGGTTACAAACTACCCAATTGACTCAGCAGGTATCACCAAAATATTTGCAGGTTGCTTGGTAACCCAATTAAAAGTCACTATTTAAATCCCAGATCATTAGTGACTGAAAATCACTATCATTTGATGGCTCATCTCAGTCCAGTTCTTAGGGGAGATTTTCCTACATCAAAAAGCCACCAACATATTTGGCACTAATTGGCTCCCTTGGTGGCAATCTCAGCCTATAGGCCAAGAATTGACTGGACCTGGGAGACCAAGCTATTCTCCCAGCCTGAGAGCTGGTGCTTCTCAGCATGAGCTGAAGGACATTGGTGGGTTAATATGAGAGTTTTACACAGATATTACCTGTCTTTGGATAAATTGAAATGTTCTATATTTAAGACTATCGTATTTGTGGCAAGTTCTTTTTTAAAATTAAGTTCTATTTAGGACTTTCTTATTAAAATGTATTTCTCCTCTTTCTCCGCCCCCCCTTTTCAGATCCTCTCCCAAACCCACAAAAATTAACATAAAAAATAGCAAATTTTATCATCTCAAAATTAGAAACCTGAATTACAGACATAGATGTTACCCGAAACACAGGCCTAGGTTAAAAGGGAAATTGTTTCTTCACTAAAATTAACAGGTTGATGGCACTGTTACTTTGTTGAATATGATAGGAACTTCTGTAGAGATGAACAGATTTCTAGAGTATTCATATAAATACATATGAGACAGAATTATCTGAGTACTTTTCTATTGAAAATTGGTCTGAAATTGATCTTATGAGATAATAGGTTTCCCATAGATTGTGGTATTGAAAGTAGTAGACAAATTCAAAATCAGTGAAAGCTAGGTTTGCTACTAGAAGTGATCTTGTAACTAAATATGTCTACCTTGGACATTTGGCTATGAAGAAAAGCATGATACAGAGTATCGCAAGATAAATTCATCACAATTTTTGACACACACAAAAAAGATAAAGAGAGACATAGATAATAGAATAAACTTATGAAAAATAAAGTCTAATACAAAAAAAACACGCAAAAAACTGGACTAAGAAAAGAGCTGGGCTGTAGCTGTATCACTGCTATCACTTTGGTCCGAATTTTTTTTACCTGCAGGTCTGGAAATAAAAAGATATACAAAACCCCTTTTTAGCTTAGGAATTGTGAGATTCCTTTAGAAGAGGTTTCTTTACAATTTTCTTTCTACCAATGTCTACTTTTGGTGGACTGGGACATGAGAAACCAATTATATTTTATCTTCAAGATTTTTAACAAAAATTCTAAAATGACAAAACCTGCTGAATTCATTGGATTGCAGAATTTAAAAAATGAATCTCCGAGGATCCCTTATGAAAAATATTTAACAGATATATGGAAGTTTTAGTTTCATTGGCTACAGAGCCAGATAAGAGGGAAGTGGACTTGCTGAGTAGTATTGAAAGAGACTTCTAACATTTTTATAACAATGAACTTTATCAACACAGACATCAAGACCACAAAGACGTGATGCCTGAGTCAATATAGTGTACTAGCTTCCATCCACTTACAAAGCAGAAATATTGAGTTTTGTCTTGAATTAGTTACTGAGAGTAGCAGATCACAAAAATTTCTTATTTTCCACCTTCATCATTAATTTTTTGTTGAATTGGGACTAGCGTTTTGCAGTTCACTTTGTACAGTCTCTCTTTCATTCAATTACTTGTAGCTAAGGCTTTAAGGAGGTGATGTACATATTTCTATGAAAATATGTATAATCCAGTTAAGTCTCATAGGCATTCAAACAGACGTTTTATTTTCTATGGCTGCTGTATTCATGTTCAGTGGACATTGGTGAAGATGACCCATTTCTAGGAAAGTATTCAAATGTGTCATGAAGTCATGGAAGAGACTGCAGTGGTTATCTCATACTACTTTTTTTGTGCATGAATTCTCTATAAAACAGAGCAGTTTACCAAAAAAATTTATAAAACACTAGTTTCAAGAGTGTCTCAATGAAAAACATGTTTAGTGGTCAATTAATTTAGGAAATGTTGTATGCTATATCCTTCCATTAGGGAATCACAGAGTATAATAAAAGTCTTTGAGAAATCCTGAAATGGAAGACAAACATTATTTGCTTAATTTAGAGTTTCCTAAACAAATTTGATTATAAATTCCTTTTCTCTTTAATTGCTGTTTACTTGTGTTCTAAAGAATGAAGTCTCTAATAAAGAAGCTATGCACCCTCTGCATGAACACCCAGGGATTTTCAAAAAAAAAAAAAGTGACTGTTTTTTAGTAAGTTCTTCCTTGTATTGAACTGGAATACTTGTTGCCTTCACCTATTAATTGTTACCATGTACCCTACAGACATACAGTGAATATCGACCTTATAGCAATATTCCACATATGTTAAGTCAAGAAAAGAATTAATCTTATCTCTGTGACTCCTGTCCTAAACACTAAAGATCCTCAGTTGTTCAGACATTCCTTCTACTCTTGAGTTTCAGTGATATTCCCCATCTCTGAATATATTCCAATTTACTACTACCTCTATTACGAGCAGCCTTGGGAAGGATACAGGATCCCAGTGGGCTAGAACAGAGCAGGACAGAGGGAGACTATCACCTCCTATATGGAGTAGTCAGTAATTTATCAAGTGTTTCAGACTATTTGCTCTGCTTTTGCTAAAAATGACTTGTAACAGATGTCCTGCGTGGTGGTCTTAATTCTAAGATGGCCCCAAGATTTCCTACCCGCCTCCTTTCATCCACGGAACAGTGCCTGGGACTCTGGATATGATTTTACTCTCATAATTAGATTACCATGTGGCACACGACCTTAAATTAAGGTGGGTCTGACATAGTCACACAAGCTCATTAAAAGCAGAGTTTTCTCTGTCTGCTCCCACACCAGTAAGGCAGAGATCCAAAGCAGGAGAAGGATTCGAAGAGCTGTTGCTGGCTTGAAGATGGAGGGGGCCACACGGCATGGGATGTAGGTGACTTTTAGTTGCTGAGAACGGCCATTGGATGATAGACAGTAAGGAAACAGGGACCGTAGTCCTAAAACTGCAAGAAACTGAGTTTGGCCAAAAGCCTGAGTGATCTTGGTTTTGGATACTTTTTCAGTAGTACAAGATGAAAACTCAGTCAGGCTAACTCCTTGATTTTGGCATTGTAGGACCCTGAGCTGAAAACAGAGTAACACTGTACCAGATTTCTGACCTACAGAACAGTGAGCAAATAAACGGATATTTTTTAAGCCACTAAGTTTGTACTAATTTGTTACAGCAATAGAAACTAATAAATCCAGATAATCAAAGCTCACCATCTTTACCATATTTTGCTTTTATATGTGATTTGTGATAAATGTTAGTAATACATTTTCCATTTTCTCTGTCCGAACAGCTTTAAGTATCATACGTAAATAAATATTACTTTCATGTCTCCTTTTCTTTGCTTCCAATAAGATGTTGTCAACTTGCAGCCATTCTCTGATTCATGGATTTCCACACAAATTCATATTTTACAGACATACAGACCCGTCTTCCCTTCCCATTTTTTTTAACTTTCTTTGGACTTTTCATTAAGATATTGCCCTTCAAATTCTAGATTATAAGCATGAGACATGACATATTTATAACTATTTATAATAACTATTTACCTTTTTCTACTAAGATCATAAGTTTAGCCTCTTGAGTAGCCAATTCCTAGTATTATTATGCCGATTTACCTCAAGTATTGATTATGACCTCTTTTCTCATTTGCTTTTTTTCTTATGAATTACCAGGAACCTTCTCCATTACTCACTTTCTTATTTGTGTTTTTGTCCTCTATAGTAACCGGTATTAAAGATTTCTTCCATTTCTTCTCCTACATATATTTTCAGCTTGAACAACTCTGTACCACTCATCCTTTGAGCAGCTATCTTAGTCCATTACTGCAATATCTTGAACCAAGGTTGAAGACCCACCTCTCTATGGTACCCTTTGGTATAGAACGTTTTCCCTGCCCATACCTCATTTATCTTTCAGAATCCCAACCTTAAAATGAATGAAAAGGTAGAGTTGTTATCTGGGGTCCCAAATCCTTCTTTATTATATCCCTGAAGGTATTTTGTTAACCCTCTTTTTTGGTTTTCCTTCACTGCATGAATAAGTAATTTTAGGTAAAGTTAGAGGGTCTGGTAAGCCTCAGAAGCATAAAAAATCACATAAACCCTCTCCAAGAAGAAACAAACCCTTGAAGGGACAATCATCAGAGAGGAGTGCTACCACGTCCTCCCAGTTCTGTTTCTGAAAACACTAGCCATTTCTGCTCAGTCTCCTTTCATGGCTTCTCCTCTTCTCTTGAGTTTATGTACCCATATCTTGCTATGAGCTCATTTTGGACTGGAATTTAGACTCGAATGTGAAGTGAAGGACAGTATACTTTGGATACCATGTACATATTTGACCAATGGTAACCTTAGTAAACAATGAAATATCCCCTCCCCTTTTGTACTTTTAATGGAAATTAAAGAGTTATACTTTGAAAATACGATTTAAAAATTTTATTGAAATAAAGTGATTTACAATGTTACATTAGGTTCAGGTATACAGCCAAGTGATTCAGTTTTATACATACATATATATATATATATATATGTATATATGTATATATATACATTCTTTTTCAGATTCTTTTCCCTTGTAGATTATTACAAAATACTGGGTATAGTTCCCTGTGCTATACAGTAGGCCCTTGTTGGACCTATCTGATTTGAAAATGACTGGTGATCTATGCTATTAAATATTAAAGATCAATATCTGCTATAGGCTGAATGTTTGTGTTCCCCCCACCCCCAAATTCATATGCTGCAACCTGATCCCCAGTGTGAAGGTATTTGGATATGGAAATTTGGGGAAGTGATTAGGTCACGTGGGTGGAGCCCTCATGGGTGGGAGAGTGACCTTTTAGGAGACTGCAGAGAGCTCCCTAGCCCCTTTTCATCACGTGAGGACACAAGCAAGAAGACGACTAGGAAAACAATTCTCACTAGACACGGAATCTGCTGGCACTTTGATCTTGGACTTCCCAGCCTTCAGAATTGTGAGAAATAAATGTCTGATGTTTAAGCCACCAGTTTATGGAATTTTGGTTATATCAGCCAGGACGGGCTAAGATTATGTCTTATAGTACTTGCCTTAAATTGCCATTTTGTTCCTAGATCTCAGGCAGGGCAAGGGGTTTTGTCTTATTCTCCAGATAATCCTAAAGAGAGATTATTGAGTTCAAGCATCTCAATTAATATTTGGTCTACTCCAATAGTATCTATATTTTGTCACTACTATTTTATTTTAATGGTCTAGTTGCTTTAGTTCTGAAAACTTAATTGGTGAGTAGGTATGGCACATACAAACGCATATATGTGGTGGTTCTCTTTGCTTACGTGCTTTTCCAAGTATATTTCTGTGCTTTCCTCTTTAACTATTCATTCTGAAACTCAAAACCATTATTTTACTTTCCCATTACCCTATAAATGTAGTAAATATACTTGATTTTTACTTCATTAATTTTCCAGTTAATCATCTCCTTAATTAGTTCAACATTTTTATTAATATTTACTTTCAATATCTACATTCTCCTCAATTTCAATTCCAAACCACAAAATCTAAAAATATTTCTTTAACTGCACAAATTTGGCAACTCATCAGTACAAATTCTCTTCCAACCTCTCTTTTTTAATAACAATAAATAAAAATTATCTGAATATATTTATACTGCTTATAGAGCATTTTTCCCTTTCCTATGTGGCCTTTAAGAATAGCACAATGTTATTTTCTGTTATGTACTTTAATCTTACAGAAGAGTGAAATATTAAATGTGGACTAAGCTCTAAAATTATTGAGAAGAAAATTATACACGCACACACACACACACACACACACACACATATACATACATAGGGCCACTGAAAATCTCTTAGAGAAAGGTCATGTTGAAGATTGGCAAACGAATATTTTCCTTCAACATCAGAATAGGTTATTGTTTCCTTGGTTGAGTTTCAGATGAAATGGTTGGCCTGAATTTAGGAGGCATATTGTAGGGAAAATAAGTATCTTTAAATGATAAAATTGTACTTCAGTCAGTAACAGGCAACGACTGAATGGACAGTCAAATCATGTCTCGCTCTCCTTGTTTGCTAGGATGTTCCTTTATTGAAATGATGGCAAGAATCTTCTGCAGTTATTAAATTGTTCTTTTCTTTGCTCCTTGACTTGCTTACTCTCTCCTTTTGTCAAAGACAGCTGAATTTACATATTTTAAATCTGTGGATCTAGTGACTGACTGCACTGCACAAAATGATACATTGGTATGATGACTGTTTTTAGTTGACTAACCTTAGAATGATGAAACAAAATAAAGTATATTTTATTTTATTTACTTTCATGATACAGTTTAAACTTTTAACTTTTCTTTTGTGGGAAATGAGAAAATGAAGACAGAAAGATGAAAGAGAAATGTAAGGTTCATTGAGCATATATTCTATGCCAGTAATTCTGCATGATGTATGCCAACAACGCTTCAAAATAATCTCATAAAATGCATTATTTTACCCATTTTATAGGTAAGAAAACAGACTCAGAGAGATCATTTGTTGAAAATTATACAGCTAATACACACAGGTGCTTTTTTACCAGGAAGTAGACACATTCCAAAGTCCAAGTTCTCTCCAGAAAGCCACCCACCCTCCTGTCACCTAACTTTATTCCTATTTTAAGACAAATGCTTTTGGGACAGCAGGTTGAGGTTTACAAGACCTTGTTAACTCCCACCATAGTCCAAGTACGGCAAGTTTTTTTTTGGATTTTTTTGCGGTACGCGGGCCTCTCACTGTTGTGGCCTCTCCCGTTGCGGAGCACAGGCTCCGGACGCGCAGGCTCAGCGGCCATGGCTCATGGGCCCAGCCGCTCCGCGGCCTGTGGGATTTTTCCAGATCGGGGCTCGAACCCGCGTTCGTTGCATCGGTAGGCAGACGCTCAACCACTGCGCCACCATGGAAGCCACCAAGTACGGCAGTTTTTATTTCACTTGTAAGCAACAGGAAATTTATTCCTTGTGGTTCTAATTCATGTATACTGTACTCACAAAGTTGTCTAATGTTTTATCAAAAGCTTTTTGAACTGCAAGCCAGATGATTTTTTTTTTTTTTTAATTTACTGGAAGTAAAATGTTGTTGATATAAACAGAATGGAAGCACCTCAGACTATTAGATTAAAAACAAGACTTAAATCCCTAAGTTTATACTCACAATGATATGCTATAAATGTAGTAAAGCATATTTTATTGTTTATACTTTTGATTGCCTAAAATTAACATGATAAACACAAGTGTGCTTTTTCCCCTAGTGCTTATCAGGTGTGTGTGTGTATGTGTATGTGTGTATGGAGCTTCTATTTCCTCATAGTGATACATTAGTAAAGTGTCTACTTTAAAAATTATCAATATTTCTAGGAATTTTTTAATACAAATCAGCATTATATGTAGGTCCATGATTCAAGATGTACTTGAATACACCATGCCAATGCTTTCATGCAAAGTTAAAGATGTTAGTTTTTAAATCATAGGTAGTCTAGTAGTTCAGAAACATTAAAAGTGAAATTCTTGATTCCCTTTGAACATAGTTGAGACTGGAGAGGAAACAAAAATTGGTTGGACTTTACAGAGCTGAGGAAATAAATCCCACTCTGTATAGATTGACTTCCTAATGTCACAAGTCAATTTAGAAATTATGCACCAGATAAATCTCTTTCCTCTCATTGCACCAATGTATTTAGCTTAATCACGAGCATCAGTGGAGACAGAGACTAAAAAATAAATTGTTCACTGTCTCCAAGACAAACCCCAAATAAGAAACTTGATATTTTGCATAAACTCTATCTCTGGAATATGCTTTTGAAAAGACATGCCATAATTATATGTAGCATTATAGAGGCTCTTGTGTTTATAAATATTTTCAAAAGGCTTTGAAATTGTTTGTAAATCCAAAGTTTATAAATGACGTATGAAATCCACAAATTTGCTAAACATGTTTCCACATTTTTGTATTATGCTCTGTGATTTTTCTTTCTGTGTTGTGTAAGTCAAAGAAAATGATATACAATATGGCTAGATAGGACTAAAATTTCCAAACAAAAGAAGCATCTGTTTTTCTAATTAGTTTTTGAATTTATGTTGGTTTCACAATTGGTTACTCTGCAAACAATGTGGTTCAAATGACAATGACATTGATTACATTTCTACTTTACACTAAGAGCACTTTTATCAACGATTGTCAACTCCAGTAACCAGCAAAAACTAAGCATTTAAGCACCTCTGTACCTTGGGTATTGTTTTACCCAATCTGAAGCAGATTGAACTGTAACTTCGCAGGAGGCTGACACAGTTTCCATGAAGCCGGAAACGACTGGAATTTTAAAAACTGGGTTGCAAGAGCATATCTTTTGATGTATATTTTAAAATTTTGGAGCAAGCTACTTATGCCTGTAGTTTCTCCGCTATGCTCATCTTTCCAACAATACTTTGAAATGATTTCTAGGTTGGGGACTATGGGCCAGGTGAACTTTGTCTCAGCATTAATTCCTACTTTCTTTATGTTTCTATGGGGTGTGTTCCTAATTCCTCTCTTAGCCAGTGGAAGAGGCTATGTTATAAATGGATAACAAGCCTTCAGAGTATTATCCCACCGTACACAACTTTGCTTCCCAAGGTGGTTACCACCAATTACTTTAGTTCAAAATTTCACTTTGCAGATCATCTAAATATTCACATCTACACCTTGATTTCTTAAAAATATTTTTATGTCTATCCTGCATCCAAATAAACTGTGGGTCCTTCAGTACAAGGAGAAACTTGCGTTCCATGTATTTTCATCTAGTCATTTGCTCATTTAGCAAATATTTATTGAGTAACTACTACGTTTAAAATAGTCTGCTCCATGCTGGCTCATAGGAACAACTGGACACATTCTTCTGGTTAAGGATACTTCTTGTTTCAATAAGGTGAGAACTCTACAGAAAACCCATTGGAAACCGAGTTGACCAGTATGCTCTACTGAAATATTTTCATACTATAACTTGTATCTATAACGCTAGAACATTTAAATTGTGTAATTTCTAGTTAGGACATCTTAGTCCTGATGGCTACCATTTTGTATTTTTTCTGTTGAGAGGAAATCATTACTCTGTGCCCTGGAAATGGAAAACTCTGAATCATCTGCCGTGGCTTCTGCTGCAATGCCTTCAGTGATTTGATTAGTTTTTAGATGTGTATTAAAATAACATTTTTGTCTTATAAGTAAGATAAACTTAATGACCATTTTTAACATGACAAGATATTATAATAAGGGATTAAATGGAGATTATTGCTCCACAGTGAAACCAGCCTAGCTTTAACGTATTCTTTATCGAATGGTATTTTATACTATAGCAAGAAGAAATTGCCAGCTAAACTGTTTAATTACTACCTCACTGAGAAAGCCAAAAATGGCCTATTACCTGATTTCTTTTCATGTCATTTTGATATTACCTGGGCCTGTAAACCTTACTTGAATAGTCTTATAATACAGTGTATAACTAACCCAAATCTGGAATCAGGTAAACTTGGGTATAAAACATGCTTTTGTCTTTCAGGAACGGTATCATGGTGGGGAAATAATTTTGTTCCACGTAAAACTCAGTTTTACTATTTGGGAAATGGAATAACAGAAAAGTATTTTCATGAATTTATGCATGGAATACTTAGAAAAGGGTACAAAGCAACCACTCAAGAAATGGTAACTGATGGTATTTTAATGGGTTTCAAATAAATCAATTTTTTGCTAAATTTATTGGAATGGATGAAGCAAGTCTTAAAAACGTATAGATAAATCAGTAAACTATTAACTGATCAGGAAACAACTGAAACTTTTGGTGATTCTCAATCTATCATTATTAGCAGAGCCTCAGCACATTGTTTTATTGAAGTGACTATGAAGTCATTTTGTAACTGTAATAGACGTTTAGTCATCACATCATCCTAACACCACTATGAGGTAGGTAATAAGGTGTCCATGTTACAAGTGAGGAAATTGAAGATTAGAATGAAAGTGATTTTTCAGGGTAAATCAACTGTGAAAGGGACAGGGCTGGAAACATATTAACTTCCACATATGCTTTCCAGTAGTCTGTCATTCTAATTAGTATTACACAAACATAGCAAACATAGCAATTTGTTAGTTTTGTCAAAAGAGTCAAATCATCACTGCTGATCTAATCATTATTAAATGTCTACTACTTGCTAAATACTATGTAACAGTCTTTAATTTATGTTTTAATAACATAATCCTTCAGTCATAAGCTATACTTATTGGGCACCAACTCTGTTGCTATCCTAGCCACGAGAGATATTCTGAAGAAGATGCATTCATCACCATAAAGAGCTTACAATGTCATAAGGGAAAAACATAAATAATCACACTATTACAGAACAACACAATGTGTCACCACAATGAATTTTATCCCATTACCCTCTTTGTATAGATGAAGATACAGAGGTGTAATGAGAAACATAAACAACTGTAAGACATTGATTAATATGAGGAACAGCCTGGATTCAAACTCAAATTATTCTATCACTTTTCCTTTAAACATTGTTAACATACCATGTCTATAGTCATTGCCAACAATGGATTTCTGATGCTTAGAGACACAATTCTGCATAGCTGCATCTTGATTGGTGTCATTCTAGACATGTCTGGCTCTGATCTAAGAGACTGTTTTATGACATGGAATGATGGCAGACACTGTTGTTTGTATACTAGTCACCATTTCCCCTCTTCTTATTTATTAAAAGAAAAAATTGTTCAGGTATCTCATACTCATGCCTTTCTGGATTCTCCCTAGCTCCAGGAAGTAAATCATTGTTGATCCAAAGAACCAGGGCAAACCCGTTCTCCTCGACAGTGCAGCGTTAGACCTGTCCTGCAGTTTTAGCAAATAGGCTGAGAAGAGACATCTGCTGGGAACCATCTAGAAAGAGTCCACTAAAGAGACACACAGAAGGAAAGACTCCATTTTATGACTCTCTACATTTTGTAGCCATCTTGTGTCCATAAAAGGCAAACGAATTCACTGAGGATGATAGATCATAAAGAGAGAAAAAAGTTAGGTCATTGATGATGTCAATACGCCACTGAATTACTCAGCTCTCAAACCACTTTACCTTCAGACTTCTAATAAGGTGAAATAATAAATTTTACTTCTTGCGTAAGTAACTTTGTGTTGAATTTTCTGATTTTTGCCAGAAAGAAGTATAGAAGATATTTTTTATGGGATTCCTCACACAGGATCTTAAAAAAAAAAAAAGTTTTCTTTTTCCTTGCCATGTTCCCCCTTCCTCCTAATATATTTTAATGACATGTACATCTTACAGTCATATTGAAAGGTGTTAGATGAAGTTTAAATTCTCTTTTTGGGCTCAAATTTGGATAGAAAACCTTAATTTGTGACAAAGGCTATAATAACTGGGCACATATGAGACACTCAAAGACACTATGGATTGTTTGTCTTCAAAGACATCTTAATCCTATGTCTGACTGGACAAAAGTACAAAGCAGGAGTAGTGCAATAAAGCTAAAAATTTCAATATATAAATTTGGATGTCAAATCAAAAAAAACGGATTCCTTTTTACTCAATTGTATTGTAAGCATAGAAGGCAATTGCAGCTAGGAAGAAATAAAAACATGCAAAACAAATAATAGAATATTTTGCCATGCACGTGTGCTAAACTGGATTGTTTGGATATTCAGTCAAAGTATATCGATACTGTAGGAGAGGTTTTTAAAAAATAAATACTTGTATGGAATCATTTTTTGTGTGTGACTCTATTATAGGTATTTAATATACAAAAAGAAGGATGCCACATAATCTTTGCCCACAGAGTGGCCACCACGTGGAGATGGCAACTGGGAGACAAGTAACTGAACAGTTACAGTGTATAGGCATAACTGCAAACTAGAGATGTGCCAGGCAGTTCGTCCAGGGATGCCTAACTGTGTGAGAATTGATGGTAGTGGATTATGAGTGGGCTAGAGAAAAGAATTTCTACAGATAAGGAAGCAGTTGTTCTAAATCTTAAAGAATGCACTCAAGGAACTGCAAATAGCTACGGTAGCCAGATTGTATCCTCCATGTGGAAGTGTGGAAGGAAGTTAAGCTGGAGAGGAGTAGGAGCCAGGCTGTAAACAGAGGGAAAATAATGAGGGACTACATTGGAGTAGTGAGGAATGGGCAGTGGAATTAGCTAATTGGTAGGGTGACTATTTAACTCATTAATTGTGTCAACTAAAGTGGAATAATTTTTAGAGTGAAAGGGAGCACAATCGATAATTACTATGAATAAAAGGTATATATGGGAACTCTTTTGGGTAAACCAGGGTGCATAGCCACAATAGTCCAATTGAAATATAGTCAAGATTTCTTTATTTGACAAAATTAACAGTAAGTACATAGTGGCTGATCTTCTGGGGGTGGTGAGTGAGAATAAAGAGCATAAGATCATCTTCAGGCTTCCGGTGTAGGCAAGACTAATGACAATTACTTTCACTGTGATAAAAAGTACAGAAGAAGGAACAGGCTTTCAGGGAGAGAAAATGAGTTATACTTTAGACACGTTGAGTTTGAGATGTTTGTAGGAAATCTAAGTAGCCCTGTCTATAGAAATTTGAAATGTGAATTACAAAATCAACAGAGAGATGTTCAGTACTAAGATCAGAATTCAGGAATCATTAAAATAGGATGGAAGTTGAAGCTGTGGGGAGGGTTAATTTTGCCTTCTTTCCCCACTATATACAGCAAGAGAAGATAACCAAAGAAAGAATTCTCATGAATAACAACAACAACAAAAAAATGTGTCATATAAAAGAAGAGAATCCCATACAGAGATGTCATACAGGAAACTGAAAAACGTATCAGAGATATGAAGAAACCAAATAAGGAAAGGTGCAATGGAAAAAAAGATGAGAGTTATTTCAGGATGGTTTCTAGACAGACATCTTTAGTTTTGTCTAGATGTCTATTCCCTTCATCTGGTAACAGAGGTTCCTTACGTGTGAGAACCCCATCCTTGTGCTCCCTGACTCACACATGCAGGCATACACACATTCACATTCAGCACCAGGGTTGATTATTTGATGTCAGTTATTATAGTCCACTCCTCTCAGATAATGATGACCAATTCAAGGTAGTCTTGTGACTTAAATCTATTTCTCCCAGGTATTTTAATCTTGACTGAACTGGTACACGGAAACATGGTAGTGAGAGGTGAATCATTCCAATACCAGAGTTCAAAAGACTTTCCATGAGCTCCTGACTGAGATCTATGGCTTATATCTGATTCCTGTACTTCTTAAGCCCTGGTTATTCTGTTTTTCCTTAGATTCTGTGAGTTTACTGGTAACTTTAAAATAAATGCTCTTTTTTTCCCTTGATTTGAGTAATCTAGAATTAGTTTCTGTTGCTTACAATCAAAGAACTCCAAACAACGCTAAAATCAGTAACTGGAAGAGAAGTATTACATGTAACGGATTCTAACAAGCTATTGGTTGAGTGGAAGTGGGGTAGAGGACAATTAAGTTTCCTCTCCTAGACAGAGACATCTGCAAACATCTTAAAATAGCCACAAAGCATCTGATTAGCTTATTAGCTGTTGTGTTTTGTAAATTAGAATGTGTGAAAATGAAAATGGAGCTTTAATATAGTTGGTATGAAAAAAGTCAGGGTGTTGGAATGTATAGGCTTCTTTATGTAGTCTTCAATATGGTTCTACACAAAGGGAAATACATTAGTCTGAACTGGTTTATGAGGAAGCAGAGAAGTAAGGCCATGTAGTTTTCCCAAGGGAGGTTATTTATGACTTTGGCTAGCAGTTTAAGGTGGTTGAATGTTTGTTAACCATTTCCCTTATAGAATGGAAAATCCAGATTCTGTTCCCTCACTAAAATTGATGTGAACCTAAAAGGGAGCAAGGAGATTTGGTGGTAGATAAATCTGGGAACAAAAATACCTAAAGAAGGTAATGGAGAAAAACTGACCACCTCGTTTTCTACCACAGACCTCCTTCTGCTTGATAAATACAAATTATTGTCACTAATGTAAAAGAAAGAAATCCACTGGTGTTTGGCCTAGTGGCAAGGGAGGATATTAGATTATGAGTGCTTTACAATTGCTGCTTATTGCTTAGTATTTTTATCCAGAGGCAGATACAGGATAACACTTAGGTTCATATATGTTGACTTATCAAAAACTCTTGAGTTTGGTTACTAAATCAGGAGTCACAAAACTACAAATAACTCACAGTTGTGTAAAATCAGAAGGAAGTTTATAGAGCCAAGGAATCCCCAAACCTGCCAAATAGAGGCTTGTGTTTGCTCAACGTCCACACAATTTCCTGGTTCCTGAATCCAACCACCAGAAATTGATCTGCTAAAGCAGAAAAGTCTCCAAAGGGAACATACTCGCCATTTCCCATCTTTTATGTGGCAATAGAGGGCAAAAGATAAGGAGAAGTCTTCCTTGTAGCCAAATACAGCCACGTCATGACCAAGGGGCTCATTCCTCTGCTAGGGCAGAGAGACTTTGGTCTTTGACCTTCAGAATATGCTATATGTCCTCACACAATTCCTCAAACACATCAGTCTCTTTTCCATCTATATCTTTGTATACCCCATTCCCTCTGTAAACCTTTTTTTCTCTTTATTTCCCAAGACAATCCTATGCTTTCTTTAAATCCCAGCATATGAATGATCTTCCCAAAGCTCAAACCTCCCTGATCCCAACTCCTGCCTGGATCTGATGATGCTGGTACTGTCCAGGTTTCTTGGTCTTCTCCAGTCAATAGAAATTGATAAGAGACCAGACAAGAAGTTCAGGCAAGGCTTTACTGAGGCCCCTGCTGTAGCATGGGGGAAGCAAGAACAAGTAACAGGTTCCCTTGCTCACTTGCTACCCGAGGGTGGGGAGAGCTGGTTCCTTATATGGGGTGAGTGTAAGTGTGGCTTAGGTGGTTTGCCCACCCCTTTGGTGGTGTTGAGTGCAGGGGGCATGTGCAGTACCCTACATTTACTTCCAGCTCTTCAGAAGTGGTAGTTGGGTTTTATTTATTTATTTTTGGTCTTTTTGTATCTTCTTGTCCATAATTTGCCCCAGCTGTGCATGCACGCAGTTATTTTTAATCCCTTATAGTTTCTTTGTATTTTGTTGCCTGAGGAGAAGTGCAAGCATTGCAGCACTGCAGCAAAGGGTCGCAGGTCCAGCCTATCTCAATGCCCCAACTCTGTGCTCCTGCTGCAGCTAGTGCATTCCTGTACTTCCATAACTTTTTTGTTGTTTTCTTTTGGCTATACAGTCCTTCTTTCCATCTTGAAACTATGCATAACTTTAGGTCAGCGTAAGTTGCATTTCCCTTTGTTTTTCCAAGGCTTGGTCCAACTTCTGCATTCAAAAATTACAAATTACAGATATTATTAAGTACTCAACAAATGCTTTTTGAATGAATGAAAACACAAATCAGTATAGCCTATTTATTCAAGAAGATTTGCTGTGAAAGAAATGAGTGTACATTTAGTAATGAATAATTAATGTGAGATTAATTAAGCTCTCACCACATCCTAGGTACTCTTTCATGGGCTTTTTATTTTATTAACTCAGTGAGTCCTCAAAAAAATCCTTTCTTAAAGTAGCTACAATTATTCTCCACAGTTTACTGATGAGGAAAGTGAAGGACAAAGTTAAATAACTTACCTTAAGTTATACAATTAACAGGTGTCAGAGCAAAATTTATTTCTCAGTAGTCTGACTTCTTACCCACTTTTATTAACCAGTACTTTACACTGCCTTTCTTGACCATGAGGAAACCAGGTGCAAAGTCCATTTATTTTTAAATGTTTAAAACCAGCAGGTTGTTTGTGTTTTATCCAGCTAGGTTTTTGGTACTATCTAGAAAGCTTATTTGTACCTTAGGCAGCTCAAAATTTAAACTGACAATTATATTCTACAAGACCAGAAGTGTTTTTTGTATTCTGTCTGACATATAAGAATATGCTAAAACAAATCATATCATAAGTCGGGCAAATATTACCATAAACACTTGTGTAAAGTTAGTGATTTTTGAATACGTCATAGAAATATTTCCGACAATTACAGACATTTTTTTTTTGTGATTGTAGCACTAGAATTTCTTCAGAATTAAGTAAACTTGGCTGTGTTAACTAGTTATTGGTTCTTTCGACTAAACTTTGATTAATTAATAATGATAAAAAGAAAAAACCTAAAGGTTCATATACTTTTAAAGTAAAACAAACTAATTGGCGAAAAATTAGTTTGAACTTACTGGTTGGGTTAAGCTGACTGGTTAATTACTGTCATTTACTTTCTGACTTTATAATCCTGCAAAACTTTCTCTAGTCTCAACATAATTTCAAACTAATCTATTTTATTGAATTATAAAATAAATGTAAATTTTCACTGTCAAAAACTATGATAAAAATAAGAGCTGACATTTTGAGATTTTTCTTCCAATCTTTAATTTTTTTAATTTAGAGTTATAGGTACATTGATAGATAAATGTATTTAGATAGACACAGACATACATACAGTGAAAGTATCTATTTTTAGACATTTTTTTTTAGACATCTTAAGTTTTCACTTAAAATAAAAATTTTCCATATCATTAAATACTGTTAAAGTTTATCAAATAGAATATTCTATGAGTACATCTTAATTAATAATATTCCTCTATTGCTGTACATTCAGGTCATATTCAGGATTTATTTTTATGGCCAAATAAATGATAAAATTTCTATGCATCTATCTTTGTTAATGGTTCAGATTATTACTTGGGGATTATCTTTTTAAAATTGGAATTACTGGGTCGAAGGGTATACAGGTTTTTAAGCTTTATATCTATATCTATATCTATATATAAAATTTAATAAATAAATTTAGTTAGTTAGTTAGTTATGGCTGCATTGGGTCTTCGTTGCTGCCCACAGGCTTTCTCTAGTTGTGGCAAGCAGGGGCTACTCTTCGTTGTGGTGTGCGGGCTTCTCATTGCAGTGGCTTCTCTTGTGGTGGAGCATGAGCTCTAGGCGCACAGGCTTCAACAGTTGTGGCTTGCTGGCTCTAGAGTGCAGGCTCAGTAGTTGTGGTGCACGGGCTTATTTGTTCCACAGCATGTGGGATCTTCCCTGACCAGGGATTGAACTGATGTCCCCTGAATTGAAAGGCAGATTCTTAACCACTGCACCACCAGGGAAGTCCCAAGGTTTATTTATATATATTTAATTTTTTAAAAAATTACTTTTCAGGAAGAGTGTACAAAATTGCTGAATCACCAGAAGGGTATGAGAATGTCCATTTCACACTCTTGCCTACGGTGAGAAATATGATAAAAAATGACTTGCTGGAGATCTTAGGGAAGATGGCGGAAGAGTAAGACGTGGAGATCACCCTCCTCCCCACAGATACACCAGAAATACATCTACACGTGGAACAACTCCTACAGAACACCTACTGAACGCTGGCAGAAGACCTCAGACCTCCCAAAAGGCAAGAAAGTCCCCACGTAGCTGGGTAGGGCAAAAGAAAAAAGAATAAACAGAGACAAAAGGATAGGGACGGGACCTGCACCAGTGGGAGGGAGCTGTGAAGGAGGAAAGGTTTCCACACACCAGGAAGCCCCTTAGCGGGCGGAGACTGCGGGTGGCGGAGGGGGAAAGCTTCGGAGCCACGGAGGAGAGCACAGCCACAGGGGTGCGGAGGGCAAAGCGGAGAGATTCCCGCACAGAGGATCAGTGCCGACCCGCACTCACCAGCCCGAGAAGCTTGTCTGCTCACCCGCCGGGGCGGGCAGGGCTGGGAGCTGAGGCTGGGGCTTCCATTGGAGCGCAGGGAGAGGACTGGGGTTGGCGGCGTAAACACAGCCTGCAGGGGTTTAGTGCACCACGGCTAGCCGGGAGGGAGTCCGGGGAAAAGTCTGGACCTGCCAAAGAGACAAGAGACTTTTTCTTCCCTCTTTGTTTCCTGGTGTGTGAGGAGAAGGGATTAAGAGCGCTGCTTAAAGGAGCTACAGAGATTGGCGCAAGCTGCAGCTTAAAGCGCGGACCACAGAGACAGGCATGAGACGCTAAGGCTGCTGCTGCTGCCACCAAGAAGCCTGTGTGAAAGCACAGGCCACTATCCACACCCCCCTTCCGGGGAGCCTGTGCAGCCCGCCACTGCCAGGGTCCCGGGATCCAGGGACAACTTCCCTGGGAGAACGCACGGCATGCCTCAGGCTGGTGCAACGTCACACCGGCCTCTGCTGCCGCAGGCTCGCCCCGCATTCCATACCCCACCCTCCCCACGGCCTGAGTGAGCCACAGTCCCCGAAGCAGCTGCTCCTTTAACCCCGTCCTGTCTGAGCGAAGAACAGACGTCCTCCGGCTACCTACACTCAGAGGCGGGGCCAAATCCAAAGCTGAGCCCCGGGAGCTGTGAGAACAAAGAAGAGAAAGGGAAATGTCTCCCAGCAGCCTCAGAAGCAGCAGATTAAAGCTCCACAATCAACTTGATGTACCCTGCACCTGTGGAATACATGAATAGACAACGAATCATCCCAAATTAAGGAGGTGGACTTTGAGAGCAAGATTTATGATTTTTTTCCCTTTTCCTCTTTTTGTGAGTGAGCATGTGTATGCTTCTCTGTGAGATTTTGTCTGTATAGCTTTGCTTCCACCATTTGTCCTAGGGTTCTATCCATCCATTTTTTTGCTTTGTTTTTCTTTTTTTCTTTAAAAAACTTTTTTCTTAATAATTATTTTTTATTTTAATAACTATTTTGTTTTATCTTACTTTATTTTATTTTAGTTTATCTTCTTTCTTTCTTTCTTTTCTTCCTTCCCTCCCTCCCTCCCTCCTTTCTTTCTTTCTTACTACTTTTTCTCCCTTTTATTCTGAGCCGTGTGGATGAAAGGATCTCGGTGCTGAAGCCAGGAGTCAGTGCTGTGCCTCTGAGGTGGGAGAGCCAACTTCAGGACACTGGTCCACAAGAGACCTCCCAGCTCCACATAATATCAAATGGTGAAAGTCTCCCAGAGATCTCCATCTCAACAACAGCACGCAGCTTCACTCAATGACCAGCAAGCTACAGTGCTGGACACCCTATGCCAAACAACTAGCAAGACAGGAACACAACCCCATCCATTAGCAGAGAGGCTGCCTAAAATCATAATAAGTCCACAGGCACCCCAAAACACACCACCAGACGTGGACCTGCCCACCAGAGAGACAAGATCCAGCCTCATCCACCAGAACACAGGCACTAGTCCCCTCTACCAAGAAGCCTACACAACCCACTGAACCAACTTTAGCCACTGGGAACAGACACCAAAAACAACGGGAAATACGAACCTGCAGCCTGCAAAAAGGAGACACCAAACACAGTAAGATAAGCAAAAGGAGAAGTCAGAAAAACACACAGCAGATGAAGGAGCAAGATAAAAACCCACCAGACCTAACAAATGAAGAGGAAATAGGCAGTCTCCCTGAAAAAGAATTCAGAATAATGATAGTAAAGATGACCCCAAATCTTGGAAATAGAATAGACAAAATGCAAGAAACATTTAACAAGGACCTAGAAGAACTAAAGATGAAACAAGCAATGATGAACAACACAATAAATTAAATTAAAAATACTCCAGATGGTATCAATAGCAAAATAACTGAGGCAGAAGAACAGATAAGTGACCTGGAAGATAAAATAGTGGAAATAACTACTGCAGAGCACAATAAAGAAAAAGAATGAAAAGGACTGAGGACAGTCTCAGAGACCTCTGAGACAACATTAAATGCACCAACATTCGAATTATAGGGGTTCCAGAAGAAGAAGAGAAAAAGAAAGGGACTGAGAAAGTATTTGAAGAGATTATAGTTGAAAACTTCCCTAATATGGGAAAGGAAATAGTTAATCAAGTCCAGGAAGCACAGAGAATCCCATACAGGATAAATCCAAGGAGAAATACGCCAAGACACATATTAATCAAACTGTCAAAAATTAAATACAAAGAAAACATATTAAATGCAGCAAGGGAAAAACAACAAATAACACACAAGGGGATCCCCATAAGGTTAACAGCTGATCTCTCAGCAGAAACTTTGCAAGCCAGAAGGGACTGGCAGGACATATTGAAAGTGATGAAGGAGAAAAACCTACAACCAAGATTACTCTACCCAGCAAGGATCTCATTCAGATTTGATGGAGAAATTAAAATCTTTACAGACAAGCAAAAGCTGAGAGGTCAGCACCACCAAACCAGCTTTACAACAAATGCTAAAAGAACTTCTCTAGGCAAGAAACACAAGAGAAGGAAAAGATCTACAATAACGAACCCAAAACAATTAAGAAAATGGTAATGGGAACATACATATCGATAATTACCTTAAATGTAAATGGACTAAATGCTCCCACCAAAAGACACAGATGGGCTGAATGGATACAAAAACAAGACCCTTATATATGCTGTCAACAAGAGACCCACTTCAGACCTAGAGACACATACAGACTGAAAGTAAGGGGATGAAAAAAGATATTCCATGCAAACGGAAACCAAAAGAAAGCTGGAGTAGCAATTCTCATATCAGACAAAAGAGACTTTAAAATAAAGACTATTAGAAGAGACAAAGAAGGACACTACATAATGATCAAGGGATCGATCGAAGAAGAACATATAAAAATTGTAAATATTTATGCACCCAAAATAGGAGCACCTCAATACATAAGGCAAATACTAACAGCCATAAAAGGGAAAATCAACAGTAACACATTCATAGTAGGGGACTTTAACACCCCACTTTCACCAATGGACAGATTATCCAAAATGAAAATAAATAAGGAAATACAAGCTTTAAATGATACATTAAACAAGATGGACTTAGTTGATATTTATAGGACATTCTATCCAAAAACAACAGAATACACATTTTTCTCAAGTGCTCATGGAACATTCTTCAGGATAGATCATATCTTGGGTCACAAATCTAGCCTTGGCAAATTTAAGAAAATTGAAATTGTATCAAGTATCTTTTCTGACCACAATGCTATGAGACTAGCTATCAATTACAGGGAAAGATCTGTAAAAAATACAAACACATGGAGGCTAAACAATACACTACTTACTAACGAAGTGATCACTGAGGAATACAAAGAGGAAATAAAAAAATACCTAGAAACAAATGACAATAGAGACACGATGACCTAAAACCTATGGGATGCAGCAAAACCAGTTCTAAGAGGAAAGTTTATAGCAATACAATCCTACCTTAAGAAACAGGAAACATCTCGAATAAACAACCTTGCACCTAAAGCAATTAGAGAAAGAAGAACAAAAAAAAAAAACCAAAGTTAGCAGAAGGAAAGAAATCATAAAGATCAGATCAGAAATAAATGAAAAAGAAATGAAGGAAATGATACCAAGATCAATGAAACTAAAAGCTGGTTCTTTGAGAAGATAAACAAAATTGATAAACCATTAGCCAGACTCATCAAGAAAAAAAGGGAAAAGACTCAAATCAATAGAATTGAAATGAAAAGGGAGAAGCAACAACTGACAAGGCAGAAATACAAAACATCATGAGAGATTACTACAAGCAACTCTATGCCAATAAAATGGACAACCTGGAAGAAATGGACAAATTCTTAGAAATGCACAACCTTCCAAGACTGAATCAGGAAGAAATAGAAAATATGAACAGACCAATCACAAGCACTGAAATTGAAACTGTGATTAAAAATCTTCCAACAAACAAAAGCCCAGGACCAGATGGCTTCACAGGCGAATTCTATCAAACATTTAGAGAAGAGCTAACACCTATCCTTCTCAAACTCTTCCAAAATATAGCAGAGGAAGGAACACTCCCAAACTCATTCTACAAGGCCACCATCACCTTGATACCAAAACCAGACAAGGATTTCACAAAGAAAGAAAACTACAGATCAATATCACTGATGAACATAGATGAAAAAATCCTCAACAAAATACTAGCAAACAGAATCCAACAGCACATTAAAAGCATCATACACCATGATCAAGTGGGGTTTATTCCAGTAATGCAAGGATTCTTCAGTATATGCAAATCAATCAACGTGATACACCACACTAACAAATTGAAGGAGAGAAACAACATGATCATCTCAATAGACGCAGAGAAAGATTTTGACAAAATTCAACACCCATTTATGATAAAAACCCTGCAGAAAGTGGGCATAGAGGGAAATTTCCTCAACATAATAAAGGCCAAATATGGCAAACTCACAGCCAACATCGTCCTCAATGGTGAAAAACTGAAAGCATTTCTACTAAGATCAGGAACAAGACAAGGTTGCCCACTCTCACCACTCTTATTCAACATAGTTTTGGAAGTTTTAGCCACAGCAATCAGAGAAGAAAAGGAAATGAAAGAATCCAAATTGGAAAAGAAGAAGTAAAGCTGTCACTGTTTGCAGATGACATGATACTATACATAGAGAATACTAAAGATGCTACCAGAAAACTACTAGAGCTAATCAATGAATTTGGTAAAGTAGCAGGATACAAAATTAATGCACAGAAATCTCTGGCATTCCTATACACTAATGATGATAAATCTGAAAGTGAAATCAAGAATACACTCCCATTTACCATTGCAACACAAATAATAAAATATCTAGGAATAAACCTACCTAAGGACACAAAAGACCTGTATGCAGAAAATTATAAGACACTGATGAAAGAAATTAAAGATGATACAAATAGATGGAGAGATATACCATGTTCTTGGATTGGAAGAATCAACATTGTGAAAATGACTCTACTACCCAAAGCAATCTACAGATTCAATGCAATCCCTATCAATCTACCACTGGCATTTTTCACAGAACTAGAACAAAAAGTTTCACAATTTGTATGGAAACACAAAAGACCCCGGATAGCCAAAGCAATCTTGAGAACGAAAAACAGAGCTGGAGGAATCAGCCTCCCTGACTTCAGACTTTACTACAAAGCTACAGTAATCAAGACAGTATGGTACTGGCACAGAAACAGAAATATTGATCAACGGAACAGGATAGAAAGCCCAGAGATAAACCCATGCACATATGGTCACCTTATCTTTGATAAAGGAGGCAGGAATGTACAGTGGAGAAAGGACAGCCTCTTCAATAAGTGGTCATGGGAAATCTGCACAGGTACATGTAAAAGTATGAAATTAGATCACTCCCTAACACCATACACAAAAATAAGCTCAAAATGGATTAAAGACCTAAATGTAAGGCCAGAAACTATCAAACTCTTAGAGGAAAACATAGACAGGACATAAATCACAGCAAGATACTTTTTGACCCACCTCCTAGAGAAATGGAAATAAAAACAAAAATAAACACATGGGACCTAATGAAACTTCAAAGCTTTTGCACAGCAAAGGGAACCATAAACAAGACCAAAAGACAACCCTCAGAATGGGAGAAAATATTTGCAAATGAAGCAACTGACAAAGGATTAATCTCCAAAATTTATAAGCAGCTCTTGCAGCTCAATAAGAAAAAAACAAACAACCCAATCCAAAAATGGGCAGAAGACCTAAACAGACATTTCTCCAAAGAAGATATACAGACTGCCAACAAACACATGAAAGAATGCTCAACATCATTAATCATTAGAGAAATGCAAATCAAAACTACAATGAGATATCATCTCACACCAGTCAGAATGGCCATAATCAAAAAATCTACAAACAATAAATGCTGGAGAGGGTGTGGAGAAAAGGGAACACTCTTGCACTGCTGGTGGGAATGTGAATTGGTACAGCCACTATGGAGAACAGTATGGAGGTTCCTTAAAAAAACTACAAGTAGAACTACCATATTACCCAGCAATCCCACTACTGAGCATATACCCTGAGAAAACCATAATTCAAAAAGAGTCATGTACCAAAATGTTCATTGCAACTCTATTTACAATAGCCAGGAGGTGGAAACAACCTAAGTGTCCATCATCAGATGAATGGATAAAGAAGATGTGGCACATATATACAATGGAATATTCCTCAGCCATAAAAAGAAATGAAATTGAGCTATTTGTAATGAGGTGGATAGACCTAGAGTCTGTCATGCAGAGTGAAGTAAGTCAGAAATAGAAAGACAAATACCATATGCTAACACATATATATGGAATTTAAGAAAAAAAATGTCATGAAGAACCGAGGGGTAAGACAGTAATAAAGACACAGACCTACTAGAGAATGGACTTGATGATATGGGGGGGGGGAAGGGTAAGGTGTGACAAAGCGAGAGAGTGGCATGGACATATATACACTACCAAACGTAAAATAGATAGCTAGTGGGAAGCAGCTGCATAGCACAGGGAGATCAGCTCCGTGCTTTGTGACCACCTAGAGGGGTGGGATAGGGAGGGTGGGAGGGAGGGAGACACAAGAGGGGAGAGATATGGGAACATATGTATATGTATACCTGATTCACTTTGTTATAAAGCAGAAACTAACACACCATTGTAAAGCAATTATGCTCCAATAAAGATGTAAAAAAAAAAAATTACTTGCTAATTTGAAGAGTAAAAATTTTGTGCCATTTATACTTTAATTTGCATTTCTTTATTTGTGAGCTGCATTTTTCATATTCCTATTGACTATTTGTGCCTTTTGCATAATTTGTATCATCATATTATTTATGGTGTATTTTTCATATTAATTTATGTGTGCTTTTTAGGCAGGATGGCTTTGAACACTTCACTCATTATTTTTGTGACAACTATTTTTATTACATTATTTTAATCTAATGTATATATTTTGAGTTTTCTTTAATCTTTCCATGCTAAATGTTTTTACTATTACAATATTTCATAAGATAAAGCACCTGAGTTTTGTCACTGAAACTGTGCCAATAACATGCTAAATACTTTAAACATTGGCAAATAACTGGACAGCTGATGGAATTTTAAATTTTTCTTATTAATAATATCCATTTCTAAGTCTCCAGTTTTTTTTGTTTAGTTTTTTTGTTTGTTTTTTTTGCGGTACATGGGCCTCTCCCTGTTGTGGCCTCTCCCGTCGTGGAGCACAGGCTCTGGACGTGCAGGCTCAGCTGCCATGGCTCACAGGCCCAGCCGCTCTGCGGCACGTCGGATCTTCCCAGACCGGGACACAAACTCGTGTCCCCTGCATGGGCAGGCAGACTCTCAACCACTGCACCACCAGGAAAGTCCCTCCAGTTGTTTTTTAAATTGAGTTGTAATTAGCATAAAATATTATATTCGTGTCATGTGTACAACATAGTGATTCAATAATTTTATACTTTATGAATTGATAATCCCAATAAGTCCATTTGCCATCTATCACCATACAAAGTTGTCACAATATTATTGGCCGTTTAGAATATAAGTATTTACTCAAAATACTGATTTAAAATGAAAGAAATTGAGCAACTGTGCTCTTTAGTGATTTTGTATTTCAAATATTCTGCTGAGTACAGAGATAAAAATAAGGTCTGGGGGCTTCCCTGGTGACGCAGTGGTTGAGAGTCCGCCTGCCGATGCAGGGGACATGGGTTCGTGCCCCAGTCCAGGAAGATTCCACATGCTGCGGAGCGGCTGGGCCCGTGGGCCATGTGCGTCCAGAGCCTGTGCTCCACAATGGGAGAGGCCATAATAGTGAGAGGCCCACGTACCGCAAAAAAATATAATAATAAAATAAGGTCTGGACTTCAGTTTTCTGCTCTAATCATTGGCTTTATTCAAAGAAAGTTCTAAGCAATTAAAATGCTATAACTTGCAAGATCCAATAGAAGCAAATCCTGTGGCTCTGATTTATTTGTTGTTTATTTTAAGGTGTGATTCTGCTCTGAGAGAAGTTCACATTTACCAAAACATTAGCAAATCTCTCATCTTCAACCTATAGGAACAATTTTCAGATATGCAAAATATAGTTGTTTGTAAATAGTAGAGACAATTGAGTTTGGTTTTATAAACTACTAAAATTATATTCTAAACTGGGAAATAATTTAATTAGCCTTTTTTACAAAGAGAATGTAATGAAATAATATATGCTCAATATATTGACATAAATGTCAAATAAATGACAAAACCAAATACATTATAATCTAACTAAATATTACTTAACCTTCCTCAATATTCATATTTTTTGTTCTTATATGTTTTTCTTGTTTATATGTTGTATATATCATGTCATTGTACAATTGCAAAGTTAAGACTTTACCCTGGCCTAATTTAAGTGGTAGATATTTTTGCCTGTTTTCAGTATATACAAAAAAATTTGAACTCAAACATTATATTGTTTTTATCATCTCATCTTTCAGTTAGAGTCATATTACAGCAATCCCATGTGACTGTTGAAATGGAGACATTGGAAAAGACAATTCATTAGGCTTATAAATACTGTCAAATACTTTTTCAATGGAATATTAATTTGCTGTATCCTAAAGTAAGAGTAATACACCACGAAATAGGAGACTTGGGTCTCGCAAAATAATACTTCATGTGCTAACAATACAAATAATATAATTTTAACATGTATAATTCATATTTAGGCACTTACCATGACAAATAATTTTCTTGAAATTATTTTTAGAAGCAAATGAACATAATCTCTAAAGCAGAAGAAGTGCTCAAAGTATGTGCAATGCTGTACCCAGCACACAGTTGGTGAATCAGTAAGAAAATGACACAGTGACGGTATAAATGTTGTTGGAAAGTTTGAGGCTATATTCGTCAGTACTGGTCCTTTCCGATGTGAGGACAATAAGCTTAAGCACCTCAAACCTGTTTCCTTAACTAATCTGGTTGGCTGGGCAGGTTCCTCCTTTGTCCTCACATCTCCATGAGTCACATTCTCAAAGCCACACCCTTGAAGGAAGAAAATGACCTTTGCTTACTCAGCAACGTTGTTCTTCCTCTAAGATGCACCTTCTCCATTCCAATCACCACCACTAGTCTAGTTCAAAGTCTTAGTAGCTCTCAGATTACTGCAGCAGTTTTCTAATTGGTCATATTATTTCCAGTCTCATGTCTAATATCTATCAGATTCATTTATTTAAAAAATAAATCCAGCCATAACATCTCCTTAGTTTAAATTCTTCAGGAAAAATGAACTCTCATACATTGTTGCTGGGGATGTAAAATGGTGTAGCTACTTTGGAAAAAGGTTTGGCAGTTTCTTAAAAAGTTGAGCATAAATTTACCATGTGACCCACGAATTTTATCCCCAAATATCCACCCAAGAGAAATAAAAACATAAGTCTATGCAAAGACTTAGATGTGAATGTTTGTAAAAGCATTATTCATAATAACCAGAAAATAGAAACAATCTAAATGTCCATCAACTGGTGAATAGATAAACAAATTATAGTACATCCATATCATGGAATATTATTTGACAATGCAAAGGAATAAACTACTGACACATGCTACAGCATAGGTGAACCTAAAAAAACCTTAGGCTAAATGAGAGAAGCCAGATGCAAATGACTAGGTATTGTATGATTCCATTTATGTAAAATGTCTATAAATGGCAAGTCTGGATACAGAATGGATACACAAAGCAGATTGGTGTTTTCCTGGGTCTGGGGGCAGGAATGGAGAGTGACAGAAAAGTGTTATGAGGGGATATTTTGGAGTGATTGAAATAGTCTAAAAATAGGATTGTGTTGATGATTGCACAACTCTATAAATTTAATAAAATTCATTTAATTATACACTTAAAAATGTGATTTTTCAGGCATGTAATTGATATCTCGATAACACTATTTAAAGAAATCAGCAAGGGGGGAGTCCAGGCATATATGGGGACAAGGGGTATATGAGAAATCTCTGTATCTTCCCTTAAATTTTGCTGTGACCCTAAAAAAATAATCCTAACTAAAGAAAAAACATAAAATAAAAAAGAATATGGTGAACATTTTTTCAAAGAAAATAAAACAAAGACTCTTGAAGAGAAGTTTAAAAATGGAAAAATATCTAAAACAAAATTCAACAAGCAACTCTTCAGGAGGTCCTGACCCCAGGATCCAGCCTAGGTTCCTATATATTATTTACAGGATGCTCCCCACTCTTGTTTCTTGCCTTCCTTTCCACTCATACTTAATTGTGGTATTGCTGGTTATTCCTTGCACCTTTTAGGCTGTTTCTTGAGTCTAAGCCTTTGCTCATTCCCCTGTACATGAAATGCCACTTCTCACTAATCCTCCCACCCCACCCCAATTCCTGTATCAAGCGTGCTTCTTATTCATCTTCAAAAAAACTTACCTTGGTCTCCATGCTATCCCTCCAACTCTCTCCCTAATCTCAGAGTGAATTATTCTCCCTAATGCTCCCATAATACCTCCAAATACTGTACAACATACATTTACACAGCTGTTTATTTATGAGACTGCCTCCTTCTTTAGACTCTGAGTTTATAATTATTAGTTTTGATATCTTTAGAACCTAGCACAGTGCCTGGCACCAAATAAGTGCTCAAACTGTTTGTGGAATAATGAATTAATATATGTATGGATGCTAGAGATTAAGAGTCAGTATTTGTGGGGCACTGTCATCTAACCTGACATAAACTACTTCTTCATCCTTATTTTTGGCAGCTGAATTCCAGGGGAGATGACACAATGACATCTATATGAGATCACAGGTTAAAACATTTCATTTATGAACCCACATCAGTTCATGTTTTCCAAAATGTGAAATGGCAATCTTTTGACCAAATCCATCACTTACACATAGGATGGATCAAGTGTATGTGTGTTGTGACTGGTGACTCGCAATGATGATAGATCACATTGCCTAACAGGCTGTCAGTTCCCAACATGATTTAGAGTTCACAGTAGGGACCACAAGGGGAGATGGATGGCTACTTGGGGACCACCTGTTACAGGTGTGGAATGCAGTATCCTTTTCAGCTGTTATGAAATAACCTCATCAGGAGGATTTGGAAGCTAGTCAATAGGCAGTGGGTAAACAAATATGCCAGGAAAACTAAACACCACCAAATGATGGATTTCAGACATGGGAGTTCAGATAAAGCTAGAAGTTTCACACTGCTTCGTTTCATATTACTAGAAATATGTAGGGGATTGTGACATTACTAAATCCTGCTGTACATTGAAATGAAGCCACAAAGATGAACACTATTTCCTAGGGCAGGAATACCAAGCCAATACCATTCTACACAGAATAAGTTATTTGTTTGTTTCAAGGCTCTAAGTATAATGATTGAAAACAAAATGTATAGCAAATATTCTAATACAAATTGTAAACAGAAACATGTTATTTATTCATAACCCCACAATAAAACATAGTAAGAAAATATTTAGAAAACGGTTGAAGGAACAATGTGCAAGTCGAAGGAACAATGTACAACCCTATTATGTTTTAGTGTGAACTCACAGATTGTTGAGTAGAATTCCTCGCAACCCAGTAGAGCTATGTATTTCAGATTTGTGGAGAAAACAGTGATGTCTTCCTAAAAGTGCATTGAGAGGACGGAGTCAAGATGGTGGTGTGGGAAGATGCAGACTTTGCATCTCCCCACAACTAAGGTGCCTGCAGGACGAAGGTGGGGAATCTCGATGCCCAAGGAGATGGGAGGAAAACCGAAGTAAACTGATAGAATGTGGGGGGACTGAAAGGGGAGGAGAAGTAGAAGACAGGACCAGCACCGTTGAGGCATGGCTGAGAGGGGGGAGGGTTTTCCATGCCTGGAGGGACCCAGGGGCTCAAATCAAGGGGGAGCACACCCAGCGTATCCCCTGCCCAATTGGCCAGGGAAGTCTGCCTGGCTATGAGGCTGGATTCTATCCCCTCAGAGGCCCATTCTGGGCCAAGTTGGTCCTGGGGGTGTAGGAGGGAGGCTGGAGGAGAACAGGAGGGGCAGGCTGGAGGGGCCCTCAAAGACAGGAGGAGCAGGAAAGGAGCAAAGGGCATTTGCCTAACCCACTTGAGCCCAGGAAGCCTGCTGAGCTCCCAGACCAGGTCCCCCACCCTCCAAAGCCCCCTCCAGGCCACATGGGTCCTGGGGTCATAAGAGGGAGGCCTCCAGCAGAGCAGGAGAGGCAGGCAGGAGGGGCCCTTCAGGACCAGAGGAGAAGAGAGGAGGGAGATTTCTCCACCCACTAGATCCCAGGAAGACTGCTAGACTCCCAGAAGGGGTCCCCCATCTTCTGAGACAAGAAGCAGAAGGCACACCTGAGCCCCTTCAGTTCTATTGAGCCTAAGCCCCACCTCCCACATCCTCCAGGCCCTTTTCTAACCCTGTGGGTCCTAAGCATAGGCCCCACCCACTGACAAAACCCCACCCCTGCTTAGGCCCCACCCTCCACAGTCAAGGCCTTTTCCACCTTCTTTTCAATTTTCTCCTCCTCTTTTTTAATATTGTGGTTCTGTTTTACCTTCTGGTTTCATCTATATTTTTATTTTTGTATTCTTTCTAACATATCTGTTAGTTTCTTAGTCTAATTTTATTTTTTACTTTGTTATTCTTTTTTTTTTGCTGCCCCACATGACTTAAGGGACCTTGGTTCACAAGTCCCGGGATCGGGACAAGGCTCCTCTAGAGGGAGCTCTGAGTCCAAACCACTGGACTAACAGAAAGCCTCAGATGCTGGGAATATTAATCAGAGTGAAGTCTCCCAGAGCTCGTCATCTCAGCACAAAGACCCAGCTCTACCCAAAAGCCTACAAACTCCAGTGTTGGAAGCCTCAGGACAAACAACCAGTAAGACAGAAACACAATCTCCCTCATTAAAAAAAAAAAAAAAAAGTGAGATGACAAAAAGTATGTCACAGATGAAGGAGCAAGGTAAAAATGTAAACGACCAAATAAATGATGAGGAAATAGGTAATCTACCTGGAAAAGAATTCAAAGTACTGATAGTAAAGATGATCCAGAATCTCAGAAATAGAATGGAGGTGCAGATTGAGAAAATACAAGAAATGTTTAACAAGGATCTAGAAGAACTAAAGAACAAACAAACAGAGATGAACATCACAATAACTTAAATGAAAAATACACTAGAGAAAAGCAATAATGGAATAACTGAGTCAGAAGAAACTTCTGAGCTGGAAAACAGAATGGTGGAAATGACTGCTGAGGGGCAGAATAAAGAAAAAAAAATGAAAAGAATTGAAAACAATCTCAGAGACCTATGGGACAACACTAAATGCACCAACATTTGAATTATAGGAGCCCCAGAAGAAGAAAAGAAAAAGAAAGGGTCTGAGAAAATATTTGAAGAGATTATAGAGGAAAACTTCTTTAACATGGGAAAGGAAATAGTCACCCAAGTCCAGGAAACACAGAGAGCCCCATACAGGATAAACCCTAGGAGCAACACACCAAGACACATATTAATCAAATTGAAAAATAAATAAATTCAAAGAAAAATATTAAAAGCAGCAAGGGAAAAACAAAAATAACATACAAAAGAATTCCCATAAGGTTTTCAACTGATTTTCCAGCAGAAACTCTGCAGGCCAGAAGGGAGTGGCAGGATATACTTAAAGTGATGAAAGGAAAAACCTACAACCAAGATTACTCTACCCAGCAAGCATCTCATTCAGATTTGACAGAGAAATCAAAAGATTTTCAGACAAGCAAAACCTAAGAGAATTCAGCACCACCAAACCAGCTTTACAACAAATGCTAAAGAAACTTCTCCAGACAGGAAACACAAGAGAAGAAAAAGACCCACAAAAACAAACCCAAAACAATTAAGAAAATGGTAATAGGAGCATACATATTGATAATAACCTTGAATGTAAATGGATTAAATACCCCAACCAAAAGACACAGACTGGCTGAGTGGATACAAAAACAAGACCCAAATATATGCTGTATATAAGAGACCCACTTCACACTTAGGGACACATACAGACTGAAAGTGAAGGATGAAAAAGATACTCCATGGGAACGGAAATCAAAGCTGGAGTAGCATTACTCATATCAGATAAAATAGACTTTAAAATAAAATCTTTTACAAGAGACAAGGAAGGACACTACATAATGATCAAGGGATCAATCCAAGAAGAAGATATAACAATTATAAATGTTTATGCACCCAACATAGGAGCACTTCAATACCTTAGGCAAATGCTAACAACATGAAAGGGGAAATCAACAGTAACACAATACCTCACCTACACCAATGGACAGATCATCCAAACAGAAAATAAATAAAGAAACACAAGCTTTAAATGACACAATAGACCAAGTAGATTTAATTGATATTTATAGAACATTCCACCCAAAAGTGGCAGAATACACTTTTTTCTCAAGAGCACATGGAACATTCTCCAGGATAGATCATATCCTGGGTCACAAATCAAGCCTCAGAAAATTTAAGAAAATTGAAATCATATCAAGCATCTTTTCTGAACACAATGCTATGAGGTTGGAAGTTAATTACAGGAAAAAACCTAAAAAACACAAATACATGAAGGCTAAACAGGGCACTACTAAATAACCAAGAGATCACTAAAGAAATCAAAGAAGAAATTTTAAAAAAATACATAGAAACAAATGACAACAAAAACACTATGGCCCAAAAGCTATGGGATGCAAAAAAAGAAGTTCTAAGGGGGAAGTTTATAGCAATTCAATCTCACCTCAAGAAACAAGAAAAATTTCAAATAAACAATAACCCTACACCTAAAGCACCTAGATAAATAGGAATAAAGAAAGCCTAAAGTCAATAAAAGGAAAAAAATCATAAAGATCAGAGCAGAAAGAAATGAAATAGAAATGAAGAAAACAATAGCAAAGATCAATAAAACTAAATGCTGGTTCTTTGCGGAGATAAACAAAATTGATAAACCTTTAGCCAGACTCATAATAAAAAAAAAAGGGAGAGGATGCAAATCAATAAAATTAGAAATGAAAAAAGAGAAATCACAACTGGCACCACAAAGATAGAAATACAAAGGATTATAAGAGACTACTGCAAACAACTATATGACAATAAAATGGACAACCGTGAAGAAATGGACAAATTCTTGGAAAGGTATAATTTTCTAAGACTGAACCAGAAAGAATTAGAAAATATAAACAGACCTATCACAAGTAATGAAATTGAAACTGTAATTAAAAATCTTCCAACAAACAAAAGTCCAGGACCAGATGGCTTCACAGGCAAATTCTATCAAACATTTAGAGAAGAACTAACACAAATCTTTCTCAATCTATTCCAAAAAATTGAAGCGGGAGGAACACTCCCAAATTCATTCTATGAGGCCACCATCACCCTGGTGCCAAAACCAGAAAAAGATATCAGCAAAAAAGAAAATTATAGACCAATGCCACTGATGAACATAGATGCAAAAATCCTGACTAAAATGCTAGCAAACCGAATCCAACAACACATTAAAAGGATCATACACCATGATCAAGTGGGATTTATCACAGGGATGCAAGAATTCCTCAATATACACTAATCTGTCAATGTGGTATACTATATTAACAAATTAAGGAATAAAAACTATATGATCATTTTAAAAGATGCAGAAAAAGTTTTTAACAAAATAAAATACCCATTTATGGTAAAATTTCCCCAGAAAATAGGCATAGAGGGAACATACCTCAAGATAATAAAAGCCATATATGACACACCCACAGCAAACATCATACTCAGTTGTGAAAAACTGAAAGCGGTTCCACTAAGATCAGGAACAAGACAAGGATATCCACTCTCGCCACTATCATTCAACGTAGTTTTGGAAGTCGTAACCATGGCAATCAGAGAAAAAAAATAAATAAAAGGAGTACAAATTGGAAAAGAAGAAGTAAAACTGTCACTGTTTGCAGATGACATGATACTATACATGGTATATTATAGTATACTATAGATGGATATAGTATACTATATCCTAAAGATGCCACAAGAAAACCACTAGAATTAATCAATGAATTTGGTAAGGTTGCAGGATAAAAAATTAATGCACAGAAATTTCTGGCATTCCTATACACTAGCAATGAAAAATCAGAAAGAGAAATTGAGAAAACAAGCCCATTTACCATTGCAACACAAAGAATAAAACACCTAGGTATAATCCTAACTAAGGAGGCAAAAAGACTTGTATTCAGAAAACTATAAAACACTGATGAAAGAAATCAAAGATGACATAAACAGTTGGAGAAGTATACCATGCTCTTGGATTGGAAGAATCAACATTGTGAAAATGACTATACTACCCAAAGCAATCTACAGATTTAATGAAAGCCCTATCAAACTAGCAATGGCATTCTTCACAGAATTAGAACAAAAAATTTTTACAATTCATATGGAAACACAAAAGACCCCGAATAGCCAAAGCAATCTTGAGAAACTAAAGCAGAGCTGGAGGAATCAGGCTCCCTGATTTCAAACTATACTACAAAGCTACAGTAGTCAAGACAGTATGGTACTGGCACAAAAACAGAAATATAGATGAATGGTACAGGTTAGCAAGCCCAGAGATAAACCCACGCACATATGGTCACCTTATCTTTGACAAAGGAGGCAAGAACCTACAATGGAGGAAAGACAGCCTCTTCAATAAGTGGTGCTGGGAAAACTGGACAGCTACATGTAAAAGAATGAAATTAGAACACTACTTAACACCATACACAAAAATAAACTCCAGGGCTTCCCTGGTGGTGCAGTGGTTGAGAGTCTGCCTGCTGATGCAGGGGACACGGGTTCGTGCCCTGGTCTGGGAGGATCCCACATGCTGCAGAGTGGCTAGGCCCATGAGCCATGGCTGCTGAGCCTGCGTGTCTGGAGCCTGTGCTCCGCAATGGGAGAGGCCACAACAGTGAGAGGCCTGCATACAACAAATAAATAAATAAATAAATAAATAAATAAATAAACTCCAAATGGATTAAAGACCTAAACATAAGACCAGACACTATAAAACTCTTAGAGGAAGACATAGGAAAAGCACTCTATGACATAAATCACAGGAAGATCTTTTTTGACCCCCCTCCTAGAGTAATGAAAATAAAAACAAAAATAAACAAATGGGACCTAATGAAACTTAAAAGTTTTGCACAGCAAAGGGAACCATAAGCAAGATGAAAAGACAACACTCAGAATTGGAGAAAATATTTGCAAATGAAACATTGGACAAATGAGTAATCTCCAATATATACAAACAGCTCATGGAGCTCAATATCAAAAAAACAAACAAACAAACAAGCAATCCAGTTAAAAATGGGCAGAAGACCTAAATAGACATTCACAAAAGAAGACATACAGATGGCCAAGAGATACATGAAAAGATGCTCAACATCACTAATTATAAGAGAAATGCAAATCAAAATTATAATGAGGTATCACCTCACACTGGTCAAAATGGCCATTATCAAAAAATCTAGAAACAGTAAATGCTGGAAAGGGTGTGTTGAAAAGGGAACCCTCCTGCACTGTTGGTGGGAATGTAAATTGATACAACCACTATGGAAAACTGTATGGAGGTTCCTTAAAAAAACTGAAAATAGAACTATCATACAATCCAGCAATCCCACTACTGGGCATACACCCTGAGAAAACCATAATTCAAAAAGAGACATGTATCACAATGTCCACTGCAGCACTATTTAAAATAGCCAAGACATGGAAGCAACCTAAATGTCCATCAGCCAATGAATGGATAAAGAAAATGTGGTACATATATACAATGGAATATTACTCAGCCATAAAAGGAAGTGAAATTGAGTTATTTGTAGTGAGGTGGATGGACCTAGAATCTGTCATACAGAGTGAAGTAAGTCAGAAAAAGAAAAATACTGTACACTAATGCACATATATGGAATCTAAAAAAAAAAAAAATGGTACTGATGAACCTAGTGGCAGGAATAAAAATGTAGACATAGAGAATGGACTTAAGGACACGAGGTGGGAGGGTGAAGCTGGGATGAAGTGAGAGTACCACTGACATATATACATTACCAAATTTAAAATAGATAGCTAGTGGGAATCAGCAGCATAGCACAGGGAGATCAGCTCAGTGCTTTGTGCCAAAATATAGGGGTGAAATAGGGAGGATGGGAAGGAGGCCCAAGAGAGAGGAGATGTGGAATATATGTATGCATATGGCTGATTCACTTTGTTGTACAACAGAAAGTAACACAGTATTGTGAAGCAATTATACTGCAGTAAAGATCTATTAAAAAAAAAAAAAAAGTCCATTGAACTTCTCCAAAGTGTAGAGTCTGGCTACACAAGGAACTGGAGCTTCTATTGGTTGTAGCGTGGAAGTTCAATTGTTCTTGCTCTGGTTTTAATTTTTAAATGTATTAAAAAGTACGGAAAGGAAGTAAACATGGCAGAGTAAAGACATTTCTGCTCTGTTCTTTGAAACCAACTTAAAACCAAAACACAGAACCAAGAAGCAGAAACGAAAATTTGGAAGGCTGCCAAAACATTGTGAAATTTAGGTGAAATGAGGATATCAGCAGTAAGTGTGTGCCTCTATATTTTCAGGAAGCAGGCAGAATCCAAAGAAAGGTAAATTGCTCTTTCTGAAAATTCAAATCAGTGACTTCTTTGCAACAAAAAGACTCAGTTGATTTGTGAGATGTTTGACCAGTACTAACTCTACTGGGCAGAATAGAATGACAGGGAAGGCAGAGCCAAATAAAGTGCCTACAGATCAGCTTAGCAAAAAAAAGAAAAAGGGACACTCAACCTAGATGGGTGGAAGGGAAAACGTAAGTGACACGAAATCTTTTAGTTGATCCTTTAGTATACAAAGATAATAGAAACAGCAAGTCACTACTCAAAAGCTGATGGGGGACTTCCCTGGTGGTGTAGTGTTTAAGAAACCTTCTGCCAATGCAGGGGACACAGGTTACATCCCTGGTCCTGGAAGATCCCACATGTCACAGAGCAACTAAGCCCAAAAGCCACAACTTATGAGCCCACACTCCACAACTACTGAAGCCTGTGGGCCCTAAAGCCCATGCTCGCAAAGAGAGAAGCCGCTGCAATGAGAAGTACACCACAACAAAGAGTAGCCACAACTAGGGAAAGCTGGCACGCAGCAATGAAGACCCAATGCAGCCAAAAAAAAGAAAAACGCTGGTGGCATATTTTGTTGAGAGGTATGGGAAGTTAATGTTAGCCCAGAGAAGAGTCAAAACTCTAGGACAGGGGCCCTGGTGGCACAGTTGTTGAGAGTCCGCCTGCCGATGCAGGGGACGCGGGTTCGTGCCCTGGTCCGGGAAGATCCCACATACAGCGGAGCGGCTGGGCCTGTGAGCCATGACCGCTGAGCCTGCGTGTCCGGAGCCTGTGCTCTGCAATGGGAGAGGCCACAACAGTGAGAGGCCCGCGTACCACAAAAACAAACAAACAAACAAACAAACAAACAAAAAACGGTAGGTCAATCTTTTGTTGGGAAACATTTCTAAACAAGAGTTCTGAATTCAAGCTACTTAAATATCTAACTTACCCCACTGGTGTCGTTTCTAACATTATCCTCTTGTGCACAGTTGGCCTGAGGAAAAACAGCAAGTACAAAGACAAAACACATGAGCAATGCATAAAAAAGTTCTGGAAAAAAATATAGAAAAATGTAAGAACACAACATATATATTTTGTCATAAAAGATGTGGTAATTATGAAAGTCTCTTCTCTGAAAATTAAAAGATAATTTAAAAACTATAGTCTTCTGGGGGCTTCCCTGGTGGCACAGTGGTTGAGAGTCTGCCTGCTAATGCAGGGGACGCGAGTTCGAGCCCTGGTCTGGGAGGATCCCACATGCCGCGGAGCAACTAGGCCCGTGAGCCACAACTACTGAGCCTGTGCTCCGCAACAAGAGAAGCCATGACAGTGAGAGGCCTGCGCACCGCGATGAAGAGTGGCCCCCGCTTGCCACAACTAGAGAAAGCCCTCACACAGAAACAAAGAACCAACACAGCAAAAATAAATAAAATAAATTAATAAACTCCTACCCCCAACATCTTAAAAAAAATATATATATATATATATATAGTCTTCTGAAATGTATATAGTCAAGGTAACTACCAGAATAATCTAACAATGGAAAATATGCTTTCCAAATGACAAGACTAAAACATGCACACACAAGAAACATAGACATGTAGCAAATACAAACAAACAAATAAATAAATACCACTAAACTATGGAAAGTATATAATTAAAAGCAAGAACTAATTGTTATATGAGTAAATGTAAGTGGGATAAAATTACTCATTAAGAGTAAAAGACCCTCAATTAGGATCAAAATGTAACTCAGGTGTTATATATGATAGAAATAACACAGGTGCCATATATGATATTCATCTAACATTAAAATAGGGACTGGATTTAATATATAGATTAAGAAATTCAAATTAAAAGCAAGTAGAGCTCATTTTATTAAAATTATACAAGTCTTGTTTAAGGAAAAACACATTAAGCTATCAAATGAAAGCCAATTAAAAATGAAAAGATCAAAATCCACAATTAAGATTTGTTTGAATCTTTATAAACTAAATAGCATAGCATCAAAATTCAAAATGCCAAAATTTCAGCAAATACAAGCAATAAGCAGAAATACAATAATAGGAGTAGCCTTTAATTAATCTCTGTCTGCCCTTAACAGATATATTAAACAAAGATTAAGTAATTTATAGAGGAAATCAATAACTTAGTTAAAATAATTATTCTTAATATATAACAAAATTTATACCTGCAATTAGAATAGAGCCTTTTTTCAATTGCCATTGAACATTTATGGGTTGATCATGTTTCACCTCAAAAATAACCTTAATAAATTCTGACAAGTAAATATTATATAAACCACATTCTTAAATTATAACAAAATAGTATCAGAAAACAATAACAAATATAGAAAACAAACCCTAAACAACGTAAAATTAAAATACATATTAAAACAACACTTGAGCAAAGAAATCAAAATTATATTATAAGTAGGAATATTAATTATAAAACTCTATAACTCTATCAGATCTTATAAAATAGGTGTAATTCCAATGCTCAAGTAAAATGTATTGCAATAAATACTTATGTTATTAGGTAAATAAATGAATTAAAATTTTAGTGTAAGTGAGATAAAGTCCAATAAAACACTAAATAATCAGAAAGAATAAATGAAAGTATATAGGGTAAGACAATAAGTTGGAACTATAACAAAGTAATATTTACTGTGGAAATATTATACAATAATACATAAAAGAGCTGTTTTTAGAGGTGAAAGACTTAATAACAAAAATCAGAGTTATCCATTCAAAAAGTTAACTATGAATAAAAGGAAGAAAGCCAGATAGTCAAAATACAAACTGAAAACAGGTATATGATCACAGAAAAAGAATCATAAGATAATGTTTCTAAACTCTATATAAATAATTTACAAAATAATTTACAAAATAATTTGCAAAATTTATGCTTCTGAGAAAGCATAAATTACTAAATCTGATGCCAGAGAACTTAGAAAATATAAAAAGGCTGATTATTCTGTAAAACAGCACCAAAGAAGATAGCCTCATAGGCAAATTCTATAAAAACATCAAAGGGAAGGAAAGCTAATAAGAGGGGAGAGTGAGAGCAAGAAGGAGTATGAGAGAAAGGAAGAGAAATTTCCAAATTCCTTCTGTGAAACCACCATAACTTTGATGCTAAGACCTGGCAGGGTACACACACACACACACAATACTAACAAATAGTGCATATGAATAATGCCTCAAGAATCCTAAATGCTACATTGGCAAATAGAATCCAAAAGCACTTGAGAAGAATCATATATAATGACCAAGAAAGGTCTTCCCTAGGAATACAAGATGGTTAAATAATGGGAAATCTTTGCATCTAATTTAGAGTAAAAAAGAAAAAAAATGTATTTCTATAAATTCTTAAAACAATAAAATTCATTTTCTATTAAAATTTATGTTTTAAAAAAACTATAATAAAATATTAATTGATAATGAAAATGTCCTTAACACACTTATATACACAAAAAAACACAAGCCAGCATCATTCTTACTGATGAAAGACTAGAAAAATTCCCATTAAATGCAAGACAAACACAAAATCCAGAATCATGAAAGAATAGGTTAATAAACTCAAGTATTCAAATATCATATAGTCATATCCTTATGCAGCAAAAGTATCTGACAAAATCCAACACTCATTCATGATAAAAATTCTCAGGTTAAAAATAGAGGTGAGCTACTTTGACTTTGTAAAGATCACCTATAAAAATCTTGAAATTTACATTATAATTAATAGTGAGAGATTTGATGCTTTCCCTCTAAGATGGAAGGAATAAGGTAAGAATATCCATTCCCATACCACCACTCTTATACAACATAATTTAGTACTGGAAATTCTAACCACTGTAATAAGGCAAGGAAAATAAATAAAAGACATACAGATAGTAAAGGAAAAAATAAAACTATTCTTATTTGCATGATTATCTGTCATGCAGGAATCTACAAAATCATGAGGAATCTACAAAAATGTAAATAATTCTAGAGCTAATATGAGTTCAGTAAGGTCTCAAAGTACAAGACCAACAGATGAAAATCAATCTCATTTTTTGTGTATTAACAATGAATAGGACTTACCTGGTGGCGCAGTGGTTGAGAATCTGCCTGCCAATGCAGGGACACACGTTCGGGCCCTGGTCTGGGAAGATCCCACATGCCACAGAGCAACTAAGCCTGTGAGCCACAACTACTGAGCCTGCGCATCTGGAGCTTGTGCTCCGCAACAAGAGAGGCGGCGACAGTGAGAGGCCCATGAACTGCAACGAAGAGTGGCCCCTGCTCACCACAACTAGAGAAAGCCCTCGCGCAGAAATGAAGACCCAACACAATCAAAAATAAAATAAATAAATAAATAAAAATTTAAAAAGCTAAAAAAAACCCCAAAACAATGAATATGTGAAAAGAAAAAAAAAAACAACACAATACTGTTTACAATCAGTCTAAAGAAAATGAAATCCTTAAGTAAAACTTAAGAAAACATGTACAGGATCTGTGTCCTGAAAAATGTATTAATAAAGTGCAAACAAAAGAAATCAGAGAAGACCTAGGTAGATATACTGAGACCATGGAAGGGAAGACACAACATATTAAAGATGTAATTTTTCCCTAAACTGATGTACAGTTTCAACACAATTACTATAAAAATCCTAATAAAGATTTTGTAAATGTAGACAAGATCATTCTAAAATATATACGGAAATACAAAGGAAATAAAATAGCTAAAACCACTTTGAAAAAGAATACTATTTTGAAAAAAAAAGTATCATTGGAAGAATCAGTCCTATAATAAGTACAGCTACAATAATTAAGGTGGTATAGTATTGGCAGGAGGACAGCTACATAGATCAGTGGAACAGAATGGATAATCCAGAATTGGTAGACAAAAATATGTCCAACTTATTTTTGACAAAGGTGTGCAAAAAATTCAATTGAAAAAGGATAACTTTTCTTGGACCAATTGGACCTCCATAGGCAAAAAATGAACCTCAAGCTAAACCTCACCCCTTATACAAAAATTAACTTAAAATGGATCAGAGACTTAAATGTACAACATAAAACTAATAAAAACCTCTAGAAAAAATCATAGGAGGAAATCTTCTGAACCTCTGGCTTGGCAAAGAGTTCTTAGACTTGATACCAAGAGCATGATTTATAAAAGGAAAAATAGATAAATTGCATCATCCAAATAAAAAATAATTTGCTCTATCAAAGACACTGTGAAGGGTATGAACAGGTAAGCTACATATTGGGAGAAAATATTTGACAATCACATATTCAACAAAGGACTAGTATCTAGAATATAGAAAGAACTCTCAAAATACCACAGTAAATAAATAAATAACAATTAGAAAATGCTCAAAAGATATGAAGAGAATTTCGCTGAAGAGGATATAGAGATGGCAATAAGTGCAGGAAAAGATGTTCAAAATCATTAGCCGTTAGGGAGATGCAAATTAAAACCATAATGAGATATCATTATGAACTTGACATAATAAAAATGTAACAAAATATATCATATGACTCAACAGCTTGTACTGTTGAGCATTTATTCCAGAGAATTGGAGACTTATGCTCCTGCAAAAACCTGGACAAAATTGCTTATATCAGCTTTATTTGTAATAGACCCAAACTAAAACAATCCAAATGTCCTTCAATGGGTAAACAGTTAAACAAACTCGAACATCCATACCATGGAATATTATTCAGCAATACAAAGGAACAGACTGTTGATACATACTTGGAAGGATCTCAAGGGAATTATGCTGAGTGAAAAAAAAAATCCATTCTTAAAAGATTTTATACTGTATGGTTCCATTTTAAAACATTTTTGAAATAAGAAAATTTTAGAGATGGAGAACAGATTTGCGGTTGTCAGGGGTTGGGGAGAGGCAGAAGGAGAGAGGTCACTGTGAAAATAAAACGGTAGCAGGTTATTACAAGATAATGGGTATATTTCCCTGTGTTATACAGTATATCTTTGTTGCTTATCTATTTTACATATAGTAGTTTGTATCTGTTAATCTCATACTCCTAATTTGTCCGTTTCCCCTTCCCTCTCGCATTTGGTAACCACAAGTTTGTTTTCTGTATCTGAGTCTGTCTCTGTACACCTGAAACTAACACAATATTGTAAATAAACCATACTTCAAAAAAACAATTTTTTTAAAAGGGTAGCAGGAGGATCCTTATAAAACTCTTCTGTATCCTGGCTGTAGTGATGTTCACATAAATCTACACATGTGGTACAATGATGTAATTGCACAGAACTAAACACACACACACACACACACACACACACACACACACACGCGTGAATGTAAAACTGGTGAAATCTGAATAAGGTTGATGAATTTTATCTGTGTCAGTTCCCTAGCTATGATACTGTACTACAGCTATGCAAAATATTATCAGTGAGGAAAACTGGGTGATGCCTATCTGGAATGTTATATTTTATATAACTGTATATGAACCCACAATAATCTCAAGACAAAAAGTTTAGAAAGTTACTATGATTAAAAACAAACAAACAACAACAACAAAAAAAACAGAAAGAAAATTGCAAGAAAAGTAACAAACCAAAAAGAAAAAAACCTGACAATGCATATGACGATGGGCTCATCATTTATAACATATTCATTTTATAAAAAGTAGAAAATCAGGCCAAGATTATGGAGAGATAACTCATAAAAAGGGAAACACAGAAATCTTTTAAAAGTGAAAATATACTCACATTTTTTTCATAAGACTAACACAATTCAAACTGAAATGAAATATATTTTTGGAAAGATCAAAAAGGTGTGATAATAAATGGCATTGGCAGGAAGTATGAAGACAAAAGCATTTTTCTGCACTGTAGGTCAGAATACAAATGGATGCAATTACTTTGAAGGCTATTTGGCAAGAGCTATCAAAATTAAAATTTCACTTGCCATTTAACAGAGATTTCACTTCCATAAATTTGTATAACTGGTAGACTAACCCATGTATAAAGCACATTATAAGCATTGCATGTATTAAAGAAAGACTGGAAAATGCATAAATGTCCATTAAAGACCAGTGATTCAATAAATTATGGCAGAACCATGCAATAAAATATGCTATTAAGAAAAATTAGGTAAGTTTGTTTATTCTGATAGGGAGTAATCTCCAAATTACTGTATTAAAAGAAAATGACAAGGTCATGAATAGTGTAATAATATGTACTCTATTGTGTAAAATTAAAAGGTACATACATAAGGATATGTATATATATAAACATATATATAGCTATGCATAAACACACACATACACTTTCATATACACCTGTTTCTGGAGAGTTCACAAGGTAATAGTGATTAGTCTGTTTGAAAAGCTGCATCCATTCTTTCTTAATACTGTTGTCTAGCATGAAATAGTTAATGTATATGTCTGTCTTCATTATTTCATTATTCACATTTCCTCCCAGAGCCTAATATGTGCTTAGTACATTATAGTGGCTCAGTAAACATTCATTAGGTTGAACAATATTTCTGTTATTCACCCTCAAGGAGTAACTTTTAACAATGCAACCATTAATTATTTTTATTTTTAGAAAACTCTATACTTTTCACAAACCTTTTCAGTTCATTATCTTATTTGCTCCTCAAATGTTTTTCAAGTTATATTAAGTATCGTAAGTTTTACTTATGTGCATATTTCAATTATATCTTACAATTCAAAGATGGGTTCCTCAACAACAATTGCATCCTTTTATAAACTCTATATTCACATTTTGTTGCTTTTTCCCATTGGCTTTACAGTTCTCTCTTCTATGATGCATTTCACCCTTCTGGGCAGTTTTTCTTTTTACTTTTATGCATTAATGACTTACCACTCTTTTATTGCCACATTTATGATTTATTGTTTTTTTTCTTTCTGCTTTCTTTTTATTTACAAAACACTCTATTTTTAACAACCATATCTCTAGCTAGTTCTCCTTGTGTCCTTCAACTGTTCCTTTGAGATATATTTAGAAACTATGTGTTGCAGTTTCTCCTACCCACCCCCACTCCTCCCTAGTTTCTTTAAAGCAACTATTCCTTCTCCAGCCCAAGAATTATTGGCTCAGGCCAGCAGTTTGTCATAAAATATTCTACATGACATCCATGCTTTGTCCTAGCTCTTCTATTTCCTGCAGACTCTTAAAGATCTTTTTTAATATCCTTATTCTCAAATCCATCAATTTCCGAGTTATAAGGAGAAAAGGCCTTTGCAATTACTCTATGTAATACTTTCCTGACTTCTTTATTAAGGACCTTATCCTGTATTCCTCTTTCTGCCTCACTTAATGTATTCTTTCGAAAAGTTAACCTTTTCTGTTTAGCCCTATTTAATAGTACTATTTACACTTCTATTTTCATTTTGTGAGGCTTTTATCTTTCTCCTAAATTCTTTAAAAACTTGGGTACTCCACTCATCAAAAATATGATCACACTGTGTGCATTTTAGGAGTGATTCACTTTTTTCCCTCTGTTTTTGACCTGTTTATGGTGAATTAACAAGTTTGTACTTTTATCCACTTAATTTCTTACTTTCAAAATAGTGCCAGAAGAAACAAACAAGCAGAAAACCCCACAGCAAACCCCCAAATCTCTTTGATCATTTGCAATTTCTCTTTACACATGACCTTGATCTGTCGGTCTGTTTTTATCTGTTCGTCTCAGTGCTCCAGAAATCCTGACCACTCTAGGAGGTTTCTAGAAATATCTCGGTCTTTCTTCTCTCATTTTCTCGTTGGGCTTTCAAGAGTTTGTTTACAGTTTTCTCATCATTTTTTCTAGATCTTTAGTAATCGTGTCTGTTGATAAGATCTCTAAGACTTCTGTTTTTAGCTGTGGTAGTTAGGATAGGTGTGGATGCTTTATTGGCCATGATGCTACATAACAAACCACCTCAAAATGCACTGGTTTTTAAAACAAGCATTTATTTTTCTTTGTCATGTGCCTGTAGGTCAGTGGGACATTTCTGCTCTAGGCTGAGTGTTGGCTGAACTTGGTCCAGCCTTTGGCATTGGCTTTGGGTTTGCTCCACATCTCATCTTTTTGAACCCATAGTTGCTGGTCATGCCCTTCTCATGATGAGGCCTGATCTCATGAAAGGCCCATGCAAGCATGTTTAAAGCCTCTGCTCATGTCCCCTTCTCTCACTTTCCAGTCACAGATATACCCCCTTTCCTAAACTCCACTGAACAGGAAAGAGTGAAGAATTGAGAACAAGTATGCAATCCACCACAGCTGTGTATGGTCCTCTCCTTTGGATATCCTCTGTCCTCTGTCTATGCACCCCTTTTCCTCTTTAAGCAGAAAAATACCTTGTGGTCATGGCATCCTACTCATAGTTCAGTCTTTGGCTCCTCATGGTTCAGTTAACTAGATACTTTTATTAATGTAAAGATACAAAAATTCTCTCTGATATACAGCAATTGTCAAATCTTGCTGAGCAGAAATGATGAAGGCTCCAATCCTTGGCTGTGGAGTCAGCTCTTTAATTTGTCCACCTGGTAGTCCCAGGTTCTGCTCTTCAGTAGGAACTCCCTTGTCCATTTTCTTTGGTGGTCCCTGGCTTTGGTCTCTGGAAGAGTCTTCTTTCCCCATTATCCTGTGGCCACATCTGAAGAGGACATTCGGGAGCATGTATTTCCTAAGGATGCCACATATAGAGCAAACCACTTCCTGTTAGTATAAGTTCAGGATCCAGTGGATTATTTGGGGATAGTAAATTGCCCTCAAAAGTGTAGTATGCCTTCAGCACAGTGGCTTTTTGGTCATTTCTAAGTGTGACTCTACACTGTAAAAATTCTTGGATAAATGGGATTTTTAAGCTCTAAGCCTCTGGTCTTTTATTTATAGACCTCTGTGCTCTGGCCATCCAAATAATTTTCAGCTTGCTGCTGTCTGCTGCATTGAAGACATCTGAAATAAGGCACTATCTTTGCCAGCAGGCTCACAAGTTTTGTATGGTGGAGCACCAGTTATATTTATTGTTAAGACTGGAATTTGCAGACATTTCTCTTGACTGAGTTTCAATTTGGGGTATAAACACTTGGCTTTTTCTACCCTTTTCAAATTCCCAGACACTCAGTCAGCTGAGATTGCAGGTTATAGGCAAAGAGTACCTCCCTTAGCAGACACATGTCTTTCTAATTCAACTCTCAGACTGGCCAGCTAGTTCCACCTTGAATTTGTCATTCTTTCAGGATTTTGCTGACAACCCATGCTAACATTCTGCAAGTATTTTACCATTTCTCCTAATATTATATATAGTCTTTTTAGCATATGATTGACTTTCCAATGTATGGCAGGTGATAATTTGACTAGATAATCTGTCAGTATATAATGATGGTTCTGAGATTTTCAATTTTCATTAGTTGAGTCATTATTATGCACCTACCTAGCTCTGCATCCAATCCAGTACTACCACATTTTAGTTTCTGTCACCTAAAGCACCTCACTTCCTGGTGCTAAGGCAGCTGAACTAAGATTGGAATCAATATAACCAGAAAAAAAAAATAGTGGAAATAATAGTGGTTTAATCAATACAGAAGTTCATTTCTCTCTCTTGTAAAGAGAAGTTTGCAGATAAACCATCTGAAGTTGCCCTGGTAGCACCAGAATGTTATCAGGGCCCAGCCTGTCTTCTTTCTGCTACTCCGTTTTTAGCATGAGGCTTCCCGCTTTGAGGTTACTTCGTAGTTTAAAATGGTTGCTGCCACTTTAGACATCACTTCTGCAGTATAACAGGAAGAGGTGGGGAGGGGTCAAAGTATCTTTCCATCTTGAATGAATCGTTTCCCTTTAAGTAGCCTTCTCATAGGCTACTGCAAAACCATAAACTTACATTTCATTGGGCAGGACGTAGACGTACAATCTAACCTCGCTACAAGAGATGATGGGAAATGTAGTATTTTATTTGTCACTGAATACAAGTGGGATTTGGCTATTAAGGAAGAAGAGGATTATAGGTATTGGGTTCTGCAATTAACCCTCTACCAGAGACTTTGCCTTGAGACTTTAATTTTCATCTTTTAAAAATATGTCCAGTTAAGCTTTCACATGTTGAAAGGACAGAAAACATTCTCTCTTCCTTGTCATCCTCATATCATAATTTAAGTTATCCCTATTATAACAGCAGTTTACTCATCCTCTATATATATTTGCCACATTTCCAATCTTTGTAAAAATTAATTTTGGTCATTACTCTAGTCTTATTAAAAAAGACAGAATATTTTTCCTTATATAACACAACAATAATTCTTTTACATGGATCTTGTCAACCTGACTGGTTCATTTCCTTTTCTAAGTACATTTCAGACTACTACTCCATTTCTCTAAATACTTTTTTAATTGGAAATGATTTTAGAGATCATCTAATTTAATCCTCTCATTTTGCAGATGAAGATACTGAGGCTTGGAAAAGGTACATTAAGCCACTTATGTCACAAAGTGAGGAATTAACAGATAGACTTTATGCTTATATTCTTGGCTTTATTTGCAATTAAATGTGTCCACATATTACTTTTGGAGGTCTTTTCCCCTATCAAATTCCTTTTCATCTTTTTCAATTAGTCGGTTAAAGTCTCCTTCTAACCATTCTTCTTATATCCTGGAAATAAGTCATGACCCCCAATAATATTTTCTTTTCAAATTTCTCTTATGGATTGAGATGGAACATAGTATATTCATAAATCTGATATTTTGTCTCACTGGGGAAACCATGTATACCATCATATATCTTCCACTTCATATCTCATATATCCTTGAATGTTTACATTTGTGTGACTGGCAACTCTTCTCCCTTCAGGAATTTTTTTTTTTTCCCTTTTGGCCAGTGTAAAGAGCCCTAAGCCAACCTCTTATCTATGCAAAAGTAAACTCCTCTCTTGGTCCTCCTTCTAAAATGAATCTCATTTTCCCACCCTCTCATTCATTCTCTTTGTTGATAAAGTTAACAATTACAGAGTCTCTGGCACACAAGGTACCAAGAAATCTATGACTTAAAAGTGGAGCATGCAACACAAATAATATGAAAATATGTATTTAGGTTGATCCTAAGAAGTTTCCTTTCAACACTCCAGTCTCCTTCCCTATGGTTACTTTCCTCCTACTGCTTCTCTTTATCACCAGAACTCAGCGAGTAGTATGCAGCCATAAATAGTTTTTGCATTGTGTTGAAGCTCAGACAGACTCTGCTATGATACAGTCCCTCTCTGCTTTCTTCTTTATACTTCATCATCTAATTTATAGCAGATAAACAACTTGAGGAAGTTGTTTCATTGGGAGATGGGAAGTTTGTTTTCCCTATACATCACAGGGTGAATTTAGGACTTATCACATGCATACTTATGGGTTATGCTTTTGGTACTGTTGTTATTGCAATTTTGATTTAATATATTAAATTCCACTTGACATTGCTCACACCATACTTTCACCTTTTCATCTAACTCTTGAAGGATATAGTTGACCTTGAACCTCTCCAGCCATTTTCATTTTCCTAATTCTTTCCTCTTCCTGAGCTCCACTCCATACTTCCTTTTCCCCACACAGCAACATTGAAAATCTTTCAAACTGAACTATTTCTTTCCACAAAAGAGATAATCATGAATACAGAGTCCAATATGATGTCCAGCATTCAGTAAGTGGAAATTATTCTTATCTTGATTAAGTGAGCGTCACCATACTTCTGCATGCTGAATATGAGCTAACCAAAGTATACAACATTGATATGGTGAGTTAAATACTATCCAACAAATTTTTATTACAGCAAAGCAAATAAGTAAGTTTAAAGTCTCCCTCATTGGCTTAGACAAAATGAATGACTTTATTCTTGAAAACTGCACACCATTCACAGAACTCTGTTCCTCTTTAGTTTTAATATGAGGCACAAGAAGAGGCAAGGAGTTTGCAATAAGACACCCTTGAGTAGAAGGCTTGACTCTATCAGTAACCATTATGTGAAATTGGCAAGTTACTCGAACCCTTTGGAGTTCAGTTTCTTTCGGGTGTGAATTGGGGAATATAATACCTACCTCACTGGGATGGTGAGAGTATTGAATTGGAGTAACCACACCCAACTTGCCTGGTGCACGGTAAAAGTGCTACAAAAGTTAGTCCTCTTGTTTTTGACACTTATTGGATACTAATCCAGTAGTGTTTATTGGATACTACTCTTCAGGTGTTTACATATATATATATATATATATATATATATATATACTTTCTTTCCCATATCTATCCGTAAAGGTCTTACTAATTATTTTTCAATTATATTCTTAACAGTCTATATAGAAGTATGTTCTTTCCCACTTTTAACACACACAAAAAAGGCATCAAAGAAAGAGAAGATAAACTAGTAATTTGCACAAGAAAACATAGCTTTTAGCCTGGATGAAAACTATTGCTGGGCATACCCACTTCCCTGAAAGTCTGAGGTAAAAGATCCTACTTCCTGGTGGTAAAAAATTGATGTGATTTTATTTTGAATAAACTTTGAGTTAAAAAAAACATTTTTTCATCATTTTCTCATCTTATCTATATAAAATGGCAACTGATTTAGGTAAAAGCTCTTCAGGAACTGGTCTTGTAAACTTAACTCTAATAAACTAAATGTCAATGTGATAAAAAAAAAAAATTCTTACTAGAGAAAAAATCTACTTCATGCCAGTCCTGAGAAATTCCCAGGGAGAGTTTGGGTGGAATAGCCACAGTATTTCTCTCAGTATATGGTGGCAATGAGGCTATGAAGTCTGTATTCATTTCACCTCTTTATGAGCCCTTTCCTTCAGACCATCCAGCTTGCCCAAATCTGAGGAAAAAAGGGCTCCACTCATCACCTTCACAAGTGATGAGAATTCAGGATCTAAGATGGACAAAGGGAGAGTGATGGGATAATTCCAACAAAATGACATTTTACAGACAGTACTGCAACATCCTTTAGTTAAAGGTCAAAATTTGACTCTACTGGTACAGGGTAGTTAAGATGTGTCTGGAGAAAACACCTGTTTTATTGTATCATTACTCCAGATACTTCTCAAGCCCTCTGTTGTTGAACAGAGCTGCTGACCTCCTCTCCATGACTCACCAGCTTGCTCTCACTGGTCCCACCCCCATCACACTCACACTCACACTCACACTCTTACCTTCTGGAACAATTTCTGTGCTCTGATTTGACTATGAGCCTTGCCATGTTACTTCCTCTTTCTGGAACTTCCTGCATCCTCTTCTTTTGCATGAGAAACTCTTATCTATACTTAGTCAAAATCCCAGATTTAAACGCCTGAGAAAACTACCAGGTCTCCACACATCCACCAGGTTATGTGCTTACAGAACAACCCTAGCTCAGTTATTTTATAACCAGGGCCTGCTTTATCATTTACAAGTTCCAAATGTAAAATGCAAATGCAGGGCTCCAGAGGCATCAGGGTAAATCCACCTAGCCTTCTCATGGGCTGCCATCTCCACATAAGTTGGACAGGTGATCTGCAAACAACTGCAATCTCTGCCCTGGGACACTCTGGATGGATGTGTGCCAAACCCGCTGTGGCACCACCACCTCAGGGCAGGTATGCATGCTGCTTACACACACACACACACACACACACACACACACACATACACATACGCGCCTTCCTCCCACCCCAAGGGGCCTTTAGGTGTTCATCCTACCCCAACTCCCCTTGTGCTCACACACAAGGGCCCCCTAGAGGCGCTGGCGGAACACAGACCTTTTAGCCATTGAGACCTGTTAGCAATTCAGCAGAGGGTAGTGTTAGTTTGGGGCATCAGAGGGAAGAAAGCTGGGAATTAAGAACCCTCCTGGGGAAGTGCGGGAAGCAGTGAGGTGCCAAACTGTGCATGAGCTGACACAAGTTCCATTGTCCCATTGGCTTTAATTTACAAAGATAAAAATATTAAACATTTCAGGACAGCCACAGCAAGGCTTTAAACTTCGAGATCTTGGCCCTTCTGAGAAAATGGCCCTGAGTGGCTGTACTGGTTGCGTGCTTGTGAACTGGCTCTGTTTATAACTGACCCCACTTCATTTTTATTCCCATTAAGTTGTATCCTCCCCGCAATCTCTCTTGCCCCAATATCTAAGCTGCATAAGAACAAGGACCATATCTATGATAAACATTTGAGAAATATTTGTTGAGTGAATAAATGAATGGATTAATGAAGTCTTCCACTATTTGGTGAGTGCTTCTAATCCATGTGAGATGTATTAGCACCCCACACCTCTTCTCTCCTCTGTTTACACTAGTTGCCTTCTGCTCCCTGATTCAGAATGTCAATGCCCTAGTTCAGGTGTTCATGGCTTTTCTTCAGGACAACTGGAAAACACTTATAATGGGTTTCTTAACTTCCAGGGTCATATTCTAAACTATAGATATGTTCATTCAATTTTTCTGCTTAGAAAAATTTGCTGGCCACCATTGTCCAGGGGCTGGAATCCTGACTTCTTGTGATGTCCAAAATCTTCCATATGATCTTACATATGATCCCAATGTATTTTGTAGGATTAATTTCTTACTACTTCTGCTTTATATGGAAAGATGCTTGTTCTTCTGATTCCAGATTAAAAAAACTGATGACCTGTCACCTCTCAGGTGAAATCACTTTAGATTCTACATCAGCTTGGAAAGCAGTGTCTCCCTGTCCTTCGCACATCGAGAGTCCTTAGTTATACAATAACATTGACTGAATAAATGGTCAAATTGAACTGTAACTATTTTATTCCAGAAATTTAATTTCTATTGTTAAAGATCAACTTTTTGAATGCTGCTTAACAGTGTTAAATTCAATTAACATTTTCGTTTCTGAGGTTTTTAGAAAATTTTTATTTTATATTGGAGTATAGTTGATTAACAATATTGTGTGAGTTTCAGATGTCCTGCAAAGTGATTCAGTTATACATATACAGGTATCTATTCTTTTTCAAATTCTTTTCCCATTTACACTAGATTATTAAAGTACTGAGCAGAGTTCCCTGTGCTCTACAGTAGGTCCATGTTGGTTATTTTAAATATAGTAATCTGTACATGTCAATCACAAACTCCCTAGTTTCTGAGTTTAACATGTTATATGCTAAGTGTTTTTATGTTCCAAGATCTATATTAGGTCTCAAGAAAACAAACAAGAAAATTATTATCAACACCCCTCTCCAACACAGACACACACACAGAAATGCATAATCTAATAGAAGAGAAAAATAAGATAACATCAAATCAAATGAATATTATAAGCATTGTACTAGACACAAGAAAAAATGTGTCTTTGATAGTTATTGTATTTCTGGAGTTAGGAAAATCATGTTGAGGAGGAGACAAGGAATTGAAAACTGAACATTTTGGAAAGGCTTAGTTTCTAGAAAACAGACAAGACTATGAAGTAACTTGAGAGTCATTCAGTTGAAGAAGAATTTCATTTATTTTGCATATTTTTAGAGAACAGAAGTAAGAAAATAATAAGTGGAAGTTATGAAGAGGTGGACTATGGATCAAAAAGATTTTTCTAAAAGCAAGAGTATTGAAAATTGGCATGGATTTCCACAGGAGGTGAGGATTTCCACATTGCTGGAGTTATTCAGGTAGGTGTGGAACAACTAGCATCCTCACATGCTAAATTAAAGAAGAGTATTTATGATGAACTGACTTGGTATAGCAGATAGTGGTGTGGAACATCAGAAAATAAGAACTGTATTCCTGGCACTTCATTTTCCTGATCATTTGACATAGGTGCTGACCTTTTTGATTCCATTTCCTCATCAGAAAAATGGAGATATTTTTCTGCTTCAGAGAGTTGCTGTGAGAATTAAATGGGATAAAGTAGTTGATGGTACTTTAAAATTGTCACCGCTATGAAATGAGTTATTATAAATTTATGTTGATAATAAGAAAATTAATAATAATCACATACATGATTTCAGTCTCTGTACGTAGTTCTAGAAGACAGAATAATTATTCTTCTATTTCTTGCATATAAGAAAAGAAAAGCTTCAGATTACAAGTGACCATCCCATAGAAACATAGCTGGTCAATGAGTGGCAGAACCGGAAGTCATGACTTTTCCCGTAGAGCACGAAGTATCTCCCCTGCAGTGCACTGCCTTCGTGATGAAGTAGAGTCTGTGACAGTTTGCAGTTCCCAAGGTACTTTGGACTGAAGTCACTCAAGTAATAATAGGCTCTGTTTAGACATCATTCTCTAAGTGATATGCTTATGTGATTTTTCACTCAGGGAACTAGGATAAAAATAGCAAATGTTGGCCAGATCTACTCATTCTTTAGTAAACAATACCTTTCTTTAGTAAATATTCACAGGGCATTTTTAAAATAGCTTTACAAAGCCACAACAAGGGATTAATCAAGATGTGCTGAATACTTACTGTGAAATACCACACATGTATATGAAATTATAAATGATACGTAGGACCACTATTATTACTTTTGGTGTTAATTACCATCCCCCATTTTTTCTGTGACTGATGAGATCATATCTCTGCTCTTGCCGTTTTCATCTACTCTCCTTGTTCTGCATGTTGTCTTATTTAAATGTTCTAGTTCTTGATCCCATGGTGGCACAGGATGAACCAACCATTTCTTCGTGACAATCGAGAAATATTCTTTACAGGTATTCTCAGTAATGATTCACTGTTCAGTCACATAAATGCAGATGCTTTCTGCCTAAACTATTCACAACTTAGAAACTATTTTGATGTTTATACCTAATTGCTGTTACATAAATATTTCAAGGAAGAAAACGTAGGAGATGTGACTCTTTGTTCTTTATAAAAATCCAATGCTCTTCCTGAGAATTTTCTAAGCCTTCGATGGCAGGTGTTTTTTATAGTTTTCCTTGTATTTAATCGTAGAAATGAATATCTTCTAGGCTCAGTGTTACTCTCTATATCCTCTGTTATTATTTAAATGTTCTTTCTTCTGTCTTTTCCCATTTCTTACCACCAAAAACTCCCCTCACCTACACCCATTTACAGAATTTGGGATTAAAAACTCTTTTCCTGCAACAAAATGTTTTCTCAACATGAGCTTGCTGTTTAACTATTTGAAGACCACCAAACATGAGTTCATCTTCTATATATTTAATCTCATAAGTACCAGAAAAATTGAGAAAACAGTTGTATACAGCTAATCCTTTGGAAAATGCAGCCTTTGATTTTCTTTTCCTGTTAAAACCTCACTAGCTAAGTAGTTTGTGAATATTTTTGTATTCTTTTCATCTGTCAAAATATACAATTTTAAAGGACTTATGAATTTTTTTATCACATGGAGTTTTAATGCCAACTATGCGCCAGTGTGCAGTAGCACAAGAAGTAGGTCAGTAATGAAGTTTTAGCCCCACCTACAATTCAAAATCTCAATTAACTAGGAAAATGCCCCTCCCCAAGAAGGTACAGCAGGGCCCTTCATTCCTCTTACATCTATTATCTATTATATTTATTTAAACTGGAGCTTATAAATCAATTGGAAAAGGAGATATACATATATTTCCTAGCAATAAATCTAGTCATTGTCTTAGACTTTAGAGTGGGAAAGAGGAAAAAGCAAAATTCTTCTATTTCAGTAAACCTGGAGGGAACAGACTAAAAATGGCACCAATCTCAGCCATTTCTCTTTTCTTTTCTGAAAGCATCTGGGCATGCAGAAAAGAGCCACTTTCCCCTCTAGGCGGCAGTGCTGTACACGTGTCATGGTTTTCACTTTCATGCTCAGGGGCCATTACAAGCACTATCCACTTATATTCCACTACAATTGATTGAATATTATACATCAAAAAGTGGAGAGAAAATGTTTAAGATTTTATAAATGCAAGCGAAATGACTAGAACTCACAAAACTTTGGATTCTGAGCTTGGCTTCTGTCTTGTCCTTACATAAGCATCTTTGATCTTCTTTTCACCCAGCTTTTTAGATGACTTATGTGGTCTTATAATTGTTTTAGTATTTTAGGAGAATTATTCATGTCTACTTCTTTTTTTTTCTATAGAGGTTATTTTTAAAGAAAATTTCCATTCCATTACAAGTCAGGGGATTTCTCAAACCAGATGGAATTAGTGGTTACTTTTCTCTGTGTTATAAAGAATAGAAGTTAGAAGACCTAGTTTCTAATCTTGGGTCTTCCATAAAATAATTTTGTGACCTTTGATAAATCATTCATCTGATCTGCCTCATTTTTTTCTCTTTCGACAATGGGCTACTTATCTCTTTCAGGACAAATGGAGTTAATCAGTTTAGAAGAGACTTGAAAACTGTTTCATAAATATGAGGCATTATTCATGTAAAAATCCAAATTTTAGGGTTAGCTTTATAACTGTTTATTAAACTATGTTTAATTCTGTAATAAACAAGAAGGCACTGCACAAAGGACAGTCAGCCTCCTTTCAAATTGTATTGTCTTCCCATTAATAACTACCCTCGACTGTGTCTTCATGTGCAGCGGCAGGTTGCCAAGACTGTGCAAATTTTTCCTGTGGGAACCCCTGAAGTATAATCTCTCAGCCTCAAGGCAGGGTTAGGAAACACCTGGAAGTCTTGGTTGCTGCACGTGGGCCAACCATTGGAAAACTTCCAAATGATATAATTTTAGTTATTGTGGTTCTACCACCATTGATTTACTATTTGCTCTGTTTGATAAATAAGTTTTGAGCACTTTCTCAATGCTAGACACTGCTTGACACACTGGAGATAAAGTATCAAACAAGAGACCAGGTCCTCCTATTTTGAAAGAGAAATAGACTCCAAGAGAAACTTTGGTGAAGCACCAATCAGGGCACTCCCCATCACACCCATCTTGATCTCTGTCATATTTTGTCATGTGTCTTTTGTGGTTCTTTGGTCAATGCATTTTAGGTAGTTTTTTTTTTTTTTTTCCTAAAGTGTTAGCCATGAAAACAGGCTCAGTAAAGGCTCTTAGAAGTCCTACAGTAAAAAAAAAAAGAACTCTCTTTGACTTAATTTAACAACGGGTTTTCCAAACTTATTTAGCCACAAACTATCCTTCACCCCATTCCCCTAACCCTGTCTCTTGATACTTATTGTCAGAGTATTACATTCTAGAAATTGTTGCATTAAGCAATCTTTAAAACATCTGTTGGTTTCTTTCCTATAATTCTCTCTCATAGGCTTGGTCTTGGTAAAAATGTTTGAAATAAGAACATTTTTTTTCCCAAACACTGAGTTTCCAAATTAAAAAAAAAAAAAATCATTTAGCAGAAATACAACCATTAGTTTATTTGTTTTCCTTACTGAAAGATAAGAATTACAATGCATCATTTTGTCTTTTAAGATTAGCATAGTTATTCAGAATAAATTGAGAACAGAACTAGATAGATCTGTTATCACTATAGTGTTCTGATACGATGATTTGAGAGAAGAAAAAGGTTCATTGTATGAGGAAGGTGTTAAACAGCTATAGAACTATACAGCTAGTTGAATCTAATAATATTTCTAAAATTTTTGAAGATATTACCTTGAGATAAAAATATTACTGTTTATCACACAAACTAAATCTCGTGTTTGTGTGATAAGTAGTATCAAGACATGAGTTGAGGTGGTGTATTTGTGAGTTTATTCCATTTTCTTTTTTTTAACTTTGTTGAGGAATAATTGACAAATATAATTGTATATATGTAAAGTGTACAAAATAGCGATTTGATATACATATACATTTTGTAATGAGTACCAAGATCATAGCATACCTTTCTGTGGTGAGAATGCTTAGGATCTAATTTCAGCAACTTTCAAGTATACAGTAGAGTGTTTTTCACTATAGTAACCATACTGCATATTAGATCCTCAGAACTTATTCTTCGTATAACTTAAAATTTGTACACTTTGCTCTACATGACGCCTTTTCCCCGTCAACCACCATTCTATTCTCTGTTTCTATTAAATCAGCTTTTTTTTTTTAAGATTCCACATGTAAGTATATAAGTGATACCATATAATATTTGTCATTCTCTGTCTGACTTATTTCATTTGCTATTATAATGCCCTCAGGTTCACCATGTTGTTACAAATGGCAGAATTTCCTTTCTTATGGCTGAATAATATTTCATTGTGTATATACCTCATTTTCTTTATCCATTCATCCATCGAAAGATTTTTACTTTTCATTCATCTGTTTTCTTTTCTCATTTGCTGTAATAAGAAATCTACAAATATTCCTGATTAGAATACCAATTCATTGAGGTTTTTACACAGTATTGTGAATAGATTTCATTCAATGAAATAGTGTGTGGTTTTGTTAAAAGCTGCTTGCAAGAATGTGAAGATTGATGAAATCTAATCTCTCAATAGTAGATGATGAGGAAGTCCTCCACAAGAACTGGCATCTAAGTTCTGCTCATCCCTCCCTGTTCCTTAACTCTGCTGTTCCTCCAAGTTCTGCCTTTCTTGGGACATTTCCTTTTCACTCTAGACATCTCTCTGGGAAATCCAGCTTTTTCATGACTTAAAATGATACCTTTATACATTTAACTCTAAAAAATGTATCTATAAACAAGATGTTTCCCTTGAGCTCAGGGTCTAAATAACTACCTGGGCATGACCCTTCCCTGTGACACAATCAACTCAATCACAACATATTGAAATTGAACCCTTCATCTTTTACCTTAACTCACCCTGATACCAAGCAGATAATATAAACCAGGCTTTATTTGTTTCACTTTATCTTGTATAGGCCTCTATCCCCTATCCCAGCATCTATAATATTTCAATTCTTATCTGTTCAATAACAGTATTCCTTTATTATATCTTAACCTTCTCAAGAAATCCTTTTATTCTTTTTTATCTTTATGAATATATTTTTTTCCTCAGAGCATAGCATAAGACCTGGCACATAGAAAATTCTTGATGTATATTTGCATTAAGTGTGTGAGTCAAGCAAAGAGATGAAACATGTTGTAGGGAAAGTGTGACACTGTGATCTGGGGAGATGTACCTCCAAGATGTACCTCCAAGGGGTGAGTCCCAGGGGAAAATGCAGGATCCCAGTTATATTATAAGGGTGGATGCTAGTGAGGTTGATAGCCCATTATTGAATATGAGTCAGGCTGCTGTAGTGAACATGCCGGAAATCTTTGCCTCTCCTGGTCTTGGCCTCTGTTAGAGCATATTAACCCTGTGTACTGATCTTCTCTCTTATCAGACTGGGACTTCATAGAGGGCAGAAACCCTAGCACAGTCATGTTTTGTGTTCATGCCTCTTAGCTTAATGCCTAGAACACAGTAAACGCTCAGCAAATACCGTCAGATAAGTAAATAACCTAGTTAATAGAACTTCTTGAATCTCATGTTTCTGATATATAACACAGGGATCATAATAACCACTTCAGTGGTTATTTAAAGATTAGATGGCAGAGTGTATGTAAAACAACAATTGTGATACTTGAATAGAAAGTAATATAAATATATGCCGCTTTCTTCACATGTTTGTCACTTTAAGACCAGGACTCTTTCCAAAGTTTGGAAGAAAAAAAGGTAGAAACAAAGAAGGAAAAGATCATGTGTTTTGAGGACATACCAAATGTTTGTGCTTTCACATGTTTATTTCAGGGACTCTTCTCAACATTGTGAAGGAGGCAGGCCACTTTCCAGCCAAGAAAACTGATGCTTCATGAAATTAAGTGACTTGCACAAAATCAAATAGTTAAAAGTAGTAGTGGTGGAATTGAAAACTAGTTTGACTCATGAGCTTTTTTCACTGTAAGGAGGAGGAATTAAATTTCTTTGGAGGTTGTGGGTAGGTAGGTTCATTCATGGAGAGTCAGAAGCTAATGTTTGGCTTCATATAAGATAAGCTGATTATGCTAATTGTGCAAGGAAGCTGTTTCAGCCACAACCAAGACTTTTCAAAGAATCTAATATTAATTAATACTTAAGAAATGTCCTCCTCACAAATCACAACTTATTTTTAAATGTTCCTATACTTCCAATTATCTCTCTAGGCTTTAAAAAATACATCTTTCTAATATTAATCACTGGAAGGAAGGGGTGGTATTGTGAAGAAGTAGTGTCAATATGTAAAATCCCTTCTTTTGGGATATATGCATGATGCCTAGCATATTTTTTCCCAATTTAAGGAGCATTTTCCTTCTATTTCCTTGTATGTGATTGACCCCATTTTTGTGGATGATGATAATTTGATCTTTAATCGCTCTCATTCTTACTCCTATCTTCCCTTCTCTATCTCAGACTTGCTCAGGTCTTCTAAATCTTACTTCTTGACTTCATTCTTCTGCATTAACATATTTGGCAGAGTAGCTTGGAAACCCTCTGAGAGCAGAAAACCAACATATTTAAATGTTTACTGCAGGGGGCGATTATATTTACATCCACACTCAAAGATGACAGGGATACCACATTCAAAATGTCTGAATGGAAGCTTAAGGGGGTTTTAATATATTGCCTTTCTTCACTTAGGTCTAAAAGACTTAAACCTATTTAATGTCCCAGGTTAAATTGCATGATGGACTAGTCCTGTTAGCATATGAAATGAAGTCGTATTTGATATTTTACAGTCTAAATGCCCATATTGTCACATATGAGGTTTTCTTGAATGTTTTTATGAATAATAATTTAGCTATGCATTATGTAGACCTAAGAAACAATCTTTCCCTTACTAATTCTTAGAGCAGACTTAGGTTCTTATGTGGTAAAAACTACTTCATATGTCTTTGGAAGAATGAAATATGAGTATTTTGGGGGGTAATTAAAACCTTAAATGAAACATATATCATTCTCTTATAGGATACAATTAGTAGTGAAAATATTAAATTTCCTAGAAATGCTTATGTGTGGTATGTTCTTTATTATCTTAATGTAGTTTGAAAATAAGAAGTGGTTTGAGGTAGCATAAATGTAAAATTATATTGACTATGCAATCAATAAGAAATCACCAACAGTCACAAAAATATTGTTGAATGCATGACATGATGTAGACATGGTCTCTGCTCTATTTAAAAATGGAAGCAAGTATTCTTATTGCTGGGCTTAAATAGAACACAACAAACTGTAAACTCTATGAAAGAAAGATTGATCTTTCATCATCCCCTTCAGTTTAGAGCCCCACAGTGACTTGTAGTTTGGGGTAGAGCTTAAAAGCCCCAGCTTCTAGAGCTGGATTGTCAGTTTAAAAACAGGCTCTTCCAGTTAATGGTAGCATGATCTTAGGGAAGTCACTTAACCTTCTTGGGCCTTGGTTTTCTTGTCAGTATTATTGGGAGACTAATAATACCTAGTTCCTATGCAGATTAAAGGAGGTAATACTTCAAGAGAGCTTATAACTGTGCTCTGCACATAGTAAGGCCTGCATAAATGTGCACTGTTATTGCTGGTGTTTCTATTGTTGTCATAATTATCATTAGTATTATTGGCATAACGTCTTACAATTGATGGCAACTAATGATGAGGAAAAATATTAATGAATGGAGACCAGCTTACATGGTTGTTTTCTTCTCTTCATGAAAACAAACAAACAAAAAAAACCACTCCTACTGCAAAGTTGGGTAATGAACTCTTCTTGTTCTCTTGGTCAGCAAATATTCTGGTGAGGAGAGAAATGCTGTCATCACCTGTCCCATCCTAGCTATACTCCAGCTTGAACCAGGGGAAGATGCAGTTGGCAGGTTATCGGTAGCCTTTCTTTCATTGCAATCCAAAGACTGAAGTGTAAGGACTATAATAGGTCATCCCACAATCTTCCAAAATTTGCCTTTAGAAAAAGCTTTCCTGATATTTTTTTTTCCTCCTGCATTTCTTAGACAATTTATCAGTTAAGTTGCCTTCTACAGCAAATAAGATAATGTCAAACTTAAACTGGCTAAATCTACAAAGATATTTATTGGTCTCCCAACAGGGAGTTTAAAGAGGGTGTAACTCAGGGTGGGCTTCTTCTGGTGATGAATCTTCTTTCCCTGTGATTCCTTTGGCTCTGTCATTTTCTGAGTGCTGGCTTTATCCTAAGTTGGTAGACAATTTTTGACCTCACATCTGCACAGGGCAAGATCTATAAGAACAGTATTATCTCCCACTCAGTTTCTCATTTAGTAATGAAAAAACATTTCCCAGAATCCCCCAAAATTTCCATCTGCATTTGATTGGCCTGAACAAGGTCCCATGCTCATTCCTTTAGCCAATTCCTCTGGCTTAAGGATGAGGTCTTGAGGGATGACCATTATTGGTTTAGACTAATGACGGTTTACCATCTGAGCTGGACTTTACCCTAAACTGCTGGATTGTGTGTATTGGATATTAGTGAGTCTAAGAGGAACCTACAATTCCTCCATTTCCTTGCACATTCAGGAACTTAAAGCAGATCCTCATCTAGGGAGGCGAGAATTTTTTCACTCATGGTATTTCCTCCAAAGCATTCCTAGGACCTCTCCTTAATTTGGATCTACCTTGAGATAAATTTAACATATATCTTGGATTTAACATCCTGATTAAACTGATTTTGAGCAGGATTGTTGGCCTTATTTCAGAAGTAATGGTTTACATCCATCCTGAAACACTTGGTTAGAGGTTCCAATATATTAAAACATGACTGAACCTGTTTTTTCTGATTCCTTGGGTTTGATTTTCTGTGGATTTCTGTATCTTCTTTATTTTTACTTTGGTCTCTAGAATTGCCCATATATCATAGTTCTTTCCTTTCTTTTTTACTTTCTCTCTCTGCTGTGTTTTCCCATTAGTCTCAAACTACTCTATAATTTATACCAGATCTTCTAAGTTATCCTGTGAACTAATAATGGTTTATCATCAATGCTAGGTATATATGATCAAGGTTAATACAACATTTGGTCTACCTATCTTTAATATATTGGAGGTAGTGACTGAAAGTTTTTGTTGTCAGATAAAGTGTTAGGCATTAGTTATATGATTACAAACTAAAGGTGTGATTATTATAACACACGCACACACACACCAAAAACTAACAAAAATCAGATATGGACCCTGAGTCTCTTGGAGCTCACATTTTAGCAGCTAGTCAGGCCTTAAACAAGAAAACACACACACACACACATGCACTGTGATAAGTTCTAAGAAGGAAAATAATAGGATAATGTAATACAGACTAGAAAGGGGTGGGTGAGGAAACAACTTAGGTTGGATTTCCAGGAAAGGCCCCTCTGGTAACTGACATTTAAAGTGGCACCTGGAGTATGAGAAGAAACCTGGATATGAAGAGCTAAGGAAATAACCTTCTAGGTATAGGATACAGCATATATGCATATTAGCAAGGTCATCTTCTGGGGCCAAATGAGTGTGGGCTGCAAGATAAGAATGAAGAGGTCAGCAGGGCCAGATCTTTAAGGAACTTGGAAATGAGATAAGGAGAGTGGATTTATTACAAGTGCAAGACAAAACCTCTGAAGGATTATGAGCCAGACAGTGACATCCTCAGGGTTTAAAATTTAAAAGTTCATTATAGATGTTTTCTAGAGAACAAAAAGGAGAGGGTAAAAATGGGAGAGACAACTTAGGAAACTACTGCCATATCTCAGGCCAGAGAAAACAGTATAGAGACTAGAGTGGTAAGAGTGAAAAGTGGAAAAAGGTGAATTAGTGATATATATGGGAGGCCATAGTGAGTCACGACTGAATCATTTCATACAGGGATTGAAGGAAAAGAAATCAAGAAGGACTCCTGCATTAATGATGTGAACAACTGTGGGGAGATAGTTCCCTCAAGATAAGAAAACTGAGTGAGAAAAAGGTTGTGGCCGTTGTTTGAGTTTGTCAAGTGAAATCCAAGGAGAGCTGTCAAGAAAGCAGTCAGATATAAAGTCGGGTGCTCAAAAAGAGGAATCTTAGCTACAGGTAGAATTTGGGGATTGTAGATAAATAGATGGTATTTAGAGCCCTGGAGCTGGATGAGTTCAGTTAGAGACAGGAGTGAATAGAGAAGAGATGAGAAGATGAGTAACGGGAGAGCTCTGGAATGTCCCTCCATTTACAGGTCAAGTGGAAGCAATGATGCTGAGGAAAAAGAGTGAGAAGGTGTGGTTACAGGGTGGAGGGGGGCAGACCTAGGAGAGTGTGACGTCATGGAAGATACCTGATAGTTCTGGAAAAGAGGAGTGAATGCTCCTGAATGATTTAAATGCCACTGAGAAGCCTAGTAAGATGAGAATTAAAAATAATTTTGAGGTTCGTCATGTTGTAGGTCATTTGTGATTTGGCCACAACGACTTTATTGGGGTAGTAATAGAAGACTCCAACTGAAGTGTTGAATGTTGACAGGTAAGAGAGAATTGGAGACATTGCTTGTAGACAACATTTGTATTTATGGAAATCAGTCTTCCTTGTTTTTGGGGAAAAAACGTTTAATAGTAATGTGATTAAAATCATGCTGAAGAAAGAGGCATTTATTAAACCATACACTCCTGTGATAAGAGTTCTAAATCTTTTTTCCATTTTCCAACAGGGACCCTATTCTCTCCTGTTGTCTCACATTCCCCCTCCAACATAAAAGATATACATCAGGATTGCCATATGGTGAAAAGAAGCAGGCAGATAGAAAGATGTTGATAAAAACAAAATAAAACCCTGGAGAAGCAATGTACGCCAAAAGAAAAGAGGCAGATGGATAAGCTTACAGAGAAGAATTAGCCCTTAGCCTCTGCAAAATCAATAAATGTTGACTAGCTATTGACAAGAAAGGAGACAGGAGAGCAAGAGAGGCACATGGGGGGGAAAGGCATCTCTTCATAACAACTGCTGTTGCCACCACCAAGCAGCTGTTCAAGTCCACAGCTCAGAACTTTCTGATCCTCTTACATTTCTCCTTAGGGGTCCAAACTCAAACCCTGATGCTGCAGTCTTAGAAGAGATGTCATGTGTGATTTATATTGCATTAGGCCAGAAATTGTTAAATCACTGAAAAGGCCAGGAGAAAACTTTGCCTATGCAGTGAGTGAATGAAGCTAATACCCTACTCTTTCCACACCCTGGGGTACAGTGATCCTTAAAGCCAAATAGTAATATGTGGTCAGAGTTGTAGCCTTTCCAAGCTATAAAGAAGATACTGTATTTTAGAGATTTAAAAAGGAAACATTCTCTCTTTTCCTCAGTGGAATTAGTTTTAGAATGGTTAAGATTAGGTTAGATTTGGATGGCACCCTAAATTCACCCATTCATGTCTATTGGAAATACTTCTCTTGTATAGGCGCAGCCTGAGAGCATCCTACTTGTACTTTTCTATGCCCAGTTGAAGAAGCTCCTATGTTGCCTATTTACATAGTTCATGTGCTAACAATTTTTCCTCTCACTCCCAAGGAACTGACTATTAAACAAATTCTCTTTATTTTAAAAACAAAGATATTAATTTATTAATTACTTAGTGTCCTGGATAGGGGCAAGGATATAAAAACATATATCCAACATCAAGGATCCAATCAATTGCATTAGTATCCAGACATCTGCTTGGTAAATATGGACTTGGTGGGCTGCTTTTTTCTGGCTGGGGGAAAGGACAAGCAGCCACTCAACTCCACAATAGGATACACACCTAGAGATAGAACAATCCTGTCCTCAGTGTAGGGTTGTTGATTTCAATACCCAAGAGAAATGACAACACTAAATATTGGGGTTGTTTTTTCATGCAGTACTAAAATATTGCTAGCAATATTGATATTTTGTAACAAATATGTCCAGAATTTATCAAACAAAAAACAGTGAAAATAAACATGTGTTACATTTCCACATCAACATTTCACCACATGAATTTGGCATCACTTGGTGGAGGAGGATCAAAGGGAGATGGCAGAGTGTCAGTGGCTTGTAGGAGGTGAGTGGGAAAGAAGCTGGATGAGGCTGAGCTGAGGATGTCAGAATTGTGAGGGGATGACTGGGAGCAGCGAAAGACAAAGATAAGAACGTGGAAGAAAGAGTCAGAAAACGTGAACAAAACCACTGACAAATGTCTGAAACAATATTATTAAGCATACTATTAAATACGGGTAGTATTAAAAACTACTACCAGCTTGATTCTTAAAAGCAACACAGTGAATTGGAGGTCAGTATTACATTTAATAAAGAAGTCAGGAGAAATACTGGCAAACGTTTGCCTTTTGCTTTCCTTTCTTCAAGATTTATAGAAGGCCACCCAGAAAACTCCTTTTGAGTCACAGTCTATAGTTACTAGGTTTCATCTTTACTTATTGCTTCTGACAAATAAAAACATATGTTAACGTGCTCTCGTCTCAATGCTAGTGTTCAGCACTAATGATTTAATTGCCATGGCATGCAATCTATGTATACATTTATTCTATTCATTTCCTGCATTAAGTCAACCTTCCATGGCCCAGGCTTATTTGGAAAGTGACAGCAACAAACTAATCCAAAACACTGAATGTTTCATCTGGGAGAGTCAGACCATGTAGAGAACAAAAGCTGAAAGAGAGGGGATTAATTCGCTCTATGTATGTTTATTGCGCACTATCTCAAACGTAAGGAAAACAAACACAAATAAGGTCAGTTTTCGCCATCAATGAACTTACCCTTTCGTAAGGGGTAAGTTTAGGACTGGAGTGACTGTAATAAACAATTAAATCAGGTGTGACAGGTGGTAGGAAAAGAGTGAGAACAGGGTGCTATGGAAACAAGTAGGAAGGACTTTTATCTCAGACTAGGGGATGAGAAGAAGGGAGAAGTCATGAAAAGAGCAGAAGTAATGAGTCCCGAGCAGAGGCGTGGGAGAGACAGAGGTGTGATAATATTCCAGTCACAGAACCATGGACAATGGCTTGAAGTTGAAGAGAACAAGACAGGTTCAGAGAAGCAAGATTAGATGTTCATGGGGCAAGGTTAGGCATGTATCTGATTCAGGCGACAGCAGTGAGGGGTGGATGGAAAGGAAAGCAAGAGCAAGACCATTATAAGCTTGTTTGGGGTGTTTGGACTTTAACTGAAAACCATGCAGAATCAGTGAAAAAATTTAAAAGGGGAGACATATAAATATATTTGCACTCTAGAAATTGTCTCTGACTATATTAAGGAGAATGGACCAGAGGAAGTGAGGCCAGAAGAGTTAGAAAGGCATTATGGTAATATAGAAAAAATTAAATTAAATTAAATGAAGAAGTTAGAGTTTAAATGACTCAGTGTTGTGAGGAAGGAAGTAGACTCAGGTTTCTGGTGTGCCAAGCACTTGGAGAATAGAATAATTCCTGGAGCTAAGACATGTTAATTCCCTTGTTCAGTCAAAATTCACTGGGTGCATACCCTGTGCGAGGTATTATTCTGGGTGCTGGGCACAGAAAAATAAGAATATGGACAAGGTCCTTTAACTCATGGACCTTCAGCTCTAGCAGTAAGAGTGGAATCAAGTTTGGTGGCAGGGAGGAAGCTGGTGGGGTTCCTCTTGACACAATGAGCCATGAGGTTTGTGGGAGATTATCCAGGTAGTGATTAGAAGGAAGGTGAAGATGGTGGTGGGAGATACTGACATAGAGTAAACAGCATAGAAGAGGTTCTTGAACCCATGAGAGTGAACTTGAACATTTGGGGGAATGTGTGAAGGAGGACCCATGGAAGAACATAAGAAAGTTGGTAAAAATCCCTGATATTGTATGTAAAAATCATTGCATTTGTTTGTTTTATTGCTTGTTTTCAAAGTGGTTTGCAACCAGTGGTTTGGAGTTGGAAGAGAAAAAGATAAAGGACCTTGGACTACAAAATCAAAGGGATAAATATAGGGAGAGGGGAACCAAATAGGAAAGTGAGGAAAGCAGCAAGAGAATTATTAGAAAAAATAAAATTATTACATCAAATGGTCCAATGAGCAGAGTCTTAAGAAAGAAGAAATAGTTAATAATTTCAAATTCTATAGAAGTGAAGAAAGATAAGGAATTAAATAACTGATTAAACAGGTAAGGTTGCTGGTGACCTTGGTGAGAACAGATTTTTTAGAAGGAAGGTATGAAAGCTATATCAGTGAGTTGAAGATAAGTGGGAGATAAGAAGGTGGAGACAGTGAGTGTATTCAACACTTGAAAGAAATTAGGGTGTAAGTGAAAGAAGAGAAAGGGCAGCAGAGATATAAACACACAGGTCATAAGAGGCTTATTTATTTGTTCTAATTAGAAGAGACTTGAATATGTCTAAATGTTAAAAGAAAGAGCAGGACCCAAGGAGGTATTGGAAAGCCTAGAAGATAACTGATGGACCCACATCTTTGAGGATTCAGGAGGAAATAGGACCCAGGACACCACATTATGGAGGAGTGTGGATACCACTTCTACGGAAGAGGAGAAGGGAGAGATGTTTGCCACTACAGATGATTTTATAGATTTAGGGGCAAACACAGATATAGTTCCCATATTATAATCTCCATTTTCTCCTTAAGTGGGTAGAGGGATGATGGGATTCAGGATTTGAATCGTGATGATGTGCCATATATACTGTGGGGGAGGGGACATATTCACTGGAAGGGATGGAAGCTTATTTATGTTTGGAAGCCTCAAAGTTTAGTAGCATCAATCTGCACTTCAGTTTTCAACAGCAGATTTACTCAAAGACGGTACATTCTAGGTTTGTCGAATGAAAAATTAAGGATGCCTGGATTGAAAACATTAGTCTTAGTTGTACATTGATTAGAGTGATGAACCATGAGTTTTCTATACTCTTCAGACAAAGAAGAGTACAGAGTGATTTAATGATTAGGAGAGGATCAGGGAGGCAATCATGTATCCATAGGCTCAGAGAACAGAACAGATGCTTTAAAATAAGGGCAGAGATGTGATTGTAGTGGGGGAAAGGCGGTGGAGTCATGAGGGGAGTGGGGTAAGGCTGAGGTCAGAAGATGATGGAAAAGGCCTGTGGAAACTAAGAATATGGGAGAATTTAACTGCTTTAGCATAAGAATCTCAAAGGAGACCATTACAGAGTTGGAAGAGAGCTAGGACTGAAGATTTGAAGAAAGGAAGCTCAGTGCGGTTTGGGGGTTATATCATAGATAAAGTTAGATGGCTGGAGGAGTTTGATTCTGGCTATGACATAAGAGGATGTGAATAATCTCAGGTTCTCAAATGACTATTACGTGGGCACAGGGACGGGGAGAAAGAGAGCTCGTTGTAAATTCCTGCTTTCATAATTACCAGTCCTGGTCTATTTCCACATTCATCTTTGTAAGTTTTGTTTTTAATGTATATCTGTTTGTTTTAGGATTTATCCTAATAAGGCAAATACATTTCTTTGGAAAAGATAAATCTAAAAACTAGTGAAAAGTTTTTCTTTTCTCTAGTTCTCTAAACATGGATATTGATATTTTCTTAAAAAAATTAAATGTAATTTCCTTTTCCCAAAATCACTTTTAAGAGAATTAATTATACAGTAAAGAAAGTGAAAAGGAAAGAAGTTCCTTCAAACATTATACATATATATCAAAATAGCTGACAGGCTTCTAAAGGCTTTTATTTTAAAGAAAACAATTGGTTTTAATAATTGAATTGCTTTATAAAAGTTTATGGGAAAATGTATTGTAGACTTCCAGGTAACGGTTAGGGTATGGGCTGAAATTCAATTTATAATGACAAATGGTACTGAAATAGAGAAAAGCTGGCATATGTGCTGGAAACTGGAGAAAGGTGCCTTACTTATGGTACACACTTCAAGGAACATCTACTGCATACGGGGTCCACTGACTGCTGGAGGACTGACACAGGACACCTCCTACTACAAGGCAACTGCTTCACCAAAAGTTAATTGCATAATCCCTCCCTCTTTTACCTGTATTCCCTGCATGCTCATCTTTTGTATTTTCTTGATCAGAGATAATTAGCAATACTTTTACAGTGAATTTAGTCATTCTTATTTGTGTGTGTGTATGTGTATGTGTGTAAGCTGACAGTAACTGTATTAGAAAGATTTAATTCAGTTGCAAATGACAGAAAACCCAAGATAACAACTAAAACAAGGTTGGAATTTATTTTTTTCATGTAAATTAAAAAACTGAAGAAAGGCCAGGACTGGCACTATGCTGTTTGGTGTTACAGATCTAAGATCCATCATTTTTGTTGCTATACCATCATGTCCCTTTGAGTTCACTTCCCGGAGGTGGCATGCACCATTTTTTACTTGCTATTGATCAGACCATAGCCACAATCACACACCTAGCTTCAACAGAGGCTAGGAAATGAAGCCATGAGGCCAATCCTATACTTGTCTTTATAGGGAAGAAAAGGAGAATGGATTTTCAGTGAAACTAGCAATGTCTGCCTTACTACTCTTGGCTCTAGAGTGGCTAATCAGAGCATTGAATTCATTTGGCTTCCACGATTGGTTCAGAGATAGGTTCATGTCCAAAGCCTGTGTACTACAAAGTGTAACAGAGATTGTAACAGGAAAGGAAAATACACTAAGTCAAGCAGATATGACTAAATTCTGGGAAACTCTCTTCCAGACTTGATTGTGGATCATTGTAAGTGTGGCGCTGCTGGAGACCACAATAAGAGTAAAGCTAAAGAAGAAAACTGAACCAAGAGATGGAGATATTAAAGAATGACAGCATCTGACCCTAGAATAGAGCTATGCCTGAGCTTTGACTCACCCTGGTTATTTCAATTAAGTGAGTCAGTAATGTTTTGTTGGGTTTTTAATACATAGGATGGAAAGCTTATTGACGAAAAGAGAGAGCTGGGGCAAAGGGAAGTACTAAGGAAATATACCACCTGGATTCTATTTTACTGTCATGGATCAGCTCTATTTAAAAACAATCTAGCACGGGATGATGTGCCCACATTCACAAAAATAAAAGAATGAAAGACCAGACAAGCTCACATCCAGACACAATCTGTGAAACTTTTAGAGCACCAAGAAGAACTAAACCCTCCTAAAATCTTTCAGAAAGAAAAAAATGAATTGTCCATAAATGAATGAAAATCAGACTTGCATCAGAATTCCTACCAGCAACACTGAATGCTAGAAGAGAACAGAGAAATGCCTACAGCATTGAAGGAAAGAAGTTTCAACCTTGAATTCTACTATCACAAAATATAGTAACCAAGGTTGACAGAACTGAGATATTTTTAGATGTTTGAGAGCCTAGAAATTTAACACTATTTTCAATATAAAATTGTGTTCAGTAGCTAGCAACTGAGATCAGAAATAACAGTTACTTAAATGGGATATGTTTTTCTATCTTCCTTATAAGATATGTTTGTAGCCAGCAGCCATATACTGTAAGTACAATTTATTGTAACAGGGCTGGTTCTATGTTGTCAACAAGGACCCAGGCTCTCCTCTGTCTTTTTATTATTCTTAGAGCATGGCTTCCATTCTCAAGATTGCCTCATGTTTCAAGTGACTGCAGGAGTTCCTTCCATTACTTCTGTATTCCTGTTAGAAGTAGGTGCATCTCTATTTGTAGAGTGCTTACTAGCTATTTTTGACCATCTAAAAAGTTTTCCCTGATGTTGTACCAAATAATGCCTCCTTAAGTTATCAGACCTACCTGGCTGCAAGGTGGCATCTTTTATTTAGGTACCTTTCAGCCTGAAAGAAAACAGTGGGATTTTGTTCCCAAGAAAGAGAAGAATGGGCATTGAGGAGGCAACTTAGTGTCACGTTTACTAGTGAGCAGCCACACCTCCCATATCTCATTTTGCAAAGTTAGCTGAGTTTGTACTCTGGTAAAATGAGGGAGTAGATTAAGAAATAAAAAGACATAAGAACAACAAACCAGAGCAATGAAGGGAAATCTCAGGATGACAATTGTCTATTAGGCCTACAGTGCAGTAGGAGAATGGTGGGCTCTGGGAAGGAGATCTCTGAAGATAAAAGAAGATTACTTGAAAGGAATTGTATGATTAAGGAGATGGAACAAACTTGAGGCATGATAAAGCATGATATTCAAGATAAAATGAAAGGAAATATGAAATTCCAACAGTTTCAAGCAACTGTTGGAATATAAGAGAATTTATCTTTGTCTTGATGCTCCTAATATTCTCTTCTAAGTGGCTCAGGTGTTATGGTATTTCTCACATAGAAAGCAAATGTAATTCTAGTACTTATTCATAATAATTTAGTAATGTTTAAATGGTTTTCAACTTTAGTCAACCCATGGACGTATAGTGTAAGTATATAAATATTATATAAATATATAAATATAAATATAAATTGTGTAAGACTTAGCTGTGGTTGCAGAATGAATGTAAGTATTAACAAAAAAGCCAGTATAAATGTAAAATAGCACACAGTGGGAAATGGAAGGGCAGAGGAACTGTGGAAGGAAATATAGGGACACAGATATTTAAAATACTTAATATAATGGCAAACAGAAGAATCACAACAAGCATTGAGAAGAGAAGTGGAGAAGGCTCAAGTTTGACTAAGCAACATTTTTTTTTGTTGTAATTTTAGAAAATCAATCAATACTTATTTGGAATGTTTAAATCAAGAGGCAGAGATATAAGTACATTATTTTAGTGTTTTAAAGTTAAAAGAAGGTAAATCAGGTTGCTCCTGGGGAGTGGGAGAGGGTTTGAACAGTATGGAGTAAGGATGTATAGAAATTAGGATAAGCCAAGCTGATTATTTGATTTATTCACACATGCATGCATTATTTAAATAACTATAAATATTACAAAAATAAAAGTTACAAAGCAGCCATACAGGAAGCCTTCAAGTTTTTCTTGGGAGTCTTACAAAGCACAAATCCCAGCAGGGAAGCAAGGGCTTGTTACTAGTACAGTGTCTCTGATGCAGTGGGCACTACTTAGGGGACTGAGTATAGACACAGCATGAACCTGTTCCAGCCAAACAGAAACTGGATCCAGAAAATTAACCTCTGGTGAAGTAGCTTTACTTAACACAGAAGGGAGGAAGCATAGCAAATGCTCCTCTGCCAGCACTAAGCTCAACTTGACCTCTCTCCTCTCAGGTTGTTGCATAACTTAATTATTGATGTAAATTTAGATCTACCAGCTTTTTAGCATGCTCAAAAATTTTATTAATAACCAGGTATATAGTGAGGAGGTATTATATATATATCCATATCCTGTTGCTGTAATATTAGGAAAAGATTAAGACTAGTTATATGGTATACCAGTCAGGGTAGGCAAGACATTGCTACAGTAACAAATGTGAAAAATCTCAGTGGCTTAAAACAGGATGATTTTATTTCTTGCTTCTGTCACATACATAACATGAGTTGACAACAAGCTCTGTTCCAAGTTGCCTTTACTCTAGGACCCAGTATGATGAAGGAACCATTAACTGGAATGTTGTTGATCACAGAGGCACAGGGATTATGAAGAGGAGTATGGCAAATAGTGCATGACTCTTCACATTTTATGGGTCAAACCAAGTCATGTGACCATGACTGATTTTTTTTTTTAAAGGAAAAATGTACAATCTCTGACCTGAAAAAAAGAAAACTAAACATATGCAAACAGCCTTAATGACTATCATGTTAGGAAATGGAAAAGCAATTTTAGAATGAAAATCATCAGTAGAAATTCAGAAGTAAATCGATAATTCAGAAAACCAAATGACTAATTAGAAAGACAAATGGTAATTACCCTCAAAGTGCAGCAAAAATGTTCAAATGCATAAAGACAATAAGAATGACTAGAGTAGATATTTAAGACCAGAGACAGGAGATCCAATGAAAGATGTAATATTTTTTATTAAACAAGAGAGGGAAAACACTGAAGAAGCTTTCCTGGTCTGAGAAAGGTCTAGATGTACAGGTCAAAATGTTCACCTAGAAGTAGAAAAAGCTAATGAAAAGATAAAAACACCTACATATATCCTAGTTCAATTTTTAAACCTCAAGAATAACAAAAGAACACTGGGTATCCAGAAAGGGAATTTATTATTTTATTTTATTTTATAAATTTATTTATTTTATTTTTATTCTTATTTTTGGCTGTGTTGGGTCTTTGTTGCTGCAGGCGGGCTTTCTCTAGTTTCAGCGAGCTGGGACTACTCTTCATTGTGGTGGCTTCTCTTGTTGCATAGCATGTGCTCCAGAGTGCAGGCTCAGTAGTTGTGGCTCACGGGCTTAGTTGCTCCGTGGCATGTGGGACCTTCCTGGACCAGGGCTTGAACCTGTGTCCTCTGCACTGGCAGGCGGATTCTTAACCACTGTGCCACTAGGGAAGCTCCAGAAAAGGAATTTAAATTTTTATTTTTTCTTGAAATTGAAATATAACTTACATTTTTAGAAAAGTTATAATTGAACAGCTCAGTGAAATTATTCCATGAGAAGACAATTGAGTGGCCACTGCTCAGGCCAAGAAATGGAACATTCCCAGTACCCTAAAGGCATTCCCATGTGTGCTCCTCCTCAAAGGTAAGCACTATTCTAACTTTTATAACTGTATGAATTTTGCCTAGGTTTACACTTGGAGGTTCTCTTATCTGACTTTATTTTTTCTCTTATCATTATGCTGTTGAGATTCCAACATGTTGCTTTACTGTAATTGCAGTAGATTGTTTCATTGCTGTATACAATTCTATTGTGTGAATATACTAAATTTTTTATTATTCTAGTGTTGACACCATTGATAGAGTAGTTTCAAGTTGTTTGCTATTACAAATAATGATTCTAGAAACATTCTGGTACATGTGTTTTGCTGTACACACACATATTTCATTTGGATATGAAATTGTGAAATTTATTACTCCACTGTTAACTTTATTTGAGTCCATCTTTGGTTGCCTTGTTTACATTGTAGTCCTCCTCCCTTTTTTTAGAACTCACATTCTTTTTGCCTTCTTTTCTCCATAACACTGAACCCTTATCTAATAAACTATGTTCTATTTATTTATTTTGTTTAGCTTCTATAGTTTGCTCATTGGAATATAAGTTCTATTAGGGCATTTTGTTAATGGTTGCTTTCCCAACATATAGAAGAGGTGTCAAAAACTTTTGCTGAATAAATTAATTATTTTATATAATTATTAGTGAGGCTTAACATCATTTTATATATTTATTTCACATTTGTATCTCTTTTCTGTTCATTGCCTTTTTATAGCTCTTGCTGCTTCTTCAGTATTTAATATATGCATTTTGAAAATGTGGAAACTTTACTTTGTATCTTTTATATGTGTTGCAAAATTGTTTTCTAGTTTGCTGTTGACCTTTTGAGTTCGTTTATGGTAATTTTTTAAATATGTATTTTATTTTGATGTAGTCAGTGTTATGTTTTTTTTTTTTTCCTTTAAAGCCTCTAGATTTTATGTCCAATTTAAAAAGACCTTACTCACTTCAATATTATAAGTGAATCAACACACCAAGGGAGGGAAGTGCCAGGGGTGGTGGTGGTGGCGGCATGAATTAGGAGATTGAGATTGACTTATATACACTAATTTGTATAAAATAGATAACTAATAAGAACCTGCTGTATAAAAAATAAATAAAATAAAATTCAAAAATCCAAAAATAATAAATAAATAAATCCACAGTGCTTTCTTTCTAGAATTTTTATACTTATTTTAATCTTTCCTCCATTAAAATGTATCTTGTTGTAAGGAATGAGGTAAGGGCTAGCTATAATTTTATCTAACATGATTTATAGAATTATCCCTGCATTCCCCACTAATTTGAACTGGAATCAATACCATAAAGTAAAGCCAATCATGTTTGAATCTATTTTCTTTCTATTCTGTTTCATTGTTTGGTTTAATTTAACTCTAGTGTCCATATAAACATTTATTCATCTTTAGTGCTAAAGTTTCAAAAATTATTTTATATATATAATGTATTTTAAAGTTGTATGACCATCTATCCCTTTTACTGGCATACCTCGGAGATACTGTGGGTTGGATTCCAGACCACCGTGAATATTGCAATAAAGCTAGTAACTTGAATGTTTTGGTTTCCCAGTGCATATAAAAGTATGCTTACATTATACTATAGTCTATTAAGTGTGCAGTAGCATTATGTCTAAAAAATACAATGTGCATACTTTAATTAAATAATACTTTATTGCTAAAAAATGCTAACCATCATCTGAGCTTTCAGTGAGTTGTGGTAGTGACACCAAAGATCACTAATCATAGATCACCCTAATACATATAATAATAATGAAGAAAATTTGAAATATTGTGAGAGTTACCAAAATGTGATGCAGAGACACAAAGTGAGCAAATGTTGTTGGAATAATGCCACTTATAACTTGTTGCAGTGTTGCCACAAACTTTCAATTTGGAAAAAGTGCAATATTTGTAAAGCACAATAAAACAAGGTGCAATAAAATGATATGCCTTTATAAGATTTTTATAATTTTCTCTATTATTAGAAAATTTCCTAGCTATCTTTATATATTTTTACAATATGGACTTACTATAACTTTGTTTACAGGCATACAAAATCAAATCCCAAACTAAAATCTCCAAAAAGAAAGCATGCAAACAATATAATCCTCTTGGTATGTTGGTTAGGATTGTGTTGAATATATAGATTAGCTTAGTGAGGAGTGGTGTACCCATGGGATTATATCTCCCTATCAAAAAGCTTAAGATTTTTTTTTCAGTTATTCAAATTCTCTTTTATGCTTCTTTACAGATTTTTTTTTAAGATTTTTAAATTAGGTCTGATACAAAACTAGTAAAATTTATATCTAACTATTTTATCATGTTCATGGTTTTTTGAAACAATATTCTTTTTTCTAATAGTCTGATTTTTGACTGGACTTTTATATATTTTTATATAAAAATTAAGTTTAATTTTTTTCTAACAAATTTATAAATAATTCTCATGACATAGAGGCATTATTTTCTATAACTATGATAATTTTACCTAGGACACATGAGTTGATAAAAGCAGAATCTGATTAATTACAAAAGAAAAAATATAGAATTTATTTATAAATTTATTATTTAGGAATATTGAAAAATTCAATTAATTTAAAATATTTTAAAAGTAGGTACATATCAGGAAGTACCTCAGAAGAAAAATATGGAGAGAGGAAAAATAAGAAATACATACTTACTAAGAGATTTAAAATATCATTAAAAGTCTAAATACAACTCTTTAATTGATTTTTGATGCAGATGCCAATGCATATCAAAAGGAGGGCAAATAGTATTTTAATAAATGGCGCTAAAACAACTGGATATTTCTATAAAAACAAAATGAACTTTGACCTTTACCTCAGACCTTACACAAAATTTAGCTCAGAATGGATCATAGATTTAAATGTAAAAGCTAGAATTATAAAAGAGTTTGAGGGGTTGGGACTCTCCATGACATTGACATCAGCAAAATACTAACAATAAAAAGAAAAAGGTTGGAAAATTGAATTACACTAAATGCATAAACTTCTGCTTATTGAAAGACATCTATTAATGAAAATAAAAAGGAAAGCTAAAGACTTAGAGACAATGATGAAATACATATATTTAACAAAGAACATGCACACACACATTTTTACCATTCAGTAATAAGAAGACAAAACACAATTAAAATAGCCAAAAATGTGAACATATGCTTTACATAAAATGATATATGTTTGGCCAATTATCATGTGAAAAGATGCTCAACGTAGTAGTTAAGGAAATGCAAATTAAAATCACAATTAAAACACCACTACATATCCACTAAATGGCTAAAATTTAAAAGTTTGACAATACTAATGGTTGTCAAAGATATGGAATAAGTGAAATCTCATACAGTGTCAGTGAATATGTAATCTGGAATAACCATTTTGGAAAATTGGCAGTTTCTAATAAAGCTAAATTGGAAGTTTCTAATAATGCTAAAGCTAAAATATGAATTAGCAATTCCCTGACTAAATGAAATAAAAAGGTAGGTCCAAAATGATTTGCTCACAAATGTTCCTGACAGCTTCATTAATAATATTTTTTACTTTGTGTGGTAGGTAGAATAATGACCTTGCAAAGATTTCTATGTCCTAATCTCTGGAGCCTGTGAATATGTTATTTTATATGGCAAAAAAGACTTTGCAGAGGCAGTTAAGGATCTTGGATGGGGGGATTATCCTATATGATTTAGGTGGACCGATATAATCACAAGCGTTCTCATAAATGGAAAAGGGAAGCAGGCAAGTCAGAGATGAAAAGATGTGAGGAAGATGTCCTGGCTTTGAAGATGGAGGAAGCCCAAGAGCCAAGGAATTGGACTGCCTCTAGAAGCTCAGAAAAAGGCTGTCTTCAAGTCTGCAGAAGGGATGAAGTTCTGCTACACCTTATCCTTTAACCTCGTGAGACCTATTTTGGAAGTCTGATCTCCAGAACTGTAAGATGATAAATTTGTGTTGTTTTAAGCTACCAAGTATGTACAAATTTATTACAAGAGCAATAGGAAATTAAAATACCTGAAATATTTATCTACTGAATAAACAAATTATGGTATATTTATTAAAAAAATACTACTCAGCAATAAAAAGAAGTCAACTATTGATACATAAAATTACATGAATGATTGACTGGAACACCATGCTGTGCTGAGTATGTGCCATGTGGTTCAATTAATAAGAAATTCTCAATTAAAGTGACACAGTAGATCAGTGGTTGCCTTGGGCAGGGATGGAGATGATTGCCTACAAACGTATGTGAGGGAACTTTTCCGAGTAATAGAAATGTTCTATATCTTGTTTATGGTGGTGAATACATGGTATGTACATTTGTAAAAAAATCTTCAAACTGTGCACCTCAATAAGTACATTTTATTGTATGTAAATTATAGCCCAATAAAGTTTACTTTAAATGGAAAAAAACGACCAACTTTAGAATTAAAAATATGAAATAATTACATTTAATATAAGATTGATTAAAAATGAGAATCTTATATAAACTAGAGTTCAAAATTGAATAAAATAATACCATGGAGAAATTCTTTTAAAAATTAGAAAACTACTGGCAAAAAAAGGTAGAGCATAAACATAATTTTTCTGAATAATTTCTTAAACTTTTATGGAAGAATTAAATTCTACACTGATTAAACTACCCCAGACAGTGTAATTTATGACTGGAATTGGTATAAATTATGATAAATTTATACATAAAATAAAGTTCAGTCATTAAACTATTTTACATGTAAAAATATGAGTGCCATATAGTTGAGTGAAATTCAATTTTAATTTTATTTAATACTTACTGAATGTCCACTGTGTTTTAACCATAGATAATAGAAAAACCAAACATGGACCTTGTTCTCACAACACTTACTGTCTTGTGAGAGAGAAAATCAAATAAACAAGTACAAATTACTATGACATTGTGATTTATAGTAAGAAATATATATTTGGTCTTTATCCATTGTTCCAGGGACAGAGCTCCTAAAACCCTTAGAATTTTCTAAGTGATGAGAGTGAAAACATATCTTTTGTTTTATTAATGAGGTGAATTTTGGACACCTAGGGATGAGAGCTGGTTGCCAGGAGAACCAACCTTGTTGTTAAAAGGTTAGAACTTTGAGTCCTACACCCCTGACCTCTGGGGTGGGGAAAGAGGTGCTGGAAATTGAATTCAATTAGGAATAGTAAATGATTTAATCAACCATGCCTATGTAATGAAGCCTCCATAAAAACCCAAAGAATTTTTTTCAGAAAGCTTCAGGGATGGGGAACACATGAAGATTTGGGGAGAGTGGCACACTCAGAGGGCATGGAAGCTCCTCCCCACTTTCCCATGCCCTGCCCTATGTATCTCTTACATCTGGCTAAGTTAAGTCCTTTCTTAATAAAGCTAGTACTCTACTAATTTTGATGTTCTTTCTGAGTTTTGTAAGCCTCTCTAGCAAATTAATCATATCCAAGTATTTGCTTTATAGCCATTCAGTCAGAAGCCTAGGTGAAATCTGAAGTGGGGTAGGGGTGAGGGGACAGTCTTGTAGGGCTGAGCCCTTAACCTGTGGGATCTGAATTGAATTGCCAAACACTTAGCTGTTGTCCAAGAATTGCTTGGTGGTATGGAGAATCCTCCCTCCTGACTACATACACACCTTGGGATTGGTGACCAGAATAGATAGATACATACTACCATAAGAAATTTATAAGATACTGGGTATATAGGAGCCGTGACTAATTTAGATTTAAGCTAGGAAGTATAGAGGGAATCAACTTGGCAATATTTCCTAGATCAAAAGATGTTCAGACTGAACTTTGTGCATAAGCATTCAATTTGGTAATTCTTTATTTATTGTACAACACCTAGTCAGCATATTACCAGAAAGAGAATCCTGCTCTTTAGCCTTCAATTCACTGCAATCTGCCCCTACCAGTACATTAAAAGTGTTTCTTGCTAAAATTAACAATGACTTCTTATTTCCTGACTCAATAGACACTTAAGTTCTTAGCTTGCTTTCTCTCTCAGCAGTACTTCTCATGTCTGGTCAATCCCTTCTCTTAGAAACTCTCTCTTCTCTTGGTCCCCCTATTAGTCTGCTAGGGCTTCCATAACAAACTATTGCAGTCTGGGTGATTTAAATGACAAAATTTATTTTTCAGGTTCTGATGAACCTAGGGGCAAGACAGGAATAAAGATGCAGAGGTAGAGAATAGACTTGAGGACACAGGGAGCGGGGAGGGTAAGCTGGGACGAAGTGAGAGAGTAGCACTGACATATATACACTACTAAATGCAAAATAGATAGCTAGTGGGAAGCAGATGCATCCCACAGGGGAGATCAACTCAGTGCTTTGTGACCACCTAGAGGGGTGGGTTAGGGAGGGTGGGAGGGAGATGCAAGAGGGAGGGGATATGGGGATATACGTATGCATATAGCTGATTCACTTTGTTATACAGCAGAAACTAACACACCATTGTAAAGCAATCGTACTCCAATAGAGATGTTAAAAAAAAATCAGTTTTCACAGTTCTAGAGGCTGGAAGTCCAAGATCAAAATGTCAGCAGATTGGATTTCTCATGAGGCATCTCTCTTTGGCTTTCAGATGGCTGTCACCTCTGTGTGCTCACAACACCTTTCTCTGTGCATGTGCATTGTTGGAGTCTCTTCCTCTTCTTATTAGAACACCAGCAATCTTAATTGCTTCTTTAATGACCTTATCTCTAAATATAGCCACATTGGAGGCAGGGGCTTCAACATATGAATTTTGGCAGGAACACAATTCATTCCAAAAAGTTTCCTACCCAAGGAACTTTTTCTTCCTATCTTCTTTAACAGTTCTCTCTTTCTTCCTTCCATCTCTTAAATACAAAAATAATTTAGGGCTAAGTGTCAGGACCTTTTTTTTCTCATTCTGACTCTAGCTTTTTTCTCATGCTCTAATTATTTCACATTCCATCTACAAGCCATTGGTTTCCAAATACTTAATTCTAGTCTACTGTATTCCTTTAACCATAGGAGACCCATAAGTTCTCCAAGTGGTAATATCACATCAAAGGACAGGCTCACATCACACTTGAGGAAGGGGGTGAACGTGGGACTCCCTCTAAGGTGACCACCAGGTTCACTCTTTAACAATCAAAAATCTCATCTGAAATTGCATCAGTAAGTGCTTCATTTTACATCCCATTACACAACAATGACTAATATTTATGTTTTTACTATATACCAGGCATTCCTCTATGAGCTTTACATATGTTAATTCATTTTTGTAACTCTCATGACAATTTTATTCTGACTTTATCCCAGTTTTACAGATTACGAAATTTAGTGCTAAGGTAATTAAATAAATTGTTTAAGGTCACACAGCTTGTAAGTGACTGTAATTACCTTGTAGTCTGACTCCAGGGCTCACATTCTCAACCCTTGTGCTAAAACTATGATTATGCATAAAACACTTATCTTATGATAAAAGTGGCATTTTAAATCAGGATAAAGAAGTTTTAGTCAAAAATATTAGGATAATTGGAGTATTATTAGAAGAAAATTAAGGCATTGTTAGATTTTTTTTCTTCATAATATATGTCGAATGAACTAAAGACTTGGGTATAAAACACACATCCTTAAAAAGTAGAAAACATATAAATATCTTTTAAAATACTTTTCAGTGAAGGATAGATATTCCTATACATGATCTTATGAGCTGAAAAGAAAGAAAAATCTAGCAGATTTGACTATGCTCATTTATTTATAAGAAAATCCTATGCCACCCAATACCACAAACAAATGAAAAGACATGCATAAAGCAGAGAGAAATTTACTATTGATTAACACAAAAACAAATGGATGCTACATAGAAAAATACAAAATAACAATTATTTCACAGAAGGATATATGTGTGTGTGTATATATATATATCATAGACATATAAAATCACATTATAAATAAAAATTAAAATATTTTTCTCTCTCAAGTTGATAAACTTATTTTTTAATGATAATTCTCAGTGCAGGTGTGGGTGTGTGAAATTTGATATTCCTACATTGCTGAGCTAGTGGGTATATAATTGGTAAAACCTTTCTGGGGAACAATTTTGTAATAAATATTTGGCTTAAAAATTGTCAACTTTTCTTACAAGTTTTGTTACCTTTTAGCCTAGCATTTATCACTAAGAAAGTTACTCTAAAGGAATATATTCACGCCTGCACACTTATTTTGTAAAGATTTTTATTGACAATTATAGCAGTGAAATATTGATAACAATCTAAGTATCCTGTATGCAAGGATTGTCACAGTTGGTTGGAAAATTAATTTTGCTGCTTTATGCTCAACTATGTAATATTTCATTGCAGGGTTCAGTTTGCTTTCAGAATTAGGGTCTCCACACTGCCAAGTCAAGGCCTGAATTGAGCATAAATGGTAGAATATTCAGGGGCCCATGAAAACCCTCAATATGGACTCCTAGACTATGTCTGGGAATCCTATGGCTTTTGACGTAATGTGATTCCGTTACACTACGTAACTTGAACTCTGCCACACACTAATTTAGTTTAACTTTTGCTGGGTAAATTAAAACCATTCGGGCTTCCCTGGTGGCGCAGTGGTTGAGAGTCTGCCTGCCGATGCAGGGGACAGGGGTTCGTGTCCCGGTCCGGGAAGATCCCACATGCCGCGGAGCGGCTGGGCCCGTGAGCCATGGCCACTGAGCCTGCGCGTCCGGAGCCTGTGCTCCGCAACGGGAGAGGCCACAACAGTGAGAGGCCCGCGTACCGCAAAAACAAACAAACAAAAAAACAAAAAACCTTTCTTCATGTCTTTCAGAACTGTCATGAAGAAATAGCTTCCCTTGTGAAAACACCCATATCATTATTATCATCGTCATCAGCACCATCATCATCACCATCAGGATGATTTGTAACATGTTAATTTTGTTAAGCTGGGATCTACAGTTCCCAGAACCCTCTTCTCTATATAGTTCTGAGTTACTGTTGGCCAAAAGAGATACTTGAATGAGATTTGGAGGGTGGAAATAAAGCAGCAGCCGTTACCTGTTGAAGGTTGTTTTAGTTTAGTCAGTTGTAGTGATAGACAGATGCAGAGTGGGTTCCTCACTCTCCTCTGCTCCACATCCAGTTCTTTTTCCTAATCACTGACCATATTGACCAAGAGCAGCTCTAGGTCTACCAATAAATGCTGGGCTGTGGACCCACTGTCCATAGGGTGAGACCTACAGAGACAAAATGCCTTTCCATAGACCTTTCTAAGAACTTCCCTTCCTGCTGTAGAGTTGCTAGTTAAAAGACAGAGCCCTCATTTGAATTTGAATTTCATATAAATAACAAATGCTTTTTTGTATAAATATGTCCTTAAATACTGCAAAAGTCAATTATAACAATAAAATATTGGTAACAGTCTTATTTCCCTTAATAAAGGACAGTCCTAAATTAGTTGACATATTAATCTTGACACTTTATCCTTAAGCATATAGTCCTCCACTACAGGTACATATTCATCCTAAAAAAAAGTATTTGTTGTTTATCTGCAATTCTAACTTAACTGGGAATCCTGTATTTATTTGCTCGATCTATTATTTATTTATTTGCTTGATCTGACTATTCTAGCTGTGGTGGATTGATATGCTTGGTTCTTAGATCCACTGATTTATGACCCCTTCTCCAGCACTCTACCTCCACTTACAAATGTTAACTCTTCCTTCTTCTGCAATTGTGTAAAGTCTACTTCCTAGAGTAAATTGCCTTTCCCATAGTACTCACAGTCACTTTTCTCCTCTGATTCCTAACTTTTATAATAGTAGTAATGATGACAATAAAAAAAACAGTAAATGCTAAAGTTTATTGAAGTTCACTAAACACCAAACTCTGTATTAAGTTCTTTACATTAATTCTATGTCAGTTACTATTATTTACTCCATTTAAAATTTAATACATCTTAGAATTCAATTAATACATGGTAGTTATATACCAATTTCCATTGACCTCAGATATTCTTCACTTCTCTGTTTTTCTTCTCTATTGTTCCTCAAAGGAAGTGTGAAGTGGATTAGTTATTTCAGACATCTGCATCCAATAAGAAAGGAAACTGAGGCACCAAAGATTTTGGAGAAACTTTCAAGGTCATATACTGAGTTAATGGAACCCTTGGGAATAGAATTTACCATCTCTGAGATTCCAAGCTGCTGTCTTGATTGTTGTGCTGAACAAAAACTATATATCTTTAGAAGAGAGAGAAAAATAAATCTTGATATTTCAAAGAATCAGTGCCCATTAAGTTTCTATATTTTATGTGGAGACATTTATACTTAGATGAAAATGTCCAAATGTAACTTACTCCATAAGTTTTAATATTTATTTTTAATCCAAGAAGCTTATATGTCCCTTTGTTGTTCCTACAAAATCAGATTTTATATTCTTTATCAAACATGTGCTTGAGTTCTGTTTTCAAACATAAGCATGGTTTTCATGTAAGTGCCCCACAAGCCTGGAACAATGGGTTTCATATGTAACCCAGACAAGATATTTAAAATAATCTCTTGGAATTTCTTGTTCCATCAGAAATTCTTTCTTTAAGATGGGATTTAGATGAGAAAAGTTTGGGACAAAAATCAAAGAAAAAGAAAAATGGCAAATATTTGAGGAAATGAAATAAACTTGATTGATATAAAAGCTTTCAATGAACGAGTAATACCAGCAACTTATCCTTAACAAGCCAAACCTAGAAACTGTCTTATGGAGAAAAATGTGATTTCAATGTAATTCCAAGCATCGCTGTAAATCCTTAAGCATGAAAAAGATATTTTCCATTTGTTCTATAATTAATTAAATAGAGGTTTTCCAACAACAGGTGTTCACTTTTCCCTCCTTCTCTTATTTGGGGGATGTTTAGCAAATACAAGTTATTTCCTCCTAGAGGCGAAACTCCCATGCACCTCTTTACACTGTCTATGTATTACAAAGTATTTGTTTTGTAGAACAAATACTTTGTTTTGGAAGTACCTTATTTAGTGTCCAGTGTGGAATAAGAGGAGAAAAAGAGGAGAAACTTGCCTGGACCAGGAGGACTGATATCAAGGACCTGGTTTTATTTTCATAGTATTCATAAGAACATTCCTTAGCTTAAATTAGGTGCAGTAATTTATAAAGCCTATCTTTTAACTCCCAAGTAAGGCTATATTACAAATTGCACACAATATTCCAACAAAATTTTTAGTTACAACCATACAGTGTAGTGACTTAAAGTAGAGTTTCTAAAAACAAAATTTTTAGTTACAACCATACAGTGTAGTGACAGAAAGACAAGTTGTTCTTTCTGATCTATTGCAAGCCAATATTTCACAAAATATAATAAACACAAATTATTCCAAAAATGATCATATACTTGGATGGACAATATCAAATAGCTATAAAAGTTTTTAAATACTACTTAGGTTTTATTTCTGCGCTACCTTGTTGTGGGCATGCACCTGTTGATGGACCACTCTTTGAGTGTTTAGTCTTTGGTATTCAATTACTTGGGTTCAAATTCCATTTCTACTGTATTTCACTTGCCTCAAGACCCTCTTCAAGTTACTTAAATGTAAAGTGAGAATAATATTAATACCTTGTTCAAAGTCTGTCATGAAAAAATTTAGTGAGGTACTATATGTGAAACATTGGGAAGTATATCTAGCACACTACAGTGTCAGCAAAGTCACCTCACCATAATTATGGCATGTAGTTGTATAACATACAATGTACTTTCCCACATATCATTTCATTTATTCCTCACAAAATCTCTGTGGGAGTTATGATTTTCCTCCACTGAACAGTTGAGAAAATCAAGGGTTAAGTGTTTAAATGGTTAAAGTATTGAAAAGGTTGCACAGTTGGTAAATGATAAAACCAGGAGTTAAATTTAATGCTAGTTCTCTCTTAGTAGATCTTGCCCTTCAAGCCATGTCAAAAGCTACACGAAGTAATTGTTTTATTCATACAAAACAAAGTCCTCCTGCTGACTTCCTGAGCCACTTGGACTCATTACAAAGCTTGACAAAAAGCAGGACCATCCTAGCAATACCGAGATCTCTTGATCACCTCTCATTTCGTAGACTTCTTCCATAGGAGAAGTTCTTGTTGACACCACACTTATGTTTCCTTTTCACAGCTACTGAAGAGAGAGGTGTGTACAATTTGTGCTTCCGGCACAGAGTGTTGTATATCTGGTTAATGTGATGGCAGCTGTACTTTAGATGTTGGAAATGTCAATTGAAAAGTAATTTCCAACCCTGAGATGAGGTAAATGACCATCTCTTTTCATGTGTTAGTGGATGGTCTGGCTTACCTTTTCATCTTGAACATGTCCAGATGATATGAAGGTTTCTTTGAGGTTTAGATATTTTACTTCTTACGAGTCCAAAGAAATGTTTACTTCTTCCTCTGGTTAAATAGTGCATATGAATTTTCAGAGACAAAGACAAATAAGAAATTCATATGGAACATGAAATATTAGTAATTATGATCTCTATTCGATTCAGAGACAAAGGAAGGCACGAGACCCGAGATGTGTTAAGAGAATAAAATTTCCCTGTGTCAGTAAATTAAAAAGGGAGTTACAAAAAGCAAATACCATAGATGCATTTTCTTCAATAATGCCTTCAGGGAAACTTACATTCAGAAAAGAAAACTCTTCAATTATACAGCAGCACAAAATGAGCTTAGTGTAAACAAACCACTGTCCACTACACAAAATAAAGTTATGAACATCTCATTAGCTAATTTAAAAACCAAGTGATAAAATGAGTTTAAAAATCACGTAGAATAAAGTAACGTGGGTGAAGGTAAACCCGCAGCATCCAGAATTATGTTTCAGTGCTTCACTGTGTATATGAAACCTTTCCGAAGAAACACTCTCTCTTCTGTCAAAAGTGTCAAATAAATGAAGTAACTCAACTACACTTGTTTGGGAGCAGCCCTGTGCTCTCAAAATTCTGGGCTGAGGTTAGGAGTGCTATAGCAACCATTATGAAATGTGAGATTTCATTGTGCCCTAGACTCTTGTTTACTGCACAGAAAGGACTTTGCACTAGATAAATATAGAGAGTTCCAGGCATTGCACTGTTAGTGGCCAAAAAGCAAATAACCTTTAGTTGGAAAGTAGAGCTGTCCCAGACCTAACAGACAGGGATTGAGAGCTGACTGCAGTGAACATGGTGGAAACTATTTTATTAAGGTGAAGGGAGATCACTATGGTGGATACAATATTGCCTGTAGCCTGCTTAAATATTCTCTTTGCTATACATTCTCAATAGGAGATGAAAAATTTTGAAGCCAGAACAAAAACATGGGCTTATATGAGAAGTAAGGACTGTAGTTAGAGAGAAGAAATCTATGATTAATTTGAGTTCCCTCAGAAGTAGACCCTGAGGCTAGGATTTGAGAAGTAGTAGGTTATTTGGTGAGGCAGGAAAGGAAAGGCAAAAAATAAAGGGTATTTTACCACTGGGCAAACTGAAAGTTAATCCTAGATAGGAACTCTGGGAACCTATAGGACAGATGCCTCAGAGTTAGCTCAGCCCTGGAGCCATGGAGCTGGAGGAGTTGTATGCTAAATCTATCATTGGTTGGGGAGGAGAGGAGATTACATGTTAACACCACTGATTCAATGCATTGGAACCTTCATGCAATTGGATGTTTCTGTAGGACCTTAAAATGGTGAGGCCTCAGGAGATATAGTTGGGGCATCTGCTACAATTTGTGAAGCCAGATTTCCTTTGGATATTTTAGCAATTTGTGTTATATCCTTAGGAATTTACACACACACACACACACACACATTGGACTTAGGAATTATCTTCATTTGCTTTTTTTTTTATGGTTTTGTTTTTTTGTGTGTTTTTACTGAAGTATAGTTGATTTACAATGTTGAGTTGATTATTGCTGCACAGCAAAGTGATTCAGTTATACATATATATACATTATTTTTATATTATTTTCCATTATGGTTTATCATAGGATATAGAATATAATTCTCTGTGCTATACAATAGCACTTTGTTGTTTATCCATTCTATACTTAACATAGAAGTGTGACTGGCATAAAGGCAGAGAACTTCAGCAGACTGACACACAGGACAATGAAGTGGAAAGAATAAACACTTTAAAGTTAAATAGACTAAGGTTCAAATCCCAGCCTTACAGCCAAGTGAATTTGAATATTTTGAGTGAATTTAATGCATTTCATCTTCATTTTCTATATTGGCCGAATGGGTAAATAATACACATTTTGAAGAGTTGTGATAATAGAGTTCAAGCTCCTAGTACAATGCTTGGATTATAACAGTATGTCAATGAAGACTAGTTATGATGGCCAACACCTTCCCCAGGGCTACCATCACCACCACAATCAGTAACAGTAACATCATATCATCATCATCACCATTATCAACGCCTTCATTGTCATTTGTCCTTGCTCAAAATGCTTGGAGTTTTATCTGCAAAAATGAACAAACAAACAAACAAGCAAACATCTTTCTATATAATGGGAGGAAAATAAGAATAATTTTCAATATGTAAAAATATGTGAAAAGGACTCAAGACTCCTCTGAAATGAAATGTGGCATTTTTTTATTGCACTTAGCATTGGGTGTACAGCTGCTTCTGTTAGGACACTTAGGTACTAATTAACAGGCACTAACAGCTTCAAGGGAGAAGAGTCACGTAAATACTCTTATTTAGAAAATATTTAAAGTAGTCATTACAGAGATTCTCCAAATTATCACATATTTTATGGCAATCTATTTTCTAAAATGAATCAAAGGACTAAGCCATTCTGTTAAATACCATGTAGTAACACCTCCATACAGCTGGCTACAGCATTATATGGCTCCAGATACAGATTTAACACAGTAATTTATTTTCCTCTCTTCTGAGAATTATAGCATTGAAGAAAATACTAGTCACTTACATAAATTAACTATACTAATTGGGTATCAGTGACTGAGTGTATTTACATGAAGAATTTGACAAAGGTTGGCAAAGGCATGGTGACCTTTTAAATGTATTGTTAATTGAGGAGGCTACTTTTTGTTCGATACCTCAGTAATTCAGATGTAAAAACCCCAGGAATTATTCCACCTTAACTAAAAAATCCAGTCATCCTGATAATGATAACTAAACTTTCCCCTTTATTGATCGTATCTTGCTCCAGATTTTTAACACTGCGGATGTGCCGATAACTCTTATTTTTTATCATTAGTCCTGACTGGCTTATCCAAATATCTCCCCTCAACTCACCTCCTTAACCAATATCTTTATCAGGATGACCTATAGGTATCTCAATATCATGTAAACTAAAACAGTGGAGTTTATTTCCCCTCCTCTAATTCCAATGTGCTCCCCCTTGAAGCAAATCTTGGGGAGTCACCTTTGATTCTTCTCTTTCCCTCTCCCTTCATTTCCAAACCATCAGCAAGTTCTAAAGGCTTTGCCTCTAACTTATTTCCTGACGCTGTCTACCTATTGTCCCTCCACTGCTCCCGTCTATTCCAAACCACCATCTTTTGTTGCCTGAACTACTTCAATAATCTACTCATTAGTCTTCTTGCTTCCCTATAATTCTTTATCAACCACCAATCTAGAAAGGCATCTTTAAAACAAAACTTGAATCAGAGTCTGCCATTTTATGCTTGAAAACTTCCAGTGGTCCCAGCTCATATTCCAAATAAAATTTTAAATGCTTACCAAAACACATAAGATCCTACATGGACCTTTGCCTCTTGGAATACTTTTTTCTAGCAATTTCCCTCTTACTTTCCAGCCATAGCTTTCTTTTTCAGGGACATATCAAGTTAATTCCTGACTGTGGACTTGTGCTCTTGACATCTGGAATATTCTCCCAAATCTTTTTATGGCTAGCTCTTTATAATTCAGCCCTGAGCTCAAATATCATCCTTTAGAGCAGCTTGCTTTAGCAACCCTATTTAATATCTCCCCCGCATCCTCCTCAGTCACTCTATTCATAACTCATTTTTGCCTCATATCATTCACAACTCTTTTTTCTTTATTACCTCTTCTGTTGTCAATCTCAACAAATAGAATACAAGAGCTATGAAGGCAGACTGGTACTCCATGACTATGAATGGGACTCTCTGGATGCGATAGCATGCCCTCCCAGGTTGTTCTTCCTATGTAGATAAAGAGTTCTCCCATCTGCTTCAGGAGACTCCGACATGTTGCCCAGAACTGGTTATCCAGCCATTTTGAGTTTTTCAGGACTTATTTCCTGGTCTCAAATAAGCTATCTTGCTGAAGAAGAGTGGTGATAGTTGAAGTCAAAATGCTCCACAACCTCAGACACATTTCATTCCCATGTAGGGATGATTGATCTGACTACAATATGAAATGTGTGTCATGCTAAGTCGAATGAGTAAATAGAAAGCCTGGGACTTGGAGGCTCTGTCAACTAGCTTAGACTCTTTGGCCAGAATAGTTTTATACAATAGAATGTTGATTGTTGCCCCTCCCCACCAAGTGGGTACTACACTCTTACCAGTATCATGTTTTATATGGATTATTACCAAGTAGAAAATTAGAACAATCATTGCTCTGCATATAGTAACTGGCAGGTACCCTGATAATAATCCTGGGACCTCTTCTCTTGGTCAGGTCAGGGCTCCCATAGTCTGATGTAGTGGAAGGTTTTGAGTGTTATTCCTTGAATTTTTCTTTTCCTACTTACAATTGTATTCATCCTCTAGTGTCTACTACAGTCATATCTGTACCTAGATTTGCAACTATTATGGACTGAAATTGTACAAGTTGCTGACATATTAATATGTAATCTATAAAGTCTCCCTTTTTTGACCAGAGAGGAGGTATAAATTAAGAATCAAAGTTTAGTTTGTCTAAGAATTCTTTGCAAGTTGACCTCCTACAAAATTCCATGAAAACTGGCCACAGCTGAATGCTAAAGGCAATTGATTTTGAAAGATAGCTGAGGGGGTAAATCAGATCATCCATTTACCATGCCATATAAGCTGTAACAAGGCTTGGACCCCAGCTCTCTGGTCAGACCAGGTGTATGAGTTATCTATAACTATGTAACAAATTACTCCAGAACTTAGCAATTTAAAACAAAAACATTTATGATTTCATAGTTACTGTCAGTCAGAAATTCAGGAGTGGTTTATCTGGGTGGTTATGACTCAGTGTCTTATGAGGATACAATCAAGAAGTGGTACCAGGCTGATAATTTTAAGACTCAACTGTGGGACGATTCACTTCCAAGTTCACTTATGTGGCCTGTGGCAATACTCAGAAGATATGTTTCCAAGTTCACACATGTGGGTTTCTCCACAGGCTTTTCCCATGACATGACAGCTGGCTTCCCCTAGCATAAGGAGCCCAAGAGAGAATGAGAAAGGGAACTAAAGATGGAAGCCAGGGTCTTCTTATGACTGAAGAAGTGAATTCTACTGTATTCTATTCTTTACAAATGAGTCAATAAGTCCAACCTAACTCAAAGGGGAGCAAATTAAACAAAGGTCTGAACACCAGAAAGTGGATCATTGGTAGCCATCTCAGAAGCTGCCTATAATACTTTAGAGGGTAGGTGATCCCTGTTTATAAACAGCATGCGTATAAAATAGGGTTAATTTCCATGTCATATTGCTGTTGGATTCCAGCCACCAATAATGCTAGTAGGTGCTAGTGTTTTCCTAATCGTGCAACTTGGAAGGCCCTCTCCCAGTTTATTTCTGGGTCCATGAGATTCCTGTGAGCTATTCAAGAATACAATGAACAGTGAGGAATCTGAGCTTTTACTATTGCTTCTGTCTCCATGATTTTCATGATTTCCCCTTTACTAACTAGCATCCCTGTAAGAGTGGCTTATTGCTATTTTAGCAGATATGATGTATATTCTGTATATTCTGTCCCATCATTTGCTTTTGTTGGTACATCACTTTTTTTTGTTATTGTTGTTGCCTTAGTATTTTATGTACTCAGTGTTTCAAACCCAAACTTTCCTCAAGTTGTATACATTTACTCTTACTAAATCCTATTAGATTTTAATAGAAATTTAATAGAAGTTAAAAAATTTTTAGTAGAATCTGTTATACATTTTCTTTCAAAAATCTCTCCTGAAGATTTCTGATCTGCTACACAGCAATTGAATTAAATTTTCCTTTATCATCATACTGATGATTACTTTAACTTTCATCTTGTCATAGATTCTCTTATCTCCTTTTTTCTTGTTATTTTTCTTGTTGTTTAAATTCCTAAGCTTTGTTCTTTAGTTGCTTCTTGAAAAATAGTGCATTAGAAGTAAAAATTTAAGACATTGGTATGAAATTTTGATTGGAAAAAAATTTTTAAGAAGTTTGAAGCCTTGCTCTATGGTCTTCTAGGTTAAAGATAGTACCGTTAAAAAGCTCCATATCTTTATATAAGAAATGTGTTTTTGTTGTTGTTGTTTTACCTCTCTCTGCAAGCTAGTAGAATCTTCTATTTGTTTTCAGTACTTTGTAATTTCATAATGATATAGATTGATTCATCTCTATCTTCTGGTTCCTTGGTGAGCTCTTTAAATCTAGGAGCTCATGACCTTTATTTTTGTGAAAATTTCTTTACTGATTTCATTGATGATTTCTTCCTCTCTATTTTCCTTTTTCCCACTTTCTAAAATATATATTTTAATGCAGTTGTCATCTCTCATATTCACTTTGATTTGAGATTAATACCCAAAACACCATTATGGGCAAAAAAGAGAAAAAAATCTTTGCTCTTGCTTTAGTGAGCTTATGTGGGGCAGGGGATGAGCAGAAGTTCAATGTCTATATTCACTCCATCTTCTTTATTTGGGCACACTGAATTGTTTGTCTGTTTTGTTTTTAATTGATTTGTTGGCATCTTTATGTAAATTTCACTAGTGTTTCACTCAAAATATTTACTATAATTATTAATGTTGTTGAGTTTATATCCACTGTCTTGCTATGTTTTTTCTATTTGTGCCCTCTGATTTTTTTTCCCTTTTTCTGCCTCATTTTGAATTAACTGCATAATAATTTTTAGTGTTTCTTTTAGTGTCCAATTTACTTTTTAGCTCTTCTTCTTTGCATTATTTTGTTAATGGATTACTCTTGGTATTGCAACGCACACTTAGTCTCCTATGAGTTAACATTATAACACCTCTTTTAAAATGTAAGAATCCTACAACATTATAATTATATTAACACTCCCTCCTGTCTATTATGTTACCGTTACAGTAAATTTTACTTTAGATCCATTATAAGCCCTACAAAAGTGCTACTATTTTTGTTTAAACCATAAATTAACTTCCAAAGAATTGAATAACCTTTTATTTTTACCTACATATTTATTATTAAATTACTTTTTAGAGATTTATATTTTTATCTGGTATCATTATCCTAGGTTAATATTATTTTCTTATGGCACTTTATAGACTGTTTTCTGGTCCTCTGGATTCCCATTGTTTCTCATACAAAGTTGTTCTTTTTGTTGTTACCTTGTAAGCAATGGGTATCCCCAATGAATTTTAGTATTTAAAATTTTTTTTCTTTGTTTACATAAGTTTGACTCTTATGTGCCTAGTTGTGTTTATTTGTTTTGTTTTGTTTTTATATTTAATCTGCTTAGACTTCTCTGAACTTTCTTGATCTGTGGATTGAAGAAATTACTTCTTTTGCCATATTTTATCTCTCTTATCTTCCTAGAATTCCAATTACATGTATATAAGATGACTCAGTTTTCCACAAAGTCATTGAGGTTTTACTCATTTGTTTTAATCCTTTTTTTCTCTTTGTGAGTTAACTTTATCCATCTTTTCTTCTGCTGTGCAATATGCTGTTAAACTTTCTAATGTGCATTTCTGATTTCACATATTTTTTTTTCCAAGTCTAGAATTTCCATTTAGTTCTTTTGTAGAGTTTTCATGTCTTTCAAATCTTCCCTATGTCTTCGCCCATTATGGTTTCTTTTCAATTTTCTAAATCTTTTATGAAGAGTGATGAGTTTTGCTCCAGCAAAGTTTAATTACTAGAGGCTTGGTTTGGGACTTTGGTAGGATGAGTCTACTTTGGATTTACTTTTGTCCTTGGGTATAGAATTTTGGTGTCAATTGAAAGCTCATGGTGTTTCCTAAGCCCTTCTAATGTGTCAGGACTTGAAATCTAAACAATGTCTCTCTGTTAATGGGTAGCTATTGAAATCTATTCAGTTTTTCAAGTCTTCCAGCCATTGCTTTCTGCTAGTGTACCCGAAGTCTTGCCTTATGTATGTGTAGTTTAGGGTCAGCCTAAGATTTGGGGGATCTTATGCACATATGTAGCTGCTCCTTCTGTAGCTTCATCATTCTTAGATGTTCCCCTCTCAATTCCCCACTGTTCTTGGAGCTCTGAACTCAAATATATAACTTCTCAGCCCGGTAAAATCACTGCTTTCTGCTTGAGCTCTAGCCATTTGTGGGTCACAAAATTAGCAGTCTCCTGAGGGAAAATGTCAATATTGAGTGTGGATCTCACTCAGTGTGTTTCTATTCTTTCAAGGGTAATACATTCTCTAGGTTCTTCTCCTTATATATAAAGAGATTTATTATAAAAAAAATCACTCACATAATTATGGAGGCTGAGTAGTCTCTAAATTTTATCAGGAAGTTGGAGATCTGGGAGAGCCTAAGGTATAATTCCAGTCTTAGTCCCAAGAACTTGGTCCTTAGAACCAGGAGAGGCAATGGTGTAAATTCCAGTCTGAAAGTTAGTAGGCTCAAAACCCAAGAATAGGAGATGTTTCAGTTCGAGTCTGAAGACAGGAAAAAGACTGATGTCCCAGCTCAGGGAAGTCAAGCAGGAGGAATCCTTCTTACTTAGTCTTTTTATTCTATTCAGGATTTCAGTTGATTGGATGAGCTAATTCACATTGGGCAGGGAAATCTGCTTTGCTCAGTCTATAGATTCAAATGTTAATCTCATACAGAAACACCATCACAGATGCACCCAGTCAAGTTAACACATAAAATTAATCTTCACCTTCCCTAAGTAGATTAGAGTTCAGTGAAAGAAGAAAAATTTTTCAAGTACTTACGTTACTTTCTCTCAGATATAAATTGTGTCACTCTGTGAAGGGCTCAGTATATTGTTGTGAGGAGAAATCGTGGGTGGATTTCATCAAGGAAGGTATATACAAGCAATAGATGACTTTCCTCAAAATAGGGCCATATTTAGGCAAAGTCTTAAAAAGAGTGGGCCAGCCATTATGCTATTTATTTATATTTATTTATATTGTGTCATGAAGACACAAGTAATATTGACTTAAAAATTAAAGAAAAATAAGAGGGTGTGTGGGTTTCAGGTGTACCTCAATCAGAGCTGTGGAACCACATCTCTGTCAGTCTCTTGGTTGTGCCCTGCTTAGTGTATTAGCATTATTCTCAGGATTGCTTATTTTATAGGCTCATGATGGTTAAAGAAATTCCAGGCCTTATATCCACTATTGGGAAGACTAGAAAGAGGCTCAGAATTCTCCCATAAAGTCTTTATAACTGTGCCAATTAAGTCATCCCTTAGCTAATTTCTTAACTATGATAATATGTGTAATAAGTTTATTTTACTACTTGGTACATTATTCACAAATATTATCAGTCGGTACCACTGTTTCTTCTCCTTCTAACTACTTTTGTATTTCAGATCACACTTTTTATGCTATGTTCGCAAAGCAGGGTAAAAGGTGATCTTGATCACTCCTGTCCTGTACCTGACATTTTAGGGTGAATAAAATGTACCTATTTTCTCTCTGCCAGATTAATTTGCTGGGAACAGAACAAATTGATGGTAACAGTGGCAGTGATGATGATGATAATCAGTCTCGTTTGTTGAGTGAATGATTGCTTACCAAGTGCTCTCCTTCATGTGATCTTATGTAACCTCTATACCAATTAGGATAAAATGAATCTCTCCTGGTGGCATGAGAGGCAATTTGGGACCTGTTTATGGAAATGCAGGGATTGCAGCTCTCATATCACATGTAGGCAATTGCTTATTCTGCATGTCTGTAAGAACAGCTTTGCTTGAGACTCTAGTGAACATTAGAATCCCAGAAGCCACTCCAACTGTCTGTGGAGTTGGAGAATCATAATCGCCTCACTTTCTGAGTGGATATTCTGCATTAAATTTTGTGTAAGAATTTTGTGGACTTTCTTCCTCTCTTTCAGAAAATCCAGCCCTGTACTCTCTTTCAAATTTAAGGTAAGTTACAGCTCAAATTCAGTCTTAAGTAGAAGCTAATGTGAGCTTATATTTTTGGATACACAAATAAGAAAAAATAGCTATATTTATCTCAGTTAAAAAAAGCACATTCATAGATACTATCTCACGTGATCTTCGCAATTCCATACGATAGGAGGGAGTGGAATAAATATTTGTTTATTGCATGACATGTGCCAGACACCAGACATCAAAAAAATATAGACATAAGTAACTCTATAACTCTCATATGAACTTCATGCCAAATGTGTGACCTACAAATTATTGATCGAGACTTTAGAAATTAGGAATTTAAAGCTCAGAGAGTTTAAGTGATTTTCCCAATAATATGCAACTAAAAACAACTGAAATTAGAACTCAGTCTTTCTGACTCAAAGTCCTGTGGATTTTGCATGATCACAATTGCTGCCTCAGATACTCATGATGCACATTAGAAATAAATGTCCTTGGCTTTTTCTGTTGGTTGGCATTTTAAAATAGACTCAGAGAATAATTCATTGTCTGTGTGTGTGTATGTGTGTGTGTTGTGTGTGAGTGGAAAGTCTTTCTCCATTTATATGTGCTCTATTTGCAGATTCATAGTCTAGACGGCCACGGCTGCAAGTATTCACTGGTGGACCATTACAATGATGTTTGTTCTTTCTCATTAATATCATAAATGGGTGTACGGTTTGATAGGTCTAAGTGACAGAAAAATATTTTTATAGGTATAACAGGCACCCATGTCTTTGTAATTAAGCTTGCCTGAAATAAGACCAAATGCATCAACTTATTTGTGACTCTTATTGTGCAGCCTCTTTTCATGTTATTTTATTAACATAAAGGGTGCTTTTAATTATGCAGAGCTACAAACTGCATTATTGATATTCTGTGAACATTAACTACACCTGACTCTAACAAAGCAAAAACAGAATGCTGTCTCTAATTTTTTAAGATTTTTAGAAAGAAGGAAAGTCTGTGTTATAAAATAAAGTATTTGGAGGTATTATCCTCCTTGAGTTGTTACTATGTGAGGATGTGGATGTAGTCGTTTTCATTGTTGGAAGTTCCCAGCTCCATAACTTTTGTTTAAATGTTCTTGAATAGTAGTAACATATTGAAAAAATGATACTAGAGATTTGTCATCTGACTCTACTTGGCATACTTTTATTTTATATTTATTTATGTATTTATTTTCATTTTTATTGGAGTATAGTTTATTTACAATTTGTGTTAGTTTCAGGTGTAGAGCAAAGTGAATCAGTTATACATATACATATATCCACTCTTTTTTTCTTTTCCTGTATAGGTCATTGGCCAATCACGTTTTTCACAAAATTAGAACAAAACATTTTATAATTTGTATGGAAACACAAAAGACCCAGAATAGTCAAAGCAATCTTGATTAAGAAAAACAGAACTGGAGGAATCAGGCTCCCTGATTTCCGACTATATTACAAAGCTACAGTAATCAAAACTGTTTTGTACCGCCCCCCAAAAAAGAAATATGGATCAATGGGACAGGATAGAAAGTCCAGAGATAAACCCACCCACCTATGGTCAACTAATCTATGACAAAGGAGGCAAGAATATACAGTGGAGAAAAGACAGTCTCTTCAATAAGTGGTGCTGGGAAAACTGGACAGCTACATGTAAAAGAATGAATTTAGAAAACTCTCTAACACCATACATAAAAATAAACTCAAAATGGATTAAAGACCTAAATGTAAGGCCAGATACTATAAAACTCTTAGAGGAAAACATAGGCAGAATGCTCTCTGACATAAATCACAGCAATATATTTTTTGATCCACCTCCTAAAGTAATGAAAATAAAAAGGCATACTTTTATTTTTTTAACATATCTTATTCTATGTAGTCTATTGTAGATTTGCAAGAATATCTCAAAAGTGTAGACTTCCACTTGACATTTAATTCAGAATTCTGGAATCTGTCAGTCAGGTTAAATTCTTAATGGATTTAAAGAAAGTAGCTAGTTCCAGGATCAGGTACCCTAATGACTTTTCATTCAGATTTGTATTGCTTTGTGTTGCTTTACCAGTTAAGTTTGGTTTTTAGATTGAGAGTGTGAGAGAGAGAATGAGAATAATTGCCCGATTGCAGTAGCCTGGTCTTAACCTTAATAGTCTATTATAGATAAGTCACATGGGAGTTTATTGCCATTGGAAGATCATGAAAAAGGTAATTGTGAAATTAATAACTATTGTCTTCCAAGATGAAGGAAATTAAAAGAATCGAAAAATCAAGAGGCTTTGTCTTGCTTCATGCTGCACCATCTACGGCATTTTCAGCCATAAACCCCTTCCATATTAGGATCAACTATGAAAAATTAAAAATAGTTTGAGTAAAATGACTTCCAATATTGTACAGCTCTGGTAGTGAAAGATACATATGCCATTGGAACCATCTTTGTATTTTGGGCTTTGTTCAAAACTTTACTACAAGTGTATTTATGAGTATGTTTTTTTTATGGCATTGCTCTTGAAAAATTAGCGGTACCTAGGTGGTCTGATCTTTTATCCATTCCCTCCCTCAATGAATGCATAATAGGTATTTTCTCTGTGAGTAAAAAAGGGAACCAGCCAGTTATGATCCTTGTGTTTATGGTATACTTGGGTAGAAATATGTTATAGAGAAAAAGACAAAAACAATTACAGGTGTTGTGATAAGCAGAAAAGAACTTTAAAATGACTATTAAAATACATTAAATAAACTATAGGAAAAGACATGTATGATGTTGATGAGATGGGGAATTCTGGAGCAATAAAAAAGAATCCAAATTGAAATTCTGGAGATGAAAATTACAATATCTGAAATAAACAATTTTTTTCAAGGGTATTACAAGCAGATTGAATGCTGCAGAAAAAAGGATTAAAGAAATTAAAGATGCCTCAGTAGACATTCAACTGATTGTAGAGAGCAGAAGAATAAAAAAATGTAATAAACAGAGCCTCAATGACCTGATGCAGCCATATCAAGCCATTTAACATGTGTGCAACCGCAGTTGCAGAAGGAGAAGGAAGAGGTAATGGGGCAGAAATATGTGTGTGTGTGTATATATATATATATATATATATATATATATAATGGCTGAAAATTTTCTAAAATTAAATATAATTTCAAACCAAATATGTAAGAGATCCTACAAACCCCAGACAAGATAAATGAAAAGAAAACCACACATTTGCCCATTATAATGAGAGTGCTGAAAACCAATAATGTTCAGTCATCTCTAAGAAAGAATGAAATTAGGCAAGGAAGAGAAGGAGAGGGAGAAAAATGTTACTGGGAATGCTTTGTCCAACTCAGATATAGTCTACCAATACTACCCCAAAACAGTTAAAATAATAATGACAATAATAATATCAAGTATTATATATGTATATATATATGAACTATTCGTACATGATATGTGTCAGATCAATAAAAGCCAAGGGGACTTAATTCATAACTTTTGATGGATTTATTAGGGAAGCAGATTTTCTTTTCTGTCCTGGATTTGAAATTATGTAACATATATCTAATTATGTCACTTTTCTTCTTAAAAGAATGTTCAATGGTGAAGTACAAAGAACATGAGCTATGGGTTTAAATATACCCTTGTTTTAATCCCAGTTCTGTGATTTGTAAGCAGGGTAACCTTGAACATGTTTTGTAACCTCTCTAAGCCTCAATTCCCTCAACTGCAAATGGGAATAATGAGCCAATCAAAAAGCTTGACGTGAAGAGTGAAACTAGGTTCTTTATTCAAAGATGATAGATATGGGTGTTCAAGAACCGTTGCACTCTTCCCTCCCCTCAACACCCCTCCGCATACCACATTATATAATTTCGACTACTCATCTACTCATGGAGGCGTGTTGAGACCACGTAATCTGGTTCTACTCTGTCTGTAAACTCTCGTTACATCATTACTCTCACTCCCTTCTATTTAGCCAATGTTCTAGCTTTTTTCTACTACAGATCCCCATCAATTATTTTTGATGAAGACTTTGCAGATGCTATTGGTTCTACTAGGAATATTCTTTCTTATCTTTTGTACAAGATAAAACACTTGAATCCTTTAAAATCTGACTTAATCCTCAGGATGTCTTTCTTGCCTCAGATATGATAGTTTCCTCCTTCCTCTATTCTGCCATATCTGGGACACTTCTAGAACATACATTGTGGTGCAATCTAGTTTGGTTTAAATACATAAATCATTAATTACATTCTAAGTTCAGGAGAGTAGAAGCTGAGTTTTTCATGTCTCTGATTCTTAAAGTTTCCTATGACATTGACACATATCATGTGCTCAACAAATAATTCTCTGAAAACATGAATAAATGGATAGATGAATGCTACCGGTGAAGTACAGGACAAGTGAAGGGATCTGCTTTTTCTCAGACCAAAAGACCTAATTTCAAGTCTGAGATTTGCAAATTTCCAGCTGCATGAGGCCTTTGCTAAGTCACCGCATTGTGTTTCTTTGTATTTAGTTTCTCTGTATTTCCTTTCTGCCTGGATTGTTAGAATGAAATGACACTAGTTTTATGGAAATAGTTTATAAACCTTAAAGAACTTTATGTATTTACATTACATGACTTCTTTTATTAAGAATAAATAAAATAAAAAATTACTCGAATACTTATTTAAAATGATTTCCCAAATGAGCAGTGTCCTTTATGTAACCTAGCATCTTTTGTCATGATTCTTGTAATATACCTTAAATGTATAACAAGTTTTACCTTTGAGCCATCTTTAATGAAATGAATAAAGGTTTGGAAGGAAAAAAAGACAAAATAGAAGATGAGTGTTCACAGATGAGACAAATTGTTTTGTTCTGTTTTCCTGGCAGAGACTTTGAGTGAACACTTGTTTACAACTGTATTTCACACATACACATGCACATTTTCACATGTAATGTTTCATTTTATTCTTAGATAACAGAAAAACCTTGAGTTTTATAATTTCTTATTTCCATTTGCCTGAGTCTCCAGGCTTCATTCTCTCTTTGCTAAAATGAGAGAAACAGCAACAGTGTCAAGGTATGTTTGTGTATATTAAATGAAATAATACATAAAAGTTCTAGCACATGATAAAGCCTGCAGTAAATATTTTGTTTTGTGGTTTCAGAACAAAACAAATATTTTAAAATATTCAATCTACTCATTAAGTGGGTTATTGCTCTGCATCAAGACTACATGCAATCTCTCATTCTTAGTAGTCTTTGTTGTTCTCACTGGGAGGAAGAAATAAAACTTAAGGGAAAGCTTTTCCAAAGTCTCCCATATGTACGAAAGACAAACTTTAAAATTACCTCATGAGACTCCAGAGATCTGAAATAAAAGTGGAGATAAACAAAGGAAGCTTGAAAAGAGTGAGAAACAGAAAGCTATGGAAAAAGAACAATAGTGTCAGACCATGGAAATCGGGGGAAAAAAGGGACAGAATTTATGATTGAAGCACACTGAATAATTCTGGTTTTGTTTTTTGTCCCAAGGCTGCGAATAGTTTGTCCTAAAGGAATAATGTATGACTTGTGTTTTTCAAATACTTAAGAACCATTTGGGGGACAGAGCCATGGATTATTATTTGAAGTAGAGATTTCATACCTTCCCAAGTGGGCTCTAGGTGTGAAATGCTTTAATTAGAAGTAATCTGGTTACAGATTCAATCTGACTTTCTGCATTAAAACATCCCATTGAAGGGAAAATGTCATGGGCTTTTTTTTTTTTAATTGTTTACATTTTTTAAGGCAAAATCAATTACAAATGATCAAAAACATATAATAAAAGATTTTACTTCACTGTCAAGAAATACCAATTAAAATGGTATTTAACTGCTCTTTCACATATTAAGATGACAAAAATTATACAAGTTATAATACCTAATGTTGGTGAAGAACAGGGGAAAATAAGCACTCAAACACAGCTGTTGAGAGCATGCATGGGGACTGTTGAAAGAAGCATCAAAATCTGGATGGAGTAAGGTAGAATTTGATAATATCTATCTAGATATATTTTATTCTTCCTTAAGGAATTTATCGTAAGGAAATAAGTAGCGTCATAACCACACAATAGAAGAATAAGAATGCATAAAAATAATACTGCATAAGAATATCTAATGAATGGAGAAATGTTTGTAATACAGTTCCATGTTTAAAACATGGTACGGCACCTCCTTGTATGTGATATGTTTTTGTTCATGCATTCAATGTCAATATCACTCTGAACATAGAAATAAACCAAATTATGAGGGCCTATTTTTGAATGGTGGGATTTACCCATGATTTTTCTTCATTTTATTTACTCCCTTCCCCTGCCAAAACTTCCTACTATGAAAATGGGTAAATTTCATAACCATAAAAACATTGTAATTTTCATAATGAGAATATTTTTTTCTTTTAACCTAGCTTTTACATCCTACTCCTAAATTGACTTGTATTATTTTTATTTTAGCATGTTTCATTTAGCTTATTTCTGCAGATTTAGAATCCCTATTTTGCATCTGGAAACAGAAGGGCTGTTGGTGATTTGGACGGGCTGAAAGCAACCCAAATAAGTTTTTTTTTTCCCATAAACTAAGAACCAAAGTCTATTTTTTAGTCATTCAAGTAAGAAAGTGATTGTTCACTGAAAAAAAAAAAAATGTTATCAGTTCCTGCAGAAGTTGTTGGGTCTTGGAGCCTTTAATCAGGACCATGGAAAGAAGCACAAAAAAGTGGAACAAGAGCCTGCAGTGTGTCAATGAAATGCCAAGGGATGCAAAGCGACAACATAATGAAATGTGACGTGTCTCTGCAGTGACATGTCAAGCCTGTACAATTCAAAGGCTGGGTTTGCCTAAAACCTTGGCAAAAGCATGGTTCCAGTTAGTTACATGTAAGGGACCTTCAACATTAAAAAAAAAAAAAAAGCTTATTAACAAAATGCTTTCACTATGGGAAAATCTTCTAGTGACATATATTACCAGTGGAAAAGAATGGTTTGAATTGCAATTCTGTAAATGAAGCAGATCCCCCTAAGGACAGCATTCCAATAAGCATGCTTCAAAGTAAAAGAAGATACCATTATTTCTGTCTTTTCAGTGCCCATATTCTAATGTTCTTTCAGTCTGATAATTACATTTGTGTACTGTCCTATCTGTTTTATTTTAAGAGCAAGGAATCCTGGAAGCTTTGATTTTTCTGATTATTTACCTTGCATTACATTATTTATAAATGAAACACTATTATGCCAATTTCACTATTAGTCCTTCAGATTTTTATTTGTTTGCTTTTGCTTTAACATTTAAAAGAACTTTACGAGAGATTTATGCTATTCTTTCTTTTTCACTTGTACATTCAAATTAGGGCTTCTTTTACAGTTTCTTTATAAGAAAATGCCAGGATTCCATTGAATGATTAATAGATACACATTTTTCCCATTCTCCTTTCTATCTACATTCATAGGAGTTCATTTCTTTGTTTCCCAAAATATAACACTTTGTTGAAACCATTAAAGTCAGTGACTTTTTCACTTACTTTAAGTTTTCTACAGATATTTTATAATACAGTCTCTGATTATTAAAGCAAATACTGCACATTTTCAAAAGTCCATATGAAAATTGTCCATGTTTAAGTTTTTGGAAACATCTTTTCCACTTCTGCTTCTTTTAATGTGGTCTTAAAATATACATGTAACAGACCACAAAGAACATGTTTCTTAAGTGTACCTACATTAAATACTCAGAAGTGAGTAGGTAATGCTATGCAGATGTTGTCATGGTAAATACTCATGATAACATACTTGAAAATGGCCAGAACTCAAGTTAGGATCTAGCCCAGTCAGACTTAAATTGCTGGCTGTTATTTTTCAAAATATTTTCCTTTATTTTAGTCTTAATGAATAAATGTTTTCAGGTCTGATACAATAACGTTTGAATTCTGTTGAAACCACAATTTTCCTCTACTCCACACCCACCACAAATTGTATGAAGAGAGAGCTAAGAGGTTGTGATTCCCCAGAGATTTCCCTTCACTACATTGACATGGCTTGTGTTATTTTCCCAACAGTTTCATGTTGGTCTGTTAGAGAAATCTCATAAAAGTGGTTTGGAACTGTTTCCTTAAAGAGAAGGTATTTTCTCTTTAAATGATTTTACATGCAGTTATTTATTGGGAAAATAAGATGGAATACTAACTAAATGCAGAGTTGATTTAATTCATGAGAGACCTTCTTTTGTTCAGAAAAACATGTTTAAAAAAAAAAATCACTGATAGGAAAACCACTGAGGTCCTATAGTCCTGAATCTCTTATAGGTGAGATGAAATCTCTAGACTTGTGTTTGTGTTTCATGATACCATCAGGAGAAAGGCAATGAAAAAACTCTCATGATGTCTGCTGTTTAAAAACGAATACTTTATGCTACCTTAAAATTCATATTTGGAGTTATCAGCTAAAAGCTTCCTTGAATATCTTGAATGCAAATAATACTAATCTCAGAAGAATGAAACCAGAAGTTCTGTTACCTAAGTCTAAGGTGTCTGCTGAATTGATGATCTCAAAACTCCTGGATTCGCTTCGTAGCTTTTCATCACACAGACGATAGACTAAATAGCCTTATTCAAACTTCATACAGACTTAGTATCCTTGAGCAAGCCTCTTTTATTTTTAACATCTTTATTGGAGCATAACTGCTTTACAATGGTGTGTTAGTTCCTGCTGTATAACAAAGTGAATCAGCTATATATATACATACATCCCCATATCTCCTCCTTCTTGCATCTCTCTCCCACCCTCCCTATCCTACCCCTCCAGGTGGACAAAAAGCACTGAGCTAATCTCCCTGTGCTATGCGGCTGCTTCCCACTAGCTATCTATTTTACATTTGGTAGTGTATATATATGTCCATGCCACTCTCTCACTTCGTCCCAGCTTAAACTTCCCCCTCTCCATGTCCTCAAGTCCATTCTCTACATCTGCATCTTTATTCCTGTCCTGCCCCTAGGTTCCTCAGAACCATTTTTGTTGTTGTTGTTTAGATTCCATATATATGTGTTAGCATATGGTATTTGTTTTTCTCTTTCTGACTTACTTCACTCTGTATGACAGTCTGTAGGTCCATCCACCTCACTACAAATAACTCAATTTCATTTCTTTTTATGGCTGAGTAATATTCCATTGTATATATGTGCCACATCTTCTTTATCCATTCATCTGTTGATGGACACTTAGGTTGTTTCCATGTCCTGGCTATTGTAAATGGTGCTGCAGTGAACATTGTGGTACATGACTCTTTTTGAATTATGGTTTTCTCAGGGTTTACGCCCAGTAGTGGGACTGCTGGGTCATATGGTAGTTCTATTTTTAGTTTTGTGAGGCACCTCCATACTTTTCTCCATAGTGGCTGTATCAATTTTCAGTCCCACCAAGAGTGCAAGAGGGTTCCCTTTTCTCCACACCCTCTCCAGCATTTATTGTTTATAGATTTTTTGATTATGGCCATTCTGACTTGTGTGAGATGATATCTCATTGTAGTTTTGATTTGCATTTCTCTAATGATTAATGATGTTGAGCATTCTTTCATGTGTTTGTTAGCAGTCTGTATATCTTCTTTGGAGAAATGTCTGTTTAGGTCTTCTGCCCATTTTTGGATTGGGTTGTTTGTTTTTTTTCTTATTGAGCTGCATGAGCTGCTTATAAATTTTGGAGATTAATCCTTTGTCAGTTGCTTCATTTGCAAATATTTTCTCCCATTCTGAGGGTTGTCTTTTGGTCTTGTTTATGGTTCCCTTTGCTGTGCAAAAGCTTTGAAGTTTCATTAGGTCCCATTTGTTTATTTTTGTTTTTATTTCCATTTCTCTAGGAGGTGGGTCAAAAAGGATCTTGCTGTGATTTATGTCATTGAGTGTTCTGCCTATGTTTTTTCTCTAAGAGTTTGATAGTTTCTGGCCTTACATTTAGGTCTTTAATCCATTTTGAGCTTATTTTTGTGTATGGTGTTAGGGAGTGATCTAATTTCATACTTTTACATGTACCTGTCCAGTTTTCTCAGCACCACTTATTGAAGAGGCGGTCCTTTCTCCACTGTACATTCCTGCCTCCTTTATCAAAGATAAGGTGACCCTATGTGCATGGGTTTATCTCTGGGCTTTCTACCCTGTTCTGTTGATCAATATTTCTGTTTTTGTGCCAGTACCATACTGTCTTGATTACTGTAGCTTTGTAGTATACTCTGAAATCAGGGAGCCTGATTCCTCCAGCTCCGTTTTTCTTTCTCAGGATTGCTTTGGCTATTCAGGTCTTTTTTGTTTCCATACAAATGGTGAAGTTTTTTGTTCTAGTTCTGTGAAAAATGCCATTGGTAGTTTGATAGGGATTGCACTGAATCTGTAGATTGCTTTGGGTAGTATAGTCATTTTCACAATGTTGATTCTTCCAATCCAGAACGTGGTATATCTCTCCATCTATTTGTATCATCTTTAATTTCTTTCATCAGTGTCTTATAGTTTTCTGCATATGCGTCTTTTGTCTCCTTAGGTAGGTTTATTCCTAGGTGTTTTATTCTTTTTGTTGCATTGGTAAATAGGAGTGTTTCTTAATTTCTCTTTTAGATTTTTCAACATTAGTGTATAGGAATACAAGAGATTTCTGTGCATTAATTTTGTAACCTGCTACTTTCCAAAATTCATTGATTAGCTCTAGTAGTTTTCTGTTTCATGTAGTAGTAGTAGTTTCATGTATAGTATCATGTCATCTGCAAATAGTGACAGTTTTACTTCTTTTCAGATTTAGATTCCTTTTATTTCTTTTTCTTCTCTGATTGCTGTGGCTAAAACTTCCAAAACTATGTTGAATAATAGTAGTGAGAGTGAGCAACCTTGTCTTGTTCCTGATATTAGTAGAAATGGTTTCAGTTTTTCACCATTGAGAACGATGTTGGCTGTGAATTTGTCATATATGGCCTTTCTTTTGTTGAGGTAAGTTCCCTCTATGCCTATTTTCTAGACGGTTTTTGTCATATGTGGGTGTTGAATTTTGTCAAAAGATTTTTCTGCATCTATTGAGATGATCATATGATTTTTCACCTTCAGTTTGTTAATATGGTTTATCAAATTGATTGATTTGTATATATTGAAGAATCCTTGCATTCCTGGGATAAACCCCACTTTATCATGATGTATGATCCTTTTAATATTGAGCAAGCCTCTTAATTTTCAAGGACCTCAGTTGTTTTGACTCTTAAACTAGATCACATTTCAATGTATTTCAATACACATAGCAGATTATTAATTTACTGTCTTGAATTGCTCCCTGTTTTATATCACCTATGAAATATAATGGGATAAGATAGAATAGAATAGAATAGAATAGAATAGAATAGAATAGAATAGAATAGGATAGAAATTTCATCTCAGTAACTGATATAGTGTCCAGCACATAGTAGGTACTTAGCAAATATTTGCTACTGTTGATAGTGTTCTGTAGCTCATTCTTACCTTGATTTCAGTGAGCAGTGTTAGGAATTGACATGCATTAACCTGCTTTATCTAAAATGAATGTTTTCTCTTGCCTTCAGTGATAGCATGTTGTTAAAAGCATGCTCTGTTACCTAATATAATATGTGAAGTTTAATCACCAAAAGTAGCTACTTCAGAATATACCTAGAGGAATGACCTGATTAATGGGGTTTATTCCCAAAGCAGAAGCTATGCCTTCAACAAATTCTAAAATGCAGAATATGAGTTTACATGAGAAGGAAGCATCAGACTACAAGTCCCCATTCTGTTATTCATTTTGTTCAATCACCTGTGGAAAGAGCCTTTGTGATTGTTTATGACAAAACATATTATAGTATGTTTATGTCCTTCAACTTCAGCACCTGTAGCAGTCACTATGTCCTGAGCAATCAGTACTTATGAAAAACAGCTGAAATACTTCTTTTCACATGAATGCAAAAGTCCTTCCAAAGAATCCCTTCTGGGAATGTGAAGAATAATATCAGAACATAGGCTAGCTTGAAGTCACAAATGCTGACAGTTCCTGCTTTTGGGGATAAAGATACAGTGGAGACTTCCTGACAAATGCTTGACTTACTTCCCCCTTACCTGTTCACAGAACAAGTGTCACACATAGGATTACAAAGTCAGTGGTGATTTCCCTAGTTAAATACTCTAGGTATTAGGTTGAGTGCCAAAGGGAAGAACCAATCATCTACTAATGCTTTATGACTTGTCAGGACCAGAGCAGCTCAACCCATAGTTAAAAGTAATATATGGTATAGCAAGAAAGCATTGCTTTTTAGCACAAAATACTACTTATGTATTTAGAAAAATACAAGTAGACATGATTGCTGAAGTGACCCAGGAGGAAGAAATTTCTACAGATATAAGTAAGTTAGTGATAATTTTAGGATGCATTGTAGAAAGTTGCTTTGTTTGGTTTGGTTTTCTATAAAGAAACAAAAACAAACATGATAAAGTAGAATGCATGACTCAACAGGCCCCTCTCCTTAACCAGCCTGGGAGCCCAGACATCCAGGGTAGCCAATTTCTTTCTCTTGGTCCATTGCTGGTAAAAATGCATGTTTGACTTCAGAAACATACATAAAATGGGAAAGTTTGTTATTGACAGAAATCCAGCAAATAATACCAAGGTTTCTTTCCAGTGGCCTGCAATTTCTCAGGTTTCTAAGCATTGCAGGGATAAAGACTCTTCTTTTTAATAAAACTTATCTATTCTGTAAAACTTATGTTGTACAAATTTTCCTGAGAAAAATTAGTTGGAAGTATGGTAACTTACACTTCTTCCCCAAGTGTATTTGGAAATGCATCAGATTTAGAAACCAAGGAAATACTTACCATATGTTGGTGAGGAGGGACGAAATGAAATTGGATGATTTTCATATGTGAATATAGCTTTGCTTGAGTTCATGTAAAAAATATGGAAGAGCCAGTACATTTGTACATTTTCATTTAAAATATCTGTTTTTTTCTTTTTTTACTATAAACCTGCCCTGAAACTTGTACTGAGCAGTTGTATAAATTTTTACATTTTATGATACAAAACCAACTTGTATAAAAATTCCTTTATGGGAATGAACACCTGAGAAAGTGCAGTTGGGTCTGGCCTTCCAATATATGTTACTCATTAGAATAAAAAAAAATAATGGTTTCAGAGGGGTTTTTTTGTTTGTTTCTTAAGAGAGGTGCAATAGAAAACCAAAAACATTCTAGACAGGAGATTGTTGAAATCACAAGATTACTACATTTCTTTGATTTCTGCCCATGTGAGGTCTCCTGCAGAGGTGAAGATCTTGATAATATGAATGCCCACATAGCTAATTTACAGAACCCTGGTGTGGAACTCCCTAATTCAAGAACCCTAAGGAAATGCTGGCTTCCCTGGTGAAAAAGTCATAATATGACTGTTTATTTAAATGAGTTAATCTCCAGCTCTTTAAAAGTATCTATGGGATTCTCATTGTGAAGCTTATGCTTTCTTCAAGGTATTAGCTCTTTCACAAAACAAAAATCCTCTCTTTTTGAATAGGTGCCTAATAGTTTCAGAGCATTACACTTTTAATTACATTTATTTAAATAACAAGAAATTTTATTAAATAGTTAAAGACCCAGCTTCTCAAATGATTTCCCATTTCTAAACTTTTTCTTATTCCAATGAATTGGCTTGAGATATGTAACTTGGATGAAAGTATTTCAGTCTGTAAACTCCTTATTAACGGTTAAACACACTGCCCATTTGATCCCTGACACTCAGATAAGACATTACCTGACTTCATTACCACTAAGCTCAACTATTTTATCAGATGAATTGTGCTTCAGTAATTCAGTGATTAGACGAAAAGCAAAATAGCCCCCAGCAATTAAGAAACATATTTAAAATCACTTTAGACCAAATGTACCTATTATAGGCCTTTTTTCTTCATTCTCTTTAGAGCGTTTTCCAGACTATGTCTTATAATTGAAAGAAAATTTAATCCTGCATTAACCATATAATCATTTTGCAAGCTAGGTTCTGGAACTCCTCTTTATTGAAGTGGGTTAGTCCAGAAATTGTGGATTAATGATTTCAGATCGTATTTAAAGTCTTGTAGACTCAGCGTACCTCACAAACTCTCTATTTTCATTCTTATTAAACCATTGGAATACTAATTTTTGGCATTTATCACCTTTATTCTAAAAGATCAAAGTGTTATAAGAGCTCTAACAGAAGAAAATGAAAACAGTATTATATAGTAAGAGAATATAGTCCTGCTTCCTATTCAGCAATCATATATTATGCATACAAATCCATAGATTTTGACATGTTTCTTGACCATGAGATAAGCCAAGTAGGTTCTCCTAAAACAGCAAGGATAAGAGTACAAAAATTAGATGTTTTATTTAAGATAGTGTCTATTTGAATAATAATGACAAAAAAGTATTTTATTCTTAAATAAAAGTATTTTTCTATACCTTATTAAAAAAGTAAATAATATGTAATAGTTTTGGTAACCTTTGCATAGTTATTTGCATTTTAGAAAGCTCTTTTGCATGCTTTATCTCATCAAAAATTTCCAATAAATTTTTAAGGTATTAATGTCAGTTGATGTTTTAAGCATTTAGTGATAGAAATGTGAGGAAAATTACTATCTTAAAAAAATAGAATCTATTAGCTCATGAAACAAACAAAAAAATCACATTCAAATGTTTGAATGCAAGAATTAAAAATGAAATCCTCTCTGTCTCTTAACTCTATTCCCTTCCACTTATCTTCATTCTCAATAATGCTCCATCCAAGCAGTAGCAGAGTGGTCACTGGCAAACTAAGTCAAATTTTCCTCCTTGTTCACAATCACAGAAAAAGGGAGGTTTCTTTTTTAATTTTTAAATTTAATTTAATTTATTTTTTTATAGATCAGGTTCCTAATAATTATACATTTTATACAAATTAGTGTATATATGTCAATCTTAATCTCCCAATTCATCACACCACTACTACCACCACCACCTCCACTCTTCCCCCTTGGTGTCCACACATTTATTCTCTACATCTGTGTCTCAATTTCTGCCCTGCAAACCGGTTCATCTGTACCATTTTTCTATGTTCCACATATATGCGTTAATATACGATATTTGTTTTTCTCTTTCTGACTTACTTCACTCTGTATGACAGTCTCTAGATTTTTCCACGTCTCTACAGTGACCCAATTTCATTCCATTTTATGGCTGAGTAATATTCCATTGTATATATGTACCACATCTTCTTTATGTATTCATCTGTCGATGGGTATTTAGGTTGTTTCAATGACCTGGCTATTGTAAATAGTGCTTCAATGAACATCGGGGTGCATGTGTCTTTTTGAATTATGGTTTTCTCCGGGTATATGCTCAGTAGTGGGATTGCTGGGTCATATGGTAATTCTATTTTTAGTTTTTTAAGGAAACTGCATACTGTTCTCCATAGTGGCTCTATCAATTTACATTCCCACCAACAGTGCAAGAGGGTTCCTTTTTCTCCACACCCTCTCCAGCGTTTGTTGTTTGTAGATTTTCTGATGATGCCCATTCTAACTGGTGTGAGGTGATACCTCATTGTAGTTTTGATTTGCATTTCTCTAATAATTAGTGATGTTGAGCAGCTTTTCATGTGCCTCGTGTGCATCTGTATGTCTTTTTTGGAGAAATGTCTATTTAGGTCCTCTGCCCATTTTTGTATTGGGTTGTTTGTTTATTTAATATTGAGCTGCATGAACTGTTTATTTATTTTGGAGATTAACCCTTTGTCCATTGATTGGTTTGCAAATATTTTCTCCCATTCTGAGGGTTGTCTTTTCGTCTTGTTTGTAGTTTCCTTTCCTTTGCAAAAACTTTTAAGTTACATTAGGTCCCATTTGTTTATTTTTGTTTTTATTTCCATTACTCTAGGAAGTGGAACAAAAAAGATCTTGCTCTGATTTATGGTAAAGAGTATTCTTCCTATGCTTTCCTCTAACAGTTTAATAGTGTCTGGCCTTACATTTAGGTCTCTAATCCATTTTGAGTTTATTTTTGTGTATGCTGTTAGGGAGTGTTCTAATTTCATTTTTTTACATGTAGCTGTCCAATTTTCCCAGCACCACTTATTGAAGAGACTGTCTTTCTCGTATAGCCTTGCCTCGTTTGTCATAGATTAGTTGACCATAAGTGTGTGGGTTTATCTCTGGGCTTTCGATCTTGTTCCATTTACCTATGTTTCTGTTTTTGTGCCAGTTCCATATTGTCTTGATTACTGTAGCTTTGTAGTATAGTCTGAAGCCAGGGAGTCTGATTACTCCAGCTCTGTTTTTTTTCACTCAAGACTGCTTTGGCTATTCGGGGTCTTTTATGTCTCCATACAAATTTTAAGATTTTTTTGTTCTAGTTCTGTAAAAAATACCTTTGGTGATTTGATAGGGATTGCATTAAAGCTGTAGATTGCTTTGGGTAGTATAGTCATTTTCACAATATTGATTCTTCCAATCCAAAACCATGGTATACCTCTCCATCTGTTTGTATCAACTATAATTTCTTTCATCAGTGTCTTATAGTTTTCTGCATACAGGCCTTTTGTCTCCCTTGGTAGGTTTATTCCTTGGTATTTTATCCTTTTTGTGGCAATGGTAAATAGAAGTGTTTCCTTAATTTCTCTTTCAGATTTTTCATCATTAGTGTATAGGAATGCAAGAGATTTTGGCCTTAATTTTGTATCCTGCAACATTACCAAATTCACTGATTAGCTCTAGTAGTTTTCTACCATATTCACTGATTAGCTCTTGTAGTTTTTGGGTGATATCTTTAGGATTCTCTATGTATAGTATCATGTCATCTGCAAACAGTGACAGTTTTACCTCTTCTTTTCTGATTTGGATTCCTTTTAATTCTGTTTCTTCTCTGATTGATGTGGCTAGGACTTCCAAAGCTATGTTGAATAATAGTGGTGAGAGGGGACAGTCTTGTCTTGTTCCTGACCTTAAAGGAAATGCTTTCAGTTTTTCACCATTGAGAATGATGTTTGCTGTGGGTTTGTCATATATGACCTTTATTATGTTGAGGTAGGTTCCCTCTATGCCCACTTTCTTGGGAGTTTTTATCATAAAGCAGTGTTGAATTTTGTCAAAAATTCTTTCTGAATCTACTGAGATGATCATATGGTTTTTATTCTTCAATTTGTTAATATCGTGTATCACATTGATTGATTTGAGTATATTGAAGAATCCTTGCATCCCTAGGATAAATCCCACTTGATCATGGTGTATGATAATTTTAATGTGTTGTTGGATTTTGTTTGCTAGTATTTTTTGAGGATTTTTGCATCTACATTCATCAGTGATATTGGTCTGTAGTTTTCTTTTTTAGTAGTATCTTTGTCTGGTTTTGGTATCAGGGTGATGGTGGCCTCATAAAATGAGTTTGGGAGTGTTCCATCCTCTTCAATTTTTTGGAAAAGTTTGAGAAGGATGGGCGTTAGCTCTTCTCTAAATGTTTGATAGAATTCACCTGTGAAGCCATCTGGTCCTGGGCTTTTGTTTGTTGGAAGATTTTTAATCACAGTTTCAATTTTATTACTTGTGATTGGTCTGTTCATATTATCTATTTCTTCCTGATTCGGTCTTGGAAGACTATACCTTTCTAAGAGTTTGTCCATTTTTTCCACGTTGTCCATTTTACTTGCATAGAGTTGCTTGTAGTAGTTTCTTAGGATGCTTCGTATTTCTGCGGTGTCTGTCTAGCCTGCTTCAAATTTCTATTCCTGTACCAATTGCTGATGCTAAGTCCTGATTGGCCTGGCCAAGTCAAGTGTCTACCTTGACAGAGTCAGATCAACTTCCTTCAAACCACCTGAACTAATGAGTTTACTGTTTAATAAGCAATGACAGGGATGTGGCACAAGTTGGGAAGGGGGCACATATTGTTCTCAAAAAAATAAAAATAAAAAGGGTTCTAGGGCTGATATGTATACATCTGATATTTTACAATTCCCTTTTACAGATGAGGAACCTGAGAGCAAAAGTGATTAGGTGCCTTGACTTGTGTTTTCAAACTCCTTAAAATCAGATCTAATAATTTAAAATTGTGAATTACTTTACAAAATGATCACTCAAGTGCCTCATTTTATCAATGAGAAAACTATGTCCTCCTAAGCAGTAAGTTTGAAAGCTACAGAATGAAAACAAAGCCATAGGTTTCATAGTGTCCAGTAGTGTGCTCTTCCTATCATTCCAGGTCATCAATTATATTCTTTTTTTGAGAATTAATAATCTATAATTGTGTATGTGGTGACTCCATATTTTCCAAATATGTTATTAGATTGCAATACTCTCTACCATTATTGTGATAAATATATTTCAGTGTTTTATAGTGATTACAGAACTGGCCCAAAAGTGTGAGATTGTTTTTTTCCTGAGCTGATATTTTGAGTGTGAATTTTTTCTGACTGTCTAAAGGGGCTACTTCTTTGGCCTATGCACTTACTGTCAGAGCAACTACAACCCTCTGCCCCACAAAGTATTAGCCTTATTAGAAAGAAAAAAAATTGTGACTCTCTTGAATCTGTTGGAGTGTCTCTCATTGTAAATAACAAAGCCTTAAACGATGTTTAGAGAATAGGTCACTTAATAGCTCACGTAAAAGGAAATCAGGTGGGCTAGATTTAGTGTTGGTTTGTCCAGCAGGTCAACAAACTTCTTGTTGGTTTCATCCAGACTCTCATTCTTTCAAAGATTTAAGATGGATACTAAAAGAAATAGGGGCTACATGTTTCCTAATTCACAACCATGGCGGATAGAGAAAAATGTTCTTATTTACTCTGAAGAGTAAGAAAGAATTTTCCCAAAGGCCTCTTATAGACCTACTACAGAACTGGTCACATATCCATTAGTAAAGCAACTTCTAGCAAGTGAGTTGGGACTACACTATGACCATTTAAACCCACCTCAGGATCAATTTCTCCAAATACAGTCTTGCTTCTTGAGGGGATATTAATGCAGCCACACTATTGACTACTGGACATAATGTTAGATCACAGAGAAAACTCTGGTCCCATTGCTTTCTACTTGAGAAATTTCCAAATAACTACAGGACAGAATTTCAATTGAGAAGACAAAGATGGAAAACTGACCATAAACCTGATTATTTTTTCAAGTCCAAATACACTAAGGAGTCCTACTCACAGTGAGTAGGACTGAGAAAGTGATCTGGAAATATTGTTAAGAAATACTCTATGAATTAACAATTTTTGAGTTCTATCAACATAGTTTTAAGGATGCCAGATAATTTTTTATTTCTTTGAACTTTGATAAAATAAAGGGCTTTTCTGAATTGTTCACCCATGAACATGACAGGCTTAAACTTGAAACCTTGATGTAAACAATAAAATCAGGAAGGATCTTGCGTGTATCATATTTCCTGAAGAAAAATTGTCCTTAATGTAAAGGGAAATCAAGATGAACATGTTACCTCTCATTTATTCAGATTGGCACTGCTTTTGTAAGAAAACACTCCAGGAAGGATTATGTAAATTACTCTGAATATTTTCACAGACCAAAGAGGAAATCTACTCAACAAAAGTGCTGGGTAATGGTTTGATCTCCAACAGAGAACACTTTCTCTGTTGACCATTGGCTGAACCCACGTTTAATGGTTTGTTTATTTTTTAATTGCTCCACAGTTGTTCCAGAGTGTGAGAAGTCGTATTCCATTGAACTGGCACTTCCAGTTTTAATTTATGCATGTGTATGTACATTGGTTTTCTCCTGTAGTTCTCAAAGAATTTTATGGCCATTACTGAGTGACTAAAATAGGTGCAGGTTTTGCAAGCTTCTGTCAGAAGATGTTTACAACTCTCATCATTCTTAGGACAATCATGTTCCAGCAGGTTCAGGCAGTGTGCAAAACGTGGCACACGTGTGAATTGGCCATTTCACACCACTCTTACAATATTGTCAGTAATAATAAAACCAAGGGAAAGACCTTGGGGACGGGGATAAGCTACACATTAATTTGGTCATGAAGCTTTGATATGTGATCTTTGTTAGACCCAAAGATGCAAAGTACAGCTTGTTTTGTAAACTTCTTACCAAGGACTGAGGCCATAGCTTTATTTTAAAGGTTCCCACTTCTGAGGGAGGTGCCTATCTCACAAAGTCCATGTCTAGAATGTAATATCCTTGACATTTCTAGATGATTCTGTCTCAGTACTTGTTTTGTTAATTTTGAAACACAACTTTTCATGTGGCATCTAACACTATACTGATGAGGAAAGCAAAACCCTCTCAATGCAGTGTTTCAAATAACATGTCACTAGCTATATAAAGCTTGCCACAAATTCTTCCCTGTTCACCTTCCCACCTAAACTCCCGACCTCTCTAGAAGCATGTTTTGCCTTCTTTGGGGTTGGCTGTTTTGGGACTTTGTGGACAGAGCTTAGACATATGAATTTGAATACAAATTCAGCTGAATTTCTCCAGAATCTATACTTTTGGATTATTATACTAAATTGCCTGTATTCCTTCTTTCATCTAATGTTTAGTGCCATTTCTTTTTTGATTTCTCAGAGTAATTCACATGATACAGCCATTTTTATATGTCTTCAGAAATATATCTCTCCATTTCTATATTTCATTATTATATACTATTTTTATTTTATTTTATTTTATTTTTTGCAGTACGTGGGCCTCTCACTGTTGTGGCCTCTCCTGTTGTGGAGCACAGGCTCCGGACACGCAGGCTCAGTGGCCATGGCTCACGGGCCCAGATGCTTCGCGGCATGTGGGATCTTCCCGGACCAGGGCATGAACCCATGTCCCCTGCATTGGCAGGCGGACTCTCAACCACTGTGCCACCAGGGAAGCCCTATATACAATTTTTATTATAATAATTTAAAATGGGGAATATATGTTTACTATTCCACAAATTTTGAGTTTTATTTCAAAAAGTATAAATTAAAGACTCCAAAATTTATGTTGTTCATGTAAACATGTAGCATATACTGGTAACCTTTTAATGTCAGCACACATAAATTAACAGATATGATTTGGGTTGAGATTTCTAAGGAGGGCATATAAATAGTACCTTTTTCCTCCCAAGTTCTGTAGATCAAGTGGGGTAAAAGGAGTGGTAGATGGGGTTGGAATGCCCCTTTATTATTAATAAAAGCTAAGTTAAATGGAAATCTGTAGAATGAGAGTCAAATGGACTTCCTAAGTCTAAACCTGAGTTGGAGAACTTTATCCAGTCAAGCAGCTTGGAATAAGAGACTTCCTGCATGCAACAGTAGAAGCTGCTCTTTGAGATATGAGAGGTAGCTTCCTCCTAAAAAGGAAACAGTATAGAGCCAACCAAACTCTTGCCAAGTTCAGCAATCAGTAAGGGGTCAGAGAGAGACATGTAGGACTTAAGGATATGTCCTCCTCATTGAAACCAGGGGCGTTGAACTGATTTTCCTCCCTAACACTTTCACCCAATCATGGATGCATGCATGGTCACTGGATGGACTAATCATCTGAAAACTACAGACAGTCTTAATCTTAATATTATTTGCTTTGTTTCTCAAAAAGTTGCAGTCTTTAATTTTTAAAATTTTGAATAAATCATTTAAGTATTGAAGTTAAATGGAATTTCAAGTACAGTGTTTCAGAGAACATATTAGACTAAAAATTAATCATTATTTGTCTGAAATTCAAATTTAACTGGATGTCAAGTGTTTTCACTTGGTAAATTTGTCAACTCTAATTTCATGGGATTTTTTTGAAAAATAGTAGTATCTATCATGTCTAGCTATAGTTAGAAATGTCCACGTTTTATCCGCAAGATTCACTCTTTTCCCAAACTATTTAAAAGCCATAGATTTGTTGGTTGGGAGTAATTTGCTCAATCCAAGCTCCAGAGATGATTTCTGATAAGTATAACCCTACTGAGGTAACAAGATGCCACTTTACACAGTGCTTGGTTCAGGTACCTAAAGTCCACTCCAATCAGCATATAACATTTCTTTGTCCATAATGAATTTATCTGGGATGGAAATATGATCAATTTCAGAGGTCAAGTTCATTCAAGATTCAAAAAGAATTATGCTATGGACATCTAGAAAATATATGTTTTTTTAGAATTCTCTGAGAGCTATTGTAGCCAACTTCTGTATATTTCTGAAAGACATAGTATGAAGATATGAAGCCTGGAACTGTCAGTCATTTTGACATCATGAAGGAAGTCAGTGTTGGGTAAACTCTAGTACTATGAAATACAGGGAACCAAAATAAAATTGGACCTTTGAGGGTAAAGATGAGCATCTAAATTAAGACAGATGAAATCTACCCTTCCTTTGGAACTTCCAGTTATGTTAGCCAGCCATTCACCTATATTCTTTACCCTTTATTCAGCTTTTGCTTTTGTTGCTGTTATTATTTTTAAAGACATTTTTAGGCAGTTAACAGCAAAACTGAGAGGAACGTATAGAGATTTCCCATATGCCTCCTGCCCCCATGCATGCATAGCCTCCTCCATTATCAACATCACTCACCAAGGCGGTATATTTGTCACAACTGATGAGCCTACACTGACACATCACAATCACCCAAAGTCCATAATTTACTTAAAGGTTCACTCTTGGTGTTGTTTATACTATGGGTTTGAACTATTAAAAACCAAAATTCAATTGAGTAAAATTTAAAGATCTTATTGGCTTTACTCAACAGTTCATGAATCAGGCAAGCATCTCACGTAGCAAATAGAAAGGAGCTCTGAAAAGCAGTACAAAATGGAAGACTTTTATAAGCAGAAGGAGTCAGAACAAAGAAGTTATTCTAGTAAAGAGCTGATTGTTTCAGGCAAAGTCACCTTCCTCTGGGTCTATCAGGCAGATTATCTCACTACTGCTTAACAGGAAATTCCAGACTGACTGGTTAGGATTACATCCCTGGGAGAGGCTGAAATTGCAATTAGGTTAGGTATTAAGTTTCTGTTTGGTGACATGGGCTTAGCACATGTGACTCCATTTTGGGTCTGTTGTCTCTTTCTTAACAGAACAAATGTACAATATAATGATATGTATCCATCATTATAGTATCATACAGAGTATTTTCATTGCCCTAAAAATTCTTTGTGCTCTGCCTACTCATCCATCTCCTTACTCCAAACACTGGCAACTACTGACCTTTTTACTGTCTCCATAGTTTTACCTTGTCCAGAATGCCATATAGTTGGAATCACACAGTATGTAGCTTTTTCAAATTGCCTTCTTTCACTTAGTAATATGCATTTGTCTGCATGTACCACAGTTTATTTATCCATTCACTTACTGAAGGACATCTTGGTTGCTTCCAAGTTTTAGCATTTATGAATAAATCTGCTATAAACATCTGTTTGCAGGTTTTTGTAGTGACATAAGTTTTTGACTCTTTGATGTAAATACCAAGCACAATTGCTGGATCATATGGTAAGAGGATGTTTAGTTTTGTAAGAAACTGCTAACGTATCTTCCAGAGTAGCTGTATCATTTTGTATTCCCACCAGCAAAGAATGAGAAGGGTGTAAGAGAGAAAGAAAGTTGGTAATGGGGTTGGACAAAGGGTATTTTAGAGGGAAAATAGTCCTTTTAAAGCAGAGAGCTAAGAGACTGTGCACTGCCTTCAGAACAGTTCAGAATGACTAAGGTTTAGAATGCCTCTCAATAAATGGGAAGTTATTAAACTGGAACTAGATAATAATGCTGTGTGCTATATTGAGAAGTTGAGAATTTAATTTTGGTGAGAATTCATTGAGGAAGTTTAAGTAATGGGGTAATAAAATATTGATATGATCCAGGTCCTCTGGCCAAAATGAGAACAGGTAGGAAAGGAGCAATACTAATGGTAAAACAAGCATAAAACTGGTTAGGAGACCATGGGTACCTGTAATTTAAGCGAAACTGATGAGAACATGAATTACAGAGTCAGAGGTGAAAATATGAAATTTTTTGTGGAAGTTACTAAAAACTTTTGAAAAGATTTTAAAAGTTCTCATCACAAGAAAAAGAAAATTAACTAAGTTTGGCGATGAATGTTAATTAGACTTATTGTGGTGGTCATTTTACAATATATACAAATACTGAATCATTATGTTGTACACCTGAAACTAATATAATTCTAATGTCAATTATACCTCAATAAAGATAAAAGTAAAGAAATATCTGATCAAGAATAGGTGACAGCTTAAATAATCAATATCAGGAATGAAAGAATGAAACTCAATACAGATCCTATAGACATTGAAAGAATAATAGGAAACTATAATTAATGAATATCCTAATAAATCTTCCAATCTTGATGAAATGCACAAACATATTAAGAGATACAATTTTTTAAAAACTGCGACAAAAATAAAAAGAAAACCTGAAACTCTGAATCAATACAAACATATCAAATTCATAGTTAAAGTCTTTCCCATAAGCAATAGTCTAAGCCTAGGTGGCTTAGGAGCTGATTTCAACCAACCACAATTATACAAACTCTTCCAGAAAGAAGAGGAGGGAACAATCCCAATTTATTTTATGAGGAAAGAATACACTGATACCAAAACCGGCAAAGATACTGAAAGAAAACTACAGACGACTTACCTCATGAACACAAACACAAAAATCATTAAAAAAAAAATTAGTAAATTGAATTTGGAAATATATAAAGAGTATACTTATGTTGACAGAGTGGTGTATATCCTAGGAATTAAACAATTGATTTAATATTTGAAAAATAATCAATGTAATTGAAAATATTAACAGAATTTTAAAAACCCATATTTCAATATATGTGGAAAACAAACTTTTTTTTTAAAATCCAGCATTCATTTAAGTTAAAATCTATCAGCACACTGGACTTGGAGAAGAATTTTCTCAACCTATTCATGTATGAAAAAAAAGGCATGTATGAAAAATTTGTAGTGAACCTGTATGATAGTGAAAGTCTAACTGCTTTCCCCTAAGACTGAAACAAGGCAAGATAATGGTTTCCTCCACTTCTATTCAATATCCTACTGGAAGTTCTAGCTGTGTAAGAAGGGAAGCAAAAATAAATAAAAGATATATAGATTGGAAAAGAATTAATAAAATTATCCTAGTGAACATTTGACATGAATATGTATATAGGATATTCTAAAGAATCAACAACAGCAAAACCGTGTAAAAAACAGTGATTTTAACAGTCACAGGATACAAAATTATTATAGAAAAGTCAAGGATATTTCTATGTTAGTAAAAAACAGTTCGAAAATAAAATTTCCAATAAAACATACCATTTATAATGACATACAAAAAAGAAATGTTTAGTGGTAAATTTAATAAAATATGTTCAAGATGAACATAGTGAATAATTCAAACATTGTTGGGACAATGAAAAGACACTTGGTTATGAAAGACTCATCATGGTTAAAATGTATATTCTCTCCAAATTAGTTTATAGATTTCAAAACAATCCCAACACAATTCCAACAGGCTTTTCTTTAACATTGACAACATGATTCTAAAATTTGTATGAAATGCAAAGAATTTATAATAGCCAAAATACTTTTCACAAAGAGGAATACACTGCCTGATTTCAATACTTACTAAAAATCTACAGTAATCAAGACATTGTAGTGTTTGTGCAAGGAGAAACATACAGATAAATAAAACAAAATAGAGAGTCCAGAAATAGACAAACACACTAATAGTGCAATTTTTAAAACTATTTTAAAAACTGCAAAAAGACATGGCAGTTATTTAATGGGGAAAGGATAATGTTTTCAACAAATAGATATCCCTATGGAAAAAATAAATATAGCCCTTACCTCATAACATATACAAAAATGAACTTAAAAAATTAAATTTCCAGAAGAAAATATAGAAGAAAAAACATTTTAACTTTATTTAGGAAAATGTTTCTTATGTAGAATGCAAAAAAAATAAAAAATGACTTCACCAAAATTAACACTCCAATTCTATGAAAACCATTTTTAAAACAATGGAAAGGCAATCCACAGACTAATTGAACATATTTGTGTTACATATATCTGATGAAGGACTTATATTCAGAATATAAAAATCATTCTTATGACTCAAGAAGAAAATTAGAACCCCAATTTAAAAAAAAAGGTAAAAGTTTTGAACAGACATTTTACCAAAGAAGATACATGAATGGCCAACAAATGCAAAAATAGATGCTCAATGCTTTTGGCCCCAGGAAAATGAGATGTAAAACCATGAGATATTGCCATACACCTACTAGAATGGCTAAAATTAAAAATACTGAAAATGCCAGGTGTCAACAAGGATGGGGAGAAAGTAATACATTAGTGGTAGGAATATGAAATTAAATAACCACTTTGGCAATCAGTTTGGCAATTTCCTACCGTACAACTAAGCAATTCTTCTGAGTATTTACCTAAGAGGTATGAAATGCCTTGCACACAAAAGCTCATAGAGACTTTATTCTCAATAGGGAAAAACTATAAATAATTCAAGCAAATGAATAAAGTGTAGTATATCAATAAAATGAAATACTGTTCAGCAATTTAAAAAAAAAGACTGTAATATGATATCCTAACTACATAAATAAATATAAAAGTGATTATGGTGAGCCAAAGAAATTATACAGCTTGATTTTTACTTACACAAAATTCTAGATCAAGCAAAATTAATCTATAGTGATGTAAAGCATATCAGTGATGTACAGAAAAAATAGTAGGAGATTAATTAACAGCAAAAGAATATGAGGAAAATTTTGGGGTGATGGAAATTGTCTGCATATCAACTGTGTTACTGATCACACTGGTCTAGCCAAAGCTTATCTATTAGTCTAAGTAAAGTATACAAAAATTATAACCCCCACTAAAAAACTGATTAAACAAGAAGATACTATTTAAATTCATACAAAGGAAGAAAGAACTGTGTGATTTAGGGCTAGTACCTTATTCTCTATAGGTCTTCATTTTTGTCTATGTTAGGTAAATAAGAGTTGAACTAGAAAATCTTTAAGACTTATCATATTTTACTTTTCTAAGGAAAATCTTAAATTTCTACCATTTTCCCCCAGAGGAGGAAGCTTGATACAGAGGACAGTAGATGGTCTTAGATCAAGGCAAAGCAGGATAAATACTGGGATTCTCACACTCATTAGTTGACTGAGCAAGAATTCAACCTCTCATGACTACAATTTCTTCATCTACAAAATGAGAATAAAAATCTATATTTTAGAGTGGTTGTGAAAAAACAAATGATTCAAAAATTTAAGAAGATCTTGACCCTCACTAGCAGCTGAATAGCTGTAAATTCCCCTTGCCTTTCACCAGAGAAAATTTCAGGATTAAAAACTAAAAAAAAAAAAAAGTTAAATAGAATTATTCCAGAGATCAAATATGTACCTTTATCAACTGAATCCTCCAGGAAGGACACTTGATTTTCTATGAAAGATACCAGCTTCTACTAACTGCCTTTTCAGATGCTCTGAGCATCACACATGTCATACTGTTGAGGGTGAGAAGACAAGCATTAAGGAACAGCACAACAGTGGGAATAAGATAGGCCATCCTAGGGGAGACTTCACTCTGCACTGGTGTCTTATGCTGAGTACCCTTAGACAGCTGAACCACATGAATCTTTTCTTGCTCTCTGACTCAACTGAAAGATTCCCAAGTGAACTATAAAGTTTATTTAGCAAACTTATTTGGGTATCTCAAGTGTATAGTTGAATTTGGTGCAGTTCAGGAAATTCACATTTTAAAAAATCCTCCTTTGATTTTGCTTTGGTTACTTTTCTTCTAAAAAAAAAAAAAAAAATCCCTAGCTACTTGTGTCTACTGAAGCCCTGAAGCCACAGAATGATTTATAGTATCTTGAGAGCCAACATTACTCAGCCTTGTGGGAAGCAAAATGTGACATTTTCTCAAACATACAACAATATTTTCTTCATGGGTAAAGACTTCGGTTTTACCAGACCACAAGGGGACAAAGAGTTTAAATGAAACTTCAATGACATACCAAACCAGATCAGAAAAATGTAGATATCTATCTCTAAACTCAACCACCACCAACTACAGACATAGAACATTTTGCAACCTATGTATCAACCAACCACTGCCAATGGGGTAGTTTAGACAACTCCTGCAGGGCCAATTTAAAAGGGTAAACATGACAGAAGCTTTTATTAATGCTTCCCCTCATCACAAAAGCAATTTCCTACTGTCATCTGAGCATTTTACCATGGCACACTACCAGCACAAGCCATTTTAGTTTATCTCTGACTGTGCACCAAGCAGAAAAGAAAACAAACCTAATAATTAAAATGGTCAAAAATTCACCATTTCAAAATGGTTCAGTCCTTTAAAACATTTATAAGAGCTCGTTTTTCTGAAGAGGGCAAACTGTGAAGGAGAAACAGAGCAATTGCTTTCTTCTCTTCTCAAAATAAGCCAGGGCATTCTACACATTTTCTTTTCTAAGAATGTTAAAGGGTCTGCTAGCATGCCTACTGAACCAGCAGTTGCCTATTTTTATCTTTCCAACTCTAGGTCATGTCTCTAGATATAATTCTGTGTCACAGTGCTTTTAGGACCAGAATGCTTTCTGACTGATTAATAAAATGTATACTGGTAGTTCATGCTGAGAGGTGAAGATTATCCCCATTCAGGCATAAAAAGACTCTGGCAGATATAGTGTTAATTTTCCTTCCTTTGAGCCAGTAGCTTCCACACCTGTCAGCCATCAAGGTCAGGCTTGCCAGGAACCTAGGAGTGAATGGGCAGGGGCGCAGCTGTAGCAAATTAGTGTATCCCGAGGAGGTCCAGAATAAAAAATGCAAACTCTTGCATATATCTCTATGGGGTTTTGACTGATCCAAAAATGATGTTGCTATGGCGAATCAAGTGTGGTAGGTGCCCCAGGAACTTCTACTACAGCCTTCCCTTACTAATATAAAATATGTAAAATTGTATGTCTGAATATACTTGTGTATATATCTATGTATTTTTCATAAGGCCCTTTGGGATTATAGTGAAACAGCAACATTTATTTATAATTTTTAAATCATAAGAAATTATTTAGAAAAGGATATAATACTGAAAATGGTCTTTCAGCTACCTCCATCGCCAAGTATGGAAACCACATAATTATTGATGAAACAATATTTAATGATTTTCATCAATGCCCTTTCTCAAGAGTACATAAATATCAAAATACAGCAATCATATATGTGGTTGATTTAAAGAAAGTGACTAAAAATGAAAAATTTGGAAAAAAGATGCTTGGCCCAGTTGTGATGGTATCTTGATATCTGCAGATGTCAATTTCCTTGTTATTTTGAACTCTAAATTCTGATTTGGGTTCGTTTTCTTATTTTGTTAAATGTGAAAAATATCCAAAGTGTTATATCATAATCGAATCTCTTGCATAAGATGTTCTAGGCCTTTGAGTCCTGCCCATTTTCAGCTTTGTGTGTAACATAAAAGGAGTGAAATTATAAGAAAGGTAGAAAGGTTATACAGTGGGAAAGACATAAAAGGTAAAGGGAACAGGGAGAGATACTTAAATAGTAATTTACATTCCTGTACTCACTAAATTTCTCTAGTGGAATATGAAGTCAATATTTCAAGCAATAATAGAATAGAAACATTGCAGAATGCTGTGCATTCTCTTTGCTCTGAGCAGGAACTAAAAAGAAAATTGGGGGCAGAGGAGTATATCTTAGTGATTCCACAAAGCCAGCACATATCCTCAGTAGTGGAGCAAAAAAAAAGTAAATACATCTAATTGCTTGTGAAAGTTAGGCCCATTGACTATGGTTTAATTACAGTCTACTACCAAATCCTACATTAGTATAAAAACAGTGCAACCCTAAAAAATAAAATAAAATGACTTCTTGGCTGAGCAAAATTTCCTACAGAGCACAATCTTACAAGGCCATCATTTAATGTTTCACACACTATAAGCATCATTAATAGCAAAGATATAATGAAATCAATTTTGAAAGAGATCATCTCCCAGGGATCTCTATTTAGATGTGAAGTCTTTGAAGTGGAAGAGGGCAACTGACGGGTTAAGAATCAGATTTACCCCAGCACAATCACTCACAGCAGATTTTTAAAATGTCTAAATTGCTATTTAAAAATTTAGGGTATTTGCAGAGATAATTGATTTAGAGACTTCTCAATTCATCAGGATACATTAAGCATCTTAAGAAAAGGAGTTGCTTTAAATATAGTGGCTATTATTGGATTTCATAGAACCTATTTCTTAAGGACCTGCAGAGTCTGTAAATTTCTGCTGAGTGGATCTCACTCTGCTATGGAGATGGCTAACTGGGTACTAACTGACTCAGCAAGACTAAATTGACCTGCAGAATAGAGAGTCCACACTCTCATTTTCTTCACTTTCCAATGACACTGATCTATCATTGCCCCTCGACTCTGCCCTCAAATTTTCTTGAAGGTTGGCGGAAGTGCTTAAGAACAGTGAGATACCTTGCTTCTTCACCAAGACTGCCAGCACCTGTCCTAGCATATGCACACTGCAATATTTTGTGATGTGTGCATTTGTAGCCATCTTGAGATGTTCACCAGGGGAGCAATCTATTTTCACATGTGCTTGTGGGAAGGCAATGAGTTAGAAGGATTTTTTTTTTTTTCACTACTGCAAGTTGAGTAATGCAAAAAATGGTTTCAATAGAAACCATTGACCTAAGTATATTCTACTTGTACCACTTCTTCCCTTTGGGGGCATTGCCCACTTCAGTGCTATAAAACCATAACTGAATGAAGAAAATGGATCCCCAAATTGAAATTTTGATTTCCATAATAATTTAGTTAAATGAATCGTTTAAAGGTAAGAATTGTCCATACTAAACTTATTGTCTTAAGACAATGGTAACCAAAGGGTAGTTTTAATAATCTTCTACAGAACAAAACAGATGTCAAAAAATAGCAACAATTTAATTATGTAATGATCATGCTGCTACGTAATGGAAGTGTGATGTGGTCACTTTTTCTAGTAGTTATCAGTCATGATATTATCCCTTCTTGTTTAGCGGTACAGTCAGCAGCAATGAGCCAGGGTCTAGTTTTTCTGCTTTGTGCTGGCATTAGTTAGAACTTTGGTTTTAAGCAAGAGAAATTAGGTTTTACTAGTGTGGGGTGAGTACTTAAACTTGACATATGTTAAACTCATATATGCAAAAATGTAACATTCTTTTTTATGTACAACTAATATTCATATTTTTCTCAAGCTTAGATTCTATTTAATGGTGATAGGAGGAGCTAGAATGGGTGACATTTTAAGTATGTCATTTAAAAGTAACTTACCTCTTTCATTTTTAATTTGTCCCTTTGGTGTTATCTCTGCTTTTTTTCCCCTTTCTTCTAGCCAAGATAGTACCTAGACATAGCATGAGGCATAAGAAAATCTCAAATTTGAGTAGTGTCCTTCTCTAAAATGTCTCTTGTCCCCCTTGGTCATTGTTTATCCTATTGTCATCTTCTTCTGACATCGGTGGCTGATGGAAGCCATGTTTATGTTCTATTTTGTTTTTTTTCTGCACACTCAGTGCCTAGATGTCACATTCCTTCTCCAAACAGAAGGCTCTGCTGCTCTGATGTGACCCCGCCTAACCCATTACTGCTATTGCTGCTCTGCTGAATCTCGACCACAATGTTCATTTGACCCTTCCCTTAAGAACCCCTCCCAAGTGAATCAATGATTGTTCCCCACTGGGGACACACAGTGACTTTGAAACATTTCCTTCATTAGGTGCATAATGTGTAGAATCAAGGGTGAGAGTAGGATAGGTGTAGTCTGTGGCCGTTTAGCCATTGCAACTCACCTGCACGTGTCCAAAGCTAGTGTGGGATATTCAGCCAAGTGACCTCCTCATGAGGACTAAAGGTTGTGGGGCCCCAGGTTCCTTTTCTTTCATCACCCCACCACCACCACCCCCACACACACCTACACTTCTGCAGGTTTTCTGTCATTACCCACTCTTCATCTTGAGGCTTACCCTAAGGTGATCCAGAATGGGTGTGTGTGGGAGGGGAGAACTACATACATTGGCATTTAATCTTTTGCTCTTTTCTCTCTCACACTTGTCCTATCTACTCTACAGGCTCAGAAGTTTTCTTTATGTACTATCTCATGGATTCTTTCATTCTACCCATGTTCTATATAGGAAAAGTTTCAAATCTCCAAAATTTGTTTTTAATATGTAGGAAGAATTAGAATTTTCAAATTCTTTTGTCTTTTATTTAAGCCTAGATTTCAGAACTACTGCTTTTTTGGACACCAGAGTCCTAATTTACCACAAACACTGGACATCTTTGTTCCAGATTATGGCAGACTTTCTCCTGAATCATGGAAATGTTTTGATTTAATGGATGGGAAGTCAAGGAAGATATAATTTAAAGTAAATACAAAATACAAGATTTGATCTTTTAAAAATATTACATCCATTTTCTAGCTCACAAATAGTGGAAAATGAAATTTAAGGATTCTGGACTATCTCATAAACCAAAGGAGAAACTGCATCAGAGCCTAGAATTGCCTGGTGCCAGAGCTCAACATACTGTGTGGAACTTCTTTCATATTTTCTATGTTACTCATCATGTTTCTTTATGGCTTTTATCTTCTCATCTCTTTTATCAGTTTTTATCTTTATGGACCAACTTTCTCTACATGTTACTTTACAAAATGGAAAATATGAGAGCCCTGTTAAGCTCTCCAGTTTTTACTTTTCCTCTTCAAAAATCCAGCTTTAACTGGAACTGGAATACCATTGCCCTTTTCCAATTTACTAAATAAGAAATTTAATTGATTTAGTTTGGATCATGAGACTGCAGTTCATTCAACTTTTGACCGGGGGAACAAAATGTTATAGCATAAGCATTCTTCATATGCATCAGTGTTGGGAGTGAGATTTTTTTTTTCCATTACTCTTTTTCTTTTAAAGGGAAAGACTGTCAGGTAAAAATCCATAAATGTTCACTGTAATATTTTCCTAACATTTCTATTGACATTATTTCTATTTACTTATGAAACAAATATGATGCTTCCTTGTGCAGTTCCTCTAAAATATACAATGAAGTGGGTTTTTGTTTTGTTTTGTTTTTCTGTAAAATTTACCCTTTAAATTTGAGGACTAAAACCCTTTTATACTCATTCTACTTCTGTAATTTCTCAAGACAATGTTTCAAGACATTTTAACAAATCGTTTATGATTAAAACAAAAGCAAAGAAATAAAACCACGTGGTACTAATAATCTTTTCCAGGTTAACAGTCAGAGTTTACAGGATTTATGTTTTATTCCTCTGGATTATCCAGTACTTTGATTTTTTTTTTTTTTTTAATCAGTGACTTATCCAAGATATTCTTCTCAGTACACACTATTTTAGCTAATCAGTTCACTTTGCATCAGTCTGGTGTCATTTTGAGGCACTGTAATTTAAACTATATATTGACTACTAAAATATTTATTTAAAAAATATAAATATTTTCCACTTTAACTTGACGTAGTGACTGATATTTGTTTCTAATATTAAACCATCCTTGCATTTCAGTTATAAACTTTTTATGGGCTGTGTTTATTTTTTAAGTACTGGGAGATTCATAGTCTCAATTAGAATCTAATTTTATTTTGGATTGTGCATTTAAAATGATCTTGAGATTTTCTTTGTTAATATTATCTGTCTTTGGCAGATGGTATCAATGTTCTGCTGAATTTATGAAAAAATATTATGAACATTATATTTCTTAATTCTCTGAAGTAACTTAAATATAATTTAGATAGAAAATTTAAACAGAATTAATAATACTGGTTGGTTTTATTTTTGAAGTAATTCAGACTTAAAACTTTCTTCAATTGCATTTTGGGGAGGTTTCTCTTTGTCCCAAATTCTTCTATAATGAAGAAGAATTCCAAAATTCTTCTATAATGATTTTTAGTTGTTGTTAAGGTTTTGATATTTTCTTAATTTTGACAATTTTTTTCTAGAAAATTATGTACTTCACTTAGGTTGTCATATTTATTTACAGAGAGTTAAACAAAACATTATTATTTTAAAGTTCCTGCTATATTTTTTATTTTTAAATTTGATAAAAGTCAGAAAAAAACTAGGGAAGTAATACCTATTAATGTAAAGGAAATACAGGCATAACTTGGAGATATTGTGGGTTCAGTTGCAGACTACCAGAATAAAGCAAATATCTCAATAAACGAGTCACACATTTTTTTTTTTTGGTTTCCCAGTGCATATAAAAGTTATGTTTACACTATACTGTAGTTTACTGTGTGCAACAGCATTATTTATATTGCAAAACTCAATGTACATACCTCAATTTAAAAAAAATATCTTCTTGCCAAAAAATGCTAATCATCATCTGAACCTTTAGTGAGGTTAATCTTTTTGCTGGTGGAAGGTCTTGCCTCAATGTTGCTGGCTGCTGACTGATCAGGATGATGGGTGCTGAAGGTTAGGGTGACTGTGACAATTTATTTTAAGACTGTGTCAAAATAAGACAACAAAGATGTTTGCCACTTTGATTGACTTGTCTTTCATGAACAATTTCTCTGTAGCATGCAATGCTCTTTGATAGCACGTTACACACAGTAGAATTCTTTCAAAATTGGAATCAGTCTTCTCAGACCCTACTGCTGCTTTATCAACACAGCTTATATAATATTCTGAATCTTTTGTTGTCATTTAAACAATTTTTATAGCATCCTTACCAGGTGTAGCTTCCATTTCAAGAAACCATTTTCTTTACTCATCCATAAGAAGCAAGTCCCCATCCATTAAAGTTCTATCATGAGACTGCAGCAATTCATTCATATCTTCAGGCTCCACTACTGATTCTAGTTCTCTTGTTATTTTCACCACATCTGCAGTTACTTTCTCCACTGAAGTCTTGAACATTTCAAAGTCATCCATGAGGTTTGGAATCAACTTCTTCCAAACTCCTGTTAATGTTGATACTTTGACCTCTTCCCATGTATCATGAATGTTTTTAATGGCTTCTGGAATGGTGAACCCTTTACAGAAGGTTTTCAATTTACTTTGCTCAGATTCATCAGAAGAATCACAGTCTATAGCAACTATAACCTTACAAAATGGTTTTCTTAAATAGTAAAATTTGAAAGTCCAAATTACTCCTTGATCCCTGTACAACTTTGTTGTGCATCCCAAACAGAGCTCTTGAGTGACCAGGTGCATGGTCAATGAACAGTAATATTTCAAAAATAATCTTTTCTCTTGAGCCATAGGTCTCAACAGTGGGTTTAAAATATTCAGTAAACCATGTTGTAAACAGACGTGCTGCTATCCAGGCTTTGTTGTTCCGCTTATATACCACAGGTATAGTAGATTTAGCATACCTCTTAAGGACCCTAGGATTTTCAGAATGGTAAATAAGCATTGGCTTTAACTTAAAGTCACTAGCTGCATTAACCCCTAACAAGACAGTCAGCCTGTCCTTTGAAACTTTGAAGCCAGATATTGACTTCTCCTCTCTAGCTATGAAAGTTCAAGATGACATCCTGTTCCAATATAATGCTGTTTTGTCTACATTGAAAATATGTTGTTTAGTGTAGCCACTTTCATTATTTACCTTAGCTAGATTTTCTGGATAACTTTCTGCAGCTTTTACATTAGCACTTGCTGCTCCATCTTGCACTTTTATATTATGACGATGTCTGCTTTTCTTAAAGCAAAGGAACAAACATTTGCTAGCTTTAAACTTTTCTTCTGCAGCTTCTTCACCTCTCTCAACCTTCATAGAATTGAAAAGATTTAGAGCCTTGCTATGGATTAGACTTTGGCTTAAATGAATGTTGGGGCTGGTTTGATCTTCTATCAAGACAACTAAAACTGTCTCCATATCAGCAATAAGACAGTTCCACTTTTTTACCATGTGTGTGCTCACTGGAGTAGCACTTTTAATTTCTTTCAAGGACTTTGTATTCGCAACTTGGCTAATTCTTTGGTGCAAGAGACTTAGATTTAGGCCTATCTTGGCTTTTGACATGCCTTCCTCACTAAGCTTAATCATTTCTAGCGCTTGATTTAAAGTGAGAGATGTGTGACTCTTTCATTTGAACACATAGAGGACATTGTAGGGCTATTAGTTGGCCTAATTTCAAAGTTGTTGTGTCTCAAGGAGTACAGAGGCCCACAGAGAGAGAGAGAGAGACAGAGAGACAGAGAGAGAGAGATGGGGGAACACTCAGTTTGGAGGGCAGTCAGAACACACACTTACCATCTTATCTAGGTGTGGGTTGTGGGTTGTGGTATCCCAAAACAATTACAGTAGTAAGTCAAAGATCAAGGATCACAGATCACCATAAAAATACCATAATAATGAAAAAGTTTGAAATATTGTGAGAATTACCACAATGTGACACAGAGGCATGAAGTGAGCAAATGCTATTGGAAAAATGGCACCAATAGATGCGGGGTTGCCACAAACTTTCAACTTGTAAAAAATGCAATATATCTGAGGTGCAGTAAAGTGAAGTGCAATTAAATGAGTTATGTCTGTAATATTAAGCACATAAGCAAATGCAACTTAACAATTGATGAAATAATAATCTGGCACAGGATAAGCAATTTGGTCCAATGAAATCACATGAACTTACTGCTGAAGCTTATTTTTTTCCACTTACTAGTTGTCAAATCTTAGGCAATTGATTTAACTTCTCTGAGCCTCACTTTAAAAAGCATTGAGGAAAGAATGCCTAACTTTAGAAATTTTGTCAAGACCATTGAAATAATCAATAAAATTGCCTAGTGTAGCGATAACAGTTAATGCTAAGTAAATTTTATTTTCACTCCAGATAGGGTTTACCACTAGATACGGATCATTCTAGAAATCTAAGGATAATTCAATGTTTTGAGTTTGCAGAAATAGAGACACAAATGTAGAGAACAAACGTATGGACACCAAGGGGGGAAAAGTCATGAGGGGTGGTCGTGGTGTGATGAACTGGGAGATTGGGATTGACATATATACACTAAAATGTATAAAATAGATAACTAATAAGAACCTGCTGTATACAAAGATAAATAAAATGAAATTCAAAATTTCAAAAAAAATTAAATAAGGAAATACAAGTTTCATTACAACAATGATTATGTCAATACCAATACCTTATCTTAATAACAAAAAAATTGCATGAATGATACAGAGAACAATATTGAGTTTCTCTTTTGTAGTGTGTCTCTGAAAGGCTAGTTTAAGTTATTAAACTTTAATTAGATAAAATATTAATCAGGTTAAGTATTGATTGAATGCATCAATTTAATATAATTATTTAATTATATTAAAATTAATTAAAATCAAATTTTAATTGATTAAATACATATTTTTTCTTTCACCCCTCTCACAATGATCAGTGTAAAGTAAAAAATCCTTTTCTCTGTAGTTTGATCTTGAGTTAAATCAGAACCTCAGGATCTTAACTCTACCAAAGGAGACTTTTTTTTTTTTAAACTACCTATTCATAGAAGGATAAGCCAAAACTATGGTCAGAATTTAGAGTCCTATTATTCTGTTCTATTGCTTCTCTCATGGCTATATGTTATGGCTGCTAAAAATAGGAAATCTAGGTTTCCAATGCAAGATCCAGTTTTTTTAAAATGTCCCAAGTTAACCAGGGTGTGACAAAAATTACCCAACTCAAGCAGTGCAATTGTCTGATGCAAGGTCCAGGTTGCAGTAGGACATGTGATTGTCAAGGACCAACAGGATTGCTTTCAAACAGTAGTTCAACATATCTCAAGTTTAGGGTGTTTTGCATTACACCCAGCTACAAAGCTAATGTAAAATAAAGTTGGACTATCTTATAATTTTACCATGACATACATCTTACAAATTTCACACATATACATTTACACACACACATACACACACAAACACACACACACACACACATATACATTCATACACATTTTACCAAATGCACACCCATGTTGTTGTAATGACTGGTTCAGGATGGGTGCCAACTTCATATAGTAACTTGGACACTAGTGTTGATGCCTGATATCCTGTCAAGGCTCTGCTCTGTCCTGTGGTAAATTTTCCTGGATAAGGGGTATGTGGGTATTTTTAACTTTGCTTACCAGCTGGTCTCAATAAAGTCTATTTCATTACATTAGACACATTTCAATAATGTTTATTTCTGAGGGTAGGGGTCTGGATTTCAGAAGCTTTTGTTCTAGAAGGACCTGGATTCATTAAGCAACTTTTCTCACACTACCCCAGATAACATTTTGTGCTGCATGTCATACATACCCAACATATTTATGTGTGAGTAAAGAGGCATCAGCAGACATACAGATGTAAAATGTTTTTACTGGCTGAGTCAAAATGACTTGTTGATCATTAAATTTCCATTTTCATGAGAGCCAAAACAAATAAAGTATGCACTAACATGACCAGATGTCCCTAATGGATAACATTTAAATAAAATTTCCCCTCACTGATACATAAATAAATGCATTCACTTGCACACAGACATACACACACGCACACACACAGATTTGTTTAAATTATATCTTCTCATTGTACTGGAAGCTCCATGAGGACCATAGTATGTACCTTGCTACATTCTGACATCTAACACAGTTCTTGGTTTAATATGCACATGATAAATAATATCAAAAATAGTCAACATAACAATTCATAGATACATTCTAGAGCAGCAGTCACAAAATTTTGTTGGTACACAGACATATCCATCTGTTAATATATTATCCATGATAGTTTTCTCACTACAATAGCATATCTGATCTGTTGCAACAAAGACAGTACAGCTTGCAAAGCCTAATAAGCCTAATATTGGGCCTTTTACTGTAAAAGTTTGCTCACCCATTTCCTAGAGGCATAATCTTTAAATTTATATAAGTAAACATGTATTAAATGGTTATTGTTATTGCATACTATTTTGTAATTTCTGGCCAGTACAGTAATAACAAAAACAAATAAAAATAAATGATGGAAAAATGCAGAGCAAGATAAAATTATGAGAATATATTATGATTATTTGAAATATAAAAATTAATTATAAAATTATTAGAATTAGAAAGAGGTTTCATGATAGTGACCAAATTAATTGATTTAAAATATACTTTTTGAGTGCATACTATTCACCAGACATTGTACTGATACAACATATTTTTTAAAAAAAGGTTAAGAAGGAGATAACAATTTATCTTTTTATTCTCTTTCCATCATTTTCTTTAGCCTAGACTACAGCAACCACTCTTCAACTTCCTCTGATTTTGTCCTTTTCCAGAACATACACTTTACTACTAATCAGGTGATTTCCCTGTCTTTTGGTGGTTACCCATTTTACTTGGCATAAAGCCCACCATACTTATTGTGCTTTACCAAGCCCTTCATGATATGGCTCAATCCAAGACCCTCTTGAGGTAGGTAAGAGCAAGTGGTAAGAGCCATGAGCTCTGGAGTCAATTGGTTGGGGTTCAAAACATGACTCCACCTCTGGCTAACTGTATGAACTTGGAAAAGTTACTTATCCCTTCTCTGCCCTTGTTTCTTCATCTATAAAATGGGAATAACAATTGTAACTAAGTAGTAGGTTGTTAAAAATTAAATGATTTATATAAAGTACAGAGAAATGTGTTTGGATCATAGTGAACACAATAAATTAGGCTATGAATACCTGATCAATTTTGAGTCTTTTCAATTCATGTACCCTACCCCAGGTTTGCTTTTATAATACTAAACAAACCAGGCCTAAGAACATGATGGCCCTTTCCTTGCAATGCTCTTTGAAATCCCTACTTTTGTCCTGATTTGACTTGTCTGTGTCCTACTTTGACTTCAGGTCCCTGTGAAGGATTATGAAGGATCTGAGATTTTACTCTATTTGTAGTCAAGCAAGTTACTCTGCTACAGTTTTGTAGATATTGACAGAAATCATAAGGTTCTTGGGTTAGGGATAAAGAACATTACTACTCACGGTAATAGCAGTTGCAGAGTTTCAGTTTTAGATTTTGTTGAGTTCTCTGAGCCCACTTCCTACAGGGTGATGCAAAGAGTGTCAAGCAACACCTGTACATGCAGTGAGTTACCTTACAGGAGAGCAAAACTGAACTTAGAGAAACTGAATTTTATAACGATCAGTAAGAATGTCTGCCTTTATTTTTGTCAAGGAAGACACTATATATTCTAACACTACAGGAAAATCTGTCCTTTGGTCTGGAGTGAAACACTATCTATATCTTCCAAGAATAGTCACAGTACAAACATCGGTGAAAAGATAGTTAATGACAAAGGTGGTCAGTGTCTCTGCTAGCAGGAGGTTTAGAAATGCAAGAGTGACATGGGACAAAGGCATCCTAACAGTCTCAACTAGAATTCTTCCATTCTGTTCTTCCTTAAGACAGGGTTATTGGTACATGTAGACTATTAGTTCCTCAAATATAGATCTCTGTATTTCCCATCACTTATTCCAATGCCAAGGATAGTACTTTGCACATAGTAGACACTCAAAAATATTTTTCAAGAAATTAGAGTCTGCTATAAATGATGATATTTTTATTCCTACTCTTACTACCATAACCAGTTGGAGAATAAAATTTAAAAACACATCTCATTTGTATGAGCAACAACTTATAAATACTTTAGCATTATGCACACTACAAGAAAAATCTGCACAAATTATATCTAGAAATCTACAAAATTATTTTAATGAAATAAGGAAAGATTTTGGTATACAAAGCTAGATTGATAAAGATGGGAGCAGCCCAAGATTTGAATGGCAATAAGAAAACATGGATTTTATTGAATCTGCAATTTAAGCTATATGCTCTCAGATAATAAGTGGAAGTTTTCATAACATAGTTTTTTTGCATTTTTTGAATTTTATTTTGTTTATTTTTTTATACAGCAAGTTCTTATTAGTTATCCATTTTATACATATTGTGTATATATGTCACACTCAATCTCCCAATTCATCACACCATCATTCCCCACCTCCCACTTTCCCCCCTTGGTGTCCATAGGTTTGTTCTCTACATCTGTGCCTCAATTTCTGCCCTGCAAACCTGTTCATCTGTACCATTTTTCTAGGTTCCACATATATGCGTTAATATACGATATTTGTTTTTCTCTTTCTGACTTACTTCACTCTGTATGACAGTCTCTAGATTTTTCCACGTCTCTACAGTGACCCAATTTCATTCCATTTTATGACTGAGTAATATTCCATTGTATATATGTACCACATCTTCTTTATGCATTCATCTGTCGATGGGCTTTTAGGTTTCTTCCATGACCTGGCTATTGTAAATAGTGCTGCAATGAACATTGGGGTGAATGTGTCTTTTGACTTATGGTTTTCTCTGGGTATATGCCCAGTAGTGGGATTGCAGAGTCATATGGTAATTCTATTTTTAGTTTTCTAAGGAACCTCCATACTGTTCTCCATCGTGGCTGTATCAATTTACATTTCCACCAACAGTGCAAGAGGGTTCCTTTTTCTCCACACCGTCTCCAGCATTTGTTGTTTGTAAATTTTCTGATGATGCCCATTCTAACTGGTGTGAGTGATACCTCACTGTAGTTTTGATTTGCGTTTCTCTAATAATTAGTGATGCTGAGCAGCTCTTCATGTCCTTCTTGGCCATCTGTATGTCTTCCTTGGAGAAATGACTATTTAGGTCTTCTGTACATTTTCAGATTGGGTTTTCTGTTTTTCTAATATTGAGCTGCATGAGCTGTTTATATATTTTGGAGATTAATCCTTTGTCTGTTGAATGTGTTTGCAAATATTTTCTCCCATTCTGAGGGTTGTCTTTTCGTCTTGTTTTTGTTTCCTTTCCTTTGCAAAAGTTTTTAAGTTCAATTAGGTCCCATTTGTTTATTTTTATTTCCATTACTCTAGGAGGTGGATCAAAAAAGATCCTGCTGTGATTTATGTCAAAGAGTGTTCTTCCTATGTTTCCTCTAAGAGTTTTATAGTGTCCAGTCTTACATTTAGGTGTCTAATCCATTTTGAGTTTATTTTTGTGTATGGTGTTCGGGAGTGTTCTAATTTCATTCTTTTACATGTAGTTGTCCAGTTTCCCCAGCACCACATGATCAAGAGACTGTCTTTTCGCCATTGTATATCTTTGCCTCCTTTGTCATAGATTAGTTGACCATAGGTGCATGGGCTTATCTCTGGGCTTTCTATCCTGTTCCATTGATCTATATTTCTGTTTTGGGCCAGTACCATATTGTCTTGATTACTGTAGCTTTGTAGTATACTCTGAAGTCAGGGAACCTGATTCCTCCAGCTCCATTTTTTCCCTGAAGACTGCTTTGGCCATTCGGGGTCTCTTTTGTCTCCATACAAATTTTAAGATTCTAGGTCTATAAAAAATGCCATTGGTGATTTGATAGGGATTGCATTGAATCTGTAGATTGCTTTGGGTAGTATAGTCATTATGACAATATTGATTCTTCCAATCCAAGAACATGGTATATCTCTCCAACTGTTTGTATCATCTTTAATTTCTTTCATAATTGTCTTATAGTCTTCTGCATAAAGGTCTTTTGTCTCCTTAGGTAGGTTTATCCCTAAGTATTTAATTCTTTTTGTTACAATGGTGAATGAGAATGTTTCCTTAATTTCTCTTTCAGATTTTTCATCATTAGTGTATAGGAATGCAAGAGATTTTTTTGCATTAATTTTGTATCCTGCAACTTTACCAAATTCATTGATTAACTCTAGTAGTTTTCTGGTGGCATCTTTAGGATTCTCTATGTATAGTATGATGTCATCTGCAAACAGTGACAGTTTTACTTCTTCTTTTCCAATTTGTACTCCTTTTATTTCTTTTTCTTCTCTGATTTCCATGGCTGGGACTCCCAAAACTATGTTGAATAATAGTGGTGAGAGTGGACATCCTTGTCTTGTTGCTGATCTTAGAGGAAATGCTTTCAGTTTTTCACCATTGAGAATGATGTTTGCTGTGGGTTTGTCGTATATGACCCTTATTACATTGAGGTAGGTTCCCTCTATGCCCAACTTCTGGAGAATTTTTATCATAAATGGATGATGAATTTTGTCAAAAGCTTTTTCTGCATCTATTGAGAGGATCATATGGTTTTTCTCCTTCGATTTGTTGATATGGTTTATCACATTGATTGATTTGTGTATATTGAAGAATCCTTGCAGTCCTGGGATAAACCCCACTTGATCATGGAATATGATCCTTTTAATGAGCTGTTGGATTCTATTTGCTAGTATTTTGTCCAGGATTTTTGCATCTATGTTCATCAGTGACATTGGCTTGTAGTTTTCTTTTTGTGTGGCATTTTTTTCTGGTTTTGGTATCAGGGTGATGGTGGCCTCGTAGAATGAGTTTGGGAGTGTTCCTTCCTCTGCAAATTGTTGGAAGAGTTTGAGAACGATGGGTGTTAGCTCTTCTCTAAATGTTTGATAGAATTCACCTGTGAAGCCATCTGGTCCTGGACTTCTGTTTGTTGGAAGATTTTTAATCACACTTTCAAGTTCATCACTTGTGATTGGTCTGTTCATATTTTCGATTTCTTCCTGGTTCAGCCTTGGAAGTTTATACCTTTCTAAGAATTTGTCCATTTCTTCCAGGTTGTCCATTTTATTTGCACAGTGTAGCTTGTAGTAGTCCGTTAGGATGCTTTGTATTTCTGTGCTATCTGTTGTAACTTCTCTTTTTTCATTTCTAATTTTAATGATTTGATTCCTCTCTCTTTTTCTTAATGAGTCTGGCTAATGTTTTATCAGTTTTGTTTATCTTCTCAAAGAACAAGCTTTTAGTTTTGTTCATCTTTGCTATTGTTTTCTTGTTTCTATTTCATTTATTTCTGCTCTGATCTTTATGATTTATTTCCTGCTACTAACTTTAGGTTTTATTTGTTCTTTTTTCTCTAGTTCCTTTATGTGTAAGGTTAGACTGTTTATTTGAGATTTTTCTTGTTTCTTGAGGTAGGCTTGTATAGCTATAAACTTCATTCTTAGAACTGCTTTTGCTGCATCCCATAGATTTGGATCATCATGTTTTCATTGTAATTTGTCTCTAGGTATTTTTTGATTTCCTCTTTGATTTCTTCAGTGATCTCTTGGTTATTTAATAGCATATTGTTTAGCCTCCATGTGTTTGTGTTTTTTTACGTTTTTTTCCTTGTAATTGATTTCTAATCTCATAGTGTTGTGGCCAGAAAAGATGCTTCCTATGATTTCAATTTTGTGAAATTTACTGAGGCTTGATTTGTGACCCAAGATTTGATCTATCCTGGAGTATTTTCCATGTACACTTGAGAAGAAAGTGTAATCTGCTGTTTTTGGATGGAATGTCCTACAAATATCAACTAAATCTATCTGCTCTATTGTGTCATTTAAAGTTTGGGTTTCCATATTAATTTTCTGTTTGAATGATCTGTCCATTGGTGTGAGTTGTTAAAGTCCCCCACTATTATTGTATTATTGTTGATTTCCTCTTTTATAGTTGTTAGCAGTTGCCTTATGTATTGAGGTGCTCCTATGTTGGGTGCATAAATATTTATAATTGTTATATCTTCTTGGATTTATCCTTTGATCACTATGTAGTGTTCTTCCTTGTCTCCTGTAACATTCTCTATTTTAAAGTCTATTTTATCTGATATAAGTATTGCTACTCCAGCTTTCTTTTGATTTCCATTTGCATGGAATATTTTTTTCCAACCCCTCATTTTCAGTTGGTAAGTGTCCCTAAGTCTGAAGTGGGTCTCTTGTAGACAGCATATATATGGGTCTTGTTTTCGTATCCATTCAGTGAGCCTGTGTCTTTTTTGGTTGAAGCATTTAATCCATTCATGTTTAAAGTAATTATTGATATGTATGTTCCTTTTACCATTTTCTTAATTGTTTTGCGTTTATTCACAATATAAAATTTGGTATTTTTTCTCAAAGCTAACCAAGGCAGATAGTTAGAAAACTCAGAAATTGAATAACTTTGAAATATTTCAGTAGAGGCTGTAGCTGTACACACCATTATTTCCCACTGTGGTTACAGTCTCCATAAAAAAAAGTGACTATTTTACATCACACAACTAAATGATAATGTTCAGTATTGGTCTAATAATCAGACCCCTGGACAAGACAGTCTCATTATCACTCCGAATAAAATAGCACTTCAGTATTCTGCAAGACTGCCATTACCGTCAAGGATCATTGGGTGGTGTTTGCAAATAGTTAACCAGGCTTCCTCACAGCTGTTCAAAATTGAGAGCTCATGAACACTTTTGAAAGCAGAGCAAAATCTTATAAGCACAGATGAGCAAGAAGAATGGTAGTACACCAAATGCATAACAAATAAGAGTTTTAATTCATCTCATCATGAAAACAATAAGAGATGAAGAAAGAGAGGACAGAGGCCATGGATGCCCAGAATTAGAGACTTAACTTGGATCAGCTGTGCCTGTCAGACTTAATGAAAATTGTTTATAAACACAAATTTGGCATATTTTAGAGCTGAATGTAAGACAGACTCTTCAAGTTTTATTCTAGCTGTGTGGATAATATTCAAGGATATTCTTAATTTAATCATTGCTTTAAAATGGGGCATCTATGCCATAAGGCACTTAGATACTTGCATAGTTAAAGTTTCTCTGGGATGCTTCACATGCCATATTTTAGAAGCTCTTTAATAATCTCCTAAGGTATGGTTACTCAATTTATCTTTCTGTGTGACATATACAGGACAAAATTCTTAGGTAATAGTACTTTTCTATTCAACCCACTGTAAAAAAAAAACTAAGTGTCAGAATACAATCATTATTTTGTGATTTTAGAGCTAAATTCAACCTTCTCACTTTAGAGGAAAGTGAGACAGAGATAAGTTAAAATCTTACCCAAAGATCCGAACATGGTAAGCAATAGCTGAAGTTTCCTGAACCTTAGTCTGGAGTTATATCTATCTGTCATTACTCCTTCAGAGTGAGGTCATTCTGTAAGTGAGAATCCAAAATATAAGATTAGAGGAAAAATATATAAATAAATATATAAATAGATATGTCATAAACAAACCCAGCCTGGATATACTGCTTCTGAAAAGCAAGGGACCTTAATATTTTAGAAATCCTTGTTCCTTTTCATACACATTTGATGACAGTGGTGCATTCATGTTGAGGGAGATTTAGTAGATGAGGTAGAACACAAGAATTTTATCTCGATTTTTGTTTTCAGACATGTGATTTAGAATTTAGCTTACTCTCTTTCTGACAAGTAAATTTAGATTTGTATCAAAATACAAAATTGCATTTTAATTTATTTTCTTGATTTAGTGTGTTGTAATTAATGACTTACAAATAGTGACAGAATATCTTAATTTTGAAAAGTTACAAGCAAGCATATATTGACTCAGATATTAGCTTTATTTTGCACATATTTTTTTCTCAGTCACCATAATTATTTCTCCAATTCCATTGATGGTATGTGGTAAGAATTAACAGAATATTTTTATAATTAATTTTATTTAATTTTCATTGGCCAGAAGAAAATCAATAGACTTCTCTCTGATCTTAAGGTAAGCCTTATTGTGCATGTAAACTACATAATCATTACTAATTTGCATTTTTTATACTATATACAAATTGCGAAGTTAACTCTAATGTCTTCAATACACTGAATTTATATAGTACCATCCAACTGTGTCCCTCTTTGATACTTACATAATGCAGCTATTTTAATACCTTAAAAGTCTGGTTTCATGAAGACACTATTGGTCTTCACCCTTCCTACCGAACACAGTCTAAATTTATAAAAAATCTTTTAAGAATGTTCATGCTTTTACCTCATATATTATAGTTATTTGCTATTCTCCAGCATAAACATTCTAGTTAGGTTATTCATTTGTTCAACAAATATTTATGAAACACCATAGTTATGTATAACATAACTCTAATAGTAGCTAAGTTATGTAAAATAGCTTAAAAATCAGTTAAATAGATATGTAAATATTAGTTGTCATTAACACAGTATAATATTAAGTACAGCACTTACTATAATGCAAGTTATTTAATAGACACTGTAGGAGAAATATGAACATAATATAATCACTTACTGAAATAATATTAATATTCAATGAGAACCTTAACCACATTAGAACCATATATAAATATAGTAAAACATAGTGTAATTAGTAGCTTAATTTTTTGTGTTTCTCTAGTGATACAGCCTTTTCCCCACCTACCTCTAACTCCCTACATTGGCTGCAGAGTTCTCAGTCTATATGATACTAATAGTAAGCAAAACAAACAAACAAAAGAGAAACTGAAGTAGCTGTACTAATTTCAGACAATGCAGACTTCAGAACAAGGATTATTATAGCACTGCATAAAGAAAAAGTGTCAATTCTCTAAGAAGATATAGCAATCCTAAATGTATATGCGCCTAACAACAGAGCATCAAAATACATGTGTCAAAAACCGTTTAGAAACTCAAGAAGAAATAAACAAATTCACTATTATAATTAAAGACTTCAATGTCTCTTTGTCAGTAGCTGATACGTAGACAGAAAATCAGTAAATGTGCAAACAAAATCAATAAAGATATAGATGACCAGAACAGCAATATCATTCAACTTGATCCAATTGATATTTATAGAATACTCTATCCAAAAACAGCAAAATACACATTCCTCTGATGTTTACATGGAACACTTACCAACATAGAGTACATTCTGGGCCATAAAACATACCTTAATAGTTTAAGAGAATAGAAATCATGCAAAATATGTTTTCACACAATAGAATCAAACTATAAATCAATAACAGGAAGTTAGTTCAAAAGTTCCTAAATATTTGTAAGTTAAACAACACATTTTATAGTGAGTGTGTCAAATAAAACCTTAAGAGAATATTTTTTTAAATATTTTGAACTAAGTAAAAATGAGAATGCAACTCATTAAAATTTGCAAGATACAGTTAAAGTAATGCTGAGAGGGAAAATTAAAATTTTAAATTCATACATTAGAAAAGATTTAAGATCTAAAATCAATAACTGAACCTTCTTTCTTAGTACAAAAGAGAAATAAGTAACTTTTAAACCTAAATCAAGAAAAGGATGAAAAATAATAAAAATTAGAGCAGAAATATATGAAATAAAAAACAGAAAAACAATAGAGAAAATCAGTGAAACCAAAACTGATTCTTTTAAAATATCAACAAAGTTGAGAAGCCTCTAGCATGACCAACCAACAAAAACAAATGGGATAGAAATACAAATTACCTACATAAGAAATGAAAAAGTATAATAAAAGTATAATAAATGAATCCTGTGAGCAGCTATATGTCCAGAGATTTGCTTACTTAGACAAATCCTTTGAAAGATACAACTATAAAACTCACACAAGAAAAATTAGATAATCCAATAAGCCCTATGTCTATTAAAGAAAGTCAATGAATAATTAATAACCTTCCAAAAGAGAAAGCTCTAGACCTACAAATTTTCACAGGTGAACTCTACCACACATTTAAGAAATAAATAATACCACTTCTTCACAATGTCTTCTAGAAAATAAAAGCTATAGATAACACTTCCTAACTTACTCTATGAGTGCAGAATTACTTTAATAACAAAAGCAGATGAATAAATTACAAGAAAACTACAGAATAATATCTCTCATGAACATAAATATAACAATTTTCAACAAAATACTAGCAAAAGAAGCCAATAAAAAACTACACCCCACAGTGGAGAAAAAGAAACCATTGAATATATACAATGGAATACTACTCAGCCATAAAAAAGAATGAAATAATGACATTTGCAGCAACAAGGATGGACCTAGAGATGTCATACTGAGTGAAGTAAGTCAGACAGAGAAAAACAAATATCATGTGCTATGGCTTATATGTAGAATCTAAAAAAATGATAAAAATGAACTTATTTACAAAACAGAAATAGAGTCACAGATGTTGAAAACAAACTTATGGTTACCAAGAGGGAAGGAGGGATACATTGGGAGATTGGGATTGACATATATACAATGTTATATATAAAATAGGTAACTAATAAGTACTAACTGTATAACACAGGGAACTCTACTCAATACTCTATAATGACCTATATAGGAAAAGAATCTAAAAAAGAGTGGTTATATGTATATGTATAACTGATTTACTTTGCTATGCAGCAGAAACTAGCACATTTGAAAGCAACTATACTCCAATAAATATTAAAAAAAAAAACAAAAAAAACACACAGAACTACACACCACATGCAAATGGGATTTATTCCAGGTAAGCAATGCTGGTCTAACATTCAAAAATCAGTCAATCAATAGAGAAAAGAATAAAAATTATATGTTTTATCAATTATGGCATGAAAAGCTGTGAAAATCCAACATCCACTCAAGGTAAAAACACTCAGCAAACCAATAATAGAGAAGACTTCTCCCAGCTTAATTTTAATAATCTAGAAAAATTCTACATCACACATAATACTGAAAAACTGGACTTTTATGCCTAAGATCAAAAACATGTCATGGATGTTTTCTCTCACTATTCCTATTCAACATGGTACTAGAAGTCCTAGCTAGTGCAATAAAACAAGAAAAGAAAGCAAAAGGCATGTAGATTTGAAAGGAAAAAATAAAACTGTCTTAATTTTCAGATAACATGATTGTATATGCAGAAAATCCCAAAGAATTTGCAAATAAATTCCTGGAACTAACAAGGAAGTACAATAAAGTTGCAGGATATAAGATCAGTAACCCAAGGTAGTTTCTTGTATACAAGCAATGAACAATTAGAATTGAATTAAAATAAAAAGCAGTGCCACTTCAGTAGCACCAAAAATATGAAATCCTTAAGCAGAAATGTAACAAAATATGTATGAAATCTATATCCATAAAAGTATAAAACACTAAAGAAAGAAATTTTAAAATGTATAAACAAATTGGCAGATATTTCCTGTTTCATGGATTAAAAGACTCAATGTTGTGAAGGTGTGAGTTATTCTCAACTTGTTCTATACATTCAAAAATATTCTAATCAAAATCCCAGCAAACCACTTTGTAGATATTGAAAAACTGATACTAAAATTTATATGGTTATCAATAGACCTAGAATATTCAGCACAATACTGAAGAACAAAGCTGAGAAATTATCACTATCTAATTTTAAGAATTGCTATTAAGCTATAATAATACAGTGTGGTTTTGGTGAAAGAATAGCAGCATAGGTCAATGGAACAGAATAGAAAACCCAGATATAGACCCACACAAAGATAACTGAGTTTCAACAGAGGTGCAAAGGCAATTCAGTGGAGAAATAACAGTCTTTTCAATAAGTGGTGCTAGAACAATTGGTCATACATACATTCATAGCAGTATTATTTACAATGGCCAAGATATGGAAGCAACCTATGTGTCCATCAACAGATGAATGGATAAAGAAGATATACTATATATAATACACACACACATGCACACGCACACACACACACACACACACACACAGTGGAATATTACTCAGCCATAAAAAAGAATGAAATTCTGCCATTTGCAACATCATGGCTGACCTAGAGAGTATTATGTTTAGTGAAATAAGTCAGACAGAGAAAGACGAATACTCTATCAGTTGTATGTGGAATCTAAAATATAAAACAAACAACTGTATATAACAAAACAGAAACAGACTCATGGACATAGAGAACAAGCTAGTGGTTACCAGTAGTAAGAGGGAAGGAGGGAAGAGTGAGATAGGGGTATAGGATTAAGAGACACAAACTACTATGTATAAAATAAATGAGCAATATTTTACAACACAGGGAAATATAGCCATTATTTTGTAATGACTTTAAATGAATATAATTTATAAAAAATGTTGAATCACTATGCTCTATACTTGAAACTAATATAATACTATAAATCAACTATACTTCAATTTTAAAAACTAGTATTAAGAATTCTGAATATCCAATGGAAAATAAAAGTAAAAAGTAGCACTTTTAAAAAAAAAGAGAGAGAGATCATGTGAGCACACAATGAAATGACACCTATTTTGTCAGCACCTTGATCAAGTACATACTGATTCAAATAAATGGTTGAAAAAAATAAATTAATGGAAAAGTGAAAAAAAAAATAGACAAATGTCCCATGAATAAGAATTCCAAATAATTTATGTAAATGCTCACCCTCAAGCAGATAGAGCATAATTTCCCATTTTTTAAATGTAGACTCTGCATAATAACTTCTTTATGAAGTATGTAATGGGAGAAGTACTTTATAAGAGAAACCTGACAAACACAACCTCAGTCAAATGTTCCAGGTTAACAGCAACAGTGATAAGTCACATTGATATGATAGTGATCATGTGTACCTTTGTTATGATGTAATGAGAATGACACTTTACCTCTGCAGTCTTGTTCCACAAAATCCATAACTTTAGTCTAATCATGAGAATCATCAGAGAAATATTGAGAGAGATTTTACAAAATACCTGACCAGTACTCCTCCAAACTGTCAAAGTCTTCAAAAACAAGAAAAGTCTGAGAAACTATCACAGCCAAAAGAGCCTAAGGAGACATGACAAGTAAATGTAATATGATATCCTGGATGAGATTCTAGAACAGTAAAAGGGCATAAGGTAAAAACTATGGAAATCTGAATAAAATGTGGACTTTAATAGTAATGTATTAATATTGATTCACAAATTGTGATAAACTATACTAGTGTAAGTATTAATAATGTAAATGGAAAGCTATTCCAAAAGTAAAAACTTTATTTTAAAAATCATTTGGTACTGTAGTAGATAGTATTAGATTTCTTATTTAATCGTGTACCCTTTCTGTGATAAGGTTATACTTCTTGAACTACTGATGGTAGGCTTCATTATATGACTTACTTTAGTCAATGAAATATGTGTGGAAATAGTTAAGAACCCTACTGAGAAACAGCCATGAGAGGTCTCCCTTGATAAGTACTTCTCTTGCATGAAAACAGCCATGTCCAGGCTCCTCTTTCAGCCTGGCTCCCAGAATGAATGTTTCATGGAATTGAACCATAAGTGACAATCTTATATATTCATCAGATAATGAGAATGAGAGCTAAACCTTAGTTGTAGTAAGCCACTAAGATTTTATTATATTAGAGTATAACCTAACAAAAATGACTAATTAAGAAATGTGAACACATAAGTAGTGTTCTGCTGAGACAAAAACACCAATATACGTGCCACTGGGTTTGGACTGGGTAGTTGGTAGAAAGGATGTTTATTGTTGATTGGACAGATGGCAACCCATTATGCATGTGCACAGGTGAAACACTTTATATAGTTGTTGCCTCAGATAACTTAGAAGATGGATAATATACTGAATGAGGTTTGTAGGTCAATAAGCTGGAAAACAGAAAGCTACTCATGTGTTATTGGCTGCATTTGATAAGATACTTTAAGAAAGATGAACTCAAAAAAGAATTGGACATTTTACTAACAGGGATGAAAAATAAATTCTTCTTTCACTTCTGCCATTAAAATATAACATTAGGAAATTTTAATGAGAGAGACTAATTAAAACTCAGCCTCATGGCAAAGCCTAATTTAGGGGGAGCCAAAAGTTGCTGTTAAACTTAGAAGTGATTAATATGGCACCCAGTAAATATCTCCAACCAGGGAAAATGTCTAGTGAAAAAGACTCAGAGTGAGACTTTCCCATGGAATCCTGCCAAGTGTAAAATATTGGCAGTTAAATCTAGAGAGAAGCACATCTTACAAGGGGGAGGGATGGGGAAATATGTGTCCATAGACATTGGTAACAAATAGATAAAAATCATTTTTATGTTTTTTGAGGGAGTTATACCAGCACCCTAACGTAAATAGACTTTATCTGAGACTTGAAATTCCCTTTAGGTACTAGGGTTGCCAGAGTTAGTAAATAAAATACAGAATGCCTAGTTAAATTTGAATTTCAGATAGACAACAATTTTCTTTTTAAATAAAACTATGTCCCCTAGAGTATTTGGGACATACTTATACTAAAATATTTATGGTTTATCAAAATTCAAATTTAACCAAAAGTCCTATATTTTATATGGTGATCCCATTTGGAGATTCACATTTCTGTAGGCAAAAAATAGACTGAAAAACGTTATGAGCACCCAAGGAGGGTATATTCTTTAATATATTTTTCAGACGTAGCCAAGGAGGAAAATGAAGAATGTCCTAGCATAAGTCAAATCCAAGAGCCATCACCAAAGGACCAAGGAGCTACTCCCAGGAAACAACATCTCTTCAAGAAATGTCCTATTTCCCTCCATTGCCATGTGATCTGCAGTAGGGGTCTTGTGAGGGGATTATGCCTTCACCTCTGTGAAGCAGCTTTGGCCTTGTGGTGACTTTGGCGTGACTTGTGAGGGAAAGTAACTGACATTGTTGAGCAGCAACTTAAAGCATCATCACGTGGTACTACAAATGCTCTTTTCCTCTGCTACCATATCAGCAGTGTTCCAGCAAGTAGCTTCTCTTTCAGCTTGGATTCCATAATGAAGAAAATACATGGAGTGAACCAACATTTACTTGCAGCTAAGATGTAATATAAACCAAAAAAATCAATATTTTTGAAGGATGGGTGGAGGGAGCAAGTCACTAGATTTTGATTTTATTGTTGTTTGCTAACCAATTAATGCAGGTTCTAACAGCTTCTGGGAGAGCACTCATTCATTCATTCTTTTCTTCATGAATTCCAGTCACAATGGAGCTGTGGTTTATTAGAGCTATCAGAGACTTTTATGATGTAATCCAGATTAAGTGGTTTGCCCAAGGTCATAGAATAAAGCAAAACTTGGATTCAGCTGTTTATTTGGCACTTAATATGGGCTTGTTGCTGTTAAAGATACTGACAAGTATAAGTAAAATATTCCTTGACTTCAAAGAAACTAACGACTTTACTAGGAAGATAAGTTTTACATATGTAAAATACACACACACACACACACACACACACAGAGGCAAGGGTGCCTTGGATGCCTCTCCTTCCACACTTAAACGCCATCAGTGAATTGTCTTTCTTTTCCAAGAGAAACTCTGACACCTGTTTAATAGTAACATATTTGTCATTTCTAATACAATATAATGGGACATGATTTTATAAATGCAACTAGGGACTGATATCCTAAGGATTTTGCCAAGATCTATAAATGTATCCAATAAAAGCAAAACAAAAAATAAACTGTTGTTCTAATCAAATCATTTTGGTTGTGAAGAATAAACATCCATTGAACATACTCTAACAAATAGAGGCATGGGAAGTTTTTAAAAGGATTTGAAAGAAGTGGAATGTAGGCACATGGGAACTAACACATCTTGAAACAATTACATGAGCCTCACATGTTTCTGATCCAGCAGGCCTCTTGTTTCTTAGCATCCTTTCCACTTCTTTTGTCTGCAGGTGAATTTTTCCTGCCCACCCATTCTATTTATTCATAATTTTGGAGGTGGGTTTTATTTACTATAATGCTGGTTCTGGCCAAATATTTTGCATAACTTGATCAATCCAGAGCCCTTTGCCTTCTGACCTCAGTTTCTGTGCCTCTTATTTCAGATAATTGAGAGGAAAACTGGTTGACTATTGATTGGATCCCTTTGGATAAGATGTTCACTCTGGTCTAATTACCTATAAACATTGAAGTGGGGTCATCTGGTATGCTGGATATAACTTCTAAGAATTTAAAGAAAACAACTTATGTTAGAAGGAATTAGGTATGGTAGGCAATTTAAACTGACATGTTGTACACAAAGACATGGTCTCTAAAAGCAACACACACACACAAGGTTCTACGTATATATTTATATGAATCAGGAATTCAAAAGATTTAAAAATCTGTCCAAGAGGGCCAAGTGGTGCAAATGTATTATATTTTGGCATTGTTCTGCTTCATATACGTTATAATATTAATTTTGTATTAATTTAAATTTCACATAAGATTGAGTTATTGAAATACAGGAGGTAGTTAATGCAATTAGAAGCATTTTACTTATTACGTTTGCTTTGATCTAAATTGTTGGTGATTTGAAAATCTTAATTTCTGAGTGAATTATAGAGATAGTTTTATTGCTTGAGTTTACTTTTTGTATAATTAGGATGTAGTAATTTAGTTTATATATTTTCTGTTTAATTGAGTTAACAATGTCTGCTGAAAATACAATCCTATTAGCTGATTTGAAGAAATGTCTACAATTAACTCTCTTATTAGGACTGATTGGATAAGAGTGACTTTTATCATAGGCCTGTTGTATTCTGAATATCAATATGAAATAATACCAACGAATAAGAAAATACATTAAAAAAGAGTTTGCATTCATTGACAAAACCCCAAGGGTCTAGTGAACACATTTAAATTAATGTTGAGCTTAGAAAGATAAAATTTAAATCCATAACATTTAGGAAATATTTTGTGTGTGAATAATGTACATTAAAGAATAAGAGTTTTATAATTATTTTAACCTATTCACTTGATAATTTTTTTTAAAGTATGAAATAGATGCTTTTATACTTTCCTTTTCAATTGAACATATTCCATATTACCTACATGAATGCAATGAGAAAATGTAGGTAATGTGTTAAAATTAGTGGCTGGTAAGTAGTAAGAACTCAACAAACATTATCTTTTGTTATCTTTATCATTGTAATTATCTTCATTTTCATCATCAGTCCTCTTTCTGGATATGCAGCAACATAACAAGGTAATTCAAGATAATGTACATTTTGCATTACTTCAATGTTGATTATCAAAATATTAATTTTTTGAAAAATCTAATTTCTAAGAGACCCTATGAATGATTTCACAGATAAATGCAGTTTGAACCTGTATTTATATTGCACGTAATATCCACCCAATTTCAAAATTTTTCCTTAGGTATGACAAAGTAAATTCTCTTATGCTCTTTATTTTCCTTTATGTCTCCAAATAATTTTGGAAAAGCTAAAGATTTTAGAAGTTTAGTAGCAGATACAAAGATTAAAACTGCCAATCCCTCGCCAGTTAAAGATTTATTTCTACAGAACCATATAGGTTGATCACTTTCTGGTTCTGCATGATCAAAAAAGATTTTCTATTTTATGTTTGTAACTGAGTTTTACAGAAACAGATACACATTTCTTATGGATAGTGTAATGGCATTCAAATTATCTTGATTTTTCTCCACTAATCTAGTATTTTCCATCACACACGCACACATACACACACACACACACACACACACACACGCACACACAATTCCAGTTGCATGTAACATACAAAACCTGAAAGAAGAACCGTTTCAGAATACAGATCTAATTGAAATGCAATGACATATAAACAAAATGTCTACATCTCCTAAAGGAGAAAAAATTAGAAAAGCTTCACTTTTCAAAGTTATAAAATACTCAGAATTTTGATAATAACCAAAAGTGACCTTCCCAAACTTCTTTTCTTTTTTTTTTTTTTTTTACGGTACGCGGGCCTCTCACTGTTGTGGCCTCTCCCGTTGCGGAGCACAGGCTCTGGACGCGCAGGCTCAGTGGCCATGGCTCACGGGTCCAGCTGCTCCGCAGCATGTGGGATCTTCCAGACCCGTATCTCCTGCATCGGCAGGCGGACTCTCAACCACTGCGCCACCAGGGAAGCCCAGCCCCCAAATTTCTTTTATAAATGTCAAAGATCTAACTCTTATGATTACAAAGTGGAAAAGTTTGTAATCCTTCTGTAACCAAATTGAACTAAAACAATAACCAGCTTATAATGGAAATTTCATGCAGAGTCTATCATAGGTTATCTGCAATGAAATTTCAGTCAAAGAATTAGGCTTCCAGAAGACTAGAATGCCAGAAGATGATATTCAAAGAAAATGAAATGAGAGTTATCAGAGAAGGGAGTCAGATTGTATATTGGTTATCAACAGTAAACATGTAAATGTACATACAGTGATAGAGGGCACAATTTCACGTATGAATCAATAATTTAAAAATTGAAATTAATACCATATATTTAGGAATATTATATTTAATTTTAATTTCCACAGAAATGGATTTAAGGCTGTTCAAACAAACAAAATACCTTTCAGAGATAAGGGAGGCATGAGGCATACCAGAGATTGAATTGCAGTCAAGCAAATCCACTCAGGAAGCAATATTTAAAACCATTGTATATTCTGTAGCTTCCACATTTGTTTAAGTCCTCAGCTCTTTCATTATTTTAACATCTATGTTAGAAAGAATTCTCAATTACTATAAAATTACCAGCAGATCAAAATGCTGGATATAAGAAAAAAAAGTTTATGAGAAACTTGATAATAATGATGCTTTTCTAAAGAAAAACTCTTTTTGAGGATTTGGTGTTTCATTTCTTTTTTATGAATCTCTAAGGTTTCCATTGAAATTTATATCATGTCAAAAATGAAAAGCAAAATGATATAGCTATTTTTTTCACCTCATACCTTTCATGAGTAAAACATTCATCTTTCTTACTAAAGAAAGGGAAGAAAATAGACACTACCTTCACAGTAATTCTCAGTTTTTTCTTCATGTTACTTTGCATCAGAGTAGTCAATACTTTATATTGACTTTATATAGACTACAATAGAAAAGATAAGGATAAGGGATATTTTGTTTAAGAATAATCATTTGCTCAAGTTTTATCACCCAACTCTTTGAAAACACAAAGTATTTTCAGGTATAACTCCGATGAAAATTTAGTTGAAAGGAGTCTACCTTGGTTTGCTAAGTTTTCAATCTTGTTCCAGATAAATGAAAACCATACAAAGCACTTATAATATTCTCTTTCTTGACCATTGATCTGGAAATAAAGTATACTAGAAAATATTCAGAGCTGGATGTTGATATATGGTGGTAGACTCCTGTAAATAAGCATATAAATAACACTGTTTAAATGGAAAAGATACTCTATGAGCCAATTGGTTTGAGTCATTTAAATACATTACACTGTGCCTGCCTCTTGATAATTATCCCAATTAGATTGGAGAATCATTTATCAGGGTGCCAATTAAGTGAATTCTATGCTTTCTGGGACTTAAAAAGTCTAAATTAAACAGATCAAAAATCTCCTATGTTTATGGGCACTTTAGTTGACTCTTGGTCATGCAACATGGCAATAATTTAACCAGTGTTTTTTTTTACTCCATGTACTAGGGATATAGCTAGCTAGGGGCATATTTTATTCATTGTTTGTTCTGCTGTTTAAATTTCAAAGTAAAAATATTAACAAAAAATATTGGCTTGAAATTTTAATTTTAACTTTGTTTAAAAACTGATTTCAGAGAACATTTTCCTTTTAGCTGATACTTGAATTTAGAGGTTAATTAATTTAATGATTCTTGGGTTGGTAGACATGTAATTATGATTGATTGGAAATGTGTGATTTTATTTTTTTTTTAGTGACACATTTTTCTCAGAAGATAGAGGAGACTGAGTTAAAAGTTAACTGACATTCAATAACAATGGAAAGTAACTTTTTAAATCCTTATAATAAAAATGTTGCTGAAATCCTTTTAGCTAAAGACATCTTTGCAACAGTTTTTTAGATTATGAAAATGAAAGAACTTTTCTAAAGTGGTTTTCTAACATCTAATAAAGAAGGGAGATGTTACTTAAGTAACTATTGTAATCACTCTCTAAAGAGAAAGGTAAGAAATTCTACCTAGTTATGCTATGGGTGGCTCTATATAATCAATCATTCAATGTAGGGCAGGGTACAGCAGAGATGTTGTAGAGTATACAGCTTTTCACAACTCATCCCTGATTTATTTTTGTAGAACTGGCCTTACAACATTATAACTATATAATAATAAAAACACGAGAAATAAAATATTCTGAGACAGAATAGTTTTGCTGAAAAATCTCCAAGCCACTCTTCTGTGGCCAGTATCTTTTTACACAAATGTTTCACTGTTACATGAAATGTTCACATTGGTCAAAGAAATCCCCCAAATTGTTTTAAGAATGTGCTTTGATGTTAAGTAGTCAATTAAGTGATTATTTCATACTCCAACTAGCTCTTTTTAATATCATGCAGATCAACACTGTGTCAATGTAGTGGTTTTTCTGAGAATATTATACTGCCAAAATATATTCTGGTGGTGTAGAGGAGTTCTTATACACTTTTGCAATGTAATAAAGAAGTATTCACATACTGGGGAGAAATAAGAATTAAAATCTTCCCTGAATATGAAGTGACATGTATGATGAGCAGATATGAGAGATGTCTTTAAAGGTCACTAATTGAAAATACGTTTTATAAATCAAGTTGTAAGAACTTAACATGCATCTTAATAACTGATGAAATATCTGAAGAAATAACTATTGCACAAGAGCCAAAATAATCAAATAATCATTTTAAATCTTGAAGTCAAGGTGTCAATAAATCAATTCTAAGTTGTATACAGGTAACTCAGTTTATCTGCAAAAGTCAGAGAGAACCTATTATGCTTAATCACTATCCTTGTAAACATTTCTTTGTATATTTATATACTCTTAAGAGTTGTACCAATAAGAAAACTCTTAAAATCAATATACTTAATAGCCATAAGGACAAAAGACTTAAGTTAGTTTTTAATCAATTTAATGCAGTTTAACATATACTTGAGGATCTACTATGTGCAAAATATTGTCCTGAGGACCTAAGTGGGTGTAACATGAACATGAAGTACTTCCTACTCATAGCAGTTTAAAATATCAGAACTGGGATGGGAAAAGTCTATATGGGGATATATTACAGAAGAAGGTGAGTACCAAAGAATAAAATGGTGTAAGAGTGTTTCCCAGAAGTAAAAATCATCTTAGGTGGTTAGGAGAGATCAAGAATAATACCCAAAAGGAAGTAGGTCTCTGTTTATTCATCCATTTATTCATAGCCAAGAGTAGATAAAGTTTGGACCATAATGAGAAAAGAGCATATGGTTCAGACTTGTTGAAGTGTAATGTGAGTGGTAGAGAGAAGTGGGAAATAAGGCACCAAAGATAGATTGGAGTAGTTAAGTTGGAGGGCCTGGAGCACCAGGTTGAGAAGCACTAGCCAGAAAAAGTGACATTGCCTCTTCCATCACGGAATAGATTATGGTATAAAGTTCTATGAGAGATTCATGTTGAGAGATGATATAGAGAACATGATGTGGTCTTTTTTCTTAAATTTATTTTTTATTGGAGTACAGTTGCTTTACAATATTGTTAGTTTCTGCTGTACAGCAAAGTGAATCAATTATATATATGTACATATATCCCATATATCCACTATTTTTTAGATTTCCTTCCCATTTAGGTCACCACAGAACATTGAGTAGAGTTCACTGTGATGTGGTCTTTAAGGAATTAATTTAATCACCAGTCATTCACTGAAGACCTGTCATGTGCCAGGGCTATTATAATTGTGAAATGTACACCATGCCTGGTGGCTACAGATATAGAAAGTGAAGTCTTAGCCCTCGAATATTTCAAAAACAAATGAGATAGACACACAACTGAGGAGGCAGTTAAAGTACAATGTAAACACTGTTAGAATATGATTGGAAGCCAAGTGGTGTTTTGGTTATCTACTCTTGTGTAGGAGTAGACCCCCAAATAGTGATGTTTTGGGATGAATTATCCTCCTCAATTTATATGTTGAAGTATTAACCCCCAGAACCTCAGAATTTGACTATGTTCGGAATAAAGCCTTTAAAGGAGCAATTAAGGTAAAATACGTTCATACTGGTGGCCCCTAATCCAATAATACAAGAGTCTTTATAAGAAGAGAAGCTTAGGATACAGACACATGGAAAGAAGACCATGTGAAGACAAAGAGAAGCCAGGGAGAGAGGCTTTAGAAGAAATCAACCCTGTCAACAACTTGATCTCAGACTTCTAGTCTCCAGAATAGTGAGGAAATAAGTTTATATTGTATAAGCCACCTAGTCTGTGGTATTCAGTTATGGTAGCCCCAGAAAATAAGTACAAGTGGTTAATACAGTAACACTCATTTAATTTGCTTTTGAATCTAGGCATTGACTAGATCAACTAGCAAGTTCTCACTTGTGGCTTCTCATATAATTGTACCATATGGGGTCTCTCTCTCTCTCTCTCCCTCATCTTGTGGTCTCTCCATATGGCACTCCACTCCCAGAGTAGACAGAATTCTTACATGGCAGCTGAAGATTACAATAGCAATTGTCCTAAGGGAAACCAAAGTTACAAGGTCTGTTATAACCTAGTCTCAAACGTCACACAGATTCACTTCTCCTGAGATGTATTTGTAGAGATAACCACAAAGTTTCTCACAGGTTTAAGGGAAGGGATATATACTTCACCTGATCATGAAGATAGTGTCAAAGTATGTGCAAATGTGTTTTAAAACCACTACTGTCTGCCCTCTGGGTAAAAATTACTTACATTCTTCCCACATGCTTAATAAACTCACCCCTTCCCAGGATCCCACTAAAGTCTCATCTATTATGGCATCAGGCTCAAGCTTGAGGTCCAGAGTCTCATTATTTAAATCAGGTCTGGATGTAGATGAGGTCTGTGATACAGTTCATTGGATATATAGCTCCTTGAAGCCCATTCTGCTCAGTCTGAAGCCCTATGAAGTAAAGAGATAATTATCTGAACCTCCCACTATAAATCCAAAATACCATAGCAGGGCGGCAAGGATAGGATAATTGCTACCATTCAAAAAGGGGAAAAGCAAGGGACACACAGCAGTTACTAGTCTACAGCAATTCTGTAACCCAGCTGGGCAGATGCTGACAGTTCCTTCTGCCTGGTACTGACTCTCCATGGCTCTTGGGTCTGCCTTCTGAGCTCTTGGTTCTGCAGCCTGAATTATCCTTCCTCTTCCATAATGTGTAGCCTGTGTTTTCAGATGAGTTGTTTTCTGTCTTCTTGCTTGAATGAGTTTAGGAGTGCAAAAATCCCTTTTTATTTTGTAATGTTTCCACTCTTACAGTCCAAGCTGACAGTGTTATTCCAAGTATAACTCTCAAAAATATTGGGGTTTCACCATTATTCAAAACCCATATACATACAACAGCGGAGGGGTGACTCCTCGCAGCCTGGAGGATCTGTCTCTAAGAAGACTCACTGCCAGCTGGAAAGCTCAGCCATGACTGAGCATTGGGAGCTTCAGTATCTCTCACCATGGGCCACTCCACATGGCCTGAGCTTCTTTGGCTCAGTATCAAGGGTGACCATGCTGAGAGAGAGAGAGAGCGCCAGATGGATGCTCTATCACCCTTTGTCACCTAGCCTTAGAAGTCATATAGCTTTGCTTCTGCCCTACGCTATTAGTTGAGACAAAGAGACCACCCAGGTTCAGGGGAAAATACATAGATTCAACTTCTTGGTGGAGGACAGGCCAGGTTCTAGAAGACAGTTAGGGTCCAAAAATACTGTTGTGGGCATTTTTGGAAAACACATTCTGCTAAGTGAACTTTAAGGAGGAGTCTCTGTCCCAAAATGAATGCACAAATCAAGAAATACTTGAGAGAAGGAGGTTTTTTAGTCTTTTTATATTTAGCTATATAGATGAGTATTAATAATAAATCAATGTTAAACATTTTAAGGAGCTTTTTAGGCTTCATCTCATTTAATGTTAACAATAATCTAAAGATTTAGACGATATTATCATTATTTTTGATGGATGAAGTAACTGAGCCTTAGAAACACTATTTAATTTATTTAATTACTGAAGCTCACACTACTATGGTAATTCCTAGAGTATGTTCAAATGTTGATAGAACAAATCTTATACAGATAGGGATATGAATGTGTTCTAGGAAAGATGGATAACTCCAGGAATAAAGTTCTTGCATTGGCAAAAAAGGGATGTGATCCAGTGTATAACTGGAGAGTCTAGCCATATTGAGAGCAAGTTTGTGGAAAGGTGAAATTTATGGATATAGATGGAGATAATACAGTAGATTTTGCAGTGATAAGAACAATTGTTTATATTATGATTGCTTCAATTTTCTCAGCGAAATAAGAGGCAATACCATCAGCTGAGGCATGGTTTTTGAAGTTTGACCATTTAGCCATTATGAAATAGTCAAGTTTGAGAGTGGAGAATGGGACAGTAAGAGGATGGTTTGGCAGGGTTCAGGATCCACTTGAGGTTTGTGGTCAGAAATTTATCTGCGATCAGTCAGCAGACTTGGGGATTTTTCTCCAGCCACAGACCACTGGATTTAGATGCAAAGTAGAAGGAGAGTTTAGATTTAATTAGGGTTGGAATTTTCCAGATAATTATGAAAGAAAAGAAAAGAAGGGAAAGACATTGGGGATATGTATAAATGAATAATTTTAACTATTAGGCTCACAATCTAACTAAAAGTAAAGCAGGAAATGAGACATGAGACATGTTGGATAAAAGGGGGTGGAGGTCCCAGTGTAGTGAAAGAATTTTTGGAATAAAGTAAAGTAAACTTCATAGTCAATACACCTAACCAAAGAGATAAGTGAGTGTCTGTAACGTCAGTTCCTGAACCTTATTCTTACCATATCTTTGTCTTTACTTCCAAATGAAAAGTCTGCAATTTTGAGGGGGAGCTCTTTCTCTCCCTCTGCATGCTAGAAGTATGGGGGAATTAACACCCTCATGAACAGACTTCAACCAAAGACTAATGGTGGGTAGTATTTAAATACTCCAATTTCCTCTCCCCATTGGTGAGACAAGTCTGAAACGTGCTCTACACCATTTCCCAGATTTCCCCAGTTGGATTACTCTTCAGTTACTGGGGTGACAACTTGCTTTATAACACATGTTAAATTGACTTTATCCCTTCCCTGTTCTCACTTCCTCACTCTCCTACTGGTGTTTCCTGAGATCGTCTCACAAATAAACTAATTATACTCAAACACTCATCTCAAGGCCTGCTACTGGGGGTACCCAACTAAGAAAACCCTAGTTCTCTAGAAAACCTTAACTAAACACCTCCTTTGAGATCCTTTCATAGCACTTATCAAGATATACTTTGTGTCATCTTGCTTGTCCTTCTCCCCGTTAGCCTGTATTACCCAAGTGAAAAAAAAATATTTTCATCTTTGTAGTATCTTATCACTGTTTCTATTACATAATAGGGTCAAATTACATATTTAGTAAATTTAATTGGATATTCAATAAAAAATTGATGGTTTTGCTAACCAAGGATTGGAAATATCTTTTAAACTCATAGAGACAAAATTTATTTTGGGTTTGGTATATTATGAATGCTAATAGTACTACATTTTTTGCATTTTAATTCTTTGAAAACTGATGATCCACAGTAGTTAAGAGTGTCAAATATAAAATTTTGGCTAGCTAACCACAATCTATCACTATTTCTAAATTTGAGGGAGTTGAGCAAGGTGATATTGTCCCTTAAGATACATGTTTTACAAAGTTAGGGAGTTTTGAGATTGAGCATTTATCATTTCTTCCTAAGCCCTTTACCTTATGAATTACTTTAGTTTCAGCAACAAAGAAATAACTAGTATTGGAAAATTTTTATTTTTTAAATCATAAATACCTTATATTTATATGTTTATATGATATGTTTATATATCATATATATTTTTTCTTATGTATTTATTTTATATTTATATCATATGTATATCATAAATACAAGATGCTGAATAAATACTCATAGAATAAATATTTTTGTGACAAGAAATTATCATTTAAAAATGATTTATTGCTGGGACTAGATTAAACTGATTTTTAATTTGGAAAATGAAAGCACAGTAATAAAGCTCTTATATTTTTTTAAATTGTAATTTATCACCTAAGTAACTGCTATTTATATACTTGTTCGCCACGACTAATTATAAAGTTCAATTACTACAATGGCTAAATATCACAATCACTGTGTAACTCTACCACAAGTCATAGTAGCTGTGGTACGGATACATTTGTGAGGAAGCTCATTTACATTTGCAAATCTCAACAACTGCTCAAGTATCTGCTTTCTAGCAATTAGGCAGCTGCTACTTAAAACCAATAGAGGCAAACTCTGGTTGTGTGTGTTTTGGAAACTAAGTGCTGTCTGTTGTGGCATTCTGGTACTTTGCAATGTATTAATGAAGCCACTTTGCTTCATGCTGTTGTATTACGGCTACTTGGCATCCTTTCCTCCTCAGCTGGCTATTGCATTACTTCATCTATTTTCTTTGCATCCTTTGTGTTATTCACAGGTTTTGGCTTTGAATAGTTTTGATTTTCTCTTTTCAAGCATTAGTTCACAGTCTTTAAAATGTATAGCTATGGAGACTGACCTGAAATACGTTGGACAATTTATTACCAAAACTATGTGTGAAATATTTAGGAGTTCTATTTGAATTTCCTAAACAGTTGGGGAATAAGCTTCATGTAGGGCACAAGGTATATATGGTGAAAACTGGCAGGCTAGTGGACATGAATGGACTAAAAAGATAACTGCTGTTATACTGGGCTTCTGTACAAGTAAAACAATGTTTTGAGTGGTGAGTTGCAACTTACTGTGTGATAATAACTAAAATATGTACAAAACACTCATATCAAATCTGCTGTATGTATTGCCTTTGAGATTTTATAGTTTATACTTAATGCCAATTTTTATCTTAATATGGTTTTTATATAAGAAAATTGGCTGAAAAACATAAATGCTGCAGTCAAACTAAATGTTGCTGGGATACTGCTCTAAAACATTTTAAAGGCACCACACTGTCTCATACCATGCACCTTTGCACATGTCAGTTTTTGTCTCAAATTCAAGACCTTCCCTCCCCCGAATTTCCTGCCTCTCACCCACCTCAGGAAATTCTGCATTTCTTTCAAGTCTCTACACAAACTTCACCTGAATCTCTCAGGCAAAGTGAAACAGTCCATCCAACCTCTTTGATCACATTGTATTTTGCCCATGGAAAGCAGAATTACACATGCCATGGAATTACTTCTTTGACGGGCTTTAGTAGGATGATAAATGTTCAACCTCACAACTTCTTAAGTATATAACTGAAGAGACAATATTGTACTTTCTCATGAATTCTCACTCTTCTACATAATTAGACTAACAAAAATTTCCAAATGCATTGTTTGCAGATCTGTCTCACAAAGTCTCTAATTCATTCTGCTTTAATTCAGGATGTAATGCTACTATGTTCCTCTATAGCCTTTGGGCTGTATTACTTAGGACAATCTTGTAACTCTTTTTCTCTATCACCCAAAGTCTCATTACTTTTCTCCTGGATCTTCACCCCTTTCCCTAAGGCTGCCATACAAGCTATCTTACAAACAGAGCTGTAATGAGAGGCAGACAGCAATTTCTTTTCTGCTATAATCCCTGGAAGTAGTTACCACTGAAGTAGTTTTGGTTGATGTTATTACAAAACCAGTCTTAAGGCTCATCCCAAAAAAATGAAATACTATCTACTGATAGAAAAACTTTTTAAAATATACAGAATGGATAGACCAGACCCATCTTAGATATTTGATTATATCAATGTCTGTTTCCCTCCCTAAATCAAAGTCAATAAAACATTAAGAATTTAAAAGAAGATGCTACTTCTTTGCTTCTCATTGTGCAAGAAATTATATTACGCTGGCCATTGTAAAAGTAAAATTTAATTTACTGAGTCATAGAGTTGCCTTGGGTTTGGGGAGTTTAATGGTTTAGAGACATAATCTACTCAAAATATGCTAATTCTTCACATCATTTTATTAAGGGTAGGGACGTATGCTTATCTTGGAACAATAACTATAGTCACTGGAAAATGATTCACTCTTTAAAATTCTTCTACTAGTTCTCAAAAAAATAGATCTATGAAATATATAGAATTAAGTGACTAAAAATTATTGTTTATTGTGCTTTAGAGGTCAATAAATTCGAGTTGGGTTGGTCTAAGAGATTTTCTGGGTTCAAAGAGTTAAAGCCTTCCACTAATAATGTCATTAAACGCAAACACTTAAATTTGGATAGTGTTTGCATAGTTATTTGTGATAGAAATAATTAAATTCAACTAGAAAATCATAAAACTGAGAAAGTATCATTTAGGTATTTGTTAACCAAATTGTCTCTAATGCTTACATTTATCAATAGTTGCAATTTGGAAAGTATCTGAGTTAAAATATGTCCATTTTTGTAATCAGCTGCTCCATGAAAGGACTGAGACTGATTTGCTGAAGCCTTTGAGTGTTGTCCATCAGAAATGCAAAATTCAAAGTTATAATAAGCCCTAGAAACAAAACAATGACTCTTATCAGCAGATAATTTGAAGTGTTCAGGAACTGGGGGTTTGGTTTTGGAGGGTCCACATAAAAGGAAAGCACAATTATTACTCCAACTGGAAGTGTGTTTATCCAGCTTATTTGAAGTATAAAAAGTTAATAAACAGAAATCTCAATTAAACAGTCTGGAGACAAGAAGGGAGAATGCTTATGTCCTGTGATAACTGTAGGGCCCAGCAGGAAAAAGAACGACTTCTTTTCTTTCTTGGCAAAAACTCAGCCGATGGAAATCAATGGACTGTTTTTCTACTGTAGCCCTCCACACTTCCTTTCCACCTCTACAAAAGAGTTCTCCATCCCTTGCTTCATGGGCCCCACCATGGTTGCAACCCCCAAACTGCAGTTTTCTTCTGGTGCCAAATAAACCCATCTTTGCTGGAGAAATATGTGGCAGTCTATTTGTTTTAGGTCAGCAGGAGTCATAACCAATCTTCTTAGAGATTTTTAAAAATATGACTTTCCTTAAAAGTCTAAATATTTCTATAGCATGAAGCATTAACTTCTTTGTGTATGTGTGTGTGTGTGTGTGTGTGTGTAAATTAGATTGTATTGGAATGTAAGTGGGTGTTTGGCTTCACTATGTCCACTTTGATCCTGGCACCAGCCATACTAACCAACTTGCCACTCTCTCCAACCTCAGAAGCATCCGGTTTCTTTTAAACTTATGAGCCTGGCTGACAAGGTAATTCTAGTTTGGGTGAGCTTTACACAATTGAAACACCAAGTTGGAAATAAAAGTTATACATTTAGTTGGATTTAGTTGGCAAAAGGTTGATAGTAAAAGGGAAATGTCTGAGGTAGTAAAGACCACAGTGATTATTTCAAGGACAATTTAAGTTCCCCTAATTTATTTTTTTTATTTTTAAAATTTATATTTTTTTTCAATTTTAAAAAAATATTTTAATTTTATTATAGTATAGATTTACAATGATGTGTTAGTTTCAGGTGTACAGCAAAGTGATTCAGTTACACATATACATATATTCATTCTTTTTTAGATTTTTTTCTCACGTAGGTTATCACAGAATATTGAGTAGAGTTCCCTGTGCTATACAGTAGATCCTTGTTGATTATCTATCTTGTATATAATAATGTGTGTATATTCATCCCAAGCTCCTCATTTATAGATATCAAAAACAAACTTATGATTACAAAGGGGGAAATGTGGGGAGGGAGCAATAGATCAAGTTCACCTAATTTAAGCCTTGAGATGACTATTAAGGATTGTGAGAGTAGATTCATTCATTCAACATTTGCTAAATGTTAGGTATCATGCTAGTTGTTGACAATAGAAAGATGGATAAACTGTGATTACAACTGTAGAGGCTGAAAGCCAGGGATTGGTAGAGGAAGGGATGGAGGGGAGAAAATACTCAAACATTTTGTTGCACTTTTGTATTTGCATATGTATGACAAGGTAAGAGAAAGACACTTTTTAAAAGATGTGGTCTTGAAAGATTTGCATGTACACTGGGAAATTATGTAGTTTAGAGATGGGAGTTTCTCTGTAGAAGGGAGAACACTGGTGAAGTCATGGAAACTTTACCTAATTTGGCATATCTAGGAGTAACTACAGACGATTACTATGGTTGAAGCCGAAGAAGTTACAGAAATAGGTAATATTAGAGAGCTAAATATGTGCACCTGTCACAAAGAAGTTTAATGACAATGCTGTACCTCCAAGTATGAGTATTTAGGCTTTCCCTAATACATGAGGTTCTTTCAGAAATTAAGATACCTCTTCTCTGTATCCTCATCTTCTAAATGTGTTGGACCATTGAAAATGACTGGTGAATAAACATATCAAGTAGTCTGTTTAAAAAATAAGTTAAGTATTGGGGCAGGAGACCATCCTCCTGAGCGAACTGCAGGTGGCATGTTGTTGATAGAAGGGCAGACATGGCAAAAGTTAGCCAGTGTGAAGGTAAACCCTCAAATCAGACATTGACTTGGCTTTCACCATTGGCAAGCCTCCCAACCAATGACCTCACACAGCCCCTAGACTGGCACCAGAAGTGTCCCTGACTTCTCTCAATGCTGACCGCCTCCCACTGCTCTCAGCCACTGCTCATTCCCTCTGCTCCAGGTTACCAATGTTCTAGAAGATCACAACTCCTCATTATTCCACACTGTCTTCAGTCTTGATGGTATTCTTCCCCTATCTCTCCAGGAATGTAGGCTAGATTTCGCTATAAACTCTGATTCTTTAAGGTTTCCCAATATGATCTTCAATCCCTAATTATTGATTATTTTATTCCACTCTGTGCTTCCAGTCTTCCTACCATAGCAATGCAAATGTTTTTGCATAACTAAGGGTAAATTGCTTAGCGGGCTAATGAAAAGAAAATCATAATAACTAATATGCAAGATACTATATACAAATCCTAGTTCATGGAACATCTTTTATCCTGAAGCTATTGATGAGCCATTGAAGTATTTAAAGAAAAAAAAACAAAACAAAACAGAATAACAGTGATTTGCTTCTTAGAAAGTTTCCTCTGCCTAAAGTGTAGAGTGGATGGAGGTAGAGCCAGATTAGAGAAGAGGAACTGTGGGGAAACTATTGCTCAGACCAAAGAGAGAGAAGATAAGGTCGAAACTGAAAGCAGTTTAAAAAAGGATGGGGAGGAGGTTTCTACTACAGGGATGTTAAGGAGACTTGGAAGCTATATTTTTTGGGAAACAGAAAGGAACACATAATAATCACAAACAAACAAAAATTAAGATGGTCTTCTTCAGGCATAAGGAGCTGAGTGGTAGTATCATTGGTAGAAATGGAATACAGAAAATGTCGTTTGTCAGAGCACAAATTACTGAATTCAGTTGTGGACAAATTGAGCTTGTCCAGGTTAAGATATCTTGATAGATAGATAGATAGATAAATAGATAGATGGATCAATCGATCTAGACCTGGGCTAGAAATTCATATTTGGATATCACCTACATTCATATGACAGCTGGTGTTCTGGGTGAGAATGAGAAGAGGAAAGAAAAGCTTATAGATTAGCATAGCACCAGTGATAGAACTTTTCCTCTCTTCTCTCTTACCTCCTCTATAGCATTATGAATGTCATTAATTAAATCAACTTTTCCTACATTCCTAAGTCTACCCTACTGGGATTTAGGAAGAAAAGCTTTTCTTGATACAGTGCTATCTGTGAGGGGTTTTTACATAAATAACTAACCAGAACACTATCCACATGGCTCTGAAGAAAAACAGTGATCAAATGAAATGTGGGGTTTTCCCTAAATTGAAACTTTCATAGGTCTATCGATGTGGTCAAATATAAATTGACTGTTGGTAATAGGGGTTTTATCAAACCAGAGATTTCTTCCTGCTTTGCCTATAATTTCACTGTCATTTGCAGTAACAAAATGCTCAGGATTAACATTGATGAAACATGTGTAGCATATATGTGAAGAAGATTATCAAGTATAGAATTAAACGTAATTGAGAAATTGTATAGGTATAACATGCTTTAAATGAAAGGAATGCATATTTAAGGATATATTTTTATTCCAAATTATGGCATTTATTTAAAATAATTTTATTCAAAATGGAAAATAAAATAATTTTTTTAACATCTTTATTGGAGTATAATTGCTTTACAATAGTGTGTTAGTTTCTGCTTTAAAACAAAGTGAATCACTTATACATATACATATGTTCCCATATCTCTTCCCTCTTGGAGCATAATTGTTTTACAATAGTGTGTTAGTTTCTGCTTTAAAACAAAGTGAATCACTTATACATATACATATGTTCCCATATCTCTTCCCTCTTGCGTCTCCCTCCCTCCCACCCTCCCTATCCCACCCCTCTAGGTGGTCACAAAGCACGGAGCTGATCTCCCTGTGCTATGTGGCTGCTTCCCACTAGCTATCTATTTTACGTTTGGTAGTGTATATATGTCCATGCCACTCTCTCGCTTTGTCACAGCTTACACTTCACCCTCCCCATATCCTCAAGTCCATTCTCTAGTAGGTCTGTGTCTTTATTCCTGTCTTACCCCTAGGTTCTTCATGACATTTTTTTTCTTAAATTCCATATATATGTGCTAGCATACGGTATTTGTCTTTCTCTTTCTGACTTACTTCACTCTGTATGACAGACTCTAGGTTCATCCACCTCATTACAAATAGCTCAATTTCGTTTCTTTTTATGGCTGAGTAATATTCCATTGTATATTTGTGCCACATCTTCTTTATCCATTCATCCGATGATGGACACTTAGGTTGTTTCCATATCCTGGCTATGGTAAATAGAGCTGCAATGAACACTTTGGTACACGTTTTGAATTTTGGTTTTCTCAGGGTATATGCTCAGTAGTGGGATTGCTGGGTTATATGGTAGTTCTATTTGTAGTTTATTAAGGAACCTCCATGCTGTTCTCCATAGTGGCTGTACCAATTCACATTCACACCAGCAGTGCAAGAGGGTTCCCTTTTCTCCACACCCTCTCCAGCATTTATTGTTTCTAGATTTTTTGATGATGGCCATTCTGACTTGTGTGAGATGATATCTCATTGTAGTTTTGATTTGCACTTCTCTAATGATTAATGATGTTGAGCATTCTTTCATGTGTTTGTTGGCAGTGTGTATATCTTCTTTGGAGAAATGTCTATTCAGGTCTTCTGCCCACTTTTGGATTGGGTTGTTTATTTTTTTTTGATATTGAGCTGCATGAGCAGCTTGTAAATTTTGGAGATTAATCCTTTGTCAGTTGCTTCATTTGCAAATATTTACTCCCATTCTGAGGGCTGTCTTTTGGTCTTGTTTATGGTTTCCTTTGCTGTGTAAAAGCTTAGAAGTTTCATTAGGTCTCATTTGTTAATTTTTGTTTTTATTTCCATTTCCCTAGGAGGTGGGTCAAAAAGGATCTTGCTGTAATTTATGACATAGAGTGTTCTGCCTATGTTTTTCTCTAAGAGTTTGATAGTTTCTGGCCTTACATTTCGGCCTTTAACCCATTTTGAGCTTATTTTTGTGTATGGTGTTAGGGAGTGATCTAACTTTTACATGTACCTGTCCGGTTTCCCCAGCACCACTTATTGAAGAGGCTGTCCTTTCTCCACTGTACATTCCTGCTTCCTTTATCAAAGATAAGGTGACCATATGTGTGTAGGTTTATCTCTGGGCTTTCTATCCTGTTCCATTGATCTATATTTCTGTTTTTGTGCCAGTACCATACTGTCTTGATTACTGTAGCTTTGTAGTATAGTCTGAAGTCAGGGAGCCTGATTCCTCCAGCTCCGTTTTTCATTCTCAAGATTGCTTTGGCTATTCAGGGTCCTTTGTGTTTCCATAAAAATTGTGAAATTTTTTGTTCTAGTTCTGTGAAAAATGCCAGTGGTACTTTGATAGGAATTGCATTGAATCTGTAGATTGCCTTGGGTAGTAGAGTCATTTTCACAATGTTGATTCTTCCCATCCAAGAACATGGTATATCTCTCCATCTATTTGTATCGTCTTTAATTTCTTTCATCAGTGTCTTATAATTTTCTGCATACAGGTCTTTTGTGCCCTTAGGTAGGTTTATTCCTAGATATTTTATTATTTTTGCTGCATTGGTAAATGGGAGTGTTTTCTTGATTTCACTTTCAGATTTTTCATCGTTAGTGTATAGGAATACAAGAGATTTCTGTGCATTAATTTTGTATCCTGCTACTTTACCAAATTCATTGATTAGCTCTAGTAGTTTTCTGGTAGCATCTTTAGGATTCTCTATGTATAGTATCATGTCATCTGCAAACAGTGACAGCTTTACTTCTTCTTTTCTGATTTGGATCCCTTTTATATCCTTTTCTTCTCTGATTGCTGTGGCTAAAACTTCCAAAACTATGTTGAATAAGAGTGGTGAGAGTGGGCAACCTTGTCTTATTCCTGATCTTAGTGGAAATGGTTTCAGTTTTTCACCATTGAGGATGATGTTGGCTGTGGGTTTGTCATATATGGCCTTTATTATGTTGAGGAAAGTTCCCTCTATGCCTACTTTCTGCAGGGTTTTTATCATAAATGGGTGTTGAATTTTGTCGAAATCTTTCTCTGCATCTATTGAGATGATCATGTGGTTTCTCTCCTTCAATTTGTTAATATGGTGTATCATGTTGATTGATTTGCGTATACTGAAGAATCCTTGCGTTCCTGGAAAAAACCCCACTTGATCATGGTGTATGACCCTTTTAATGTGCTGTTGAATTCTGTTTGCTAGTATTTTGTTGAGGATTTTTGCATCTATGTTCATTAGTGATATTGGCCTGTGGTTTTCTTTCTTTGTGACATCCTTGTCTGGTTTTGGTATCAGGGTGATGGTGGCCTCGTAGAATGAGTTTGGAAGTGTTCCTCCCTCTGCTATATTTTGGAAGAGTTTGAGAAGGATAGGTGTTAGCTCTGCTCTAAATGATTGATAGTGTTCGCCTGTTAAGCAATCTGGTCCTGGGGTTTTGTTTGTTGGAATTTTTTTTTTTTTTTTTTTTTTTTTTGTGATACACGGGCCTCTCACTCTTGTGGCCTCTCCCATCGTGGAGCACAGGCTCTGGACGCACATGCTCAGTCTCCATGGCTCTCGGGCTCAGCTGCTCCACAGCATGTGGGATGCTTCTGGACCAGAGCACAAACCCGTGTCCCCTGCATCGGCAGGCAGACTCTCAACCACTGCGCCACCAGGGAAGCCCCTGTTGGCAGATTTTTAATCACAATTTCAGTTTCAGTGCTTGTGATTGGCCTGTTCATATTTTCTATTTCTTCCTGATTCACTCTTGGCAGGTGTGCATTTCTAAGAATTTGTCCATTTCTTCCAGGTTGTCCATTTTATTGGCATATAGTTGCTTGTAGTAATCTCTCATGATCTTTTGTATTTCTGCAGTGTCAGTTGTTGCTTCTCCTTTTTCATTTCTAAGTCTATTGATTTGAGTCTTCTCGCTTTTTTTCTTGATGAGTCTGGTTAATGGTTTATCAATTTTGTTTATCTTCTCAAAGAACCAGCTTTTAGTTTTATTGATCTTTGTTATTGTTTCCTTCATTTCTTTTTCATTTATTTCTGATCTGATATTTATGATTTATTTCCTTCTGCTAACTTTGGGTTTTTTGTTCTTGTTGCTCTAATTGCTTTAGGTGCAAGGTTAGGTTGTTTATTCGGGATGTTTCCTGTTTCTTAAGGTAGGATTGTATTGCTATAAACTTCCCGCTTAGAACTGCTTTTGCTGCATTCCATAGGTTTTGGGTCATCATGTCTCCATTGTCATTTGCTTCTAGGTATTTTTTTTTCCTCTTTGATTTCTTCGGTGATCACTTCGTTATTATGTAGTGTATTGTTTAGCCTCCATGTGTTTGTATTTTTACAGATCTTTTCTTGTAATTGATATGTAGTCTCATAGCATTGTTGTCGGTAAAGATACTTGATACAATTTCAATTTTCTTAAATTTACCAAGGCTTGATTTGTGACCCAAGATATAATCTATCCTGGAGAATGTTCCATGAGCACTTGAGAAAAATGTGTATTCTGTTGTTTTTGGATGGAATGTCCTATAAATATCAATTAAGTCCAACTTGTTTAATGTGTAATTTAAAGCTTCTGTTTCCTTATTTATTTTCATTTTGGACGATTTGTCCATTGGTGAAAGTTGGGTGTTAAAGTCCCTTACTATGAATGTGTTACTGTCGATTTCCCCTTTTATGGCTGTTAGTATTTGCCTTATGTATTGAGGTGCTCGTATGTTGGGTGCATAAATATTTACAATTGTTATATCATCTTCTTGTTTCGATCCCTTTATCATTATGTAGTGTCCTTCTTTGTCTCTTCTAATAGTCTTTATTTTCTAGTCTATTTTGTCTGATATGAGAATTGCTACTCCAGCTTTCTTTTGGTTTCCATTTGCATGGAACATCTTTTTCCATCCCTTTACTTTCAGTCTGTATGTGTCTCTAGTTCTGAAGTGGGTCTCTTGTAGACAGCATCTGTATGTCCTGTCACTCCCTTCTGCCTTGCACAGTTTCTGCTGAAAGATCAGCTGTTAACCTTATGGAGAGTCCCTTGTGTTTTTTTTTTTGTTTGTTTGTTTTTCCCTTGATGCTTTTAATATGTTTTCTTTGTATTTAATTTTTGATAGTTTGATTAATATATGTTTTGGCGTGTTTCTCCTTGGATTTATCCTGTATGGGACTCTCTGTGCTACCTGGACTTGGTTAACTATTTCCTTTCCCATATTAGGGAAGTTTTCAACTATAATCTCTTCAAATATTTTCTCAGTCCCTTTCTTTTCTCTTCTTCTTCTGGAACCCCTATAATTCGAATGTTGGTGCATTTAATGTTGTCCCAGATGTCTCTGAGACTGTCCTCAGTTCTTTTCATTCTTTTTTCTTTATTCTGCTCTGCAGTAGTTATTTCCACTATTTTATCTTCCAGGTCACTTATCCGTTCTTCTGCCTCAGCTATTCTGCTATTGATCCCTTCTAGAGAATTTTAAATTTCATTTATTGTGTTGGTCATCATTGTCTGTTTGCTCTTTAGTTCTTCTATGCCCTTGTTAAACATGCCTTATTTTGTCTATTCTATTTCCAAGATTTTGGATCATCTTTACTATCATTATTCTGAATCGTTTTTCAGGTAGACTGCCTATTTCCTCTTCATTTATTATGCCTGGTGGGATTTTACCTTGCTCCCTCATCCTCTGTGTGTTTTTCAGTCTTCTCATTTTGCTTAACTTACTGTGTTTGGGGTCTCCTTTTTGCAGGCTGCAGGTTCGTATTTCCCATTGTTTTTGGTCTTTCCCAGTGGCTAAGGGTGGTTCAGTGGGTTGTGTAGGCTTCCTAGTGGAGGGGACTAGTGCCTGTGCTCTGGTGGATGAGGCTGGATCTTGTCTTTCTTGTGGGCAGGTCCACATCTGGTGTTGTGTTTTGGGTGTCTGTGGCCTTATTATGATTTTACGCAGCTTCTCTTCTAATGGATGGGGCTGTGATCCTGTCTTGCTAGTTGTTTGGCATAGGGTGTCCAGCAATGTAGCTTGCTGGTCGTTGAGTGAAGCTGGGTCTTGACATTGAGATGGCGATCTCTGAGATTTTCACTGTTTGATATTATGTGGTACTTGGAAGTCTTTTGTGGACCAGTGTCCTGAAGTTGGGTCTCCCGCCTCAGAGGCACAGCACTGACTCCTGGCTGAAGCACTAAGAGCTTTTCAGAAACATGGCTCGGAATAAAAGGGAAAAACATATAGAAAGAAATAAAGAAAGAGGATAAAATAAAATAAAATAAAGTAGAGTAAAATAAAATATAATTATTAAAATAAAAAATAATTATTAAGAAAAAAAATTAAAAAGTAAAGAAAAAACCGGACAGACAGACCCCTAGGACAAATGGTGAAAGCAAGGCTATACAGACAAAATCACACACAGAAGCATACACATACACACTCAGAAAAAGAGAGAAAGGGGAAAAAAATAATATATCTTTGCTCCCAAAGTCTACCTCCTCAATTTGGGATGATTCGTTGTCTATTCAGGTATTCCACAGATGCAGGGAACATCAAGTTGACTGTGTAGATTTCATCTGCTGCTTCTGATGCTGCTGGGGTAGATTTCCCTTTCTCTTCTTTGTTTGCACAGCTCCCACCATTCAGCTTTGGATTTGGACCTGCCTCTGCATGTAGGTTGCCTGAGGGTGTTTGTTCTTCGCTTAGACAGGACGAGGTTAAAGGAGCAGTTGATTCGGGGGCTCTGGCTCTTTCAGGCTGGGGGGAGGGAGGGGTACTGAGTTCGGGGTGAGCCTGCGGCAGCAGAGTCCAGCGTGATGTTGCACCAGCCTGAGGCGCGCCGTGCGTTCTCCTGGGGAAGTTGTCCCTGGATCAAGGTGCCCTGGCAGTGGCGGGCTGCTCAGGCTCCCGGGAGGGGAGCTTGCACACAGGCTTATTGGTGGCTGCAGCAGCAGCCTCGGTGTTACATGCCCGTCTCTGGGGTCCGCACCAATAGCCATGGCTCACGCTCGTCTCTGGAGCTCCTTTAAGCAGCGCTCTTAATCCCCTCTCCTTGTGCACCAGGAAACAAAGAGGGTAGAAAAAGTCTCTTGCCTCTTCGGCAGTTCCAGACCTTTTCCCGGACTCCCTACCTGCTAGCCGTGGTGCATTAGCCCCCTTCAGGCTCTATTCATGCCGCCAATCCCAGTCCTCTCCCTGGGATCTGACTTCCGAAGCCCGAGCCTCAGCTTCCCGCCCCTGGCCGCCCCAGCGAGTGAGCAGACAAGCCTCTGGTGAGTGCTGGTGTGTGCTGGTCAGCACCAATCCTCTGTGGGGAATCTCTCTACTTTGCCCTCTGCACCCCTGTTACTGCGCTCTCTTCCGTGGCTCCAAAGCTTCCCCCCTCTGCCACCCGCAGTCTCCGCCTGCAAAGGGGCTTCTAGTGTGTGGAAACCTTTCCTCCTTCACAGCTCCCTCCCACTGGTGCAGGTCCCATCCCTATTCTTTGTCTCTGTTTTTTCTTTTTTCTTTTGCCCTACCCAGGTACGTGAGGAGTTTCTTGCCTTTTGGGAGGTCTGAGGGCTTCTGCCAGCATTCAGTAGGTATTCTATAGGAGCGGTTCCACCTGCAGATGTATTTCTGATGTATTTGTGGGGAGGAAGGTGATCTCCACGTCTTACTCTTCTGCCATCTTGAAGCTTAAGCTCTACAAAAGCAGTTCTTAAGGAACCACATAGGAACCAAAAATAGTAACTTGTTAATTCTTGAGTCATAGAGGATATCAACTTCTCCAATCAGAATATACCAAAAAGTAGAGAACATAGACAAATGTGTACTTGGGAAATGTACAGCTGCAAAATAGGTAGAATAATAAATGAATCAAATATTCTACTAACAGAGATATGTTAGGCAAAATTCTACATGACCCCGTATACACATGCCTTTCCCAGTTATTCAGTCAAATACTAATTTAGACACTACTATGAAGGATTTTGCAAATGTAATTGAGGTCACAAACCAGTTGACCTTTTTTTTTTTTTTTTTTCCAGTTGACCTTAAGGTAGGAAAATAGCCTGATGTGCCTGACCTAATCACATAATCTCTTTAAATATGATGTACAGAGAGATATGAGAGGTTAGAGATCCAAAGCATGAGAAGGATTTAGCATGCTTCCATCTGAGGATGAAAAACCACATGGCAAGGCAAGTGGGTGGTCTCTAGAAGCTGAAGCAGATGACAGCAAAAAGGACACAAGGACTTCAGTTCTATGACAGCAAAAACTGAATTCTGAAGATAATGAGAATAAACTTGTGAGTAGAATTTTTTTTAGAGCCTCCAGAAGATTTGCCTGACCAATCTTGTGATTTTGACCTTACAATACCTTGAGCAGAGATCCCAGCAATGTCATGTTGAACTTCTGACCTTCATTGAGGCAATAAATGGTATTATCTTAAGTTGCAATGTTTGCTGTCATTTGTCTTGCAGTAATAAACATTAATACAAAAATTGTAGAAGTACAATGAAATAACCCCTAAGAATCAGTAGAAAAGAAGTTATAAAAATGACAAAATAACTTAATAAATAAGGATAGTTAGAAATGAGAACATATATAAAGCTAGTTATTTGAACACTATAATTAAATATACAAACCTCTGAAAGATAATCATGAAAAAGTGTGTGAAAATAGTAATTCACAATATTAGGCACGTGAAAAAAGATAAAACTTCAGACATAGAAAAATTAGTTTTCAGATTAATTATGTACATGAAATCATGATCATGAAATTTAAGTACTCAAGGAAATAGCAAAATTTTTGTTACAAAGTTAAATTGTTACATTGACCAGAGAAATTCCTCAAATCATTTCCTGACCCAGATGGTTTCATAGATGAATTTGTACAAACTTTTAAAAATACAAAATTTATTTGCTTTTCAATCTTTTCCAAGGTACAGAAAAATAAAAGAAATTTCCCAATTCATTTTATGAAGTTAATATGATGCTGCTACCAACTCCTAACAAACATTAAATAAATAGAATAAAACAAAAATGACACAACAACATACAAAGAAATTCACTTTATGGATATAGATGAATGATACATACAGTAGTAGTGAATCAAATATAACAGAATATTACATTTATAAAGTACCATCATAAAGAGAAGTTCTCTGTGAGAACTCAAGAGATTTTCATTACTAGAAAGTAAATTACCATAACCAATCATTACATGGGAGAAGGGGAGAACCTTGGTGATTTTTATGATGGAAGCTAAAAGGCTTCACCAATTGAATTCAATTTCTGATAGAAAAGAAATATTTCCTTATTAAATAGTATCATGATATATTTTTTCTTCAACAAGTACAGGGGAAATTTTCAAGCCAAGCCTGGTTGGAGTTGCAATGTGAGTTTTTAGAATATTTTCCCATTTTAAAAACAGTAAGAATGATAAATGAAGTAGTGGAGTAAATGGAGTTAAAAGGTCTATGGTTTATGCAGTAGCAAGAAAGTGGTAAAATAACTTGTTTTAGCCTGTCGTAAGTATAGGATGAGTTCTATAATCTCTAGGGAAGTCACTAGAAATAGTTACAGAATATATAACTAAAGAGTTCATTTAAGAAAAAAAATATTTTGCTAAATCAAAAGTCAGAAAGAAAACAGTAAAAAAGAAACATTGTAGGATGGCAGACATAAATACAGCTATATCAGTTAATACATTAAATGTAAATAGGTTAAATTCATCAAGTAAAAGACTAAGATGGTGAAGGTAAAAAGCAACTATATTACTCAGCCATAAAATGAAACGAAATTGAATTATCTGTAGTGAGGTGGATGGACCTAGAGTCTGTCATACAAAATGAAGTAAGTCAGAAAGAGAAAAACAAATACCGTGTGCTAATGCATATATACGGAATTTTTTTTAAAAAGAAAAAAAAAATTGGTACTGATGAACCTAGTTGCAGGGCAGGAATAAAGAGGTAGACATAGAGAATGGACTTGATGACATGGGGTGGAGGGTGAAGCTGCAGTGAAGTGAGAGTAGCATCGACATATATACATTACCAAATGTAAAATAGTTGACTGGTGGGAAGCAGCAGCATAGCACAGGGAGATCGGCTCAGTGCTTTGCAATAACCTAGAGGGGTGGGATAGGGAGGATGGGAGGGAGGCTCAAGAGGGAGGGGATATGGGGACATGTGTATGCATGTGACTGATTCGCTTTGTTGTACAACAGAAACCAACACAGTATTGTGAAGCAATTATATTCCAATAAAGATCTATTAAAAAAAACAACTATATATTGCTTATGAGACATACTTTTTGTATAAGAACACAAAATAGTTGAAAGAGAAATGTTGGAAAATGATAGCATGAAACATTGACAAAGAGAAAGTTGGTGTTGCTATACTAATATAAGACAAAATAGACCTCAGGGTAAGAGCACTACTAGAGATAAGAGGGCCATATTAAAATATTTAAAAAGTCAATTCAATAGGAAGATATTACAATCTCAAATATCATAAATTCATATTACAGAACAAAAAGGAGAAAAGAGGAAATCCACAATCATTTAACACACTTCCTTCTATAACTGACAGAAGAAATGTGCGCACAAAAAATTAGAAGATATAAACAACTATATTTTTAAGCACAATCTAATTGATATGTAGAAAACACTTCACTGAGAACAACAGAATATATATTTTTAATTACACATGTATAAAATTTACCCATATGCTAGGCTGAAAATAAAGCCTCAACATAGCTTTGTGCAGTGGCAGTATCGTAGCCAATGAGGTTTATCCGACGCACAATTATTGCTAATTGAAAGCCTCAACATAATCCAAAAACTTGAAATTATCCAGTTATGTTTTTTGATGAGAGTGGAATTTATCTAGAAATCAATAATGAAAATAGAATCAGAAAAACCCAACTGCCTGATATAAAATAATACATTTCTAAATAATTCAAGGTACAAATAGGAAATAAAAACAGAAAATATTTTGAAGGAACTAACAATAAATATCTGAAACAACAAAACATGTGTGGTGTAGTACTTTTCATTTTCAGCCAAGGTGGTATAGCAAGACCAAATCTACGCTCTTCTTCAACAACAAAGGAAAGAGGAGAAAATACGAAACAACATTCCAGACATTGGAAAACAATGAAGAAATGCAAGCCATATGACGAGGATAACAAACAAGGTGACCTGTACACTTACAGGAACTAACTACTAGAAGCATGTCTAGCCTGCAATGCCAGAGAGATAACCCAGATTTAAGGGCTTGCAGAACTGAGGAGCCAAAGAAGGGAGTTGGGGAGGCCACAGCAGTAAGAATTTGTAGAGAAGTTATATTCTCATACTACATTTTAACTATTTGTTATGGTGTGTGATGAAATAAGAACAAATATGTAGACTAAAATTTAGAAATGCATTCATGCAGTTTACATTAGATAAATAAGGAAGTAAGAAGCAAATTCATTTATTACATCAAAAACTTTAAATATTGATTTGTATGGTGGTGGTTAAAAATGTGCAAAAACTATATTTGAGATAAGAGTTTTTTACACATAACTTTTTGCTTAGTTACAATTGAAGAAAAGATTATCAATACAATAGTTCTTGTCTATATTAATCACCCATATACACATTTTAAGTAAACAATTTACAGAAATTTTATAGTTATTTTTCTATGTAATATTTCTTGTGGTTATATTTATTGAAATGCAGCTTTATGTTCATTAAATCTAAAAATAAATAATTTGGGTTTGCATTTTGTATGTCTTTGCATTTTCATTTTATTTTTGTAGTTATTTCATTATTTTTAACAAAAATATTGGTACCTGAGGTACTGGGGAGAAAAGGAAACAACCAAAAATCTGGTTCTTTACTACAGATATTTTGAAATGTATTCTCCTGGAGAAGGAATATACTTCTCTTGTTCAAACTTTTCTTAGTATTGCTTTATATCTAAAAATATATGCTGTATATATACTGTTCACTACTGTATATATACTGTACTCAATACATATTTCTGGTTGAGGCATTATGGTAAACTTCTTAAATTAGTTAAAGAATTTCAAATACCAAAGATGATCTCATTGTAACATCATTTAAACCAAAATTGATTAATACAAATTTTACCTAAAGTATGCTTTAAAAAAAAAATTCTCTCCCACTTGACTGATAAAATTAATTGACTGCTTTTGAATTGTGAACAGAGCCACTATTATGAAGGGCATTTTTGGATTTAATTTTTCAGGTGTTTAACACAATTATTCTCCTCCCTTGTTAGTGGACATAAATGACATATACTAAGAATAAACACATAAAACTCTGTAAGAATACTGATAGCATTTGAGTACCTGGTTCATATGCCCCAGACTAGACAGTGAGGCTGCACTTCATCTTGCCTTTCCTTAGCTAGGCTAGTTCACCCAATAATACTCTGTATCATAGATGACCTGAGATGCATCTCTGACACATACAAAGAATCTTGGGAAAAACAGTAGACATGTTTTCCCTTTAGTTGTTCAGACACATAGAGCAGATTTTTGCCTGTTCACATTTTCACATTTTCCTGTATTCAAAGTGTTTGGTGCTTCTAACTTCACTGCATAATGTTAGGGTCAGAGAGGTCCAAGTGTTGAAAGGAAATCTATAACATAAGTCTGAAGTTCATTAGTAAAATCAAGTTATATTCCATCTATATCTCCACAAAGAATTACCAGAAAAAAAGAAAGAAAAGAGGAAAATCACCAGGATGAAATGAGGATTTATCTGGCTTCTCCAAGTGTTCTTAGTAATGTTTTATGTCTGAATTTCAAAGAATATTCTTGGAATTCTTCTGCCCATGTGGCTGTTTATAAACATTTATAGATTGAAGGGATGCATGATTAATATCTGTTCTGAACACTTTCATGATAGTAAATTTATCTGTTCTTCAGGTAAACTATAGGTTCCTCATTGGTCTCACTGACAGTCTGACAAAAATGCATTTGTTTTGACTTTAGATTGTATGGGTTCATTGGTTGCTGTCTAAGTATAGATAATTCTTCATTCACTCTCTCAGTTACTACCATTGTGCTTGTGCTGTGTTGAAATAATCATGCCTTTTCCCCAGGAGAGCTCACAGTATAGTGATATTAATCTGCAAACAAACCATTGCAAACTACTGTGATGATTTCCCTGAAAAGAGGTAGTGTAACGTGATGGTTTTAAAGTCCAGTTCTGGAGCCAGACTACCTAGGATTGATTCCTGACTCTGCCACTTGCTTGTTGTGTGACAATGGGCTAGGAAGAAGAAGAAGAGGAGGAGGAGGAGGAAAAGAAGAAGAATAAGAAGTTACTGCAACAGAGTAGTTGTGAGTTTATATAAAACAATGTAGGTAAAAGTCTTAGATACTGCCTGGCACACAGTGACTATTCAATAAAAGTTAATTTTTATGCCAACTTGGGATAAAGAGAGGAATCATTACCTCTGTTTAACTGATGTATGTTGAGGGTGGGAGTTTGTTAGAAAAGGTTTCATGGAATTAGAGATTCTCATTTCTTTTTTTCATTCAGGGACTATAAACTGAGAACATATGTGCCACATGTTCTTTTACACACTGGGGATAGCAGCAGATAGATTAATAAAGTCATTACACTCTGAGCATATATTTCAGTCCAGGAGATAGACCATAAAAAGTGAAAAACAAAACTAAACAAAATATATAATTTCAATAAGTAGTAAGTGCTATGAAGAAAATAAAGCAGGCTAAAGGAATAGACAGTGATGAGGTTTTCTACTATTTTAGGCAGAATCACAAGCAAGACCTCTCAGAGGAGATGGCATTGAGCAGAAACTTAAATGATTTGATTAAGGCTTGTCTAGTTCTAGTGAGAGATTACTACAAAAAGAGACCTGGAATTTGCCAGCTTTGAGGAATAGCAAGAAGGTGAATTTGGAGGGATAGTGAAGAGCCAGATTATAATATGCTGAGTGCTAGTAAAATAAAGACTGTGGATTTTTCATTCAAAGTGTTAGGAGAAGTTCTGGAGAGGAGGGAAGTTAAACAGTTGGGTGATGTCATTAAGAGATCCCTCTTGTTATTGTGTGGAAAAAGATGGCAAAAGAGCAAGAACAGAAACAGAGAAACCTCTGAGGTGATATTGCAATAGTCCAGGCCAGAGGAGATGATGGTTTGCACTTAAGTTTACAAATGGGGAGAATTTGCTCAGAACATGGATCCTCAAGGTGAGAAATAAAAATAATCTTCCAGAATAGAAACAAGTACAAATGCATGGACCCTAGAAATAACATAGTTATTTTAGAAAAATTGTACATTAAAATCTTGCACAGTTTAAATAATTCTCTTCTACTTGTTTTATAATAAAGTGCCTAAAATAAAATGATGTTTGTTGGTGCTTTTAATGTATGGAGACATGGTTAGAATTTTTCTTACAGCTCTCTAAGTCCAAACTTAATACCATATCTGTAGTCTCTTAATAGAAACATGAACCAGTTGTGAGATCTGTGAGGATTTCCTAATAATGCTCAACTACAAGGAACAAAATTGGAGGAAATCTTCACTTGCTTTGGGGAGGATAGTTTATTCCTGGGAAAGTTCTCTTCTTCACCTTGCATAATATATGTGTAAAAATAAGTCATCATTCTAAAAATGTTGTCCAGTAATTTCTTTCTAAGAATGGAATATAAGTAATAGAGGTAGCCAAGAATAAGGTTTTTGTTATTTTTTAAAATATATAGCTGATTATAGCATAAAAAATAAAATTCTTTAATGTAGGTAAAATTAGCAATAAACAGGTATGCCTTTTACACTATTCTTCATGCAAATAAATTGAACACCTCCCCCAATATAAAATGTAGAAATATTTTCCCAGTGTGAAGAAGATATTAACTGTGTTTTAAAATATGTAACAATATGTGAACTTCTGATTGTTAGCAAGACTTAATATGGCAAGATCTCTTTCTACATTCATAAACATATAACCTGTTCTCATTCAATAATTTATATTTTTATGTTAAATATTTCTAAGTAAGAAAAACTCACTTCCTTTCACTGAATATATATATATATATATATATATATTTCATTTGAAATACTTCATTAATAAAACATTCCTTCTTAAGAGAACTAGTTTTGCGATGCTCTTTTTTGAAAATAACAGTTAGAAACTATGTTTTTTTAAACATAATATTATACACCAATTGACCTCAATACTGAAAAAAGACTTTACATATAAATGCTCTGCATGAAAAGAGGCAGTAAGGATAGTCATAAAAGGTGATGCTATAATTTTCCAATGAAAAGCTACTTTAGTATAGTATACTTCAGTATCAGGTAATTATAACTGAAATAAGAAGTTCAGCAATCAGAAACTCCTTTATAATCTGCACATAGATTATGAAATAATCAAATAAATAATATTATACCATTTAGCCTCACCTGTCAGTGTAATTCACTAAGAGTGTTCTGATAATAAATTAATATTGACTTTCACATTTAATGAGTTCATTACAATTGTCATTAATGTAATACTTAAATTCATAGTGAAATATAAATTAATTTAATAAGAGATCTATATTGTACAATTAACCACTTATTGCTACAGAAAGTACACTCATACAGTGTCTGTTATCATTTCTTCTGCTACAATAAATAGTTCACATCTCTACTTAAATAAAAAAGTACATATCATTTCAAAGTTCAATATATTTCTGCTACTAACTTCTTGTGTCCCAGCCCTATACTCTTATTTTTTTCAAATATCCATATCTTCTTTCTCCAAAAATACCTTTTACTCTCTTATTTATAGAGCATTTAGGTCTGTATAATCATGTGGCTTTCACTACTAATTGTGCCTTTTATCATGCCTTTCACCATACATAGGATATTGATATATTTAACAGAATTTATTTGCTTTATGCTTATGTCTGTACTATATTTTAGGTCTTAGACTGTAAACCCCTAGAGGGAAGGGAACATGAAACCTGGAAGGTTTTTAAAAGCTTAGAAAATAATTTTTTAAGATGATAAATTATTTAATATGTGTATTCTCAAGAATACTATTGACTTTATTTTCATTAGAAGGATAAAATTATGGCATCATTTATTATATATCTCAACTTTACTATTTTATTCTTGATTTATCATGTCTGTTCAGCCCTAGATAAAAGATTAACTTCTCTTTTAATAGACTGTTATCCCATTTATGACACACAATGTTATAGCCTATATCAGTTGATATAGTTTAAATTATGTTGCATCAACAAATAACTCCCAAATCTTGGTTCTTGTTCATGTTTAATGCAGTTGGGTCAGAGGTCTTTGGCTCAAATAACCAGATTAATTAATGTTTTAAAATTATTTAATTATTCCATCTCAACAACAGTCTTAGAGATTTGCTATGACAGAAGAAGAAGATTGGAGAATTGAGCACAATTAATTAAATGCTTTATTTTAAGAAAGAATTCCATTCACATTTTATTTACCAGTACTAATCACATGGCCATACCTAACTTCAAAGAGGCAGGAAAGCACAATTCTCTGTGTACTGAGCAATGGAAAAATTGGTCAACAATAGTAACATCAATTTGTCATTTAGTATATTCTGATGACATTATTTGTCCAATAGTTGGGATACAATAATTATTTTTATTGTTTAAAAATTTATTTTACAGAGGCTCAGCTGCGAAGGCCCTGACAAAGTCAGGACTTGGTACATGAGACGTTCCTTTCCGTGCTCATTCAAGTAGTGCTCTGCTTCAGCCGTGTAGCTGACAGGGTTTTAGTGCTCTGGCCGGTGTCAGACCTGAACCTCTGAGGTGGGAGAGCCAAGGTCAGGACATTGGAACACCAGGGACTTCCTGGGCCTACATAATATCAAATGACTAAAGCTCTCCCCGAGATCTCCATTTCAATGCTAAGACCCAGCTCCACCCAACAACCAGCAAGCTACAGTGCTTGACACCGTATGCCAAACAACTAGCAAGACAGGTATACAAACCCACCAATTAGCAGTGAGACTGCCTAAAATCATAATAAGTTTGCAGACACCCCAAAGCACACCACCAGACATTGTCCTTCCCACCAGAGAGACAAGATCCAGCCTCATCCACCAGAACACAGGCATCAATCCCCTCTACCAGGAAGCCTACACAATCCACTGAACCAACATTTCCCACTCAGAGCAGACACCAAAAACAACAGGAACTACAAACCTGCAGCCTGCAAAACGGACACCCCAAACACAGTAAGTTAAGTAAAATGAGAAGACAGAGAAATATGCAGCAGATTAAGGACAAAAGTAAAACCTACCAGACCAAACAAATGAAGAGGAAATAGGCAGTCTACCTGAAAAACAATTCAGAGTCATGATAGTAAAGATGATCCAAAATCTTGAAAATATAATGGAGAAAATACAAGAAACATTTAACAAGGATCTTGAAGAAGTAAAGAGCAAACAAACAATGATGAACAACAAAATAAATAAAATTAAAAATTCTCTAGAAGAAATCAATAGCATAATAAAGGAGGCAGAGGAACGGATAAGTGATGTGGAAGATAAAATAGTAGAAATAACAACTGCAGAGCAGAATAAAGAAAAAAGAATGAAAAAAATTGAGGACAATCTCATAGACCTCTGGGACAACATTAAACGTGCCAACATTTGAATTATAGGGGTCCCAGAAGAAGAAGAGAAAAAAGACGGGGCTAAAAAAATATTTGAAGAGATTATAGTTGAAAACTTCCCTAATATGGGTAAGGAAAGACGCAATCAAGTCCAGGAAGCAGAGTCCCATAGAGGATAAATCCAAGGAGAAACATGCCAAGACACATATTAATCAAACTATCAAAAATTAATTACAAAGAAAAAATTTTAAAAGCAGCAAAGGAAAAGCAACAATTAACATACAAAGGAATCCCCATAAGGTTAAAAGCTGATCTTTCAGCAGAAACTCTGCAAGCCAGAAGGGACTGGCAGGATATATTTAAAGTGATGAAAGGGAAAAAAACACAACCAAGATTACTCCACCCAGCAAGAATCTCATTCAGATTTGATGGAGACATTAAAACCTTTACAGACAAGCAAAAGCTAAGAGATTTCAACATCAGCAAACCACCTCTACAACAAATGCTAAAGAAACATCTCTAGGCAGTAAACAAAAAAAAGAAAGAGACCTAAAATAACAAACCCAAGACAATTAAAAAAAATGGTAATAGGAACATACATATCAATAATAACCTTGAATGTAAATGGATTAAATGCCCCAACTAAAAGACACAGATGGGCTGAATGGATACAAAAACAAGACCCAAATATATGCTGTCTACAAGAGACCCACTTCAGACCTAGGAAAACATACAGGCTGAAAGTGAGGGGTTGGAAAAAGATATTCCATGCAAATAGAAATGAAAAGAAAACCAGGATAGCAATACTCATATCAGATAAAATGGACCTTAAAATAAAGAATGCTACAAAAGACAAGAAAGGACAGTACATAATGATCAAGGGATCAATCCAAGAAGATATAATAATTATAAATATATACGCACCCAATCTAGGAGCACCTCAATACATAAGGCAAATGCTAACAGCCATAAAAGGGGAAATTGAAAGTAACACAATCATAGTAGGGGACTTTAACACCCACTTTCACCAATGGACAGATCATCCAAAATGAAAACAAATAAGGAAGCACAAGCTTTAAATGATATATTCAACAAGATGGACTTAATTGATATTTATAGGATATTCCATCCAAAAACAGCAGATTACACTTTCTTCTCAAGTGCTCATGGAACATTCTCCAGGATAGATCATATCTTGGGTCACAAATCAAGCCGTGGTAAATTTAAGAAAATTGAAATTTTATCAAGTATCCTTTCTGACCACAACACTATGAGGCTAGATATAAATTACAGGAAAAAATCTGTAAAATATACAAACACATGGAGGCTAAACAATACTCTACTAAATAACCAAGAGATCACTGAATAAATCAAAGAGGAAATCAAAAAGTACCTAGAAACAAATGACAATGAAAACACAATGACCCAAAACGTATGGGGTGCAGCAAAAGCAGTACAAAGAGGGAACTTTATAGCAATACAATCCTGCCTCAAGAAACAAGAAACATCTCAAATAAACAAACTAAACTTACACCTAAAGCAATTACAGAAAGAAGAACAAAACCCCCCAAAGTTAGCAGAAGGAAAGAAATAAACATCAGATCAGAAATAAAAGAAAAAGCAATGAAGGAAATGATAGCAAAGATCAACAAAACTAAAAGATGGTTCTTTGAGAAGATAAGCAAAATTGATAAACCATTAGCCAGACTCATCAAGAAATAAAGGGAGCAGACTCACATCAATAGAATTAGAAATGAAAAAGGAGAAGTAACAAATGACACTGCAGAAATACAAAGGATCATGAGAGATTACTACAAGCAAGTATATGCTAATAGAATGTACAACCTGGGGGCTTCCCTGGTGGCGCAGTGGTTGAGAGTCCGCCTGCCGATGCAGGGGACACGGGTTTGTGCCCCAGTCCAGGAAGATCCCACATGCCAAGGAGCAGCTGGGCCCATGAGCCATGGCTGCTGAGCCTGCGCATCTGGAGACTGTGCTCTGCAACGAGAGAGGCCACAACAGTGAGAGGCCCGCATACAGCAAAAAAAAAAAAAAAAAAAAAATGTACAGCCTGCAAGAAATGGGCAAATTCTTAGAAAAGCACAACTTTCTGAGACAGAACCAGGAAGAAATAGAAAATATAAACAGACCAATCACAAGCTCTGAAATTGTAATTGTGATTAAAAATATTCCAACAAACAGTAGCCCAGGACCAGATGGCTTCAGAGGTGAATTCTATCAAACATTTAGAGAAGAGCTAATGCCTATCCTTCTCAAACTCTTCCAAAATATAGCAGAGAAAGGAACACTCCCAAACTCATTCTATGATGCCAGCATCACCCTGATACCAAAACCAGAAAAAAATGCCACACAAAAACTACTAGCCAATATCAGTGATGAACATAGATGTAAAAATCCTGAACGAAATACTAGCAAACAGAATCCAACAGCACATTAAAAGGATCATATTCCATGATCAAGTGGGGTTTATCCTAGGAATGCAAGGATTCTTCAATATACACAAGTCAATCAATGTGATAAACCATATCAACAAATTGAAGGAAAAAAACATATGATCATCTCAATACATGCAGAAAAAGCTTTTGAAAATATTCAGCACCCACATATGACAAAAACCCTCTAGAAAATAGGCATAGAGGGAACTTACCTCAACATAATAAAGGCCATAATTATCACAAACTCACAGCCATCATCATTCTCAATGGTGATAAACTGAAACCGTTTCCACTAAGATCAGGAACAAGACAAGGTTGCCCACTCTCACCACCTTTATTCAACATAGTTTTGGAAGTTTTAGCCACAGCAATCAGAGAAGAAACAGAAATAAAAGGAATCCTAATCAGAAAAGGAAAGTAAAACTGTCACTATTTGCATATGACATGATACTATACATAGACAATCCTAAAGATGCTACCAGAGAACTACTAAAGCTAATCAATGAATTTGGTAAAGCAGCCAGATACAAGATTAATGCACAGAAATCTCTTTCATTCTTATACACTAATGATGAAATATCTGAAAGAGAAATTAAGGAAACTCCCATTTACCATTGCAACAAAAAGAATAAAATACGTAGGAATGAACCTACCTAAGGGGACAAAAGACCTGTATGCAGAAAATTATAAGAAACTGATGAAAGAAATTAAAGATGATACACGCAGATGGAGAGATATACCATGTTCTTGGATTGGAAGAATCAACATTGTGAAAATGACTATACTACCAAAAGCAGTCTACAGATCCAATGTAATCCCTATTGAATTACCAATGGCATTTTTTACAGAACTAGAACAAAAAAAATCTTAAAATTTGTAAGGAGACACAAAAAATCCCAAATAGCCAAAGCAATCTTGAGGGAAAAAATCGGATCTGGAGGGATCAAACTCCCTGACTTCAGATTATACTATAAAGCTACAGTAATCAGGACAATATGGTACTGCAGAAAAACAGAAATATAGGTCAATGGAACAAGACAGAAAGCCCAGAGATAAACCCATGCACCTATGGTCAACTAATCTTTGACAAAGGAGGCAAGGATATACAATGGAGAAAATACAGTCTCTTCAATATGTGGTGCTGGGAAAACTGGACAGCTATATGCAAAAGATTGAAATTAGAACATCCTCTAACACCGTACACAAAAAAAAACTCAAAATGTATTAAAGACCTAAATGTAAGACCGGACACTATAAAACTCTTAGAGGCAAACATAGGAAGAACACTATTTGACATAAATCACAGCAAGATCTTTTTTGACCCACCTCCTAAAGTAATGGAAATAAAAAGAAAAATAAACAAGTGGGACCTAATGAAACTTAAAAGCTTTTGCACAGCAAAGGAGACTATAAACAAGATGAAAAGACAACTCTTGGGAGAAAATATTTCCCAACGAATAAATGGACAAAGGATTAATCTCCAAAATATACAAGAAGCTCATGCAGCTCAATATCAAAAACAAAGAAACAAGCCAATCCAAAAATGGGCAGAAGACCTAAATAGACATTTCTTCAAAGACGATATACAGATTGACAACAAGCACATGAAAGTTTGCTCAACATCACTAATCATTTGAGAAATGCAAGTCAAAGCTACAATGACGTATCACCTCACACCAGTCAGAATGGCCATCATCAAAAAATCTACAAACAATAAACGCTGGAGAGGGTGTGGAGAAGAGGGAACCCTCTTGCACTCTTGGTGGGAATGTAAATTGATATAGCCACTATGGAGAACAGTATGGAGGTTCCTCAAAAATCTAAAAGAACTACCATACAACCCAGCAATCCCACTACTGGACATATACCCTGAGAAAACCATAATTGAAAAAGATTCATGTACCACAATGTTCATGGCAGCTCTATTTACAATAGCCAGGACATGGAAGCAATCTAAGTGTCCATCAACAGATGAATAGATAAAGAAGATGTGGCAATATATACAGTGGAATATTACTCAGCCATGAAAAGAAATGAAATTGAGTTATTTGTAGTGAGGTGGATGGACCTAGAGACTGACATACAGAGTGAAGTAAGTCAGAAAGAGAAAAACAAATACCATATGCTAACACATATATATGGAATCTAAAAAAAAAAAAAAACTGCTTCTGAAGAACCTAGGGGCAGCACAGGAATAAAGATGCAGACATAGAGGATGGACTTGAGGGCATAGGGAGGGGGAAGGGTAAACTGGGATGAAGTGAGGGAGTGGCATGGACATATATACACTACCAAACATAAACTAGATAGCTAGTGGGAAGGAGCTGCATAGCACGGATAGATCAGCTCGGTGCTTTGTGTCCACCTAGAGGGGTGGGATAGGGAGGGTGGGAGGGAGACGCACGAGGGAAGAGATATACGGATGTATGTATATGTATGGCTGATTCACTTTGTTATAGAGCAGAAGCTAGCACACCATTGTAAAGCAATTATTCTCCAATAAAGATGTTAAAAAAATATTTTACAACAAAATGTATATTCTATTTATAAAGATAGAAATCCCTTTCTGTATTCCTCCATATTCTATAATATTTGTCCTTTTGAAGATTAATATTTTTAGTATTTAAGTTCCATCAATTACAGAGAAAAAGCTTTAAAATTAGTTACTTTTTGTAAACAGTAATATTACTATTCATTCATACATTACAGTTGAGAACATTTACGTTTTGAAAGACTAATGAATTTGATCAAGGGCTTACAGCTTAGACTTTGAACCCAAGCCTGTTAAATGTTTAATTGTTAAATAATATATGTTCTCTGGTTTAAGTTTTAGCCCATCTTCTAAAGTTTAGGTAAAATTGTATCTCTTCTGTAAGGCTTCCTGAACTTTTAGTCCTCAATGATCAGTCTTTTCCCTTGGCTTTTCAAATGTTTGTGTATGTACACATTTTAGTTTTATCAATGCTAGCATTTTTGCACTAACATTTATTAAATTGAATTCAACCCAGTTGTGGGGGGAATATGTTAATTAAATTAATTATAAATTAAGTTCATATCTCTGGTTTCAACCTTAACTCTCACTGCTAATTTATTGTAGAATGGCTGTCATCCATTTTTTCAGTAAATATACAATTCTCTTCATGATTCGCTGCAGCAAAATCATTATCCAATAACTTTTATATATGACCCCCCTGTGTGTATGGGCACAAACATTAGGATATGGATATTAATATCAGTATAACTCTGTACTCTAATAGCATCTGAGCCCCAATTGAAGCATCAGCATGTGCACTGGGATAATGGAATCATAATACTGAGTAGAGCTGCTAGTTCCTCTTTTCCAGTGACTCCCACCTCAACTCCACTTTGGCCCACAGTCACCCAAGCACTTATCCTGAGGATTGTCCACTTCTGAATTCATAAATTTAGATATCTCACTCTCTGAGCACAACCTCCTACCCATCTAGATCTCTTGCTGTTCTCTCCCCATGCTTGCCCATGTAACTTACTACGATTTCCAGATATTGACCCCTATCCTTTCTTCCCACCTATCACTATTTTCCTGTTTTCACTTCCTTCCCACCTGACTTGTATTCCATGGTCCACTATTTCTACCTTCATTAATTACTTATATTTCATGTTAACTCAACAGGTTCACAGCTGAAGGAAACGCACTCTTCTTATGTTCCAATAAATGGCATTACCATTCATTCTGCTGTCCTGAAACCTATGGGACATCCCTGAATGTTCCCTCTCCCTCACTTCACACAGCTAATCATTTACCCAGTTGATTTTATCTCCTACATATCTTTCAAATACATCTTTACCTTCCTGCTGTTATTACCCTAGCTAAGCCCTACCTCATAACCTACGCAGATTGCTGCAACAGCTTTCTGACTGGTTTCCCTATTTTCAGTCTTGTCTCTCTCCAGGCAATTCTCCAGACTGAAGTAAGATTGACCTTTCGAAACTACAAATCTGATCATGTTAAATTCTTATGCAAAATCCTAATGACTTCCCACTGTCCTTCGATAAATTTGAAATTCTTCAGCATGGTTTGTCAGCCCACTCAAGATTTTGCAGAGTTTACTTCATAAGCTAGTGTCCTTCTAATCCACACAATCTACTTAATTTCCAGGCTTGAGACCTATTGAATTTCCAGTCTCTCTAAATTGCTGTGATTTTTAAAAAAAATATTTTTAAGGTCATACCATGTATAGTTGTTTCCTAAAATGAGAATATTTCCTTTATCCTTTTATTTTTCCTCTACTCTGTCCTTTCCAATTCCATGTCCCTAATTAGTTCTCCTCCTTAAAATCTTAGCACAGGTTTGTTTCCACTTCTTTAGATCCTTAAGTCTGATTTAGATGCCCCTCTCATATGTTTTAATGAACACTAAATCTCCCCAAGGACTTTGCATGGAATTATATTTGCTGGTTTTTCTAATCACCCCTTCCACCATTCACCCTGGGAATGGTCCCAACCTACTCTCCATGCATCTATTCCAATAAATTTTCCATTAAACTATCTTCATCTATTTTTGTATTTCAAGATGAAATTCTTGTGCTACCTCCAAACCCATTTTCTGAAATAATGTTTAAAAGGTGCTTTAAATATTTTAGATCCCATAGGAAATATATTATATAAAATTTAAAAGTATATATAAAGCTCATCTTTGAAGAATACTTCCTCTGTAAAAAATACTTGAATGACAGAATCACAAAAAAAATACAGTTCTCTCTTTCTCCAATTAAAGATATCCAATTATGTTGTAAAATTGCAAGTGCTGTTAAGGTACAAAATATTCATTTTGATAAGAAGGGGTTAATGGGATATGTTTATAGCAAGTTATAAAGTCACTTAGAAGGAGGACATTTTAAGGTTCTGTTTTACTGTCAGTGACATCCATTTCAATTTTGCTTAGCTTACAAATTGAAACAAAAAGGAAAGTTTTTTTTTTTTTTTTTCCCTAATTGCTCACATTGCAAAGTTTGGAATATGAAAAGTCAAGCTGTGTTCTCTCTGGTTCAATATCACCTCAAGTAATAAAGTTTCTGTAATTAGCACTTTACTGACAGTTTGGGTGATGATGCATAAGGCAGGATGGAAGCCAGCTCTCTCTTCCATAGTGTAATAGTGTAGCATAGCTAAAGGAAGTGTAAATTTTGAAAGAAAAGAGCAGATATTTCTTGAAGACACCCAGGGAGCTAATATGCTGAATAAGAAGCTGACATTTTTTATGTAGTTAACTTTTCTGAGTACATCTAAACCACAACTGCAACTCATGGCTATCAGAGTTTTACTCTTAGGAAATGGAGCTTGAATCTTTTGGGTTCTTATAACTATGCAAATCTTCACACTATATGTTTGATGATTTGTAATTTGTATATGCTTTATAGTTGTTTCCAAATTAACCTGGATCAATTTAACTAACATGAAAATATTTCTGAAAGTCTGCACCACCTCTATGAAACTGGGCAATTGCCAAGCAAATTTGTGTCCTTTTCCATCCCTTTATGAAGATAAAGAGAATAATTCTATGTTTACAAAATCAATGCAGCAGAATATATGCTTAAATATAAACTAAGAAGGTCTGTGAAAAATATTTGGAAATTGACTATTTTTACTCATGCTTTCCTGATCTAATTTTAATCTACATACATTATCATAAGAACTCTGTGTAGAATTCACTCCAAAACAGATGACACAGTCCTTCAAACTTCCCCCAATGTATTCTTACTCTAGGTTAATTATCTTTTATCTGTCTATCCATGGCGCTTTATAATAACACTGACCTGACTGATATCCTGGGGGTCCTAAAATTTCATTTGACTTTCAAACTCTCCTCTCTTCATTAGATGACATCTGCAAAACTGGCTTTCAAGATCCAAAGAAGACCTTTGTGAAATTCAGAACCATGATGGACTTGAAATATCTCATGGAGACATTACTGGCCAATCAAAGGCTTCGCTGGCTCTTTTTGAGACTCATTTATGTTAAAGTGCAAATCTTCATTGTTGCATAGTATTCCAGGGAGCATATATAACATTCATATACTATTTATTTAAACTTCTCATAAAATGTAGAATAATACACCTACTAGAAAAATAAATTCTTCAAAATTAAGTAGAGTCTTGCAGAGAAGTGTGGAAATATTATGCTCAGAAACTTAGTGCAGTGTGGAACATACCAGAGTCACAAGAAAGCCACTTTAAGTTGATTTGGCAAGCTTTAGCAATTTGCTGTTCTGAAGTCTTTCCAATACAAGTGTTTCTTCCTTTTAGCCAAAGAAATAAGTCAGGCTTAGAAAGCTGTGAAAAGTATTTGAAAATTGGCTATTTTTACTCATTCTTTGCTGACCTATTTTTAATTTATATACATTATCATCAGAAATCTGTTTTATAATTCACTCCAAAATATTCATTCCGAGAACTCAGCTCACTTCTCTCTCTTGGTCTAGTTATTTTCAATGTCTATTTAAGCAAGCCTGCTAAATCACTTATCAATGCTATGTCCTGTCCAACACATATATCATAGTAGGAAAACACATACATTTGAAGCTTAAATTTCTGTAAAATAAATGTGTTCTGCTTTATCAATTTTTGAAAGCTCAAATTGCAAATAAAACCTTTTGACTTAGAAGGAGCTTAGCTTTTTTTTTTTTTTTTCCTGCTCTCTAGTAAATTTTTCATGTAGATATCTCAGAAGGAATTACAAATAGAAGGTTAATTTTGATAAAATTTTCCAAGACTTAGGTTTGGAGATCTTTTTGTGGTATGCGGGCTTCTCACTGCTGTGGTCTCTCCCATTGCGGAGCACAGGCTCAGCGGCCCTGGCTCACGGGCCTAGCTGCTCCGCGGCATCTGGGATTTTCCTGGACCGGGGCACGAACCCATGTCCCCTGCATCGGAAGGCGGACTCTCAACCACTGCGCCACCAGGGAAGCCCTGGAGATCTTTTAAAATTATTTACTTATACAGGTTTAACGTGCTTTAATATAAGCCAATTTTTTGAAAAACTTTAAAGTAATTCAAGGAAGTTATTTATAGCCATATCCAACATTCTGAAGAGTACTGAAGCCAGATTTGGAGAAAGAGAGTTTTCCTATCTGTTATCTCCTAAGTTACAAAAACATTCTTATAATAATTTTATTTTCTAAGTTAATTAAAAATTGCTTTATAGTGGTGTTGCATATTATCTGAGTTTCTCAAATTTTAGGTATTTTTTGCAGTCCTCAATTACATTATGGAGGCTGGATTATGCACAGATCTTTCTAATGGTTATATATAAAGCGCTTGAAGCCTCTATTATTTTATAATAGGCAATACCTAGATGAATAATGAATTGGACTCATCTTTCTTATGTGACTCTAAAGGTCAAAGCATACGACCTGAATATTTTTATCCTCTATGAATATTTCCATTTAAGAGTTTATTTAAGAGAATTTTAAAATCTTCTCATTATGTCTTAACAGCATGATATCATACTCTACTTTTTTGACTTCTGCATTTGATATGGAGTAAAATTGCATCATATTACCAAAGCACATTCACTTTGTCTTCAATTTAGAAACTTTCCAGAATCAAACTGAATCAATCTATGCTTTAAAAGTCCCCCACTAAAAGAATCCTACATAAATTACTGTGTGTTTAAAGGTTTCTGATTTTAATCTAATAACTGAAATATCAAAGGTACATTTTAATCTAAGCATTTGGGCATCACTAACAGGTGTTCTCATCAGATTTAGGAACCCTACAGCAGGGTTTATCAGTGTCAAATGCTAAAATCCTAAATTTAGTGCCAGATCCCTTTCAAATAGCATTTACATTTTTCTATCTTAACCTACTTTGAATCCCCTGAGCATTTTGTCTATTTCTATTGGTAGATTTTGCTGATTTTTTTTAACTTTTCAAAGGCTCTTTAAATTATCCTAAAGTCATATATTTACCACGAGAAAGCAGGTGTCTTTTTAGAGTATATTATGCTTAAGTTGCTCATAAAATTAATTTTCTCAGGTTGGAAGAAGGTTTTTAAACTCTAATTTGAAAACTTTAACCTGGCATTCTGAAAGCCCTGTGGCACAGTGAGAGTCTGCCTGCCCATGCAGGGGACACAGGTTCGTGCCCCGGTCCAGGAAGATCCCACATGCCGTGGAGCAGCTGGGCCCGTGAGCCATGGCCAGCCAGCTGAACCTGCGCGTCTGGAGCCTGTGCTCCGCAACGGGAGAGGCCACAACAGTGAGAGGCCTGCGTATCACACACACACACACACAAAAATTAAAATTAAGATTGTTCCAGGAACTGGAATGTATCTTTTTCCATATCCATAATATTTGTGGCTTTCGTACTTTTATGTAATTAGACTGCAATAACATACATTGAACGATAAAATTATACTGTACAAAATTTAATATTTGGTGATTCAGAAGGCACTTTAAGCTATTACAGTTTCTTGAAGTCAACATTAGGTACTTTATATTTTTTTGTTGTACTGGCAAACATGGATATATTGATTAATAGACATTTCCTGCAGACACAATGTTTTATGAACTGATTTTACTACATCTTTTCTTAACATAAAGATGATCAGAATACAGAGAGACTTCTGTTTATACACATATATACTAGATATTTCTAGCTAAATGGATTTCAGGCATCTTACTTAAATGTTTCTAAAAACAAACTGAGTACTTTGTCCTTAACTCTCCTATTCTTTCATTTTGACCCCATTTTATATTTTCAAATACCTAGTCTCCAAACCTCAAAATATCAGGGTAACCCTTATCTGTTTTTCTTTCCTGATTCTCTGAATCTGAATGGTTAGGTGCCTGCTACCTCCTAAAAGACATTTTAATCTATCTTTTTAATTTTATTGCCTACGATCTCTCATCAAAATTTACTTTGACTAGTAATAATAAGAGCTGAAAGGATTGCATGTCTATTATTTTCCAGACTTTAGGTTAAACCCTGAACATTCATTATTTATTTAAATCTTTAAAGCAACCTTTATTTTTATTCTCACTTAAAAGAAGACTACTAAGGGTTAGATATGTTTGATGATTTTCCTGTTTTCAGAGGACTAGATATTGACAGAACCAGAACTGGAAGCTGCTGAAAGTCTCTGTACCTGATACACCTGTTACAATGGCCTTTTCTCTAAATCTAGAAACTGTCACCTGCTTACAGTGCTGTCTTACTGCAAAGACAGTCCTCACACTTCCTTCTGTCAAAATTCTATTATTTTCTCAACCCTCAGTAGAAATCTCAGTCTCAACATTTTATCCTCCCAGACTGTCACAGGTATGTCAGCTACACGAAGTGGAGGGTGGGAGTTGAGGTGTTAAAGGGTTTGGAGGCCATGCGAAAGGTCAGGACTTTATCCCAAATAAGGGAACAGTTTGGTTGTCGTGGCGGCAGAGTATAGCCTTTAAGAGCAGCTTCCACTTCTGACTCTCAATATCTAGCTCTCTGAAATCAGGCAAGTTACCAAACCTGTCTAACCCTTGGTTAACCCATCTCTAGAATGCAAGTGACAAACCAAAACACTATATTTGCAACATTTGTGATAATGATTTAATACCCACATTGAGTAATGAGCTTCTGCAAGTTAGTTAATTTGAAGACCAAACAAATAAAATAATGAGTAAAAAATATTAAATATAAATGACATGCAAATATACAATAAACATGTAAAGTACTTATTTAAATAACTTGTGATAATATTGCTATTTAAATGGGATAAATTTATAAAGATCAGTAGTAATTTGGTTTTCATAAGGATTGTAGAAGTACATGTCAGGTACCCTGTCATGTGTCATTGTTAAAAATTGCAACCCCTCCACAATTTCAGCTGCACGCGTCTCTCTCTGACCTACCAAAGTCTTTCTAATTTACTTTCTCTAGTTCCAAACACCTAATGCATTGTTAATGACGGTTAAATTGGAATATTACTGAAGGACATATAGAGTCTATTAAATCTTTTTGGAAATGAATATAACTTTTTATACAGTAATTCCTTTCTTCTGTGTATTCTATACACACACACACACATATACACACACACACAACCACATTTTACACTTTTGAATTAGGATCCTGGCTACTGCTCCCACATCATGTAATTTCCTATTACTATTTCTCTTTCCTCCTTACTGTGCATCTTTCATACTGTCCATCTTGCTGTCACTTAAGCACACAAAATGCTTTCATTTCTCTGGGTCTTTATATTTTCAATTACTTTGCCTGGAACTGTCTTCCCCCAGTTATTTGTAAAACTCACTCCATTTTATTCAGGTAATTTATTCAATTGTCACCTTCTCAAAGAAGTCTTCACTGAATACCTATATAAAATTACACCCCTGTTACTCTTAATCTTCCTCCTTAAGTTTATTAACAACTGATATTATTATTATCCAGTTATCTGTTCTCTGTTTCCTTTATTTGAATGTAAGTTTTATAAGGTAACAACAGTGCTTTGGTCAGAGCTGAATCTTTAGCACCTATAACAATGTATGATGTGTAGTATGTGCTCAATGAATATTTGTTAATCAAATGAGCAAATCCCTAGGCTCTTTTGCTTCTACTGACTGGGATCAAAAGAGAGCACCAGATACCCATCTTTCCTACTAACCCATGCTTACAGACCTGACACCACCATGTGCCTTGAATCCACCAGAATTAATTTTGTTTGTCTTTTATCCTGACCTAGTTTCCAAGATATCTCTCACTTCCCAAACTCTAATCCTTATAATGCTCATATACCCCACATTCATTCCCTTTTTCATACTTTTCCATCTTCCAATAGTCTTCCATTGTATTCTCTGGAATTCACAGTTGATCCTTAGAAAAATTCCTTGCATCTACACCTCTTTTCTATTGTTTAATTTGCTCTCTTTATCTAATGAAAACTTGGCTCTCTGTCAAAGGCTCTGATTTCCCTGCAAGCCTGTCTGATGAAGACTGTTTTCACTCCATCTTTAGAATACCTTTCTATTACTGGACTTGGGTTGGGATAGGTGAATTTTATTGTTTTTCAATGCCATGTCTAAACCATTCCCTCTTTCCTCCTCCCTAAAATGTTCTATATTTGAATATCATGTAATCTAGTTGTACCATCCAGTATCCCTTATTGTTATATTCCCAGACCTATCCTGTTGGTTTCTTGACTTTAACTTTTGGCTCCCTTTCTCACTGACACAAGTTCTATTTTTGTTCTTAGCAATTTCAATATTTCAGGTAAATAATCCTTATGACACCCTAAATTCTCTGACCCTTTTATTCCATCTTCCAATGATCTTGTCCTCCACTTGCCTTGCCTTAGGTACCCTGTCATGTATCATTATCAAAAATTACAACTCCACCATAATTTCAGTTCCATTTTCCGTAATTTCTGACCACCATCTTTCTAATTTACTTTCTGTAGTTCCAAACACCAAAAATTCTTTGATTCCACTGGGAAATCTAATCAATTGCTTCAATCAACTTTTTACTGTCCCTCATCCCTTTGATGTTGCCATTTCTCTCCTTACCCAACCTAAATTCCATGAGTGATCTATAAAATCACCTCTTGATGTGCACCATTAACTGCCTGTCAGGTTTTTATTGTTTCTTCCTGTTTGGCAAGACCGCAATTTGGTTAAATCCAGATCACCATTCACTATGCCTACTATTCTGCAGCTAAACATAAGTAGAGAAAATACACAACCATCCTTACTCATAACCACAAACCTGATGGGATCTCTTCATGCTAGTCAGGGAGTCATACTATTCCATTAATTCCTCCACTCTTCTATTTCAGTTTCATATCTTCTTCTCCTTCTTTATAATTACAACATCTCCTCCCCTGTCCTTACTCTCAACTGATGACTGTACACCTAATTTCATGAAGGAAATTGAAATAATAAAAAAGAAAACATCATAGATTCCCACAGTTACATCTGCCCACTTACCACGTATGAACCCACACTATTTGCTATCTGCCCATCCTGTTGCCTGAGGTGAACTATCTCTACTACTAGCTAAAGCCAATTCTACATGCATTCTAGATTCCAGCAGCTCCTATTTACCCAAAAACTTTTCCCAGCAATTCCCCTTTCTCTTCTCCCAGTTTCTCTGCATCTCTACTGGATCATTCTCATCAGCATACAAACAAGCATCTGAATACGTTTTTCTCTTCTATCTTTACTACTCTTGCCTGGGCTCCATTACCTCTTTCCTGGATTACTGCAATGGCTTACTGATGGGTCTTCCTACATCTACCTGCTCCTTGTCCCCCATACAATCTGTTCCCATCACAGTGGTCAGAGAGAACTTTATAAAACATAGCTCAAGTCATAATGAATGCCCTCTCTTCTAAAATCCTCACTGAATCTCCATGTCACTCAGAATAAACCCTCAAGTCCTCACTTGTCATACAAGGTCTTACATCATTTAACCCCCCACTACCACTCTCTGACCTTCTTGCCCACTTCTCTCCTTATGGACCACTCTGCTCCAGCCACAGATGTCTACTGCTCTTCCTTCGATGTATCTCCCACATTTCCTCACAAGTCTTTTGTATTTGTTATTCCCATACTGGAGGTGATCTTCCACTAAGTTAACTTCACCATTTTATTCAAGTCTTTGCCCATGTCACTTTTTTAACTAGTCCTGCCTAAACCATTTTATTTAGAATTGTAGCCACACTCTCACTCCCTATACTCTGTGCCCCTTATCCTGCTCTGCTTCTCCTTTTTCCATAGGTCTTCACACTTTATAACATATCGTATAATTTACTTTAACTATTTATATTTTTAAAATACCTGTCTCTACCATTAAATTTTAAGCTCCAGAAGGGCAAGAATCTTTGGCTCTTTGGTTCACTGAAAAATCACAACAACAACAACCTGTAAAATATTAGACATGCCATCAATTAATAGTTGTCTACTGAATAAATATATTTGTGCAAAGTATATATGGATAAAAACATTCTGTGCATCCTTGTTTTAACAGGAAAAAATTGGACAATATAAATAATGGAATGGTTAAGGGAGGTTTTACTCATTATGTGGAAATTATGCTATTAAAAAATCTGACATGGAAAAATTCCCAGACTACAAATAAACTTTAAAAAAATAAAATAAAACATAGAATAGGATTACATTGACAAATTAAAAGTATATATGTACATTTCTCTCTCTATATATAAATAGATTTAGAAAGAAACACCACAGTGATTTGCAACAGTGAATACAGTTAGGCAGGGGATGAGGTTTGATGGGGTAAAGAGAAAAGGGCAAATGTGGAATTTTTAATTAATTGATATTTTTGAATTTTATTTTATTTTTTTATACAGCAGGTTCTTATTAGTCATCTATTTTATACATATTAGGGTATATATGTCAATCCCAATCTCCCAATTCATCCCACAGCCACTACCACCCATTCCCGGCTTTCCCTCCTTGGTGTCCATATGTTTGTTCTCTACATCTGTGCCTCTGTTTCTGCCTGGAAAGTAACCAGTTCATCTGTACCATTTTTTTTAGATTCTACATATATGTGTTAATATACAATATTTGTTTTTCTCTTTCTGGCTTACTTCACTCTGTATGACAGTCTCTATGCCCATCCACGTCTCTACAAATGAGCCAGTCTTGTTCCTTTTTATGGCTGAGTAATATTCCACTGTATATATGTACCACATCTTATCTACTCATCTGTTGGTGGGCATTTAGGTTGCTTCAATGACCTGGATACCATAAATAGTGCTGCAATGAACATTGGGGTGAATGTGTCTTTTTGAATTATGGTTTTCTCTGCATATATGCCCAGTAGTGGGATTGCTGGGTCATATGGTAATTCTATTTTTAGTTTTTTAAGGAAATTCCATACTGTTCTCCATAGTTGCTGTATCGATTTACATTCCCACCAGCAATGCAAGAGGGTTCCCTTTTCTCCACACCCTCTCCAGCATTTATTCTTTGCAGATTTTCTGATGATGGCCATTCTGAATGATGTGAGGTGATATCTGATTATAGTTTTGATTTGCATTTCTCTAATGATTAATGACGGTGATCAGCTTTTCATGTGCCTCATGGCCATCTATATGTCTTCTTTGGAGAAATGTTTATTTAGGTCTTCTGTCAATTTTTGGATTGGGTTCCTCATTTTTTTAATATTGAGCTGCATGAGCTGTTTATATATTTTGGGATTAATCCTTTGTCCATTGATTTATTTGCAAATACTTTCTCCCATTCTGAGGGCTGTCTTTTCATCTTGTTTATAGTTTCCTCTTTTAAGTTTCATTAGGTCCAATTTGTTTATTTTTGTTTTTATTTCCATTAGTCTAGGAGGTAGGTCAAAAAAGATTTTGCTGTGATTTATGTCAAAGAGTCTTCTTCCTAAGTTTTCCTCAAAGAGTTTTATAGTGTCTGGCTTTACTTTTAGGTCTTTAATCCATTTTGAGTTTATTTTTCTGTATGGTGTTAGAGAGTGCTCTAATTTCAATCTTTTACATGTAGCTGTCCAGTTTTCCCAGCACCACTTATTGAAGAAGTTGTCTTTTCTCCATTGTATATCCTTGCCTCCTTTGTCATAGATTAGTTGACCATAGATGCATTGGTTTATCTCTGTGTTTCCTATCCTGTTTCACTGATCTAAATTTATGTTTTTGTGCCAGTACCATATTGTCTTGATTACGGTAGCTTTGCAGTATAGTCTGAACTCAGGGAACCTGATTCCTCCAGCTCCATTTTTTCCCTCAAGACTCCTTTGGCTATTTGGGGTCTTTTGTGTCCCCATACAAATTTTAAGATTTTTTTGTTCTAGTTCTGTAAAAAATGCCATTGGTAATTTGATGGGGATTGCATTGAATCTGTAGATTGCTTTGGGTAGTATAGTCATTATCACAATATTGATTCTTCCAATCCAAGAACATGGTAAATCTCTCCATCTGTTTGTCTCATCTTTAATTTCTTTCATCAGTGTCTTATAGATTTCTGCATACAGGTCTTTTGTCTCCTTAATAGGTTTATTCCTAAGTATTTAAATCTTTTTGTTGCAATGGTAAATGGGAGTGTTTCCTTAATTTCTCTTTCAGATTTTTCTCATTAGTGTATAGGAATGCCAGAGCTTTCTGTGCATTAATTTTTTTATCCTGCAACTTTACCAAATTCATTGATTAGCTCTAGTAATCTGGTGGCATCTTTAGGATTCTCTATATATAGCATCATGTCATCTGCAAACAATGACAGTTTTACTCCTTCTTTTCCAGTTTGGATTCCTTTTATTTCTTTTCCTTTTCTTATTGCTGTGGCTAGGACTTCCAAAAATATGTTGAATAATAGTGGTGAGAGTGGACATCTTTGTCTTGTTCTTGATCTTAGAGGAAATGCCTTCATTTTTCACCATTGAGAAAGATGTTTGCTGTGGGTTTGTCATATATGACCTTTATTATGTTGAGGTAGGTTTCCTCTATGCCCACTTTCTGCAGAGTTTTACTGATAAACGGGTGTTGAATTATGCCAAAACTTTTTCTGGATCTATTGAAATGATCATATGGTTTTTCTTCTTCAATTTGTTAATATGGTATATCACATTGATTAATTTGCATATATTGAAGAATCCATGCATCCCTGGGATAAATCCCACTTCATCATGATGTATGATCCTTTCAATGTGTTGTTGGATTCTGTTTGCTAGTATTTTGTTGAGGATTTTTGCACCTATATTCATCAGTAATATTGGTCTGTAATTTTCTTCTTTTGTAGTATCTCTGTTTGGTTTTGGTATCAGGGTGATGGTGTCCTCGTAGAATGAATTTGGGAGTGTTCCTTCCTCTGCAATTTTTTGGAAAAGCTTGAGAAGGATGAGTGTTAGCTCTTCTCTAAATGTTTGATGGAATTCACCGTTAAACTATCTGGTCTTGGACTTTTGCTTCTTGGAAGATATTTAATCACAGTTTCAATTTCATTACTTGTGATTAGTCTGTTCATATTTTCTATTTGTTCCTGGTTCAGTCTTGGAAGGTTATACCTTTCTAAGAATTTGTCCATTTCTTCCAGATTGTCCATTGTATTGGTATATAGTTTCTTGTAGCAGTCTCTTATGATGTTTTGTATTTCTGTGGTATCCATTGTAACTTCTCCTTTTTCATTTCTAATTTTATTGATTTGAGTCCTCTCCCTCTTTTTCTTGATGTGCCTGGCTAAAGGTTTATCAATTTTGTTTATCTTCTCAAAGAACCACCTTTTAGTTTTACCGATCTTTGCCATTGTTTTCTTTCTTTCTCTTTCATTTATTTCTGCTCTGATCTTTATGATTTCTTTCCTTCTACTAATTTTGAGTTTTGTTTGTCTTTCTCTAGCTTCTTTAGGTGTAAGGTTAGATTTTTTATTAGATTTTTCTTGTTTCTTGAGGTAGGATTCTACTGCTATAAACTTCCCTCTTAAAACTGCTTTTGCTGTGTCCCATAGGTTTTGGATAATCCTATTTTCTTTGTCTATTGTCTTTTGGTAATTTTTGATTTCCTCTTTGATTTCTTCAGTGACCTGTTGGTTATTTAGTAACATATTTTTTAGCTTCCATGTGTTTGTGTTTTTTATGTTTTCTTCCCTGTAATTGATTTCTAATCTCATAGCGTTGTGGTCAGAAAAGATGCTTGATATGATTTCAATTTTCTTAAATTTACTGAGGCTTGATTTGTGACACAAGATGTGTTCTATTCTGGAGAATGTTCAGTGTGCACTCAAGAAGAAATTGTAATCTGCTCTTTTCAGATGGGATGTCCTATAAATATCAATTAAATCTATCTGGTCTATTGTGTCACTTAAAGCTTGTATATCCTTATTAATTTTCTGTGTGGATGATCTATCCATTGGTGTAAGTGAGGTGTTAAAATCCCACACTATTATTGTGTTACTGTTGATTTCCTCTTTTATAGCTGTTAACATTTGCCTTATGTATTAAGGTGTTGCTATGTTTGGTGCATATATATTTATAATTGTTATATCTTCTTCTTGGATTGATCCCTTTATCATTATGTAATGTCCTTCCTTGTCTCTTGTAACATTCTTTATTTTAAAACCTATTTTATCTGATATAAATATTGCTACTCCAGCTTTCTTTTGATTTCCATTTGCATGGAATATCTTTTTCCATCGCCTCACTTTCAGTCTGTATGTGTCACTGGGTCTGAAGTGGGTCTCTTGTATACAACATATATACAGGTCTTGTTTTTGTATCCATTCAGCAAACCTGTGTCTTTTGGTTGGAGCATTTAATCCTTTCACATTTAAGGTATTTAACAATATGTATGTTCCTATTACCATTTTCTTAATTGTTTTGGGTTTGTTTTTGTAGGTCCTTTTTTTCTCTTGTGTTTCCCACTTAGAGAAGTTCCTTTAGCATTTGTTGTAGAGCTGGTTTGGTGGTGCTCAATTCTCCTGTAAAGCTTTTGATTTGTCTGTGGAATCTGAATGAGATCCTCACTGGGTAGAGTAATCCTGTTTGTAGGTTCTTCCCTTTCATCACTTTAAATATATCATGCCATTCCCTTCTGACTTGTAGAGTTTCTGCTGAGAAGTCAGCTGTTAACCTTATGGGAGGTCTCTTGTGTGTTATTTGTCATTTTTCCCTTGTTGCTTTTAAAATTTTTTTTTGCTTTTCATTTTTATCAATTTGATTTCAATGTGCCTTGGCATGTTTCTCCTTGAGTTTATCCTGCCTTGGACTCTCTACACTTCCTGGACTTGGGTGGCTATTTCCTTCCCATGTTAGGGAAGTTTGTGACTGTAATCTCTTCAAATATTTTCTTGGGTCCTTTCTCTCTCTCTTCTTCTTCTGGGACCCCTATAATGTGAATGTTTCTGCATTTAATGTTGTCCCAGAAGTCTCTTAGGCTGTCTTCATTTCTTTTCATTCTTTTAACTTTATTCTGTTTTGCGGCAGTGAATTCCACCATTCTGTCTTTCAGGTTACTTATCAGTTCTTCTGTCTCAGTTATGCTGCCTTGATTCCTTCTAGTGTGTTTTTCCTTTCACTTATTTTATTGTTCATCTCTTTGTTTGTTCTTTAATTCTTCTAGGTCTTTGTTAAACATTTCTTTCCTCCTCTCGATCTTTGCCTCCTTTCTTTTACTGACATCCTGGATCATCTTCACTATCATTATTCTGAATTCTTTTTCTGGAAGGTTGTCTAGCTCCACTTCATTTTAATTGTTTTTCTGTGGTTTTATCTTGTTCTATCACCTGGTATATAGCTCTCTGCCTTTTCATCTTGTCTATCTTTCTTGTCTATCTTTCTGTGAATGTGATTTTTGTTCCACAGGCTGCAGGATTGTAGTTCTTGCTTCTGCTGTCTACCCTCTGGTGGAAGAGAGTATCTAAGAGGCTTGTGAAAGCTTCCTGATTGGAGGGACTGGATGGTGGGTACAGCTAGGTGTTGCTCTGGTAGGCAGAGCTCAGTAAAACCTTAATCCACTTGTCTGTTGATGGGTGGGGCTGAGTTCCCTCACTGTGGGTTGTTTAGCCTGAGGCTACCCAGTACTGGAGGCTACAGTCTCTGTAGTGAGGCTAATGGCAGACTCTAGGATGGGTCACACCAAGGAGTATCTCCCAGAACTTCTGCTACCAGTGTCCTTGTCCCTGTGGTGAGCCACAGCCAACCCCCACTTCTGAAGGAGACCCTCCAACACTAACAGGTAGGTCTTGTTCAGTGTCCTATGGGGTCATTGTTCCTTGCTCCTGGTCCTGATGCTCACACTACTTTGTGTGTGCCCTCCAAGAGTGGAGTCTCTGTTTCCCCCACTCCTGTCAAAGTCCTGCAATCAAATACTGCTAGCCTTCAAAGTCTGATTCTCTGGGAATTCCTCCTCCAGTTGCCATTTGATTCTTAAACTGACACTATTCATCTATAGGGTTTATAAATTTTGAATATTAGAAAATTATGGCAAAGGCAAAGTAATATAAGAAATGCAAGATAAAATCAAGAGTGAAATTAATACCCCAAATACGTATATGAAATTCTCCACACATTATATATGTGGGTCATAAATTTTTCTCTGATATTTTCTGCCAATAATGACCAGTTAAATCATGGTGTCAACATGAGTAAAACATAAACTAGGGCTTCCCTGGTGGTACAATGGTTGAGAGTCCGCCTGCCGATGCAGGGGACACAGGTTCGTGCCCTGGTCCGGGAAGATCCCACATGCCGCAGAGCAGCTGGGCCCGTGAGCCATGACCGCTGAGCCTGCACGTCTGGAGCCTGTGCTCCGCAACGGGAGAGACCACAATAGTGAGAGGCCCATGTACCACCAAAAAAAAAAAAAAAAAAAACATAAACTAGTTATTCAGGAGATACACACCATTCCTGAGATCAGTACCTGAAGAAAATATTCTAGTCTGAGTCTCTCCTTAGTGATGTGTGAGCAGCAACTTTATCAATATTTTATAGTAACTTTAATACATTTTATAAAGCTTTTCCTTTTTAAATGTTTTATGGAGACTGCCATAGCTCAGCTTGTCAATACCAAACTTGTAGGTTGTGAGGGCTTGTAAGGGGAGGTTGGCAATAAGCCACCAAACAATATGATCAAGAAACTTGGCTGCTATCATATTAATTCCAAGGGCCATTTTTAGTTGGGAGGAAGGGGGAAACTGGGAAATGTTGGTCAAAGGGTACAAAGTTTCAGTTATGCAAGCTGAAAAAATTTTGGAAATTTACTGAACAACATGGATACTACAGTTAATGGTAGGTATTATATTCTTAAAGAAGGTAGATCTTAAATGTTTCCATGACAAACATACACACACACAAAAGAGCCATATTTATAGTGCCTTAATCTATGGTTTGTTATTTTGTTTTCTGAAAAAGTAGATTCCTTGGTCAAATATTTGAGAAAAAATCTATATCAAACTAAGTGTTTCTTTATATATAAGGACTACTTAGAGCCTTTAGTATGCAAATTTGCATTATAAATCTTTAAGAGTGAGATAGGAGCAAAGTTAAGTCTGGGACTCTGTTTTGGAAAGAGCATGTCCTCAGGCTTTTGTTCTATGCAGCACACTTTGGGTGAGTGATATGAATGGCCCCTCCTGTTAAGGGAGTCTCTACAAATAGGGATTTTATTCTTTGTCTGTTTGCTGTCCTTCAATAGGACTATTGAGTGAAAAGCCTTTTCTTGATCCTGTAGCTTGATTTGTAGCTCTATTTTTATATTTTTGCTGAATCTGATTTTTCTTTGACAATTTCTCTGTCACTTTGGATATTTATCAAGAACTGTTTTTGTTAATCAGTACCTAATATTGCCAGTGCCTAGCACAGTGTTTATCGAATATTTATTGAAAGAAAAACCTAAAAAATATGTTCACAGGAAGAACAAAATTTCATGAAACATTATTTATAATTCTAAGGTATTTTCCATATTCCACAGCTTTCTATGTGTAGAAAGTCAAATGACATTTTGTTGCTGTTATTTTTTGCTGGAATTATACCTACACAATGTGTCAGTGATCATGCTGGTCAGAAACTCTGATTAGTCACTATAAATTTCTTTAATAATGGTTAAAAATAAATTAATAAATACAGTTTGTTTAATAGAGTAAATCTTCTAAAATATGATATCTGACAAAGAAAATTAAAATATTTCTTTGTGGAAAAGAAAAGTTGAAAAACTAGTTTAACTCTTACTTTACAGAAGAGGAAACTAAGATTAATGGGGTAAAGCAGATTTGTCCACTCTTGCACAAAACTTTTAGGGTAGAGTAGGTATTAAAATTTACATCTTGTGACTTCCATTCAGCAGGGCCTTTTTTTCTAGACCTTTCCCTTTGCAGATTTCATCGTAATGTTTCTCATTCTCCTTGTCTTATTCTTTTTATTTCATTTACATAACATGTGATATTCTTTTGCATATATAAAGGACTCTGCCGTTTCCGAGATGTGAGGCCCTGTGAGCTGGCAGTTGGGAAAGCTGCATTTCCACTCATTTACTGATGGGAGGCACGGCTTCTGACAGAGCTGATTCACAGTGATGGGGCAGACTGGCTGAAAACTGGTAGGAGGACTTTGCAACAGCTCTGGGGCCAAATCAAGGCCACAGGCCGTATGTCTTGTTCCTCTGTCATAAACAGACGACCAAGTGTACACATTCCCAGGTGTAATGTCACTGGGATTTTAGTTGCAAACATATAAACTAATGACATTCAATTATGTTCAGAGGTAATGTTGTCAAAGCCACCAAGGAAACAATTTATTTGTCTTACACAGTATGTGATTCAGAGTGCATTAGTAAATTTTCATTGCTTAGTTGTTTAATATGCTCCTGAAGAGGTGCTTCTGCAGCCTGTTGTATAGGCATGATTCATACACTTATATGACGTGCATAGATATGATGACATGGAGGGTTATTCCAGAATCAGTTTTATGTATATTAAAATCAGCTCATTTCTTTGTAGGCATTGGCCAATTAAAGGAAGAAAGGCAAGGTTTCTCAAACCAGTGAAGTGACACTATCTGCTAACACCAATTGGTGGAAAATTGATGAAAGGCTTAAAATTTTGGCTCCATGAAACTCTATTCTTGCTAAATGGTATCAGATTTTCCCATATAGAGAAAGAACTATCTGATTTACACAAAATGTGGGTATAGAACAAGAAATAATATTTAATATAGAACTTTTATAAATATTAAAGTTATTTAATAATAACTTTACAAGAGACCACATCATGCTCTTATAATGCTCTTGGAAGAAATGCTATAGAAACTAAATGGGCTAATTTCTAGGCTTCCTTATTGACACTATTACTAGTGGTAAAAAGAAACACCCAGAAAATTGAATTGGGGAGGTGAACCATAACTTCACACAACACAGTACAGCAACAAAAATAACAACAACAACAATGTTCCTTTACATTAGCATTTTTATTTACTGTGTGCATAAGCATGATTTATGTTCTTTAATTTATGTATATTAAATGCAATACAGAATGGGTGTGTGGAGGCAGCTACAGAGGGAACATATCATTATTATCATTTTTATCATTCTTATTTCATAGATCTCAGAACTGAGATTCAGAGAAGTTAAATAATTTATCCCAATAGCATTAGAATCAAAAGTAGACTTCTAGCGTAAAGTGTTTTCTCACAAATGTTACTATCTCCTCTGTCAAGAGACAAAGGGTCTATTTTGTGAGCAGACACTTAAATAGCAAGGAATATTCATCTATGCAGATGTTTGTGGGAAGTATTTTCTAGTAGATAAGACCAGTAATGCAGCCTGGGGTCACTGGGGAGTGGCTTGTAGGCTAAGGTTAAAAATAAAATTTTTTCAAAGTGTGATAAGAAGCCATTAAGAAGCTCTGATTTACTTTTTAAAAGAAAGATCATTCTGCTTTCCTCACAAGTGCAGAGGGTATCCTGAGTGGAAGCAGGGAGGGTAGCCGGGGGCTGTCAGCATTACCGAGAGAAGGACTTGCATTGTGATGACAGTGATGAGGGTGCTGCTAAATGATCAATTTGGGATGTATTTTGAAGGCAGAGCTGATTGGGCTTTTAGTTGGTTTGGGTGAACTTGGAGATGTTTTTTGTGAGGAAGAGAGTGAAGTGAGAGATCCAGGCTACCTTCTAAATTTTTGGCTTGAGGATTTGAACAGATGAGATGAAGAAGACTATGAACGTGTTAAATGCAGGACACGAAGGACACGTGGACATGAAAGACACGAAGCTGCCCATGGCTACTGAAAGGGTGTATACGCTGACAAAATTAGCAACAAGGACTTGGCTTTATTCAGGGCTGTGTGTTTAATGCCACTGACTGTCGTAGACTGACCATGATAAGACATGGCCAGAACTGAAAAGCGGGAGACCTGAAACTTAGCCGCAGCTTCTGGAGCAAAGCCCTAGTCTCTCTGGAACTTGTTTTCATTGTTTATAAATGAGAGGTTAAGCCAGACTGATAATGTTGAACTTATACATTCTGGACTCCTTTTAGGAATCTAATGTTTTCTAGTCATTCTCCAGAAAAACAACAGCACATCATATTCAAAATTTCCACACAGAGACTTAAGGATTCCTTGGTCACTAAACATTATCAAACGTTCCTCTAGTTTGAGATGTGTGATTCTATACAATATCAAAATAAGCTCCAAATTATACAAAACAATATATGACTATTGAAGTGTGGCAGGGAGCTCTGCAGTAAAATTTGCCCAGATATGTGGACTGGTGAAGGCTCTATTCCTTGTAGATGCAACATTAGGAACATTCAGCCTCCTTGTTCATGGCTTAGTGGGCGAAGAATCAAGAACCAAACCAGAGATAACACCCATCCTTTCTGAGCATATATTGATTAGCCAGATCTAATTATCTAGCACCTGGTCCTCAACAGCAAATGGAATAGAAAATCGAGGAGAGCATGTTTGGCAGATGTTATATTTCCTTTCTTATATGATTTCTCCTTATGCAGATGTTTTTATAACTTATGTAGAAACTTTTGGTTAAATATGTGTATATTTATCTAAATAACAGAATACTATGAAGCTGTCAAAACTTTTGTAAAGATCTTACAAGAGATAAAATTATGTGAAAAATGAATATACAGAATAGTGTGGATAGTATGCTGTTTCTCATGTAAGAAAGAGCAAAAATAAGACTTTATGTCTATATCTGTTTGCATTTGCATAGAAAGCCTCTGAAGGGTAAACTCAGAAAACTAGTAGAAATAATTACCTGGTCATGGTGATGGAGATCATGGATGGGAAAGATAGGAGAAAGAGTGAGAATAAGACTTACTCTATATTTTTTGTATTATTTTGATTTTTGAACTATATGAATATAGTGCCAACTCAAACTATTAAAAACTGATAAATGGGGAATAAAAAAAAATGTTTTCAACCCATGTCTGATCCCCTTTATTTTCAGTGATGAAGGGTATCAAGACACCAGTGGCTATTTCCAGAGCTCCCATTGTTAAAGAATGACAGGATCCAATGGAATACGATGTCTGTGCATCACCAACCAGTTCAAGGATGGCTTCATTACAGTGTTACATGCATCATGTCATGTGTTATTGCTTACTTAATAAACCTCACTTCATCACACGGATTAACCAAAATAAAGTAGCTAAATATTGCCTGAGATTTCCTGTATATAGGTAAGGTTTCCATCTGTCAGGATGAGAAGTAAAACAAAGTAATAGATTGGTGGATTTTCTGCTCATCTTATTGCATTGCTGATATATAAACCCACAGGATATATAAACCCACAGGAGTTTGGGGGTCAAATTTTGATATGACTTTAAAGTTACAAAATTACTGACCTGCATGAACAAATTTTCCAAGGGAAAATAATTTCTCTTGATAATTTAATTTTGTATACTATTCCAACTTGATATGCATGAAACTCATTATTGTGGTAATATTTTTATTATTCATGCTTTTAGGTTTCAAAGTAGGAACAATATGGAATCATAGTAAAGAGTATAAGATGTTGAACTATACAGATGTGGATTCAATTTCTACCACTATGAGTTGTGATTCTATGGGGTTTTTGCTTAATCTTCCAGAAATTTCACTTCTCCACCTGGAAAGTGGGAATAAATTAACTACTTTATTTGGTTGTTGTGAGAATTGAGGTTAAGTATTTAAAATACTTAGCACAGTAACTGACATAAAAAACATGTTCTGTAAGTGGTTGCTATTATTACTATTACACATTGGCCAGCTAATCATAATTTAGACAAATTTATTTAGACAAATTTAAATCTACAAAAGAATTCAGAAATGAGTCAGATATTATTTGTTTTATGAAAATTATGGTGAGACTTTTAAGGAGGATAATTTCTTTTTACTCCATATTATAATCTGTGAAGTTAGAAGGAGTTTCAAGATAAGGAAGGGCAAGCTGAAGCAGCACGAGGTACATATGGAAACAGCATGGGCCAAAAAGTCGAGAAAAACCCTGACATCTGGAAAAAATGGATTGTTGTTCAGATTAATTGAGGTATTATTTAGAAATACACATAACATTGTAAGCACATGCTAAATAAGAGTTCCCCTTAGCATTTCACAGTAAAATGAGAGGATAAATAACTTCTATCTGTTTAATGGTTTGATCACTAAGTCAAACCATGATTCTAAACCACAACAACAAAAAAATCTGTCATTTGGGAAATGGTCCATATTTGGAGGAAGTTAGTAGGCAGTAAAAATATGAATAATATGCCATTATAGTTTAATTTTACCATATTATTAAACTTTAATATTTTGTTTTCTAAAATCTTTCCTCAAGGTTTTGAGTTCTATATTATTTTAAACATGTTTTGTCTTTATTTTTAAGCCCAGTATCTCTCAAGGGAAACTTAATTTGTACGTTTCTGATTCTTTTATACTTATCTCACCCAAAAGTTATTTTGTAAGAATTCTTTGATGTCCAGAAAGCCTTATCGTTTTCTTATAATATATTCAAGATCTTTTCCTTTGGAAAATGGAAATCGTGTCTTGCTTAAAGTAAATAAATGAAAATATCCAATTATAGAGGGAAATGTTATGAAATCTCTCCCTCTCTGTCTCTCTCTCTTTTTCTTCCTCTTTATAAGATTTCTCTGTTAGCACCCTGGTTTCCAGCAATGATCATTTCTGGAAAGCAGATTGGAAAAACAATTGGAGAATTTAACTTTCTTCAAGTCAGTTCAACTTAATAAACATTTTTTTTTACCTCTGATGTATGGAGAAATATGCAAATTTCTATAGGTGATAGCAATAAAAATGACACAGAAAAATAAATTCAGTGCATATCCACAAGGAGTTTATATTCTAGTCATAGAGACAGATATACATTAAAGAAATTATAATGTATGGCTGAAAGAGGTAAAAGCAAAGTTGTGTGTAAGTAGTAAAAGAAGGATTGTGAATTGAATCTGAGGAACTGAGAAAGGATTTTCACATAATAAGTGCAATTTAAGCCAGCCTTACTAGAATTTCAGGGATTATTAGAATTTCAATGTATAAAGAAGCTGGGGGAGGTATCACTCTCTCAACAAAACCACTTGGGCATAACATACAAGGTGAAGCCAGAACGTGCAGATCTTTGAATGCCAAGATTAGAGTTCGGATTTTATTCTCTAGGTAACAGGGGAATCATTTGAATGTCCTTGAGGAGAATAAGTAATACAAGCACCTTGGGCTTTAGAAAGATAAAGCTGATAGAAATGTGAAGGAGGAAGAAGACATGAGGGAATCAGAAGTTTCAGAGACCAAGTCTGTGACTACTTCCGTAGTTCAGGCAAGGGCCAATGTGTAAATGAACTATGGTAGCAAAAATGAAATGGTGAGGAACGAAGAAGGAGAAATTGATTATGCTTCCTGGATTTTCAGTTAAGGTGTACATTAGTTAGAATATGGATCAAGCTGGCTATAACAAAGGGACCTAAAATCAGAGCAATTCAAACAAGAGAGAATTTGTTTTCTTCTATGAACAGAGGTAACAGCATGGTCCAGCACTGCTCTACCATGTAACTTTACTCTACAAGTTCATGCCCAACATTGTTGAAATAGTGAACATTGGCTCTCAACCACTCCCCATTCCAGTCTTTGGAAAGAGAATGAGGAAGTTGAAAGCAAGCAGCTTCCTTTTAGAGAAGTGATCCTGAAATTGTATGCATGGCATCCATACATATTTATCATGTAACTCCAAGAGAATTTCTATTCAGAGGCTAAAACCTGGCAGATCAGAGTCCAGAAGATTGTTTCTTTATATCTTGTACTTATATCAGTAGTAGTGTTTGAAATTATTTTTGGGGTTAGAAGTAGGCTATTGATCCCATAGATGGCAAGGTGAATGGAGGCAAAGAGGATGGGAGGAAAAGATAGATAAAGGTCCAGGTAAGGCAATTTTTTCCCTTGTTTTGTGGACTGGCCTTGTCATGAAGGCTCTGAAGCTGAACAATTCCCCTGCCAGAGGTTTCCAGTGCTGAGAGGCAGGGATCCACATGGATCCTAATATACATCAGACTCAGTCATCACACTTACTTACCAATGCTGATTTTTAAAATTGTGTAAATATTGATTTAATGCTTGTCACCTGCATTATATCATAAACTCCATGAGGACAGGGACTTCATCTTTTTTGTTCAACACTGAATTCTTCCAGTGTCTAGCAAAATACCTGATATATTTGGAGAGCCATATATACATACATAGTTTAATGTTATGTGTTGAGAAGTTTCAAACCTAAAGAAAAGCTGAAAAAGTAGTAGAAAAATGTACATGTTCATTCACTAATGGTTAATATTTCCCATTTGTTTATTTTTCTTTTTCTCTCTTCCTCCTGGATCCACTGAAAGTAAATTGCAGATGTTATGACACTACCTTTAAATAATCAAGAAAGGAAATAAAAAAAGAAGGAAGGAAAGAAGGAAGGCAGACATACCTGCTGGCTATCCTTTCAATTCTTTACATCTACATTTACCAAGTCTTTGGGCTTTATCTTTACTCCCAAAATAACTTAGCGAAAATCATGTGAAAAATTTTTGTTCGCTTCATAGAAATTTTTGTAAGACAAACTGAAATCATTTACATGAATGCTATTTCTGAATATTCTACAAAAATAGATTCAATTTCAAGATGATTTAAGGAGTTATTGTAAACCAAATTAATCTTAAAATTAAATTTTAGAAATGAAAGAAATAGTTGTTAGATAAACAAAGAATAGTTGTTAGATAAACAAGAAGAGAAAAGTGGGAAGAGCCACAATTTAGATAGAGTAAAAGTGTAATGATATAGCTGTTCTTCACTTTTAGCTTTAAGGACAGTCTTTACTAGGTACATTTACTTCACTTTGAGAAGGGTGAATTAAAAATTGAGGCACTGATAAATAGAGGTAAGAAAAATATCTTCAGAAAGTTCATCAGATCCAGAGGATTTCTCTCTGCTAGAGGAATAAGTTATCAGCATTTTGATAACATTTATAAATGATCCTAGAAGAAGAGAAAAAGCATCAATAAGCTCAAGACAATACTATAATTAATTAGACTTTAAGAAGTTGGAAGTGGGATTTAAAAAAAAAAGGAGCAGGGCTTCCCTGGTGGTGCAGTGGCTGAGAGTCCGCCTGCAGATGCAGGGAACGCAGGTTCGTGCCCCGGTCCGGGAAGATCCCACATGCCGCGGAGCGGCTGGGCCCATGAGCCATGGCCGCTGAGCCTGCGCGTCCGGAGCCTGTGCTCCGCAACAGGAGAGGCCAGAACAGTGAGAGGCCCGCATACCGCAAAAAAAAAAAAAAAAAAAAGGAGCAAGAGATTTGTAAAGGAAAAAATTCATATTAAGAAATGAATCTATAGTTGGCTTCTCCAAAATTTTTCATTAATAAAGGATCTACTGGATTTCCCTGGTGGAGCAGTGGTTAAGAATCTGCCTGCCAATGCAGGGGACACAGGTTTGGGTCCTGGTCCGGGAAGATCCCACATGCCGCGGAGCAACTAAGTCCGTGTGCCACAACAACTGAACCTGTGCTCTAGGGCCTGCGAGCCACAACTACTGAGCCCATGTGCTGCAGCTACTAAAGCCTGTGCCCCTAGAACCCATGCTCCACAACAAGAGAAGCCACCACAATGAGAAGCCTGCACACTGCAACGAAGAGTAGCCCCCTCTCGCTGCAACTAGAGAAAGCCCGCACGCAGCAACGAAGACCCAACACAGCCAAAAATAGATAAAATAAAATAAATATTTTTTAAAAGACCTACTAGTATCCCAGGGACCCAGATCTAGTAAATATCAGTGTAGAGCTAAAAGCTTAATTTTATCTGACTACAAAACAAATACTTTATACTCTACCCTAATATACAACCTCTCATTTACCAAAGCAAATACTTAAAGAAAAGAAGGGGAAATCCTGTGTTGGGAAGGCTCATATATTCTTCCCTCAATTTAAATGAAAACATGATATTGTATATGAGTATTCAATATCAGAATGTTGGCCAATAGATTTGTCTAGGGAATGCTACAGTGTATATTTGCCTTATTTCCATTCAGGGCTCAAAAGTTTCATACACATGCATACATATATGAATTGCATATACATGTTTTAGCTTTTTAGTTATTCTATTTTACCCTCATGATAACCTTGCAAAGGAAGTAGTGGAATTCCTAGTTTTCCCATTTGAAGGCAAGGTAACTGAGGAACAGCAAGAGTAAATGATTTGTCCAGTGTCATACAAAATGTTAGTACTGCTGAGAAGATCATACACATCTCTTGACCACCCTTTGTATTATGTAGTTTATTACCTAAGGATTCCAAATTTTCAAGATCTATTATTAATGGAGAGATTAAACTCAATTGAAATTACAAACGATTAATCAGATCTATTGTTATTAGGGAGTTAATCTAATTTTCAAGGTTATAGATCATATTAACTTTTTCTAAATAAGATGCCTTAAGCTGGATTACCCCTGTCAGACCTGCCCTTTATAGCAGTGGGCAGACCATGACTTCTTTATTCTTTTTTTTTTTTTTTCTTGCGGCACGTGGGCCTCTCACTGTTGTGGCCTCTCCCGTTGCGGAGCACAGGCTCCAGACGCGCAGGCTCAGCGGCCATGGCTCACGGGCCCAGCTGCTCCGCAGCATGTGGGATCTTCCAGGACCGGGGCACGAACCCGCGTCCCCTGCATCAGCAGGCGGACTCTCAACCGCTGCACCACCAGGGAAGCCCCACGACTTCTTTATTCTAAAGTGTGAAAAAGATATCAGGAGAGAGTGGAGGTGTCCCTACAGTCATTCAGGGTGGTTACAAAGATCTTAAGTGTTATCAAGGCTGATCTTTCTAAGTACTTTTGGAGTCTCTTAAAAATCTAATGAAATACATGATCTCTGCTCTCAGAAAATAAAATGAAACCAACAAAGCAAAACAGAAAAAGACCAGGAAACAAAAAAGTTGGGACAGGAATAGATGGGACAGTTCATCCACTGTAGGTTAAGATACTCTGGTCTGGTAATATGGGATTGAATCAATGTACTAGCTTTGGAACATAGTAAGAACTGAAAGACTAATAGATGACAGAGTGTTACAGATGAATTTACAATGAGTCACTAAGGAAAAGAAGACCAATGACAAGGATGTAGAAGAACTTGGGTCAGAAATAGGATATTCCTTCAGTAGCATGACTTAGATAATGATCTGTATTGCTCCCTTGGCACCCTATTTCTTGTGGAGATTATATGTGGGCTATTTCATTCACCTGAATATCTAAAATAAACATTCAAGGGAAAAGCAATAAAAATAAATAACACAACATATCTGTAAATGAAGAAATCTTAAAAGTACTTTAGATTTCCCTACAATGAAAAAGAAAAATGCTTACAGAGCTCTCTAAACTGTAAAGGAAAAAAGATATGTTTATCAAGGTTAATGGAGTTATATCTAGAAATAAATAGAAGTCATACATGTGTATGTATTTTTGTGGGAGAAAGCATGTGTTCACACACACAACTGTGTGTATTTGTGTATGTGAATGTGTAATATATCATTTATCTATCTTTCTAGCTCTTAATATAATTTCTTTATCAATCTCATTGCTGAGAGATTCACGCACAGTCTCTCAAGGGAAGTAGCAGAAAATATAGCACTTTTTGTAGAATGATAAAATAGACCAAAATCTGTGAGCAAATTAGTGTGCACTTTTTTCAAGTAAACTCCAATGCAGTAAAATATGGAGACTTAAAAAAAAAAAAAAAACAAGTTGCTAGAAAGATCATGGTATTCTGGAAACATGTGTACCTCATAGAATATATTTCTATTTAATTAATTACTATATATATGCCTAAAACATTAATTAAATTGGAGCTATAAAATAAAAGGCTTTAGAATTTTACCATAGTATCTCAGTAACACGAAGAAAGTTCTAACCCATCATGAGATGAAGAACAGGCTGCCTAGCAACCATTTTAACTAGCTCCCCCGAGGTTTTCAAGAGAAAAATGGGTGTTTGCGGGGGAAGTATTTGCTTCTGTTTTTATATTAGAGTTTTGGGATAATTCCTAACTAGTTTCTCAGTCATTTTTTCCTTCTTGTTTTCATCGCCTGAAATAATTTAAAAAGGGAAGGAAAGAGGGAGGGAAGGAAGAAAGGGAGGGAGGGAGGGAGGAAAGAAGACACATAAGGATTAATGTGGGCTGTTTTAAGCATTCACTCAGGAATTCAAATACAGTAAATGCAAATCAAAGTCAGGTGCTCTGTTTATTATATATGGACATAAATACCTTTTTGTGGAATGCTCACAAATCAAATTCAAAGCAATGACTTTGGCTTGACAAACTACAAGTTCATTGAAATGTGTGATGAGAAAGAATATATGTTGGTGGCATTTCTTGACCCAGGATTCGAGGGTAACTTTGAAACTCTAAGTCTACTTTATGAAGCCATAGATCACCAGGAAGATGTTCACATAAAAAAATGAGTCAGGTTAGGTCATTCTCCTCCTTCGGACTTCCTGGTTAAGGAAAAGCACCCTCATAAAGCATTCACAGCATATTTTCATAGGATGTCTTATCATGTAGGTCCCGGCCGTGGGAGGGGAGAGAAAGTGTTTGATGGTAATTCCAGAAACAGTAGCTTTAAGTGTTTCCGCACAGGCTCTGGACGCGCAGGCTCAGCGGCCGTGGCTCACGGGCCCAGCCGCTCCGCGGCATGTGGGATCTTCCCGGACCGGGGCACAAACCCGTGTCCCCTGCATCGGCAGGCGGACTCTCAACCACTACGCCACCAGGGAAGTCCTAAGTGTTTCCTTTGAGAGAGAGAGAGACCTAGTTTTTACCAAATATCTATCATATAGTCTTTATGAGTTTGGGATGGAAGAACAAAGGATGGATTTCAGGTTAAATTCCAGAGTTAATGATGCATTAATGAAGATGTAGGAAACAAAATGATGAGTTAAGAAGGTTAGAATCTCAAGCAAAGCAGAAGAGGTGGTGGCTCTGGAGTATGATGGGTAAGTTATACAAACAAGATGCTTAGGAACATAAATTACCTATATTCTTACTTTATGCTATTGTCTTTATAGCTTTTGATTTCAGTTTAAGAGTCTATTGCCAGTTGGGTTTAGTAAGCATACTTATGGACACCTATAATACAAAGGTGTTTCAACAATAAAAGTGGTTCTCTATAGTCATTGTGAGTAATACGGAAACAATGTTCGTTCTAGAATTTATTCTGATCCCAGGATTTAATTGCAGTTCTATTATTGACCCAATATGAAACGTTGAATTTATTTGCTGTTTAATACTTTCCTGAAGCGTGGAAGAGAAAGTGGTTGTGTTACTTGAAATTACCTGAAAAATTGCCATAATTTGCCACTTTACAATGAAAGGCTGGATTTCCTTAGTTAGACTTTGACCTCATGATGAGTTTAAATGCCAAGACTATATTTTAACTATGCTGAGGCATAAGACATTGAAAGAGAACAGAATATGCCACCCCAAAATATGCTATTTTGGCATATTGATTGTTTTAAGAAATAGCTGGTGCAAGAAGAACACTCTGAACCTCCTTCATCTCCCTGAAAGCAGGAAACAAATCTCCCATGTGAAGTTACCCTCCTTATCACCAGAGAAAGGGAATTCAGGATGGAGAAGGATGTATAGACAAATCTTTTTACTTCTTCACTAATTTGCTATAACAAGTCCAAACTCCTTTGTTTTGTCAATTCACAAGTGTATTGTTTCCTTGTCTGAAAGGATACAAGCTTCCTGCTCTGGTCACTTTAGGGAGTATCATATATTTTTTGGATTCCATACCTACGAAATTAAATTTGTTTTTTTCCTGTTAGTCTCTTTTATGTCAGTTTAATTATTAGAACAGTAAAAGAACTTATAGAGGGAGAAGGGAAAAGTTTTCCATCCCTACAACATAACATGAAACTTTATTTGTTTAGATTATAATTAAGACTTATTTGACACATTCTTTATGTATTTCAGCATCTCATCATTTACTAGAACATTACCAAAACAAAACCTTTTGTGAAGTAGGAATAATTTTTCCATTTTCATAATTTTTATATTCTAGTTCTTCATGTTTCCTAAAGGTAAATAATGCATGAGAAAACCTGCAGTACCTTGACTAGCATTTTTCTTTAAATATTAAATATTATTTTTGAAAATATTTGAACTATGAATAGTTGTGTACAATAATTTTCCTGTTGGAAATAAAGCCTGATGTTTATCCATTTCCCTTTGATGTCCTAGCATACTAATGCTATGTAGAGTGGTTGACTACTGAATTCCTCCTAAAAGTTATGAAACTTACAATTTCATAAAAAACAAGGATACAGATACTTGTGATTTACATGTTTAGTAGAAGGTTATTTTAGTTTTCGGTTTTTTTTTTTTTTGCAGCGGCTCTGGTTTCTTATTGATGTAGTTTTCTCAAATAAGGATATGTTAGATTTTATTTTCTTATAAATGTCATGACAGCCCTAAATTAAGTCCACTGAGGTATAAGTGAAATGGTTCCATGGGTAATACCAGAGAGCACTTTATTTAAATTGTTGTAAACCTTCCAAAATACAGTTCAAATTGCTCCCCGCCAAGATGGGTGTCTAATTTGAGTCTACTGCTTTATTCATCCAGGTTTCTTACAAAGATTGAGAAAAATCCTCAATCTGTACATAGGGCAAAGAATATCTTTTTCATTGTCTACAAGGCCCAGAGGAAGCAAAGGCAAAAAGTTAATTATGTCTTAGGCCTCAATAGGGCTTGTCAGCTGTCTCCATCACATTCTTAAATTTTTGTTTTAACTCCAGATACACTGCAAAGCAGATATTTCTATTATCCTTGTTTTATAGATGAAGAAATGGACAGTCACTGGATATAAGTAGCTTGCATAGGATCACACAGCAGCTAGAAGCCACAATTGTAAACTCAACCCAAGTCTATTTCTAATTTGATAGTATATTGCCTTTTTGTTATCTAATTTATCCTCATCTCTTATGTCCACTTAATCATCAACTCCTACAAATTCTAGGTTTTAAATACGGTTATTTCTTGGACACAGAGAAAACACATAAAACTGTGTTTATCCTGTCCCTTCCTCCAGCTACTGCCTCCTTCTCTGTTACCCTTTATAAAAAGACATCTCCAAAGAGTTGTTCTTTCCACTTCCTCACCTCCCGTTCCATCTTTACTTTGGGGAGATCAGATTTTTCATAATGGGTTTAGTGTAGTGTAATTGACAAATAGTAAACTGCACATAAAGTGTACAGTTTGATAAGTTTTTGATGTTTATGTGTATACCTATCGGACCATCACTACCATTATGAAAATAAACATATCCATCACCCACAAAAGTTATCCATCACTACCATTATGAAAATAAACGTATCCATCACCCACAAAAGTTATCTCCTGGCTCTTTGTTATCCTTTTCTCACTCCTTATTATACATAGTACATTTCTACCTCTTTGCATTTTTGGTTACTTTTGGGGAGGTTGCCAGATATTTGTGACTTTTACCTTGTTAAGTGCTAGATATTTTTGTATTTACATAAATGGTTTTGAGCTTCCTTCTGTAATTCAGTTAAGTTATATGGGTCTTGGTTTTAAGCTTAGTTCTGTGAAAACAGAACAGCATTTAATTTAGGGCTAGTTTTATTCCACTAGCTAGGCCAAAACTTTCTGAGCAATCTATTTGATGCCCCCTAAATAAGGTTTTCCGTTCTGACTGGTGAGAACAGCATTGTTGCTATTTCTCTATGAATGGAAGAATTTTCCCTCTTATCCTTTTAGGTAGTTCTTTCCCAAACTCAAGTAGTTTCCTCACATGCACTGAGCAGTTTGCAATGGAATGCTCATGCGGGACTCACTAAAGACCTCTGGAGTTTTCTCTTTGTGCAGCCCTCTCTGCTTCAGTACAGTGCCATATAAATTCCAGGTACCTGGTCTCCCTAGGATCCCAGCTCCTTCTCCTCAAATCAGGGAGAGTTTTGTGCTCTGCCTGAGTGTTCCCTCTGTGCTATAATAAGAAATATATATTTGGTCTTTGTCCTCAGTGTCTGGAACAGAGCTCCTAAAGTCCTTGGGATTTCCTGGGTAATAGGAAAATATTTTATTATTCTTAACAAGCCCTTTTCAACCATACCTGAATTTATGTTAATAAAGTGACTCTGGCTGGACCCCCTTCGGGATAGGGGCCGGTGAGCAGAGGAACCAACCATGTATTAGAGGGTTGGAACTTTCAGCACTTTCTCCCATCTCCATGAAGGGGAGAAGGGCTGGAGATTGAATTCAGTCACCAGTGGTCAATGATTTAATCAATTATGGCTATGTAATTGAATCTCCATAAAAACTCCTAAGTGATAAGGTTCATGATCTTCCAGGTCAGTAAACACATCAAGGAGTTGCGAGGGTGGAACACCTGTACAGGGCATGGAAGCTCCACACCCTTCCCTCCATATCTTGTCCTATGCAATTCTGCCTTTTGGCTGTTCCTGCATTGTATTCTTTATAATATGTCATAATCGTAAGAGAAGCACTTTCCTGAGTTCTATGAATTGTCCTAGTAAATTATTGAACCTGAGGTGGTTGTAGGGTCCCCCAAATTTGTAGTCAGTGGGGCAGAAATGTGGGTAGCCTGGTCACCCATTCACAGCTTCGGTATAAAGTGGGGGCATTATGCGACTGAGCCCTTAAACTTATGAAGTCTGATGAGAACTCTGGGTAGTTGATGTCAGAATTGAATTGCAGAATATCCAGTTGGTGTGGGAGAATCAAATAATTGGTTGTTGATATTGAAAAATTTCCCAGGTCCTCCTTGCACTGTGACATAAAATCTCTCTCCAGAAAGTGAGTTGGAGCAACAATAAAGTTCATCTTGGTTTTTTTTTTTCCTCTCTCTCTCTCGCTCTCTCTCTCTCAGGGATCACTGTTCATTTTTTGATGGCCAGTGTCCTGAAAACTTCTTTTTTAAATATTTTTTGCCTGCTTTTTTAGTTGTTTCATGTTGGAGAGCAAGCTTAGTCCCTATTCTTCCATCTTGGTAAGATACGTAAGTCCTTCATCCTCTGTTTAACCTGCACTCAAAGAGATTTCACCCACAGTCCTCATTGATTCTCCCACTGTCTAGCTCACTTGTGATCCTCAAATCACAGTTCTCAATCTTCAACTCACTTGCTCCCTCTTCATAACTTCACACATTTTTCCCTCATTCTTGAAACAGTTTCTTAGTTAGCTTCCAGAACACCACACTTTCTTTCTTAATTATTTCTTATTACTGACTAGGTTAGTCTCCTAGGGCTGCCATAAGAAAGTACCACAAATTGGATGACTTACAACAGAAATTTATTTTCTCACAGTTCTGGAAGCTAGAAGTCCAAAAGTCAAGATATTGGCAGAGCTTTGCCCCCTCTGAAATCCAGAAGGGAGAGTCCTTCCTCACTTCTAGTGATTTGTGGACAGTCCTTGGTTTTCCTTGGCCGAGTGTCCCCTGGCTGCAGCACTTCAATTTCTGCCTCCATCCTCATACTGCATTCTCCACGTATGCATCTCTGTCTTCACATGGCATTCTTTTCTCTGTCTGTCTCTGTCTCTTCATTCTATAAGGGCACCAGTCATATTTAATGCCCACTCTAAGGACCTCATCTGAACTTGATTACATCTGCAAAGACCTTACTTCCAAGTAAGATCAGATTCACAGGTAGTGGGGTCAAGGTCATCAATATATCTTTTTGGGGAGTCAGAATTCAACCTGTAACACCGACCATTCTGTTAGATCTTTCTCCCAGCTTCTAAAAGTTGGAGTGTTCTCGCTTGCTCAGTCTTCAGCTCCCTTCTTTTGCATACTCATTAGCTAATTATCCCATCTAGTCCCAAGTCTTTATACACCACATTAGCATTAAGGACTGCAAACATTATATCTCTGGTGCCAATTTGAATTTGAGACTCGTATATCCATTTGAATAATCAATATTCTAACTAAAGCCATCCAAAACAAATACTTTGTTCTCATTCTTTCTCCCCATGACTATCAAACCTTTTCTTCTCCTGGTCTTTTTTATTTTACTAAATGACACTACTATTTCCCTGTTGCTCACATTAACAAATTGGAATCATCCTTAACTTTCTGTTTGTACCAAATATATCTGATATTCAATTGCTTAGTACTCCCTTCCTCTCTATCATCAGACTAGTCACCGTTGGTTTTGTTGTTTTTTATTTGACCTCAACAACTACAATAGTTCCTAACTGATACTCTTGTTTCCACATTTATCCATGGTAATCCTTCTTCCACAAAGTAACATAGTGATCATTTTAATGTTCAAGACCTTCATTGGATTCCCATCACACTTAGAACAAAGTCTGTATTTTTAACTCTCAGCAGATCTGGTGTGATCTGGCATGTTTATCCTCTTCAGTCTCACTTACTTTGGATCTTCCCTTTGCTCACTCCACTAGTTTTCTAGCTTCTCCTCTTTTTTTAAATATAAATTTACTTAGTTATTTATTTTTGGCTGCATTGAGTCTTCATTGCCGTGCTTGGGCTTTCCCTAGCTGCGGCGAGCAGGGGCTATTATTCATTGTGGTGCACAGGCTTCTCATTGTGGTGGCTTCTCTTGTTGTGGAGCACAGGCTCTAGGCGCTCAGGCTTCAGTAGTTGTGGCATGTGGGCTCAGTAGCGGTGGCACGCAGGCTCTAGAGCGCAGGCTCAGTATTTGAGGCACGCGGGTTTAGTTGCTCCGCGGCATGTGGGATCTTCCTGGACCAGGGCTGGAACCCATGTCCCCTGCATTGGCAGGCAGATTCTTAACCACTGCACCACCAGGGAAGCCCTCTAGCTTCTCCTTGAATAAGTCAAGCAGATTCCTACCTCAAAACCTTTAAACTTGTCCCTTTCTGCCTAACACAGTTTTCTCAACTTTTCCACAAATTTTTCTCACAAATATTCAATAGCACACTGTCTCACTTCATCCAAATCTCTATTACAAAACTACCTCTGTGGTGAGGAATTTCCTGATCACTGTGACTAAAATGGCACTCCCAGGATTTCTCCAACTATTTTTCCTGCTTTATTGTTCTTCAAAATTCTAATCCTTATTGACATTTGGTTTGAGATATATTTACTTATTTTATTTTCCCCCTTCTCCACTAGATTGCAATATGTAAATAAATGAATAAAACCACAAAACCAAAACCAAAACAAATCAAAAGCTTGCTTAATATATAGGAGATGTTCAAAATACCTTTGAAAACGGAATTACTTTTATTTATTGGTATATGCCTTTTACCTAATCAGAGTGCCTGGCCTAAAATAGGTTTTGATAAATATTTGCTCAATGAGTGTAGAATTTCTTAATATTAATTGAATGAACAGAAACTATCAATAAGGAAATGTAATATAGATTTAAAAGACCTCTATTGCTTATAAATGAATTCTAACCAAGTAGGTACTAGCAGCTCCTTGGGGAAGTAAAAGCTCTTGTTTAAAATATTTCTGCCCTTTCTGGGTGGCTTTATGTTTTTTCTGATCATAAGGGCAGGCAAAAATATGATAAAATAGTACCAGTGATAAGAATGACAGTGATAAGGAAAAAGAGGCCATTACTCTTCAGCAATTGTTCATCGTTATCAAATACTGGATTTGGTTAGTGATACAGGACTTAGAGCTCTAAATTTGGACTCTAAAGAAACCATTAGTTTTGAAATAACTGAAGGAATTTGTTGCTCTTGAGTCCTTAATGTTGTATCTTTTTCTAAACTTCTAAAATTTGGAGTCTCTTCTCTTTCATCAATAAACAACTTTTGAGTATTTGAAGTTGATTATGATCACATATTTTACATGCTAATGAAGTGATCAATATTGCTATCATTTTAATATTTGTAAAATTGAATATGTGTACACTCTGCTGACCAAACTACTGGCAGGGCAATGTGATAAGTTAGTGCTTCATCTTTAAAAAGTTATAACTTTGCATTCCAAACACAACCTTACTCCCTTCTCAAAGTTCTACAAATTAAGTGAAACACTCATGCAAAAATAAATAAAATAAAACAAAATTAGATAAGTACTCTAATCAAGCATATTCCTGTCTGACATTTTTTCGTATTCTCATATTTATTGAGGCCTAGAAAAAATGTGACTGCTTAAAGAATTTGTGTGATAACCTGTTTTCATTCCTATACTCCAAGAAATTATGAATAATCATTTTAAATATTATTTTACCTTAATTTTAATATTTCAAATCAGTGTTACCAATTTTTCACATATGAATATTTTGTCATGACATATGTATATTTCAAGGCTTGAAAAACTTAAATAACAGATCAAGGTCTTTTTAATTCAACTGTAACTTTTGTGGATTCAGATGAGATACTGTTTTAGACTTTATATTAGGTAATAAGCTAGATAATAAAGAATAGCAACACCTTTTCCATTTTTGGGGAATGGAGAAAGTCACAAAAGGACAATTTCCCAAGAAATTGAAATAAATATTGTTTTACTGCTAAACTGTTTTTATTTTTATCATTGGAAAGAAAACATTTCCTAATTGTGTTATCCATAGGCTGCCTTCCTGGACCAGAGTTTAAGGTACTTTGAATTTCTAAAATACATGTCAATCATAGCACAATGGTGTGATATAACTATGCCTTTAAAGCTTGTTACAGGAAATCCGTGATATTGAGCAGTATGATTCCCTAATGACTACGATTTTCTTGTTTATACGTGCTTTATATGTTCTTTTTGAAAGTTACTTTCTGCCTATTAATATACCTTCTTCTAGCATTGTCTCCCCACCTCTTCCTAGGCATTGGATACATATAACCATTAAAAGTAAATATGACTGACACTGAAATATATTTAATACTGATTTTTATATTATTGCTAATAATAATGAACATCAATTGAGCTCATCTTATGTACCAAATACTATTTCAAGTGCATTATGTAGAAACTCATTTATCCTCAAAAACTGGCAGAAAGAGTGATAACCTACTAATCAGATGAGCTTCCTCATATGAAAGAACCTCCCGGCTAGAGAGCTAGTGTAGTTAGTCACAGAAAAAAGTCCAGAAGGGTTGGAACGACAAATGTCTAGGAAGAAATGGTTTAAAGTAGGAACTAAAAAGTAGGCAGGGGCCAGATCTTTTAAATACCATGGTCAAATCTCACATTCCAGACACATACCCATTGAACATTGCATTGTTTTTAAAAAACATTGCTCTTGGACTTCCCTGGTGGCACAGTGGTTGAGAGTCCGCCTGCCTATGCAGGGGACACGGGTTCATGCCCCGGCCTGGGAAGATGCCGCATGCCGCGGAGCGGCTGGGCCCGTGAGCCATGGCTGCTGAGCCTGCACATCCAGAGCCTGTGCTCCGCAAAAACATTGCTCTTACTTTGTATTATGTTCAGCTATTTCTGTAATTCTTTAATATTTTGACATTTCCTCCAGAATTGAACAACACCTTTATTTCTTTCTTTGAAAACCACTCTTTATGGTGGTTTCAGTTTCAGTCTTTTATGTGACAAATGCATAATAAGTGTGGCTGAATTTATGTCCGCATTACTAAGGTTCAATTTTCTGGAAGTACAATCTTTAGTATAAAAGGACTTCCTTGTTTCTTTCCCTGTTGCATTTGAATGTGATTATCTTACCTCTTTCCTGCATACATATTTACTTCTTCCTCCACTTCATGTACCAGCCTCCCAACTTCCCACATGAATATTCAATTATGTTTTTCACCAGAAATACCTGCAATTTCCTTCGATTTAATAATAAAATCTACTTATGAAAATTGCTCAGTCCAAGAATGCACTAACATTGGATGCTTCCTCAAATTGACTTGTTGGTTTTCTTCTTTAGATATCAACATATATTTTTACTTTAAACAAGAGAGCACACTGCAGTTCCCTTTGATTTGGTTGCATATTCGCAAAATTAAATGTAAAGCAAATGTAGCTTTGTAAAAATCACCTCTCTCTTAAAATAAGATAATGTGAGGAGACAAAATAACAATTAGAAGCACACTGTCTTAGCAAGATGATGAATTCTTTATACAGTAGAAATGTGTAATCATCAAAGAGTTTTATCTCTGTCTGAATGCTGCATTACACAGACATGTGTAAGTGCCAACACAACTGCCTGAACATTGAGGAAAACACAAAGGCTCCATCATTCATTCTTATACTGGTCTTAGTTTTTACCCTGAGGTGCTGTAGGCACTTACGTAGCACCACGTATTTTAAGACATTCAACACCTTGCATGAGTGTTCCTGCGCCAGAGTAGATTACTCAAAATAATAACCTGGAGTGGTGCCAGTATACTTCAGAGGGTTGCCTCATCCACTGTTTGTTTTAAAAAGAGAGGCAGGTCCCTGAGAATGGATATTGCCAATCACATTTCAATGCTGAACCAAATCCTCTAAGGAAGCCAGAAGGTTGAGAGAAAGGTAGGCATTTTCCTACTAGAACTGCATTAAGCACTCTAACCTAGAAAGTGGAGAAACAGCAATAAATAATCCAGGGACTAAGAAAAGAGCATACTGATAATCCAATAAACTGGCAGTAAGAAAAATATTTATTCAAACCTGACTTTTGATTGAAAGAAGGAAACAGTGAGATAGAGAAAAAGAGAAAGAAAATTTTCCTCCAAAAAGTACAACAAAAAATCTCTGCAAGAAATTTCCTCCTTCAGATTGCTTTATTTTAACTAAAAGCCATTGTTTAATATTCATAGTGTGCGTGTGTGTGTGTGTGTGTGTGTGTGTGTGAGAGAGAGAGAGAGAGAGAGGGAGAGAGAGAGAGAGAGATCCAGTTTGAAGAACATAGTAGATGATATTTTTGTGAGGGTATGGGAATCTGATAATAATGGTTCAATTGAACCTAAGTATCTTAGAAGTTTGGCCCTTCACATCTAAAAATATGTATCAGTTTTACTAGAGTATAACTTTTATATGCCTGTAAATCACTATTATTCCTCCTTTTCTTTTGGAAATTAGACAAAAATAATAGTGAAAAATATGTAAAATTTATTTTTAAAGAACCTAAGAAACATATAATCTGCTAACTTCATATATATGTAGAGTTCCCAAAAGCAGCTACAGAACTAAATGCATGTGGAATATGTGAAATGAAGAAGCATAGGAAATGGAAAAGGGCTCAGGGGTAGCAGGTTTCAGAAGGTGCTGGTAAAACTCTGGTTCCAGAAGTTAAAGGGCTCACCCTAAAGTTCTAACCATGTACTTGGTTAGAAATAAAGAGTGAGGAAACTAGCATGAGCAAAAGCCTTCCTGGAGTTGGTTTGGATGAAAGAAAGAGAAGAATCAAGAATCATATTTGTAGGTGGGAGCCATATGTGTAGGTAGCTCTGTCTCTGGACAGCAGAGAAAAAGAGAACCTCTGGGTTACAAACCCTGGAAGGCTATCTGCCTCTTTTCCTTTCACAACGATGAAGTCCAAATAACCAGTCCAGGAAAATTCAAAACATTCAATAAGAATTAATAAAAGACAAATGATACTTGCAAAAATTACATAAAGATACTGTAAGAAAAATGATAGAAAATAGCAACAATATACTAACAATGGAGAATCATCAGAAATAGTATAAGACTACAGAAAAACAGTTTTTAGTATGAAAGACATCAGGTTATGTTTCCATAATCCCTTTTTGAGAAATTGCTATAGTTCAAATTTCAACCAACCTAGAAATTCTATATCTGGAGGTATTCCAACTTTGGGGAGTTTGTTTCTGTTTCTTGCATCTCTTCAGGGCCAGTCTCATTTATAGGTCTAAATGTGTGATTCTCAAATATGACATGTGGGGCTCTAACTTCCAGACATTTTAAGATGCGCAAGCCTGCGGCCACCATCTCCACAAGTAGAACCCTTTATTTTGATTTTGTTGGGGACCAAAAGGCAGACAAAGAACACTAGATGTACTGTGTGACTTAGAAATTGCCACAGAAATTTACCCTCCCCAGGAGTGGTAGGGACATTTGGAAGGGGCAGGCCCGCTTGTTCCCGTTAACCACTGGAATCAAAGCTGGATTAGACAGGAAGTGATGGGCCCTGCAGCCTCAGGGTCTTGGGAATGATTAAAAAGAGAAAAAAAATGATGGAAAGGATTTGGGAGAAAGTTTATTTTACATATATGGATATTTAATTTTTCAGCATCTTTTTTGAACTATCTCTGAACCTTTGTTGAAAATCAATAGACTTTACATGTTTCAGTGTATTTCTGGCCTCACTATTCTCTTCTATTTACCTGTAGGTATATCTTTCTAAGGACCACACTGTCTTAGGTACTGGAGTTTTATAGTAAATTCCTAAATTAAGTAGTATGAATCCTTCAAATTTGTTCTCATTCAATCATTTTGGCTGTTCTAGTCTTTTGCTTTTCCGCATAAATTTAAAAATCAGCTTGCCAATTTCTAAAGACTACCTGCTGGAATTTTTAATGAAATTCTGTTGAATTTCTATTGTAGATTAGTTTTGGGAAAGTTGACATGTGAATATGTGTGTAATTTTAATTTTTTGAGGTTTCTTAAGGGTTGTTTTTTCATCCATAATATGGTCTACCTTGGTGAATGTCTAATTCATACATGAAAGTAATGTATACTCTGTGGTAACTTCTATAATGGCCAGCTAGTTAGGTCAACTGGTGGATAATTCTTCTCTGGTCTTTTAAATTTTTGCTAATTTTTTGTCTTCTTACTCTATCAATTCCTGAGAGTGAAGGGTTGAAGTCTCAAACTGTAAGTGTGGATCTGTTTATGTCTACTTTCAGTCCTATCAGTTAGTTTTTGCTTCATGTTGTATATCTGGGTGTACCTATCCTAATCAAGAGATCTTTATAAGTAGAGAGTCTTCTCCTTCTGATAGCAGAAGAGAAATTTAGAGAGTCAAGGCATAAGAAGGATTCTGTGTGCTGTTGCTGCCTTTGAAGATAGAGGGAACCATCTCAGATGGTTTAAAGTGTCTTCTAGGAGCTGAGAATGACCTCTGGCCAATAGAAAATAAGCAAATAAAGACCTCAGTCCTACAATGCCAAGCACTGAATTCTGCTAACAGCCTGAATGAGCTTGGAAGGTGATTCTTTCTGAGAGCCTGCAGAAAAGGGTCCAGCCTGCTCAGCTGATCTCTTGACTTCAGCCTGTGAAGGCAAAGAAGCCAGCTGAGTCTGCCTGAACTTCTGACCTACAGAACTATGAGACATTCAATGAATTTTGCTTTAAGCTGCTAAAGTTGTCATAAGTTATTACATAGCAATAGAAAACTAATAGATATAACAGAATTTAGTGAGTTAGACAACAGAAAAGCAGTAGAATAAATAAATAAACAAACAAATTGGTTCTTGAAAAGTTTACAACATAGATATGCATAAACTAAGCAAGGAAAAAGAAGAGAAAGAACAAATACAAATTATTTTGCTTGGGGAAAATAATAACAGTTATGGAAGAAATAAAAATAAACAGAATATATATGTTACTTTGCAGAAAAGAGAAGGGATAGCATATGTATAAAGAAACTCAGGAAGAATACAGAAGAAACTATTAACTAACAACTAATAGTCCAAGATGGAGTAGGGGTGGAAGCTGAAAACAGTCAATGACAGTTGTGGGAGGAAGTATACATTTTTACATATCTGTGTATTTTGTTCTTGAACTATGAGAGTTTATCTCCTTTTCAAAACTTAATGTTTTTTTTTTTTAATTAATGCACAAATAATCCTAAAACATGACTAGATTACTTTTCTGACCTACACTACTGTGGGGTGATGTAATTACCTATATTTCAATTGGTCTTATTTTAGAACAAATATAATTCCTTGTACATTATTTTCATTACATTAAAGTAAATATATGACAGACAGATAATTGTCAAAGTTTATATACCTTCAAACACCTAGAGAATGTTTTTTTGACAACACTTTTTTTTTTTAACATCTTTATTGGAGTATAGTCGCTTTACAATGGTGTGTTAGTTTCTGCTTTACAACAAAATGAATCAGTTATATATATACATATGTTCCCATATCTCTGCCCTCTTGCGTCTCCCTACTTTCCTTTTTTTTAATTAAACAAGGTATCCTTTGGAAGAGCTAAGATAGAAACCTCTAGAAGTCTCTTTTCACTCCTTTGTGGAAAGTGTGGGAAATGAATAATGGACATAGGTAAATAAAAATGAGAGTTTTTGAATTACCTAAGATGGCATTCAGCAATACCAAGAGGACATCGTGAGGAACATGCAGAAAAATCAAAAGTCTTTTTAATCAGTATGGGAAACAGGACAAGAAAAAAGAATGACGCTTTGGGCTTCCCTAGTGGCGCAGTGGTTGAGAGTCCGCCTGCCGATGCAGGGGACACTGGTTCATGCCCCAGTCCAGGAGGATCCCACATGCCATGCCGTGGAGCGGCTGGGCCCGTGAGCCATGGTCGCTGAGCCTGTGCGTCCGGAGCCTGTGCTCCGCAAAGGGACAGGCCACAACAGTGAGAGGCCCGCGTTCTGCAGAAAAAGAAAAAAAAAAGGACTCTTTTATTTAGACATGATGATAATGGTATTCCTTCTAGATTTGTTTCCTTGGTAAGAAAGAAGAGCTTCTTGCTAGGTGGGGCAGAAAATTATTCTAATAAGATTAACATGGCAGGTTGATAAATATTGGAAAGTGATGTGATTGTCATTGCTTTTGTAACTTTTTCTCCTAAAATATATCATTGGGAGAAGATAGAGGAGGATGTAAATGTCCTTATAATGAATATATGCAGAGAACAAAATGTAAAATTGTAGCTCCCAAATGGCATCAATTTCTAGATAGCACTGTAATTTGGAATATTACTGATAATCTAATTTTGGATCCGTTTCAAGCCCATCATTGTATTTATCTCCAAAAGAACTAAGGGAATGCATTTTCAAAAAGCAGAAAAGAAAAAAAAAGAAAATTAAACTTCAATCTGTTAGTTATTGAATGCACTTAAGAAAAATAAACAAATGATATGAGTTACAAGGCATGAGGAAGAAATAATGGATGAGCTAACATACTGATGCATGTTACTTTTTAAATTTCTTTCTCTTAAAATGAGAAATCTCTTTGGAAAAATGATTAGATCAAGGGAAATCATAAGTGGTTTGTGAGTTCTTGCAAAGTACACACACATACCATACACACACACACACACACACACACACACAAAGTTTTTTTATTATAGCCAAAGATGGACGCAGGTAATAAAAAGCTAAGTCATATCTACTTACAATAAGGCTCTAAATAAAGAACAAACCTTATTATAAGGACATGAAATTTCAAATGAAAGTATAATTGGCTTGCCGCATTTTAAGACTGCATTACTAAGCTACAACATTATTGCTGTAACTTTATTACATAAATTTAAAATTGAGCTTATTGTGAAGCAGTTTGGATTCTCTTTCTGTCTGCTTCATCATTCAGCCTGCCTATTCACCTCAATTCCTCCTTGATGGACAACTCTCTCTCCCAGGCAATGTGGGTCAGAGTTTACTCTCAATTGCCCACAAACAGTGTCACATGGCCTCTACATGATTTTCAGTCATAACTGTTGCAATTTATCATATGTGGAGCATCATATTTTTGAAACATTTTTTAACTGTGTAGACATCAATTCTCAGCTAAAAACATAATGAAGACTATATCTCCCTGTTATGATTTTTCAGAAACATGAACATGCTCAAGACCACAATTGTTCAAAACTTTCTAGCTTTGTTTTGAAACGGCCAGGATCAGTCAGGAAAAACAAGTTTTACCAAACTATTTTTAATATGTATATATTTTTACTGTAAAAATTTGTCATGATCATAGGACAGCTTAATCATTTTTATTTTAGGTCCATCCTGATAAAAGATAACCAAAGGAAAACAGGAATGTTCTGCTTGAGGTTGAAATATTTTCCATGCTAAGTGGAAGAATTATCCTTGAACAAAAATCAAACTTGAAGCAAATACAATACTTAGGAATTAATAATTCATGATTCTGCCATCCAAGTTTAGGGTGATCTAGGTTTTGTATTCAGACTGCCTGGACTCAAATTTTGATCCATATTTACTCAGCTGTGTGAACTTCAGAAATTTCTAAACTGTAAAATCAAGCTTTAAAAAAATACTTCAGGGACTTCACTGGTGGTGCAGTGGTTGGAAGTCCGGCTGCCAATGCTGGGGACATGGGTTCGATCCCTGTTCCGGGAAGATCCCACATGCCAGGGAGCAACTAAGCCCGGGTGCCACAACTACTGAGCCTGCGCTCTAGAGTCCATGCTCCGCAACGAAGAGTAGCCTCCACTTGCTGCAACTAGAGAAAGCCGGAGTGCAGCAACGAAGACCCAATGCAGCCAAAAATAAATAAATTTATTTTTAAAATAAATAAACACTTCATAGGATTGTTCTGAAGATTAAAGGATGTAATACTTGAAAAGTGTTTTGCACAGCACCTGGCAAATTGATTAGCACTCACTTAATGATAGTATTATTTTATAAACATAAGAGTAATTTAGAGAAGACCTGAACCACTGTGTCACCTTCAAGAACAATTTACCTTCCATTTTTATGTGAAATGGGAAAAGCAGAGAGTGTAGGTAAAGAGAAAAATATTTAATTCAAAGGAAATAATATGCACAAGAGCCCAGAGAGAGACTTGTCATAGTTCTGTATAGTCTCAATACATACTTATCCCTTGAAAACTTTCTCAAATTAAGCCTACACAATTAAAAACAACAAAAAAAATGTAATCTCTACTCTATGTAACTTCTACTCTTTGCAGTCACACTTCTTTAAATAATGGAAGCTGGATGCCATATTGATTTCCTCAGGACCTCCTCAGTGTTCAACCAATGACAATGTTTATAATGGTCTCTCTACATGCCAGTAAATTCCTTGGAGGTATTTCAGTCCTTATTCTCCTTGAGCCTACTTGTTACCAATCCATCCTTAATTTACTTGAGGACTACCTCTTGGAACAGCATCTGATATCATAGACTAACTATTCTCTCTTACTTGATTTCCATGGACTTTCCTGGTTTCTCTCCTACACGTCTCTCCTTCCCAACCTCCTTTGCTATCTCCTTAAATGGAGATGTTCTTTATAACAAAGTTATATCTCTTTCTGACTGATATCCAAGGGAAATTTCATTCACTTCCATGTCTCCAAGATCTGCATTTTCTAACTGAACCTATCTCTTGAGCTCCTGACCAGTCTACTTGAAAGCCTTCTGAAATAGCTATTTAAATGTCTCAAAGTCAGTGATTTCAAACTGAATTCTTCAACCATCCCTTGTTTTTTAAAGCTGCTCCTCTTCTAAATGTCTCCAGCTCATTGAATGATCACCACTATGTGGTTTCTCAGGCAAAAGGCTGGGGAAGCCTCCATGACTCCTTCCTGTCCCTTACAACCAGCATCCAATCATTACTAACCCTATCTCCTGTATCTCCTATTACCTATGTCCACTTAGTTCTATTTCTAGAACTGTCACTGTAGTCTAACCACAAACATCTCCTTGGATTACTGCAAAACCACTTGACTACTCTCCTCAGCTCCATCCAGGCTTTTCCCATTCATTTTCCACCCTTATTCAAATGTTAATCCTTTAAAAATGAAAATCTCATGAATGTTTTCCCAATTACAAGATTTTTATGCCTCTCTGTAGTTCCTAGGATGAAGACCAAAATCACTTTGTAATTTGATCTTTGCTTACAGGTTCAGAGTCATTCTTTGACACTCTTCCTCTGGCAAAATACTCTTATGCCAATCTTAACATTTGTTTTTCACTTTCTCAGTTGCCCTTTTTCTTATTTCAAGGTTTTTGTTTGTTGGTTGGTTTTGGGTTTTTTGTAGGTTGTTTTCTCTGTCTAAAACACTCAAACTCATTCAGACTCTAACCATTGGGCACAACTGTTGTCCTAATTAAGTTTAATGTCACTTCTTGATAGTAAGACAGGGATTTTCCTCTCACTAAGGTATGTCACATCTCTCTATCCTAACCATCTACTTGATGTTCCCATTACACTTTGGAGCAGAGACTGCTATTTTTTCTACCAATATTCATCATTAGTGGATATAAATATATTAGTATAACTCTCATATTTTAGCTACAGACATGGCAATCCAGCTAAAGACTGCATTCCCAGCCTCCTATTCAACTCAAAGAGTTGAATCATGTAATGAAGGTCATGTAATGAAGTTCTGTCTATGGGTTGTGAGCAGAATTGATGTATTCCACTTCCCAACTGTGACCCTAAAATGGAAAATGGGCACATACTTGTACCTCTTTCCATTCTTCCTTCTGATGAGAAGATAATGAGAACTAAAGCAGCCACCAAGGACCCAGCAATGGAAGCCACATATTGCTCCACCAGCCCTGGACTACTTACCTTGAGATATTTATATGTGGTTTGTATCACTGTATTTTCAAGTCTCTCATAACAGATCAGCCTGCACTTATACATACTATATTTCCTTATTGTAACCTACATTACTCTGTATTGAACTTTCTTTTTTAATGTCTGTTTAATCTGTCATACTCCATGTTTTAATCACTATTTTGTTCTTAGAGCCTAACACAGAATCTGAATAAAAAGGAATGAGTGAATAAATGAATGAGTGAATGAATGAAAGAATGAAAGCAAGTCTACAAGATAAAGTTGGGGAGAAGTCCCCTGGTTCTTTATCCACTTCTTTTTGCATCCCATAGCACATTATTCCCTACAAATAAGTGCCCCAGCTATAGCTTGAACTCATAGCATCACTAATCCCACCACCAATACTGATATTTAAGCACCTGTACTGAGTGAAACTCCCAAATATTCCTTATAGAGATTGGATGCTCTGAGCAGTGGAGCCCCTTAAATCAAGGTTCAGAATGTACCATTTCTTGCTGACATGCTACATTTCCTTTTTCTTTTGAGTGAGATTATACAGCACATTGAAATGATACCTTCAGTATTGAATGATTTGGCATCCAAGATAATTTAAAAAAAGGCTTTCCTTTATGGTTAAAAGTAAGTTACAAAAACAAGGGATACTGGCAGGCAATTACTCTATAAGCTATAGGAATGAAAGGGATTTCGCTATATGAGCGGTTTAGATTCATATAATGTGAAGAGCTGTTGGCAGTGGGAAATCACTAAGCAATCTAAAGGAGAGCACTGAAGCTATGAATGCAATCTCTCCTTCCTCTCTCTCTGTTTCTCTCTCTCTCATTCTGTTTCTGTCTCTCTGTCTCTCTCTCACATACACACACACACACAAATGCACACACAGTCACTCAGACCCCACAAACACACTAAATGCAGTCGCTCCAAGGTAAAGATGAAAAGACTTACCTCAAAATGTATTATAATTTTTTTAAAAAATAGCTGAGAATATACATATGCTGAATATTTGTCATATAAGAAAATAAATATTATAGAGCTAAAATAAAGTCATCTGCTCTCTTGACATTATGTAATATAATTTAAAATCTGAATTATATGAGGAGAATTTAAAATCCAGAATTAATAAACATAATGACTTTGAAAATATCCTGTTATGGATTGAATTATATCCCCTCAAAATTCATCTGTTAAAGTGTTAACCTTCACTGCCTCAGAATGTAACCTGATTTGGAAAGAGGGTCTTTGCCGATGGTCAGGTGAAGAAAAGGTCATTAGGGTTGGCTCTAATCTAATATGACCCATGTCCTTATAAAAAGGGGAAATTTGAATACAGACATTCATGAGGGTGGAACACCCTGTGAAGATGAAGGGTGATGCATCTACAAGCCAAGGATGGCTAAAGATTGCCAGCAAACCAGGAGGAGATAGGAGAGAGGCATGGAGCAGACGCTTCCTCACAGCCCTGGGAAAAAACTGACCTTGCTGAGACCTTGATCTCAGGCTTCCGCACTCCAGGTCTGGCAGATGAGGAATTTCTGTTGTGTAAGCCACTCAGTTTGCGGTACTTTGTCACAATAGCTCTGATGAGCTAATACATATTCTGATGATTTTATGATCGCTCAAAATGCCCTCTTTATTCATTTAATTTTTTAATGTCTGAAACATTCACAGTCAGTTCAGCAGAGCCTGTGAATGCTGTGCTCAGCATTACTATCAAGGAGAGAACATCAGGAAGAGCTAAATTTTTAAACTGTTTGCTGGTGAAGACAGGGTCTTACTCTGCAAGATTCAAGGAATCCAGAAATTATTTTTCAAGATTACTGTGTATCATTGTGCAGGTTGAGCACTGACCAGCCCTAGAGATCACCATTTATATTGTAGACACTGTAGAGACTTTTTACTAGATACTATTGTACACTTAATAAAATAATTTTCTGACAGATGGTGCCAGCATCTCATATCCTAATAAAATCAATACATTATAATTTTCTGACACACGGAAGTAAAATGCCTTGAGATAGGGGTACCTTTTTCTAATTTACACAAAGATTATGAGCAAGCAGTTGTTCTGATATATCCAATCAAAACTATTACTTTCAAGTCCTGTTAATGACATCTAAAGTTGTTATTCCATTTCTTTAAAGAAGAGGTTCTAAATCATTAGCTTAAGAGTCATATTTGGCTTGCAGATACTCATTTCACCTTGCATACTCCGTGTTTTAAACAGTTGAGCCAAAGTATAAAAACAAGGTAATTTACAGGAAAACCTAGGTGCTTGGCTTCTTTTGGAAAACAAGTGGAAAAGTTTTCTACCTGGATATGCATTTCAGCCTAGAAAGAATAAGCTGGTGGTGAGTGGCAGTCAAATTGTGTACTCACACCAGACTCACCACAGTCCTAGAGGGTTGAGTATCAGGTGACATGTCATCAAGTTGTACCCTTGTTTATCTTATGGTAAAACAACAAAAGTATTTCTCTGGGCACATGTCTTAAGTGAAAAAATAAAATAGACTGACATTTTAAGAAAAGTGAGAGAGCAGCACATATGCCCCATCATTTCACTTTAGTTTGTGGCTCACCCAATCCTAAGTACTTTAGTTGGAGACCCCAGGTTTAGGCACCACATTCTGTTAAAGTTCAAAAGCTCCTGGGAGGAACCAGTTAGCCTTGTCAGTCTTTAGCACCTTCCTGGGACTGTGCTTATCAGATGCACTGCAGCCCCTCAGGCAGGTGTCGAGAGCAGGTTTTGTAAAGGAGGGAAGGGAAAAGCAAGTATCTAAAACAAGGTGAGTGTCTGGAGAGAGCCATCCTGGTTGGACTCCAGATCACAAGGCCTGTTCTTACTGACATTCTTGCAATAACTTTATCTTAAAATTGGAATTCTCTTTCTTAGTATATCAAAAATAAATAATTTAATATATCTACTGGTCTCCTTAAACCTCCCAGCCTTCTACCCTCACTTAGCACTCTTAAGTAAACATTAGAATTGATCCAGCAATATAACAATTTTTACATCTGTAATTTCACTTTGTTGTTGTTGCTGTTGTTTTCGGTACGCGGGCCTCTCACTGTTGTGGCCTCTTCCGTTGCAGAGCACAGGCTCCGGACGCACAGGTCCAGAGGCCATGGCTCACGGGCCCATCCGCTCCGTGGCATGTGGGATCCTCCCGGACCGGGGCACGAACCCGTGTCTCCTGCATCGGCAGGCGGACTCTCAACCACTGTGCCACGAGGGAAGTCCTGTAATTTCACTTTTGTCCATAATATTACGGCCTCTATAAATTAATTCTATTTCAGTAGGAACTGATATATTTAGTACAATACCATATTTGTATTGGAACAGACATGTTTAAGGAAAGTATAAACATATTTATTATTAAAAATGTAAGCATCCGAGTTATCAGTATATTGACCCAAATATAAAACAGAAGGAAAACTAGACCCAAAATCAAATGGTCTGATATAGAACACACTAACTGTGTAGGTTTGGCCAAGTTGTTTAACTTCTTCAAGTCTCAGTTTATCCCTTTGTTAAATCCCAGTCTTAATGTGAACATCAATAAAAAAACAGCGGGGCTTGGTGGCACACTGGTTGAGAGTCCGCCTGCCGATGCAGGGGACACGGGTTCGTGCCCCGTTCCGGGAAGATCCCACATGCTGCAGAGTGGCTGGGCCCGTGAGCCATGGCCACTGAGCCTCCGTGTCCGGAGCCTGTGCTCTGCAACGGGAGAGGCCACAACAGTGAGAGGCCCGCATACCGAAAAAAAAAAAAAAAAAAAAAACAGTGGATGGGTAAATATTTTATAAATGATGAAGTAGGGTTGTGTAAGTACAAAGCGTCATTAACAAATAAAATTTACTGCATGTAGAAATTTTCCATGCAGAAGTATTCATGTGTGCATGTGCACGTGTGTGTGTGTGCGTGTGTGTGTGTGTGAGAGAGAGAGAGAGAGAGAGATAGTTCAACATTCTGAGGTAGATTTTAATCTCTTGTGTTTATGGTTATGAAAATTTAAGCTGAGAGCATAGACATTTGTACAAAGGTATATGGTTAATAAGGGAAGTCTCAGGTTTCATATCTAACGCCAAACAAATTATGAACCCACAGAAACAAAACAAAACCAAAGTTCCAATGATTCTTATTTTCACAATAATATTTATAAGGGATAAATAATCAAGGGTATCAGAAAATATCTGCCTCCCCAAATATGCTACGTTGCTATATGGATTATTTTGAGGTGAAAGCAACTGAGAATTAACAGATGCAGAAGGGAAACTTCTTGGAGCTTCTCTTACCTGACTAAAAGCAGAAACCTCTGCGAAATGAGGACTGCCTTAAATCTCTCCAGGGGAGTTTTTGGCCATGAAGAAGATGGAAAATCAGTACCTATGATGAGTCTTCACAGACAAATCTTACAAAAATAACATTTAACTTCCATTATTTGCCCCATATATTTATCTTCCCACAATTTACCACCCCTAGAAGTCCCAACCACCTTTACTTTGTCTTGCCATTTCTCCACAATTTATCACTGACTGTTAAAATGGTATATAAGTTTTTGAGTCTAAATGCTTCCTTGTCACTTCACTTCTTTTCTGTGTTGCCCCTGTGTATGTAAATTTTAAGCATCTGTTATATGTGTATGTCTTTTTCTCTTGTTATTGTCTTTTGCTACTTTAGTTCACAGTCCTGTTACGGAACATAAGAAAGTAGAGGAAAGTTTTTCCTTCCATACAATGATATTACATATCATTTAAGAAAATTATGTTTTCAGAAATATCATTATTGTTTCTTTTTCCTATGAACAGCATTTTCATTGTCTTGATTCTGACTCTGAATTTAACATTTATAAATACTTTTGAGAACACTGGGTCAAAAATAAATTACAAACATATAGAAATATATTTAACTTCAATATAAGTCAAAGAAATGTAAATTAAGCCAAATGAAATATTTTTCAGCTACAAGAGTGAAAAAAATAGAAGAACATTAAAGTCCCACAAGGATGTAGGAAAACAAGATTAAACACATTTTTATTGATGGTTAAATGGAAATCACTTTAAATATCCATCGATGTTAATTATAATTTTTAAAAAAGTCTCCTAATTTTTGACTCAGCAATTCCACTTTGGAGACTCAGTCCTACAGAAACAATAACACAATTAAACTCATGTCTATACATATGTAAGGAATTGTGTATGAGGATGTAAATTGTAGTGTTGTTTGTTAAGATGAAATCAACAAAACTAAAACACACTGAGCATCCACCAACTGCGAAAACAGTTGAAATATTATAATCTATTTATCTATGTAACTTTTCACAGGTATGTAAAATGTATTGGCTTGGAGAATGTCTGCAACATTAACTGAAAAGGCAAAATAAAAATAATGTTTGTCATAATCTCATTTTTATAACAAACTAAAAAAACAAGAAAACCCTTCCACCCTTGTCTCAGCTTATATATGAATATATAAACATAGATAAACAAGGGTAAGAAATTAATCATCAAGTATTTGTAAACTAAGGCAAGGCATTGAAGAGAAGATAGAGATTTTTTTTTCTTTTTTTTCTTTTAAGTTTTTCTTTTAACATAATAAAACACAAAAATGTTATTTTTGTGTTTTATAATAAAGCTTAATAACATTTTGGAAAAAAAAAATACCAGCTCAAAGAGCCCTCTTTGGTGAATTGAGATTTTTGTGGTAAACTACAGCCAAGTAAATAAGCCATTTAGATCCCTTTTCAGAAATTATATAAAGGCAGAAATTAGAGGTGTTTCCACAAATGTGCCCTTGAGTAAGGGAAGCAACACAACTATAGTATTAACACAATCTAAAATAGTGTCCTTCTCATTACCTCTGATAGTTTTATGTGTCAGTTTTGCTAGGTTATAGCACCCAGTTATTTAATTAAACACTAATCTAGATGTTATAAAGGTATTTTGTAAGTATGGTTAACATCTACAATGAATTCACTTTAAGTATGCACAATAATGTGGGTGGGCCCCATCAAGTCAGCTGAAGACCTTAAGAGCAAACGCTGAAGTTTTCGGTAAAAGAAATTCTGTTTCAAGATTGCAGCATTAACTCCTGCCTGAGTTTCAAGCCTGCTAGCCTGCTTTACAAATTTTGGATTTGCCAATCTCCACAATCATGTGAACCAATTCCTCAATATACACACAATATATTATACACTGTGTACTATACACTTATATACTATAGTTTCTGTTTCTCTGGAGAACACTGATTGATACATTAAAATGTAACCTGCCTTTTATAAAATCATTAGGCTAAGCAGATTATTAAGCACTTGTTTAAATTATGTTTTAGTGATGTCTAAATCAGTGTACGTGGACTAAAATTAGTATTGCATTCTTTTGCTTTAATGGAAAGACTTGTATTGGTTACAGACACTGGAAGCTGATGCTCTTTATAGCCATGACGTCATCAATACTCCCTCAAACCATCGCCTGCATATTCAAAAAGATGACATACATTTGTTAGTAGAAACTTTCTGGGTCTCCACACAATGTCAAATTATGTTTTCATAAGGACGATACTTTCTTATGGACATTTTCAAAGGGTTCATAAGTAAACAATGACCTAAAACTGAAGATAAACAAACAAAAACACCTCAATGGGTCCATTTTAAAAGAATTAAAAAGCCATTCAAGAACAAGTCACAGAGTTAATGGTTAAATGCAGGACCAATCCTCTGATACTTCTATGTAATTACACTAATTTTAGCTTTTAACAAATTAGTAAATAACATAATTGTGAGTCAGCTTTTCATCAAGTACAGAAACTCCTCTAAGCAAAGATTGGACTAGACAGATAACATTTTAAATTCTTGCAATTTCAGTGAACATTGCAAATTTTTTCATTTACTCAAAAAGGCTTTAAGCACATAGACCATTATAAATAGTGAATCAGAAAAATTGTTTGACATAGGGTTATCTCCTTTTCATTTATCTCCCTAGACCCATTTCCTCATGCTAGTGTCCTCTGGCCTTATTTCCATTGGTAATAATCTGTAATTTCTGCTATTTTCTCTTCTCAATACCACTAAGAGTCAGATTTTCCTTAGGACATATTACCTATTTATAGCCATTTAGAACATTTTACACCAATCGTCACTTTGGAGCTGTATCTGGTGGTATAACTAGCATTTTCAGGGTTTCTGTAGACTTTTATTACATGGTGTGACATTAGGTTGATGGACTGTCTCAGTCTTATTCTCTGTCAATTGTACACTGATCCGTGACAGCATAATGGATCTGTGACAGTGTTTGGAAGGGTGAGAATGACTACAATAACATTTTTGGGAGGATGGATATCAGAGTTCCTTTTAATATGCTTCTTAATTTCCCTCTCATATTAAAATTTTAAAAAGCTGCCAACATAGGATATGCCAATTTTCTTCAACAGAAAAAAAAAAAAGTATGATGGCAAAATAGCTGTCGATCATGCTGAACAGGGCTATTAGGCATTCCCTATAGCAAGGAGACTTCCAAGGACCCACTCAGAAGGGAATCATGTTGTGCTCCTCTCTGGGTCAAAGGATATTACATCTCGGAAGATATTCTCTGTTGAGGGAGGAGGAGAAGAAGGGTTTACTGCTCTCACAGCAAGGAATTACTCAGGAATTGCCTGAGGAGATAGTTGAACCTTCCCCTCAGCGGGCACATGGAGGTTGTACCAGGGAGCATGCTTCTGTGATTAGCTAGAGAGACTTTCAACACTCGATGATTTCAAGTTTATTTACCATTTCAAAGGTTCTACCAGTGTCCTCTCTCGGGGAGCAGGGAAAAGAGAGCAAAAACATTTGCAGCTCTTTTCTCCTTTCTGAAATGCCATAAATGATACCCTTATGCCTGTGCTTTTGGTTTTTGGTGGGAGAGGTTCCAGGAAGCTTCAGGAAAGTGGTAGAGAGAGGGCCAGTAAGTTAGGGAATTAGTAGTAAAGTGAAAGGCACTGAAGGGGAAGAGACGTGACCCACCTTTCGCTCTGTTGCAGCAGGAACAGGAGTCAAGGTTAAGAGAGTGCAGTCAGGCTGGGTGGCAGGCTGCAGTATATGACATGATAATGGATGCAAAACATGGAGCTAGGGAGAACTGGTAGACTCAACAATGAAGGAGCAGTCAGGTGTGCATGCACTCTACTCTTTGTCCAAACGGAGAAGTTCAATCAAAGGTTTGGAAGCTGTGTGAATCAGTCTTACTTATTTAAACTTTACTAGAAGCCATGTGATGCTTTTATTTTTTGAAAGAATGAGTATTCTAAAAATTTTATGCATGGGAAATATATAATTTACATCTATCTTTCATGGCTGTGGGTCAATGCCAAACATGAACATGAGCACACACACACACATACTTGCCCAAGTTTCTCTCAGTCTTAAAAGAAATGAAAACAGTACATCTTTTTGTTAAAAAAGATAAGAAAGACCTGAATGTGCCAATGGTTTGGGCTAGAGAACATTAAAAGTCAGGACAAAAAGTCCTTGTCAACATAGGCAGGGGAAGGCGTCAGTCTCACCCCCAACTGTCTAAAATGGAGAGTCCAGCTGCAGCCCTCTGCAGAAGACTATTGCAGTCATGATCATGGCATTCTACTGTTTCCTGGGACTTATTTCCACTGAGTCAAATGTGTACTTGACCCTTATCCACATAGGTGTGATTCTCTATGACTCCAAACCCAGTGGAAATGACCAGCATGACTCTGATTCAGGTAGAACATTTGGGCTAAAGATAATAGAACACCCAACACAAAATAGCACAAGCAATTAAGAATTGGCTCACGTGATCAAAAAGTTCAGAGGAAATGTTGGCTTCTGAGAGGTTACTCTAACAGTGTGACAAGATCCTTCCTTGTTCTACTGCCCAGGATTTCTCTTCAAGATGGCGGCCAGTGGTTAGATGGGCCTCAGGCTTTCTCTTTAACATATGATAAAGTTTCAGATAGAGTTGGCCATGGGAAGGGATAGATACTTTAAAAAGTGTTTCTGTCCAAAAGAGAAAAGAGAAATGGATAGTGAGTGGCAATAAATAACAAATGTCAACTGCTGATCCTGTGTCCTTGTGCTTCCTCCCTACCATTTTATCTTTTGAGTTTCATCCTCCTCCATAATTGGCCATTCATTTAGTCAATCAGTCTGCAAACAATTATTGGATTATTGCAAGTAATTATTAATTATTGCAATTAATTCTTTATGACTTGTCTTATATACTAGGGCTACAATAATGCATTCCCACTCTTCACGAACTCTCACTATAATGAGAAGAAGAAATATAAACTTTAATTAAAATATTCAATATTATGTATAAGTTCTAATTATGGGGATAAGTGCAAGACATGTTGTGGCAACATGTCTGTGCAGAAGGATGTCATGGAAGGTTTTACAGGAGGTGGATTTGGAATTTGAGCCCAATAGGAGCTCTTCAAGCTGGGCACCAAGTATGGGCAGAAGAAATAGCATGTCCAAAGGAAAGAATGGGAATGATAAAAGCGCTTTGTGTTTTTGAGGAACAGTAGGAGAGATGATAAATATAGGAGTCATAGAATTTGAACCTGGAAAAATGGACAGAGGTCTGTAATTTTCAGCCATGTCAGTTGGCAGCCCTGGGTCTCTAGGCACACCAGTCATCACAGTTTTGTGCAGTCAGAGGAGACTCTTTGATGGTGATCCAGAATGAGGTCTACCTGATCTGGGATTTGTTCAACAAATTTTTGTCAAATGTTTGCTATGTGCAAAGCACTGGACTACTACAAATGCATGCCATCTGACCTCAAACAGAGGCTTCCCACTGATTGGAAGTGCCCTGAATCATCTCCTAAAAACATGTCTTCTCTAAACCGTCACCCCTTTTCTTTGCTCTTTTCTCTTAAGATGATCTTGACTTTTTAAATGATTGAATATAGTCACATTACATGTCATAAACTTGAAGGCTCTTAGTCTTCAAGATATGTCTACCTTTACATTCTTTTTTTAAAATCTAAAGTCCATTTTCTGCTGGGATTTTTCTTCTGCTGTTCCCTGGTTCCAGTTTGAAAAGGCCCCCACAAAGAATGCTTAGCCCTTCTGAAGGACAACGCTCAGTCAATCTATTCAGTGGTTATTTCAGTGTTAAATATGCTCAGCATTCGCCTGAAGGAGTTCGATATGGCCAGGCCCTCTGACTGCTCTTGCTTCCCTGGTGCTTTGTCCTATCATTTATCACTTCCCTCTCTTATTATCCCCCTCTCCACTGACTCCTGCCCATTGACATTCAAAAATACTCAGATAATCCATCGTCCCCCAAAAAACACTAAAAAATACACATTGATTCTAGTCTCCCTTCAACATCTTTCTTCACATGAAAGAAGTTTATTCTTGCCTTTTTTCTATCTTAATTATCCACTATTTCCTTAGATTATTGAAATGAACTTTTTATACAAGATTGGCCACATGATTCATGGAGCCCAGCACAAGAGGAAATTGTGCCCTTTGTTACAAAGCAAGAGAAAGATTTCTTCTTTTCTAATTCGAGGTATCTCCCTTAACCTGTCATAGAGCTTTTTATTTGCCATTTAATGTCTCACTCCCTTGGCCACAGGGATACTCAAGGTGGGAGTGCAGACTCTCAGAGGCACCTGGGGCTCCACTCTGAGACTCAGTACACAAGGTATGTCCCCAACATCAGGGGACCCCACGGGGACAGAAGGCAAAGGGGCAGTACCATATCCAGGCAAAAATCCTGGTAAAAGGTGTCATCAACTCTCCTGGTTACTGCAATAGCTTTCTACTCATTTCAGCCCTGTGTCCCCAGAGTATTCCCAACGAAACGATCAGAGCCATATTTTCAAACGTGTGGCAAGTCATGCCATTTCTTTGCACAGAACCTTCCAATGATCGACTTCCCTCACACTTGGGGTAAAGGCCAAATTTCTTAGAAAGACCTCTAAGACCCTGTGTGATTTGGTCCCGTGCTATCGTTCTGTACTCATCTCCTGCCATTCCCCTTACCTCTCACACCCCACTGGCCTCTGCTATCCCTCAGCCATTCAAACATGTTCTTGCTGCATGGACTTTGCACTTTCTGTTTATGCAAAAAAGGAAAATTTATATGTGAAAAGTTCAAAGTTAAATCAACCATCATGCAAGGTTCAATCTAGGTATCAAGCCACAAACTGAGGAATCTAGCTCTCAGTGCTTCAATAATCAGAAATCCTCAGCAACAGCCCTGTTCTCACCTCCCACAAGAAACACTCAGCTTATCAACTTAAGAACACCAACAGAAAAAGTATCTTTTTCCAATGATTCCAGCAAAAATTTTTGAAAGTTCACAGTGAAACACTTGGGGATACATACACATCTTAAAAAAAAAAAAAAAAAAAGTGACTAAAATATTTGGCACTTTGATTGTCCAGGCCTGAGTTATGTGGCTATGTGCTCATACCTGGAGGCTATGGGAAACAGAACAGAGTAAGAAATGAGTGCTTCCTGAAAGGAAAATATCTTATTTCCCAACATAAAATACATGTCAGATGTGGCTATTTAATGGAATATTATTATCAAGATTATTTTTTTGAATAATATTATATTTAATGACATAAATGGCTCATGACATAATGCTACATTTAAAAGTAGTATATTATAAATGAGTTATGAGTGAGTGAGTAAGTGAGAGAGAATGAAAGTTCTGGAATAGGATAAATGAGATGTTAAGGGAATAGTCCTTGAGTGATGGAATTATGCAAGATTTTCACTTATTATTTCTTTATGTTACTGATATTGTCTACTATGATCATGTATTTCATAAATATGTAAATATTCTTAGATAGATAAATAGAAGAGGATAAGTATAAAATTAAGTGGGGCTACTGTTTATGAGCTTAGTTTTTGTAGTCTTGACTTTCTGAGTGCTGACCCTGGATCCACTGATTACTATGTGTATAAACTTGTGCAAGGCACTACTTCTCACACCTCAGTTTCTTTATCTGTAAGGTAGGAATGATAGTGCCTACTTCCTAGGGTTGTGACAAGGGATACAGTCACATATAAAGTCTTTAAAGTGCAGCATTCACCCCAGAGTAAGGACTAAAAACTGTTATCATCACAATGGGTTTGATCTGGGTACAAGTGGACCAAAAAGCAGAGATATGTTTCAACATTCTATGTAAGATTATCCTTTCTTATAAGAAGATCGTTTTGTAACTTTTTAATGTGACTTTTGGGTTGGTTTCTATAACCAGTGGCTATCTGATGTTGAAAGAGCCAGGGTAATACGAAGCCCTCAGCCATGGGAGAAAAAACAAAACAAAACAAAAAAAAAACAATGCATAGCTGAATCTGACTTTCCTACCAGGAATTATTCCAGGGTCCTTGTTCAAACACTAGGACTACGTCCTATCAGCCATTAGTCAAAGAGATAAAGTAGATGATTTAAGCTAGGGTTGGGTCCTCCTTCAGGTAACTCTATAGAACTCTTCATTTCAGAGGCACTCCTTTTTTTCTTTGCTTCACAGTGAAATCTTTGTGGCCCTTGTGTAAACTGCCTCAACCACTAAGTAGGTGCCTAATTTTTTAATGAAAATAATTTTTAACTTGTGCCTATCAGAAGAGAAAACAAGAGAGAAAAAGTGTCACTGATTGCTGTCTATCAAATAATTGGAGTTCCCATGAATAGGCCCCAGATGACACAGCAGCCTTAAATAAAAGATAAAATGGAAACAAGACTCTTTGAATAATGCTGCCTGAAAGCAATTTCCTTCTTGAACTGGGACATTGCTGATCTGAAAGCCACACATTTTAGAGAATCATGCAGGGCCTGAGACTTTGATTGTATAGTTAATAAAGTGTAAAAAAAAAATCTTCATCTCATACAGCTGATGACATGCAAAACAAATTCAAGATGTTCAGTGACAGAGTTGCAAGAATTTTAAATAAAAAATGAAATAGGAGTTAAGGCTGTTCTTCTAACCTTTCACAAACTTACACCTACAGAGTCAGATAATTTTTTTTTTTTTTCAAGTCACAGCACTGAAGTTTTAGGATAGAAACTTCTTTCAAATATTAATTCTCAAGATGTCTGCGTCATCCTTATATTGCCAGAAATTTATCTGACAATAAAAAATTAAACGCCTAAGGACTTTTTATGAATCAAAAAAAAAAAAATGTTCTCTAACTGGCAGTGTGTTTTAGGAAGACCTCTCCTTCCCTTGCCCTCCATCTTTTTTCTCGAGTCATTGTCTCTGTGTGAAGGAAGCCAGTATGTTTGACTTTATCTCAAGCCATTTAGCTCAAAGCTCCCTAATAGCTTGCTTTTTTTCCCCAAAATCATGAAGTTTGAACTTGAGAGGAAATAAATATATTTCACTTTTTACTTTTTTTTTTTTTTTTGCGGTACACGGGCCTCTCACTGTTGTGGCCTCTCCCATTGCGGAGCACAGGCTCCGGACGCGCAGGCTCAGCGGCCATGGCTCATGGGCCCAGCTGCTCTGCAGCATGTGGGATCCTCCCGGACCATGGCACGAACCCACGTCCCCTGCATCGGCAGGCGGACTCTCAACCACTGCGCCACCAGGGAAGCCCTACGTTTTTAAATATAGTTGTTCTAAGCACATTCTTCTGCCAATATTAATGATATTAAAAGGTTAATGAAAAATATATAAAGAATGAGCCAGCCACTAAGACTCCAGGCAGAAGGAGAATTGTTTGACCAGATGATATAATTTCAAAAAAGATAAAAGGTGTTAAGACTCTGAAACAGGAGGGGAGGGGGCAGGGCACAACCTTTGAAAGAATGACATAGCCCAGGGACATGACATAAACTGATTAGAACCAAATGGGTCCAATCACTAGACTGGGTCTTCCACTAGACCTTGAGCTTCAGTATATGCTCACTGTAACACATCAGCAAGCTAAATGACATACCCACAGGCACCATGACAGTTCCAAGGCCAACCATAAGGATCAAAAAGTGGGCAGTGGTCCAATTCCTGGAAATCCCCACCCCTTCCCATAGTAGCTTGAATACTCCTCCCACTCATTAGCCTATGAAATTATCCACCCCTATAAGAACTGACAACCCCATACCCTGGAGCTTTTCTCACCTTCTGAGATGGCCCACACTCTGTCTGTGGAGTGTGTTTCACTCTAAATAAATCCACTTCTTACCTATCACTTTGTCTCTCGCTGAATTCTTTCTGCTATGAGACATCAAGAACCTGAGCTTCATTAAGTCCTGAAACTAGGTGTGTGATCTCAGTTAGAAGACCCTGGGTTTTGGCCAGGTTTGAGTCCCAGCTGCCTGGGTTCAAGTCCTAATCTGAGGTGCACAGTTTCAACTCTATTTAGTCAAGTACAGCAACAGGATACGGAAGTCCTGAAAATTAGGTTTGATGGATGTAAGCAGGAGAGGAACATACCATCATTTTTAAGAAATGGAAGAGGAAATTTCAGAGATGAGGTACAGAGGTGACCACTGTGATGAATCTTGCCTTGGTGGGAAGATCTATGGTCCTTCCTGCCAGACTGTGTCTGTAATTGCAATAATCATTTTACAAAGATATCTTGAAAATACTCTCGTAATGTATATATATTTGCTTCTTTTTGCTAAATTCTGGGAATATCCTAAGAAATGGTAAGCATCACTGAACTTTTTTATTCCTATTTAATGAAATTCTTTTTTTAGTGCTAAGTTCCTATCAATGTGAATATTATTTCATGCTTTTAGCAATCACAGAGTTTTTATGTTCTACTTATTAAATCTTCCTAATGAAAAGAACTTTGCTACAGTCTTGACCTTTTTTCTCCCTGGATTATTTTCAACCAGGGTAGGTCAATTGACTTGAATCTGTTTCTCCTTCAGTGCTTGATCAAATCTGTAATGAGGGCAGGGGTTGTGTATGGGGAAAGGGAGATTAGAGGCTTGTGCTGTGAAGAATGGTAGATGAGTTTAAAGGTGGAGTTTTCCATAACCCTTTAAATCTTATCAAGTTATTGTTCCTTTTGTTTTTTTCCACTTAGGAATTATTTATGGGTGGAAATGGAGATTTTATTCTACTAACGTAATCAGTCCATTCGAGGACAGGAATGCAATGTTTTTGGCCTTTGGGTAGTGATCATCTTTGACTGATATTATCACCTGATCAGCCCTCTGGAAGTAAATAAAGAAATCTAAAATCTGTTTGCTTTATTTTTCTTATGAAGGGAAATATGGCAAAAATCCTACCAGGCGATATGAATTAATTGTTGCCATGGGGGAAGTTGGTGGCTGGTATATTTTTGTTTTGTTATAGAAATATGTAGATTTAATCATAATTAGGTCTTCAGGTACATATCTGGTGATTATATATATAAATATATACTATATATTTTATGTATTTATTTACATATAAATATATTTTTTTTATATTTTAATATATACAATTAAATCAATCTTTTCATTTAATAATTCTAGTTGATGTCGAAAACTTGGTCTCTACACTGGTGCCAAATTGAATCTCAGAGACAGAGTTTTGGGTGAAGTAGAAAAGAATAGCTTTATTGCTTTGCCAGGCACAAGTAGACACAGTGGTCTCGTGCCTCTCAAAACTGTGTTCCAACCTGGGAGGATTTGGTGAGGAGTTTTATAGCAATAGTTCAGGGGCAGTGTTGCTGATAAGATTATGGTGTGTGCAGGGCCCGCATTCCTTTAATCTGGCCTCAGGTAATCTCTTGATGATTACCATCTCTTGATGGTAATCTCTTCTCTGGTTCCTTTAATGTGGCCTCAGGAGGTCTTCTCTGGAATGGAGAATGCTGACATCTTCCGTTTGCTGGGTTTTAATTCTGTAAAGAGCTCAAAGATACTGTTATGTGTATCCCCTGAGGTGGAACCAGGACCCTGCACCAAGGCTGCACTATTGTTTCTTGACTGCTCCTTCCTTGTTTCTGCATCCTCTCCCTTCCTTGATTAGCAACTGTTTGAAAGACTTCCATGCCCATGGACCCCACAGGATCCTGCTTGGTTTCATAGTTTAGTTTTCTAAAGTTTTATGAAGAATTGATTTTGTATGACATGTGGGAATCTATCTTTTCTGTCAATTTCATATGTGAGAACACTTTGAATTATTATATAATTTGTAAGTATGAGATAATTTTCTCTAAAATTATAAGAATGACTCAATATGAAAGACTCAGTAGTGGATTGTCAAGCAGAGTACCATGCACTGGTTATCAATCCCATGGGAGGATTCTAAACACTTCTGCCCATAGCATCTTGGTATTGGAGTCACCAATAGACAACTCAGTCAAGCACTAGATGAAATTACACATTACTCACATAGAAAAGAGACAGAGCAAGATCAACTTCGTTATTAGGCATTGGTCCCCCATGGCCAACAGGTTTTTTCCCGGAGCCCACGCAGGGTAAATAGCCTATGTACACCCCTCCTGTGCAGCAGTGGAAGGACACTGTCCCCCACACACAGAGGACAGGTATAGCAGAGCTGGAGTTGACCAGATGCCATATAATGCACATGCTTAACAGAACAATGGAACACACAACGAGCATGAAATAGGAAGAGATATTCACACACAAGGTGATAATCCCAGGAAAGGAAATGTGGACTCTTTATCCCTGGTAAGGAAGGGTTCCAGGCCCAAGGTCCATTCTTATGCAGCTGAGCAGGGGCCAGAAGACTGAACATGAGACTGCCTTTCTCAGTAAGAATGAACACAGATCTTGGTCCATTAGGTATATAGTTGCAAAGATAGTGGTCTTCATGGTTGGGAAGTTTTAGTTATAATTGTGAGGAAATTGAACCATTCATAAGAGATGTGTTTCTACAACCTCTTAATGGTTAAGGCCATGCCTTAATTGTGTTATATACTCTGAGTAATAAGATCACTTTTTAATCAAAATATCAGGACACTTTTCTTATCCTGGGATACATTTATTCTTTTCTATCCATGAGCACCAAGATGGCTTTGGAAGTTTCTGGCTTGAAGGAAAGATTAGTTAAATGTTACACAGATTGGAGGCCCAAATCCATGCCACTCAGAATCATAGGGTCAGGAATAGGATGGATGTTGATATATTGGGAAAAACTAAGCAGCAGATTATTTAGGACTTTCTGAGGAATATTTTATTCAAAGTTTCCAATTAAACTCAAGGTTTAGGCCACCAAGCAGTCAAGAGGGAAGCATTCTGCAGGAAACTCTGTAGGTAGATGATAGCCAGTGGGGAGGTACAAAAAAGAAACTAGGATTTCATAAGAGATTGGAATTTAGGAGTAGAACATTTATTCCTGGTATATACTTTTAGGCTACATAATTAAGATTTATTCTCAAGATAACTAATCAAAAGCTGAATCACCAAGAAATTAGGACATTTGAGACCTGAGTAGAACCAGACATAAAGTTGAGCATGTGTAGTCATTGATTTAGAGTCTCTTAAATCATCCATTCTTTGGGCCAGGATTGATTCTAGAGCTCGAGATAAAGAAATGCAGAGAACATATCTAAATGCAAGGGCGAATAAACTTGGCACGCCAAAACTGTCAAGCAAAACCTGTGTGTGTATTTTAGTCCTTATGAAAATCACCATCCTTACCAAATCTTAATTGGCTTAGTTGAGTTATATGGCTAGGTCCCACATTTTTTTAATCCTAAAAGCTCAACAGGTGCTGAGTTTGAGAAAAGAGGAAATCAGAGTTAGGAACCCTCCCATGACATTCTTAATCCTAAATGATCTGTCCTTGATTTAGAAAGATAGTTATCCATTGCCTAACTCACTGACTGAGGAATTCTACAAGCAAATAATGGTCTCCACTTAGAGTTAAAATCAGCAGAATTCCCTTTCTTCTCTGAAGCTGGAGCCAAAGTTCTAACAAAGATCTTACTACAGGTCATAGCTTGAGTTCTCTACGAAGGAAGCTGAGCTGGACTCTGAGATGAATCAACTCCTACAGAAGGCAGGATAAGCCAGCAGGATCTGGCAGAAGGAGTAGTTGAGTTGATGGCCTGATGAAAATCTCTACCAATAACTCACCCTAGGGAGAAATTCTGGAGCTAAAACAGCCTGTTAATGTTGTTCTGCATTGGGTGAACTGAAATGATCTGGCATTTACATAAACCCCTCATCAGTCATTTGATGTAGGCTGCATTTATAAGGATATGACCCTGGACAAGGAAGTTCTCTGCAGCTAAAGGCATTGCTGAAGGTGCTGCCAACTGAAGCTTGCCTTCAACAGCACCCCTAGAAGCTGGGGTAGCAAGTCTTCCTTGAAGGGGGATTTGAGCAACAAGTACAGCCTTAAAGGAGGATCTGGACAGGGCATCACCATGGCCACCACAACTCCCCTTTCTCTTGTAATAAGACTGTGTTGTGCAGGAAAAAAATGTGCATATAAGGGTTGCATACAAGAATTCACTAAGTAAAATTTATCATCATTTCCATGGATACCTTAGATTTAATGTCAATTCCTATGTACATTTTCTTCTTTATAAAAGAAGGTTTTCTAGGCATTTCCCCCCCAAAAAAGTAGTAGCAAAGTGCCTTGATCATAGAATATATCAATTAGTGTTTCTGGACTTGTTTTTTCAAATCTGGGAGTAGTCAGTTGAGAAAACTTCCAATCAAGAGAACCTCAGGGCAGTTTTTAGTGTGGATGCACAGTAATTTAGTAAATTTCAGGGTTCAAAATCCACTTAAGGTTTTAACAGTTTCAAGAAAAGCAGTTTCATGACCCAGAATCTAAGATAAAGTTGTTTCTAATATTCTGCAATTATAACCTGTCTGGTATAAGTTCTATTCTTAAAAATCCATTCATTTTATTTTTTTAAAAATTTACAAAATATTATATCTTCTTTATTTATTTTAATACAATGCTTTGAAACTTAAGATCAAAGCTGGTTTAGTAATATTTCCCAAATAGAACACCATCAAGTACAAATATTACAAAGGATCTCTGAGTGTTCTTGTTAAGTGGTCTATATCATGTTGTACACCTTATATATGTGCATTCTTTATATATAAGAAAAGGCATTCACTTTAAATAAACTTTAGTGAACACTTTTATGCTAAAGTGGTAGTTACCCTTGAGAATCCCAGTTGGAAAACAGCTCTGCAGACACACTCTTTAGATTAAAAAACACTATCTCCCTGACGAGTGGCACCAAATACTTGTCTAAGTGTAGAGATGCAGGTAAAGAATATCTCTTTTCAGGCCCTCCTGCCCCTAACCCGGGCTGAGCTCCATCACAGAGTTCTCCTGTACCCTTCTGGACCAGAGGTGAATTTGTGCTGCCTAAGCCTAGGATCAACATCTGGGAGAACAGACCGAGTTGATCTCATCCAGGACAACTGACTCTCCTCTTTATTAAGTCCTTATTTAGCTGAACTATAAATATTATTAAACATTTGCTTATGAACTTCCAAAGCACCATGCTGTTCAACAGATGAGGCTGGTGTGTTTTAATTTTATGCACTCTGAACGTGCTTGGGTTAGTTTCCCTTCTGCACTCCACATTTTCTTAAGTTCCAGTTATTGGAAAGAATTTTTCCTACAATCCAAGGCACACATTGTCTTCATTTTTTTTTTTTTTCTGTTGGTGGGGGGGTTTGGTTTGGGGGCATGTGTGAGAACAGAAGGATTATGGAGGTGGAATGGGTTATGACACATTTTCATTTACAGCTGCTCTGACTCCCTTGCTTTAATCCAGCTCAGATCTCAGCAGAAACCTAACACCATTCCATTGACCCTAGAATTGCACCAGTGACTCAAATCATGATGATAAATTTTACTTAGTGATTTCTTGTATGCAACCCTTATATGCACATTTTTTTCCTGCACAACACAGTCTTATTACAAGAGAAAGGGGAGTTGTGGTGGCCATGGTGATGCCCTGTCCAGATCCTCCTTTAAGGCTGTACTTGTTGCTCAAATCCCCCTTCAAGGAAGACTTGCTACCCCAGCTTCTAGGGCTGCTGTTGAAGGCAAGCTTCAGTTGGCAGCACCTTCAGCAATGCCTTTAGCTGCAGAGAACTTCTTTGTCCAGGGTCATATCCTTATAAATGCAGGTAAGTCATTTGTTATCTGAGCCATAAATATTTACATCCACTAGTGACAAATGTATAAAGAGTGTGGAGTGACTGTGTAACTTCAGCTGCCCTCCCCAGGCTGGTCAATAGTTTCTGTTACCTCTTGAAAGCCCTAATGACTAATGTGTGCTAGTTGGATAAGAATGTACTCTCCAGCTTGTTACCCTCCTCTAATTGTTCATTATGACCACATTAGTCACCTAGGAAGTTTTTATTTTTCGTTTAAGCTTAGGGCCTGTTACACAAAATTGTTGGGACTGGCAAGCATCTATCACCTTCCTGGACTCCTTCATTCCTTTACACATTCTCTTCCCATTGTTACCAAAAACCCAAGAGATCATCACCATTTCTTTTTCTTCTTCACTTTACCAACATAATAGCGACAGAACAATTCCTTTCTTTTCAATTTCAATTCCATTCTTTTCAACAATTCCATTCTTTTTCCTGCCTGTAGATGACTTTGGAGGTTAAGTCTTAAGAATGCATTTAAGCAATGCTTAGGCATAGTCTGATGCTTTCCGAATCTAACAGGTGACCACACCACAAAGCAGTTATGATATAAAAGCATTTTCAAGCAAGCACATTGAAAAATCTTTCAAGTATTAACTGGACTGAAATGGAGCATGCTGAGGGCAAAGTGAATCCTGTTTTATTCTTGTATCAAGAGCTGTACCAGTAAGAAAAATGGAAAATCAGTAAAATCATGCTGTTGTTCTTTCATCCACTAGGTCATTACGCAGAGCTTATATTTTAATATAATCACTAGATAAAGAACTCCAAAAATCAGATAGAGGGATAAAAGTATATTTAATGAATTTAAAAGATGAGCACTAACAATATCTAAAAGTTTAGATGATTCGATTTTAAAAGACTTGACTATTTTGTTAAAAGGATGTGCTAATTGGTACTGACTAACTGCATATATACCTACATTATAGGTATAACATTTGAGAAAATGGTTGAAGATTTCCCTAAAATGCTGTAGTGGTTTGATAGCTAAATTCATTGGCTTAGTGATAGTTGAAATTTTTCCTTTAGGAAGAATTTGGATATAACAAAAACTTTAACAGATCCTCAGAAATATCTGAGTTGATAACTTGCAGAGATCTGAATCATACCTGAAAAGAATATTCAACTCACAGATCCTTCTAAAAGTTTCCTAACACTCCAGGCTAAATTAAGTGCTACTCTTTTCCTGCTCCCATACTATCCTGTGTATATGCCTATTGCACCACCCCACAGGAATTTCAGTTCCTTGAACGCAGGACCTTGCTGATTCATTTCAAAATCTCAAAAATTCAGCAATGTTTTGTAGATAATTTGAGCATAGAAAATATTAGTTGAATGAATGAATGAGAAGGGAAGCTGAGAAAGACAAAATGGAAAGGATCTTAAGAGAGGGAGTGTTAGGTCTTCTAAAATCTTGATTAGAATAGTCAGGTATCAGGAACTGTGTGTCTGTGTAGGTAGGAGTGACTGATGAGGATAACACTGTTTTTCATGAGGCAATGACTTATAAAAGATTAAGCTAAAATGAACTTCAGAGACTGAGATGACTTAGGGAGAGTTACAGTGTAGCCTTAAAAATTATTTGGAATTCAGTTACCTGAATTAACAGCCATGTGCACAAGAGAATTTTCAGTAACACATTGGCTGCTATCTAGGCTTGGAGACACCACTTTCCTCTAGTATACAACTGCTTTTTCACCTCCTCCTCTGCCTTCTGCCTTCTAAATGTTCAGTGCCCTCTTAATGGTTCCTAACTGAAGTTCTTCCCTTCCCACCAGGGCTTTATATCCTCCAGGCTCCCAAATTCTCTCTCTCCCTGCCCAGCAAAGTTCCTATTTCCTGAATTACTTATTTTCAGCTTGATATTCATATGATTAGTCAAATAATTGTCACTATGACTTACAGATTTGATCTCCTCAGGATATTTGCTTTTAAAAAGAGGAATTTGCTAATCCAAATTAATTTCTAATTGTTCAAATATTTATATGAGAAAATGTGAAGATATTTAATTTGAAGGCCTTTTGTTGGCTCTTTCTACTCATCCCTCTCCTCGCTGTCCACCCACTCCCGCACTTACTCATCAAAGAGTACAGTATACAAATCAACCCTGTTCAGTTTCATATAGTCACACTATGTATTTTGCTATGTTCTTTCGCAAGTGTCTTTTCACCCCAAAATTCCCAGTGAAAGGAGAATTACAACTAAACAAATGCAATAAGGTTTAAAAGAGCCATCATTCATAATATGTCACAATATGTAAGATTGTCCAGTATACAAGATGATGCTCCTTTGAGGCAGACCATCTAGACCAAGATATATGACCTTTGGACACCCATTTAGGCTTTTATCCACCATTTCCTTATTGGTAAAGTGCTAACAAATGCTGTTACTGTGGAGCTAGGAACTAATGTATGTGAAAGTGCTGAGTAAAATAAGCATCTTAAAAATAAAAAACATGGTTAATATCAACTACTGGAGAATTTAAGTAAAATACATACAATGTGATTACTCTTGAGCCAACATATTCTCCTTTGAAAAATGAATCCTCTAAAAGAAAGTATAATGAGTATTTTATTATTAAAAAAAAAGTTGATCCTTAAAATACAGTTCAGATTCAATGAAACCACTGCTAAAATACCAATGGTATTTTTCACAGAACTAGAACAAATAACCTTAAAATTTGTATGAAAACACAAAAAACCTCGAATACCTAAATCAATTTTAAGAAAGAAGAATAGACATGGAAGTATCATGCTCCCTGATTTCAGACTATACTACAAAGCTACAGTATTCAAAACAGTGTGATACTGGCACAAAAACAGACACATAGATCAATGGACTAGAATAGGGAGCTCAGAAATAAACCCACACACTTATGGTCAATTAATCTATGACAAAGGAGGCAAGAATATACAACAGAGAAAAGACAGTCTTTTCAATAGGTGGTGTTGGGAAAACTAGAGAGTTATATGTGAAATAATGAAATTAGAACGTTTTCTCACACCATCTACAAAAATAAACTCAAAACGGATTAAAGATCTAAATGTAAGACTGAAAACCATAAAATTCCTAGAAGAAAACCCTTTGAAATAAATCATAGTTTTGGGATCTCTTTCAAGGCAAAATAAATAAAAGCAAAAATAAACAAATGGGATCTATTAAACTTAAAAACTTTTGTAAAACAAAGGAAGCCATCGACAAAACAAAAAGACAACCTACTGAATGGGAGAAAATATTTGCAAATGATATGGCCAAGAAGTGGTCAATATCCAAAATATATAAATAGCTCATACAACTCAATATCAAAAAAACAAAAACAAAAACAAAGAATCCAATTAAAAAATGGGCAAACAACTGGAACAGATACTTTTCCAAAGAAGATATACAGATGGCCAACAGTCACATTAAAAATGGTCAACATCACTAATCATCAGAGAAATGCAACTTGAAACCACAATGAGCTATCACCTCATACATATCATAATAGCTATCATCAAAAAGTCTACAAATAACAAATGTTGGTGAGAATGTGGAGAAAAGCGCACCCTAGGACACTACTGGTGGTCTTGTAAATTGGTGCAGCCATTATGAAAAACAGTATGGATGCTCCTCAAAAAACTAAAAATAAAACTACCATATGATCCAGCAATTCTACTGCTGGATATATAGCTAAAGAAAATGAAAACACTAATTCATAAAGATACATGTGCCCCAATGTCCATAGCAACATTATTAATAATCGCAAATATAAGGAAGCAACCTAAGTGTCCATCACAGACAAATGGATAAAGAAAACATACACACACACACACACACACACACACACACACACACACACACACACACAAACGGAATACTACTCAGCCATAAAAAAGAACGAAAATTTTACCATTTGCAACAACATGGATGGACCTGGAGTGTATTATGTTAAGTGAAATAAGTCAGACAGAGAAAGATAAACACTGTATGTTGTCATTAATATGTGGAATCTAAAAACCAAACTAGTCAATATAACAATAAAGAAAGAGACTCACAGATATAAAGAACAAACTAGTGGTTACCTAAGGTGAGGAGAGGGAAGAGGAGAGGGGCAAGATAGGGGTAGGGGATTAACAGGTACAAACCTATGTATAAAATAAATAAGCTACAAGAATATATTGCACCGCAAAAGAAATATAGCCAATATTTTATAATAACTATAAAGTATAATTTATAAAATTTTGTATCACTATGTTGTAAACCTGAAACTAATATAATATGGTCAATCAAGTACACCTCAAAAATTTTTTCAATAAAATTTTATTGAAATTTCAAGATAAAGAAGCAAATCATTTTTTTCCATCTTTATTCTGCTTCTTAGGCTTTTTATTTTAAGTTTGGGAATGAATACTATGAAATTGTAAGTGTTATATGCAGAAAGACCCAATAAATTAGTTGGAGCACAGAGCTTGTGAGTAGTAATAGAAGCCCTCAGAATCAGCCTTAATGATAGTCTTTCCAAACAATAGACCTTGGGAATGTCACTGAATCTCACTGAGCCTGGATTTTTTATTGTTTTTTTTAAAAAAGATAATTCAACAATTTATTCACAAATACAATTATGTACACTCTATGTTGCCATTGGTGAGGCAAACATAAATTCAATGCTGCCCTTGCCCCTGAGAGTTCACCTGCCCTGTCTACCTCGCAAGAATTTTGTGAGGATCAAATTAGAAGTATAAGAATATGACTTGGCAAATGCAAAATTATCTATAAATAGATAAAATTAAGTCTTTTTCTTTCAGAGAGCTACCTTTAAGGACAGTAAAAAGGTATGTCTAAACTTTAGCAAGCATATAACCAAAGCCATAGGTTTTTAAATCTCCTAATGGAGCTTACCAAGAAGGTCTATGGAGGTTTCATCTACTTTTCTTTTGTAATTTTAATTTATTTTATTATTTTATATATCACATTCTTATTAATTATCTATATTATACATATTAGTGTATATTATGTCAAGCCCAATCTCCCAATTCTTCCCACAACCAACACCTCCCCGCTTTCCACCCTTGGCGTCCGTACATTTGTTCTGTACATCTGTGTCTCTATTTCTGCCTTGCAAACTGGTTCATCTGTACCATTTTTCTAGATTCCACATATATGCATTAATATACGATATTTGTTTTTCTCTTTCTGACTTTCTTTACTCTATGTGACTCTATACTCTAGGTCCATCCATGTCTCCACAAATGACTTAATTTTGTTCCTTTTTATGGCTGAGCAATATTCCATTGTATATATGTACCACATCTCCTTTATCTAATAATCTGTTAATGGGCACTTAGGTTGTGTCCATGTCCTGACTATTGTAAATAGTGCTTCAGTGAACATTGGGGGGCATGTGTCTTTTTGGATTATGGTTTTCTCTGGGTATACGCCGAGTAGTGGGATTGCTGGGTCATATGGTAATTCTATTTTTAGTTTTTTAAGGAACCTCCATAATGTTCTCCACAGTGGCTGTATAAATTTACATTCCCACCAACAGTGCAAGAGGGTTCCCTTTTCTCCACACCATCTCCAGCATTTGTTGTGTGTAGATTTTCTCATGATGCTCATTCTGACTGGTCTGAGGTGATACCTCATTATAGTTTTGATTTGCATTTCTCTAATAATTAGTGATGTTGAGCAGCTTTTCATGTGCCTCGTGTCCATCTGTATGTCTTCTTTGGAGAAATCTCTATTTAGGTCTTCTTCCCATTTTTGATTGGGTGGGTTTTTTTTTTTAATATTGAGCTGCATGAGCTGTTCATATATTTTGGAGATTAATCCTTTGTCCATTCATCTGCAAATAATTTCTTCCATTCTGAGGATTGTCTTTTTGTCATGTTTATTGTTTCCTTTCCTGTGCAAAAACTTTTAAGTTTCATTGGGTCCCATTTGTTTATTTTTATTTTTATTTCCATTACTCTAGTAGGAGGGTCAAAAAACATCTTTCTGTGATTTATGTCATAGTGTTTTTCCTATGTTTTCCTCTAAGAGTTTTATAGTGTCCAGTCTTACGTTTAGGTCTTTAACCCTTTTTTTTTTTTTTTTTTTTTTGTGGTACACGGGCCTCTCTCTGTTGTGGCCTCTCCCGTTGTGGAGCACAGGCTCCAGATGCGCAGGCTCAGTGGCCATGGCTCACGGGCCCAGCCGCTGCGCGGCATGTGGGATCTTCCCGGACCGGGGCACGAACCCATGTCCCCAGCATTGGCAGGCGGATTCTCAACCACTGCACCACCAGGGAACCCCATTAACCCATTTTGAGTTTATTTTTCTGTTTAGTGTTAGGGAGTGTTCTATTTTCATTCTTTTATATGTAGCTGTCCAGTTTTCCCAGCACCACGTACTGAAGAGACTGTCTTTCTCCATTGTATATCCTTGCCTCCTTTGTCAAAGATTAGTTGACCATAGGTGCATGGGTTTATCTCTGGGCTTTCTATCCCATTCTATTGATCTCTATATGTGTTTTTGTGCCAGTACCATATTGCCTTGATTACAGTATCTTTGTAATATAGTCTGATGTCAGGGAGTCTGATTCCTCCAGCTCCATTTTTTTCCCTCAAGATTGCTTTGGCTATTCAGGGTCTTTTTAGTCTCCATACAAATTTTGAGATTTTTTTCTTTTTCTAGTTCTGTAGAATCTGTAGATTGCTTAGTGTAATAAAATCATTTTCATAATATTGATTCTTCCAATCTAAGAACATGGTATATCTCTCCATATGTTTGTGTCATCTTTCAGTCTTCTCATCAGTGTCTTATAGCTTTCTGAGTACAGGTCTTTTACCTCCTTAGGAAGGTTTATTCCTAGATATTTTATTCATTTTGTTGCAAAGGTGAATAGGATTGTTTCCTTAATTTCTCTTTCTGATATTTCATTGTTAGTGCATAGGAATGCAAGCAATTTCTGTGCATTAATTTTGTATCCTGCAACTTTACCAAATTAATTGATTAGCTCTAGTAGTTTTCTGGTAGCATCTTTAGTATTCTCTATGTATAGTATCATGTCATCTGCAAACAGTGACAGTTTTACTTCTTCTTTTCCAATTTGTATTCCTTTTATTTCTTTTTCTTCTCTGATTGCCATGCCTTAGACTTCCAAAACTATGTTCAATAAGAGTGGCAAGAGGCAAGAGTGGACATCCTTGTTTTTTCCTGATCTTAGAGGAAAAACCTTCAGTTTTTCACCATTGAGAATGATGTTTCCTGTGGGTTTGTTGTATATGGCCTTTATTATGTTGAGGTAGGTTCCCTCTATGCCCACTTTCTGGAGAGTTTTTATCATAAATGAGTGTTGATTGTTATCAAAAGATTTTTTCTGCATTTACTGAGATGATCATATGGTTTTTATTCTTCAGTTTGTAATATGGTGTATCACATTGATTGATTCGCCTATATTGAAGGTTCCTTGCATCCCTGGGATAAGTCCCACTTGATCACGGTGTATGATCCTTTCAACGTGTTGTTGGATTCTGTTTGCTAGTATTTTGTTGAGGATTTTTGCATCTATATTCATCAATGATATTGGTCTGTAATTTTCTTTTTTTGTAGTATCTACATCTGGTTTTGATATCAGGGTGATGGTGACCTCATCGAATGTGTTAGGGAGTGTTCCTCCATCTGCAATTTTTTTGAAGAGTTTCAGAAGGATGGGTGTTAGCTCGTCTCTACAGGTTTGATAGAATTCACCCGTGAAGCCACCTGGTCCTGGCCTTTTGTTTGTTGGAAGATTTTTAATCACAGGTTCAATGTCATTACTTGTGATTGGTTTGTTCATATTTTCTATTTCCTCTTGGTTTAGTCTTGGAAGGTTATACATTTCTAAGAATTTGTCCATTTCTTCCAGGTTGTCCATTTTATTGGCATAGAGTTGCTTGTAGTAGTCTCTTAGGATGTTTTGTATTTCTGTGGTGTGCATTGTAACTTCTCCTTTTTAATTTCTAATTTTATTGATTTGAGTCCTCTTCCTCTTTTTCTTGATGTGTCTGGTCAAATGTTTATCAATTTTGTTTACCTTCTCAAAGAACCAGGTTTTATTTTTATTGATCTTTGCTATTGTTTCCCTTGTTTCTATTTATTTCTTCTCTGATCTTTATGATTTCTTTCCTTTTGATAACTTTGGGATTTGTTTTTCTTTCTCTATTTCCTTTAGTTGTAAGGTTACATTGTTTATTTGAGATTTTTCTTGTTTCTTGAGGTAGGCTTGTATAGCTGTAAACTTCCCTCTTAGGGCTGCTTTTGCTGCAGCTGATATGTTATGGATCATTGTATTTTCTTTGTCATTTGTCTCTAGGTATTTTTTGATTTCCTTTTTGATTTCTTCAGTGATCTCTTGATTATTTAGTAATGCATTGTTTAACCTCCATGTGTTTATGTTTTTTATGTTTTTTTCCCTGTAATTGATTTCTAATCTCATAGTGTTGTGGTCGGAAAAGTAGCTTGATATGATTTCAATTTTCTAAATTTTCTGAGTGTTGTTTTGTGACCCAAGATGTGCTCTAGCCTGGAGAATGTTCCGTGTGCACTTGAGAGGAAAGGTAATCTGCTGGTTTTGGATGGAATGTCCTATAAATATCAATTAATTCTATCTGGTTTATAGTGTCATTTAATGCTTGCATTTCTTTATTAATTTTCTGTCTGGATGATCTGTCCATTGGTGTAAGTGAGGTGTTAAAGTCCCACACTATTATTGTGCTACTGTCAATTTACTCTTTTATAGTTGTTAGTATTTGCCTTATATATTGAGGTGCTCCTATGTTGGGTGCATATATATTTATAATTGTTATATCTTTTTGGATTGATCCCTTGATCATTATGTAGTGTCCTTCCTTGTCTTTTGTAACATTCTTTATTTTAAAGTCCATTTTATCTGATATGAGTATTGCTATTCCGGCTTTCTTTTGATTTCCATTTGCATGGAATATCCACTTTCTTTCTAGCCACAGGCTTCCATGGACTACACGTCATCATCGGATCCACCTTCCTCATTGTTTGTTTTATTCAGTCTGTATGTGTTCCTAGGTCTGAAGTGGGTCTTCTTTAGACAACAGATATATGGGTCTTGTTTTTGTATCTATTCAACAAGCCTGTTTCTTTTGGTTAGAGCATTTAACCCATTCACATTTAAGGTGATTATCGATATGTATGTATGTATGTTCCTATTACAATTTTCTTAATTGTTTTGTGTTTGTTTTTGTAGGTCCTTTTCTTCTCTTGGGTTTCCCACTTAGGGAAGTTTCTTTAGCATTTGTTGGAGAGATGGTTTGGTGGTGCTGAATTCTCTTAGCTTTTGCTTGTCTATAAAGCTTTTGATTTCTCCATCGAATCTCAATGAGATCCTTGCTGAGTAGAGTAATATTGTTTGTAAGCTCTTCCCTTTCATCACTTTAAATATATCGTACTACTTCCTTCTGGCTTGTAGAGTTTCTGCTGAGAAATCAGCTGTTAATCTTATGGGAGTTCCCTTGTGTGTTATTTGTCATTTTTCCCTTGTTGCTTTAAATAATTTTGCTTTGTCTTTAATTTTTCTCAGTTTGATTACTATGTGTCTCAGCATGTTTCTCCTTGGGTTTATCCTGCCTGAGACTCTCTGTGCTTCCTGGATTTAGGTGGCTATATCCTTTCCCATGCTAAGGAAGTTTTCAACTATAATGTCTTCAAATATTTATTGAGTCCTTTCTCTCTCTCTTCTCCTTCTCGGACCCCTACAATGCAAATGTTGGTGCATTTAATGTTGTCCAAGAGGTCTCTTAGTCTGTCTTCATTTCTTTTCATTCTTTTATCTTTATTCTTTTCTGCATCAGTGAATTCCACCATTCTGTCTTCCAGGTCACTTATCTGTTCTGTCTCAGTTATTCTGCTATTGATTCCTTCTAGTTTATTTTTCATTTCAGTTATTTTATTTTTCATCTATGTTTGTTTATTCTTTAATTTTTCTAGGTGTTTGTTCTTTAATTCTTCTAGGTCTTTGTTAAACATTTCTTGCATCTTCTCGATCTTTGCCTCCACTCTTTTCCAAGGTCCTGGATCATCTTCACTATCATTATTCTCAACTTTTTTCTGGATGGTTGCCTATCTCCACTTCATTTAATTGTTTTTCTGGGGTTTTATCTTGTTCCTTCATTTGTTACATGCCTTTCATTTTGTCTAACTTTCTGTTTATGTGGTTTTCATTCCATGGGCTGCATGGTTGTAGTTCTTCTTGTTTCTGCTATCTGCACTGTGGGGGATGAGGCTATCTAAGAGGCTTGTGCAAGCTTCCTGATGGGAGGGACTTGTGGTGGCTACAATTGGGTATGTCTCTTGTAGGCAGAGCTCAGTAAAACCTTAATCCACTTGTCTGCTGATGGGTGGGGCTGAGTTCCCTCCTTGTTGGTTGTTTGGCCTGAGGCAACCCAGCACTGGAGGCTACAGGCTCTTTGGTGGGGCTAATGGCAGACTCTGGGAGGGCTCATGCCAAGAAGTACTTCCCAGTACTTCTGCTGCCAGTGTCCTTGTCCCTGCAGTGAGCGACAGCCACCCCCTGCCTCTGCAGGAGAACCGTCAACACTAGCAGATATGTCTGGTTCAGTCTCCTGTGGGGTCACTGCTCCTTCCCCCAAGGTCCTGATGTGTACATTACTTTGTGTGTGCCTTCCAAGAGTGGAGTCTTTGTTTTCCATAGCCCTGTCAAGTTCCTGCAATCAAATCCTGCTAACCTTCAAAGTCTGATTCTCTGGGAATTCCTTCTCCCATAGCCAGACCCCCAGGTTGGGAAGCCTGACATGGGGCTCAGCACCTTCACTCCAGTTTGTGGTCTTCTGTGGTATAATTGTTCTCCAGTTTGTGAGTCACCCACCCAGCAGTTATGGGGTTTGATTTTAGTGTGATTGCGCCCCTCATACCATCTCATTGCAGCTTCACCTTTGTCTTTGCATGTGGGGTATCTTTTTTGATGAGTTCCAGTGTCTTCCTGTAGATGATTGTTCAGCAGTTAGTTTCGATTCCAGTGCTCTCACAAGAGGAAGTGAACACACTTCCTTCTATTCCGCCATCTTGAACCAATCTCTCATCTTACTTTTTAATCAACAAAAGACTTAAATGACAAAAAATGGGCAGATGTACACCTGGACTTCTGCTTCCTTTTCCTTTATCTGATCCTATGAGAGGTAATTGTCAGTAACAGTAGCTGGAGAGTATATTTGAATAATAATGCTACCCTGTTTATTTAATTTTAATTTGCTCTAAACAGTCCTCATAACTTCAGTGGTCACCTACAGCTTAAATAAATTTAATTTTAGTGAATTTCTCTCAAACTTTTAAGTCATGAGCTCAGCAGGCACAATAACAAATTCTTCTTTCTAAAACTTGATTTAAGTGATTATTCATTAGTAAAGCAGGTTATAATTTATGATAATATAATTTTAGAGCCTGAAATTTAAAATAAAGGACTTGCAGTTGAATATTAATACTCAGAGGACGATTACATTTGGACAGGTGCATGAGCCAGACCCAGCTCAATGCCTGTTGGTCTCAGTCACATGTTTAATGATGAAACTTGGTTCTGTGTGGGATTGGTTGGCAAGAGTTACATGTTGCCCCATTTGGAAGGAAGCTGATATATTTTTTTTTTTTTTCAGCTAATGTTTCTGTTTTCACTATTGCCTTTGAAAAGCCTCAACAGTTCTAGCTTCATATGTGCAGAGGAGTGTTTCTACTTAGTTGTTTCATTATAGTGACTCATGATTATTTCAGATAAGATTTCTACCTGCTTTAGTACAATGGAAACATGTTCTGTATGATGTGAAAAAAATGTTTAAGAAAGAACGGCAGATCAGAGTGTCATGAAGAAAACATATTGCAGATCCTGAAACACCTAATTGGGTTGCAGCTAGAAGGGGTCTCAGAAATATTAGTGACACAAGAAATGTCTTTGGAAATATCTTCATTTTATATATACATTTCCCTTTTTTTTTCTGAAGTGCTTCATTATTCATATATTATGAACCGTTCATAGGACTTGGCTTAGATTCTCTCCTTCAGGCACTTTGGTCTCCAGTGACCTGTTAAAATGGTCTTAGCACATTCACAAGGCTTTTCATTGCACTCCAGCCTGTTTGTAAAAACGATCCATCAATATCATGTTCAGATGACAGTCTATGTACAACCTGCCTTTGCTTAACCAGCCTGTCTAATGCTGAGAGCATAGCATTCTATCCAGGAATGACATCTTGAATAAGTTTGGGTTGGGGAATATTGCATTCTTCTTCAAGACTATTTTTTTTTTCTTCTTTTCAGACATTTCCTTGATTTTACAAGGCTATAAAAATAGGAACACATTTTTCTTTCCTTTGAAATGATGTTGGCCCCAGTTTTTCTCTTCTCTGGGGTGCAAGATAATTAAATCGGCATGCAAAGAAGGAAATGTTTACAAAGCCATGATTTTGATGTCAGATGCTGTATTCAAAACCAATATCTATGACAGCCTATCCAGCCTCTGCTTGTTGACGTCAGCTGAATTTTCAGGACTGACATTTATGGGGGCTATCATTTATAGGACTTTATGGTTGTCTTCCAAAATAATATGCGAAGAAGTTTTCCAAAAGGTAGTCTCACAATTGTTACCCACACTGACTGATTCCTATACATGCAGGAGAAGACATGACTAATTAGACTGAATTAAAAATAGCCCAGAAAGCTGTCAGTGACAGATATACATTACATGGACTAGTTCTAGTCCAGATGCTGGAGATACAGCATACTCTTCTCCCTTTAGCAGCCCTTAATTGAGCTTCAAGTTGTTTTTTTGTATTTTTGAAAAGTTTTAATGGTTCCAAAAAAAAAAAAAAAAGAACTCACTTTTTATTCTTTTTAACATTACTACTCCATTAGTAATCTTTTCCTCTCCCAGGGTGGGCTGGCTGACACACAGCATGTGCCTTTATGCAATGCTGTTGAAAGGGGTCCCCACCACTTCCTTTCTGCCTTCAGCACTCTTCCACTGCATGCCCTAAGTCAGCTTGTGTTCTTAGTAGCAAGAGTGCAAACAGACTCAAAAAGGTATGAGTTCATATGCTGGGGAATTGGAATGAGGAGGAGGAAATCCATAAAGAAAATAAAATACTGTTAGCCACACATCTTCCTCATCCACAGTAATCCCAACTATTTTATTCTAGAAGGTAGAAAGATGAAAATGGCTTACTTACTTATTTGTTGTCCTTAGAAAGAAGTGATACTACACTTAAATCCCTTCTTTGTGGATTACCTGAGTGCATAACTCACTGTAATTACTAATTTTTGTGAACATATATGCCAAGCTTTGCATTATATACATTAACAATGGCATTGTATTGTTAATTCTTTCAACCACCTTATGAGGAATGTCCTATTATTATCATCATTTTACAATCATTGAAACTGAGGCTTAAAGAGATTAAATATATTTTCCTAAAATAAGAGACCTAAAACATTGAATAAAGAAGACTCAAAGCCAGTTATATTTGCCCCCAAAAGCCCATGATCTTAAGTGTTATATTACTCTGCATTTTCAGAATCACAAAGCAAGAAGGAACTATTTTAACATTGTTAAAATAGTTACAAGTGATGAAATAAGATCTTTCTTTGAGGTGATTCTAGTGCCTTATTACTTAGTGGCAGAACTAGAGCTCCAATGAGTAAGTCTCCAAGATCTCAGTTCACATTTTGAGCATTAAGCCCTTTAGTGATAACAACAGATCTTTGAAGAAATTAAAAGTTATTTAATATTTTTATAATTATTTTTATTAATTATTTTAATAGTGTTAAACTACACTATTCAGATTCAGTTTATATTTTACATCTGCCTACCATTTTATACGTAACAACTTATAGGTATCCATCATTTCCCACATATTAAAGATACAAAATTCTGAAATTCAAGACTGTAAAAATCTCAGTCCCACTTCAACTCGAAGCTTTTGTCCTGCTACACCTCTATACAAACACTCCTCTCCTGTCATATTGCTTTACTCATGAATATTCCATGTTTGTTTTTCATTGTATTATTCAACTCTATTCAAAATGCCCTCCTATTTCCTTTTCCCAATTTTATGAAGTATTATAATCATCACGCTTCAAAGGAGGAAACTGAGGTTCATAGAAGGAGAGTACGTTGCTTGACTTCTTTCAATTGTAATTTCCTTTAAAGAAGGCAGCATTGTGCTGTGGTGAGATAAATAATTTGAGCATAAGAGAGACCTAAAATTCGATTCCCATTCTGAAAAACCTTAGTGATGAAAATTTAATTTCCTCCACCTCGCTAAACCACAGTTTCCTCATTTGAAATTTAGGGTAATAATATCCAACTCATTGAATTGTAAGGCTCAAAAGTGACAGTGTTAGAAAAGTACTCAATACACATATGCTGTCAGAAATGTGTAGTTCCCTTCTCTATACTCTGTGCAAATGCTCAAGAATTGTTTGTTGTCAGCCATAACATTTTTTTTTATTGGAATATAATTGCTTTACAATATTGTGTTGGTTTCTGTTGTACAATGAAGTGAATCAGCTATATGTATACCTATAACCCCTCCCTCTTGGACCTCCCTCCCACCTCCCCCATCCCACCCATCTAGGTCATCTCAGAGCATCAAGCTGAGCTTCCTGTGCTTTATAGCATGTTCCCATTAGCTATCTATTTTACCATTTTTGACTCAATGATTCACTAAGATAGAAAGCAGCCTGAGTAAATTGTTCTTTGCCCCAGTGCTTACAAAATGCTGAGTTTCCAGTTGGAGATATGTGTTCAAAATGGAATGAACCAGGTTAGAAGAAAGATCTCCTCTTTTCACATTTGCTCCCAGACTTACGGAGAAGACAGATACACATTTCCCTGTGTCTTCATGAAGGAATATGAATCTAGAATGCAGGATGTTCAGGAGAGAAGAGAGAGGAAGGTAAGGGATCTGCCTGATGAAAGGATAAATCTCTACCTGGCTAATGACCATAGTAAATCTGGGTTGTATTATTGGAGTTCAGGCCCAAAAGTTTTTTTAAAGCATCAGGCACAGCTCCCTCAAACATACTATTTCATCAGATGATAATAAGAATTTGATTTGGATTATATGAAATTGTCTATACTCAACTTTAATTTTTAACAACCATATAAGGTAAAAATTCAAAACTTCAGTGGATGATATTTGACAGAAATGTAGGAGAAAAAAAAATCTAAATCACTAAACATTGAACTCCCATATTTTAAAGCTTTGACTTTAAGGTATATTTCCTTATACCTGCTTTTCAGCCAACAATAACAATAATGGCAAATGCCATTACCCCTTTCACAGAAGAAGAACCTGATATTGAAGGGCTACTCTTTGTTTCATGGTCTCAGTGAATGGACTGAATTGTGACAAACACTAGAAAACATATTTTCTTTCTTTTCTGAATCAAAGCATCATTCTGGTTACATGATGATAACATTTTAACCACAACTTTTGCTCCCCATTCTTGGTAACTACTGACAAAAAACAAAGTTATAACTGACATTTTTTTTTCTTTCTACATGAAAACACTTAAAATCCTTGTATAAAATTTTTTAAGTAACTTACTCTGTGTAGGACACATAGGAATAGTCAGAAATAATTTTTTAAAGAATTCTCTCACCAGTAATATGTAGAAGTTGCTGGGTCCCTATGTTACATTTAGGACTTTTTTAAAAAATGAAATTAGTAAGGTGGAAAATCACTCCCTATTTAGCCTCAGTTAGCCAGGTCATCAGTTATATAGTTTTTCTAGAGACAAGGTTTCTTTTTTTTTTTTCTCAACTTTATGGTATACATTGAATTTTGAAGGTGACTGGAAAATTTATTAAGTGAGATCTAATCTGGCTCTTCTCAAATAAAAGGTGGCTTGTGCATCCTTTAGTATAGGCTAAGTTTTGCTATGGAAACAAACAACTCCAAAAAACTCAGTGTTCTGACAACAGTTAGATTTTCCTCTCAGGTACATCTATCAGTAAGGTCAGCAGGAGTGGTCTCCTCACCATACCAAGACCTTAGTTCACAGATTCTCCATCTCAACATATTCCTCCACAATCTCTGTGGTAATAAGAAGGAAGCATGACACATCATACATTGGCTCTTGAAGCTTCCACCTGGGGGAGACACACATCACTTCCACTTCTATTCCATTAGCCAAAGCAAGTCCAGAGCCATGCCTAATTTCAAAGAAGGTGGAGAAGTATAAACCTACATGTGTCTGAAGAAGGAGGTCTGGATTATGTATAAATGTCCTAATGCCTCCCAAAGCGGGTATTCCAGTTTCACTTGACTGATGGTTCAGTGTCATTTTTGAAGTCCCTCTAATAAGGAGAGGTCAAGACACCTACTTCAGAAGAAACTAAACTGTAATACTTTTTGCCAGCCCACAACCACAAGTGGTTGGCCTTCAAGTTTTGGCAAGATTCCATGCTTATTTTGCCATGCCTAGCATGGGAACTGGTTTCACCTCTTTGCTCAAACCCACTATGAGTGAAAGCTACTAAATTTTATGTGTTAGGAAAAGATTTTAAATCAAATTTTTCAAAAGTTACTTGGGTAAATGTCAGTCACTTAGGACTCATAAATTCCCTCTTCTTCCATCCACTGTGCTTCATTTTGACTGACTTGCAAGTAATGGGATAAACATAAAGACTAGAGGTGTTTCCAAATTTGTGGACTGCGATTTTATTCTCTTTTTGGCATACATGTTCTTCTGTCTCATGGAAGAGATAAAGGTACAATCCAGTAATAATTATTTAAGCTTTGTAACAGTTACAAGGAGAATTCTCTAAATTCAGATATACCATATAATTGAGGTTTTTTAATGTAAAAAATACCCTAATGTTAAAGTACAGGAAACTCGGCCACTCGGCTCACGATATGATTCAATGTAGATTAAAGAGAAGTATATTAGTCAAATTGGATGATACAACACACACAGACAAAGATAACTGATTATAAATAAAAAGATTTGAGGGTGTAATTGTACCAAAAGAAATATCAGTGTAAAGGGTAGCATTTAATATTTGTACCTCTTTACTACTTTTACTTAATTTATTCTTTTAAAAAAGGGAAATAAATATTTATAAACTATAACTCAGGAAAATTGTGCTTAGTTTTGTTCAGATTTCATATATTAGATTTCATTGTCTTCTGGTTCTAAGGCACTCTCTTGTCAGAAACCAGAAAATAAGGATTTTTAATGGCTAAATATGAACACCTAAGGTAATGAACTGAGAGTTAATGGCAAAATAGCCAACATCCACATGTGAAGCTTCTATTTCTGTTGTTCCCAACACAGTAATATTGAGTGTCTTGTAATAGTTTTGCCCTTGCTCTCTAACACGTGTGATTATGTGACAATGACATATTCTTATGTTTAAAGTAGCTGACCCATTTTGGGATACAATCCAAGATAGCTTTGTGATATTCTAAATTATATTCTATTTTTTTGTACAGCTTTTAGCAAGGCATTGATATTGAAGGACTTGGAACACTCCAATACACTCAGAGTCATCATCTTTACACCACGAAGGGAAAGAAATTCTCCAAATGGAAATACAAAGACAATGCTTGCAAATTAATATTACTCCAAGACTGTGGCTCCAAATCTCAACATAGAATTCCTGTGAGATAGACATCCATATGTGTGGACATGTGTTTTCCCAGATGAGGATCATTCTAGAACAGGATTCAAAGCAGACACCACTGTTATCTCTTCTCCTTTTCTCACTAAAACTACACACTAATAATGAAAGGAAGAATAAATGAAAGGTGTGTTTATCTCTGATGTGAGTAGGTCTTTGGAAGTTGTGGGTGTTTGATAGATCAGAAAAGGCAACCTTAGGGCTTGCTTCACCTCACTGTTCTCACATCCCAAGAGAAGACATGAACTACAATATATGCTTATTGTTTTGTCTCTGGTTAACTTTTCAGATGGAATAGGATTAACCAGTTATGAGGATGGTACAGGTGAATTGTGGATATATGCTATGTTTTTTCTGCATTTCTTAAAACTGTTACACAATACACCTTTATTTATTTACAAGGACTAGAAGCAAAGGTTATTAATTCGAGTGTATGGTCAACAGTGCCTTTTACATTGCATACACCTAAAAACTCTGTCTTGATTTATATAAATTAAAAGATAATGTTTACGGAATAGCTTTTTTGCTAACTCTGGCTTTCCAGACTCAAAAGTATACCAAATCTTTGCAGAAATTAACCACTGCACTCTGGCTGTTGATTGCCAATCATAAGCTGATCTTTTAATTATCGTTAAAGCCATATGTGTTGAAGTTGCATGGCAATACCTTTTGAAATATTTTGTCCATACTGCTGGCAGCAATGTTAATTTGAGCATATTAAGTGAGTATCTTCTTTTTTTCAATATCTATATTGATTGATCCCAGTGGAGCTATCTTTTGACAGGTCCAGTGTTTGGGTATGTTTCAAGACCAAGTGATATAATAGAAACACTTAAGGGTGGTCAGATATCCAAATCACATCTTCTAATTTAGAAGACCCATTATAGAGGACCTTGATAAATTTACAATAACTACTTATTATTGAGTACTATTTATGTGTAAGGAACTGAAATTAATTCTTTAAATATATAGTATTTCTAATGCTCAAAACAGTCCTATTAATTACATAAATTTATCAATATTTTAGAGTGAGGATCCTGAAGCTGGGAAATTAATTAATTTGATGCTGCAAGATGGCACTGAGATTAGAATCCAAACCAGGAAAGTTATACAATAAACTCAAGCCCCACTTTCTCATCATAAAAGGAAGATAACTATGTATCCCAATGGATATCATGACAATTATATATTAAATACTGAATCTGAACAAGCTCAATGGTTAAAATCTTCAAGAGGACTTATCATCATACTGCCAGCCAACACCACACACAAACTGGTGACGCTGAGCAAACCATAACCTCAATTTCCCCAGTTTTCTCATCAGTAAAATGGGCATAATAATAGTACTTTTTCCATAAGTTTTTTTTTGTGTGTGTGAAATTAGATATGTCAACTGCTTAGAATAAGACCTTGAGCATTGGAGGAACTTAATTAAATATTTGTTAATAGGTATTTATAAATTAAAGAATGTCTACTATCACTTGATCTAATAGTAAGCAAGCTAATAAAGGATGAAAACAAACTTGCTTAGGATTCCACAGAGTTCAAATTCTTATTAAAGAGTTTAGATATTACCCCTTATTTCTATTTCTTCATTTTGGTTTGAGATTGGGTGTCTGATTTTTATGTATAGACTTTTCCAAAACATGCTAGCTTTCTTGTTGTAATTTCCTATACATCAATCAGTATATCATTGGATAATGTTCTGAAGAGTACAGTAAAGCATCTTAAGAGACAGTGCAAGCTCTAATTGCTCACAGGGGATCTCATTTTGTCATGCTCTTTAAAAATAATCTCTCTGCTTAATTCTTTGCTGCCATTCATTCTATCAGTTCAAGTTACAAGTGACACTAGGTGATTTTTTTTTAAATTCTGACATTTTTATATTCTAATTTCAAAAATTGAAGACATATTTGATAAAATTTTTGTGTTAGCCTTACGTATTTGAGCCAGCTGGTCCAACATGGGTTTTTTATGAAGATGTTAAAATACTAGGCTTAATAAATTCCTTAACTATTTTTTTGCATATCATTAAATTACACTTGGAAGTGCATGCTGATTAGCCACTTCACAGAGAAAGTGAAGTGAAAGTTATTCAAATATCTTCAATGCCTTGGAGGAAGTATGTTATTTAGAGAAATAACAAAAACTGAATTACTTATAATTTTACTCATTGAATATTATACCTCTCCCCACCCTCTCCCCACAATACTACTATAAGTACAAAGAATCTGGGTATTTGGTAGGATTTTGTTTCTTATTCTTATGTATTTTTAGAAATGCTAATAGCTTTTAAATGTAATTTGAAGGGTTCTGAGAATATGCACTTAAATTAATTTCAAAATATAGCATATAGCATATATCTATTCTTTTGCATGTTTAGACATGACAGGTATCAAATACACATGAACATGTAGTATCAATTTTCAAAAAATTAGAACAAAAATTTTAAGCTTTAGACTTTACATTGTACAATATATCTTGAATGTTTCAGAAAACATTTAAAGACTAAAATGTGGTCAATATTATGAACATAATTTATCCCTGTAACAGTTCTTTACTGCAGATTTTCAGAGGTGCCAAATGAATAACATACTCCAGTTAATCAACTATAATGTCCTTCCTCTTAGTAATTCTAATTTAGAGCAGTGATTCTCAAAGTGTGGTCCCCAGACCAGCAATATCAGCATCATCAGAGAGCTTTGGGCTTTTCCCCAGACCTACTAAATCAGAAATTCTGATGATGGGACCCAGTATTCTGTTTACCAAGTCCTCTGAGTGATTCAGAAGCAGCTAAATTTGAGAACCACTGAATGAGAGATTCACTATGGACTAAAAGAAACATGTACTTATTCCCTTGATCCTTTGGGTTACTGACTGTAGGAAACAATGTCAAGCATTGGGCAGCCCATTTAAAGTAAGGTGTGGGTCTTAAGCAGCAATAAATTTGGAACAAGAAATCCTATTTCTACTGGGGTAAAAGACTGTTCCAAGGCTTGAAGAGTCTCATGAGAAATGTTGCACCAGATTAAAATTTTATGAACATATAACCACCAAACAATCCCTTCACCTTGGCTTGGCTTCAGTTTTAGGGCACCCCAGGAGGGTGGAAGTAATTCCAGGGCCTTAATGGTTATACATTCCCCAAGTTACTGAGGAGGTTCATTTGGGGTTTTGCTATTCCTTTTGCATGAAACAAGGAGTAAGGGGATATCTAAGGTTTTTTTAAAAAATTAGAACTGAGGACAGCTAAAGGGTCTATAAAATAAATCAAATTTCAGGTGTAGGAAAAAAAAAAGCACATTAATTGCATATAGTATTGCCAGATAAAATACAAGATGCCATGTTAAATTGTAATTTTAGATAAACTACAAATGATTTTTTTTTACTACAAGTATGACCCATGCAATATTTGGGAGCATACTTTAAAAAAAAATATTGGAGTATAGTTGCTTTACAATGTTGTGTTAGTTTCTGCTGTACAGCAAAGTGAATCAGCTATATGTATATATAGATCCCCTCTTTTTAGGATTTCCTTCCCATTTAGGTCACCAGAGAGCATTGAGTAGAGTTCCCTGTGCTATACAGTAGGTTCTCATTAGTTATTTATTTTATACATAGCAGTGTATATGTGTCAATCCCAATCTCCCAATTCATCTCATCCGTCCTTTCCCACCCCCATATCCATACATCCATTCTCTACATACTTATATTATAAACAATATTTATTATTTATTTGAAATTTATATTTAACACAGTATTCTGTATTTTTATTTGCTAAATTTGGCAATATTAACTGAAAGTCTACTATTCCTAGTTCATCCATCCAACAATCTTTTGGTAGTGTTATACTTATTACATTTAGTCAAACTCAATATTTACTGCTCTGTTGATAGGTTAATTTGTAGGTTTTTTTTTTAACTTGTCAGATATATCAATAATATTCAGGTTTCTAAATCTTCAGTTGAAGGAGAGAGACAAAGAATATATCTAAACATTAATTGTATATTTTTGTGTGAATTATATTCACCTAGAAAACTATGTTGTATCTTACTTGATTTAAATGATATGGAAACTAAACATGATTCCATTTATCTTTCTAGTTTGTTAGAAAGATATATTTCTGAAAGTAGCAAATTCAATTATTTTTGAAATCTAAGATTGCTTTAAATAAGTTCTGGAAGTTTCATATTTCCAGCATAATTGGTGAATAGTTTTTAAGAATAAGGAGAATCCTACATTTGAATGTTATAAGAACTCCTGCCATTTGTACAATATTACAGCAGACAAAGCCCTTCTGTAGATACAATGTCTTTGATTCTCACTATTTTGATTTGTAAGATTTGCTATAAAAGAATATATTACATAAATCATTTTTACCAATAAAGAAAGTGAGGTGGAGAAGTGCTAAGAGATTTGCCTAAGAGCATATTGTAGGATAACTATTATTAATATGTCTGGTAAAAAATAATGTCATATACTTATCTATCCTGAGATTAGCACCTCTACATGTCTACATCATTGATTCCGCTTAGACACGCTGTGTAAAAAAAGAAGGAGATTATATCTTACCCCTTTTACAAATAAATAAATGTAGACTCAGAAAAATAACTTGCCCAAGATTACAAGATCATTGCATAATAAATGATGGAGCAACGACTTAAGTACAGTGCTCTATCACCCAGGCCATAAGTAGAACCCTCCTGAAGCACAAATAATTAATTCTTTATTATCAGTTTTGGTAAATGTAGAATTTGTTTTATTTTCAGAAACTATAAACCAAGATTTTCTTAAATGTCTCTGTTTCCATGTAATGAAATATCACAATTCATTCAAAAGTTAGGGAGAAATATAGTATAAGGCCTTAATTAATAATAAATTCTCTCTGTGACAGCATTGAATCAGATGACAAAAGGCTAAAATTACCCTTCAAATAAAGACCCATAGATTCAGGTCAGAAGAATTAAAACTGTACCAAAAATCCATTTACATTCTTGCTTCTGCTTAGGGTGTAGAAAACTAGGGATGATACTGTTGCCACTCTCACAATAAGGAAAAATGTTGAACAATCTATAAAATCATAATTTTTTATAAACCTATCAAAGAACTAAAGATGCAGGATAAACAAGTAGCCTGAAATCTAAGAAAAAATAGGTTCCTCCAAGGAGACAGGACATGAAGATTGGCTTGCTTGCACTAGGTAAGTAGCATGTAAGGAAATGAGGCCAACTTAAAATATTTGATGAATTGCTAACATCAGAGTGTGAGCTAGCATGAAACTATAGAACTTCTTGGAATGACAGACACAAGAGAGTTGGCAGCAAGTTACAGACCCTTCTGCCTAGACCTAACCATATAATCACAAAAAGCGTTGGGGGATGGATGGGTAACAGAGGTAGCTTCCATAGGTGATAAAGGTCTTGGAACAGGAAACAGTATCTGTGCAGGAAAAGCATGAAGCCATGACTGGATCATTCTCTCCTTTTCCCCCAATGATGCAAAAGCTTTACAACATTGGGAGAAGGGCAACAAACCCTCTTTGGGTCTGCACAGGTGAAAAAGAATTGAGACTGGAAAAAGGGAACAGGAAACAACCCTCTACACTGGTGAAAGGGCAGGAAACAATCCTGAGCCCAGACCATTAAAGATTTCCACATCAGTGGAAGAGAAGCCGTAGAAAACTTTCTTCCCCCCCAAGACTTATTAAAGACACAAGGTGAAGTTTGGCTGCAATGGGGAAGAGGAATAGTATCACTGAGAAAGTGTCATCCTAGATAGGTAAAGATAAAACAATTGACTAGGACAGAGCCTGAACCAGAACAGTAGAGAAATGCCCCCCTGAAAATCCCCACTAAGCTAGCAAGCATGAAGAAACAAGTAAATGTAGTCTACTGCTAGAAGCGATGCAGAACCTAGAGCTCTTTCTGAGATGCATGCTGTAAGAGAAAGATTAATGTTGATCGTGGAACACAAACAGTGAATAAAATGTTTTGATCGCCCAATCCAATTACAAGGAACACAAAAGGGATTTGTGGCCTATAGTTTGCTGAAGAAAATCATAGAAGCAACAACAAAAACTACAATAAAATCCAGCTTATCTCCTAACTAGATTGCCCCAATCTGTCCACAACAAAGTCATAGCAGAAGAAGAGGTATGCCCATTTTCAGACTACTGTTTATCTAAGTCTCTACTGTCTTACATATTATGTCTAGCTTTTAATACAAAATTACATGACACTTGAAAAAGAAAAAAAAATACACCATCAAAAGACAATGCATCAACCTGACAAGACTCAGATATGACTCAGATGCTGGAATTATCAAACAGGAAATTTAAACATATATAAAAATGCCCTTGAAAATGTAATCCAGAGCAAAGGACAGTCATCTCTCTGCTTACAAGATATGTAGAAAAATGGACACCAGTGAATAATTGTCTCCCAACATACCAATCCCTTGTTTTTACACTTTCTTGGCTTCTAGTAGAAATTTCTCTTGACTATGCCATTCCATTGGCCACTCTGGTTAACCTGCCTGACAGAAGCTAGGACCAACTCCATTCAATTGTGTTATAGAACATTTAATTAGGTTTTTATCTGTAGGTCTCTGAGCAGTAGGGTGAGGACAACTAGTGATATTAAACTTAAGTATGATCCCAGGCTCCTGGAACCAACCAGCTGATCTTAGAAAGCCAGGTGGCTTTATCCTTAAGTTTCTGGATTAATTTTCCCCTTGGCCTGAGGCATTAATTCAGGTACAGCAGGGTGTATAAATTATTTCACTAACTCCATATTGGTCCATAAGGACAAAATCTAGAACAATTCTATATCCCTACCAAATCTGGACAATAAATTGAGACTGAACTAAATGCCTTTCTGGATCAGGGTGATGTCCTTGATTATTTCCTTCAGCTAAAGACAGGGATAATTTCCTTTCCACCTTCTCTAATTAGATGACAACATCATAGAGTTAAATATTTAATTTTCATAAATTATGAGTTATACATCCCTCCAGAGAGCTCTCCTAAGTAATAAATGATAGTCTCATTTTGGAGAGATCTTTGCAGTCATCTGCTGTATGTGAAATCTACTGATTTTGTTTCCTCAAATGTTTCAGGTTCTCTTATGACTATCCCTGAAGTACAAGTTATTATGTTTTTGGAAGGAAGGCAAATTAATGCCTGGGTTCCATACAAGAAGTAGAGTCCCAAGGATGTACACGGTGCCGCTATAATAAAGTGTTGTTTATAATTTTTGGACACTTCAAGTGGGAACTTCCTCAGCAGAAAAGCAGACGGTAACATTGCCTCCAAGTTAGTCTCCTGACTGGCTGGCTGGTAAACCTTAGGATTCCCAGTTCAACTTAAATTTGAAGGTGGTCTTTATTTGTTGGGGGGTGTGCTATCTGAGGGCAATAAGTCCAACCTCTTATGTTTGTCTACATCACCAGCCAGTTGGCCTTTATACACCTCGCAGAATGACTAAGTGATGGCAACAGTTATGAAGGTGCAAATTATAGGAGCCTTGATAGCTGATTTGTGTTGGAAATGTAAGAACTGTGCCAATTTCTATAGTTTCCAATACTCAGCAAGGTTAAGGGTGGTGGTGGTTAACTTGTGGCAGAACCCTCTGGCAGGGTTGGCAAACCCAGCAGACCAGTACAGTCGTCCCTCAATATTCACAGGAGATTGATTCCAGGGCACCCTTTGATGCCAAAATCCACAGGCTGAAGTTCTTTACAGTCGGCCCTCCACATTCACTGATGTGGAACCCATGGCTAAGAAAGTCTGACTGTATGTTTAAGTTGTTTGCCACAGCTTGGGAAAGCCTTATCGGGAAGTTTTCCTTCATGAGTTGACTTTCAGGAGTGATTCTGAAAAACAAAAATAATATTGCTCCCTCCCTCATAGCTCCTGGGGGTCTGAAGTTTTCTCTCCACAATTGCCAAGGTTTTGTTTTCCCTTGTCCACCTCAAAATTTGTGTTTCCTATTCCAGAAATCATAACTTTATCTTTTTTGCAATCACTCTCTATTTTCATCCAGACTTTTTTTTTCCAGAAGAACTGAGTGCAAGCAGGACAGGATATTTTTATAAAACTGACAAAGTTCCACTCTGTCCTTCACTTTTGGTATGTGTGGGCTGCTATGGGGGACTTGGAGAGAAGTGTCATCAACAATATTATCATTATTCTTGTCATATAGGGTCATGTCAATCCAACAAGAGAATCTAGGTAGCTGAACCCAAATTAAGGTTGAATCACCGAGACTCTCTTTTGGCCAGGTTGCCACTCAGAAAGTTTACCAAACAGATTTATGTAACACTGCTATCAGGGAAAAGAAAGAACTCATGCCCAGGAGTGGTTAGGGAAAAATATCAAATTTTCAAATTAGGTCTATGTAATTCTCATAATTTTCATCCTGATAATAACCCAGAAAGTGACCTAGGAAGATTATCCTTTTCTGGAGACAGCCACATACAGTGACTAAACTACCTTACTAAGTAAGAGGTAAAGAAAGCAGGGTCAAAAATATTTTTAAGTTAATCTTTGAGGAGGGCCTTTCAATGCTCAGACTTACCAGACAACATTGGAAGATACAGACAATGCAGGTCCATCAGATTTGTTGAGTGGATCATCAGATGGCAATTGATTAAGAAAGCTGCAATCATGGCACAGATTAGGGTCAAGGGCCACAATAGTATGATTGATTGGACTGGAAGAGCAACACAGAGACCTGAAAAAATGATGAAGGCAGTGAAGCATCACTGATAGTCCACAAAAAGGGTGAAAGGTCCAATTTAGGCAATTTGCCAGGAATGAGTGGAGGCCATGTTCCATGTGATGTGGCCTCCCTCACCATAAGAAGACAGGTCAACTTTGCCAGACATCACAATATCCGACATGCATTGGTAACTTCCACATCAGAGACATGCAATCCTTTATCGTTTTACCAGCCTATAATGATGAATATGTTTCCATGTCTGGTAGAATGATGAATCCAGGCATCAATGGTGGAAATTTAGGGTTTGAAGACTTGATCAGCAATTTGATTCTACTCAGTCTCATCAGAGAATGAGATCTTTCCAGGGACATGACTCACCCATACAGTTTGATGTGTAGCCGTGATTTATTTCTGTTGTTCACAGTTCTAAAATGGCGTTTATCAGTTTGTAGTTTTCTAGACCATTAGCAACAAGTGAGTGAAAATATAGCAAAGTGCATGGAAGAAAATAGTGACCAGAGCTTGGAGAATGGCATTGAAATCTGTCCACTGAGCGGAGCAACCACATCCATCATCGATTTTGCATAGCTGATGTTAAGTTGAGTGGTGACAGCAACCCAATGGACAACATCTGGTTTTGGGACAGCCGAGCCATCACTGAACCCTGCTCAGGCTTTTAGGGAGCCTCTGTGATTCGAAAGCCCCTTGGAGCCAGTGGCTTACTTCACATGGAGGAGTGGAGGATAAAGTTTCTCACGGAGGAATAGCTGTCACTTTTCCCTGTAATGCCAAATTCCTCTGATGCCAACTGTGTTCTTGTTAGTTACTGAGTCTGAGTAACTGATATACACTCAAATGGAAATAGAGACAGAGGTGTCGTCGCAGGGTCTCCTTGGGTCAGGAGTTCAGATTTGACAAGAGCCCAGTAGCCAGCTAACAGCTTGGGTCAGGAGTTCAGTTTTGACAAGAGCCCAGCAGCTTTTCAGAAAAGGTGGTAGCTGTGTCACAGAGGCGATAAGTCCTTAAAAGGGCTCTCCTGAGTGCAGGTTGCCTTCCTTTGACAGAGGCTCTAATTGGCAAAGTCATTAGACACAGAGACTTGCAACTCAAAGTGGTCGTTAGAGGAGGGGAGACCCAAATGCACAGAGTGGCCACAGCTTCCTGGACCACTTCCAACACAGCCTGTGGGTTTGGGCTCCTCTTAAACCAGGCTGACTTGTGTCTTAAGCAACATAAAGGACCAAGTAGAGTGCCCAGGGAAGACACATACTGTCCCTAATTCCCAAGCAGTCCAATAAGAAGTTGGACCTCATTTTGGTGGGGGGAGGTGGGGGACTGAAGTGACATTATTTCCTTGACGGCTGAGGGATTGACAATATGAATCTGCCTATATAGTGTCAAGAAACTTTACTTGGGACTCATAAAATGCCTTCTCCTTGTTCCAGTGGGAAACACTCAATCTTCCAAAGCTGCTTACTATACAAACATCCTTGAAACATAGCCCAGAAGAAGGGGCAGTCAGCGCCTCTGCTTGAAGGAAAGGCAGAAATGTGAGAACTCATGGAGGATTGCCTCTCAGTACTGTATACTAAAAAGGATGAAGTTTACTTTATATAAATCATACCTAATTTTTTAAAAAAGCTTTCATTCAAGAAACCAGGAGGATTGGAGTATGAGGTGAGCTGAAAATTCTTTCTTCTTTTCTGTCCTCAAGAGATTTATTTCCTATGTGAGGTGTTTGTTTTGAGTGTATAATTGGATTGGAAACAAAACAAAAAAACCCCCAGCAAAACCATACATGTTCTTAAGTGAAAGGACCTAATAGTATACTAAATACTGGAATGCCATTAACACTAAATTTATTTAATTGAGTTCAGTCAGCTCTATGTTTCTTGAGAAATCTACTGAGATGAGTGAATACTTATCCACTGATTATTCTCAGAAAAGATAAAATGTATAATGATGTATTTGTTAACAGTTCATGGGGTTTTATATAATGAGGAAAAAATAAGTTGAAGAAGTCCATGAGAAGAATGGTAGTTCCTCTAATTTATTACTCTGAAACAATATTTTAGTAATATAAAAATAAGTTATTCTAGATCACTCCATAGACAGAGGATTTCTGGGTCTTTAGCCCATATCTATGGTTCTCAGCTCTAGCTGCATATGAGAATTACCTGGAGAGCTTTACAAATAATGATGCCAGACTTCATGCCTACAGATTCTGATTTAATTGGTCCAGGGTGGGGCTCATGCCTTGGTATCTTTTAACATTCCCCTAAGTTATCCCAGGGTTATAGCCAGAATTGAGAACCACTGGCCTGTGCAATAGAACATTATTGCTATGTAGTTTTCTTTGGCTCCTTGGTCTGTGAGAAAATTTCTTACAGAGACCCCTTCGTGTTATTTAACTATACAAAAAATAAAAGTACACAAAGCAATTGAACAATTTTATGGTTTTTGACTTTAACATTGAAAAATGAAAGGTAAGACTCAAAATATGTCATTAATTTATTTCAGCAGTTATTAATTTTGGGAGTAGAGGTGGCAAATCAGAACCATATGGGGTCATTTTTTTCAAATTAAAATAGCCATGTTCCCATGTTCTCTGTATGATTCTGACTTCCCACCATGGCTACCACCTCTCTATCTTTTGTGGAAAATGACTGGTTTATCTCTTTTGCTTCTGACTTGCCAAATAAGTTAGATATATGTTCCAAGGATCAGTGGTCAGCCCCAATTCTCTACCCTCTTGTTATGTGATCAGATTAATCATTTGGGAAGCTTCAAAATACAAATCTGAGAAGAGGAACACTATTAGTTGAGAAAGACACCACAATAAAAGCAATTTCAGCACAGAAATAGCCAAAAGCTTTTCTATTCTAAAAAAATTAACTTATTCTAGGAACAATTACAAACTTGTGCTTATCCCTGGACATGTAAAATTCATACAATGAAAAGAAATGATCATTTTAGTAAATTCAACTTATTCTGGAACCCAAATTTCTCAATAAATTTTCTAACTAACCCAGATAAAGCCACAAAAAATGTTCCATTTCTTTGAAACTTAAAAAGAAAATGAGTTTCAAAACTTCTTTCCATGGATACACTAACCTTGCACCTGGCTCAGATAGATAAGTAGGAGGTTAGCTCTGTACAGTCTTTTAACCCTTTTCTACTCAAAGTGTGGTCCATGGACCAGCAGCATCCTCTCACCTTGGGACTTGTTAGAAGTGCAGAATCTCAGGCTCCACCACAGGTCACCGGAGTCAGACTCTGCATTTTAACAATATCCACCAGTGAGTCATATACACATTAAAATTTAAGAAGCACTGCTTTTAAGATGGTCATCTAAACTATCCAGAAACATGCAATAATGCCTAAAAATATCTGTAAAACAAATGGCACACAAATAATCCATTTTAACAGAATTCTTTAAAAAGACAAAAATATGAGCTTTAAAAAATCTTGTTTTTTCTTTAAACCATTAAACAAGATTCTTACACTATAACATGGTGAGATTTTCATCTTTTTCTTTGAATACAGTCAATGATGACAGAGCTGAAGTGAGCTTGTTGGTTATGTTAGTAGTAGTGGTATTATGTGTTTTGTTGCTATTCTTTTTACCTCAGTTTTCCATTTCTATTCCAGAAAGTGAACACAGCAGGCTGCAATTTGCTAAGAAGCAGAAGTGCAAACTGCTCTTGGGAAAAAAAAAAAAAAAAGAACAAAACACAACCATAGCTTCCACCTGTTCTTTATATTTCCAATCAACACTAGATAATGCTATTTGTCCAGGCATTGAACATCACAGGCGAATGGGAGGACAGAGAACACACCAAACTTAAGTTGTGTCATCTTAAATAAATAAATGGCCTTTTATCCTCCAGAATAGAAATTCAACTCAAGCTAATTTCTAAAAGCAGCACAAATTTAAACAATGAGTAATAATAACAAAACAATAACAACAATAGCAAAAATATTTAAAAGCCTTATTCTTTCCTACTGGCACATCTGAACATTTCATTATACGAGCTTTCCCACTTTTATTCGCATCTTGTTTCCCCTTCAGTTTGTACTGTGACCTCCAGGTGAGAATGCTTTCATATAATTTTTCTCACCAAGTGAAGTAATGAATATCATTGTGAGGGTACTCTAGACTTGGTGTTACAATCTCTGCAGTAAGTAGTTTGAACTGGAGAGCATTATATCATGTGCATAATATTTTCACAAGCAGGCAGCAAGAAAGACTTTTTTTTTCTTTCCATAATGTATAAAACACTGAATTTAAAATTTTCCAGTTTTTATAATTTGGGTCTTTATGGATAATTATGCCACTAATAAACATGATGCCTGAGAGTAACACATAGAATATGTATTTAGTAAAACCCTTGGAAAGCTGTGCCCATTTGTGCACCATGTCTGATGTAAAGGGCCAAGCCCTAATAAAGACCATGCTTTATAAAGAATGCATTGTGGGTTGGCCTGAGAAACATAGAAACATGTCTGTGCTCTCAAAGTAACACCTTGTGCCAAAATTCATAATATGAGATGTTTGGCTCAATGCCACTGTAGTAGGTTATACCTATGGACTTTGTATTTCTTTGATGGCTTTAGGCCAACCTCCTAATCTCCATTAAAAGATGATTGAAAATTGCAAGCAATGAAAAGAGAAATTAGAATAACACATTTAATCTAATGACTAGTTTACTTTGTTTGCTTGCTTTTTCCCCTATGATCACCTCCCTTTTTTTTTTTTTATTTCATAGGGGCTCCTTTGTATTATAGGTTTAGAAGAGAAAAAACAGCGTGATTTTCATTATGCTTTAATTTAATGATTCTATTTTCCTGAGTCTGTTCTAGTCTGATTGTGATTTCATGCCTATATCAACGGTAGGAGAAATAGAAGTTTATGAAATGCTACTCTCTTGGGAAACGGTAGGGGACTGGGATGATTGTTATCATTGTGAAAGGAAATTTAAATAGAATTGGAATCTAGAAAGTTATTGGTCTGGAGTTAATGGTATAACAAAATTAGACCATTCAAAAAAAGATTGGTTCAAATCATAAGGTTTAGGCTGCAGTAAGAATAAAAACTTAGGAGAGACAATAAAAGAAAGTATTTCCAAGAGTTACTAACACAACCTGTAACATCTATTATTTATTGATCAAATGAGTGAATGAATAAATAAGAATTACAGTGTTCCATCATTTTGCATTGGATTGAAAAGAACCAGTTAGTTGTCCTAGAAAAATATGTGTTAATTTATAACATATTTCAATTGTGCTGGCTAATGAAAATAAACTACAATCTGATGGAAATACCTTTGTTTTATTTTATGCTACTTTTTGGTATCTTTTGATGTAGGAGACCACACATTTCTTCCAATATTCTCCTCTTTTAGAATCTGTGATTCCATGGTCTCCTACTTTTTACTTTACTGACCATTCTCAATTCTTTTGGCAAACACCTACTCTTCTACGCTGTTACTAAATGGTGGAGGTCCTCTGAAAATATTCCAAATTTATATCTTCAGCCCATAGCTGTCTTCTGAACTTGAGTCTTATAGAGCCAAAAGCTGAACTGTGTTACTAACTTGGAATCTCATTGGCTAGTGATATTAAAATTCACATAACTGGAAGGACAATATAAATTCCATCTCTCAGTCACTTTCATCTCACATAATTGGAGCCATCATACACCCAACCCAGTTCTCCCAGCTAAAAAACCTAGGATGTATGCTTAATTTCTCTCTTTTCTATACCTGCCTCCCCAATATATTGATATATCTTGAATTAATATATCTTAAACCAAGTCTGTTTTTTCATCACTACCTTCAGTTCTAAGCTCTCATCTGCTTGCTGCTAGGTTACTGCAAAAACCACTCTAGGGCCATATGTCTATTCTTTTCCATTTCTAATCCGTTCTATCCACAGCAACCAGAGTGGTTATAATTATCACTAACTTGCTTAAAGCAGTGGAACTCAGCAAAAATAAACTCAGTTCCTGGACCTGTAGGGCCTTGCATACATAACCTATTGACTACTTCTCCAGTCCTGTCTCATGTCACTTTTCCCCTTGTTCCCCAGGCCATAGCCACACTGGCTTTCTTTCCTGTCACATGTGCCAAAATATTTCTTTCTATAAGGTTTCTCATTTGTTTTTCTCTTTGTGATGTTCCTCTCTCTACTCTTACTCTGGGCATGATTAGCTCCTTCCTACACTTCAGGCCCCAAATTACCTCCTTGCCTTCCCTGACTCATCTGTCTATAGCACAACCATGGCTTTTTAATAATCATGGTTCCTCTCTGTTACATTTCCTGCTGATTTCACAATATCTATTACAATCCATAGGTAACTCTTCTCTCCCTCCTTTCTCCCCCACCTTCCTTTTTCTTTTCCCCACTTAAATGTAAGCTTTATGAGGATAAGAAACTTGTCTGTCTTGTCTGCTGTCTTAAACCCTGCACATAACAAGTGTTCAATAAATAATTATTTCATAAATAAATGAGGCTATAAAATAGTAATTCTCAGTAGTACTTTATTTAAATTTCACAATCAAATAACAATAAAATCATCTCAAAAGGTAGCAGAACTGACAGCTTTATTTTTCCTATTGTACCATGTCTAAAAATTACATTGCATAAACTTCTAAGGAACATATTATGTAAACTTCTCCTCTTTGGGGTAAATGGTTGTGCTGATGGTTGGGAATTATTACTTTAATTGTATAGTTCATATTGTTTAAATACAAAAGTATTTAAGTAAAAATGTTTACTGCTGATACGCCCTTAATTGTTGGATTCAGGTTGACCATACCACAAAGACCACTTGTACAGTAACAAATTATGGTATTGCAATTATTATTATTTGTGATTTGTTGAAATCAAGGAGGGAGGTTAGCTCTGTAGAGAGCTATTCAGAATAACATAGGACTTGCTACAAAAAGCTATAGATGGTTCAGAGCTTGCATTTCTACCCCTCCCATATCTCCATTTTTTTCTTCATTTCCTTTTCTTTTCTTCACATCCTTGTAAGAGTATGATATTTTGAGCACTCTCAGTGCTCTCTTCAGCAGATGTTAGCATGCATATGCTAATTCAACACACTTCCTTCCTACTCATTCCTAAATTCTCAACATCTTCAGTGTTTTCTAAACAAAAACTCAAACTACCCAGATAAACAATACTGAGATATATATATATATATATATATATATATATATATATATACACATAGCAAAACTTAACTGCCAGGAGTGAATTCTTTTTCCTGAAAAGTTTTGAATTTCCTGTAAAATTGCAGAAGGTCTGAGCTTCAGTTTTATCAGAGTTTTCATCCTCAGCATGGGTGTCAGGAAAGAATTTATATCTGATAAGAAAACAAAATGACATGTGTTTTTACATAATTATTTAAAGCTATTTCTTCATGTGGAGAATAGTTTATGTGATAAAGAATACAGCCAAGCAATGAATAAAACAATATGTGCCCTGAAAAAACATCCTTAAAACAGTTCTCAAAATTACCCATTTTTTTCAGAAGGCATTATTATCATTTCCCTTTCTGGAAACTGAATTTACATATTTGTTTATTTATTTATTTATTTGACATTGATTGAGTACCCACTCATTTTGTGCAATAAATGATACACTTTGTGAAGTACAAAGACCTAGGATCTCTCCTCAAGGAGCTTACAGTTTAGGTGAATAGACCATGCACATGCTTGACTGTAATTCAAAGTAAAACAATGAAGGCCATTAAGAGATGTAGAAATAAAATGACTTCAATTGGATCTTAAAGAATTAATAAAATCTGCTAGGTATTTGGCACTGAGACTCAGAAGGAACAGCCTGAGTAAAGTCAACAATAAAATAGCAAGAGAAACTGTGCTCAGAAATAAATAGAATAGTATGCCTGGAAGTAGAATACAGAAAAGAGAATAATAACAATACAAGAATACAACTATATACTGAGGCCAACTTAAGGAAGACCATGAATGTCAGTATAACATATATACTTTATTTTATAGGAAATGAAGAACAGCTGATTGTTTAGTGAGAGAAATGCTTGATTATGTGTTTAGTGAGAGAAATGCTTGATTATGAGTTTTTATAGAATTAAAATGGCAAAATGGGCTATAGAGAAGTAATTTAAAGAGGAAGAGATCAAATAAGTTACAAAGTTTAACAGAAACCTGAGATGGTAATTAAGAAGTCAACTGTTAAGTGAATAAAGGAGAATAGATGTGTTAAATATTATGGATGTAAAATGGATTTAGAAATGAATCCGACATATACATGAAGGAAATGGAGATTCTGAACTTGGATACATATGTGATGAGCTCCTATAAATGCTATTTGACAAGTGAAAAGAGATACAAGTATAAGGGTAAAGATAATAAAATCATTCAAGACACGTTATGTATGTAAATATATCCAGTTTACAGATGGTAATGTTGGACTCAAACTGGAATGGTAATTGAGGGAATAGAAGGCTAGAAAAAAGAATTCTGTGAGTTCCTCTGAGCTCACTTTAGTTTCAGGAAGTGTTTTCTAATGATTTAAATTTTACAGAACTTTTTGATGTTCAAAGGGTTTGCCCCAACTGCTCAGGTACTTGTAAGTGTCACTTCATTTTTTATCTTTTGCACTGCCCTAGCCAATAAGAAACACTTTCTATATTATACTTACTATATGAAACTCATGAGTTAAGTATAATTATTACCATTATTTTATAATTGAGGAAATCAAGTCACAGAATAAGTAACTTGATCATGGTTATGCAGCTAGTAAAAGGCAGATCTAGAATTCCTAATCAAGGTCCTCAGCTTACTGTTACATCCCACCATAGATCTTGAGCCTCCCCTAACCAAGATTTTTCAGGAGTCATTCACAACCCGAAATTAGTCTCATGGCTCTAAACTTGTTATTAGGTGTATGGAGTGTGGCTCACTTGGTTTTCACATGTCTACTGAGCTTTAGTTTTCACCATTAGCCCTATATTTATTTTACTGAGTGAGTTTCAATTTACTTTGCTGGTTTGGGGGCCCTTCCCCATTCTCTTGGTTGGAATCTCACTTATCCTGGTATACATTTTGCTGGCTCCTTCCACAACAGATTGGAACTTGGTCTACATAATTCCATCCAAAGCCTGGGATTTCCTTCAACCCAGTTTAATTGTGCTAGAAGTACAGTTGTATAACTCATTTCACTTTGCCTAGAGATTCTCTACCCTGGTCACCAGAGATAATCCTATTAAAATAGATAACCAACAAGGAGTTACTGTATAGCACAGGGCACTCTGCTCAATATTCTATAAAAACCTAAATAGGAAAAGAATTTGAAACAGAACAGATACATTTATGTGTATAACTGAATCACTTTGCTGTACAACTGAAACTAACACAACATTGTTAATCAACTATGCTCCAATATAAAATAAAAATTCTTTGAAAAGACAGCTGACTACAAAAGAGCTGAGTTGCCACCTCCTCCCTGGAGGCCAGATCTTAACTCTGAATAGCTTTATTAGTGCTTATTCATCAGTTCCCCAGGCCTATTGATGAGTACACTTCATCTTGCATTGTACTGGGCTTGACATAATAAAGCTGATACAGTCAGGAGGATGTTTAATGGCCTTATCCAAGAAATGCCATGATGGGCATGTTTCTGCCCAATGAGGGTAATATTTTTCAGCTCAGATACCAAATAATAAGTACATTTTTCTCTCAAAGAAGTGTTCTCATTAGTCTCTCACTGCTACAGCACAGGACAGAATGCAAAGATAGATGAGTGACAGAGCCATCGGATAGTGTGAGAAGATAATGTAGCTTAGTAGAAGAGCAGTGGACTTTGAAACTTGTTTTATGACCCTATGAAAGAGTATTTTACAGTCAGTTTACTTGAATGTAAAAGGAAAATAACAACTATTTTGTAGGTTTTTTGGTGAGACTTAACTGAGATGATTCTTATAAAATACCAATTATTGTTCCTAGAGCTTTGTGGAGTCTAAATAAATGGCAGACTTCATCATCATCACTTTCATTATTAAGCAGAGGTTCAGCTCATGAAAAGAGGTGCTATTTCTTAGTAATAAGAACAATCACCTGACAATTTCAAGACCATTTGGAAAGGAAACAACTTTCAATGTGAGATGATAATCATTAAATTTAAAGTTCACTTGAGCAATTCTAAATTCAGAGATGCAGAAAAAAAAGAAAAGAAAAAGGAAAAAAGTGACAAGCTGGCATAGAAAATATTTTTTCATTACAGAAAAAAATAACATGTGACACAGTGAAGAATTCCTGTATAACTTGAATAATGAAATGCTGAGAGAAATCTAACCTGCAATAGTAAACACACACATTAAAAAAAAAAAAAACCCACAAGCTGTTTAGTGAGGAAAATTGAAACTTAATACCAGAACCTTAGTATACTATATTTTAGTTGATATTATTATGCTTTAGATGCATTTATCATTAGCTACATGCATTTTTCATTTTCTGGTGTGGATTGTTTTCTTTATTATTTGCAATAATTGTCTTCATGAAGTGTATAGGTTGTTGTATAGACAGTGTGGACTGTATTTGCTCATTCTAGTTAAGATGTTCATGCTCTGACTGAACAATCTAGATAGCTGTACCCTTGTAGAGTGGGAATGCTATTGTTAATTGTTAATCACGTGAGTCTTTGGAAGACACTTTCATGGTGTCCATAACATTGAGTCACCAGTTGCTGTTTTAAAAAAGAGTGATGAGACCTCTTTTAACTTATGAAAAGTATATCAGTAAATATAGGTTAGGTTAACCTGAAGTAACAAGCAAACCCCAAATTGTATTGGCATATGACTGCAAAAGTAGGTTCATTTCTTGCCTACATTACATGTTGCTTGAGAAGAAGCAATAGCTCTGCTCCATGTCATCTTCACTCTAAGATCCTAGCTAATATTACCTATCACCATAATAGATAAGGAAAAGGGATTTTAGTTAACCATGCACTGTTTTTTACATCTTTTCAGACTCTAACATTTCACTGACCAAAGTAAGTCATGTGACCTAGCCTGACATCGTTGGAAATAGGATGTATACTACAATGCTGATTTTTTAACAATAATACAGTGTATCACAGGAAGTCATGTTAGCTTTTGTTCCACTGAGGTGTATATTTTAAAATTATTTTTCCAAGTTATACTCAGTCTCCTACTTTCTCATATTCCTATAAATGTGTAACATTTTAATTTGTTTTTCTTTTAGGTATATAGATGACAACCACAACCTAAAGTAAACATTATTTTTCATATTAAATGATGCGATTTGTGTCGATATTACTTGACTTTTTAGGAAGCCGAGAAGCACAGAAGTTGAAGAACAATGTCTAATTAATACTAGGTTTTCTGTACATCACAAGTCACATGTGGGCCATCTATGGGTCATATTTTTATTATTTTTAAAAACTTGATAATTTTACCATATATCTTTAGAAGGGTAACTGTCATAACTCATTAGAAGACAAGAAAGTAATTTCAAGAAAGTAAAAAAGAGATGGTGTTTCTGAGTCTTATTAAAAATAAAGTCACTAAATAAAAAGCACACACACAAGCAATTTAACAATGGAATTCAATGTTAAAATTAAGCAACAAAAGATGCTTACTTTTAGGAACTTAAATATTTTCCAGTATAACCGGACACTTTGATTAAGTCAGACTTAACTCCCTGACATGCCCCCTGGGTCTTATGTGGAAACTTCTCATTTTATAAGACATGTTCCTAGAGGTAATACCAGGAAAGAAAGAGGTAAAATATGGGAAATTATGTCACTAAGGAATAATATTAAATTGGACTTCCCTCTCAGTCTTCTAAGTCTGCAGTTCATTTTGTATTTAGAGTGAGTTTTGGTGAGGGGTGTTTTGTACAGCATAGGGAAAGTATAATGGAGTAAGGAATTTGTGGGTCCATATAGTAAACTCCTCTTATTTCCCTACTTATTAGTGTCAAATAACTGAATCTTGCTCATCCATATAAACAAGTCTAAAATCAATGGGGATTGATTAATTGATTATAGGTCAAATGAGTTACTCAGGACACACACACACACACACACACACACACACACACACAGCTCTTTTAAAAAAGATAGCATAGAGCAGTGCTCTTCAAACCATCCTTACAGGCCATTTGTTTTAGTATGGTACCAAACTAAGAATGATTTTTATATTTTTAATGGTTAAACAAGTTACAAAAGAAACATTTTTCATGGAATTTTGTGAAATTCGAATTTTGGTGTCCACAAATAAAGTTTTATTACCACCACCACACTTCCTTCTCTCTGAACTGTCTATGGCTGCATTGACAAATACTGTATAGCCCACAAAGTTTAAAATATTTACTTTGTGGCCCTTGACAGAAAAAAGGTTGCTGATTTCTGTCTTAGATTATTCTGACATTAAAATTGCTAAAAACCATGCTCCAATAATCAAGGTATAAACCCTACAGTACAGAAACATTTTTAGTAAACAAAGTTTTCACTGTGTGCGTGCACATGTATGTGTGTGTGATTGGATGTGTGTGCTTGTGTCTGTATTTTAGGCAGTGCATATAATATGGACCAAGAAATATTTTATGTGGTTGACTCATCCCATGTAAAAGCCCATTAGATAGCATAGAAGAATCTGAAAACTTCACAACTTTTCTTTTTCTGCTTGCATTGCTATAATTTTTGGCCTGAAAGTGGTTCCATGATTGAGGTTGATTCTGAGACCTTAAGGTTATTTCACTGTAAGTGTGGTTTCCCAACTTCACTTTTAAGATTCTATTTCATTTATAGAATAAAATCACATTGTAGTGTTTCCTTCTAGTTTCACAACAGACCCCATGATTTTAATATTCTACTACTTTTAGAACTAATTTGGGAAGAGATTCCTCATTTTAAACATTTGGAAACAAGTGCGTTCTTTAAGATTTCACTTTAAAAAATACAACGTTATATAATCATTTGTAGTTAGTTTTCCTTGACTAATTGTGCCCTCTACCACTAAATGAGAAATGTTACTTAAGTTAATGATTAGGTTAGAAATCTTGGAACATGAACAATTTAAATGTTTGTTTTCTTATGTTTAAGGCAGATTCCTTATACCATTTATTTTGGAAAATTCCCCATTATTTTCTGAAATTCACCATGTTTAGTTATCATTACCTCCGTACTGACAGTTAATACATGGTGTTTGTATTGTCTTTTTCTTAATAGTTTCCCATTTTTTCTAGCACCATCTTTCTTCCATGAACATCAAGTGTCATAGTTTTGTGAAGAAGTTTCATATGTTCCTTCTTGAATCTGGTGTAATAAAATGTCAAGTTCCATGAATCTAAATAAAATTAGCATAGTATAATAGGGAGAAGATAAAGTAAGCTAATCAAATACATATGTATTTAACAGTTTTGCCTGTATTCCAGCGTGCTATTATAGGGTTTCAGGGGAAGATGCCATAACATAATTATAGACATATATCCTTCTTGTTTATATATATTGGAGATATATACTTCATTCTAGCCTCTTCGCCCTTGGTTATCTGTAGCTTCCCAATCCAACAGTGAGAAACCTGTCCCCATCATCCAGTATTTACTTATTAGTTCAATTCCTGTATTCAGGTGAAGGGTGGCAACTTTATCAAGCAGAGTCCTCCTTTTAAGCTTTCTGCTATTAATTTTTAATTTAATTCCATGATTTCCACTCTTTTAAATTTCTGGAGGTGTGTTTTATACTCAGATTATGGTTTATTTTGGTGAATGTTTCATTGAGAAGAATGTTGTTGTCTGGAATGTTCTATAAATGTCAATTAGAACAAGCTGATTGATTTTGCTGCTCATATAAACTCCATCCTTACTGGTTTCCTGTCTGCTTGATCTATCAACTACTGAAAGAAGAGTGTTGGAATATCCAACTATAATAGTGCATTTGTCCATTTCCTTTTTCAGTTAGTTCTACCAGTTTTTGCTTCAAGTATTTTGATACTCTGTACACACACATTTAGGATTATGTCTTCTTAGAGAATTGGCTGCTTTATCATTAATGCCCCTCTTTATCCCCATAATTTCCCTTGTTCTGAAGTCTGCTTTGTCTGAAATGAATATAGCTACCTCAGCTTTCTTTTGATTAGAAATATATATATTTCGTATTCTTTACTTTTAACCTCTCTGAATCTATATACTAAAACCAGGTTTTTTGTTAACCATATAATTGGTTCATGCTTTTTATGCATGCTAACAGTCTCTGTCTCTTAATTTGTATATTTACATCATTCATGTTTAAAATGATTATTCATATAGATGAATTAATGTTTTCCATTTTTGCAACTGTTTTCTATTTGTTGCATTTGTTCTCTTTCCCCCTCTATCTCTTTGCTCTCTTTGGCTTTAATTTCACATTTTGTAAAATTCTCTGCTATCTCCTCTCGGGATATCAATTATGTTTATTTTTAAATTTGAGTGGTTGTCCTAAAGTTGCAATATAATGTTTAATTTATATTAACCCACAAATAGTATACCAATTCATGTGTAATGCAGGTAACATCGATATAACAGAGCATTCCTAATTTTCCCTTCCCATCCTCTATGACATTGTGTCACTTGTTTCACTTAGCCATGTGCTGTAATCACTCAATATGTTGTTACTAATATAAACAGTTATCTTTTAGATAAATTGAAAATAATAAAAATAAAATATTTTACTTTAGCTTTATGTATTCCTTCTCTGAAACTCTTTCTTCTTTAAGTAGATAAGTATTCGTGAAGAATTTCTTTTAACATTTTTTGCATTGTGAATCTGCTGTATTGAATTCCCTTAGTTTTGATTTGTTAAAGACATTTTTTATCTTTCATTGTTAAAGAAAAATTTTTTTCTAAATATAGAATTCTAGGTTGTTATTTTTCCTTTCAGCACTGTAAGTATTTAACTCCACTGTCAGCTTGCTTACATTGTTTCTTATGAAAAGTCCACTGTAATTCTTATCCTTGTTTCTCCTAGAGAGTATTCTTTTTTCTCTTGGTTCCTTCTCTAGATTTTCTCTGTTTTTGGTTTTCTGTTTCTGTTTTGGTTTTCTGAATATGACATACTAAGGTGTAGTTTTTTTGCATTGATTCCACTTCTTGTTCTTTGAGCTTCCTGGAACTATGGCTTGGTGTATGCCATTAATTTGGAATTTTTTAGCCATTATTACTTAAAGGCACTTTTTCTGTTCTTTTTTTCTGCTCCTTGTATACTAATTACACATGTTACATCTTTTGAAATTGTCCCAAAGATCTTAAATGTTTTCTTCTGTTTTGTGTTTTGATATGTTTTTAAATAATTATTTTTGTTCTCTTTATTTTTCATTTGGGAAGTTTCTATTGATGTAAATTGAAGCAAACTGATTCTTTCCCAGGACATTTCTAATCTGATAAGACTATCAAAAGCAGTCTTCATCTGTGTTACAGTGCTTTTGATAACTAACATTTTAAAAATTCTTTATTAGATTTTTCTGTCTCTCTGCTTACATTACTTATGATTTCTTTCACTATGTCAACTTTTTGTTATTAGAGTCCTTAATTTATTAATCATAGTTATTTTAAATACCCTGTTTATTAATTCCAAAATCTATGCAATTCCTAACCAATTCTATGGTTCCTTTGTATTTTCTGTTTTTTCCCCTTGCCTTTTGAAATCCCTTGTAATTTTGTTGTTGTTGAACATGTATTAAATAATAGGATATGAGATAAATAGGTACTTAGTGTGAGGATTAATTTTAGCCTAGTTGGGAGCAAACATGAAAGTTTTCTGTAACTGTAAGTTCCAGAGGCTTCAGATTCATCTAGTGTTCTTATTTCTATCTCACTCTTGTTTTTGGTCTTCCTGAGTACCACTTCTTAGAGAGAATCTGCATCTTGCAGCTTTATCAGCTATATTCCATTGTATTACACTGGAATACTTTTGGTGTGAGGGACAGGTGTGTGGGGGTCTGATTATATGTAATTCTTTTAGAGGTTCTGTGTTTCTGGGCTGTGACTTTCATAAGTATTTCTTCAATTGGAAGGATTTTTCCTTCTTAGGTGAAATAGAAAGGCTAAAATGGGATATAGTGTGTGGAAAGACCTACCCTCAGTTGGGATAAGGCTCTGGCAAAGTCTTCTTTCCTTGAGAGTAGACTTTTGATAAGGAATAATCTCTAACCATATTGTACAACAATTAGTCCTCTTCCCTTGCCAGAGGCAAGAGAATGTCTTTCTTGAATTTTCTCTGTGAGAATCTTGGGGGGTTTCTGGTGGTAAAATTGATAATAGTGTATCCCGCTCAACACTGTAGCCTCCAATCGTTTCTCATTCTCAAGCTAGTCCACACTCAGACTCCAGCAAATTGTCAAAATTATCATTTAAATGTTCATATTTTATGGTTCTAGTGACTTTGTTCCAGTTGGCCATGTATGGCTGCTATGTTCTTGATTTAAATCTCTCCAGATTTGGGTGTTTGTTTGCCTTGTAATCTCAGTTCTCTATGGGTCCAAGAAAAGTTGATTTTCAGTTTGTCCACCCTTTCTTGTTATGGTGGTTGTACAGAAAAGAGTGTAACTTACATAGTTTTTACATATCAATAGTAAAAAAAAAAAAAAAGTATCCTTGCTCCATTTGTGCCAGGTGGGGAAGGCATGGATACATCTTTCTTTCATAGATCTCAAGCTCAAATATCACATATTTAAAATTGTCTTTCTATATAAAATATACACCTTCTAAGATTACTCTGTAGAATATCACTTCATTTAACAATTAAAAACTTTTTAATTTGTAAGTTTAGTCTAATTGATAGGAACAGTCTGATCCTGATCCCCAAGATGATGTTTGAAATGACAAAGACTCAGAAAAGGCATTACCAGATATGGAATTTACATGATTAAGAAATAAACATTTATTGTATAAAGCTACTAACTTGTTTTAAAAAAGACAACTCCTGTATGCTTAAATATATATGGTCTACCCTTCTCAGAAACATCAACCTGCTTCTAACTGAGGGAATAGACTGCAATCTAATTCAAATAGATGATTTATAACATATGTTTTTGACTTAAATAGCTGTCAATAATATAATTAGTTTTCACCAAAAGAAGAGAATCAGGCATTTAATGGCTTTTGTTTGATGGATAATAGGAGAAAAAGAGACTAGGTCTTAGCAAAATTTGGTCAACCTCGAGTCTACATGAGGGTAGATGTCAGATGTACAGAAGAGAAAAGGTGAGAAAGGACTTGTATGAATATGGTTGACCATTACCAATATCCTATGGAATCTATGTTGATTTGCTCTTTATAGTCCTATATCGTAAATGAAAAGATTTTTTAATATATGAACTTGTTTGTAGGTAGGATGAAAAATCAAAGATTAGCTGTATAACCCAGATAATGACTCCTAACTCTGTAATTATGGAAGTAATCAAAGATTAATATTTCCTTCATGAAAAATGGAGATGGAAAGAACATGTTGGTGTAAATCTTGTGTATAAACCAACAGGAGTTCAACAGTTTTATAAAGCAATTTAAAATAAAATATTTCTCAGCTTGGATTTACATTATATAGGCAGTGTAACTATAAAGTTGGCAGTTCTCTTATTACAAATGTAACTTTACCATGGTTCATTGAAACACTTTCCTACTTCTAAACCTGAACCTCATCTTAAAAATAAATTAACATCTTGGCTTGCAATACTGTATTTTAGATCTTGTACTTTAGAAGCACTGTAATATCTTTCTTTACTCCCCAAACACTATAGACAGCTAAATTTATGTTTATTATATTTCATTTAATCATTAATATAAGCTGCAGCAGCCAAAGACCTCATTTGGATTATCAGCAATTACCTTAAACACCATAGATGGGATAACAGAAACTTAAAGTTTTCCCTTTGTGACCCTTTTAAAATCAAAGTACCAGTGTTGACAGTCTGAGACTTGCCACTTCAAAAGACAACATAGACAATTAGAGTAAAATTACCCAAGTGCTCTGGTTTTCCACCACCTCTTTTGGAGAAAATTTTGATGACAAATCTAGCACAGTGGTTAGGAACATGGATTTCAGGGTCAGCTAGAACTTGAGCTGAAACCCTGATCCTGCTATCCTCTTTTAACCTCAGTTTCTTTTTCCCTAATATAGAGACAGTAATAGTACTTACTTGACAAAAATATACTGAAAAAGATAATGTTATCCCTGTGTTAGTATTGAGACTTGAACAGAGTAAGCATTCAAAAAATGTTACATTATTTGAAGGATATCTTTTAGCCTGGAGCTCTAAAATCTGTGATTTTCTTGTACTCTGAGGTCATAGAAAAGCAAAATTGGATTGATTAAATTATTCAGGAAAATGTCACCTTGTAAGTTGATTAAATTTTATTCTCTGACATTTTATCACCCTATTGGTATATGTACTTGTGTGTATGTATGTGGGTTTACATTTTGGGAGGGAGTAAAGGCTGTTAGTATGAATTAAATTTATGACTATATTATCTTACCAACTGGTGAGGTCTTTATTCTTCAAGGAAAAAAAAAAATGCATTGGGGCCTCCAAAGTGGCACAGTGGTTAAGAATCTGCCTGCCAATGCAGGGGACACGGGTTCAAGCCCTGGTCTGGGAAGATCCCACAAGCAGTGGAGCAACTAAGCCTGTGCACCACAACTACTGAGCCTGTGCTCTAGAGCCCGTGAGCCAAAACTACTGAGCCCGTGCACCACAACTACTGAAGCCCATGCGCCTAGAGCCCATGCTCCGAAACAAAGAGAAGCCACCACAATGAGAAGCTCGCACACAGCAACTAAGAAAGCCCCCGCTTGCTGCAACTAGAGAAAGCCTGCGTGCAGCAACGAAGACCCAACACAGCCAAAAATAAAATAAATATATTTATTTTTTAAAAAAAGAAAAAAATACAACTTCCTTAATTTGGCATTCAAGATCCTGTATTCAGAGCTTCATTGCCCATGATAAAAGAGTTAGTGGGAAAAGTTTTTACAGTTCCCATTGCTGCAGTTGGTCCCAAGGCAACAATAGATGTTCATCATCTCTCCTCTACTAAATATTCTGGATCCCCCTCACCCTGCCTTATATTTTTACTGATCTAGCTTGCTTTTCCCGTAAGTTTTAAAATAATTAACTTCCTACCAAGTGACTGGTTGGTCTCATTAAGGGATGGTACCCTATTAGGTACTCACTGTTGGCCTCTGCTACTTATCTGGTTTAGTGGAAGGGAATGCAAACAACTGAGTTTATGCATAACCTCCATTCCTGTCACTGTGGATACTCTGTTCATGAGCCCTTTGTGCAAGCACCTCCACGGTTAAGGACAGAAACTTGCTTACATACACTGGTTGAATCCTTTTATCCAGCGGTTGTCCAACATCTCTTCTGCAGTGGGCACTTTCTAGGGAGCATTGATGTAAGACTCAAAGATCTATACACTTAGTTCCCACTCATATAGGTTCCCATCTCTAAATATTCTATCGCCTTCTTCTGTACTCTGCCAATGTGATTCTGGCATGCTGAACTTACTTATTGTAGGCCATCTTTTTCTCTAAGATTTAAGGAGTCATTACAGGTCCTTGTGAGAATACTGAATTCTGAATCACAGGAGGTTGCCCTATTTTTAATAAATCTCCCTTGTCTTGCCTTATATTCTGCACTGCTCTCAGTGGAACACTGTAGGAATAGTCTCATCAATACCCTGTCATTACATAATATAAGGGTTCTTCAGGTTTTTGGTGAATAATCCATACCAGAGACAGACTTTCTCCATTTATGCCAGGACAAGGCTTGATCCCAGTTATTGAATCTAGAATTACTGGGATAGGGCAGTAGGGAAAGTACAGAACTTGAGGAGGGCAAACATCCTCTGTCAGGCATTGACCTCACATGAGACCTTTGAACAGTGTCCAGGCAAGGGGAGCAATGTTTTCCTCTGGCAATGATGAGAGATATAGGGGTTGAAAATTCTCAGGCACATTTACCCATTCAATGGCTCATCCAGGGTCTTGATGTCTCATTCTTCCCTATAATAGCCCTGACTTTGGCATAGAAGATTTTCTGGGGCTGTGAATTGATATTTGTTTGTAGATACACCCCACTTGTGATCAAATGGTGGCCCTAATTGTCAGTACATTCTGCACTTCAGCTGCAGAAGAGAATCCCAAACACTGCTATGAAGGCTTTCTGCTTTTACAGTCCTGAGTTGATAGTTGGCTGACCTAAGACTGTCATTCTCTTTCTTCAAGACTTTTATTTCAGTTATAAAAAGTCAATATGCTCTGCAATTCTTTTTTTTTCTTTTTTTTTGCGGTACGTGGGCCTCTCACTGTTGTGGCCTCTCCCGTTGCAGAGCACAGGCTCTGGATGCACAGGCTCAGCGGCCATGGCTCATGGGTCCAGCCACTCCACGGCATGTGGGATCCTCCCAGACCGGGGCATGAACCCGTGTCCCCTGCATCAGCAGGCGGACTCTCAACCACTGCACCACAAGGGAAGCCCATGCTCTGCTATTCTTATATGTATCCCCATATCTTTAAAGTTCTAGAACATTGGCTCTTAAATTTTACACCACTTTAAAATCACTTGCAGAGCTTTTTGAAACACAGATTTGGGGACACCCCTGATCCCTGAGTTTCTGATTCAGTAAGTCTGGGAATTGGCACAAGAATTGACATTTTTACCAAGTTTCCACATGATGTTAATGCTGGTGGTCCAGAGACCACTTTTTGGGAACCAGTGTGTTAGAGAGGTATTGAAAGCCAGAACTTCCTCTTCCATTTCACATCTCAATCCATCATAGATGAGAATCTATGTAATTGTGTTGCTGCATCATACCTGAATTATGACTTTCCAGTTTTAGTTTGGATTCACCCAAAAGCAGACTCTGCACAAAGATTTGGGTGCAAGTAGTTTATTTGGGAGATGTATAGGTCTGAGTCCAGTTAGGATACAGGACTCACACAGAAATTTAAATATGGAAGTCTTTATATAAAGAAGTATTAACTATAAAATGAGATTGGAGTAACAGAGATTAGTTAAACCTAAGGAGTAAAGAGAACTCTATAGAATGTAGAAATAGCAGCTATAAGGAACAACCACTATCCCAAGTGCTGAGATGGAGTGCCAAAGGAAGGTCCTCTAGTAGAGGGCCTCCACTTCTCCACCACATGTGCACACACATACACACACACCTCCATCTTCAGGGCTAAGATCCAGACCTGGTTGAAGAGGATGTACCTCTGGCTCAGTGAGTTTAACTGAGGCAGTGAAGATGCCTAAGGGGTTCTAAAGGGAGCCACCCACAGGAAGATGCTATGCAAATGCCACTTCACTTCAAAGCTGCTCTAGGTAATGCCATGAAAAATCATTTTTGGGAGGTACTGTGCTGGAGGAATTTTGCTGCCAAACCACCTGAGAGGTGTGCCAGGGGAAGCTGTTCATGGAGTGCTGACTGCCAGGTGCCCTTCATATGCTGTTGTAGCTAACGTAAAGGAGGACACTGAAATCAGGAGAAACTCCCTTCCTCTCCAGGATGTTTCTCCAGCATCCTCTACTGAAACAGCTTAATATTGTGCCAACTGGCAGAAGAGAAATTCTATAGAGCTTAACTCCATTATCCCAGAGCAGGAAACAAAGCATAGATTTAAAGAAAATGAATTGATAACTGGCATAGGAAGCAAAATGTAGGAGTGAGGAAGTTAGACAGTAAAAAGAGAAGGTTCATAAAATTTTATTCATGAGCAGATTACTCTTTTAGGAAGCTAGAGTCCCTACCCACTGGGGATCATCTGATAGAATTTCTGGAACACAAATCAGAGTAATCCCATAGAAGGAGAAGCTGGGGTTCCCACTCACAAATTCCCCTTCTTCATTAGTTGGGGTAACTCCTAGGGTTGTTCCTTGGCTTGCACTTCTGGTCGACTCACACAAGCCAAGGTCAGACCTGACCCGAGGCAGAGAGAATCAGGAAGTGGTAGGTTTATGTGGAAACTTTGTGAGATCACTACTTGGCTAGGCCATTGGATGTAGGCGGGCACAGCATGAACAGCATTCACTGTACTATCATAAAGTCCTAATAAACTAGGATCTAGTTCATGCACAGCTAGAATCAAGTGGAAAACAAAAGAAATATATCCCCAGAATTCATGTTAAATAAAATTGTCTAGACATTTCAAAAGGTTTGTATAAATTCTACTACTTCTGTCCAAGTTCTAAGACATTCTGATAATGATAGTTAACACTTATTGAATACTTACCATGTTCCAGGCATTGTCCCAACCGATTTTTTTAACTTTTTATTTTATATTGGAGTATAGTTGATTAACAATGTTGTGTTAGTTTCAGGTGTACAGCATCATTCCAACTGATTTGCTTACTTCGTCTCTTGTTCATGGTAAAAAGAAAAAGTTAGATACTATTATTATTATTAAGTTACAGCTAAGGAAACCTTCATATAGAATGTTTGACTTAATTGCCTAAGTCTTCAAATACAGAAATTGCTGAAGTCTTCTTACCTTTGGTTCTTAGATTCCTAATCCCACACTCCTAATCCCTGGACCATGCTGCATTTGTGTTGCTTTGTACATTGTACTTGCTCAGATAATGTTAATCAATAATGATGGCCTTCAAAAGAAGAACTCTGGAATTCAGTTATCTAAGACATATCAAGCGACACTCTCAGGTACTATTAAAACCTGTCAAATTTGTCTCCTTGCTTCCCATCTCTTCAAATTCAAACCATTCTGTACACTGTCAACTTCTCAATATTTCTGAAATACTTGCTTCTTTATATCATCTCTCTGATACAAATCAATGTATTCTGACTAAATCTTGTTAATCTATTCTAATTCAAAATATACCTTTCATCGAGCTAATCCTTATAGCACTCTTTTATTTCTAGCTAGTTACATACTTATTTATTGTTTTTTATATTAATATTTTAGTGTTAATGCTATATTTTATGCTATGTCCCTTTTCATACACAAGATAATAAACTCAATGAAGTCAGGAGTTAGATATTATGAATCACTCATATTTGCTCCAGTGCCTACCATTGTTGAATCCATGTTAATTCAGTAAGGACTGTTTGAATAGGCATTGTTAAAAGTAGGAATAGCAACAACAATCCATGAGGTTTTTGTTCGTAAAGAGAATTAATGAGAAAAATCCCATTATCCTAATTCAGAGTGTTCCATTTAATCAAGGTTCTACTGTACTATTTTCCTTCTCTTTTCTGAGTAATTAAAGCCCTCCCAAGCAGATTAAGTACACAGAGATATGGCTTTCCTTAATTTTATTCTCCCTTTTAAAATCAACCAGCATTAAGAAGAGATGCTCTTATCTCCCAGTCAGAATTTGTTTCTTCCTCCTCCAAACAACTCTTGTAGCCTTTAGTTTATGGCTACATAAACTAAAGTTTAGTTTATGGCTCAGTGAATACCACAGAACATAGGTTACCTTGTATTAGTCATGTATGTACTTATTCATGTTTCTCACTAGGCTGTGAGATCCTGGAGTTCAGGGACCCTGTGATTTTAATTTTGAATCTACAAGCATACCTAGCAGAGGGAATTGCACATAGGGACACTCAATAACTATATGATGAGTACAGTTTGATTTACTGATATCTGGAAGTATATCTAACAAATAAAGGTAACTGTATATGGCAAGCAAATCTGTGGATATTTTCACATACCCTACTATTCTTAACTCCTCATCAGTGTAAGATGTAACTGTAAAACTTGTATTTTACAAATGGGGAAACAGTCTTACAGAGGGTGAAAGTGGGAATATTAAAGCTCCAAATACACATTGTGGCTTCCATCACATGTTTTATATAAGCATTCCATTTTTTACTAATTGCACCAAATGCTCAACACCATCCTGTAATTGAGTATTCTACTCCTATAAGGTGAATAAAATGAGGCTCAAGGAGGTTAAGGAATTTATCCAAGGTGAGACAATGCAGCTAGAACTGAAACTCAAGTGTTTCTGACTTCTAGGACCACGCTCATCCCATGGTGACACACTGCTGTGTCTAAGACACAAAGAAATAAAAGGCAAGATTCCTGACCTCAGGAAATTTACAGTTGTATTTATGAAAAGATTCTGAAGGCCAGTAGAGTTAGGAAGAGGCAGCTTAGGTGATTTTTTCTTTTTTTTTTTCCTGTAAAACACTCCCTCATCCCAACGGTCATAATGATTTTTGAGTAAAGGTCTCAGGTCGTAGCGTGCATAGTGATTACCCAAAGAGCTAATTAAAAAGGCAGATTCCTAAGCTGCATCCTCCTGGTTTCTACCACCCTGGTTGATAGTGATGCATCAGGATCTTGTAGAAAGGTTCTTTCAAAGAGACTTGAAATGGCCATCACTGAGCTCTGAATTGAACGCACAGCCAGAAAAATGAGTGGATAAATTGCTCCCCACCTCTCCAGACTCAGATAAGAAGCAGAAGGAACAGAGCTCTCAGAAAAAAAAAAAAGAATAAACAAAAATAATAAAGACTGAAAATACACACATCTCCTTTGTACTAAGTAAGGCTCTTCTTTACCAAGTAAGTGGAGGTTTGACTTTGCAGCTCTTAGCAGGAAAGTAAGCACCATGAGGGCTTCTGAGAGCACTGCACTGCAGAAGAACTCATGAGCACAGAGGTAACAGCCTTAATTAAAGGTAAAGGAGAAAAGCAGGGAGTGAAGCAGAGAGGTAAAGAGGAGGGATACAGGCAGCCCTGAAGGAAGGAGAAAGAAGGGCAAAGAAGAGACATTAAGAGTGTAAGAAATTGCAGTAACAGAAAAACAAGAATAGATTTGGAGAAAAGGGGAACAACACCGTGCTCCACTATTACAAGCTGGACAGCCAGAGAGGGCAGTTCTACTGCATGCTTTATTAAACTGACTTCTGCATTTCTCCCCAGGCTCCCCATTTAAATGAACACCCAGGAGCCCAGCTTCAGTTTCCAGCAGATCACAACACCTTGCACATTGGATACACTACTATGACTCTAGAGAATGATGTTTTTTTAAACTTAAGTCAGCTTTCATGGAACAGTTTTTATTCTTATGATTTTTTTCATTGTAAGTGAAGAACTACTCAATAGACAAAGACTGGGAAAAGTCATTATACTAAATAGTTCATAGAGAATTTTCTTTGTAAAAGATCAACAAGGCACTAATGCTCTAGACCATTGGCCTGGGATTAGAAATAATTTTTTCATTGTAAATTTTTTTCCAATATTTTTTCTAGTTAAAATATAATTTAACTCTGTAAATAAACGTCCATCCATTTACAACTCACTAATGAATACCAGTAATCCATACTCGAAATTTTAGAATCATTTTTAACTGCTCATATGTGACCCCACATCCAATAAATGTCTAAGTCTTTTCTCTACTGGGTCTTCTCTTATTCCTCTTGGGTCTTCCAACAGTATCCTTTCAGAGTATCAATCCCTGGCTCTCTCATGAATGTTGATGATCCTTTGTCTGAGACCTTCTCTTACTGTAAACTTCAGAGGTTAAGTTCTCCATTCTCATGACTTTAATTACCATTTTTATGTTGATAACTTCCACAATTATATTTCTAGTCCACAACACTCTCTTTAGATTTATTTGCATATTATCAACTGTCTTCTGGTTATTGTATATGGATGTAACACAAACTAATGTCCAAAGCTGAGCTTTTTACACAATCCTCAAGGAACACTTTCATCTCCTTCTGTAATCCTTAACTCAGAGAATAGTATCACATTCATATAATTGGCCAGACCAGATGCTCTTTCCTCCATTATCCCTCATTTAAATTACCACCATCAGAGACACTTTATTAAAATGGCAAAGTGATGCCTTGCTAAAGCTGGGACTCAAATGCAGCCAGAGAGGAAAGAGCAACTGTAATCACTGACTTGTTGAAGTGACCTCCTTCTAATCCCATCAGCATCAAAGATGGGAGTGTGTAGGCAAGGGAAGAATTCCTGTATGGAAGACATGAAGAATCTATTCTCTGAGCTTTTGTGAGAAAGCAGGAGAATTTTCAGAAAAGTCTGTAGAAATACTTTGGGAAGAGCAATACCTAGCAAGTAAATATGTAGGAGCTCACACCATCATTTATAAGTTATTCCAATGAAATGGGACATTATTCTGGAGTCAAAAGCTGGATAAATGGATGATGCTATTACAATCAACACATACATTTTATTCTAGAAACAAAGAAATGTAAGCTGTGGAAATGGAAAAAATCCATAAATGGATGTAAATATGACATATACCTTTTCAAATTGCAGTTAATTTGATTTTAAGGAGAACTCTATTATTTTGGAGAAGTTTGAATACAAACTAAATAATTATAATAGTTGAATTTTTGTCACAGTGATATATGGAGATGGAATAATAGAAGTGATTACAATAAATTAGGATGTTTGTCAGTGTAGATTTGCTTTCAGAAATGGGTGAAGATACTGCCTAGCTAGTTACCCAGTAATATTTTGAGAGTAAAGAAAGGACTGAATCTAAGCAATGGAGAGCTGCTGGGAAGCCAACAGGAATGAGGAGAAATGGTGGCAGGCACTTGGCTTCCATGAAAAAGTCAAATATTTAGAAACCACTTACAGCCCTGGGAAATGAGGCACTCAGGATCCAGTCAGTAAGTTGGCTTCCTAATTAGCTGACTGACATACAGAACATGTTTCACCATCATACATCCTTTCCCGCATCACCAGAATCCTAGACAAGGGCCCAAAATACGCAGATGACTACAGAAGGGAAAAGAGGTACTTTTACCAGGTATTCAGGGAAGATGCTATCCATTATTGCCCCTGCATCAGGAAAGGTTTTAACACTTAAAAAAGAAACATCAACCATATTTTTGACACTGTAGTCCCTATTAGGTTGAAAATATTTAAGATTAAGCTACACTGGTTCTACCCAGGAGTAGGAAGGTTGTACAGGGTGAACTGCAAGGACTCTGTGATGACCAGCACATCTTATTTCAGTAGACATGCTTCAAATGGAATAGAATTTAAGGCAGACAAAATTTGCAAGCTATGTGAAGCTTATGTTAGTGGTCATGTGTTTGTCTGTGTGTGCGCACACGCACGTGCGTGTGTGTGTGTGTGTGTGTTTTCTTCTAGCTTAAGTGCATGAGTCATTTGCCTGAATCCAATCCAAGCAGTCCAAATCACCATTGATGTTAGAGTCACGGACTTCTAGTTATGAATGACTTATTTGCAGCCTGTTTGTTACCTATCAGAAAGGGAATGTTCATTGATTCTCCACAAGGGATCAGAGGAATTCAACTTTCCTGATAGTTTTTGCAACAAGAATTCACCTTACAGTCAAAATTTATGAAATAACAAAGAAATTTTATTACATATGTAACTTCTTTCCTTTTCTTTTTTGTTATAATTTCTGGTTCCATAAAGGATTTCCACAGTCATTACTTTCAGATCCTTTCCGTCTTCTTTATTTTAAAGACTTCTCTCTACCTAACAGACTTACAAAGTCTAATAGATATGGGAAAGTGTTCTGTCCAAAGGTTTTTTTTTTCTTTTTTTTCCATTACACAGTCATCAGCTATCAAACACTGTGAAATACCCAATATGCTTTTTACCTTTACATCTTTAGATTTTTCGGACTAGAAAATCATTTCTACAATTTTGGCCCTGGATGTTGCAGATGACAGCATTTCTTGGCTGTGACATCCACCTCTGACTGCCTATATTTCTCCCTTTCCTGAGCTTAATGGGAACCTTAGAGCCATAGTCAAAACACAATAAATGCTGGCCTTAGCCCTCCTTCCTGCCCAGTTGATACTTTTCCTGAGTATAATATATTTGTTTCTATTTCTTCTTTTATCCCTTTTCCTTTTGGTTTTTTTTTTTTTTTTGGTGATTACCTTGAGAATTATTTCTCCCAGTTCCAGGAGAGCATCTGCAGCTGTAAAAGTCCACTGAATTTTATCCCTGTGACAAGGAATCTTATGCTGTCATAAAGATACCTTCAGCATCCCTCAGCGTCCTTAGGCACAGTGGAAAGGAATGCACCGGGGAGCACATAGTTGAAAACAGCCTGAATATTGCCAAATATCAGAGAACCTAGGTCTGACTAGTGGTCAGCCCAGGCTCTGGCATCCAGCCATGGAATGCTGGGAGACCTGGAGGGGATTTCAAGCTGTTAAAGACTCCAGCCAATGTATTTTTTGCAGTAAAATTAAAACATTGATGTCTAGTCGACATCAACGTTACATTTCAGGGTTTATTTTCTTTCATAGAGCTTTTTGAAAGTCCACCAATCACAGTAATTTAGCAATTGGTAAGCTATATTATTTCTACAGGTCACCTGGGAAATGCATGCTTACATCAATTAACACGGAAGCAATGTAAATGATCTGTATAATGTTTCCAAACCACCACCTCACTTTGTCAAAGTGGATTTGATGTAATATCGTATCATTTATTAAAATGCCAATAATGGTCTTCTGAATCCTGCATTAAAGTCTTCACCATCGCTACTTGTGATTGGCCTCAATCTGGGAACCAGCATGCTCAACAACATCCTCAAGTCCCCAGATAAATTGTTCCAGATGGTAGAAGATGCTATGCACCTCCAGATTAAGACCCGTGCTCAGAATCAAGCTGCTACCTGACCAGCCTGGACTCAGTGCCCCAGCTCTGTCTGACAACAGGGTCTGGCTGACTCCCCAACCCCAGTCTAATTCTATGTGCCCTGTTTTTACAATTGAGCTTCATTCTTTTTTGAGTTCTGTTAATTGACCTACTAATCATTCCTTCTTTTTAGTCAGTGCTGTGGATGTTTTTTTTAGCATCTGAAATCTCATATGCTTATGGAAACTACCATTGTGTAAGTCTTGATGAAAGATGGGTCCCTGATGGGCAGCCAAAGGGGCAAAAATGATATTTTCTGTTTAAAAAATAGAACAAGCAGCTAACTGGAGTTTACATGTGATTTAAGTTTATCCCATTTGACTCCTCCTGCCAGGACATTTGAAATAAATGTCCAAAGAAGCAGGAATGATTCAGAATTTATTTGGGCAGCAGTAGTGCAACATCCTTTGTAGAGCGATTGTGGCAGCAACAACCCAGCTTCCTTGTTTCCATCCATTTTCTGAGCATGGCGCTCCAGGCTTAGTTGATTTCAGTTGACTGCAACCAAGAAACAAACCAAGAAACCAAACCAAACAAAACAAGGACTTTGCTTTTGCAACCCTGACCCTGAAATCTAGCCAACAAGCCCAGATTTCTTGCTGTCAGCCACATAGATAACTAACCTTGAGTGCCATCCAAGCTAGGAGTCTTCCCGTCTGCCCAAACCAGCAACTATTTCATTATGGACTCCCATCATCAACTTATTTTACTCACATTGAATGCAACTTGTGTTTGATTTCATCTATGCACTCTGTGCTTGCTACCCTGGATTCATCTTTCCCTGGAAGCACCTGCAACTGCATCAACTCTTGAAGTTAATGCATCAACTCTTCCAGGACTGGTCCTGTTAAAGTGAGTGAGACTCGGTCAGAATCAGCCTTCTCTCAGTCTGACCCCATCCTGGGAAACAGGACACATTATCTGCAGAGAATTGATGGTGTGTAAGTGTTGTGATAAATGTGGGAGGATAGGTCTTTAAGAGACCTAAAAGAATCTGAGCTACTTTGAGTCCAGAGTGGAGCTGCTTCAAAATTCTTGAGGAATCATTGATCTTTATTATGGGTTTTCTCAGAGGGGAGGCATAAAAATTTATAAACATTTATAGAACTCTTCCCATAGAAAAATTTCCTAATGTTGAAAAATTTTAAATCACTGTATCTGCTCCTATTCATTCTTTCCCCGTGTCCATCAGTCACACATACTTCCCCTTAGATCTACTCATCCAGCCACCAACTCCTCTGTAAGTGTGAGGCAAGAGCCCCTCCAGGAATCTCTCAACCCACTTGATCCACACCTCCTTTCCCATAAGTAATAGCCCCTGAGTGGTGCAGTCCTTTTCTCACTTGGACATATCTGTTTATTTGTTTGGTTTTGCTAGGAGTAGTCCCTTAGAAACTCCAGTTCATCCTTAGAACAAATGTTTATTGATTGTCTATTATATGCAGGCATATATCCATTACACATTGAATTTACATAGAAATTGTAAGAGGGGATTTTTTTTTAATGTACTCTTTTGTTTTGGTAGATTTGAATTTAAAAAAAAAAAAAACCTTGTGTTTACTTGAGTGAAATTATGCATGATTTTCATTCTATCTTATTTTTCATGGTCATTGAATTAGGGATTTTGTAACAGAATCATCCCTTCTTATCTGAGAGTTATTGGTTCCAGGACTACCCCCTCTCCCACTTCCAGCATATAGCAAAATCCATAGATGTCTTTTAGTTGGACCTTCTTATCCAGGGGTTCCACATCTGCAAGTTCAAACAATTCCTGATAGTACACAATAAGAGGTTGATAGAGTCCAAGCATGGATGTGGAACCTCAAGACGTGGAGCTTGTGCAGACCGTACAAGCATGCCTGGGTGATGATGCGCATTTGGTTTTGATTTTGGCAAGCAAAAAGACCTTGGTCCTTGTCTTCTTTGAGGAAGGAATTCCACAAAGAGACCAAGACTGTAAAGCAGGCACAGAGTTTTTCAGAAGCATAGTACTTGTGGAAGAACACACAAAGAAGCCATTTATGTAGGGCAGAAGCAAAAGTTACACACTTGGAGAAGAGTGTGAGCATCCTCGCAAGTGAGGAGTGTGCAATAGGGACCGCTTAGGTTGTTAATATGGAGTTAATCTCTCAGGGTTTAGGTAAGGGTGACTCCCCTTTCCCCTCCCCTACCAGCATGCCATCTGAAATCCCTTGTTTGGACTTCCCCCAAGCATCATTTTGAATCTTTCCTGTGAGCACCTAAGCAAAACCCACGGTGGGTAGGGGCCAAAGCTGCAATGCTAATGATATTGCAATGCAGCCAAGGTTACTAGAAGATGACTTGAGACTCCCTCTGTGCATGTGTTGGGCTGGGAAATCTTCTTGACCACAAAAATGAGGAGGCTGCAGTGGGCTGCTTTGTCTTTGACCCAATCATCAGCAACCAGTACATTTTTTATTTGCACATGTTCCATGGTTTTCAAGGTTAGAGTTCCTTGCTCAGATGTTACAAAGTGTCTGTTTTAGATGCCATTCCTCCATGAGTCATGGCCTCATTAAGTGTAAAACAAGGAGGTGGCTTTGCCTTCTGCTTAATGCGTATACATGAGGAGGCTGTCCTTGGGCCTCACCCTGTCTTTCTTGCCTCAGTTTCAAACAGCAACAAAGTGAATATTGTAGTAAACAAGTTGCACAAATTTTTTGGGTTCCCAATGTATATAAAAGTTATGTTTATACTATACTGTATTCTATTAAGTGTGCATAGGATTATGTCTATAAAATGCATATCTTAATTAGAAAATACTTTATCGCCAAAAAACACTATAGCTTGAGCCTTTAACAAGTGCTGATCTTTTTGCAATAGGAACATCAAAGATCACTGATCACAGGTTACCATAATAAATACAATAAAAAAGAAAAAAACTTTGGAATTGAGAGCATTACCAAAATGTAACACAAAGACATGAAGTGACCAAATGCTGTTGGAAATAGACTTGCTCAATTCAGGGCTGCCAGAAACCTTCAATGTGTCAAAAACACCATATCTGTAAAGTGCAATAAAACAAAACACAATAAAACAAAGTATGCCTGTATAGGATTTTGACAACATCTAGAAGTAAGAAAAGTTTCCTGCATTTGGGGTTGGTTTAATTCTCCCCTTCTGTACTTTAATCAGAAATTTCTATAGTTTACACCATCAAATATAATATAATAAGTTATATATGAGGATTGAGAAGCAGGACTATGTAGCGAGCTCGTTGTTGATGAGATCATTTTAAATAATTGAGGGACTGAGGAATTTCTGGTCCTGGGAAATATCTAAAAGCTGTTGAAAGAAGAGAGGGATAAACAGAGACTTGGACACAGCACTTCAGTGGCTCTGAGAAAGAACAATCACAACAAGTTCTTTTGCCAACAAAATAGCCACACAGTTTCACAGCTTATCAATCTGTGTGTGTAAAACACATAAGAAGATCTATCATCTCACTGTTACTTTTCAGCCTTAGTTCCTGTTGTACAGGCACCCTTGGGACCCATCTGTTGGCAGAGCTCAGTTACGGGAAACTATGGTGGCGTCAACCCACTAACGTAGGGGGAACTAATTCTGTGGGGCCTCGTGAGAACTTAGCAGAAGAAGAAGGAATTGCATTCGCCTAGTGTGTAGGAAAAGCCCAGAAAGAAGCACCTCTTTTTCCATCGCTACCTAAAGTATTTAGGGGCAGCTGAAGCTTCCCTGCCGTTGCCAAGATTGTCTGTTCTGTCTAAATCCTCAGGATTGGCCTATGCAAAAATAAAAAGGAAAACACATGGGTATTTTGCTCTAGGAATAAAGAATTGTGCAAAAGTCTAAACAGAAAGGGAAAAAGAAGGTAGGTTTCAGGGACTTGGTGATAGTTGGGGAAAAGATGAATTGGGAAGAGGCTGAAAGAGAATCTGGAGAGAATGATTAAAGACTTGTTTCTCAGTCTGTAATGAATAAAGCTCAAAATGGCACCACTATCTGTAAAGTAAACATCCCAGGGAATATTATTGAAAAATTATGTACCAGAAACTGCTTAGGAAAGGAAAACATATTCCAGAGGCTATTCTTAGAACAAAGGGATGCTAAGGTGGTGAGCTAAGATGTTAAAAAACTTGGTAACTAGTGAGTCAAGGACCACCAAGCATCCACTGGCATGGAGTGAACAGCGTGTCTTGGTAATTATGCCCTTCTGAAACATCCCTAAAAGTGGGAAACATTCTAGCAAATTGGTTTTGAATGACCAAGTGTGCTTCCTGAAGAAACTGTTAATCTCACTATACAAAAATCTTCCCAAAGAATATCAAGCTTATAGAGCCCCAAGACTATTCCTGATACTGGAGACGGAATGATACAGCTGAGAGAATGGATCTGCTCTCGTTAGCACGAGTCTTAAACTATGTACATCTTAGTATAATTTCTTTTTTTAAAATTCCCTCCTTGTTACAAGAAAGTTCTTTTATGTACTTATTTATGGAATTTTTAATTTATTTGAAAAACAAATTTCCCAAATGGCAAGACATTTGTATCAAGATTGTAACCCAAACTTAGTATTGCCTGACTTTGGCAATGTTGTGTAACTTCTCTGGGGCTCAATTGTCTTATCTATAAAATTTGGAAATACAGTATCTGCCTCATAGGATTCAATGAGAAAATCCATATAAAGTTTTAACTGTGTCTGATACAGTATGAACTCAATAAAATGTTATTGCTGTAAAAATTTATCAAGATTCTTATCATCCCAATTATTTGACTAGAAATACTAAATGCAACCAAGTAATCATATGTTTCTTCTCTTATTTCATCACAAGACCTGAGGAGTGTGGAGATCAGGAAGTGGTGATGATGGGCAAATATACTTTGACATCATATTTGCCTTTTGTAGAGAGTGTGATGTAAAGATGACAGTCAGTGATTTATGATCACCATTACCAAATACTGATACTCAACTAGTTCAAGTCATAGAATCTGAAGCAAAAGGAAAAATAAAATGAAGGAAGGAAGGGGAGGCAGAGAGGGAGGGAGGAAGGAAGATAAGATAAAGGAGGAAGGAAGAAAGGAAGGAAGGAAAGAGGGCAGGAAGAGGTCGTGTTTTTATATTTCAGGTTACTGGAGGAATTCAGGAAAATGTAACTGATTATTCATATGTTGGAACCTATAGAGAAGATTGGGATTATCTTACATAATAGGATAGCAATTTGCTGTCGTTAGAATGTGTCTGCCCAAATCCTAACTGCCAAAGGTAATAGTATTAGTTGGTGGGGCCTTTGGAAGGTATTATAATTAGGCCATGAGGGTGGAACCCTCATGCATGGGGTTCTCTTATAAGAGATTCCACCGAGCAACCTAGGTCCCTCTGCCACCTAAGGGTAAGACAGAAAGTGTGGGACCTGGAAGAGGTCCCTCACTGGATCCTGCTGGCACCCTGATGTCACACTTCCAGCCTCCAGAACTGTAAGAAATCAATTTCTGTTGTTTATAAACTATTCAGCCTGCAGGATTTTGTTTTAGCAGTCTGAACAGGCTAAAATACCATTTCTTTGGGAAACTGGAGATACACAGAGCTGATAATGTCATTGGTCGTTCCTCCAAATTTGCTTTGTTGACAATTGGAATAGGCTCTTCTGCATTCTGAGTTTGCTCCCAGACTCCATGGGCTGGCGGCTGTGGAGGAAGAAGTGAATGGAGCTAAGAGCACTTCAAAGTAGTTATTTTAGGAGACAGCTGCAGGGCCACAGAGTTTTATGGGGCCCTCACCTCATAAAAGTCAAGAAAAAATAAAAGGAAAGATAAATGTGAAATTCATGTTTTAAGGAGACAAAAATCTGAAGTCAAGAAAAGTCAAATTTGGGTGGCAATAGAATAACAGACTAAGGGGGAAAATTGCAGCCTGAGATCTAGAGCACTCTGCAAATAGCTGGTTTGTCTTGTTGAGGGAGAGAGAATGAATAGACTATGAGTGAAGCCAGAGAATCATCCATTCAGCCATTATCACTTAAAATGCATTTTATGCTCTTAACACTGGCTTGAGTTAAAGTGAGAATTTGTAGCAATAATTTCTTCAGGGGAAAAAATCCAAACAAAAGCAAAGCAAAACACAGAAATATGCTGATCCCACCAGCTGCATCAACAACAGAGAGCAACATTTTTTTTTCCAAGTCTTCAGATGTTAAGAATTTTATTAAAACATCTATCCAGAAACCATGTATAATTTCCTAATGTTGCCCAGAAGTGATTGCCAGACAGATCTCAGAAACCAATGTGAGAAAGAGGGCTGAGCCAACTCCAGTAGGGTTTAGACAGACACACTCTAGAATACAGAGTTCAGTAGACATTAGATGAGCACCTAGTATATGCTGGGCACTGCACAAGGAGAAAAGAAAGATGATCTCACAATGAATTTACAAATGTGGCAAATGGCCCTAAGATAACCTAAAGTGGCTAATGAAATCTGAGGGTCATTGTCTCAATTTACACAATGCTATGGAATCAAAAGTTGTTGTCAAGATGTGAACTTTGTTTCTTAGCCACAGCTTCATTTTGTCAGATGTAGGCATTCTCATTATTCCCTAGAAACTCAAGTCTGCTCAGGTGTGAATTTTAGATAATCTCAGTAAAGAGAACCTATATTTTATCACATATAAATGTTCCTGATTGTAAGATGAAATAGTATTTAATGTTAAACTAAATCAGAGACAGAGAGAGGGGAGAGTGGAAGAGGTATACACTCTGGGATTCTAATAGCTGATTTCTACAAAAGCCACCTTAAATCCTCACTGCAGGTACAAATAAAAATTAAACTCAAAATTCAGGAAAAGATAGTTAAGGAAACTTGCAAGTTTCAATATTGACACTGGATGCAGGAAGGGGGAAAAATATCTCCCGTGAAAATTTGAACTACACTCTACCACTCCTGCACATTTGCAGTCTGAATTCACAGCATTAGTATGGCCCAAAACTCCTCAGTAGAGGATTTAATTTGAAATGGTCTCGGCTTAATAGTGTCCTCGGGTGACTGGCAAGAACAAATATAAAAGCTTCCGGGGAGACGAGAAATGAGAGTGAGTTCAATGCAGGCCAGTTGATGTGGTAAGATGCTTCAGATGTGAGGAGCATCCTAATTTCAGACGGATGCAAATGTGAATAAGGTGCATCATAATCTGAGGAAATCAGGCAGCTTGTGTGAGGCGCTGCTTGGTCAAGCACAGTGGTTTTCATACATGCTCAGTTCCACAAAGACCATGTGGATGATTTTGACTTTGTTGGTTCTGATCTGGGGGAATTTCTTTGTTCCTAGGTGGTGTGCTGATTTTGGTCATCCTGGAACTTTGACCTAAGACATCCTCATTTGCTTTGATTTCGTCCTACTCTTTGCTTCTTATCTTTGGTTTTATTATACTTTCCTGGGTTTCCCCGTTTTGTTTTTTTTTTTTTTTTTTTTTTTTTTTTTTGTTGTTGTTGTTGTTAATTCATTCATTTAAGAATACTTATTCAGGGCTTCCCTGGTGGCGCAGTGGTTGAGAGTCCACCTGCCAATGCAGGGGATGCTGTTCGTGCCCTGGTCCGGGAGGATCCCACATGCCGCGGAGCAGCTGGTCCCGTGAGCCATGCCCGCTGAGCCTGCGCGTCCGGAACCTGTGCTCCGCAATGGGAGAGGCCACAACAGTGAGAGGCCCACGTACCGCAAAAAAAAAAAAAAAAAAGAATACCTATTCAGATAACTCAGAACTTCATGAGGTAAATTCTTGACTTCTTGGTGTTGAAATAACTACCTAGGGATTTTCAGACTTAAGTAAATGTCAAGTTTACCTAAGAATCCTATTAAGAATAAAGGTATTCGTTCCTCTTTTGGAGACTGATTCAGAAAGTCAAAGATTGGTCGTCACTGATGCCTACTAAACTTTGAGAACTCTGGGCTAGCCCACTGCCGTTTGTGTTCCATCTCACCTCCAAAATCCCAGAGTTGACTCTGCTTTATTTCTGCAAATCACTACTACTCATAGTCCTGGGTCTAAAGAAATCATTATAATTAAAATTTGTCCATGACAATTCATTAAGGCAGTTTTGACTCAAGCCAACAGAATCAAATAATTTTATAATTAGTTGGATTTGATCAACATCATGGGCTCAGCCATGTAATTCTAGTGCACCGTTTGATTCAACAGCACCTGAATTGCCTGAAAAATTTCCCAATTTCCACTATGGAGGACACAACCCCATAACAGGGCTGTGCTTTCTGGGATTCCTATTATGTGATGAGTTCTCTACAGATGTTTTTTGAAGTGAATGAATTGGTGTCCTCAGAAAATTCTTAAGTCCCTTTTGAATAACCAGGAAAAAAGTTCTATTAGAAAATGAGGTATTCTGTTGATAGCAGAGAATTCTAATTCTATGTAGTGAATTGTACTGTTTTTTTTTTTTTTTTGCGGTACGCGGACCTCTCACTGTTGTGGCCTCTCCCGTTGCAGAGCACAGGCTCCGGACGTACAGGCTCATGGGCCATGGCTCACAGGCCCAGCCACTCCGCGGCATGTGGGATCTTCCCAGACCGGGGCACGAACCCGGGTACCCTGCATGGGCAGATGGACTCTCAACCACTGCGCCACCAGGGAAGCCCGGTGAATTGTACTGTTATTCCCTAGGGACACACGACTGTTAGTGTGTATAGAAAAATCAGAAGGTCTGATTTTATAATCATGTCAGACATCAGACACTTTTCTGTTTTGCTTGTTACAAGCAAATTTGCAAAGCATGATATGTTAAACACCCTGATAATTTTCCAGCTTGATTATTGAAGTAGAAAGGGAAAGAGAATGAACAAAGTTTCAGAGTTCTAGTCCTGGCTCTGTCAGAAACGATCTTTATAACTTGGGCTTCCATAAATACACTGTAAAATGATGAGCTTCACTTACATGTAGTCTAAACTCTCAGGCTTACTGGAAAATTGCTATAAATCAACATGTGATAAACATAAAAGTCAAGGTAGAGTTTTCATTAATAATAATGTCATTAGAATGAAGGAACCAGCTCTTGTAATTTGGTTACTTTCAAGAACAGAGATTTACAAAATAATTGGGAACATATTACAGTGCATTCCCTTCATTCACTTAGCCCTTCTGTGTGCTTTCAGTTTAGGAAGGGAACAATGGTGCAACTTTTGATTTTGCATCACTCCACACCTTTCAATCAAGATTGTCATGTAGCAGGCTATTTTAAAAAGACACACAATCCACGTTCTTGGTGCCATCTTCTCCAGTCTTTATTTTCACTGTGAACTGTTCAACACACCATGCAGGTGGCTGCCTTCTGAAAAATGAACCAGGGAAAGTTGATTGTCAGGCTGTGTCACTCTGCTCTGAGGACACAGCAGCCTTTCTGAACGCACCATTTATTTTCTTCTGCGTGATATTATACAGACAGGAAAGGTGTGAGTAGGTCCTCAAGGTGCCTAACCTTGTAATGGCAGATCAGTTGTTCCCTAAGAGCACTCTTAATGACCTTATGTTCTATGGCAGGAAGGAGAGGGCATAAGTCAGCATTTTGCCACCACGTTCAAAGTTTCAAATTCTACTTCCTTCAAAACCTAAATCATTTTCCTTTCTGCCACTACGGGCCTTAAAGATAAATTTTGAAAACGGTTATGTGCTTTACTATTTGGTTTAACTTCTTAAGTCTTACAATTACGTCTCTTATTGTTATTATTATTATTTTAAATAACAGTTCCTCTCTCCTAATCAATAAGGAAACCCCATATCTGGATGTTATACAAACTATACCCACAGGGACACTGTTGACTGGCAGAAGGGAAAAGCATGTTTCACTGCAGTGTTTATTCAAGGATTTTCCCAATATTTTTTTTTCCTAAAAAGGGGCATCCCATCTTGTGCTGGGGAAATTGGAAGCCTGGAACCACAATCCCATAGGGATTGAAATGGCCATCCATAAATCTGCACAGTCTGTCTGATTCTGCCCCATCGGGCAACTGTAATAGGAGTTCTACAGACACAGCAGGAGCTGAATCAAAGCTATGGAGGTAGAGAAAGCTGTGTCAATGCTGTATATGCATTAAAGACAGTAGACGGTGGGGCATGCATCCTGGAACCGTACAGTTTCCCAATGAGCTCAGTCCTGGATTCTAAAACCATTTGTGTTTAGTTACCAATACCTTGCTATTTTATTTGTTAAGTTTGTCACTAAACCCTGTTTTGCATACACTTGTACTTGCTCGTGCATGCTTTATGAATATAGAAATTAGCATCTCATTAAATTGATAATTAGGCCAATGATAAATAGCTGTTTGGGTGCCATGTAGGGCAAGATTTCTACCCAAGTTACTTATCTACCATACACAATAACAGTGCAATTATTTGTCACACAATCAATTATAGACAGACAATAAGAAATAAACTTTTCTTTTACACATTTGCTTTCACTGTAATTTAGATTCAAATTCATTCTCTGCTTTTGGAAAAACAATAATGCAGTGTTGTCTAACAATTCTTGATAATGTACATTTTCAGCTTGGCTTTCATATTGCGCATGCAGTTCAAATATCTCACATTGTGCGTTTTGTTACAAATGACTACTTCCAAGATGTCCTTTTTTTTCTTTAACTCTCTTGTTTCCATTTCATGATGCTGAGAACATGGCATACTTTGACATTCAGAATTTCTCAAGTTGTTCTGTTTTGCTCTAGTTTCTATTTCCCCCTCTGAGATGAACCTATACTTTGACCTTCTCTTGCTTATAATAAATAGGTCTTGTGCTGAGAGAAATCATCTAAGAGATGTTAGGAGTACAATGAAAGCTATGAAAATGTTTTCTCAATTATTTAAGCATAGTTCAATCCACATTTATTTCCAAAAATAAGAAAAAAGAAAAGAAAAAGAAAAGCAATGCATTTCCCTTTAATCCACATGGATTTCAAACTGGAGATGTAATTTAAAAAAAACAAAACAAGAAACCTGTCTTTCCAACTAATAAAAAAGGAACTCGGCGCTGTGCTCACAGCAAAGTCGTGGAAGATAATTTGAAACTACAGTTAACTTCCTGGAGAGAAAAATAACAGCCACCAAACTAATGGGTAATCAATGGCCAATTGCTTCAGAAAGGAAGCACCCCACAGAATTCCCTGGGAATTAATGTGCTACGTAGGAGGCATTGGGAAATGTCTTAAGACTATCCAAGTGAGCTCACCTTTCTTAACAAATAAGTAGGGTCTAGGGGTGCTATTTTTGCTAATCAAGACCTGGAGATGAAATGCTGTCTTCATTTAAATTTCCCTGTGCTGTTCTCTGAACAACTATATTAAAAACAATCTTCCCCCATGATTTCTGGTGCTGGAGTGGAGTATAGTTTATGTGAAAGTAAATCTGGAAAGATTACCTTTCAAAACTGCCAGATGCTTTGCATCTTCTGGTAGAAATCTGGATTCCAGGTCTGTAATGATATTTCCCGCTGTGCTCAACACTCAATCAGAACGTATGCTTCTTGGAGGGCAATATAAAGATTCCAAGGCTAACTTGGCTGCTTGGCTTTTATATTTTTCCAGTCCAGCTGGGGGGTATAAATTTAAATTCTGGGCCCCCCAAGCTAAACTTCAGAAGGGGTCTTTGTTAATTTTAGCTCTTCTGCAGTTGAAACCTGCTCCTTCCTAAACTTTCCCATGCAATGCAGTTTATGATTATATTTATACCAATGAATAAAACATACCCTTTTTAAAAGGAAAATTAAATTATTGCATTAATGATACAAGTATGCATGGGTTCTCATTGCCCCTGGCTCTCCCATTTTAGATTCCAGTTCCTTCCTCGACCCAGTTTGAATTACATTAATGTCCCCTTCCCTCTCTTCCTTCATCCATCTTGTACATTCCATAATATGGTGTGGTGGTTACCAGCACATACTCTGGAGTCTATGATACCAAGGTTGAAATCTTAGCTCTTTCATTTTAAAGCTGCTGCACCTTGGGATTATCCTGATCTGTGTTTTACTCATCTATAAAAAGGGGCTAGTACAGCGACCACTTCTTAGGGTTATTCTGAGGATTAAGTGAAATCATGTCTATAGAGTATTTAGCACAGTGCTGCACATAGCATACATATCAGGTAATGTTAGCTGCTTTCCTTAACTGGGGGACAGTCTCATGGAGAGGGAACATGGAGCGGGGGGCAGGGATTCCTGCTACCTTGATTCAAATCCCAACTCCAGTGTGAGCTTACCCAGCGATCAACATTCAACATCTCTGTGTTTGTTTTCTCATCTCGAAAATGGGAAATAATAGTAGCACCTCCCTCATGAAGCTATTGTGAAGATTAAATGAAATTAATGATTGGTAAAGAGTGAGTTCTATATTTTTTTTTTACTAAGTTAACCTATAAAACACTCGGTCTAATCCTCTCCCCTCTCCCACCATTTCAAGTTGATCCAAACTTCTCCCCTCACCTCACTGTAATCCACACCATTTCTCACAGTGCTTCCCTCGGAACTGTGGGGAAACACCCAAACCAGCTTGTCCTGTGTGGTGCAGCATAAGATGGTGTCACCTGAGTCAGTGGTGCCCGGTGAGGCAAACTGGTCATTTAAGACAAGTAGGCTAGCCTAGCCATCATGCAGTCATGCAGTTCAGGCTGATAGGAGCTGCTCAGCTCTGAGAGTCCTTCTTTTCTGACTCCACTTATTCATCCAGAGAACTTCCTTGTTTTCTAGCCTCTAACCCTCTAAAGTGCTGCATATTGAAGGTATGGATGGGTCCCTTCCTTCTGGGATGCTCCTTATGGTACTTCTAGCCATGACACACTGGGCCTCAGCAGACCTCCAATAAGGCAAGTCTGGAGCATAGGGTGTGCTCTGCCATTTCCCTGATTATAAGTTTCACTCAGTTAAGCCTGGTCTGTATTTGTATTATGGTGCTGGTATCTCTGTCATCTTTGTAGATTGGTCGTATCATGATTTCCTCAAAGTACATGTATTATTTTCCTAGCTAGCTGGAAAGTTCCTCAGGAATATCTGACATTATGCATGACCTCAAAGCCTGGCACTATACTTAGCCTATCACACACTCAGTACACTTTTGTGTTTGGATGATTTTGATAAAAATAGTTAGGGTTGAATTTAGTTGCAAGTATCAGAAAAAAAATCCCAAATCTTTATGATTTAGCCAAGATTTTATATTTCCTTCTTACCTTCAAAATGATGGATTCTAGGGTTGATGTGTCCACCGCAGAGGGATCTAGGTTTATTCTCTCTCTCTGCTCTGACTTCAGATCCTGACTTTAGATATTGAGGTCTTCACGTGGTTCAAGAAACTGTCGGAGCTCCAGCCATCATGTACCCATTGCAGACAACAGAAAGACAAAAGGAGTGAACAACTCACTTGAAGAAAACTTGCTGGTATTTGAGCACCAGGCACATGCTAACATTCCATTGGCTAATTGACCACGTGTAGCTGCACGGAAGACTAGAAAATGTGGTCGTTGTTCTCAGTGGTGATGAGCCCTGTTAAAAGTCACAATCTGATGAATAAAGAAAGATGGGAAAATAGACACTGGGAATGCCCAGCCTGCTCTGCACTAACAGCCAAGGCTCTTTAGTTCCTTGTTCTAGGTCCTTCCCACTTCCCTTGATTTTTATTTTTTGTTTGCACACATAAATATTAGATTTTTGTCATTAAATGTAAATAAAGTAGCTTACTACTATGAATGGTAAGTGGCAAATTCATGTAATCATGGACAATTTACCTTAGGTTTATTGATTTCCAGTATTAGCAACATAACTCCTAACTCACTTGCCTGTGTTTGCTACACAGAGTTGTTGTAAAAAGTAAAACAAAATAATAATACCTAATATTTGTCAAATGTGTGCTATATACTAGAGACTAGAGGTATCTCTTTTAATCTTCACAAAAATTCTATGAAGCAGATTTTATTACTCACATGCAAGTACTTAGAAAAATATCAAAGATGAAGAGGCTAAAAGTGTGCCCCAGTCATACCATTAGTAAGAAGCATAGCTGGGTTTTGAGTTGAAGGCCTTCTGATGCCTACATCCACTTTATAACCCCTATGCAATGCTCTATAAAAATCAACTCTTGGGGCTTCCGTGGTGGCGCAGTGGTTGAGAGTCCGCCTGCCGATGCAAGGGACACAGGTTCGTGCCGCGGTCTGGGAGGATCCCACATGCCGCGGAGCGGCTGGCCCTGTGAGCCATGGCCGCTGAGCCTGTGCATCCAGAGGCCCGCGTATAGGAAAAAAAAAAAAATCAACTCTTGGAATACATTGTAAATCATATAGGTACCGTTCTGTATCCTACACACTTTAATTGTATGTGTTTCTTGTTCTTGATGATTATTTTACTATTCTCTTTAAAACAGAGCATCATATGGAAACTTGACATGGTAAGAGACGCCTTAGGAAAGAAGGCATAATAAATCAACTCAACATTTCTCACAATTTTGTATCTCTTATCATTTAGAACATCCTTTATTTAAAGCTTATGTCTCATAGATCCCATAGTGAATTAGAGGCATTATTTCCCTCTCTCTTGGTTTTTGGGCTGTACGCTAGCAAGGTTAGGAGGAGCCAGAACAGAGCTATGACCTTTAAGTATTCTCGGAAGAACAAGAGTTCACCATAAGGTATAACTAAATTACCATAGTTGTTCACCGAGTACCACCTCAACTGCAAACTCTTTGCAAAAATTTTCCCTGTATCACTCTTTGTTTGGTGTAGCCATATGAAAAAAAAAAACAAAGTAGTGTTCCAGAAGGGGGAAAAGGGCTCTAGTTGCAAAATAAAGGGATACAGAGTATTCCTGTCTATAGTAACATCTTTCCCACGGCAATGAAAAATAAAATGTAGAGACAATCTCTAGGCTCAACGCAGTCCCCATTCTTTCAGAACTGCTTGTCACATGTCAACCCCATACCCTAGATCTGAGAACAGTGTTTATCACTTAAGACCACGCAACCCTGACCTTAGGTGACTGGACTGATGGGGGAGGTGTTCCTCACTAAGACCATTCAGATTACTTCTTCCTCAGGAATTTGTAATCAGGGCTGAGAGGCAGCCAGTCATTTTAGGTTCAGAAATGACAATTTTTCTCCCCCTTATGCAAAGAGATGAAGAAAGTTGAACTGTAGAGAGTCAAAAGCGAAGCACATGTGATAAGAGGACCAAAGATATAAGATGGAGAGGCTGAGTGCTCTTCACTCCCTAAGGCTTTTCGCTCCTGCCTGCCTCATTTCTTTCCTCTTTACTTGTATTGGCTCAATTTGATTTCTGTTATTAAATGTAACCCAAAGAACCTTAACTAATTCAGGAGGGAAACAGAATATTAAGAGAGGCAAAGTGGGAGAAAATCTTCTAAAACCATTTGCTAACTGCACAGTAATGAGGCAGAAAAACCAGGACCCCTAGAGAGACAAAGCAGCCTTGTTGGTCATACTCCTCCCACCTGTCCCAGCTCAGAGTGGAGAACAGTTTTCTCACTTGTCAGGCCACTCATGACAGTATCTAATCACAGAAATCTCTTCCAGAAGGGTGTTCCAAGATCTTTGCCCTGCAAAATATTTGAAACTGAACTGTACAAGCTTATAAACAGACTCCCACTATCCACAGTGTAATGGAAACAACAGGACTCCCTGTGCGTATTTTTGGGCAGGGAATCTCCTAGAAGCTATGAAGCTTGAAACCAAAGATGCTTGGAATATAATGCATGAAGATGATCTTCTTTTTCTTGGCACTCTTCCACAAGCCTTCAGTCACTCCATGAACTAAATTTATTTCCATATGTTTTTCATTCATTTGCATTTAAGATAAAAATTATTGGCTCTGAGAGCCATTTGTTGAGTGGCAGTTCAACGATTCTTTTCATTGTGTTCTCAGCTCAGTGATGATGCATATCATCCACATGATGTTCCAAGAAAGTGGGATCGTTACTGATGCCATCTGAAGTCATCCCTTAGTAATAATAGACTTGCATGGTTTCTTTTACTCGCCAGCAAAGATGTTTGGAATAGGATCAATATCTGTTTTGTAACTCTATTTTGAATTCATACCTTTTGAATTCATTTACTGAAAAACTAACATTCTAACTGGGACAAAGATCCCTTGTTTAATTTTGGGGAGTCATATGTATATCTTATCTTGGTTGTTCCTTCTAAGAACACATTAAGTCACAATTCAAATCTCTAAAGCTAATTTGGGGACCTCTTGCTTTAGTTTACATTCTAGAAACAAATGGTTATTTGATTTATTTTTCATTCTGAGAAACAATGAAAAACTTTTATTATGGTCACATTTACGCTAAAATGAGCTGTTTGACTTGCAATTACTTCAGTTCTTCTCCTGACATTGCCAATGTGTATCATATTAACATTAAAAATATAAACATAAAGAAAACTAAACAAAGCAGCCACTAACGTAAAATATTTGAAACATTCACTCTAATACCTGCCTGTCCATATCCTATCTTTGATGAAATGTAATTTCTACCTTACCTTCTCTGAAGCTGTGTCTGTCTACCTGATGCCAAAATATCAAGTATTTTGACAAGACAGTCCAAAATCAATGAAAAACATACATTTACCAAGTTCTATAGTAACATATAGCTTTATGTTTTTTCTTCATTGGGATTCTATATAGGGGAGTTTGCCTAGATGTAAAGATAAAATAGTTATGGTCTTGGAGAAACTGTTTTCATCATTTAAAAAAAAAAATATATATATATATATATATATATATATATTCCTGAGACTTCACTGCAACTGTCCCACTTGGGTTTTTAGAATGACGAAAGGCATATTTTGCCTCATTTGCCTGTGAAAATATGTCCTTTTGAGAGGATGGAAAAAACTATATTATTTGAAGTGTAACTTGATAAGAGTTTCATTTTTTATGAACTCCAGGAAAAGAAATTTATTCCATTTTTACAAATAGTAAAGGTTTTTTTTATATACTTAGAACCATCTTTATTCACTAGAAATTGGTGTCACATACTGAATATTTCCTATGTAGATGTAGAATTATTCATAAAAGATTGCAGAATACAAGTTTTCCTATGACAGTTATTAGAGTTAACATTGAGGTTCTAATAAGTGTTGAGTGTTTTGTGCAAATATTATCTCATTTAATCTTTCATAACTCTAAATACCCAATTATTATCCCAGTTTATAAGTGAGAAAATGATATTGTAAATAGTTTAAATTATTTGCTTGTAGTCACATAGCTAATAAAAGGAAGAGCTGAGATTCAAACCCAAGTTTCATCAAATCTCAAAAGCTCAAGGTCATCATTGTAGGAAAGTACATCCATTATAAGTTTTGAAAATCACCATTAAGAAGATGAGATGCCAGGAGCTAGGTTTGGCCCTGCATTTACTTATAAAGTGGGCTTGAGAAAGGCACCTACTTCTTCTGCATTTATATACATATTTTTTCCTTTCTGTAACACCAGGATAATAATACCTTATGCCTGAGAGGGTCAAAGGAGATAGTTTGTGTGAAAGTACTTTGAATCTGCTAAGTGTTCTTCATAGATAAGATAGAACTATTAAGCTCATCTGAATCTAAAATCCTAGAACTTGACAGTTGAACTTGTGTTTGCTCTTTGAGGTCACACATGAGAACCAATGCTTTCTGGGGAGCAGGGCTGTACATTCTTTCTGAGTGAGGAGTGATGGGTACTGATTGCTCCAGCTTTTCACTTCATCTGTAGAAATAGAAAATATTGTGTTTTATCTGAGGAAACAAGACACTGTTTCCAAGTACTCACATTCTCATCAATTTCTCTTGAAGAACATATAATTACACAATGGATAAATCTGAATCCTGAGACTGCAGAGTAAGAGATGGAATTGTGGGATGCTGGAAGATGTAAGGAACACAGTGGAAGATGCATATTTGCATCCACTTCCTTCTCAAAAATTATGACTTCATTTTCTGAAAGAGAAATGGTAATGATAACTTATAGGAGAAATAGACTCGTCCCTGAAACATCTCGAAGAATATTTTCAGGATGAAAATGTGGTTTCAGAACTGATCACAGACCCTAATTTTTGGAAACTTTAGTGTTTAGAAAAGTTCATGGGTGGGGAGATAAATTAGGAGTTTGAGATTAACATATAAACATTACTATATATAAAATAGGTAAACAACAAGGATCTACTGTATAGTACAGGGAACTATACTCAATATCTTGTAATAACCTATAATGGAAAAGTATCTGAAAAAGAATATATATATATATATATATATATATATTCTTTGCTATACACTTGAAACTAACACAACATTGTAAATTAACTATACTTCAATTAAAAAAAAGAAAATTTCTTCAGATGAGCTACTTTTGGTATTGCTTTATCTCTGTCTTCTGATGTATATGTATATGTACATGTATATGTATATGTATATGTATACATATGAGAGAAAAGGCAGCATTAGTATTTGGATAGCTGCTTCTTAATGAACACATTATGTACCAGGCAAGGGCCTTCCTTTGCCTCCTAATGATGTTATGAGTGCTATTACCAGATGAAAAGCAGAGGTTTGGATAGGTTGGTGACCTCCACTCCTTAACTCTGTTAATAACCATAATTGAGAACCTACTATGTGTCTGACATTTTACATACATTATCTTCAGCCCTCACAATAACACTGAAAGACAACTAACATTGTTCTTATATTGCCATTGCAGACACTAATTTTCAGAAGACTTGAAAGAAACAAAAGTCATACAACTAGTAAGTCACCAGCTAAGAATCCATGCCATGCTAGACCAACCTCAAAGCCCAAATCCATGCATCATGGTACAGATTATGAATGGTCAATAAATTCACTGGCTGTAGTCAGAATTCAGTTCCTCAAGGCATCACCTCACCTTCCCTGTCATATAGTGTTCTCTAGGACACAGCCATTTGCCTCTCTAAGACTAGCAAATGAGCATCTCTCTTTAGTATGCTAAAACAGTCGTAGAGAACATAACAAAATCAGTGGAATGACAAACCATCACCTTTGGCATATAAGGTAACCTTATCAAAGAGTGATATCTCATCATCTTTGTTATATTCTTTTGGATAGAAACAAGACACAATTTTCACTGCACTCAAGGAGAGGAGATTATACAAGGGTATGACTCATTGGGGGTCACTTTACAGTACGTCTGCCAGAGCTAATATACTAAATAATTCTACCCAGATTAGAATTATCATACTATCTAAACCCTATGATTCTGTGTTGTATTGTATTATGTCAATTTACAAGTACTTGAGAGCTCAAAAAACATTAAATTTTCTATATAAAATTACGTAGCAAACATACTCTATCTTAATGTTTTCATTGGCACTATTTCCCCACATATCTAGATCTTGATAATCATTTTGTCCATGAAAATAAGTGCTCACAGCATCACTAGTTATTACAGTATTTGATTCTTTCAATGATTCTTTCAACATTTATACTTCAATTGACTGATACAATTTACCATATAAAGTTCAGGAGATTTTCTTTCAAGTTATATTTAAAATGTTTGCCTATATTTGAAAATATTTGTTTATTAACAGTAAATTCAAATGATATACCTTGTTCCTATTAACATAGTTACAGTGATTATTTATGAAAGGAAACTATACAATCACATAGGCATAGATAATGCAGAATTCAGGGACGTCAGCTATAATGTTGAAGTAAGCAATAGGCTATTCAGCTTCCAAAATGCTGACTTTGAAGTTGAACCCAATACCAAAGTGGAAGCTATTGCTGTTGTTTCTGCTGATTTTCCCTCATGGTAGCTTTAGAAATGCTATTGTAGCTGACCCATTTTTCACTCCTATTTTTATATACTTGTATCTTCTATCATTTTTCTCTTGATTAATTTCACCAAAGTTTTGTCTGTTGGTTTTGCTGAAGAATTCCCTTTGGATTTTGTTATTAACCTTCTCTATTCCTTGGATTATTTTCCTATAAAAATGAAGATGATAATGGTTCTCTTTAAAATTTATTTTCTATTTCCATTAATTTCTGTTCTTATTTTTTTCTGTTATGCTTGGGTTCCTTTTTTACCTTAAGTTAGATCTTCAGCTTTTAATTTTCAACCTTTTTCTTTTTTAATATAGCATTTCAAACTATAAATTTTCCTCTAGCTACTTTTTTAGCTACATTGTACACATTTTGACACATTGTAATTTCATTATCTTTCAAATCTAAATGTTTAAAAATTTTAGTACTATTTATTTTCTGACCTAAGAGTTATTTATAAGTCTGATTTCTTATTTAACAGATGCCTTGCTTTAATTGATCTTTTTATTGATTTCCATTATAATTGCACTTAGGTCAGAGAAAATGATCTGACATTTCTTTTTCTGAAATTCATTCAGACTTCCTTTATGGACTGGATGGGGTCAATTTTGCAAGTGGCCTGAACATTTTAAGATTAAATGTCCTTTAACTGCCTTTATTTGATAAACCACAAACATATTAGTGAATTTACATTAAAAAAAAATTATTTCTCATTCAGGTGAAAGTCCAGGAAAAAATGTTGGTGGTCACTTCAAGCAGTGATTCAGGATTCAGTGTGCTTCCACCTTGTAGCTCTAAGCATATTTGAAATGTTGACTCCTAAGGTCATCTTGGAGATTATCCCCATTCTAAGTAGCCATGAGGAGAAAAAGTCATGGAGACCATCTTAGTCATATGGCCACAAATGACTGCAAGGGGAGTTGAGAAATGTACCAAGAAGAAGAGGCAATGGATTTTGTTGGCTAGCTACAATACTACATCGGTTCTGATTTTTTTTTTTTTTTTGCGGTATGCGGGCCTCTCACTATTGTGGCCTCTCCCGTTGCGGAGCACAGGCTCCGGACGCGCAGGCTCAGTGGCCATGGCTCACGGGCCCAGCCGCTCTGCAGCATGTGGGATCTTCCCGGACCAGGGCACGAACCCATGTCCCCTGCATCGGCAGGCCGACTCTCAACCACTGCGCCACCAAGGAAGCCCTGATATTTTTTAACTCTACAAATTAAACATCTTCACTCTATTTTGTTGTTCTTTTAAATAGAGTTACAAATCATGTTTGTTTGGGTTTCTATATGTTTATTAATATCTTTGCTCATTTTCTTAATTTTGGCTTTTTTGTATTAGCCAGAATAGGCAGGTTAAGCTGAAGCAGCAAATTAACCCTGAAATCTTAGTGGGTTAACTGTCAAACATGTATTTCTCACTCATGCCAAATGTCAAATGAAGGTGAGTGGAGCCATTTCTCCTTAACATAAGTCAGAGACTCAAGCCAATGAAGACCTCATCATATTGTGCTGCTGCTCTGGATTACATGTCCCTCCCTTTTATGGCTCATTAGTCAGAACCTACAGTGCGACCTCCAGCTGAGGGCAGTCACCACACAGCGGAAAGAGGCTGGTGAACACACAGGGCTGTCTCTGCCACACATCTCTTCTGGTTTCATTTCCTTCTTTGTTTAGAAATATCCCCTCATGAGCTTCTGTGGGTTGTAAACACTCTTATTTTTCTCTGAATATATACTTATTTACCTTCATTATTTAAAGGTAGTTTTGTTGGAGTTGCAGTTTAAGTTAATTATTATTTTCTCTTATGAACACTTTGAAAATAGTATTCCATTATCTTCTGGCTTACATTGGGCTTATGGAGGTTAGAAGACATTTTACCCTTTTTTTTTCTGTAACTTTGTAGTTTATAAATTTTTACAGCAATATGTTTTTGTGTCATGTTAATTATGCCTGGAACTCAACAGTCCTTTCTGAAATTTCAAGTTTTTTTCTCCAGTTCAGTGAACGGTATTCTATTATTTCTTTGTTCATTATTTTTCATCTGTTTCCTTTGTCCCCTAGTAATTATATTATTCATACATTAGGTATCTCAGATTTCTCTTCCGTATCTCATATTATTTTGCTCATATTTTCCATTGCTTTGTAAATTTGTTCTGCATTGGTGTTATTTCTTCAATTTGATCTTCTAAGGTAGCCATTATGCAATATAACTATTTCCTACCATGTTATCTTTCTTTAAAACTATCATATCCCTTCCCTCTTTTTTTTCACTAAGGGCAACTCACCATACTTCTCAGAGTACAAAAGGTATCAGAGAGATCTTTTTCATCTTCCTAGTACAAAATCGATTTGTAAGTAACCCCGCTTCACCTGCTTATTTTTTTTTCCTTTTATCCCTATTGCAGTAGTCAAATATTCTATTTGTTCTATAAATCTTTATACCTTCCATATTGTTAATCCTTTCTCTATTTTTCCACTTATTTTACCATACAAACATGTTATGGTAGCAGGAAATACAACATGGCAGTTCTGGAGTCAAAAAATGGGGATTCAAAACTTAACTCTGCCAATTTCTAGTCTTCTACCCTGAACAATTTAATTAGATTTGCTATAAATCTCTTTTCTCATCTAATAAGTGGGCAAATACTAGTACTTAGCTCTTGGTATTATTAAGAGTAAATAATTTATTAATTTGAAACAATTGGCATAGTGTCTCACCCATAGAAGTCAATAAATAAACTTTAATATCTTTGTCTTAAAAAATGAAGGCAATCTCACTTGATGCTATAGGATGTCCTGACTCCTATCCAGTTGTCTGCTCCCTTTCACATCAAAACTATCTTCACAATGTGTCTATACTCTCCCTCTGACTCATCTCATCCATTCCTTGAATTGAAATACCATCAACGTGCTGGTAACTCCTGAATTTGTATCTCTACCCACTTATCTCCTTTGCATCCTAGACTCATATCTGTTCATTCAGTATCTCCATTTCAATGTCTGATTTGCATCTCAGCCTTAACATGTCAAGACGGAATTCTTTTTTATTGGAGTATAATTGCTTTACAATGGTGTATTAGTTTCTGCTTTATAACAAAGTGAATCAGTTATACATATACATATGTTCCCATATCTCTTCCCTCTTGCGTCTCCCTCCCTCCCACCCTCCCTACCTCACCCCTCTACATGGTCACAAAGCACCGAGCTGGTTTTCCTGTGCTATGTAGCTGCTTCCCACTAGCTATTGGTTTTATATTTGGTAGTGTATATATGTCCATGCCATTCTCTCACTTTGTCCCAGCTTACCATTTCCCCTCCCCATGTCCTCAAGTCCACTCTCTAGTAGGTCTGTGTCCTTATTCCCGTCATGCCCCTAGGTTCTTCATAGCCATATATATATATATATATATATATATATTAGATTCCGTAAATATGTGTTAGCATACAGTATTTGTTTTTCTCTTTCTCACTTACTTCACTCTGTATGACAGATTCTAGGCCCATCCACCTCACTACAAATAACTCAATTTCGTTTTCCTTTATGGCTGAGTAATATTCCATTGTATATATGTACCACATCTTCTTTATCCATTCATCTGTTGATGGACACTTAGGTTGCTTCCATGTCCTGGCTATTGTAAATAGAGCTGCATTGAACATTGTGGTACATGACTCTTTTTGAATTATGGTTTTCTCTGGGTATATGCCCAGTAGGGGGATTGCTGGGTCATATAGTAGTTCTATTTTTAGTTTTGTAAGGAACTTCCATACTCTTCTCCATAGTGGCTGTATCAATTTACATTCCCACCAACAGGGCAAGAGTGTTCCCTTCTCTCCACACGCTCTCCAGCATTTATTGTTTCTAGATTTTTTGATGATGGCCATTCTGACTGGTGTGAGGTGATAGCTCAATGTAGTTTTGATTTGCATTTCTCTAATGATTAGTGATGTTGAGCATTTTTTCATGTGTTTGTTGGCAACCTGTATACCTTCTTTGGAGAAATGTCTATTTAGGTCTTCTGTCCATTTTTGGATTGAGTTGTTTGTTTTTTAGACATTGAACTGCATGAGCTGCTTGCAAATTTTGGACATTAATCCTATGTCAGTTGTTTCATTTGAAAATATTTTCCCCCATTCTAAGGGTTGTCTTTTGGTCTTGTTTATGGTTTCCTTTGCTGTGCAAAAGCTTTTAAGTTTCATTAGGTCCCACTTGTTTATTTGTGTTTTTATTTCCCTTTCTCTAGAAGGTGGGTCAAAAAGGATCTTGCTGTGATTTATGTCATAGAGTGTTCTGCCTATGTTTTCCTCTAAGAGTTTGAGAGTGTCTGGCTGTACATTTAGGTCTTTAATCCACTTTGTGTTTATTTTTGTGTATGGTGTATCCATTAATTTCATTCTTTTACATGTAGCTGTCCAGTTTTCCCAGCACCACTTATTGAAGAGGCTGTCTTTTCTCCATTGTATATTCTTGCCACCTTTATAAAAGATAAGGTGGCCATATGTGTGTGGGTTTCTCTCTGGGCTTTCTATCCTGTTCCATTGACCTAAATTTCTGTTTTTGTGCCAGTACCATACTGTCTTGATTACTGTAGCTTTGTAGTATAGTCTGAAGTCAGGGAGCCTGATGCCTCCAGCTCTGTTTTTCTTTCTCAAGATTGCCTTGGCTATTCGGGGTCTTTTGTGTTTCCATACAAATTGTGAAACTTTTTATTCTGGTTCTGTGAAAAATGCCACTGCTAGTTTGTAGAGATTGCATTGAATCTGTAGATTGTTTTGGTAGTATAGTCATTTTCACAATGTTGATTCTTCCCATCCAAGAACATGGTATATCTCTCCATCTATTTGTATCATATTTAATTTATTTCATCAGTGTCATAATTTTCTGCATACAGGTCTTCTGTCTCCTTAGGTAGCTTTATTCCTAGGTATTTTATTCTTTTAGTTGAAACGGTAAATGGTAGTGTTTCGTTAATTTCTCTTTCATATTTTACATCATTAGTGTATAGGAATGCCAGAGATTTCTGTGCATTAATTTTGTATCCTGCTACTTTACCAAGTTCATTGATTTGTTCTAGTAGTTTTCTGGTAGCATCTTTAGTATTCTCTATGTATAGTATCATGTCATCTGCAAACAGTGACAGTTTTACTTCTTCTTTTTCAAATTGTATTCCTTTTATTTCCTTTTCTTCTCTGATTGCTGGGGCTAAAACTTCCAAAGCTATGTTGAATAAGAGTGGTGAGAGTGGGCAACCTTGTCTTGTTCCTGATCTTAGTGGAAATGGTTTCAGTTTTTCACCATTGAGGACGATGTTGGCTGTGGGTTTGCCATATATGGCCTTTATTATGTTGAGGTAAGTTCCCTCTATGCCTACTTTCTGGAGGTTTTTTATCATAAATGGGTGTTGAATTTTGTCAAAAGCTTTCTCTGCATCTATTGAGATAATCATGTTTTTTCCCCTTCAATTTGTTAATATGGTGTATCACATTGATTGATTTGCCTATAATGAAGAATCCTTACATTCCTGGTATAAACCCCACTTGATCATGGTGTATGATCCTTTTAATGTGCTGTTGGATTCTGTTTGGTAGTATTTTGTTGAGGATTTTTGCATCTATGTTCATCAGTGATATTCGCCTGTAGGTTTCTTTCTTTGCATCCTCTTTGTCTTGTTTTGGTATCAGGGTGATGGTGGACTCGTTGAATGAGTTTGAGAGTGTTCCTCCCTCTGCTATATTTTGGAAGAGTTTGAGAAGTACAGGTGTTAGCTGTTACCTAATATTTGATAGAATTCGCCTGTGAAGCCATCTGGTCCCGGGCTTTTCTTTGTTGGAATATTTTTAATCACAGTTTCAATTTCAGTGCTTTTGATTGTTCTGTTCATATTTTCTATTTCTTCCTGGTTCAGTCTCAGAAGGTTATATCTTTCTAAGAATTTGTCCATTTCTTCCAGGTTGTCCATTTTATTGGCATACAGTTGCTTGTAGTAATCTCTCATGATCCTTTGTATATCTGCAGTGTCAATTTTTACTTCTCCTTTTTCATTTCTAATTCTATTGATTTGAGTCTTCTCCCTTTTTTCCTTGTTGAGTCTGGCTAATGGTTTATCCATTTTGTTTATCTTCTCAAAGAACCAGCTTTTAGTTTTATTGATCTTTGCTGTAATTTCCTTCATTTCTTTTTCATTTATTTCTGATCTGATCTTTATGATTTCTTTCCTTCTGCTACTTTTGGGGTTGTTTTGTTCTTCTTCTCTAAATGTTTTAGGTGTAAGGTTAGGTTGTTTATTTGAGATGTTTCTTGTTTCTTAAGGTAGGATTGTATTACTATAAACTTCCCTCTTAGAACTGCTTTTGCTGCATCACATAGGTTCTGGGTCATGATGTTTTCATGTCATTTGTTTCTAAGTATTTTTTGATTTTGTCTTTGATTTCTTCAGTGATTTCTTGGCTATTAAGTAGTGTATTGTTTAGGCTCCATGTGTTTGTATTTTTTACAGATTTTTTCCTGTAATTGATATCTAGTCTCATAGCATTGTGTTCAGAAAAGATACTTGGTATGATTACCATTTTCTTAAATTTACCAAGCTTGATTTGTGACCCAAGATATGATCTATTCTGGAGAATGTTCCACGAGCACTTGAGAAAAATGTGTATTCTGTTGTTTTTGGATGGAATTTCCTATAAATATCAATTAAGTCTATCTTTTTTAATGTATCAATTAAAGCTTGTGTTTCCTTATCTATTTTCATTTTGGATGATTTGTCCATTAGTGAAAGTGGGGTGTTAAATTCCCCTAGTATGATTGCGTTACTGTCAATGTCCCCTTTTATGGCTAATAGTATTTGCCTTATGTATTGAGGTGCTCCTATGTTGGGCGCATAAATATTTACAATTGTTATATCTTCTTCTTGGATTCATCCCTTGATCATTATGTAGTGTCCTTCTTTGTCTGTTGCAATAGCCTTTGTTTTAAAGTCTATTTTGTCTGATATGAGAATTGCTACTCCAGCTTTCTTTTGATTTCCACTTGCATGGAATATCTTTTTCCATCCCCTCACTTTCCATCTGTATGTGTCCCTAGGTCTGAAGTGGGTCTCTTGTAGACAGCATTTATATGGTTCTTGTTTTTGTATCCATTCAACCAGTCTATGTATCTTGGTTGGAGCATTTAATCCATTTACATTTAAGGTAATTATCAATATGTATGTTCCTATTACCATTTTCTTAATTGTTTTGGGTTTGTTATTGTAGGTCTTTCCCTTCTCTTGTTTTCTGCCTAGAGAAGTTCCTTTAGCAGTTGTAAAGCTGGTTTGGTGGTGCTGAATTCTCTTAGTTTTTGCTTTTCTGTAAAGGTTTTAATTTCTCCATCAAATCTGAATGAGATCCTTGCTGGGTAATGTTGGTTGTAGGTTTTTCCCTTTCAGTACTTTAAATATGTCCTGCCACTCCCTTCTGGCTTTCAGAGTTTCTGCTGAGAGATCAGCTGTTAACCTTATGGGGATTCCCTTTTATGTTATTTGTTGTTTTTCACTTGCTGCTTTTAATATTTTTTCTTTGTATTTAATTTTTGATAGTTTTATTAAAATATGTCTTGGCATGTTTCTCCTTGGATTTATTCTGTATGGGACTCTCTGTGCTTCCTGGACTTGATTACCTATTTCCTTTCCCATATTAGGGAAGTTTTCAACTATAATCTCTTCAAATATTTTCTCAGTCCCTTTCTTTTTCTCTTCTTTTTCTGGGACCCCTATAATTCGAATTTTGTGCATTTAATGTTGTCCCAGAGGTCTCTGAGACTCTCCTCAATACTTTTGATTCTTTTTTTCTTTATTATGTTCTGAAGTAGTTATTTCCACTCTTTTATCTTCCAGGTCACTCATCCATTCTTCTTCCTTAGTTATTCTGTTATTGATCCCTTCTAAAGAATTTTTAATTTCATTTATTGTGTTGTTCATCATTGTTTGTTTGCTCTTTAGTTCTTCTAGGTCCTTGTTAAACGTTTCTTGTATTTTCTCCATTCTATTTCCAAGATTTTGGATCATCTTTAGTATCATTATTCTGAATTCTTTTTCAGGTAGACTGACTATTTCCTCCTCATTTGTTAGGCCTGGTGGGTTTTTTCCTTGCTCCTTCATCTTCTGTGTGTTTCTCTGTCTTCTCATTTTGCTTAACTTACTGTGTTTAGGGTCTCCTTTTTGCAGGCTGCCAGTTTGTAGCTCCCGTTGTTTTTGGTGTCTGCCCCCAGTGGCTAAGGTTGGTTCATTGGCTTGTGCAGGTTTCCTGGTGGAGGGGACTAGTGCCTGTGTTCTGGTGGATGAGGCTGGGTCTTGTCTTTCTGGTGGGCAGGTCCACATCTGGTGGTGTGTTTTGGGGTTTCTGTGATCTTATTATGATTTTAGGCAGCCTCTCTGCTAATGGGTCAGGTTGTGTTCCTGTCTTGCTAGTTGTTTGGCATAGGATGTCCAGCACTGTAGCTTTCTGGTCATTGACTGGAGCTGGTTCTTGGCATTGAGATGGAGATCTCTGTGAGATTTTCATCGTTTGATATTACGTGGAGCTGGGAGGTCTCTAGTGGACCAATGTCCTGAACTTGGCTCTCCCACCTCAGGAGCAAAGCCCTGATGGCTAACTGGAGCACCAAAAGCCTGTCATCCACACAGCTAGAATAAAAGGAGAAGAAAAAAAGAAACAAAGACAAAGATAAAATAAAATAAAATGATGTAAAGTTATTAAAATAAAAAATAATTATTAATAAAAAGTTAAAAGTAATAAAATAAAAAGAAAGAAAGATATAAGAGAGCAACCAAGCCAAAAACCAAATCCATCAATGATAGTAAGCGCTAAAAACTATACTAAAAGAAAGAAAAAAAAGAAAAAAAAAACTGACAGAACCCTAAGACAAATGTTAAAAGCAAAGCTATACAGACAAAATCACACACAGAAGCATACACATACACACTCACAAAAAGAGATAAAGGAAAAAAATATATATATATCATTGCTCCCAAAATACACCTCCTCAATTTGGGATGATCCATTGTCTATTCAGGTATTCCATAGATGCAGGGTGCATCAAGTTGATTGTGGAGATTTAATCTGCTGCTCCTGAGGCTGCTGGGAGAAATTTCCTTTCTCTTCTTTGTTCGCACAGCTCCCGGGGTTCAGCTTTGGATTTGACCCCGACTCTGTGTGTAGGTCGACTGAGGACATCTGTTCTTCACTCAAACAGGACGGGGTTAAAGGAGCAGCTGATTTGGGGTCTCTGGCTCACTCAGGGCAGGGGGAGGGAGGGGTACGGAGTACAGGGCGAGCCTACAGTGGCAGAGGCTAGTGTGACATTGCAACACCCTGAGGCGTGCCGTGTGTTCTTCTGGGGAAGTTGTCTCTGGATCACGGGACCCTGGCAGCGGCGGGTTGCACAGGCTTCCAGGAGGGGAGGTGTGGAGAGTGACCTGTGCTTGCACACAGGTTTCTTGGTTGCTGCAGTAGCAGCCTTAGCATCCCATGCCCGTCTCTGGGGTCCGTGCTCATAGCCACGGCTCATGCCCATCTCTGGAACTCCTTTAAGCAGCACTCTTCTCTCCCTGGGATCCGACTGAAGCCTGAGCCTCAACTCCCAGCCCCTGCCCACCCCAGCGGGTGAGCAGACAAGCCTCTTGGGATGATCCTCTATGCAGGAATCTCTCCGCTTTGCCCTCCACACCCCTGTTGCTGCGCTCTCCTCCACGGCTCCGAAGCTTCCCCCCCGCCGCCACCCCGCCACCCGCAGTCTCCACCAGCGAAGGGGCTTCCTAGTGGATGGAAACTTTTCCTGGTTCACAGCTCCCTCCCACTGGTGCAGGTCCCATCCCTATTCTTTTGTCTCTGTTTTTTTGTTTTTTTTCTTTTACCCTACCCATGTACGTGGGGAGTATTTTGCCTTTTGGGAGGTCTGATGTCTTCTGCCAGTGTTCAGTCGGTGTTCTGTAGGAGTTGTTCCACACATAGATGTATTTATGGGGAGTAAGGTGATCTCCACATCTTACTCTTCTGCCATCTTGAAGCTCCTTCCCAGGACTGAATTCTTGATCTTGCTCCTTCCCCACCAAATATTTTCTTTTCCTAGTCTTTCTGATCTCTTTAAATGTTACCACCACATAGCCAATTTCTTAAACCAAACTCCTAAGAATCACCTTTGATTTCTGTACTTCCCTCAGCAACCACATCAGCATATATAATTGGTTTTACCTCCAAAATATATCTTAAATTTGTCCTCCTATTACTATCTCCATGGTCACAGTTTTGTTCAATCCAACATCATCATACACACATTGCATTATGCCACAGTTTCCTAATTACCCTGCCCACTTCTGTTCATGTACCAATAGCCCCTTCACCTATATTCCAGATAGCTGCTGGAATTACCTTTTCATAATCAAAATATTATCATGTTGTCATCCAACATAAGATTCCTACCTTTTTTGTAGCCTAAAAGTTGCACTCATACAAAACTTATAGATCCCTGACTATCTCTCCTCCTTTATCTTCATCACTCTCCTTACATTCACTGTGTTCTAACCTCACTGGCCCACTGAGAGTTTATAGGTCATTTGAGATCCTTCCTGTGTCAGGTCTTTCAGGCATAGTTTCCTGTGACTGAAATGATACTCATTTGCCAATTTCCTCTTACTCTTCAGGACTGTGCTAACCCTTCCATAGAAAGGATTTACCTACAACTCTATATAAAGTAGTCCATGCTCCCCCTTCTCCTTTGTTTCCTATTTTAGCACTCTTCTAATTGTCTTCTTGGCACTTCATACAACTTATCATTCTCATATTGTTGTCTCTTGTTTGCTTCCTGTCTCTCTCACTTAAATATAAGTTCCTAAAGGACAGGGCCATCTGTCTTGTATCCTGTTAAATATGCTGTGCCTAATACACAATAGACTCTAAATGATTTATGTATTGAACACATAAGTAAATAAATGAAGACTAAATTTTTCTGAACTGTATTATTTTGTTAACTTCTCATTTAAATTTTAAAATAAAATGTCTTATTTCCTTCCAGAAATACATTTTTAACCCTTAATCATATCTCTTCAAAATATTTCATTATAGTTGTACTCAATTTTCTTTTCTTTTTTCCTCTCTTTTCTCCTTCCTCTTTATTTTATTTATTGGTTATTCCACTAGTTCTCTTGCACAGAACCACCAAACTGTTTCATCGACTTTGTTTCCCTCTTGTGATCTAGTTGCATTAACTTAAACTGATTGTGATGGTCCCTTGGCTGGTCATGCTTGGATCGGCCCATGGTGATGCCTCTCAAGCAGTGATGGAATGGAAGTCAATGAAGATAAATAAGTGAATTTGTTTTTCAGTGAGTCAAATGAACTGTAAATCAAATGAATTGTAAATCAGGGAACTCTCTTTTAAGTCATGTGGAGAAAGCTCCCTGTTTTTCAGGTGCAAGTGTATACAGGCTGTCCTCAGCCCAACACTACAGAAAGTGCTTGTGCTGCCTCTACTATCTGGAACAAGAATATTAGTTTTTTTCTAAAACTAAGCTCCATGCATTAACCAGAGCAGTCCCCTACCCGTGTTGAGAGGATACTCCTAGGTTTGCGTTCTCTGTCACACTCATTGGCCTCCCCCTAGACTTGAAAGAAAGGCAGAGTATATTTCCAAATTGTCTAGTTCTTAATCTTCTCTACTATCTTGTTTAATCACACTGTTTAAGCAATTATACACCCTTCAGGTACCTTCTAAATTAAGCCTGGATATCCAGATATTCCAGGGCTTCTTCCATGAATAACAACAACAATCTCAGCAGGAAATTGGGAGAAAAAGGGTGAATAACAGATTTTTAAGCCTCCATTTCCCATCTGTGTTTTATTTTGAAAGCCTGGATTGAATCAATAAAAGAGTAAAGGTCCCTATATGATGAGAAGCCCAAGCAAAGATCAAGAAAACAGCATAAAATTTGACTCAGGTGTGGAAAAAAATCTAGGTGTGTGCTGGGGGTGAGGGTAGTTGAGAGGGGTTAGCATGAAGAATTAGCTAGAAAATTTAATCACTTTCCAGATGTTTTTGACAGTGAAAAAAAAAAGTTCAAAATTATGTAAATTAATTTCAAATTCAAACAAGGTTTAAAATTTTTAAATTTGTTGCAATGCCTCTTATAATGTATTATAATGTATAATGTATTATAATGCATAATGTATATGAGATTAATATGCTATAACTATGTTGTGATCAAACATTTTGGTATTGGCTATATTGACTGGCTGGTTGTATGCCTCAGATGGTCACCTTAAGCAGATAATATCAGTAAAAATATCTTGGAGAATTTATAGAGAACTCACCAACTGTGATTTATACTGGACCTCAGAGAACTAGTCTGATGTTTATCTTGATGTTTGTTCAGTGGCAGTAGCTATCAATAGCTGTACCATAACACAATTTATACATTTAAAAAATGTGGTTAAAGGAACTAGCACAGTTCAACTTATACTTCCCTGCCATTTTTTTGGTGTGATTACTTCCTGCTTGATCTACTGTAATTTTAATACTTAGTACAAAACATGGGACATAGAAAGCACTCAATGAGTAGTTGTTGAATGATTGAGCTATGTTCTAGAATGGAGAATTTAGTGTTTGGGTTGATCCTTTTTGTATCATATTTATTCATGATAAAATGTAGCAGTCAGAAACAAAACTATAATAATGTTCAAAAATAGTTTTCTAAAATGTTTTATAAAAGTATATAAAATATATAGTAAAAGAATTACTGGGAGGAGCAACAGAAATATAGATAATAAGTCAAAAATAAAAATCCCAAGGGTTAGAAAGGCACCTGAAAGAATAAAACTCAGGAGAAAGAAAATATATTTTAAAAAGGAAAGTGTGAGCAATAGAAGTGTTAGGATATTTTCCCCTTCTGTACAAAATGTCTTCCTATGCAGTACTTCTCATTAAACAAAACGAATCAAAGGAATGTATCCTGGTAATATAACTTGGTATGAGTTGCCACAGTCTGAGAGACCATTGTTCTCCTTTTTCTCTTACTGTTAAACTAACCCAGAAATAATTTAAAAGAAGACTAGAAACTAGGAGGCCTGTCTAGACAGGGACTTTAAATTTTTCTGAAGCTTGATTACTATTAGAACAAGTTCCTTTTTGGATATGCTTCTTAAGAACAAAAAAGTTGTCTCCGGGAGCACTGGCAAGTCCACCCTTTTCGTATCCTGATAAGTGCTTTTACTGACTCTTGAACTTTATAACACAACTCACCAATAAATTTTGATGACGGGGTACAGACTACATGGGTGGCAAAGGATGACACATTCATCTCCAGTTTGTTTCTTTTTAGAGAAGATAATTTTTGTTGGCTGAATTTCTGCTGAGTAGAGTAATTTCTGGCCTAAAATGCAATGCTTTAGAAGTTTTTCAAGCATTTGGAAAGGGCTCAAAACCTGGTATGTTATCTTAAATGTTATTTTGATGGCATAATGGTATTTAGATTGATGTGAAAATGCCTCCTCCTATACCCTTTGTAGGAAGACACTACGAGAATGTGTATTTGGAATCATCTCGTGATCTTTTGCACGCTTATAGTGATAGGGTGCTTTAAGGTGATGAACTCAATTGAATTTTAATTAATCTGAGAAAGTAGAAACCCCCCTGCCTGGAAATGGACACAATCAAATATGTTTTAGACATGGAGTCTAAGCCAGAGAATTCCAGAACAGAAGAGTTAATAAACTGAGACTTCCAGATATTGGCATATATGTGGTTGGAAACATTTCACTCTTGCTAAGGCAAAGAAACAAATATATTGTTTCTTATGGTGTCACCAGGTAAAAGATGGCTGGATTTAAAAAGAAAATCTAAATGACAATCATAATAACTACGGTGTGTTGAATACTTATTAACATGCCCAGCCAGCGCCGTGGTTGGCACTTCACAAACAATAGCTCATTTAATTGTCTCCAAAAACTGATGAGCCAGAAACTATATTATCCCTACTTTAAAGTTGAGAAACCTGAAGCTCAGAGAGTTTTAACGGCTTATCCAAGATGACATAGATATAGAAATAATGGAGCTGGTATTTGATCCCATGACTCTCTGACTCTAACATGCTTACTCTCTATTGTCTCAATAATATGGATGCATTAATTTGTATAAGATCCAAACATCTGCCTATTCTTCTAAACTGAATTGTCTTCTGATGTCTACAAAGAACAGCACTTTTGAATCTAGAACAAAAAGCTGCCTTTTCATTTGGGGTTGTAAAATTTTAATTACCTTTTGTTTAGAAAGTGCTATAGAACCTGAACTTGTCATCAGTGCTGGAAGTAGGCACACCAAGGGGTTGTTGATTTCCCTAGTGAATTTGAGTATCATTTATGGAAATGTAATTACAGCGGAATCCTGTTGTAATGATCAATTTGAGCAAGCCCCATTTGATCATTACATCCAAATGATCACCACATACAGACCATAAAACAGTGAGCCTCTCAAACCAGACAGGCTCAACTGTAAAATATCCATCTTACAAAAGCAGTATTATTATCACTATGTACTTCAGAACCAGCGCAGTTCAGTCGAATTATTGGCTCTAATTAGCCCTTCTAAAGCCTATACCATTCTTTAGCTAAATCGTAATGGCTTATATGAAAGGTTCGAAATTCATCTAAGTCAACAAGTATTTATTATTTACCTGCTGTGTACTCTGAATGGGGCCAGGCACTGAGGAGAATATAAAATACATAGGAAGGCAGTTGCCTTCTTTTTGAAGCTCGCTATCCACTTTAGGAAACAAGTTGCATAAACTGCTTGAACAACCCTGCCTAAAATGAGAGCCCCCAAACCCCCATATTATAATATTGGTCAGTTTCAGAGGTGAAAACTTTGGCTCCAGTAAAAAATAGGTTAGGAGCATATTCTTTTGTCTCAAAACTGACTGCAAAAGAAAACGGGATAGGAAATGAAAATAAATAGTTCCTTCCTGCAGAGGCAGCACCTGAAGTCACAGACAGCAAAAGGGGTTCATCTCACATTCCAATTTCAATGAATTGGTTCTTAAGTCAGGGAGAGCGATGAGATTTTTCTCTCTCATATTAATATCAAAAAATTGTTAATGGCTGACTGCATTGCCAGGCTGAAAAGGATTTTTAGACCAAATTGAGACTCAAGGGAAAGAGTGATATTGCTGGTGAGTTAACTCTTGGCAGGGGGTGGAAGCCACAGGTGAAATACTGAGGCAGTGTTCTCTCTTGGACTTCTTTAATTTCAAGATCTCTGAATTGGGATGCCTACCTTCTAACTACACTCCTAGAATCATAGCACAGAAAATACTTTGTGGATGATGCACACAGTAGGCTGTGATCTTTCCTGCCCATTCTACTTCCCTTTTCCTTTTCACTCTCTTATACCCTCACACTCTACTTAATATTAACAGAACCCAAATTGTTACTTTGTCCAAATCAATAATCCCCATCTGACCATTCTTGTTTCGTACTCAAACCAGATACTGTAATCAAACACTTTAACGTTGCTCTAACACCCTCCATTCTAAACCCCTGACATTCAACATTTTTCTCGAAGTATGTTGTTCAAGCCAGTACACAACTGGAGCCAAGCAGAAAACCTCACCTTTCTGCTCAGGCAGATATGTTCTCCTTTGACTTCAAGGAAGTCACAATTTATGCAAGCAATGGTATCTGTCTATTTAAACTGTTATCTAACCCAGTAACTACATGTTTCTAAACACCAACTATTCCTTAGGGCAGAAGGCAGTTGCCTTGTATTTTGATTGTCTCCAATACCCTCTTTATGTATTTATTTTTTTCTCTCCAGAGAATCCACAGAATGTTCCCTGCTGATTCTCCAATATAGTATATTCCTGTACTTTAGCCCAAATTCACATACATCATATTTTATCACATAAGATACATTCTGTGAAGCGTTTTCTGACCTCTCAATCCTTTGTATAATATAACCATTATGTTTTGAAATGTGCTAATATGGCATCAGTACAAAATATTATAGTATCTTTTCGAGTCTATCTTTCTCATATAGCTCTGGGCCATGTCTTTTCATTTCTGGGACCTTATCACCTGGCAAAGTTCCAGACACATAGTAATTTTCCCAAGATACTTTTCTCAAGCTCTTTGGGAATTTTAAGAAAGCAGCCATAGCCAAACAGATTCTTGGGTGTCATCGTTTCTGTGGGTTTTTTTAACACATACTTTTGAGAAAAGAAATATGGTGCAGAAAAAAAAAATCATGGATTAAACTAATACCTCCTATTGAGAGTGCTTACCTTGAAAAGCCAAGCACTGACATATGACTTGCATATCAGTTCTCTCCATTTCTACAATGATCAGGGATAGTAGATTCCCACCTCCCCCGCTCCACCTCCCTGCCCAGAACTCTTTGAAAAGGATTAAGTCATACATGAGGACTAATTTTGAACTGAACCACAATGGAACAATAGTAATGACTACATTTATCCCAGCAATTTTCAGTGTTATAATGTTTCCTGATCATAGTCTTAGTGTTTTCAGAATTTGGGGGCCGTTCTATTCAGACCCACAGCTCTGTAGAGTAAAACTCATAAATGTAGCATGTAGTAGAGAATTGTTCTGAGGGAAGGGAGGTAGTAAGGCAGGATTTAAAATGAAGAAAAAGCTTGTTAACATTAACAGGGAGGGAGACAGCCATTTTTAAAAATAAATTGTCAGTGAAAAAGAGATCGGTAAATTTCAGACAGACGAGAACAGAGGAGACTAAGATTGCAGCAGTGAAGATAAACATGTATCATCTTGGCAGCCCTGTAGGTTGGGAGGGACAGCTCAGATAGCCTGAACCAAAACTAGCATTTAAAAAAGTGCATTTTGTGATTGCACTTCTTCTCTTAGAAGCCTTAAGACAGAAAAAAAAAGAAAAAAGAAATAGAGAGAGAGAGAGAAGGAGAGAGATAGACAAGGAAATGGGGATCAGTTGAAATGAAGACTTCTTCCAATGCTAATAGTAACTACAGTAAAAACAACAGATTCCGTTTTTGCCTATGATTTTTCCCATATATGCTTTTTGGAAACACAGAAAGGTTTTTGTGTTTTTTTTTTTTTCCATTTTTACAGATCCTGGAATGCAAATTAATCCTTGGGGTTCCTTCATTTTTGCCGATTTTCTATTAGTGATTAGACCTGAGGGTTAAGGCTGCAAACTTCTTGAATGGTGACTTTGGTCCTGAACAATTAAAAGGAGCACCACGATGTGGGCGCATTTAGGAAAGGAACTGCTTTGAGCTCAGTTTCAAGGGGACAAGAGAAAGACCCTGTCAGCTTCCCCATCATCTAGCCCATCGCTGTGGTAGGACAGCCAGCTTGAGACAGAACCCAGTCAAGAATAAGGGCTGGGCAATTGATTGACATATCCTCCCTGTTGTACTTGCTAACAACCTAAGAACAGCAGTTGGAGGTTGTCTCATCTATTGCACACCTGGAAAACATTTGATTCTAACATGATTTCCCAGTTCAGTGATTAGTGAGTGAATTTTCAGAATTAAACGGACCTAGAAATAGAAGCCACAAGTTGGGTCAGGTTGGTAGAAGTTGAAATGATCAAGTGGCAGGAAAGGTTTGCTTCAGGAGAATAGGCAGGAAAATAGGATGGCCGTGTTGGGGGGATTTCTTGAGCACATGTTTTGCCTTCCACTGCATATTCCCTGCCTACCATATACAGCAAAAACCAGGTTGAATGAGACACCTCAAATGGGAATCATGGATTTGCCATGACTTCTGACCTTGGCCAATTTTTTAACTTCTGAATAATAAAAATGTGTCCACTAGTACTTTCCTAACAGAGTTGTGAGGACTGAATAAGATGGTGTATGCAGTATGCCCAGGACAGAGCCTGGCATATATGGAGCCATCCACCCATGCTGTTTTCTTCCTTCTCTTCATTTTCCCCCATTTTTATAAAGTTATGTAGAATTAATCTTGAATCTACTTGTGAGTTTGGTTCAAGTTCCCAGAGCTTTTAAGTCAGGGATCAAGAAATCCTGGGGGGCCAGGATCTTTTCCCTTGCCACCATTTGCATTGCAGGGCTTGATCCTTTCAGTCTATCTCCCAGTGCAGTATGTTTCCAAAGTAGGTTGTTTATTTCCTTCTCTGGGTTTTCATTAGAGCCAGAAGAAAAGGCCCTTAATTTGTGGAAGCATCTGTGAAATGAAGGCCAGGCATGTGACTTCTACAGGCGGTGGCTCCTCCTTGAGTGAACCAACTTAGCTTTAAGCAGAGTTATCATGTGTGTCATTTGGTGCCATTACTATGCCCAAGATGAATATGAGATATCAACCTCAGTTTGTGAAGTGCAGACACTGATGGATGACAAAGATTAATTCAATTACAATTAGGACAAAACAAACATGTTTTTGAAATGGAACACATAGTGGGAAGGGAGAGGGGAAACTTCTATCCTGTTGTACTGATAGGTTTCCTTTTCTAAATGAGCATGGCAGCAGACAGGTTATACAGAAATGCCTCTGGCAGTAGAGATGACAGAGACATTAGCAGCATTTGGGAAAGAAAACAAATTGGCATCATCAAAGTACAGCATGCACCTTGTAAATTTATTCCTTTATTCTTTCTTTTACAACTTGCATAGCATACATATGTATCTGCAATAGCTGCTGAGTGCAGCAATAGTAACATATGGCATCTTCAAAACCGCATATAGGTGTATAGTTCAGTGCACTAATTATGGCATTAAGAATTGCCTTTTAAAGTAGAGAGTTTGCCATGGTGAAAATCAATAAAGAGAAGAGGTAGTATGAATTTTAGAGTGACTCTGACCTGGGCTCAAATTCTGCCTCTACTTCACAGTAAGTGTGTCTTTTCCAAGTTTCAATTTCCTCATTGGAAATGAGAGTATTAATATCTACCATGAAATATAGTTACCCTTAAAGAACTCTAGTGAACACTGGAAGTCTTGTTTGCTCCTAGTTACTTGCTACTCTCTTTATAGACTGAGATGGGATCCTGATCATCCTTCCCTAAGCCCACCAGGGAATTCAGTACCCCTTAATAAGAGAAGTTTTCCAGAACTACTCTGAATTATAAATACCTCTTGATCTTGCCATCTCCCCCAACTAGACTAGGAATTTTTTGAGAGAAGGACCCAATCTATCTTTCCTATAAATATAAATCAGTGCATAAATACCTTAAGTAAACTGTCAAAAATGAGGGACCTCTCACTCCCGATCAAACATTACCAATTCCCTGACATTCCGTTATAAGAGATAACTGACATATTATCTTCCAAATCACTTCTCCAGTGAGCCGTCAGGGAGAATCATCACCAGTATAACTTTAGCTGACCTTCATGCTTAATTCACCCTCAGATAGATGGACCTAATATGAAATAGGTTATCATGTTTATTTCGAATATAGAAACAAGATTAGAATCCCGAACTGGAGAGTTCCAGAATTTTCATAAATAACTGCTTTTTTCCCAAAATTATGTTAGTCATATTTACATATAAATATTAGTATACCTTTATGCATAAAATATCTATATAAAGGCAAGTGTGATGTATTGAGATTAGAAAAAGACAAATAATTTTTCATTTTAAAATTTTTCTCCAAAGACCTATAGAAAACTAGATCCATAAACATAAAATGTGGGAAAAGAATCCAAAAGGAGTTATACACTCTGAGGCAGGGAATAAACAAGTGACCAGATGGCTGTTAGCAAAATTTGACTCGGGCCTGAAGGCAAAGGTCACTGAAAAATTTCAAGCTTATAAAGACATTAAAAGATTGTATATGTGTGTATGTATATATACATATACATTAAATATATGTGTATGTATATACAATATATAGATTATATGCATAGATTTTAATGCTAATCTATATTATGTTTATAATATATATGATATAATGTGTGTCTGAATACACAGACACACACATACACACATATACACATATGGTAGGGTTCTAAAATTTGTAACCAGGCAGTTATCGTCCCAGGAGATCATATTCCATTCATGACACAAATCTCTTCCCTAGTAACAACAGTACAGTATATAAAAGTAGACAGTGGGAACAGAGGTGCTTTTTTTCAATGAAATTACATTTTTTCCTAGCTTAGATTATTTTCAAAGGGCTGACGAAGATGTGTTCTTAGGAAAACAAAAGAGGATAAACCAAAAAAAGATCATAAAATTTCAGGACAAAAAATGCTGCTCAAAATAGCTTTTCTCACCAAACTCTGCACCACTTAGCGGTGTTTTGTCCCACATGACTAGTAGTTTTCCACTCTCGGCCTCCCCTACATCTTAGAGAATTCAGAGGCTAAGAGGACAGTGTGCAAAGGTTGTTCTTTTCCCTGCTGACTGCCCTTTTGGTGGCCCCCTGTATCAGTACCCACTGTGCCGAGAATGAATGGCACCAATTACATTGTGCATCCCATTTTTTTCTTCTTAGACTTGTGTTGTTCAGATGCACTGAACCCCTAAAATGTCATGAGGTAAAAGCTACTCTCCTGACCTGTAAAAATAAATGTTACTCTCTAAGATACTGGGGAAGAGTTGTGCCCAGGAGAATGTGCTGCCCTCCCTCCCTGCAGTGCATGTATCACTGTGATGCTCACAAAGTAACGATGCTTTCTCTTCCTAAAGAAGAATATGTGAAGCAGTCATTTTACTCACAACACGGTCAGAGAACAAAGCACTCTGAAACCAAATGAGGAAATTGGGGTGTGAAGATAATGATTTTGGAATATATCTAGAAATATGTTAACCAGTCAAGATAGCATTTATTTTAAAGTGTGGCATTATAATTGGTATGGGAATTTTTTCTGAGTATTTTTTGTCACTTTCTGAGAGATCTATTATGATATGTAGTGCTGAAGGGAACATGTTGACATGTCTGAGAGCTAAAACAAATGTGAAGGATGAAGGTGAAAATAGCCGGCTGTGAAGAAAGCATTAAAAAGCGCTGGGTGGCACTCAACGTTTTACATCTAGAATTCAGAGGTTTGTAAGGAGAAGGCAATAACGTGGCACTGGTAGCCAACTTTCCTGAGAAGGAATTAAGAAAGACACACCGTTTGCTACTACAGACTAAGCGATCTACACATGTGTGCTCCTCCAGTGCCGATAGGGATACACATGAGAAAGATGCAGCTGCACCTCCCTTTGCATAGTGCATTCCTGAAAAGCTCTGTGCAAATCAAATCCCCTCATAAAACCAGAAATGATTCATCTTTTCTGACTGATCTTCAATAGGAATGGCTCTTCACATTTAACCTTTAAGATCCTCTGTCTGAACCACAGGGGCTTCAACTTCCTTTCTGATGCTCGTGATTCCTAAATATTAGTTCTTAATGAAGTTTTCACCAAGCTGTGGTGAAATCAGAAAAGCAAAGAAAAAGAAGCCAATTTTTGGAAGAAAAAATTATTCAAATTACATGGCTCTGTTTTATTCTGAGATTATGTTTTTCCTTCCTGTTTGATATTTAAAACACAAGACTTTTTAATGAAATAGTGCTGATAATAGATGTTCATTTTAGTGTGTTGCTTACAATTTTACTAGTTTGTGAAATTTAAAACTACTGGGGTCACAGTATACAACCACCCAAACCATCTCAATTTGTCATCAAAAGTTGATGCATTTTTTAAACACTTAAATAAATGTAAAACTTTCTTTATAAAGACAATATGCCATGCCTCATCTTGTAAGCCATAGAGGTGTCTTCTAGCATTCCTGGTTTTCAGCCGGGGATACTACATATTCCTTTTCCTTTTAGCAAACTCATCAGACTGGTGATATGAACAATAATAAGATCTGTACACTTGAAACATAGTAATTCCACCATATAGAAGTTCACATTTTATAGGTTTTATTAGTCAATGCTCTTAGCAACAAGAAACAGAATTAAGTATTCCCTACCCTTTAAGATTGTTTATGAAAATTAAGTAAATAATGCATGTAAAACACCTAGTCAAGATGAAAAATGCTTTGCGATACTACTTCCCTGAAGAGTTATTTGGTGGTGAAAAATGTTGGTTATCTTAGTACAGCCATACAGATTGCAAGCAAAACTATAGTAGACTTCTAAAAAAACAATGTATGGGGTAGCTTTGTACTCTGATTTGCTGTGCTGAGTCTGAGCTGGCAGAGCTCTGACACAGGCTGTTGAGTGCTTTTGTTCTCAATCATTCCCATTTCCCCAGCTCCCCACCAAAGGAGAGATCCTATTCAACACCCTATACCATAATGCACATTTTAGTTGGAATGGCAGATATTAATCAGTCACTGAAATATATCATTGTAAACACTGACAAATACCATGGCAGGAAAAGTGCATGGTAAAATAGGAATGTGTTACCAAGGGCCCTGGTGTGGGCCAGCAATTTCCCTGAGGAAGTGTCATTTGAACTCAGATTAATAGGACAATGATAAGTTAATGAATTATTCCTTGTGAGGGAAATGGTCGGGATCGGGAGCCAGGAGGGAGTAGGGTGAATTAAAGTGAGTTAGAATATGGAGGACAGTGTCATGGCAAAGAAAAAGGCATTGTCTCCAGCAATATGGTGGGACAAACTGATCTGAACAGACCCCGCTCACCCAAAAAATATATAAATGCCCAACATTTAATAAAAGGTGATTTTAACTATATTACCAATTTCAAAAGGAAGCAAAAGAAATTTCCATAAGTCAGAATGAAAGAGAAAAAGGAAAGCTAGGGTGGTTAAGTCTTACACTGCAGGGATCCATCAGGGTTACAGACTAGATGTTGACCATCTGGGTGGGAGCTAATGTTCTAAAGCTCATGTACAGACAAGACACATGCCCGTGGGCTGCGTGAGGTGTGAGATAGGACCACACTGTCTGCAGGAGGCCCAGGGGCTCAATGTTTTCTCATCCTCAAAGATTTGACATATACCCACTCACTGATCTATAGAAGTATCTATCAAACTTTCCACTTTATTTTTCCATGTGGAAAAATAAAAACTGCAGACCTGCTCCAGGTCAAGATGTGAGATAGCTGTGAACGCTACCTAAGCGATGTGGAAATATTAAGCAAAGAAAGGAAAACAAGAAGTTCTTCAGTGGACAATAGACAACCCTGAGGCTTCCAGCAGAAGAATACTCCATCACGCTGTGTAAGAAAATATTAACAATCTAGGGTGTATGAATACCTCAAAATTTTTTTAAAATTAAAATTACACTGAAGATGAATTCCCAGTTAAAAATGAAAAGTTGTATCATAAAATAAACCACCATGGGGGAAAGTCAGAAGAAACAGCTTTTCCATGAAGTGAAAGAAGCTTAAGTTTCAAGGCTCCTTAGTTGCATAAACCTCTTCAAAGTTTGTGGGAGAAGCCTTGGTAATATGTTCTCATGACTATATTTGTCTTCATAAAATTTTAAAGTAAGATTTCTTGGGAACTCCCTGGTGGTCCAGTGGTTGGGATTCCACAGTCCCACTGCAGGGGGCACAGGTTTGATCCCTGGTTGGAGTACTAAGATCCTGCAAGCAGCGTGGCCAAAAAAATAAAATAAAAATAAAGTATGCTTTCTTAAGGACAATCAATTTATACTCTTGTCTATTTTCACTTCAGTTTCTCTGTCATCACAGTTCTTCTTGTATTGAATGGTGGTAGAATGACCTGAATACTTTTTGTATTCACCTAAGAGAAGCTTACATTTACTGGGATATCCTCATGTGGTTCCCAGTCACTTTCTTGTCTAGGTAAGTTATTACTAACTGACTCAATGTAAGAATGGTTTCCAGACATACTCCTATAGCCCACTGGACCAACTCACTTCTTGTTGTGACTTTAAGGTGCTAGAACAGAGCTTGTATTGCAGAGTTTGTCTTTCTGTGCAAGCAGGCACCACAGGTATGTGGGTAGCAGAAGAGAAAAGGGGGTTGTGGAGCAAGGTGTTAACAATTGACAAGACTGAGTTCATTGTACTCTTCTTGCAACATATTCTAGGAAATAAAAATACAAACTTAGGAAAAGATACAAACTTGGGAAATACAGAATGAAAAAAGAAAAACATATAATTTGTTGTTTATCATTTTTTAAAAATTTTCACTTTTATATCTAAATTTGTATTAGTAATTTTGTATTTTTAACTTATAGAAGGCCTTAAAAATTATACAAATGTCAAGTCCCACCAAACCTAGATCAACCACTGGTCAGAGCAAATAAAAAGATTTTAAAGCCAAAGGAATAGAAATAACCCTCTACATACTCAAGAAAAAAAGAATAATTTGAAGGATATAAAATAGGCATGTTTAACATGATTAAAGATATTTTTAAGAAAATTAAATTTTAAAGAGAAAATATACTATATGAAAAGCTGTAAGATATGTTGTAAAAAAAAGCAAGCAGACATTGTGAAAATAAGAAAATATACTCATGGACATTTAAAAGCAAATGGTCAGGCATACAGACATCTTTGAATATAAAATTAATTAACAAAAAAGTAAATATTAGAATATAACACAGAAACTAACACAGAGAAATGAAGAGGTAAAAAGTTTGAACAGGATATAAAGATACATATATCATTGAATGAAAGGTCAAAATATGTATTTAATAAAGTTCCATTCCAGAAGAGGATAATAAAGAAAATGAAGAGAAAGACTATTCAAAGAAGGAATAGTTAAGGATTTTTTAGAATTTTTTAGAATTGAAAATGTGTCTTCAAATTGAATTCAATGAAAAGTCAGATATATCATGCTAAAATAGCAGAAGCTTGTGAACACAGAGACTATATTAAAAATTACTAGAGAGAAAAATGGTTTATCGCCAAAATAATAAGAATTAGACTGATGGCAGACTTCTCATCAGCAATAATACATGCCACATGACAGCCAGAATAAATGAACCAATAGCATAGAATTCTATAAAGAAATCTTTAAATTGAGAGGAAATGAAGATTTTTGCAAGAAAAAAAACCTAAATTTTTTTACTCTTCACAGGTCCTTAATGAAAAACTACTCTAGTAGAAATGTGCTGCATACAAGAAATAATGATGAGCATTAGAAAACATATACATATTAATGAATCTAAATAAACACTCTATAAACTCATAATCATAATTAAAAGTTTGGGAAAGGTATAACAGAAGGTGGAAATAAATTGCTAATATATGAGGAAGAGCTTTTTACTATTTGTAAGGATAGAGATATTCATTTAGTTTTCATTAACCTAGGTAAAAATGCTAATTTTAAAAGTAAATCTTAAATAATGAGTTTAAAACTTCAAACCAAATAGAAGAAAAATTGAGGTGAGTGATTAAGAGAATTTTATTTTCCTAGTAGAAGACAGGAAAGGAGGGGACAAAAAGGAAAAAATAAATAAATAGAAAATACAAATTAAAATGACAGTAATACTTCTAAATATATCAAGAATTACAACAATAGAAATGATTGTATGTACCTATCTAAAAAATAGGGATTCTATAATTGGATGAACAAACTAAATACAATTTATAAGAAACACATACAATGTAAGAATACAGAAATGTTGACTAGCCTCTTAGATAGCCTCATCCAGCAGAGGGTAGGCAGCAAAAGCAAGGAGAACTACAGTCCTGCAGCCTGTGGAACAAAAACCACATTCACAGAAAGATAGACAAGATGAAAAGGCAGAGGGCTATGTACCAGATGAAGGAACAAAATAAAACCCCAGAAAAACAACTAAATCAAGTGGAGATAGGCAACCTTCCAGAAAAAGAATTCAGAATAATGATAGTGAAGATGATCCAGGACCTTGGAAAAAGAATGGAGGTAAAGATCAAGAAGATGCAAGAAATGTTTAACAAACACCTAGAAGAATTAAAGAACAAAAAAACAGAGATGAACAATGCAATAACTTAAAGGAAAACTACACCAGAAGGAATAAGTAGCAGAATAACTGAGGCAGAAGAATGGGAAAATGACGTGGAAGACAGAATTGTGGAATTCACTGCTGCAGAACAGAATAAAGAAAAAAGAATGAAAAGAAATGAAAACAGCTTAAGAGACCTCTGGGACAACATTAAACACAACAACATTCATATTATAGGGGTCCCAGAGGGGAAGAGAGAGAGAAAGGACCTGAGAAAATATTTGAAGAGATTATAGTCAAAAACTTCTCTAACATGGGAAAGGAAATAGCCACCCAAGTCCAGGAAGTACAGAGAGTCCCATACAGGATAAACCCAAAGAGAAACACACCAAGACACATAGTAATCAAATTGGCAAAAATTAAAAGACAAAGAAAAATTATTGAAAGCAGCAAGGGAAAAATGACAAATAACATACAAGGGAACTCCCATAAGGTTAACAGCTGATTCTGCAGAAGTAACTCTACAAGCCAGAGTGAAGTGGCATGACATATTTAAAGTGATGAAATGGGAGAAGCTACAACCAAGGTTACTCTACCCAGCAAGGATCTCATTCAGATTTGATGGAGAAATCAAAAGCTTTACAAACAAGCAAAAGCTAAGAGAATTCAGCACCAGCAAACCAGCTCTACAACAAATGCTAAAGGAAATTCTCTAAGTGGGAAACACAAGAGAAGAAAAGGACCTACAAAAACAAACCCAAAACAATTAAGAAAATGAACATAGGAACATACATCTTGGTTAATTACCTTAAACGTGAATGGATTCAATGCTTCAACCAAAAGACACAGGCTTGCTGAATGGATACAAAAACAAGACCCATATATATGCTGTCTACAAGAGACCCAATTCAGACCCAGGGACACATACAGACTGAAAGTGAGGGGATGGAAAAAGACATTCCATGAAAATGGAAATCAAAAGAAAGCTGGAGTAGTAATACTCATCTTAGATAAAATAGACTTTAAAATGAAGAATGTGCAAGAGACAAGGAAGGACACTACATAATCACCAAGGGATCAATCCAAGAAGAAGATATAACAATTATAAATATATATGCACCCAACATAGGAGCACCTCAACACATAAGGCAACTGCTAACAGCCATAAAACAGGAAATTGACAGTAACACAAAAATACTGGGGGAATTTAACACCTCATTTACAACAATGGACAAATCATCAAGGCAGGAAATTAATAAGGGAACACAAGCTTTAAATGACACAATAGACCAGATAGATTTAATTGATATTTATAGGACATTCCATCCAAAAACAGCAGGTTACACTTTCTTCTCAAGTGCACACGGAACATTTTCCAGGATAGATCACGTCCTGAGTCAGAAATCAAGCCTCAGTAAATTTAAGAAAATTGAAATCATCTCAAGTCTCTTTTCTGACCACAACGCTATGAGATTAGAAACCAATAACAGGAAAAAAAAAAAAAAAAGTAAAAAAACACAAACACATGGAGGCTAAACAATACATTACTAAATAAACAAGAGACAGTGAAGAAAGCAAAGAGGAAATCAAAAAATACCTAGAGACAAATGACAATGAAAACATGACGATTCAAAACCTATGGGATGCAGCAAAAGCAGTTCTAAGATGGAAGTTTATAACTATACAAGCCTACCTCAAGAAACAAGAAAAATCTCAAATTAACAATCTAACCTTATACCTATAGGAACTAGAGAAAGAACAAACAAAACCCAAAGTTAGCAGAAGGAGAGAAATCATAAAGATCAGAGCAGAAATAAATGAAATAGAAACAAAGAAAACAATAGCAAAGCTCAATAAAATTAAAAGCTGACTCTTTGAGAAGATAAACAAAATTGATAAACCATTAGCCAGACTCATCAAGAAAAAGAGGCAGAGGACTCAAATCAATAAAATTAGAAATGAAAAAGGAGCAGTTACAACAGACAACACAGAAATACAAAGCATCCTAAGAGGCTACTGCAAGCAACTCTGTGCCAATAAAATGGACAACTTGGAAGAAATGGACAAATTCTTAGAAAGGTATCACCTTCTAAGATTGAACTAGGAAGAAATAGAAAATATGAACAGACCAACCAGAAGTAATGAAATTGAAAATGTGATTAAAAATTGTCCAACAAACAAAATTCCAGGACCAGATGGCTTCACAGGTGAACTCTATCAAATAATTAGAGAAGAGCTAACACTCATCCTTCTCAAACTCTTCCAAAAAATTGCAAGAAAGGAACACTCCCAAACTCATTCTATGAGGCCACCATCACCCTGATACCAAAACCAGACAAAGATACTGCAAAAAAAGAAAACTACAGACCAATATCACTCATGAACATAGATGTAAAAATCCTCAACAAAATACTAGCAAATAGAATCCAACAGCACATTAAAAGGATCATACATCATGATCAAGTGTGATTTATCCCAGGGATGCACAGATTCTTCTATATACGCAAATCGATCAATGTGATATACCATATTAACAAATTGAAGAAGAAAAACCATATGATCATCTCAATAGATGCAGAAAAAAACTTTTGACAAAATTCAACACCCATTTATGATTAAAAACTCTCCAGAAAGTAAGCATAAAGGGAACCTACTGCAACATAATAAATGTCATATATGACAAACCCACAGCAAACATCATTCTCAATGGTGAAAAACTGAAAGCTTTTCCTCTAAGATCAGGAACAAGACAAGGATGTCCACTCTCACCACTCTTATTCAACATAGAGATGTAAGTCCTAGCCACAGCAATCAGAGAAGAAAAAGAAATAAAAGGAATACAAATTGGAAAAGAAGAAGTAAAACTGTCACTGTGTGCAGATGACATAATACTATACACAGAGAATTCTACAGACATCACCAGAATATTAGAGCTAATAAATGAATTTGGCAAAGTTGCAGGATACAAAATTAATGTGCAGAAATCTCTTGCATTCATATACACTATTGTTGAAAAATCTGAAATAGAAATTAAGGAAACACTCCCATTTACCACTGCAGCAAAAATCATAAAATACCTAGGAATAAACCTACCCAGGGAGACAAAAGACCTGTATGCAGAAAACTATAAGACACTGATGAAAGAAATTGAAGATGATACAAACAGATAGAGAGATATACCATGTTCTTGGCTTGGAAGAATCAATATTGTGAAAATGACTATACTACCCAAAGCAATCAATCTACAGATTCAATGCAATCCCAATCAAACTATCAGTGGCATTTTTTACAGAACTAGAACAAAAAATCTTAAAATTTGTATAGAGACAGAAAGGACCCTGAATAGCCAAAGTGGTTTTGAGGGGAAAAAACAGAGCTGGAGGAATCAGATTTCCTGACTTCAGACTATACTACAAATCTACAGTAATCAAGACAATATGGTACTGGCACAAAAACAGAAATATAGATCAATGGAACAGGATAGAAAGCCCAGAGATAAAGCCACGCACATATGGTCACCTTATCTTTGATAAAGGAGACAGGAATGTACCGTGGAGAAAGGACAGCCTCTTCAATAAGTGGTGCTGGGAAAACTGGACATGTACATGTAAAAGTATGAGATTAGATCACTCCCTAACACCATACACAAAAATAAGCTCAAAATGGATTAAAGACCTAAATGTAAGACTGGACACTGTAAATCTCTTAGAGGAAAACATAGGAAGAACAATCTTCGACATAAGTCCAGCAAGATCTTTTTTGATCCACCTCCTAGAGTAATGGAAATAAAAACAAAAATAAACAAACGGGACCTAATGAAACTTAAAAGTTTTTTCACAGCAAAGGAAACTACAAACAAGACAAAAAGACAACCTTCAGAATGTGAGAAAATATTTGCAAACGAATCAATGGACAATTAATCTCCAATATATATAAACAGCTCATGCAGCTCAATATTAAAAAAAAAAAAAACAACCCAATCCAAAAATGGGCAGAAGACCTAGACGTTTCTCCAAAGAAGACACAGAGATGGCCAAGAAGCACATGAAAGGCTGATCAACATCACTAATTATTAGAGAAATGAAAATCAAAACTACAATGAGGTATCACCTCACACCAGTTAGAATGGGCATCATCAGAAAATCTATAAACAACAAATGCTGTAGAGGGTGTGGAGAAAAGGGAAACCTCTTGCACTGTTGGTGGGAATGTAAATTGATACAGTCATTATGGAGAACAGTATGGAGCTTCCTTTAAAAACTAAAAATAGAGTTACCATATGAGCCAGCAATCCCACTACTGGGCATATACACAGAGAAAACCATAATTCAAAAAGACACATGCACCCCAATGTTCATTGCAGCACTGTGGACAATAGCCAGGTTGTGGAAGCAACCTAAATGCCCATCGTCAGACGAATGGATAAAGAACATGTGGTACATATATACAATGGAATATTACTCAGCCATAAAAAGAAACAAAATTGGGTCATTTGTAGAGACGTGGATGGATCTAAAGACTGTCATACAGAGTGAAGTAAGTCAGAAAGAGAAAAACAAATATCGTATATTAACACATATATGTGGAACCTAGAAAAATGGTACGGATGAAACAGTTTGCAGGGCAGAAATTGAGACACAGATGTAAAGAACAGACGTATGGACACCAAGGGGGGAAAGTGGCGTGGGGGAGAGGGGGGTGGTGTGACGAATTGGGAGTTTGGGATTGACATATATACACTAATATGTATAAAATGTGTAACTAATAAGAACCTGCTGTATAAAAAAATAAATAAAATAAAATTCAAAAATTCCAAAAAAAAAGAAATGTTGACAGTAAAGGGAAGAATAAAACATGAGTCAAATAATAATTGAAAGAAAGGTTACATAGTAACATATATTAAACTAATAAATAGTAAATTAACAGTATAATGGGAAAATGACAGAATGATACAGTAGTTATGACCCTGCCTCTCAATATATAAATTAAAATTTTAGCAGAATTACAAGGAAAAATTTAAATATACATTATCATAATTGGACATTTTAACACATCTTTTTCCTGAAACATCAATTTGGTCAAAAATTATTAAGAATAGAAATTTGAATAGAATAAATAATCAACATGCTTGATAGATAGGCATATACCCCTATACCTGTAATTTAGGTAATATATTTTTTTCAAAGGACAATTTACAAACATGAACAATTTTTATAAATGTTTCTTTGAAAAAATGTGTATATATGAACATATAAAATGTATTTCATTGAACTTATACTTTTGAAAATAATTGACAAACAATTCAAGAGAAAAATTAGCAAAAGATATTACCAGGCAGTTTTAAGGAGACAATGTCTCTGGTCAATAAACATGTGAAAAGTTGTTCATTCATTAGAAATGTGCAAATTTAAATAAGGTGAAATTCCCTGTCCACCAGGTTGGCAAAAATTATATTACTATTCAATTTGCTGGTGAGAAGAAAAAAGAACTGGGAAATTTATATAATATCAAAAGGGAATACTGGAGCAAACGCTTTGAAAGAAATTGTTAATATCTATAAGAGTTTAAAATATTCAATGGCCTAGTGATTCTGACTTATAAACTCTAGAAAAGTATATATATGTGTGTGTGTGTGTGTGTGTGTGTGTGTGTATGTGAAAATATATAGATATATATCTAGAAAATATATATATTCACATTGCAAATCAGAACACACACATGCATACTTATGCACATAACTGAAATAATTTCACAATATAATACATATACTTTTACATGCCTATTTGATAGAATTGTATTCTCTTCTACTCTATTCTATTCTATTCTATTCCATTCTATTCCATTCCATTCTATCCCATCCATTTTACTCTCCACTTTACTTCAATCCAATCCATCCCATCTGGTCACAAGCCATTCAGTTGATTTTAAAATACCAATTGATCATGTCCCTTAATTTGAAAATCACCCTGCTAGAAAAATTCCCACACATGCTTAGAATCGCCCAAAGGTATGTGCAATAATGAAACGTGTGATCAGTCTAAATGTTATTAAGTCAAAGAATGGATAGATAAATAATTATACAATCATACAGAGGAATTCTCTGGAGCAGCTGGACTCCTAATTTACCTGGGACAGTCCCTATTTCCTCCTATTATCTCTTTATTCCACCTGGTTGGTTCTCCCTTCCACTTTCAAATGTGTCAAAGTTTGGAATGATAAAGTCAGGGCCAGCTTCATGGGCATGTTACCAGAACAGTCACCGAAGATGTCACTTTCAGATGGGCTGCATTCTTGGAGTTTAATGCTGTGCAGTGACTGTCTTGAAATTCTTAATTATATTATCCTTGAATTAGTATTTTCAAAATGAAGTTGAGGTAACAATGGAATATGTGTGGGGTAGAGAGGTTTGGAGACTTGGATCCTATATGGTCCTACCTCATGCCCCCTCCTCACCTTCCTGGGTATAACTTGGCTCCCTGTTTCTCTACCTGCTGGTGTCATGGGTCCCACCTGGCCCTCTACTCTCTGCTACTGTTCATTTTTAAAAAAAATTTATACAATTTTTAAAGGTTATACTCCATTTTCAGTTATTACACAATATTGGCTATATTCTCCATGTTGTACAATACATCCTTGATCCTATCATATACCCAATAGTTTGCACCTCCCACTCCCTCACCCCTATATTGCCCACCCTCCTCACTAGTAACTCTATATCTGGGAGTTTGCTTCTTTTTGTTGTTGTTGTAGTCATTAGTTTGCTGTATTTTTTAGATTCCACTTATAAGTGTGTAAGTGATATCATATAGTATTTGTTTTTGTCTGACTTGTTTCACTTAGCATAATGCCCTCCAAGTCCACCCATGTTGCTGCAAATGGCAAAATTTTGTTTGTTTTATGGTTGAGTGGTATTCCATTATATATATATATTTATCACATCTTCTTTATCCATTCATCTGTTGATAAACACTTAGGTTGCTTCCATATCTTGGCAATTATAAATAATGCCATTGTGAACATTGGGGTTCATGTATCTATTTGAATTAGTGTTTCTGTTTTTTTCAGATACATTCCCAAGAGTGGAATTGCTGCGTCATATGGTAGTTCTATTTTCTGTTTTTGAGAAATCTCCATATTGTTTTCCACAGTAGCTGCACCAATTTACATTCCCACCAACAGTGTACAAGGGTTCCCTTTTCTCCACTTTCTTGGCAACATTTGTTATTTGTGTTCTTTTTGAAGATAGCCATTCTGACATGTGTGAGGTGATAGCTCACTGTGGTTTTGATTTGCATTTCCCTGATGATTAGCTATGCTGAGCATTTTTTTATGTGCCTGTTGGCCATCTGAAGATGCTCAGCCTGCCACTGTCCATTAACTGCTGCCACACTCTGTCCGAGGTCCAGGGATGATTGGGGTCAGCTGAGTGCTCTGTGATGTTCTGGGCTGGGATATGGCACAGCACAACTCCTGAGCTTCTTGTCCAACCCTGGTCCATGTAGGAGCACAGAGGCTGAAATCCTGTAGGAGTTGCCTGTCGGCTGTGGGTTGCGGCATCAGGCCTATGAGAAGGAGAGATGCCTGAGAAGGGAAATAACTCCATTCCTGAAGAAAAACAGCATTAAATAGCAAATATAATACACCATGGCAGATAAGAAAAAAATGTAGAAGAAAGACCAATTTTACATTTTAGCATCCTTTATGGCCCCTCCCCTCTTTTTTTCCCCGCTTTTTGAATAAGGTCCCAACAGATTGTGTAACTAGGCCTGGGTAAATTATATGATCACCTTAATAATATTTTATTCTTTCACAGATCAGTGAGAAGCCATTAAACTGTTTTCATCAAGGAATGGTATGATCAGATTTACATCCTAGAAGGTTGACCCTATAACTTCTGTTCCTGCTGTGAGTTCTAGTGTCTGTCAACCTCACCTGAATGCTGTGTGCTAATATAATCACGCTTAAGCATTGGTTTTCAATTATTATGTACATATTGTAATCATATTATAAACCTGAATCACTAGAAGTCAAAAAAGGAAAGAAAAAGAGCAATCTTCTGCCACTTGTCCTGTCTTCTTCCTAATCTGTGTCCACCCCCCTCAGGTGTTTCTCTCCACCTCTGATTGTCATCCATTTGAGCCCTTCTTGTGTGGGTGAAGGATCCTTTTGCAGCACTGCATGTGGCACACTTAGTGTACATTCAGATGATTACTTTTGTTGATTAGTTTTGTCAACTCCTCTCATCCTTTCAGCAAATTTAGTTGGATCACCTTGAGGGTACTTCAGTTTTAATTTAAATACATTTTTTAACTTGCTTGTACCCTTTGACAGCAGCTATCTTTCAATTTGCTCCATGAGATATTCTGCATGTTTATTCTCCCTTTTTTTCCCCCTAAGATATATTGAGTTCAAAAAGAAAATCATAAAATAGGACTGAAAGGTGGCTTCCCAAGGTTATTATATGCCTTCCCTCTTCAGAAGGACTGCAAGGAAACCACCTCTGAGGAAGGAAGCCTTATACTATTTCCAGAGATTTCTGGAAAAAGGCAAATTCACAGGCTCCCTCCATACTCCTTTCAGGGTTAAGAGGCCTGTCAGGGAATTTTTCTTATATCTAAACTAAATCTAGCTTAATGTTCCGTTTAGGGCAGGCAAAGTACACAGTGTTCATTTAATAGTCGAACTAAGGCTTTCTTTCTGCTCTGACATGCCCCAAGGTGTTTTAGGACAGTGGTTGGATATGTCAGAGAGAAAATAGGTTTTATGTTATTTGGTCTGAATTTCCATTAGGTTCCTATTTGTCTGGACAAACAGGCAGGAGTGCCCATCTTTAAATAATGAGCTCAGAGTTACCTGGGGAATTACTTACCAATGAGTGTTACCTTCAGGATGAGAAAAAATAGCTAATAAAATCATTCCTGAGGGTTATAAAACCTCAGTGTGTAGTATGTGCAGCTTCAGCCTGGATAAATCATGCCTCTCTAATCTATTTGGAAATGTTGAAAGAGTTAACAAAATAGTGAAGTGTAGAGAAATAGTAGGTATTAAATATTTAGACATTCAAAAGGCTTTTGATCAGGCACCTACCCAGAGACATTTAGGATCAATTTCAGCCTTATGTAGGGCCCAAGAGGTGAGAAGTAAACTTTTTTCTTATAAAAACTTGGAGTTAAAAAAGAAATGGATAACAATGAAAATGAAAAGTAGAAATAAATGATGCTATTAGCCTGAAGGAAGGTTAACAAGAAGGTAACCCAGGGAATGGTACTGGAACCGGATTTCTTACATATGTTAATGTCAATCAATCTGGAAAGCCTTCTGAATAATGAGGTTGCAAAATATATGGGTAACAGTGAACTATTAGCTTAATCAGGAATAGGGAACAATTTGAGGAACTCCAGAAGAACCCAACAAAAAATAGGTAGTAAAATATCTTTTTTCAGATAAAATTGAGCCAAGACAAGAGAATGGCACTTCATGTTATAAAGAATAACTTAAGCTACTGATGCACTCTGGTGGATTTTGAATTAACTATAACCTTTCAGGAGAAAGGTCTAACAGTCATTATGAATATCTCAGTAAACGTATCTGCTCACAGCAGAAAAACTAGGAAAAGTCTACAGGAGTGCAAGTGAAATGATTAGATGCATGCGAGAAATGATGGAAAAGGCCAGGATTATTTCATTTGGCAAGGAGAGAAAGAGGAAATTTGCTAGAAGAGGGTAAAAAGTGAAATGTTAAAAGAAAAAGTCTAGTTGAGTACTCTTCCTTACTCTTTCTTGTAATACTAAGCATTCAAGTGAACTTAGATAACACAAAATCTAAATGAGAAGGAGGGAGGATGCTTATGTAATTCATAGTTAACAGTAACAGCTCCCTGCATGGAATGTCATTGAGCCAGATACCAACTACTGAGCAAGGTATCACCTGGGTTACACATTCACAGGGGTGAGCTGAGATTAAACTTTCTCCATGAGATCCTATTAGAGACTGTGTGCGAATATGTATTCTAAGTGGCTTTTCAGTTGCTCTCATATTTGAATTAATTTATGTCTGTCTCTCTCATTAGGCTATGTATTCCTAGAAAGCAGGGATTTTTGTCTTACACACCCGTGTGTCCTTCCCCCTTTCCCCTTTTGTGTCTAGTAATATGTTTTCCTTCTGCGGGGCACTCAGTAGGTACTTACGTGTGGCTTGGGGGAGTGGGAGGGTTGAACAAAGGAAACAATGATTTTCTTCCTAGAGTCTACCTTGCCCACACCACTCCCACCAAATGTCTATTTAACTCCAACTACACCCATCCAGCAGCAATGAAACTTGAAGAGAAGACCTCAGAGAAAGGAAGGGAAGCAGGGAAGAAGGGTTGGGAGGTTTTAATCATTATTAACAAACTATCGTGTACCAGGAACTTTGCTATGTATATTGTCGTGTCTTTTTATCAATACCTTAAAAAGCAGTTATTTTAGGGACTAGTCACCATTGTTTGGCAGAGGAAATGTGGTTTCTAAATTCCTTCCCTGCTCTGCCCCTGGTCCACTCCCGAGAATACAAAAGGGCTCAAGGAGCTGAGCTTTACTGTATTTCTTGGAAGCTCTCTACCTGAGAAAAACATAATATAGAACCAATAGGATGTATAACACAGAATATGTATATATACAAAGTAGAATATATATATATATATACATATGTGTGTGTGTACATGTATATATATATATATAGAGAGAGAGAGAGAGAGAGACAGAGACAGAGAATGAGAGCGAGACAGAGAGAGAGAGAGAGAGAGAGAGAGAGGGAAAGATTTTAAGGAACTGGAACATGTGACTGTGGAGGCGGCTGGAGAGGAGACCCAGGAAAGAGTTGCAGTTTGAATCCAAAGACCATCTGCTGGCAGAATTCCCTCTTCCTCCAGGGCAGTCAGTCTTGTTTGTTTTTTTTTTTTTTTTCTAGTAAGGCTTTTTGGATGCACCCACCCACATTTTGGAGAGTAGTCTGCTTTACTCAAAGACTACTGATTTAAATGTTGGTCTCATCTGAAAAAAGAATACCTTCACAGAAACACCTAGAATAATGTTTAACCAAATATTTGTTTAAGTTGACACACAAAATTGCCCATCACAGTATGGCTATCATACCCAGTCATTGGTGGGGAGCAGCTGACAGGAGGTGTGGCCCGGGCGTGAAGGCAGTAAGGGATAGAGACAGTGCAGCGGCAGCTGGGGCCTCCGTCAGTTATGGTCTCGGCAGCAGATCTGAGCAGCGTCACACGCACTAAAGCAGTGATCAAGGCAGCACCAGAAGAGCTGTCTAGTATGTAACTGTAAGCAGGTGCCACTGATTTGAACAAAAGCAACAGACAGGCGAATGAGACCAAGAGAGCACGTCTGAGACGAGAGCCAAACAAGTAGCCACGAATGAGGCAAAACGCTGGAGCCGAAAGGAGAGTAGAAAATCAAGGAGTGGCAGGATGAACAAAAACCATTGTAAAACAGGCATCATGCAAGGTGTTTCAAATGTAGAGTTTCGTCTACTCTCTAAAATGTAATTAAGCATAAATTAGTATCATTGTGAAAAGAAGACACTGAAGCTCAGAGAGACTATGTAACTTGGACAAATTCATCTGGCTATCAGTAAAGAAGCCAGATTTAGAATTTCTCTTCCTGATCTTAAATCTCATCTCTTTCTACTCTATGATACTAACTTTCTTATCTGTCTCAGGACCATGAAAACTAACTATTGAATGAAGAACCAGGGAAGGGGCAGCAGAGGCAAAGCATCTTTGGTATGAAGCAAACCATCTGCCTCTGCTGAAAAGCATCTTAATATATTTCCTACTGAGGCAACTTCCAGTCCCCAGCAGAAGTCCAGGCTCCGGTCTACATGTGAAAGCAAGAAAGTAGTAGATTCAGTCAGGGGAAGCAGTGGGTATGAGGGCAGAGGCATGAGCTGATCCCAACACATCTTTGTGAAATGGGAATGAACTATCAGAAACAGAAGGCAGTTTTCCTTTGAAAGTCTGTCACATTCACAGTGAGCGTGATAAAAGACTTTGCTTCCTTGCCTTTTAGGTGACTTCAATATGGCCAGACTTTTAAATCTAATACTGTACTGAATTTTGTATTGAATGTGGTGGTGCAATATTGAACTATAAAAGAAGGGGCTGGAACAGTACTTTTCAAATACTTGCTGCTCATAATCTCTCTGCTTTTTTCCACTTACAGGTATGATCTTATCTATTGATATTTTCTGTCTGAAAGGGCCCTCTGTCTATTCTATCAGGTTGCCCTATTTTTCATTGCGTAATAGGCTGCATTTTGAAAATGAACAGCCCAAACAACTTCGATATTTGCTATTACAGTGCTGTTCTTTTGAAGAAATTCTTCACTTGGCATTTGCACTTTAATCAGACTTCAGGCTGCTGCGACAGCAGCGTCCTTCCGTTGCCAGACCCTACCACAACACAGGCACTGGCTCCTTTGTACATCTCAATGATTTCTGTCATCCTTCACGCCTTGAGTGTCCCTCCTCTATCCTGAGCTGGTAAGGCGCAGCTGGAGGCTTTCTTCTGACCTCTTTCCAGCCATGCCCTTTGCTACCACTCTGCAGAAATCAGCAGACACACTGGGTGGCTGCCTTTATTCTTCTCCTTGTTCTCCTCTCCATGTCCACTTGAAGTGCTCCTGTATCACATGTGCAGGTCCTCATGGGCACTAAATCTAAAGTGAACATGACAGAAGGAGCTATTGGGCGGCCAAGAATCTGTGAAAAGCTATTTGTGTTCCCAGAGCAGGTGCTGGAGAGTCAGCCCCCTTGTGTAAACACCAAGCACTGAGATGGTGGTATTTTAGCTGCATTTTGGAGAATTGCTAAATGAAACTAGTCTGGGGACAGAATGTAATTGTACAGCTATGAGGAGCATCAACAAGCTACAGTCCAAGTTATAAAAGAAACAAAGGGAATGATATTGTGCGTTGAGTGTCTCCTTGGCTGTGATGGTTGATGACACAGACCGAGGCTCCCAGCACCCTGAATACTTAAGGACGATGCTGGCAAAATGAGCACTCAGTCAGTGCGTATTTAATGGAAGTAAATTTAAAAGCAAGGGAAACTGTAGTTCTTAAGCTACTTGTGCAGGACGTATTGTAGAGTTTTGGATGGTTGGGTGAAAATTAAGAACCCTCCCTGCAGAGACATGCACATACAAAAACTTATATTATTTTAAGTGGTCCTGTTACCCACCTGAGTTGCTGTCATGATCCTCATTTGAGATTTTCACATACTCGAGATTCTAAAGTAAAAAAAAAAATCAGAAGAAGAACAATGGAGTATCAACAACCAGGGTTACATCCTCTGTGGCAAAAGGTTGATCATCTCACATTTAGATACAACCCCGACATTTACTGTTTATGTGCAAACATTTCTTAACCTCCCTAAAGTTCATCTGCTAAATAAGGATGAAGCATGATTTTTCTTCTCTGTGCTGTTGTGGCATTTAACGTGATAATTTATGTGAAATAGTTTATGCAACCTTTCCAGAGAGCATAGTATCAATGTTATTATTATTGAGGAAATCTAAGCTGGTTAGTTTATTTTTTTGTTTGCTTGTTTCTTCCTTTTCTTCTTCCTTTTCTTCTTCTCCTTTTTCTTCTGCTTCTTGCTTGATATTTGGTAAAGAAATAAAATGTTGTTAGTATTTTAGTGGTTGTTCTGTATGCATGAAGTGTCACCAGCAGCAAAAATACTCAGATGTCCCATTAACATCTAGGGGGTTGTAGGAGTATGTGTTCCTTAGGTCACATTGTTTGAACAAAAAGCTTGGCGTCAGAGCTTTCAAGACTGAGATTTGAATACTGCTTCCATTTATTTTAGGAAGGTGACACAAACTCTTGTACAACTGTACTTTCTAAAGTTTACCCATTTGGAAAGTGGGGGTAATAACCTAACAGGATTATTTGCGAATTCAAGAGACACTGTACTTAATAAGTTGAAAATTGTAAAGCACTCTGCAAGAATTAGCGACCATTAGAAAATAAAGATGAGGGACTGCTAGCCCCACTGTGCCTTCACTGCCTGGATACTGTGAGGCTGAAATGAGCATTTATTTTGTCTGCTCACCCCTCTAATGGAGTCTGAATTGCTCTTCAGATTCCACATTGACCACCACATGTGGGAATGAGAACTCTTACATTCTCTTCTGTCAGGCACAGTGACTGGTCTGGGTTGGGTCAATCAGAGACTTTGCCTAAAATTTTCCAAGTTATAATTTATGCAACAGGAGCTTTTCTTCTCAAGAAGCCAAGCTAGAAAACTGTTAGTCTGGAGCTTCAAGTGGCCATAGTTCAGCCTCAGGTGGAAAGCTGTTTTGAGAGAATGAAGCTAACATACAGCAAGAAGCATGGAGAATAGGACACAGAGAATCCGGAAGTGATTTAAACCCTAAAGTCTCAGAAGTTGCCCCAACCCCTGCTTTCTCAAGGCTTGGTTGTTCTAATGTTTCTTTAATTCTGTAATATGTTCCCCTTATCTCATTTTCTAAAGGTTCTTTGAGGTGGGTTTCTATCACTGGTACACAGTAAAATGCTGACTTACACAGATCCTGCAGGTGCCTTTAGAGAAGGGAGGGGGGACAACTGTCAAAATGATGTCTCCACACACCTAAAGAAAAAAAAAAAAAATCCCTCAATCCCCACTGTGGTCCTAGCCCAACCAAATTCAAGTTTTGTTGCCCATGAAAGCAATATGATTGGTATCATTTGCCTAAGAAGCCAAGAAGATGTTTCTCCACAATTTACAGAATAACCTGTTCCTAAGTCCAGAGCTTGTGTGGGAAAGCCCTGGGCTCCTTGCACATTCACTGTGCCACTTGAAGCCAGAATATCTTTAAGAAGGCCAGCGGAGGGAAATGACATGAATAGAGCAATTTGGATTGACTGGAGAGCAGACAAGTGCAAGTAAGAGACAACAGCAGGAAAGAAAAGATTTCTGAGCAAGAGTAGCCTGCTACTGTAGGCTGCTCTTTTAGCTCATGGAACCCAATAATACTTTTCCCCAAGTTTCATATTTCCTGCCAGTTGAGTCCTATAATTACATGTGTAGGGAGGTCTGAATTACTTTGCTTGTCAAAGAGGAGTGTCGTTTATAAGCCAAAAGCTAACATACTACTTGGTCCTCAAGTCAAGAGAAGATGGATCTATCTGAATAGAAATAAGGGAATACCTAAAAACTCACAGTTAATGCCAAGATAATCTGGAATTTTTAATTTCTCCAAAATCTGGTCATAATGTTTTATTTATCATAAGGCCTCACAAGAATTAATCCTGTCACACTTTAAAATTTGAACTGTGACAAAGAAATATTTCAGCTAAAAAACATCCATCTTGAAAACCAAAACAGTAATGTAAACCTACTACAGAATGTGTCACCCTTAAAACACAACAGATACAGAGACTAGGAATAAATATAAAAATGGGCTTGATAATTTTCCCTAAAGCTTGGGAACTTTCTCAACATACCACAGAGTATACTACTATTTTATTTCTCAGGGCTATTTAGTAAAAATCTTCTATAAGAATTCCTAAAAGTGGTGGTCTTTCATCTCCTCCATCAGTATCCACTCCTGATGCCTACCCTCTTCTGTTGATACTTTTTTGTTAACAATTGTATTTGCGTTTTCTATATTTGATATTTCAGAACTTTCTCCATGCTTTATAAGGAAGTTGCCTAGTCTAAGGGTTTTTGTTTGTTTGTTTCTGTCTCTAGGTATTTAAAATATCAGTTTGTTATGTTAGTCCCTTCTTAGTTTCAAGGATGTCTGAAATTAAGTACATTTGTAGAAATGGTTGTTAACTCCTTACTGTTGAACTCATTTTTTCTAGGTACTATTGAATATATGTCTGGAATTAATCTTTAAGGTAATTAATTTTATCATTTGCACATGTCACACCTCATATCCTCACATACTCATTTAAAAAAAACTTATATTTTAATACTTAATTTTTAACTTTATTTTATAGAAAGTTATTTTTTCCTTTAATTAATTCAAAGGAAACATTTTCTAATTTTCTACTAATATTTATATATACACTTTCCTGGTAACCCTATTCTACTAAACATAGATTTATAAATGTCAGAACAAACAACTCCTTATATGTGTCATTTAATAGATTTTTATTTTCTACTTCAATTTTCCCTAGATCCACTCAATTTTCTTTAAACAATTAGATATTAAACTTTATCCTTCAAACTATATTGATCTAAATGTGATTCATGTTGTCAATTGAGTTTTTAAAAATGTATCAGCCTGTATTCACACATAATTCAAGACGTGTGTAGTTTCCTAGTCTTCTGCCCTTTTGCCCTGCATAATGTATAGTCAATCCATAAGTACACGTAGCATATGTCAGAGTGAATTATTGAACTAAAAATTTAATATATGATCTGAAGAAAATATGACATTTTCACAGAAGGCAAACCATGAATCTCTTTGGGACAATTTAATTTGACTCCTATACTCTTATTTCAAGTATTTTTTCAAAGCATGCTGTTCTATATCTTTTACTTATAAATATATATTATTTGGCAGTTAATAAAAGTAAAAGTATTATATAAATGTTAAAGAAGGCCTTCATTTTTCTGCAGAAACTTTAAAATGTACTGGTGTGCAAATGTATGACAACTAGTAGAGTGCTTATATTGGCTAGTATTTGATTTGCTTTGATGTTTTCCAAATCTTTCTCCCACAATATACTTTTTTTTTATATCAATAATACACAAGCACATATCTAAATTAAAATAAAATGGAAGCATGTAAGAAAAAAGTGAATATTCCCTTTTATTCATTATGGCCCCATCTCACACATGTACACACTTGTACACACACACCATTATACTGTGTTTAGTAGTTTGATTTTTTTGTTGTGGTTTGTTTAGATTCCACCTATAAGTGATACCATACACTACTTGTCTATCTCTCTTATTTCAGTTAATGTAATACCCTCCAGGTTCATTCATGTTGTCACAAAAGGCAGAATCTCCTTTTTTAATAGCTGAATAATATTCCATTGTGTATGTGTCTGTGTGTGTGTATTACACTTGCTCTATCCATTCATCCATTGATGGACAGTTAAATTTTTTATATGTCTTGGCTATTGTAAATAATGCAGCAGTGAACATGGGAGAGCAACTATTACTTTGAGATACTGATTTAGTTTCCTTCAGATATACAACCAGAAGTGGGACTGCTAGATCATATGGTAGTTTGATTTTAAAATTTTTGAGAGACTTCCATATTGTTTTCCATCATAGCTATACCAATTTACATTACACTAACAGTCCACAAAGGTTTTCTTTTCTCTACATCCTTACCAGCACTATCTCTTGTCATTTTGTTAGTAGCCATCCTAACAGGTGTGATGTGATATCTCATTGTGGTTTAAATTTGAATTTCCTTGATTATTAATGATATTGAGAACCTTTTTGTGAATCTGTTGGCCATTTGTATATCTTCTATGGTAAAATGTCCAGTCAGTTCCCTTTACATTTTTTAATCTGGTTATTTGGGTTTTTGCTATTGAGTTGTGAGCTTCTTATATATTTTAGTTATTAATCACTCATCAGATATATGGTTTGTAAATATTTTCTTCATTCCATAGATTGCCTTTTCATTGTGTTGGTTGTTTCTTTTGCTGTGCAGAAGCTTTTTAGTTTGATGTAGTCTCACTTGCTTTTGTTGTTGTTGCTTATGCTTTTGGTGTCATATCCAAAAAATCATGGCCAAGATCAATGTCATGGAGTTTTTTCCATACGTTTTCTTCTAGAAGCTTTATAGTTTCGTGTTCTACATTTAAGTCTTTAATCTTTTTCAAGTTAAATTTTGTGAGTGGTGTAAGATAAGCATACAATTTTATTATTTTACATGTGGATACCTCAGCACCATTTTCCAAGCTATCTATAGAAGAGACTATCCTTTCCTCAGAGTGTTTTCTTAGCTACCTTGTCAAATATTAGTTGACCATATATGTGTGAGTTTATTTCTGGCCTCCCTATTCTGTTCCATTAGTCAATATATGTCTTCTTTTTAATCCTTTTTATTTCTGTGGCATATCTGTTGTAATATCTCTTCTTCTATTTCTGACATATTTGGGGCTTCTCTGTTTTGTTATCTTAATTAGTTTACCTAAAGTTTTTTCAATTCTGTTTATCTTTTCTAGCTCTTAGTTTTGTTGATCTTTTCTATTGTGTTTCTAGTCTATTTCATTTATTTCTGGTCTGATCTTGCTATTTCCTTTCTTCTGCTACCTTTGGACTTTGTTCGTTTTTTATTTACTTGAGGTATAAAGTTAAGATATTTGAGATCTTTTTTTTCTTAATGTAGGCATTTATCACTATAAATTTCCCTCCTAGACCTGCTTTTGCTACCTCCCAAAAGTTTCAGTATGTTGCATTTCCATTTTCATTTATCTCAAGATAATTTTTGATGTCCCTTTTTATTTCTTATTTGATGCACTGACTGTTCAAGAATGTGTTTTTAATTTCTACATATTTTTGAATTTTCTAGATTTCTTCTATTATTGATTTCTAGTTTCACACCATTGTGGTTGTAAAAACTACTTAACATGAATTCAAACTTCTTAAACTTGTTAAAACGAGTTTTAACAAGATTTTTTTGTGTGACATACCATATGATCTATCCTGAAGAATGCTGCAGTGCACTGGAAAAGATGTATATTCTGCTGCTGTTGGATGGAATGTTCTAAATATGTCTATTAAGTCCAATGGTCTAAAGTTTTGTTTTAGTCTAATATTTCCTTGTTGATTTTCTGTCTGATGATCTATTCATTGTTGAAAGTAGAGTACAGAAGTCCCCAACTATAATTACATTGCTGTCTATTTCTGCCTTCACATCCATTAATATTTGCTTAATATAGTTAGGTGCTCTTATGTTGGATGTGTATATATATATACACATATATTTATTCATTTATAATAGTTATATCCTCTTGGTAGATTGACATCTTTGTTTTTTGTCTCCTGTTACAGTTTTTGACTTAAAATCTATTGTGTTTGATGCACAAATATAGCTACTCCTGCTCTCTTTTGGTTTCTATTTTCTGGGAATATATTTTTTCCATTCTTTCACTTTCAGTCTATGTGTGTCCTTAAAGCGGAAGTGAGTCTCTTGTAGGCAGCATATAAATGGGTGTTGCTTTTATCCATTCATCCAGTCTATGCCTTTTGATTGGGGGACTTAATTCATTTAAATTAATTTAAATTAATTATTGATAGGTAAGGACTTGCTATTGCTATCTTGTAAATTGTTTCCTGGTTTTGTTTTGTTTTGTAATTTTGTGTGCCTTTCTTCCTCTTTTACTGTCTTCCTTTGTGATTTGATGATTTTTCATGGTGTGGAGGGTTCTGTGCCTGAGACACAGAGGAACATGGAACAGACACAGAGCCAGGGTCTGGAACACAGGCACATATGGAGAAGCTGTGGCTCTGGGTCTGAAGCATGAACAGGATTGGGGGGAGCTGACAGCCCTCATCCCAGCAGCTTTTTCTGGGGTTGGGGGTCTCAGTAGCATCTACCTTCCCAGAGTTCTGTGTTAGTGATGAGTGTTGGTTTCCTCAATGAAAAAGGTTGCTGCTGTCCTCTATAGAACCAGCCATTGGGGTCTACACTGACAAATGCTACAATGTCCTCTGCTGTGAAAGCTGTGGAAATTCTGTGGTGGTCATGGGGATTACTGAGATCTTCAGTGGAAAGGGTTGCCAGGGTCCTCTACAGAGCAAGCCACTAGGGACCATGATGGCGCCCACCATGTTGCTGATTCAAACAGTCCCCACTCTTCTTTGTTCTTAGCTGTTTCCAGATATTTCCACTGAGCTGATCTCCCTAGCAATCATTTCTGTGCAGTTATTCCTCTTTTTTTGCTCCACTGTTCTGCTATGGGTTTTTAATTAGACTCTGGGGCCTTCCCAGGGTTATTTTCAGTCATACATAACTGCTTAATTATTGTCTTCATTGGGGGAGGAAGGCTAGTATCTCCTACTCACCATCTTGCCAACACCACCACTAAAATTTGTTGTTTTAAACCATCAAGTTTGTGGCAGCAAATAGAAAATAAATGCAAATTGTTTAGTAAATATGAGTGATGGAGACTCATCAGTCCAGGGAGACTATCCTGGATTATCTAGGTGGGCACAATCTAAACACATAAATCCTTAAAAGCAGAGAACCTTTTCTAGCTATGGTCAGAGAGGAAGATATGAATACAGAAGAATGATCAGTGAAATGCAATAGCGTTCGTTTTAAAGGTGGAGGAAGTGGGCTATAAGCCAAGGATTATGTATTCCCTGTAGAAGCTGGAAACTGTAAGGAAATGGATTCTCCCCTGGAGTCCCTAGAAAGGAACACAATACTGCTGACATCTTGATTTTTAGCTTGCTGCAATATCCACATATTTCACAATAATCAAAAGAGATTACAGGCATATTACACCAATGTAAGAGTGAGGAGTCTAAGCATGCCCAGACCAACACACCTCCTATGTCAAAGACTGAGGTTGGCCTAAGGCTGACAAACTTATGGAGGTTTTATCCCCACCCTTCTCCCCACCTCAAACAATCAAATATCCAAGTTTTTTAAAAAGTCTGATGGACACTTTTCTTATGGTATCTTATTTTTATTTATTTTATTTTTTTCTAGCCATGCCACACAGCTTGCAGGATCTTAGTTCTCCAACCAGAGATCGAACCTGGTCCCCCAACTGAGAGCAACGAGTCCTAACCACTGGACTGCAAGGGAATTTCCTTCCTATGGTATCTTAGAAAAATCATTACATGATCTAAAAAGTGGTGCAATATCATTTGTTCATTCAACAAATGTTTATTGACCTTTACTAGCTGTCAAGTACCATAGTAATCACTGTAGATACAACTATGAATATAACAGTGACTGCTCTCAAGAAACTCTTCAGATTGAGTAAGAGGTTGGTAAATAAATAGAAAGTTTCATTATGGAAGGAAGGGGGTATCATAAGAAGGATAATCTCATGGAGCAATGAGATAAAACAGAAGGGGCTCCTAGCCCAGGTTTTGACGAGAAATTCTTTCCTAAAAAATTGTAGGAACATTAAGAAATAGTAAGAATGATACTTCCAAGCTTAGAAATGAATGATGAGTAAAATTATATTTAGAGAAGAATAAGCCCTAATATTTTATTTTTTTTCTGGTCAAAGCAGAGAATAAAAAGAAAACAGCAAAAAGAAAAAAAAAGTAATAAGGGGACAGTTTTTGCAGAATTCTATAAGCCACACTTAGGAATATGGAGACCACATATGTATTTTAAGAGGAGGAGTAACATAATTATATATGCATTTTAAAAAATATTTCACAGAGAATTGATTAATGCAGGATGTAACAAGAAATCAAAATACCAGTTAAGAATTCAGCAAGGTAGCAGGACACATACAGAAATCGGTTGCATGTCTTTACACTAACAACAAAATATGAGAAAGAGAAAGTGAAACAACAATCCCTTTTAAAATTACGTCAAAGAAACCTCAAACAGTTAACAATAAACCTGACCAAGGAGGTGAAAGACTTATATGCTGAGAACTATAAAACTCTGATAAAGGAAATTGAAGATGATTTAAAGAAATGGAAAGATATCCCATACTCTTGGCTTACAAGAATTAATATTGTTAAAATGGCCATACTACCCAAAGCAATCTACAGATTTAATAAAATTCCTATCAAATTACCCATGAAATTTTTCACAGAACTGGAACAGATAATCCTGAAATTTATATGGAACCATAAAAGACACAGAATTGCTAAAGTAATCCTGAGGAAAAAGAACAAAGCTGGAGGCATAACCCTCCCAGACTTCAGACAATACTGAAGTCACAGTATTCAAAACCGTATGGTGTTGGCACAAAAATAGACATATGGATAAATGGAACAGAATAGTGAGCCCAGAAATAAACCCACACACTTATGGTCAATTAACCTTCAACAAAGGAGGCAAGAATATACAGTGGAGAAAATAATTTCTTCAATAAGTGGCGTTAGGAAAACTGGACATCCGTATGTAAATGAAAGAAGTTAGAACACTCCCTCACACCATACACAAAAATAAACTCAAAATGGCTTAAAGACTTAAATATAAGACACGACACCATAAAACTCCTAGAATAGAACATAGGCAAAGCATCTCTGACGTAAGTTGTAACAATGTTTTCTTAGGTCAGTTTCCCAACACAAAGAAATAAAAGCAAAAATAAACAAATGGGACCTAATTAAACTTATAAGCATTTGCACAGGAAAGGAAACAATAAAGAAAATAAAAAGACGACCTATGGACTGAAATAAAATATTTGCAAATGATGCAACTGACAAGGTCTTAATTTCCAAAATATATGAACAGTTCATACAACTCAACAACAAAAAATCAAACAACTCAATCAAAAAAATGGGCAGAAGACCTAAATAGACATTTTTCCAAAGAAGACATACAGTTGGCCAACAGGCACATGAAAAGATGCTCAACATTGCTAATTATTAGAGAAATGCAAATCAAAACTACAATGAGGTATCACCTCACACCAGTCAGAATGGAAATCATTAAAAAGTCTACAAATGATAAATTCTTGAGAGGATGTGGAGAAAAAGGAACCCTCCTACACTATTGGTGGGAATGTAAATTGGTGCAGCCACTATGGCAAACAGCATGGAGGTTTCTCAAAAAACTAAAAATAGAGCTAACATATGATCCAGTAATGCTACTCCTGGACATATATCCAGAGAAAACTCTAATTTGAAAAGATACATGCACCCCAATATTCATAGCAGCACTATTTACAATAGCTAAGATATGGAAGCAACCTAAATGTCCATGGACAGGTAGATAAATGGATAAAGAAGATATATATATATATATATAGCGAGAGAGAGAGAGATAATGGAATACTACTCAGCCATAAAAAAGAATTAAATAATGCCTCTTGCAGCAATATGGATGGACCTAGATATTATCATGCTAAGTGAAGTAAGTCAGTTAGAGAAAGATAAATACCAACTGATGTCACTTATATGTGGAATCTGATATGTGAAATATGATACAAATGAACTTATTTACAAAACAGAAACAGACTCATAGATGTAGAAAACAGACTTATGATTACCAATGGGGAATGGCAGTAGGGGAGGGATAAATTAGGAGTTTGGGGTTAGCAGATACAAACTACTATATATAAAACAGATAAACAATGAGGTCCTACTGTATAGCACAGGGAACTATATTCAATATCTTGTAATAAACCATAATGAAAAAGAATATAAACATAACTGAATATAAAAAAGAATATATATATATATATATAACTGAATCACTTTGCTGTACACCAAAAACTAACACATTTTAAATCAACTATAATTCAATAATTTTTTTTAAATAAAGAATACCAGTTAAGATATATTGCAATAATATTTGGAAGAGATAATGACATGACCTTGCAAAATTACAGAGATAAAAAGAGATGAATAATTTTGAAAGATATTCAAAAGTTATAATGATAGCACTTGGTGATTATTTTGGTTACCTATAAGCAAACTATCCCAAAATTTAGTGGTATAAAACAATAGTAAAAATTATTTTTATTACTCATACATTTATGGGTCAAGAATTCATCCATTTTTAAGAAGAGACTGACCATTTTTGCTACAGATGGTGTCAACTGGGATGGCTTAACCAGGGTCAGAAAGTTCATGATACTCTTATTCAGTGTCTGAGGTCATGGTGCTGGCTGTTGGCTGGGAACCTGGTTCTCCTGCCTGTGACCTCTCTACATCTCTGTACATGGTCTCTGATCACTCAATAATCCAGCTCAAGCTTCTTTACACTGTGGTGTGCTTCAAAGAGAATAAAAATGGAAGATGTGGGCCCTTTTAAGGTCTAAGCTGAGAAGTCTCACAGTGCCACTTCTACCACATTCTCTTCATCAGACAGGTTGCAGAGTTGACTAAAATTCAGGGAAGGGGAAGTAGACTTCAACCCCTTGATAGACAAATGGCAAAGTCACATTTTAAAAGGGCATGTGAGTGGGAAATTGAGGGGAATCAAGACATCAAAGGCATTACTTGATTAAATGAAGGGATGAAGTTATCATTAGTGGTATGGAGAAAGTAACAGGAGGAAGACCAATTTGAGGGGAACACAACACGCTAGATTTTTGAGTATATAGGTATACAGATGTATATAGGTATCTAAGCGATACCCAAGATAAGATTATAAATCAAATAATTGTATTACTATTTTTTGATGTTCTAAGTACTTTAGAAATTGTTAACTAATTGTCATGACAACACTATGAAAAGAAGGTATTGCTATTGCTTTTATTATCCTCATTTTGCCCATGGAGGTCAAGTTACATGCCCAAGTTCACACAGCTATTAAGGGACAGAAGCAGATTAAAGCCCAAGTTGTCTGGCTCCACATTTCTTAGCTGAACTACTTTTCTTTGCTAATTTTCAGTTAGATAGATAAACTTGTTTTTCTAGAGCTCAAGAAAAATATTAGATGATTTGGATACTTATAATATTTCAATGTTTAAATCAGAAATGAGTGAAATTAAAATTAAAAAAAATTAACCTAGGGAAATATATATAGGGCTGAAGGATATAACCCTTTTCTTATTATCTTATATGTTTTCAGACATAATAGCAGGAACGATATGAACCTCTGATCTTACGGCAGAAGTATTCATACAACACACATATTCTGGTGAGCTATTTAATTGTCCCTGGGAGTAAATAGACAGTAATTAAGTGAAAATGCTATTCTGTCTCAATGTTGTGAAGTTTTAAGTTATTGCAGATGCAAAGTCCAGAGATGCCAGTTATAAGATATTTTTGGCTAACTTTTGTCCTTTAGTGTGCCATTTACACAATAGTGTGTGTTCAAAGAGCTTACTGTCTTTTAAACTCCTGTGATATTGTGATATAATAAAAAACATATATTTGGTTTTGTCCCTGGTTCCTGCACAGAGTTCCTAAAATCCTTGGAATTTCTTAGAGGGGTAAGAGAAGCATCTTTTGTTATTCATAATAAGCCCCTTTCAATCATACCTGAGTTTATGCTAATAAGGTAAACCATGGGTGATGGAAGCCGGTTGCCAGTGAGCCAACCAACTTTTAGCTCCAGCCCCAGACCTCCAGGGAGGGAAAAGGAGCAGAAGATTAAGCTCAATTATAATGGGCAATAATGTAATCAACTATGCCTATATAATGGAACTTCCATAAAACTCTAAACAGTGGGGTTCTTAGAGTTTCTGATTGCTCAACACATAGAGGTGCTGGGAGCATGACAGATCCAGAGAGAGCATGGAAGCTTCACACCCCCTCCTCCACACCTTGCCCTATGCATCTCTTCCATCTGGCTGTTTCTGAGTTGTATCTTTTCATAATAAACTGGTAACCTGGTAATAAACTGTTTTCCTGAGATGTCTAGCCTTTCTAGCAAAAGATCAAACCTGATGAGAGGTTCGTGGGAACCCCCAATTGATAGCTCACTAGTCAGAAGTACAGGTGACAACCTGACACTTGCGATTAGCGTTTGTAGTGGGGGTCGGGGACTGTTTTGTGGGACTGAGCCATTAACCTGTAAGGTCTGCACTAACTCTGGGCAGTTAGTGTCAGAACTGAGTTAAACTGTGGCACACCCAGTGTGTGTCCACTGAGAATTGGAAAACTGCTTGGTGTGGAAAAATCCATACTCCTGGTGGCAGAAGTGAAGAGAATGCAGAGAAAAAGAGGGTAGTTTAACTCCACACAACATGACAGAACATTCTGGGAACAATGACTGCTATCAGATGTCCCTGAGTATTGATTGCTAAGGCATTTTCAAAGTGCAGAAATCTTTGCTTTTAGTTTAAATTTGGCTCATTCCTGGAAACCTGACTTTGATTCCAATCCAAAATTCCCCTGTTACTTGTATAGTACATTCCCATAAAGAGGATGGGGGTGAACTTTATCAAAAAAATTTTTACTGGCTTAGACCAGGGAAAAATACCCAGTGAACCTATCAATTTGTTCTTTTTGAAAATGAATTCATTTGTGTTGCAAACAACATGTTTTTGTAATATATCCATGTCAATAGTTATGGATGTAACTCATTATTTTAAATTACTGTGGCTTATTACATAATTCTTCTCTTGTATTTCACACATGTATACTGAATTTATTGACCGTTTATTTCTCAGAAAATTTCATGAAATTATGAACTTTGATCACTGGTGTTTCTCTCATTGCATAGCATAGTGCTTGCTATTCTACTGGCAAATAGTAGAATACTGATTGAAGTTTGCTCTTACATTTACCTTGAAATGAGATTTGTGTATATATTTGAAAATCTGATTATTCGATGGCCTCCTCTTGCTTCTACTAAAGTTTGTAGAGTAATTCAGAGAAGATATTGATGAGGTTTTGTCGATTTAGATCTTTGGTCTTAACTTAGTGGGACTTTTGAGAGCCTTATTAGTATCATATACTGTTGGGCAACTAGTAAGTTATGGCAAGCTGTCTGAAAATGCATGCTGAATGCAGGAGAGCTCCTGCCCAGCGGGCAGGCCTGACTGGCATGACATGCTACTTCTGCTTTCTCTCCAAACTTCAATTTTATAAATATGACAGTGGGAGGTGATAATACTTCACCTCCAGGATTAAAATGAAATAACTCATGTAGAGCCGTTATGTAGTGTATGGTACACCCTGTGAATACAATGAACATTGGCGGTTATACAGATTACAAACTGTTAAGAGTCTCTACACTCTAGAATGCTGAGCAGTGCTATATATAAACGTCTTCTGTGGGATAATCTCATTATGCTTTTTTGGAGAGACTTTAGAAACTCACTTTTACAATCACAAACAATACTCACTCTGCCCTTCCTATAAAGAATAAGAGTACAAGGAGGAGAGGCATTAGATTTAGTCAGACCAGAGTCCAAATACTGCTAACTGGTTAGTTGGCTACTTGGGCTAAGCTATTTCACTTCCCTGAACCTCAGTTTTTCATCTGCCAATCGCAGGTTCTATCAGGGAGTGTCAGACTTCCTTGGCAGTCTAACATCATGACCTTCCCTGCCCCCAGCCTATGAAGGAGGGGCCCTGATAAGAAAGCAAAGACAAAATAAAAATCACAAAGCACACACTGTGAGAAGGGTGGGGTAAGTTCTTATGAGATAATTAAAGTTATTTTAATAGATCTGGACAACATCTTTCCTTCCACCTGTATATTTGTTGCACCTTATGTGGCAAAGTCAGCAGGGAGTATTTGGGATCCCTCTCCACCCATGTATCAAAAATAGGAACTAGATAGAAGCTAAATAAAGAATACATGGAGCAGAATCTTCAAGAACCTTATTCGGCTCAGCACCCATAAAGGCAGTATGCCGAGCACAGATATGGGGCAGATAGATGAGCTATAGGTAAAATGTGTGTCTCTGCTTATGGTAAACTTTGCCCATAGAGCCTTTGGGAACCAAGTAATAGTATACAGTTGGTGGCTGGATCAAGACTTGGGGTCCAAGTCTTCACCATTAAATTTTCCAGAGACCTCATATTGGTACCAACATCACAGAGATGTTACAGGGTCTAAGTGGAATGACATATAGAAAGGATTTTGCTTATCCTCTTCTTCCTACAAGTTTTCACTCTTAAGGATTTTGATAGGAGCAAATTCTAAGTAAAATGTTAAAATAAGCTGTGTTGTATTTGGCATTCTTCTTTCTACTTCTCCATCACCTGATATGTCATCTCTCTGTCCATTTTTGCAGATTCTTTGTCTAGCTAATCACAGGAGTTGGGTTTCTCCTTTGTTTCACCTTTGTAAATATGAGACTTTACCCAGCCTATGAGTAATCATGGATCTCAGCACCCTCAAGCCAATAATATTTAGCAATGTTCTTACTATCCAACCAACTAATCATCATGCCTTATCCAAAAACTTACCCTATGCAATTATGATTGAGTATAGACTCTTTAAGAAAGAATTTACTTCATCAGTCACTCACTCAGAACTAGCTATTATGAAAAACAAGCATCTATTAATAAGATGCTTTTTCACAGCTATTTCATTTTAAGGGAGGACTACTGAAGATTAAACAGGATTCCAAGCAATTAATTTCTATGTGGAATTTCAAGTATGGGAGCAATAAAAGTGTCTAGGTTATAGAAATCACTCAAGATATAATTGCTGACTGATTGAATGAATGGAAAGATGAATGCATGAATGAGAGGTATTTTGTAAAGGGATGTCTTAATAGAATTTCTTAAACAATTGGACAATGTACCCCTGGACTTGATTGCTATTTCAGAAACCGAAAACCTTCACCTACCTTCTACCTATACTTGTTTCCAAGAATGCTCATGGGAGATCTGGCAGTGCAACACATCCCAGGGTGGTAAAGGAGAATGAGTCACTGACCTTAGGTGATACCTGGAATGTGACCTGCAGACTGGAGTACACCTACCTTTTAAAATGTTTATTCTTACAAAGATCCTGAGCATTTATGGCTTTAAGGCAGGAATTCTCTCAGGCTTAAGACTTAAATTAAAGCCATACAGAGTCAGCTTCAATAAGGGCCTCTGTTCCTCAAATTTTTTGACTACCACTTAGAAAGATAGCACTGTACTGGGAGGTTACTCTTTTTGATCAGTCTCAACATTTTTCCAGCTATTCTCAACTCCCCTTCAAAAGATTCTCCCACTAGAATTACATGAATATTGTGCACCTAAGGTGAATACAATGTTTGGAACAACAAATTATTGATTTCCCATTGTGTAACTTCCATTTATTTTAAACCAAAATGCAAGAAAGGGAAAGAGTTGGTAAGAGAGGACACTGATCTAACGCTTTCCAGTGATTCTTAAAAATTTCACACATTTCCAGTGTTGAATTCTGTTGAAAGATACTTATTTCAGTCACATTTTGGCTTTATACATCTCTTCAAAATCTGGTTTTAAAAAAAGAAATCTAAAACCTTTCTTAAAGCTTAGTTCCTCTAGCTCAGAGTGATTCTAAAATTGATATGGAGAACATTAAACCTTAGCTGTTTGCCCAATGCAGTGTAATTCATCATAGTTGGTTTAATTCTTAGGACTTACTCCAAAATAGCCTCTAAAAGTATTGGCTGCTCCATAAATGCATGAAAAAGGCAGCTCTCTACCACCTCCAGCAACATGTACTTTGCTTTTGCAATCCTGTTATTATTCCAGCCTAAGAGTAATTTCAAATCCTCTTGAGCAATGTTCTACCATTTGTATATTCTATTATCTTGCTAAACATTTCCTAAACTGCTTTTCTCTTCATCCCCAAAGGTCAGAAGCATTTTACCAAGATATTTTTCTCAGTTAACATTATTTTATAAAACTACAGTAAATACATTTAACCATTGGCTGTTTTGTTGTCTTTGTCTCTGTCTCATTTACTTGAGCAATTGTTGAAGACTTTGGCATTTGATTCCTTTAGATCAGGAGGTTTATGGGGTATTTTTCTCAGGTTTTATCATTTTTATCACCTAACAGTTAAGTTAATCACTCTCCTCATTATCAACTTCTAGATAATTTTTTATCCATCCATTTGTTAATTCTCTCATTTAAAGTCTCAATAATGCAAAAAACAACAAAAACAAACATAAAAAACCTTACCTTGTGCTACCAGACTATTCTAAGCACTATATATATATATATATATATATATATATATATATATATCATTGCATCTACATTTCACAATAACTTTATAAGGTTGGTTCTACTATCCTCATTTTACTGATAGAACTGAGGCTCAGAGAAATTGGTTTAACTTACCCAAATTTACACAGATAAATAGTACAAGCAGAATTGCAACAACTAAGTTTTGCTTTCAAATCCTGAGTTTTAGCCACTATACTATTCTATATTTATCAATGAATCACTATTTTGAGACATGGTCCTAGCTGGAAGGAGAGAAAAATGAATTAAAAAAAAAAAAAAACAAAAACTTCCTTCACAAAGCTTTCAGTAGATAGCAATAGAAGAAAAAAAAATCTATATACACCAAAAACTGTAATACCTGGTATAAATATGACACAAATTTGGGAAAGATAAAACCCCTTCAAATGGAGGTTGAAAAGTTCCTGATGATTGAGGATGGTAGGTCAAATGAAACTTTTCATAAAAAAGGAGAAAGAAAAGATACGGTAAATTTATTGGTTCACATAACTGCACTGTCCAAGAGTAGATCTGATGTCCAATAAGCTTGATTGTGTGTTTAAATGGTGTGACTAAACCTCACTTTTTTTCTCCTTCTACTTCTTAGACTTATGTCTTCAGTATTGGTCCCATTCCCCTTTATGGTTCCAAAGCTTTGAGGCAACATACTTCCTGGTTTATGCCCAGGAAGAGAAAATCTGCTTCCTCAATAACTCACTCAAAATGTGTGGAATTTATATTGGTCATGATAAGCCTGACTTGAGTCATCTATCTCCTAAATCAATCATTGTTGCCCAAGGGAGAAGGTATGCTAATTGGCTTAATTTAATTAGGGATTACCTCTGGGTTTTGGATGGGGTCAGCTGGAGGCACAAAGCACACAGTATGAAAAACCAGGATATTATCAGAAAAGGGAAGAAAGTAATGTCCATCACTAAGGATTTGCAACTTAAGATATCATGGTTCGTGTATGTTTTGTACTAAACAGAAAAAATTATATTTAATAATTTAAAATTTTGAAATGGTACTCTCAAAACCCATTTACTGATATGTTTTCCACTGAGTTGATATGAATTGATTTTTTATAAATTAACAATCCACCATCATGAAAATATGCCTTATTTTCTTCTGAGCTTTTCTTGTCTTGTTATTCCCCTCAAGGGAACTATGTTCCCTAGCTAAAGAGCACAGCTTAAACTCATTCTCAGGATGCCTTTCCTGACTACAGTGTCCTATCATGCTGCCTTTGCCAAATTCTGATACTATTCTCTGCAGTTCACTCACATTTAGTATCACTGCTTGTAGTTATTTGTCTTTGTGTATATGGGTTGTCTCTTCAATCTGACGAAAATCTTCCTGAAGTCTGTACCTGACAATCCAGGCTAGTTGTGTATTAAAAATAAAGGACAATTATAATTAAAGTTACAAACACTGTTCATTGTTGGTAATGCTTCTCAACTTGGTCAAGTGGCAGAAGACCTAGAAAGGCCTTGAAGTAATTATATTGCAAAATGAGAAAAAATGTATATCTGATTTTATGCAACTAGAAATATTATTGTATGATACATTAGCTATCATCCTAGAATTTATCAGATGATAATAAAAGGCAACAAAGATATAAAAAAAAAAACTTTTGAGAGGGAAAATACAAAAATTTATTAGTGTATACGTATTGATGTTTTTCTGTTATATTTTGCCTTGCTTTGTTCTTCGGTGAAGTGGGGGAAATATAAGCCTTTTAAAATATTAGTGATATAAGTCCTTGATCACCTCACAAGGCCTTGGAGTTCTATGGGGCCACAGTGTGGAACCCTCCGTCACAGTAGCAAAATGTTTATTCTTACATCAACCTGTGAGATAGGTAATGACTACATGTGTTATTAATTACAATGGAGTTCAGACTGCCTCAGTTACACTATTAAGAGCATGGTCTCAAAATCTCAAATCAGGGAGACCTTCAAGATGGCAGAGGAGTAAGATGTGGAGATCACCTTCCTCCCCAAAAATATATCAGAAATACATCTACATGTGGAACAACTCTTACAGAGCACCTACTGAATGATGGCAGAAGACCTCAGACTTCCCAAAAGGTAAGAAACTCCCACGTACCTGGGTAGGGCAAAAGAAAAAAGAAAAAAACAGAGACAAAAGAATAGAGATGGGACCTGCACTTCTGGGAGGGAGCTGTGAAGAAGGAAAAGTTTCCACACGCTAGGAAGCCCTGTCACTGGTGGGGACGGGGGGTGGGCGGGGTGGAAGCTTCAGAGCCACGGAAGAGAGCACAGCAACAGGGGTGTGGAGGGCAAAGCGGAGATATTCCTGCAGAGGATCAGTTCCAACCAGCACTCACCAGCCTGAGAGGCTTCTCTGTTAGCCCGCTGGGGCAGGTGGGGGCTGGGAGCTGAGGCTCCGGCTTCGGAGGTCAGATCCCAGGAAGAGGACTGGGGTTGGCTACATGAACCCAGCCTGAAGGGGACTAGTGCGCCACAACTAGCCGGAAGGGAGTCCGGGAAAAAGTCTGGAGCTGCCTAAGAGGCAAGAGACTGTTGTTTCAAGGTGTACGAGGAGAGGGGATTCAGAGCACCGCCTAAACAAGCTCTAGAGACCGGCGTGAGCCGCCGCTATCAGTGCAGACATCAGAGACCGGCATGAAACACTAAGGCTGCTGCTGCAGCCCCCAAGAAGCCTGTGTACAAGCACAGGTCACTATCCACACTGGGATATCCACACTATACCTCCTGGGAGCCTGTGCAGCCCGCCACTGTCAGGATTCCATGATCTAGGGACAACTTCACAGGGAGAACACACAGCATGCCTCAGGCTGCTGTAACGTCACTCTGGCCTCTGCAGCCGCAGGCTCTCCCCTCTTTCTGTACCCCTCCCTCCCCCAGCCTGAGTGAGCCAGAGCCCTCTAATCAGCTGCTACTTTAACCCTGACCTTTCTGAGCTAAGAACAGACACCTTCAGGTGACCTACATGCAGAGGCAGGCCCAAATCCAAAGCTGAACCTCAGGAGCTGTGCAAACAGAGAAGAGAAAGGGAAATTTCTCCCAGCAGCCTCAGGAGCAGCGGATTAAATGTCCACAATCAACTTGATGTACCCTGCATCTGTGGAATGCCTAAATAGACAACGAATCATCCCAAAATTGAGGTGGTGGGCTTTGAGAGCAACTGTAGACTTGGGGTTTGCTTTCTGCATCTAATTTGTTTCTGGTCTTATGTTTGTCTTAGTTTAGTATTTAGAGTTTATTATCATTGGTAGATTTGTTTATTGATTTGGTTGCTCTCTTCCTTTTTTTATATATTTAGATATATATATTTTTTCCTTTTTCTCTTTTTGTGAGTATGTAGGTGTATGCTTCTTTGTGTGATTTTCTCTGTATAGCTTTACTTTTACCATTTGTCCTAGGGTCCTGTCTGTCTGTTTCTTTCTTTCTTTTTTTTTTTTTAAGTATAGTTTTTAGTGCTTCTTATCATTGGTGGATTTGTTTTTTTGTTTGGTTGCTCTCTTCTTTCTTTCTTATCTTTTATTTCTTTTTTATTACTTTTTAATTTTAATAACTTTATTTTATTTATTTTTCCTTCTTACTTTCTTTCTTTTGCTCTTACTTTCTCTCTTTCTTTCTTTCTCCTTTTTGTTCTGAGCCATGGGGCTGACAGGTCTTCATGCTCCGGCCGGGTGCCAAGCCTGTGTCTCTGAGGTAGGAGAGCCTAGTGCAGGACTTTGGTCCACCAGAGACCTCCCAATTCCATGTAATATCAAACAGCAAAAGCTCTCCTAGAGCTCTCCATCTCAATGCTAAGACCCAGCTCCACTCGATGACCAGAAAGCTACAGTGCTGGACACCCTATGCCAAGCAACTAGCAAGACAGGAACACAACCCCACCCATTAGCAGAGATGCTGCCTAAGATCGTAATAAGGTCACAGACACCCCAAAACACACTACTGGATGCAGTCAGTCCTGCCCACCAGAAAGACAAGATCCAGCCTCATCTACCAGAACACAGGGACCAGTCCCCTCCACCAGGAAGCCTACACAGCCCACTGAAATACCCTTACCACTGGGGGCAGACACCGAAAACAATGGGAACTACAAACCTGAGGCCTGTGAAAAGGAGACCCCAAACACAGTAAGTTAAGCAAAATGAGAAGACAGAGAAACACACAGCAGATGAAGGAGCAAGGTAAAAACCCACCAGACCTAACAAATGAAGAGGAAATAGGTAGTCTACCTGTAAAAGAATTCAGAGTAATAATAGTAAAGATGATTCAAAATCTTGGCAATAGAACGGAGAATATACAACAAACGTTCAACAAGGACCTAGAAGAACTAAAGAGCAAACAAAAAATGATGAATAACACAATAAATGAAATTAAAAATCTCTAGACTGAATCAATAGAAGAATAACCGAGGCAGAAGAATGGATAAGTGATATGAAAGATAAAAGAGTGGAAATAAGTACCACAGAGCAGAATAAAGAAAAAAGAATGAAAAGAATTGAGGACAGTCTCATAAACCTCTGGGACATTAAACACACCAACATTTGAATTATGGGGGTCCCAGAAGAAGAAGGGAAAAAGAAAGGAAATGAGAAAATATTTGAAGAGCTTATAGTTGAAAACTTCCCTAATATGGGAAAGGAAATAATTAATCAAGTCCAGGAAGCACAGAGAGTCCCATACGGGATAAGTCCAAGGAGAAACCTAGCAAGACACATATTAATCAAATTATCAAAAATTAAATACAAAGAACAAATATTAAAAGCAGCAAGGGAAAAAAAAACAACATACAAGGGAATCCCCATAAGGTTAACAGCTGATCTTTCAGCAGAAATTCTGCAAGCCAGAAGGGAGTGGTAGGACATATTTAAAGTGATTAAAGGGAAAAAAACAATAACCAAGATTACTCTACCCAGGAAGGATCTCATTCAAATTCGATGGAGAAATTACAAGCTTTACAGACAAGCAAAAGCTAAGAGAATTCAGCACCACCAAACCAGCTTTACAACAAATGCTAAAGGAGCTTCTTTAGGCAGGAAGCATGAGAGAAGGAAAAGACCTACAATAACAAACTCAAAACAATTAAGAAAATAGTAATAGGAAATACATATCGATAATTACCTTAAATGTAAATGGATTAAGTGCTCCAACCAAAAGACATAGACTGGCTGAATGGATACAAAAACAAGACCAGTACATATGCTATCTACAAGAGACCCACTTCAGACCTAGGGACACATATGGACTGAAAGTGAGGGAAGAGAAAAAATATTCCATGCAAATGGAAATCAAAACAAAGCTGGAGTAGCAATTCTCATATCAGACAAAATAGACTTTAAAATAAAGACTAATACAAGAGACAAAGAAGGACACTGCATCATGATCCAGGGATCAATCCAAGAAGAAGATATAACAATTGTAAATACTTATGCACCCAACATAGGAGCACCTCAATACATACGGCAAACACTAACAGCCATAAAAGGGGAAATTGACAATAACACAATCACAGTAGGGAACTATAAAACCCCACTTTTACCAATGGACAGATCATCCAAAATGAAAACAAATAAGGAAACACAAGCTTTAAATGATACATTAAACAAGATGGAATTAATTAATATTTATAGGACATTCCATCCAAAAACAACAGAATACACTTTCTTCTCAAGTGCTCATGGAACATTCTCCAGGATAGATCATATCTTGGGTCACAAATTAAGCCTTGGTAAATTTAAGAAAATTGAAAATGTATCAAGTATCTTTTCTGATCACAATGCTATGAGACCAGATATCAAATACAGGAAAAAAAATCTTTAAACAAAATACAAAAGCATGGAGGCTAAACAATACACTACTAAATAACCGAAAGATCACTGAAGAAGTCAAAGGGGAAATTAAAAAATACCTAGAAACAAATGACAATGAAAACACAATTATCCAAAACCCACAGGATGGAGCAAAAGCAAAAGCTTTCAACAAAATTCAACAGCAATTTATGACAAAAACACTCCTAAAAGTAGGCATAACAGGAACTTACCTCAAAATAATGAAGGCCATATATGACAAACTCACAGCCAACATTTGTTCTCAATGGTGAAAAACTGAAACCATTTCCTCTGAGATCAGGAACAAGACAAGGTTGTCCACTCTCACCACTATTATTCAACATAGATTTGGAAGTTTTAGCCATGGCAATCAGAGAAGAAAAAGAAATAAAAGGAATCCAAATCGGAAAAGAAGTAAAGCAGTCACTGTTTTCAGATGATATTATAATATACATAGAGAATCCTAAAGATGCTACCAGAAAACTACTAGAGCTAATCAATGAAATTGGTAAAGGAGCAGGATACAAATTTAATGCACAGAAATGTTTTGCATTCCTATACACTAATGATGAAAAATCTGAAAGAAAAATTAAGGAAACACTCTCATTTACCACTGCAATAAAATGAATAAAATACCTAGGAATAAACCTACCTAAGGAGACTAAAGACCTGTATGCACAAAACTATAAGACACTGATGAAAGAAATTAAAGACAATAAAAACATATGGAGAGATATACCATGTTCTTGGATTGGAAGAATCAACATTGTGAAAATGATTATATTAACTAACAAAATCTACAGATTCAATGCAATCCCTATAAAACTACCAATGGCATTTTTCACAGAACTAGAGCAAAAAATTTCACAATTTGTATGGAAACACAAAAGACCCTAAACAGCCAAAGCAATCTTGAGAAAGAAAAACGGAGCTGGAGGAATCAGGTTCCTGGACTTCAGACTATACTACAAAGCTACAATAATCAACACCATATGGTACTGGCACAAAAACAGAAATATAGATCAATGGAACAGGATAGAAAGCCCAGAGATAAACCCATGCTCATATAGTCACCTTATCTTTGATAAAGGAGGCAAGGATATACAATGGAGAACAGACAGCCTCTTCAATAGGTAGTGCTGGTAAAACTGGACAGCTACATGTAAAATAATGAAATTAGAAAACTCCCTAACACCATATGCAAAAATAAACTCAAAATGGATTAAAGACCTAAATGTAAGGCCAGACACTATAAAAGTCTTTGAGGAAAACATAGGCAGAACAGTCTATGACATAAATAACATCAAGATCCTTTTTGACCCACCTCCTAGAGTAGTGGAAATAAAAACAAAAGTAAACAAATGGGACTTAATGGAACTTAAAAGATTTTCACAGCAAAAGTAACCGTAAGCAAGACAAATGGACAACCTTCAGAGTGGGAGAAAATATTTGCAAATGAAGCAAGTGACATAGGATTAATCTCCAAAATTTACAATCAGGTCATTCAGCTCAATATCAAAAAGACAAGCAACCCAATCAACAAATGGGCAAAAGACCTAAATAGACATTTCTCCAATGAAGATATACAGATTCCCAACAAGCATATGAAAGGATGCTCAACATCACTAATCATTAGAGAAATGCAAATCAAAACTACATTGAGATATCACCTCACACCAGTCAGAATGGCTATCATCAAAAAATCTACAAACAATAAGTGCTGGAGAGGGTGTGGAGAAAAGGGAACCCTCTTTCACTGTTGGTAGGAATGTAAATTGATACAGCCACTGTGGAGAACAGTATGGAGGTTCCTTAAAAAACTAAAAATAGAACTACCATATGACCCAGCAATCCCACTACCGGGCATATATCCTGAGAAAAACATAATTCAAAAAGTGTCATATACCGCAATATTCATTGCAGCACTATTTACAATAGCCAGGACATGGAAGCAACCTAAGTGTCCATTGACAGATGAATGGATAAAGATGTGGCACATATATACAATGGACTATTACTCAGCCATAAAAAGAATCAAAATTGAGTTATTTGTAGTGAGGTGGATGGGCCTAGAGTCTGTCATACAGAGTGAAGTAAGTTAGAAAGAGAAAAGCAAATACCATATGCTAACATATATATATGGAATCTAAAAAAAAAAAAAAAAGTAGTTCTGACAAACCTAGGGGCAGGACAGGAATAAAGACGCAGATGTAGAGAATGGAATTGAGGACACAGCCAGGGGGAAGGGGTAGCTGGGATGAAGTGATAGAGTGCATGGGCATATATACACTACCAGATGTAAAATAGATAGCTAGTGGGAAGCAGCTGCATAGCACAGGGAGATCAGCTCGGTGCTTTGTGACCACCTAGAGGGTTGGGATAGGGAGAATGGGAGGGACACACAAGAGGGAGGAGATATGGGGATATATGTATATGTATAGCTGTTTCACTTTGTTATAAAGCAGAAACTAACACACCATTGTAAAGCAATTATACTCCAATAAATATGTTAAAAAAAATCTCAAATCAATTCCAATGACAATGCTTTGAAAACCCAGTACATTTAATCCTATATTCCTATTTTCCTAGAACACTAAATAAGCATATACATAGGTTAAAAACGTTGTAAACATTTTCAATGCTGTTGATATCTACCTAGACACTTTCGTCTTCAGTAAACAATAAAAGGGGATAAGAGAAGGCACGAACATTTATTTAGCCCCTGTTATGTGCCAGATACTTTGTATGACTTAATTTATACATTCATTTATTCATTTCTTACCAAATACTTGTTTTGAGAGCTGGCACATAACAATACAAACTGACAAAAAAAAAAAAGAGTACTGTTGCAATCAGCAAAAATAGACCTACTCCCTACATTCATGAAGGATATATATTCTAGTGAGGCCGTCAGATACTCACCAAATTCATAATTGCAAACAGTGTTGGGAAGGAATAAAACGTGATTTTATCCTCGACAATCATAAGGTAGCATGCTGTCCCCTATTCATAAGTGAGGAGGTTAAGGAACTTTTCCAAATCTATAAGGTTAGCAGAGGTCAGCAGGGCTGCCAAGAATTGCTGGGCAAGTGTCATCCTGTATCTCTCCTGGGGTAGGGGTGTGTGAGAGGCCTTGAGTCAGAGACGGGATTCGGTCCTTAATTTGTCCATATTACCCCGGCTACTGTAGGTTTTCAGTATAACCATATCTGAAATGTGTCAATTTGTTCATTAAAATCATTGTATATGAAAGGTGAGGTGTGTGGGACAGCATCTAAGCAACACCCTGAGATATAATAACCCATTCAATTAATAAGAGGATGTTTGGGTAGCCAGTATCTATTAAAAAAAAACAGTGAAAAAGATGTTTCCTGACTTTACAGAGTTTCTATAGACCAGGAAAATAAATGGACATGTGATTGACCATTATGATACAATAAACTTAGAAGGCATTTTATTGTTAGTAAAGGATTTTTATTTGCCTCTCCTAGCAGTCATATTAGCTATGGGATGGACATTTAGCAAGGTAACCAGAATTCTTGGATTAAAAAGTTTGAATTTTCTACTCTGCGTAAGGGTCAACAACTGCCAATTTGGGGACATAGGAGTGCTATGTGCTACACAAAATTTAGCATCATTACTCTAGGAGTGTAAAGACACTTGAAGGAAACTCCTTGTCTCGGGAAATACAATTAAAAGGCCTTTACAAAAGATCAATTTAAGGTAATAAGTTCTTACAGGGATGAAAATTTTTCAAAAGAGTAATAAATTCTTAGATTACGGTGATGAAAATAAAAAAAAAGAGGGGGATAAATTCAGAAAAACATGTACTATTTAGAAGGAACATCAATGTCTCTTCTTGTTTTCCTGCAGTTACAGCTTTGTGTGGCAAGTACACTTAGTAAATCTTTCTTACATTTTCACTGTAATACAAATCTTACATAGCTCCTTTCTCAGCTCGTTTTAATTAGTATCAGAATAGGAGAATGGGTATCTCAGGCTGTTAGTAATTTGATATAGAACTTTTCACCTCCAGGTCAATGGTAAGTGAAACACATTTACATATTTTTAAGTGGATTTATTGCTCTTGAAGGGAGCCCAGTTGTAATCCTTCACACCAGAACAGTTATTGCCAGAAAGCCCCCAGGCATTGAAACATTGATCAGGAAGTAACAGGGAGAAAGGGTTCAGTTTCAAGTGCTCTTCAGTGTGTGGCTTGCCTTACAAGATCTTCTTAAATTATTTTAATTAATCCTAATTTTAATTCTATTTTTAAAGACTGATATCTATCTGATAACAAATTGGATATGGACCAATAAGCTGGGCATATTTTAATTTAGAATATGAACTATCCAGTTACTCAAAAATAATTATCCATATCAGAAAAAGCAAGGAATTTACTATAGAGCTCATTTTGAGGTAGGGCATAAAAGAATGAGTAATAGAAACTGTATTACAAATTTTAGTAATAGGAATATGGCTTTTACAATTAGAAAGCAGTAGTGCTGGGTACATTGGTCTTGGCATCAAGGAAATTAGAAGTTACTTTTTTTGGATGTGTGTGCCCACTTAACACCCTAGAAATGTCCATAATGGATTCAGCCTTGTCTGATTTCCCCAGCCTGCAAGGCAACATATCCATGGCAACAACTAAGCATCATTATAGCTTCTCAAATATGAAAAAAATAGCAATTTCTTAACTCCCTTTAACCTAAGCTTTTAGGAGAAAATGTAAAAGAAAAAAAAATTCTATCATCACTGTATATATGCTCTGTCAGGCATATTATTAGGAAAGGAGCAAATAATAATAAGTAATGCACAATACCTGTGTTTTAGCTTGAAGTACACCGAATGAAAGACTTAAGAAAGAGCTCACATGAAGGTTATTTATTGAGGACATACTAGGATCATGAACTGAGAAACAGTGGAGTGGAACAAGGAAGAAGAAAGAGGAAAGATGAATGGTTAGGTCACCACCATGGGCAAATGGTGTTCCATCCTGCCAGATTTTCTAAGGGGACCAATAAAATATGTCTCAGAATTGTTCCCTTGGAACGGGAGGTGAATTTATTCATTGGCTCCTTTTCTCCAGTTGTTAAGTGTGACTTCATGGGCAGGAACTTCCCTACACCACCCAGTTGCGTGCGTATGACTGGCACAAGGGAACAATCATGCTGCCGCATCAGGCAAGTCTCATGGGGTCTAAATAAAACACTGTAGGTTCCCCTGTGTGAGTCTGGTCAGAACCTACGTGCAACTGAATGGTGCAGCAGACACTGGAGGAAAAGATGATGCTGAGAGAATGTGAAGTGGTCAGGGTGGGATGTCTAACTGCCTAGCACACTCTGCCCTTATGGTACTCAATACCCAGTGCGTCCTCAAGGAGGTGCACCTTCTTTGAGGGAAGGAACTTGAAAACAAGATAATCTTAAGAAATCTTTTAAGATGCATCCTTTTAGAATTACAGGGTGGACAGATTAGGTAGAGATAAATATATAGGCTTTGGAATGAGATAAATTTTAGTTTGAACACTGTCTCAAACTTGTATTCATTGTATGGCATTTGTCAACTTATTTAAAGTTTCCTCATTAGTCTGGTAGGGAGGGGAGGTAAAATAGCCACTATCACATCCAACAATGCTGAATACTAAATGAGATTATGTATGTGTACCACCTAGCTCATTGTCTTGAAAAGGTACCATATCAAAAAAAAAAAAATTATCAGCTCTTGAACAAGGTAAAAATTGACAATCTCCCTGTTTTCTTACTTCCACCTATTTTCATGCATCAAATAATGCCATGAAGCATAACACATTTTAATATGACTTGAGGATTCCTAAGGTAGGAATAAGTTTTCATAGTACTAAAACCTGAAAAATAAGTTTTCATAGTACTAAAAACTGAAAAAATAAGATGTATATGTGGTCTGAAATCTTCTATCAGAGTTCAAAATAGAAATTGGTCTAAGCTTCCTTTTCAATTCACAAAGTTCCTTGCAACTCTAACTTATAAGAAGAGGCCAGCAGATGATTTGGTGTACCAGTTGTTAAACTAATTTTTAAAAAATTTAAGACAAAAACTGATGTTTGGCTGAGCTGTTTCTTGAAACATCAGTGACCCTGAATGCACAATCTTTACAAGCGAATAATTCCCTGAAGCTCAATAGGAGCCCTTGAGATCTTAACCTACACAACAGAACAGCAGGATCAGGCAAGTCGCTGTACTGAGACACCACTTGGGGCCAGATTTTAACAGCTGACAACTCATAATGGATTGACAAAAGCAAAACATCATTAACTTGAATCTACAAAGTCGACATTTCCATATGCAAATAGAAACTAGCACATATGTGCCTATGTACAAGTCTCATTGCTTGTTTAGTTGTCTGTATGTCCTTTAGGTGGCCTTCTTTTGTCTTTAAGATCCCAGTGGACAAGAACCACGTCTGGTGACCCACTCTGCAGAACAACAGCAGGTGCTCAGATTGGGCCTCACTAAGTGTTTTTTACGGTAATGATTATGGTGTTGTTGATTTTCTCTTTCACAAGAGAATTTAAGATCTACAGTGTAATGTCGACACTCAAGAGTGAAAGGATAGTCATGAATAATAGGTTTGAGCAGTGAGACATGAAAGTTACTGTACATTTACATAACAAGGACCATTGGACCGACACTTAAGGGCATGAGTGCAAGAAAGAACACTCATCTTAAGTTTTTTCTATATATTGAAGTTCATAATATCAATTCTTACAAAAGATGTGTCCTTCATTGCAAGCTAGGTAATTCTTATTTATGTTTCTTGAGAATGATGGGGCTGTGACATTTTACTTTTTAGTCTAAATTTGCTTGGTTCAGTGGTACAAAAAATTATAGTGATTCTGGCTCGTGAGGAAATGATTTAACCTCTCTGAGCATTAAGTTCTTCTTCAGTACTTGTAACCTATCTTACAGACTTGTTGTTTGGCTCAGATAAGATCAAACAAGATGACATAAAGTGCTATAAAAGCTTAAGCTACTGTTATCAACAAAAATGTATCCTTTGGGCTGGGCTTACATGACTTAAGGAAATAGCCAATTATGCCATATCCTTTATGAAAAATGTGATCTTGGACATGTTGTTCTGCAAGCCTGTATGAACACAATCAGGAGGCTCAGCAGCCTCTTAAGATTCTTTACTCTCTCCTTTTTCCCATTCTCCCCAGTGAGCTGGCCTTTCTTGACTTGTCTTTCCTTTTCTGTTGCGTATACAAATGCTGTGTGTTAAGATCAAGGAGGTGGACACCTGTTTTGCTTCTCCGAGTTCTATCACTCACTCTCATAAAGATTTTGCTTTGGGCATTGCAGCTGGCATTCCTCTCCTTTCTTTGCCTGCTACCGAAAAGCTCCACAGGAAAGAATAATGAAGGCTTAAACTCTCCAATTCTGCTTCCTCTCTACCTCACATCCTCCTGTTACCAAAGGGGAAACACATGTTTTTCAAATTCAATTTTTTGCTGATGAAAATTTTGTTCAATTTCACAGCTTGACTTCAGAATTTTCCCAAGTGATGGTAAATTCCATTCCCTTGCCAACAAGGAAATAATCTACAAGCATGTTTGGAAGGAAAACTTAGAAATTGCCCTCAAGCTTTAGTATCAGATAAATATAAGAAAAAAATGTGTTATGCCAGACTCTCCATCATTCAAAATACTAACTTGTTTAATGATTGTAAATGTGGGGAAAATATTTAACCTAGGTCAATGGTATTTATTAAGTTACAAAAATGTGAACTTTGAAGCACAGATATTTATAGCAGAGGTAAAATTTGACACTGAATAGACAAAGAAGTGAAGCTTGCAGGTGGCTGGGATTGAATGCATTTTTGTTGAGTCAATTTTGGTTGAAAAGAGGGATCAATTAGATTTTCTTCCTGTCGTGTGTTATATTATTTTGCTTAAAATAATGTTTTTAATAACTTATCTTTCCTTGTGAAAGCGTGTTTCTCTTATTCCTCTTATTTACTTGATAGTTACTTAAACCACTATAATTCCAACTTTCTTTTTCTTTCCTTAGTTCACCACAGCCCAGATAAAGCCCATGCTATAGGTCACTTTCATTAAAGGTGTTATAAAAATAAATGGCTTGTAACAGGTAGGGAAAACGTGAACCAGGAGGAATGGTCCAGAATCTTATTTCCCAGCAGTGCCACAGGAAACCTTCATGTTCTTTGGGGTTTTATTTCTGTGTTCAGTTCAGGCCAAGTAAAACCCCCTGCCTGGGTGTCAAGGGCTAGTACTGAAAGCTACAAAAGGCAAGAGAGACCTTTTTGCCTGAAAGGGGTTTTGGAAGTGAGCTAGTTTATTTAATCCCCAGGCAAACCTGAAGTCAAGCTAATCAGAATGAGGGAAACAGCTTCCTACATGTGAGCTAGGACTGTGAGAAATTGTTCTTCAGGGTGGTTTATAGCCAAAACCCTTCAAGGGTGTGGAAGAGCTTTCCAACCAGGGGCACAAATATTCAAGGAGAGCTTGTTTGTTTTATGGTTATTTTTATCCCACAATAAACAGCTTAAATTTGCAGACTATACTTTTTGACTATAAAGTGGGCCATTTCTCGAGATGCCGGTGCTTTCCCACAACAGATGGAATAAATAGGAGAAAATGTTGAGAATACACCGCTGAAATTCTGATTTATTCAATCATTAACAAAAAGAAGAGCAATTTCAATGGTAATAGAATGAAAACCCAACTGTTTCTGCTTTCCTTCTGAAAAGGTATTTTCTACGGAGAATGCTGCTCTTAGGCGAACACCTATTCAAACTTCAATGATGTATAATCCTAACTTCAGGCAGCATGGTTTTGTGGGTTCAGTTATTTGTAATACCTATGCAACTAGGGATAAAATATTAACTTTCAATAATATAAGCAGTATCTGTAGTACAAATACTGAAAAAGCACATTATCTTTCAAGAAAGATGTGGATATAGATATAGATAGAGATACACACACACACACACACACACACACATATATATATATATATATATATATATATATGTAGACACTCTGTACTTGGCTTTCAGCACTTCTCAAGGCAGTTGCTTTGCAGCATATTAGAGGAAACGCAGTCCACGCATAACCTTTGGAGACTAGGCACTAAGTAGACAACCAATCAGTTTAGCATCTCTTTCTCAGAAGATAATTAGGAAAGAGGGAAACAAAGCCATTTAAAGTGCAACAATGCTTAAAATAATCTTAGCGAGAGGCTACTTCCAGGTTGGAAGCCACACTAAATGCTTCCTGGGAAAATTGTTTGAAAACAATAAAAGTAAATAAAACATGGTAATAGGTTTATAAGAAAGACAGAAAACCAAAAATAAAAAGTCCGTGATACACACACACATGCATGCACACTCACAGGATATGTAAGAAGGTAGAACATTTCCATGTATTTTAATTGTATATCACAATAAGTCTGTGGGATATAAAGATTTCAATACATGCTTGCTTACAACTTTCTAAGAAATTGAAGTTCTTCTGTGATCAGTCCTTGATCTGGGTGGATCTACAGCATGTATTTAATGTAGAGCCAGAAACCCAAGGTTGGAGACTGGCTCTGTTATTATTCTGTGGTGGGACCTTGGCTAAATCATTCATTTTACCACTTGGGATCTCCTTTTTGAAATTTGGTAAGTGGACTTCTAAATGATCTGTAAGTGTCCTTCTCATTCTAAAATCTTACCATCTTAAGATTTTCTTTTTGTTTATTTGTCTTCAATTATTACCTTCCTTAATTTAAGCCTATTATTAATTTAAAAATCAACATAGAATTATGTTTGTCATACAACCACCTATATTTTCTAAAGAGATATATGTTTGTGAGGGCAATCCTTCATTTTTGTCTTTTATTATCTTTAGTTTATTTATTATCTATCAGATGAAAAGTTCTCCAGTAGCAAGATGGTAGTTACAATCTATTCAGCTTAGAATAAGATTTCATTAAATCATTTTAGAGGACACCCATTTAATAGATTCACTTATCCCTTACTTATCCCTCTCTTTCCCCTTTAGTGTCAGCCCTCACTCAATTCTTAAAATCTTATAGAGAATGGACCTTCCAGGGAGACTTCACAGGAGTTTTGAGAAAGCTATGTATATAAACACAGTCTGGTTAAACATTTTACATATACATATTCTGAAAGTTGATGTAGCTTCTCCTGCCCTAACAATGTGAGCAGAACACAACATTATTGCTTAAACCAGCAAGATCTTTTAAAACGTGCAGTCTGTTTCCTTTTTCAATCCACCCAATAGATGCTGTTGTTTTTGAACCTCTTTCGCTCTCTGTGCGCACACAGTTTCACGACTGTCTCGTGGGGCAGGTACGTGTTTCATGGGGGTTTGTTTACAATGGTGGGTTTGATTGTAAAAGCCCTGTATTATGAATAAACCAATGCCTGAAATGGAGTGGAACCTTGATTTATTTGGGTAGGACTGTTTTTCAACTCCGTAAATCATATTTTGGTGTTCATTTACCTCTGCATTCTTTTTGAGCCACCGGCACTGAGGCTGACGAATGGGAATCAAATGAGGTGTGCTAAGTGCTTCTGCTGGAGGGTTTCATCACCCCACATGCTGGGGTGTGATTTATCTCTGCAATACATTATGCAACTTATTTTCCTTTACTTATTTTATTTAGTGTTGTCACAAATAATATCAATTGGCCATTGACTGTGAACCCTAAACAGTAGTAAATTAATGAAATAAGAACTCATCTGTCCCCAATTTGATTAGAGCCACTTTGGTTGCACCAAGCCATTTACTATAGATGAACCTCATTTATTAAACAAGCAGCTCCGTGAGCTCTGTGTAAATTGTCATGCATAGTATTTGCAGTGTTTTTTTGTTTGTTTGTTTTTTGTTTTTTGCAGTACATGGGCCTTTCACTGCTGTGGCCTCTCCCATTGCGGAGCACAGGCTCCGGAAGCGCAGGCTTAGCGGCCGTGGCTCACGGGCCCAGCTGCTCCACGGCATGTGGGATCTACCCGGACCGGGGCACAAACCCATGTCCCCTGCATCGGCAAACAGGCTTTCAACCACTGCGCCACCAGGGAAGCCTGCAGTGTTTTTAATGAAACACTTAAGGCTGAGTTTTCTATTTCAATCACTAAGAGTGTTTTATGCTTGTGAAATAGGTATTTTCAGACATCCTGTGACTTCAGCCTAAATAGCTCTATCTGAAGTAGGTGACCATTTATGGAAGGGGTGACCTTTCTTTTCATTTTGGGGGAGACAATAGGAGCAGAGGTGGGGCACAGGGCTTTTTTAGGGGAAGGGCTTCTGGGAAAAGGTGTCCCAAGAGGAGTGATTAAAGTTTTATCACAACACAGAGACTATCACAGTTTCTGCGGCAGCATTCCAATATCCTTCTGCTGAGCTAGCATAAGAATTTCAGACCACAGGAATGCAGGATTCCAAGTGGTCAATTTACCTTGGAATTTGGAAAGGTAAGTTTCACAAAAGAATGTCTTTATAAAAAACAATCTGAATAATTTAAATAGACAATGTCAATGTTCCTTTGTAGTGGCTTAAAAAATGTAGGGAGGCCAAACATAGCCCAGAAAAAACACAGAGAGGTAGGGAAAAGCTGTAAATCAAAAACAGGGGAAACATAAGTGAGTTCAGTATGAAACCAGGTGACAGCCTCTGGATACCAAGGAAACTGCCACAAAAGCAGGAGAAGGGATGAGGGGTATAACTGAGGGGATCATATATCCAGAGCTGACTTGGAGTAGGAGGGGTTGATTGTACAACTTCAGTGAAGGGCAGACGAACAAAGTAGAGCAACAAAAAAGTCATGGTGGATGAGATAAGAACATTCCTGAGAAGTATCTGTATGAGACTAAAGCAGAATAAAAATTGGAAACATTTGGTAGAGGTTGTCTTTTTCCAGAACATAAATGAAGGTGGGTGGTGGTGATGTAACGCAGAGTCATCCTACATGTCTTTGCTAAGGACATATGCCCTCCTCATGAATCCACATGATGAGATCTACTGCAGTCAAGATGATTAAAGAGCTGCGAGACAATCATAGCAATGCTAAGTGTTAAAGTTAAAAGCATATTCAATATCCTTGTTTTACTGAAGAATTTGATGCATGCCAGCACCTCAAACCCTCAGATGTTTTCAAAGAAATTTAGAACCCTACAATTCTAGAACTTACAAACTGGAAATGAGGGAATTTAGATATCTCAGTCCCACAGATTTTGTGAATGGCGTTTCCCAGGAGTGATTGTTTATATTTTTTTTCCATATATAGTTATTAAATTAAATCTAATTCACTGGCAAAAATTCATTAATTTAAATAAAAGCTAGAAAGTCCATTCAAACAATCTCCTTTTTATAGGGAACATATCAGGGAAGGAAGGGGAGGGGGGGAGAAAGAAGGAAGAAAGGCAGTGGATTTATGTATAAATATTATTATTACTGAGTTATTTTTATAGTACATTGTACAACATATGAATACAATGCAACATTTAGTCTGAGGAAAAAGGAAATGGAAAGTATTAGATAAAATATGTCTAGGCCAGTACGCCCAAAAGTGAGTGTCTGACAAAATGATTTCTTGGTCAAAAATGTTTGAGAAACAACTGCAATGATATGTATTTCTTCAATAGTCACAGTGGATATAGTAGAGGTTCTGAGGAGTGCTGTAGTATAAAAAAGCTGTCTGAGTTTGTTTCAACTCACATTTCAAAAATACATTTGACTAGGATAACTTTGTTTCCTTTAATACCTGTTAACAGCCTATGGCACTAGTGTTGCATATTTTGGGAAATGCTGCTCTCAGTACTTCTGCAGAACTCACCTACAAAGTCTAACTCTTTTAGAGATTATGCACAGGAAAATGTGTCCAAGGGTAGAATTACCTACAAGAAAAGCAAAGTTTATAAAGGGAATTCTTAACTCTGAAATATTCATAAGTGACAGATGAGAGAATGAAAATCTCATTTGGGGAGTTCCCAACTCCAAATATGCTCTATTTTTCCCATAACTGAACTTGAAGTTACAAACTCAGCCTTTAGAATGCAGTAGCATCAAAAAAAAAAAAAAACAAAACAAAACCTTGCAGATAATATGCTCACACTTAACAACATTCTATTTCCAGTTTTTGAAGCTGTGGACATGACTGAAACCCACTTATGAAAACTGTAATTCCTGCTCAACAACTTTCTTTGTTATCTGAATTCCACATCCTCTATTCCAATCACACTGCTTAAATCTCTCACTCTAAAATTAGCAATTACTCCCTTCTGATTATTTCTCAGACTCAACTCCCTCAGTGTCTCAGAGGCATTTGATAGTGTTGTTCATTATCTTCTTGAATGCATTCTGCTCCAGGTCCTCTGTGCCACATCATTCTTATTCTCCTCCCACCCCTCAGATTACTCTCTTGATCACTGTTTCCTGATCTAGTGATTTCACTGCTCCTCTCATGTCACAAATCCCAAGTTCTAAGCAGATATTTATTTTCCTTCATGTTCATTCCTTTAGAATCCACACCTAGTCTCTACTTACTAATAACCCTATTGCTCTATGTAGCAACATTATTTTTTTCATGTTTAAAATATGTGTTTCTAGTGCTTTGTATGCATTTGCCTTCCACTTGTCATGACATTTTACATATTAAGCATCAACCATTTATTAATTTCTTAGAATATGCCACTACCCTGGCAGGCACTATAGATGCAATGTTGCTTAAACTTCAAGAAACTCATGATTTAACATGAGTTAAACATAAAATTTAAATAAGTTGTATACTACAAGTTCAAGATGTTTAAGTTGTTATGGAAGGAGAAAAGGAGTCCAGAGAAGCATGGGACAATATTAAAAAAGGCTTAAAAGGAGAGGCAACATTTGAGATGGGTCTTGAAAGATAAGTTGAAGGTCATATGAGGCATAATAGAAAGAGAAATATTATTCCAGGCAATAAATATTCATAACTTATTTAAAGAAGTGGCAAGAACTTTGGTGTGCCTGTGGGGTGGGGGGCAGGGTTTATGTAACTTGTTTGGGTTTGGAAGGGTTGTTAGGAGATGAGATTGGAAAGATATTGAGCATGGTTTACTATGGATCTTGAATGACTTGATACGGAGTTTGGACTTGATCCTGAAGGTGGGATAGATGATCAGAATTTGAGCAGCCAAGTGCATAATTAGGTCTACATCCAAGAATGATCATGCTCGTAAGAAAGAGGATGGAAAATAGAGGATGGGATGAAGGACATGAATATTGTCTCCCACCAAATCTTTCCTTATTCTGAGCTCTTTACTTAATTCCAGTCCTCCTGGGTGACATTATGACATTTTACTACACACACACACACATACACACACACACACATACACACACACACAAAATTTAGCAGTAACTACTTCTTTCTTATGACATCAAAATTAAACTCTTCTGCCTGACTTTCAGTGTCTGCTATAGACTGAATGTTTGTGCCCCCCAAAATTCATATGTTGAAACCTAATCCCCAAGGTGATGATATTTGAAGGTGGGGTCTTTGGGAGGTGATTAGGTCATGAGGGTGGAGCCCTCATGAATGGGATTAGTGTCCTTATAAAAGAGACCCAGAGAGCTCCCTCACCTCTCCCACCATTTTAGGACACAGCAAGAAGATGGCCATCTTTGAGCCAGAAAGAGTCCTCACCAGATACTGAATCTGCTGGCACCTTCATCTTGGACTTCCAGGCTCCAGAATTGTGGGAAAATAAATTTCTGTTTATAAGGCACCCCATCTGTGATATTGTTGCAGCAGCCTAAATGGGCTAAAACAGTATCCTTCATGTTTCCTCTAAGACATGTTACCCTGCATATGCAAGTATAGTTCTCTTCCAAATGCCCAACTTTTTTTTTTTTCATCAACACCACCCTCACCTTTATCCCATAGTCATTCTAGCTGAACTCTGTTCTTCTTTGCTGCTCCTCTCCCATTGAAAGATCTTCTTCATGGATTCAGATCAAGCCTATTCAATTACAAATGCAAACCCTCTCTTCTCCCACGAAGTCTTTCCTGGAGACTTTCTTCCATCTTGCCCTTGCTCTCACTGGTATTTTTCTTTTTCAAATGCTTTCGTATATCCTGGATCTCACAATTCTTGCATTATCTTCATTACTTTTACATTTAAGTCTAATTTCAAGTAACATTTTTGTTTCTTGAGGATCAGGACTATGTACCTATTATACTCCTGAGTTTTTCACTTTTTAATGAACAAATTACAAATTATCAACATCCTAAAATAAATATACAAGACTCCTGTTAGAATGTTGTTGTAATGTTGGTTTCAATGCAAAAATCTGCAATAAGTAAAACAATGTCTAAATTTATTGAGCATATATTATATGCTTGGTGTATTTATGTGTAATACTCATAATACCACTAGGTGTGTAATGTTATTGTTATTACTATTAATATAATAATCATAACCACCATATCCATATAAACTGAGAGATACTTTAAACAATTGCTCAAGGTCACTGATTCATCCATCCAAGCAATACATTTTTATTGAGTTGTTATAATGTCCCAGGCATGGTTCTTAGAACCTAGGAAGTAACAGTGGACAAAATAAAGTTCTGTCCTAGAAGCAGGACATTTTTCTTGGGGAAATAGACCATTAAAAATTTAAACATTTTAATAAAACAATTTAACAAAGGATCTTATAACAATGTTTGGTAGAGTGATACATGCTATAAAAATAAATCAGGGCAAGTGCATGCAATGCAATTGGTAGGAAATCATGAAGCCAGCATAGAAAGGTAGGTTGTCAGACTCTAGATTCTCTGTAATAAGTCCCGTATTATTGTTAGCCTCAGGTACAACTTCATTACTGGTATTTGAGCCCTGCAGTAATCTCTCCTCACATGTATATTCTAATGAAACTCAGGTCTCATCAACATCAAATCTATGTTCTAATCAGACAAATATACTTATCTTCAAAAATGTACTCACCATGGCTCTTGTGTTTGGCTCATGCTATTCTTTTAGTGTATGCACACACTTACACACACATACATATGTGCACCCACACAGAATCTTTTTTACTTGAACTCAGATTCAACTTATTCTGTAAAACCTTTATTGTCTATTAAAAGAAGAGTTGCATCTTCAATTTTGTTGGCAATTTCCATTATATGTACTGTTATTCTAGGCAATTTATAAATAATGAAAAGAGAACAATATGTAATTTTTCAAACACTGAAGAAATATAACTATAGATCTACCTTTTTGTAGCATCTGCATTAACAGTGATTTTAAAAATTAGGATATAAAATCTGAAAAATTCTTTGACGTATTGAACCTTCCGATTAAGATAAAACATTGAGGACAAATACAGATTTGATCTACATGGTGTTAATTTAACAGCATTAAATTCAAGATAACCCTTAAACCCTTGTGTATTATTATTTAAATGTTATATCCTCCAATTCCCCCAAAATGAAGAAATAAATTAAAATTGTTCTTTATGTCATTTCAACCACTAAATGTTTAAATACATTTAAAAATGATGACTCAGTCATAATGAAGAGAACGTTTTTTTTCTAAAGAAGATGAAGTGAGTGTATTCATAGCTAAATGGGGAAAAAAAAAACATGTTTGAGAAAAAGCAAAATGCTGAGAATTCATATAACATTTGCACTATCTCAAACTAATCCTCCAGTGACCTTGCCAATAATATTTACTCTGAACAGCCACACAGGGAAAGAACGGGCTTCTCAATATAAAATAGTATTCATTCTGCTTTTATATTTCTAACAATAATAAAGGGTCAGAAACAGGCCTTGGCTGAAATGCTGATTGCTATTCCTGCTTTCCAACACTTTTCCAACTTTAAAATATCATTTAAAATACAATTTGTATATTTTTGTAAACTGCAGAGCTATTCTATACTGTACTCAGTAGCAACTAGTATATGTTGTTAAATCTGGTTATTATTATTATTTTTTTTTTTTGGACATCCAAATCTCTTTTATTGGAGGGGGGCAGGTGGTGGGGGTCTCTCACTGCAGAGCTTGTTCATTAGTGCTGTTTCCTAAGTCCTGCGGCTTCATTACATCTGGCAGCTTGGGTGGGCTGGAGAAGGGCTCAATGCTAAGGACCTCAAAGGCTTCATCTGCCCTGAAGGCTAGCCCCACAGTGGCTGGGGCCTGAGGTCGTGCTCTCTGGCTGGTGAAGCCACACTCTCCCAATGTCTTTCCGTGGTCCCGAAGCTGGTCGTCCTTGTACAGCTGCTGCTTGTCTGGTGGCCACTTGAGGATGCCCTCAATGATGTGCTTCAGCTGGAACAAGGTGTTCGAGTCCTTGGCGTCTGTGAAGATGGTGGTCTTGTGGCGTCGGATCATGAGGAACACGTGCATCACAGAGGCTGCCTCTCCCCCAAGTCTGGCAGATTTAACCAGAAAAAGAAACACAAATAATAGTTAGTAGTTAAAGACTTTAAGCTGCTGCTATTACAGATATAATACTAATTTGTTAGGGCTGCCTTAACAAAGTACTGCAAACTGAAATTTATTGACCAACAGTTCTGGCGACTAGACGTTCAAAATCAATGTGTTGTTGTTGGAGTTGGTTCCTTCCGAGGTCTGTGAGGGAAGGCTCTGCTCCAGGCCTCCTGCCTTACCGTGTAGATTATCATCTTGTGTCCACATGATGTTTTCCCTGTGTATATGTCTATCTCCAAATTTCCCTTTATCTTTGATAAGAACCTGCCTTAATGGACCTCATCTTAATTTGATTGCCTCTTTAAAGGTTCTCTCTCCAAATAAGATCACATTTGGACATATTGGGATTCAGAGTTTCAAACATAAATTTTGAGAGGACACAATTCACCACATAACAGGCACTTTCCTCATTTTTATTTGAAACATTATTTACTATTTTATTTGTTTATTGCCTAAACTATATAGATTATAAAATATGTATTTGGAATAGTATGTGGATGGTTCTTCACAATTACTAGATTTATCCAAATTGGAAAGGAATAACTTAAATTGCCTCTGTTTTCAAATGGCATGATTTTATATAGAGAAAATCCTAAAGACTCCACTAAAAAAAAAAAAAAAAAAAACTTGTTAGAAATAATAATTGAATTTGGTAATGTTGCAGAATACAAAATCAATATACAAAAATCAACTGCATTTTGATACACTAACAATAAACTCTCCAAAAAAAAATTAAGAAAACAATCACATTTACAATAACATCAAAAATTTATAGAAAGAAAGAGTTGAACAATGGTTGCCAGGGCTTGGGAGGTGAGAGAAATGGAGAGATGTTGGTCAAAGGGTACAAACTTTCAGTTATAAGATAAATAGTTTTTGCCTCAGCATAATAAATGCCATATATGACAAACCCACAGCAAACATCATTCTCAATGGTGAAAAACTGAAAGCATTTCCTCTAAGATCAGCAACAAGACAAGGATGTCCACTCTCGCCACTATTATTCAACATAGTTTTGGAAGTCCTAGCCATGGCAATCAGGGAAGAAAACAAAATAAAAGGAATATAAATCTGAAAAGAAGAAGTAAAACTGTCACTGTTTGCAGATGACATGACACTATACATAGAGACTCCTAAAGATGCCACCAGAAAACTACTAGAGCTAATCAGTGAATTTGGTAAAGTTACAGAATACAAAATTAAGGCACAGAAATCTCTTGCATTCTTATACACTAATGATGAAAAATCTGAAAGAGAAGTTAAGGAAGCACTCCCATTTACCACTGTACAAAAAAGAATAAAACACCTAGGAATAAACTGACCTAAGGAGACTAAAGAACTATATGCAGAAAACTATAAGACACTGATGAAAGAAATTAAAGATGATATAAACAGATGGAGAGATATACCATGTTCTTGGATTGGAAGAATCAGTATTATGAAAATGACTATACTACCCAAAGCAATCTACAGATTTGATGCAATCCCTATCAAATTACCAATGGCATTTTTTTACAGAACTAGAACAAAAAATCTTAAAATTTGTATGGAGACACAAAAGACCCTGAATAGCCAAAGCAGTCTTCAGGGAAAAAAAATGGAGCTGGAGGCATCAGACTCCCTGACTTCAGACTATACTACAAAGCTACAGTAATCAAGACAATATGGTACTGGCACAAAAACAGAAATATAGATCAATGGAACAGGATAGAAAGCCCAGAGATAAACCCAAGCACCTATGGTCAACTAATCTACAACAAAGGAGGCAAGGATATACAATGGAGAAAACACAGTCTCTTCAATAAGTGGTGCTGGGAAAACTGGGCAGCTACATGTAAAAGAATGAAATTAGAACACTCTCTAACACCATACACAAAAATAAACTCAAAATGGATTAGAGACCTAAATGTAAGACCGGACACTATAAAACTCTTAGAGGAAAACATAGGAAGAACACTCTTTGACATAAATTACAGCAAGATCTTTTTAGACCCACCTCCTAGAGTAATGGAAATAAAAACAAAAATAAACAAATGGGACCTAATTGAACTTAAAAACTTTTGCAAAGGAAAGGAAACAAAAACAAGATGAAAAGACAACCCTCAGAATGGGAGAAAATATTTGCAAATGAATCAACAGACAGAGGATTAATCTCTAAAATATATAAACAGCTCATGCAGCTCAATATTAAGAAAACAAACAACCCAATCAAAAGATGGGCAGAAAAAAAAAAAAAAAAAAAAAAGATGGGCAGAAGACCTAAATAGGCATTTCTCCAAAGAAGACATACAGATGACCAAGAAGCATATGAAAAACTGCTCAACATCACTAATTATTAGAGAAATGCAAATCAAAACTACAAGGAGGTATCACCTCACACCAGTTAGAAGGGGCATCATCAGAAAATCTACAAACAACAAATGCTGTAGAGGGTGTGGAGAAAAGGGAACCCTTTTGCACTGTTGGTGGGAATGTAAATTGATACAGCCACTATGGAGAACAGTATGGATGTTCCTTAAAAAACTAAAAATAGAATTACCATATGACCCAGCAACTCCACTACTGGACAAATACCCAAAGAAAACCATAATTAAAAAAGACACATGCACCCCAATGTTCATTGAAGCACTATTTACAATAGCCAGGTCATGGAAGCAACCTAAATGCCCATTGACAGATGAATGGATAAAGAAGATGTGGGCCATAAAAAGGAACGAATTCTGATCATGTGTAGAGGTGTGGATGGATCTAGAGACTGTCATACAGAGTTAAGTAAGTCAGAAAGATAAAAACAAATATTGTATATTAACGCATATATGTGGAACTTAGAAAAATGGTTCAGATGAACCCATTTGCAGGGCAGAAATAGAGACACAGATGTAGAGAACAAACGTATGGACAACAAGTTGGGGGGGAGTGATGGGTGGCAGGTAATGGTGTGATGAATTGGGAGATAGGGATTGACATATATACACTAATATGTATAAAATGGATAACTAATAAGAAACTGCTGTATAAAAAAATAAATAAAATTCAAAAACAAAACAGAACAAAGATAAATAGGTTCTAGAGATCTAATGTACAGCATGATGACTAGAGTTAACAATTATATATTGTATACTTGAAAGTTGCTAAGATAGTAAACCTTATGTGCTCTCACCACTCACACACATAAAAAGGTAACTATGTGAAGCAATTTATGTAACTAATCAGATTGTGGTAATCATTTCAGTGAAATACACATATACTAAATGATTATATTGTACATCTTTAAAAGAATAACATTGTACAACATAAATATATGCAATTTTCTTTGTCAATCATACTTCAATAAAACTGAAAAATAAGAAATAGATAAAAAGAAAAAATGTAAAAAGATGGAAAAAATATATAGATTTAAAATAATAAATGAAATACTTAAAGTTAGATTCTGTAGTTGTTTGTTTTAATTTTGAAACATTTAAAGTTCAAATGAACTGGAAACTGAAAAGTGACTAAACACTACTATTCAGGTTCATAGGCTAAGTGGACATCTGTCTACAATGTGAGATGCATTTGAGCTTCTAGGAATTGCTCATACCTCTAATATATGTACACTGCCAGTGTCTGACTAATATCTGATGTTCCAACAAAAGATTGTCTCACACTGAAATGCACATATTTCAGAAAGTAGAGGCAGATCAAGCCAATCATCAATCACAAAAATTGTGTTGAAAATAACTTAAGATTTCTTCCAACCTATGGTTGTTCACCATCCAAAAGTACAAAGTGCTGTTGCTCTTCCCACCAGGCATCCCTATCATACGTCTAGGGTTCTCTACACTGTCAGCTTTAAGTCCAAAATACTAACATTTTTTGCCTGAACTGCTAAAATGGAGTCTTAACTGAATATATACCTTAATTCCCTTTTTCAGCAAATATATATGGGACTTCTACCATGTACAAAGCACTGTCATAGATGCTTGAGTACTTTTTTGAGGGGAAAGCATCCCTGCCTTTGTGGAGTTTATGTAGAGGAATTAGGAAATGTGTCTTTTCTTGTGTCCCTGAAATTTGTTATCCACACAACATCCAGAGTGATCATTTTAAAGAGAACTCTGACCTTGTCACTACTTATTTAAAACATTTTCATACTTTCCAATTGCTCTTGATTAAACCCCAATACCTTGATGTAGCCTTCAAGGCCCTGTGTAATCTGGTTCCTATTGATTTTTCCATCTCATTCCACGTTGTTCTCCACCTCACCCACTCTGTCCCAGGCACATTGGCCCTCTAGCTAATGGTGACAATAACCAAATCTCTCCCATCGCAGAGCATTCACACATTTGTTTCTTCTTTCAGGAGCTCTCTTGCTCCTCACATGTCCACTTAGAATGCTTCCTTTATGTCTCAGCAGACATACCACTTCTTCATGGGTATTTCCCTAACCCACCAAATTTAAGTCCAGTATCGCTGTGATACCTACTTAAAACTTCTCATTTATAACAATCGTAAATAATTATATGTAAAATGTCTATCTCTCTAATCAGATTGAACTCAATTAGGACAAAGATCATGTAGGTTTACAATTGTCTTCCTATTCTTAGCACAGTACTCAATAAATATTTATTGAGTGTAAGAGGAATGAGGTAGAAGAGAAAAGAGAAAGACTATCAGGAATGAGGTAGAAGAGAAAAGAGAAAGACTATCTTGACTGTTGGAAAGGCCTACATTACACTGGAATGAGCTTAAATTAGAATGGACACTAATTTAAGGGTAGAGGTTTGGCTTCTGGGCAGAAAACTTCAGAGAAAACAACTTATTTTAGCCAACATTTTCCAAGTACATTCAATGGTGTTCCATCCCCATAAAATGCTTCTCAAAAGCATGATAGCATTGTTAAAGAACTTTGACCAATATTTTATGCCTCTACAGATTCACACTGCCTATCATGAGCTCCTATTAAGAGCTCCAAGAACTCTTCTAGTAAAGAACCCTGTTTAACAAATCCCTCTCTTCCTTTAGAATAACTAGTAACATGCAGGGACACTTGCTGAAAATTACTGTTCTGAGATATAACACACTTCCTCCACTCCCTTATCGTTTCCCTTACAAGTAAAGGCATTTAGATGGACAATCTCATTCTGCATTTTTCCTTGTCTCAAAAGAGAGTCTTGGATTTAGAAGTTTGGTTTTTACCGATTGACTGAAAACTAATGTATAACATCAATAGTTTTAGCCCCCTCTTTACAGTATAGGATTTATGTAATTTTTGGATAATTGATGTATCAATACATATGGATTTATAGTATGATATAAGTAGCCACATACTTTCCACCTAGAATTCTTTTAGCCTAATAGTATTATAGATCGGAAATTGTCAAATATTTTTGCATGAAAATTCCCAGTATTTGTGTATTTATAATATTATAATATGCCACTATGTAATTTAAATGTACCACTATACTTACATATAATTTATTTTATAAAACATACCCCAAAATAAAAGCTTTAAATGCTGACATAAAATAAATATAATGAAAGTTCTTAATATTTTTTCTACTATTTCATGAATCATTTTGCATAATCCCTGGATTGCATGCATCCACCTTATCTTAGATCTAACTTTTATAAACTATGACTGGTTTGGAGGTCACCAGGGGATGACGAGGCTTCAGATTGTTTTTCAAGAATAAGTGACAAAAAAAAAAAAAAAGAAGAAGAAGTGACAATGCGTTTGAGGAGTTGCAGGCTTCATTTACCCTGTAAATGACTCAGCTGCTATTTACTAGATGTGGCTTGTTTAGGTGGGTAGAAGGAACTAAATTTGAAGGCTTTGGAGAAGATATTGGGATGTAGACAAAGGATATATCTTTATAAAATTTGTGTCAGGATTGAGATGTTGCATAATTTACATCACAGGTACCAGACTGAGCCATGTCTTTACCTTGGTCTGGGATCCCAAGAGGACACAGTTACAAAGGCACATGTTTCTCCTAGATGACCAGACTACAAAGGCCATGTGATTCCTTGGGCATGGATCTATCAGGGACTCAATGTGCAGAAAGTGGGGGCTATGAAAAATTGATTCTAGGCTTTTGCCTATTGACTTTTACTCAAGGAAAATCCCAAAGATTGATTTTCAAGTTAGTGAATATGGAGAGCCCTAACAACACTAACAGCATATAATATGACAATACTTGTCATATTATATAATCAAATTAGTTTGATCCTCTATCCTGGTAGAGACTACCTTAAAGAAGCCCTTAGAGGGAATTTATCACATATATATATACAACGTTATGAGTTTGGAAACTCCTTGAGATACACAGTTATTCATTTTTAGAGAAAAGCATTATGGTCACCTAAATAAGAAGTAGTATTTCTGAATGATTAGGAATACTGACCTTGAAGGGAGATGGGTCTGGTACCATTTTCCACTTTAAACATCTTAAAGGCAATATCATCAAGGACAAGATATGTGATCTCTCTGAACTACCATAAAATGTAAATAACTATAGTCCCACAAATCCTACCTTGAATTAAAACACTTAACAGAATGGTGCTATAATTAGCACTTAGTAAAAGGTAGTAATAGTTTTTTCTTCTTCTTCTTCTTCTTCTTCCTTTTCTTCTTCTTTTTTATTTTTATGAAAGAAGTGAGAATAAATCTGTGATCCAAAGTGTTTTCCAGGTATGTCACTGAATCCTAAATTTGCTCTTTACATTTCATATAGATGCACTTGACTACATTAAACCTAGTGACCATATGTCAGCTGACAACTTTGATTAAGGAATCTTCAGTGTGAACTTGACTTAATCTTTAGTTCAAGTGGAAAATCTGGTAGTAAGTCTTTCTCTCCTCTGAGGTTCTGTCAAGCACTGTGATCCACAGAGACAGAATGGGAAGTTAAGCCAAAGAAACACACCATAAGTAAAAATTCTGTGGAATTGAACCCAAAAGCAGTCATGAAAGGACTGCAGAAAAATTACTAATCAACACTGCAAAGGCAAATGATTCCTGCATCCTGTACTGGACGAATCTGAGAGTGAAATAACCTCCACAAGTTACCTCTTAAGGATAATGAGTTACAAATAACACAGCCATCAATCTTGATTTTGGAATGATATTCTAGAACAACTTTTGAGTTCTAACGCATTTGGAATGATCGTCAAAGTTCTCCACTAGAGACTGGGTTAAAAATTAATCAGCAATAAGTTTTATGGACTTTACATGTTGCATTAGTCTAATTAGCTACTAACCCTGCAGGGGTAAGGGCTGGAATTAGAGTTTTCAGATGAAATAAATTGAGAGTAGAAATGATCAATTCTTCCTTTTCCTCAAAGAAAACATAGATCTTTAAAAAGTATTTTTTTTCTTTTACAAAAAGGGACCTGGGTCCATAATCTAATAGGTTAAAGTAGATTCGTTGATTGCTCTCTAAGGATCTGGAACAGTCCATGAAGCAGGCACAGAATAAAACAGAAATAGCTTCGGCAGAGAACTGATATTCCCATTCATGCTCTGTGGAATTACAAATGACTGGGCTTTCCATTGTGATACATTTCCTCCTACACATCTGCAAAGAATTGTGCAATATGTTTAGGAAAACACTGTGATTTATTTTCAAGGTCTAGGAGATTTCAGCTTTCTTAACTCTTTACTATCCTGGAATAATCAAGACTAAGCAGGTTTCCTGAAGAAATTATTTTCATAAATTATTTTCTTAACAAAGTAATGTTAATGGAGGACATATGTAAAGTTTTAAACTTCTGCAAACCAACACAACTTCCCATGCATGTAGCAAAGATTGACCACCATCAGACACCTTTATTTTTTGGACCAGTTAAAAAGTAGAGCACACTCACCTTGCACCACTAGAACCTGGTCATTTTTATTATGGTAAACATTGGATTCATTAGCCTAACACCCTCAAGGCAAAATTCTAATGACCACTGGATCATAACAAGATGGATGCCACAGGAGAGCCATTTAACTTGATTCCAAACATAAAATTATTTATAAAAAAAGATACAATTGAATTGTTTTTTGCACAAATGCTATAAAATATTTTTATTAAAGTAAAAACAGTGATAGGAAAAACAGAAAAGGAAAGAAAATATCCAAAAACAGCCAAACATATTTAACAGAGATGAAACCCATTCTATTTCCCTGGGGTGAAAATGTGTGGTTTAACATATGAGAAGGATATTTCACTTGGTGTATGTTACCCATCATAGCAGCACCAGCAGGGACAGCTACAGAAAACGGTCCATTAGTTTTTCCATAATAAACTCTTTTTTCACTGGCACACTCTTGGGATTCTTTGACATTATTTCAGTGTAGTTATTGGTGGATGGCTTCAATAATTGGAACTCTCACAACCTGAAATTAACATTTTCATGTCACTCTAGTATATGTTAAACATTGCAAAACTTGGTTTTAAGGGCATTCTCTCCAATATATGTGATTCCAAAAGGCAAAGTTGTAAATGAAAAATGCTCTTTATATTTCTGCATTTTAGATTTGCACTTGTTTCTCAAATTAGCATGTCAAGACACCCATTCAATATAACTTTATCATGCTCAAGGAAGGACAAATGAATGAGAGTTAACAGCTCCCAGTTGGAGTCTCCAATGTGTCTAACATATACCTAAGGCAACAGCCTCCACACAAGGGAGTTCTCTGAAAATCTGTGCCCTATAATGTACAGGGACAAATAAGAATTAGATGGAAGTCTTCACTGAGGTAAAAAAAAAAAAAAAAGTCAACACCTAGTTGTGCCAAGTGCCAGGAAAAGGATATGGTCCTTATGCTAAAAAGAAATCACAGTCTAATATAGAAGCTAGAATTTAGGCAGCATAGTGAAGTAAGTTCAATCAGAGAAATATACAACCATTTAAGGCAGAACACAGAAGAAATGTGATTTGTGCATGCCAAAACCCTCCTTGGAAAATTTTCTTACAGCTACAAAGGATATTAGACTTCATCTGACTTTATGTCCTCTCTAAATGTTATGGATAAGACTAAAACCTAAAGAGATAACATGATTCATGCAGGGACCCACAGCTCATTTACCTCACAGCTCCAAATTCCAAACCTAATGCTTTATTGACTACAGCAAACACCTCTTTGGGAAATACATGGTAGTGTGTCCCTAATTCATAAGACCAATATGCACATTATTACTTTATTCTCAAAGACTACAATAAACTGGGGAGGGTGTGGCCTGAGGGATGACAATTAATTTCTTACTTACTTTATCCTTCAATTGTGCTATTTAATAAAGGAATCATCACTGAGAGACCAGGAACTTAGAAACAAAGTTGAACTAAAGGTCTAAGAGAATAAGCAAAAAAGAAAAATAGTCAGTGTATTAGGTCCATGGAATAAGAGATGATCATTCCAGCATTAAAAAAATGTACCTTAATAACTCTTACAGAATGGGTAAGATTTCTTGAGGAAAAAGAAAGAAATAATAATCATGAAAATCCAGTCAGCTTAAATGATGTCATTCAAGAAATATTTATTGAACATTTATTATGTTCCATGCACAACATTGGACACTAGATGTTGCACAAGAGATGTCAAAGTTCCTGTTTTTAGAAAGGTATTAGTTTAGTTTAATTTAATAACCACATGAATAATTCAACACAAGTCAAGTACTCTGTGATAGGAACATAGTACCATGAGGGGTTATGACAAAGGATTCTGACATAGCCTGGGAGGTCAAAGAAGTTTTCCTGTACAAACTGATACTTAAGTGAGATAAAGGATAAACGAGAATTAACTAGGTTAAATTGATGAGGCAAAGGAAGTCATGTCTAGACAAGTAAGGGGAGAGAACTGTGAGATTGGTCTGTGATCCAGAGACCATATTAGTACATGTGAAAGATTGAGGTCTTTGTAGTAGATTAATTACACTAACAGCCCCAATCTATTGCACCTCCCCAAATTCATGCCCTTCTACTGCCTCCCCACAATGACTCCAAGCTTGCCCTGTGGCTTGCTTTGGCCAACAGAACAGTAGCAGGCTGGACCCAAGCAGAGACTTGAAATAGCACTTGCACCTTGCTCTTTCCTGTCCCTCCACCATGAGAACATGTTTGTGCTAGCTTGCTGAATGAGGAAATGTGGGGCAGAGCTGAGTTGCCCAGTTGTCTCTGCTGAGGGCAACTCAGGCCACCCAACCACCAGTCAGACACTTGGAAGAACCCAGTCAAGATAAGCAAAGCAGCCTGGCTGATTTGTAACTAGTGAATGAATCCTGCTAAGTCTTGCCTGTATCAGTAGATCTCCTCGGGTGCACCCAAAAGGACTAACCAATCGATCCACAGATTTGTGAGCTAAATAAATACTTAATGTCTTAAGCCACTAGTATTTGTGATTGCCAGGTGGCATAAATATAGCTATAGATAACTGATATAGTGGTAAATGTGGAAAATGGATAGGCAGTGGTATATAGTGTGCTTGAGAGTGGAATGATTTTCAGGCTATTGCAATAAGACATAATAGCAGCTTGGACTAAGTGATAGTGAGGATGAAAACAAGGCTACAGAATCAGGGCAATTTGGATTTAATTCTCTAGAAAATGGTGAATGATTAAAGGCTTTTAAGCAGGCAGATAGTGACAGGAACAGAGCTCTACTAATTTAGGAAAATTAAATTGACCACGTTTTCATGAACAGATTACAGCAGAAGGAGAGTAGCAGCACAGAATACAAGATCAAAAGATTGAACAACAACAACAAAAATGGTTAAATGCAAGGGGGTATCTCTTCACAACCTGATATTTAATGAAGAGCCTCAGACAATGAAACCATTCTGAGGCCCATATTCAAGAATAGATTCTCAATCTTTCTAGATGTTAGTATCTTAATTAGAGGACTTTTTGACAGCTCAAACTCAGTTGGTTACTTGAAAGTGAAATGGAATCTATGGATTTAAACATGATAAATTAGTTCCAAGGCTGTTTTGCATTAAGTGGTCTAGTGGATAAGAAATTAATATAAAGATATAAACAGTTTAAAGGGCATGAGATTCATTTTAATGTCCATTTCCACATTGTTGGCAAAGGCTCTCTATAGATTAAAAACCTAATATGGACAACAGGTTAATCCTTTCTGACTTTTCAAAATTTTCTCAACTTCATCATCACTACCATAATAGGAATCTTATTCTATAATACATAGAGACACATTATAGTCTCTCAGTGAATGTTTAGTCACTCCATAATATTCATGGTATAATATGGAATAGAAAGTGCTGAAGAGAGTAAGCCATAGATTTTAATCTTATCTCTGTTTGAAGCCAACTCCTCCCCTTTGCATAAATCCTATTTCTTCTTGCTTATTTAAGGACATCATTCCAGGAATTCCTTGAACAGCACCACTCCAGCAAATCTTCCCTCTTCCTCCTACATAGATATTTTTCTCTCTTTCTTGTGTATAGTTGAAATCACTGTATATACGTACAGTTAAAGAAATTATCTTGTTTCATCTTCCTTGTCACTTTTCTACCCATCGCTTTGTTGTATTTATTGAAAAACTCTGAGGGAGTTATCTATTCTTGTCATTTCTAATTATCTCCTTCCATATTCCTTCAAACCCAAACAAGTTGGGTGTTTTCCTCCATGACTCCATCAAAATGTTCTCATCATGTGTACCACTGATGTCCACATTGGTAAATCCAATGGCCACTATCAGCAGCATACCCACTTCCTTGATACATTTTCCTCACTTGCATTTCATACCACCCACTCCCTTGATTTTTGTTCTTCTTCTTTTCTCAACCTTGTTTATTGGATTATTTTCTACTCCCCAAACTCTTAATGTTGGAGCACCCCACAGCTTTGTCCATAGACTTCTCTTCACTATCTCCTTTCACATCTTTGATGATCCCACCCAATCACATGGATTTTAATATAACCAATATGGCAACTGCTCACAAATTTATATCTCTAGCCCAGGCGTCTATACCAAATAGCACATTTATATCTCTGCCTACTTAACTATCCACTTGAGTATCTAATGGACATCTCAAAATTAGATTTTGCCCTAAAATAAACACTAGACTACACCGCCTGCAACCTTTTACATATCAATTGGTGGAAACTTCATCCATCTAATTGCTCAGGAAAAAAAAAAAAAATATATATATATATATATATATGTATATATCCTTGACCCTTTTCTTTTTTCATACTTTGCATCCATCTTATCAGTAAATTCTGATATATAGCCAGAATCTCATCACTTCTCTTCATCCATACTTATACCATCCTGGTGTGGGCTGCCACGATCTATTACTTGAATTACTGTGATGCCCTCCTACTTGGTTTCCACTTTCTTCTTCTGACAGTCTATTCTTAACATGGCAACCAGAGTAATGCTTTAAACGTTAATACAACTCATATCATTCCTCTATTCAAAACTGTGCAATATCTTCATATTCATGCAGACTAAGAGCCAAAATTCTTTGAATATTAAATGTCCCCTACCTCTGTACCTGAATGCAGTTATCCCACTAAATTCATCTCCTAATATTCTCCTCCCCCCCCAGTACAGCTATGACATCTCCTTACTTTTTCTTAAACATGATGAAAACATTCTCACCTTAAAGGATTTGCTCTAACTGAGTTCTCTGCTTATAACACTCTCCCTCCAGATGTATGCATCTCTAATTCTCTACCTTTCTTTAAATTTCTGCTCAAATGTCACCTTCTCAATGATGCTACCCTAACCTCAGTATTTAATATGGCAGTCTAACTCCCTTCACCAAACCCTGGTACTCTTGATTTCCTTTGCCCTATTCTATTTTTCCCCATAGCACTTATTACCTAAGAACACATTAAATAATTTACTTATTTATTGTATTACTAGTTTATTTTCTGCCTCCCTCCTCTTGAACATAAGAACTGTGAGCTCAGAAATCCTTGTTCCATTCAACAAAATATTCCCAAGAATAAATAGAGGCTAACACACACACACACACAGACACACACACACACACACACAGACACTAAATAATTATGTATTGAATGAACGGATGAACAAAATGATATTCTGATTTATATGAAATGACATACTCCACCCTGCAACTAAACCCTGTGTTTGTATTATGAATTGTTTCTGTGATTACAATTAATGCCTTTTCTGTTGGATTATATATCAGAATAAGTTTTTAATGTGAATTAAGGCATCTTTGTCTCACTATTCTCCCTTTTATAACTTAATCATCTACCATTACTGCTACTTTGCATGCAATGTGGAGGCCCTGCCCTCACCGAATATAAAATACAGGAATAACTGACAGTACCAAGTGACTTGTTGGATGTGGGGAGTGTGCAATGACAAATAAGAGTCAAAACCCTATGAGACAGAAAGGACAGAAATCTAGTTGAGTGATTTACTCAGAATTACACAGTAAATTAGCAACAGAAGTGGAAGAATATGGGATTTCTACTTTCTGGTGGGTTATATCCACTAGAACTTACCCCTTAGAGTCTAGCTCAAAGTTCCATACATTAATGGATTGCTTCCATCAGGATGAAATAACTGATGCTACAAGGTCTAGATGATATGTTCTTCTCATCCCAGGTCCATGTTGGATAGTCCCCATAGTTTGAGCCTCACCATCCCTTTTCTCTCTCTTATTATATTCAAACTGAGGAAGCATAGTTTTTGAGTCCATGTATTTTCTGGCATAGCATTATGGCAATTATCTTGGTGTTTGAGTATGTGCATGTATATGTGCATGTAATGGAGAAAATTTAAAAAAATCAGAGATGGTGAGGGATTGTCTATGGTAAAAAATGAACAATGTCATGTTGACACTAGCAAAAAGCACACTTCAACTCTGCTGTTCTACCATTCTTCTTATATCTATCACATATGATTGCAAATCCTTATATGTTATTTACATTCTCCCTACATTTTGTTCAAGAGTTTTTCTGTGCTTAGATAGTGAAATTTCACAGAGCCTAACCAGCTAGATTGCAGAATATTTCATCTTTCCATGCTCTGACTCCTGTTTCACATCTAGACATAGCATTGATTGTTGTCGATACAAAATTGATGAGAAGAGAAACAGAATAAAGGCAAATAAGTGAATGAATAAACAAGTACGATTAAGAACTGGGAAATTCTCTTAATTAAACAATACCAAATAAATTGTAGCTAATGCAATATATCCAAATGGTGGAAATAAGTTTCCCTTTCTTACAGTAGCTTATTTTCAATATTTTAGTACAGGTTTCCCCCACTATCCAAAAGTAGAGCATTCCTATGAAATCTTTTGTAAGCCAAAATGGCCATAAAGCAAAGAAGCAATTGCCTTTTTTTCATAAAAGTGAAAATCCTCTTAGGATTTCTTTCTGTTTGTGAAACTAGGTAGGTCTTTAGTAAAGTTGAAGTGGTGTAAAGCAAACTTTTGAAAAGCAGGGGATACCTGTATTGAACATTTTCATGACTTTTAAACTCTGATCTACTCTCATGTTCAATGAAGTTAACTGCCCAGGTATACTTATTTTATGTAGAATAGTGGATTCTGTTGAGGTTTAGCTAACTATTTACTTCAAAGGATGATTTTGCAGGAACAATATTTGAAACTCCTTCACTTCAATGATTCTAAATTTCCCACCACATATATCCAAAGGATGTGGTTCCTTATGCTCACAACTTCTCAAGGACCATGTTATTTCTTTTCTTTATCCATTTTCCAGTAAATTATCTATGATTTTGTAGAGTAATATCACTCTTGATCCAAATAAATACAAAACATTCTGATAGTGATAATGGTCATTATATTAGATTCTCAAATTCACTTTGATAGTATCACCCTAACCAACCACATAGTAGCTCTGATGAGTTCTATAGCATAGGAATATTGAAGTTGACATTTTTTGATGAAGTCTGCACCAGCAGATTAGTAAGAGGCTACCTCTCTCCTCCTGAAATGTTTTTTGTTGCTAGAAAACCTGAGTGGGTGGACTTGAGAGAACTTAAATGGAAAGTGACTTTATTCCTCACTTTTTCATTGACTAAGCCTGTGATTAAAGTGAGGCCTCAGTGTTATTGCTCTTTTTCTTCCATTTGTCTATCTTTAAAGTGGTTATAGTGGTATTTTTCAATAACTGTTTGTGGTCAGAGATCACGTAAATAAATAATAATAACCCTTTAAAAATACAATGCCATAAAAGTAGAGTATTGAAAAAGCATGGACCCCAGAGACGGGCGCGAGCCGCGGCTAAAAGCACGGACCCCAGAGACGGGCGGGAGACGCTACGGCTGCTGCTGCCGCCACCAAGGGGCCTGTGTGTGAGCACAGGTCACTATCCACACCCCTCTTCTGGGGAGCCTGTGCAGCCCGCCATTGCCAGGTTCCCGGGATCCAGGGACAACTTCCCCAGGAAAACGCACGGTGGGCCTCAGGCTGGTGCAACGTCACGCCGGCCTCTGCTGCCGCAGGCCCGCCCCACACGCCGTGCCCCTCCCTCCCCCCAACTTGAGTGCGCCAGAGCCCCCGAATTAGCTGCTCCTTTAACCCCGTCCTGTCTGAGCAAAAAACAGACGCCCTCCAGCGACCTACACGCAGAGGCAGGGCCAAATCCAAAGCTGAGCACCTGTGAGCTGTGAGAACAAAGAAGAGAAAGGGAAATCTCTCCCAGCAGCCTCAGAAACAGCAGATTAAAGCTCCACAATCAACTTGATGTACCCTGCATCTGTGGAATACATGAATAGACAACGAATCATCCCAAATTGAGGAGGTGGACTTCGAGAGCAAGATCTATGATTTTTTTCCCCTTTTCCTCTTTTTTTGAGTGTGTATGTGTATGCTTCTGTGTGAGACCTTGTCTGTATAGCTTTGCTTCCACCATTTGTCCTAGGGTTCTATCCGTCCACTGCTTTTTTTTTTAAATTTTTTTCTTAATAATTAATTTTAATTTTAGTAACTTTATTATACTTTACCTTCTTTCTTTCATTATTTCTTTTTCTTTCTTTCTTTCTTTCTTTCTTTCTTTCTTTCTTTCTTTCTTTCTTTCTTTCCTTCTTTCTTTCCGTCCTTCCCTCCTTTAGACAACGAATCATCCCAAATTGAGGAGGTGGACTTTGAGAACAAGATTTATGATTTTTTCCCCTTTATCTCTTTTTGTGAGGGTGTATGTGTAAGATTTTGTCTGTATAGCTTTGCTTCCACCATTTGTCCTAAGGTTCTATCCGTCCCTTTTTTTTTTCCTAAATAATTATTTTTTAACTCAATAACTTTATTATACTTTATTTTATTTTACTGTATCTTCTTTCTTTCTGTCTTTTTTCTTCCTTCCCTCCTTCATTTCTTCCTTCCTTCCTCCCTCCCTCCCTCCCTCCCTCCTTTCTTTCCTCCTTGCCTTCTTTCCTTCTTTTCTTCTTTCTTTCTTCCTTCCTTCCTTCCTTCCTTCCCTCCCTTCTTTCTTTCTTTCTTTCTTTCTTCCTAATTTTACTAATTCTCTCTAATTTTTCTCCCTTTTATTCTGAGCTGTGTGGATGAAAGGCTCTTGGTGCTCCAGCCAGGAGTCAGGGCTCTGCCTCTGAGGTGGGAGAGCCAATTTCAGGGCACTGGTCAACAAGAGACCTGCAAGCTCCACATAATATCAAATGGCGAAAATCTCCCAGAGACCTCCATCTTAACACCAGCACCCAGCTTCACTCAATGACCAGCAAGCTACAGTGCTGGACACCCTATGCCAAACAACTAGCAAGACAGGAACACAACCCCACCCATTAGCAGAGAGGCTGCCTAAAATCATAATAAGTCTACAGACACCCCAAAACACACCACCAGACGTGGAACTGCCCACTAGAGAGACAAGATCCAGCCTCATCCACCACAACACAGGCACTAGTCCCCTCCACCAGGAAGCCTACAAAACCCACTGAACAAACCTAAGCCCCTGGAGACAGACATCAAAAACAACGGGAACTACGAACATGCAGCCTGCAAAAAGGAGACCCCAAACACAGTAAGATAAGCAAAATGAGAAGACAGAAAAACACACAGCAGATGAAGGAGCAAGATAAAAATGCACCAGACCTAACAAATGAAGAGGAAATAGGCAGTCTACCTGAAAAAGATTTCAGAATAATGATAGTAAAGTTGATCCAAAATCTTGGAAATAGAATAAACAAAATGCAAGAAACATTTAACAAGGACATAGAAGAAATAAAGATGAAACAAACAACAATGAACAACATAATAAATTAAATTAAAAATACTCTAGATGGGATAAATAGCAGAATAACTGAGGCAGAAGAACGGATAAGTGACCTGGAAGATAAAATAGTGGAAATAACTACTGCAGAGCAGAATAAAGAAAAAAGAATGAAAAGAACTGAGGACAGTCTCAGAGACCTCTGGGACAACATTAAACACACCAACATTCAAATTATAGGGGTTCCAGAAGAAGAAGAGAAAAAGAAATGGACTGAGAAAATATTTGAAGAGATTATAGTTGAAAACTTCCCTAATATGGGAAGAGAAATAGTTAATCAAGTCCAGGAAGCACAGAGAGTCCCATACAGGATAAATCCAAGGAGAAATACACCAAGACACATATTAATCAAGCTGTCAAAAATTAAATACAAAGAAAGCATATTAAAAGCAGCAAGGGAAAAACAACAAATAACACACAAGGGAATCCCCATAAGGTTAACAGCTGATCTCTCAGCAGAAACCCTGCAAGCCAGAAGGGAGTGGCAGGACATACTGAAAGTGATGAAGGAGAAAAACCTGCAACCAAGATTACTCTAGCCAGCAAGGATCTCATTCAGATTTGATGGAGAAATTAAAACCTTTACAGACAAGCAAAAGCTGAGAGAGTTCAGCACCACCAAACCAGCTTTACAACAAATGCTAAAGGAACTTCTCTAGGCAAGAAACACAAGAGGAGGAAAACACCTATAATGACGAACCCAAAACAATTTAGAAAATGAAAATAGGAACATACATATTGATAATTACCTTAAATGTAAATGAACTAAATGCTCTCACCAAAAGACACAGATTGGCTGAATGGATACAAAAACAAGACCCATATATATGCTGTCTACAAGAAACCCACTTCAGACCTAGAGACACATACAGACTGAAAGTAAGGGGATGGAAAAAAGATATTCCATGCAAATGGAAACCAGAAGAAAGCTGGAGTAGTAATTCTCATATTAGACAAAATAGACGTTAAAATAAAGACTATTAGAAGAGACAAAGAAGGACACTATATGATAATCAAGGGATTGATCCAAGAAGAAGATATAACAATTGTAAATATTTATGCACCCAACATAGGAGCACCTCAATACATAAGGCAAAAACTAACAGCCATAAAAGGGGAAATTGACAGTAACACATTCATAGTAGGGGACTTTAACACCTCACTTTCACCAATGGACAGATCATCCAAAATGAAAATAAATAAGGAAACACAAGCTTTAAATGATACATTAAACAAGATGGACTTAATTGATATTTATAGGACACTCCATCCAAAAACAACAGAATACACATTTTTCTCAAGTGCTCATGGAACATTCTCCAGGATAGATCATATCTTGGGTCACAAATCAAGCCTTGGTAAATTTAAGAAAATTGAAATTGTATCAAGTATCTTTTCCGACTACCATGCCATGAGACTAGATATCAATTACAGGAAAAGATCTGTAAAAAATACAAACACATGGAGACTAAACAATACACCACTTAATAACAAAGTGATCACTGCAGAAATCAAAGAGGAAATTAAAAAAAAATACCTAGAAACAAATGACAATGGAGACACAACGACCCAAAACCTATGGGATGCAGCAAAAGCAGTTCTAAGAGGGAAGTTTATAGCAATACAAGCCCACCTTAAGAAGCAGAAAACATCTCGAATAAACAACCTAACCTTGCACCTCAAGCAATTAGAGAAAGAAGAACAAAAAAACCCCAAAGTTAGCAGAAGGAAAGAAATCATAAAAATCAGATCAGAAATAAATGAAAAAGAAATGAAGGAAACAATAACAAAGATCAATAAAACTAAAAGCTGGTTCTTTGAGAAGATAAAAAAATAAATAAGCCATTAGCCAGACTCATCAAGAAAAAAAGGGAGAAAACTCAAATCAATAGAATTAGAAATGAAAAAGGAGAAGTAATAACTGACACTGCAGAAATAAAAAAAGATCATGAGAGATTACTACAAGCAACTCTATGCCAATAAAATGGACAATCTGGAAGAAATGGACAAATTCTTAGAAATGCACAACCTGCCAAGACTGAAGCAGGAAGAAATAGAAAATATGAACAGACCAAAGAAAAGCACTGAAATTGAAACTGTGATTAAAAATCTTCCAACAAACAAAAGCCCAGGACCAGATGGCTTCACAGGCGAATTCTATCAAACATTTAGAGAAGAGCTAACACCTATCCTTCTCAAACCCTTCCAAAATATAGCAGAGGGAGGAACACTACCAAATTCTTTCTATGAGGCCACCATCACTTTGATACCAAAACCAGACAAGGATGTCACAAAGAAAGAAAACTACAGGCCAATAGCACTGATGAACATAGATGCAAAAATCCTCAACAAAATACTACCAAACAGAATCCAACAGCACATTAAAAGAATCATACACCATGATCAAGTGGGGTTTATTCCAGGAATGCAAGGACTCTTCAATATATGCAAATCTATCAATGTGATAAACCATATTAACAAATTGAAGGAGAAAAACCATATGATCATCTCAATAGATGCAGAGAAAGCTTTTGACAAAATTCAACACCCATTTATGATAAAAACCCTGCAGAAAGTAGGCATAGAGGGAACTTTCCTCAACATAATAAAAGCCATATATGACAAGTCCACAGCCAACATCATCTTCAATGGTGAAAAACTGAAAGCATTTCCACTAAGATCAGGAACAAGACAAGGTTGCCTACTCTCACCACTCTTATTCAACATAGTTTTGGAAGTTTTAGCCACAGCAATCAGAGAAGAAAAGGAAATAAAAGGAATTCAAATTGGAAATGAAGAAGTAAAGCTGTCACTGTTTGCAGATGACATGATACTATACATAAAGAACCCTAAAGATGCTACCAGAAAATTACTAGAGCTAATCAATGAATTTGGTAAAGTAGCAGGATACAAAATTAATGCACAGAAATCTCTGACATTCCTATATACTAATGATGAAAAATCTTAAAGTGAAATCAAAAATACACTCCCATTTACCATTGCAACACAAATAATAAAATATCTAGGAATAAACCTACCTAAGGGCACAAAAGACCTGTATGCAGAAAATTATAAGACACTGATGAAAGAAATTAAAGATGATACAAATAGATGGAGAGATATACCATGTTCTTGGATGGGAAGAATCAACATTGTGAAAATGACTCTACTACCCAAAGCAATCTATAGATTCAATGCAATCCCTATAAAACTACCATTAGCATTTTTCACAGAATTAGAACAAAAATTTTCACAATTTGTATGGAAACACAAAAGACCCTGAATAGCCAAAGCAATCTTGAGAATGAAAAACGTAGCTGGAGGAATCAGGCTCCCTGACTTCAGACTATACTACAAAGCTACAGTAATCAAGACAGTATGGTACTGGCACAAAAACAGAAAGACAGATCAATGGAACAGGATAGAAAGCCCAGAGATAAACCCACGCACATATGGACACCTTATCTTCGATAAAGGTAGCAGGAATGTACAGTGGAGAAAGGGCAGCCTCTTCAATAAGTGGTGCTGGGAAAACTGGACAGGTACATGTAAAAGTATGAGATTAGATCACTCCCAAACACCATACACAAAAGCAAGCTCAAAATGTATTAAAGACCTAAATGTAAGGCCAGATACTATAAAACTCTTAGAGGAGAACATAGGCAGAACACTCTATGTCATAAATCACAGCAAGATCTTTTTTGACCCACCTCCTAGAGAAATGGAAATAAAAACAAAAATAAATAAATGGGACCTAATGAAACTGCAAAGCTTTTGCACAGCAAAGGAAACCATAAACAAGACCAAAAGACAACCCTCAGAATGGGAGAAAATATTTTCAAATGAAGCAACTGACAAAGGATCAATTTTCAAAATTTACAAGCAGCTCATACAGCTCAATAACAAAAAAAACAAACAGCCCAATCCAAAACTCGGCAGAATCCCTAAATAGACATTTCTCCAAAGAAGATATACAGACTGCCAACAAACACATGAAATAATGCTCAACATCATTAATCATTAGAGAAGTGCAAATCAAAACTACAATGAGATATCATCTCACACCAGTCAGAATGGCCATCATCAAAATATCTAGAAACAATAAATGCTGGAGAGGGTGTGGAGAAAAGGGAACACTCTTGCACTGCTGGTGGGAATGTGAATTGGTTCAGCCACTATGGAGAATAGTATGGAGGTTCCTAAAAAAACTACAAATAGAACTACCATATGACCCAGCAATCCCACTACTGGGCATATACCCTGAGAAAACCAAAATTCAAAAAGAGTCATGTACCAAAATGTTCATTGCAGCTCTATTTACGATAGCCCGGAGATGGACACAACCTAAGTGCCCATCATTGGCTGAATGGATAAAGAAGATGTGGCACATATATACAATGGAATATTACTCAGCCATAAAAAGAAACGAAATTGAGCTATTTGTAATGAGGTGGATAGACCTAGAGTCTGTCATACAGAGTGAAGTAAGTCAGAAAGAGAAAGACAAATACCGTATGCTAACACATATATATGGAATTTAAGAAAAAAAAAATGTCATGAAGAACCTAGGGGTAAGACAGGAATAAAGACACAGACCTACTGGAGAACGGACTTGAGGATATGGGGAGGGGGAAGGGTGAGATGTGACAGGGCGAGAGAGCGGCATGGACATATATACACTAACAAACGTAAGGTAGACAGCTAGTGGGAAGCATCCGCGTGGCACAGGGATATTGGCTCGGTGCTTTGTGACCGCCTGGAGGGGTGGGATAGGGAGGGTGGGAGGAAGGGAGGCGCAAGGGGGAAGAGATATGGGAACATATGTATATGTATACCTGATTCACTTTGTTATAAAACAGAAACTAATACACCATTGTAAAGCAATTATACCTCAATAAACATGTTAAAAAAATAAAAAAGTAGAGTACTTAAAAATTTCATTTTTCTTCCCAGATTGGAAGCTTATTTAAGTAATGTTCTATATGAAAAGAATTCTGCTAAAGACAATCCATTTACCTGAATGCTCTCTCCAACATTAACACCGTTCCAGGTATGGTTTTATTTATTCTTTTTGGTCTAGCAAGCCAAAGACGTGTTCTTAATTTTTTTAAGTGCAGGTGTCTAGGCACAGATAACATATCTGGCATTTTGACAAATTGCTTAGCTCTAAAATGCATACTTTTATTTTTATTTTTTTGATATATGCCCTTTACTCCATGTCAGTGTTTCAAATATTCACTCAAGGAAACATCCCAGTCACAGGCTGAATGCTTTTGAGAGTGTTTATGACGACTCAGAGTTCAACTCAAGGACCATAGCATTGGAATTGGGTTCTCAATATGCTTTTACTAGAGTTACATCATCTGTACTTTCTTTCCCAGAATGGAAATAAACTAGTGTTTACCTGTATATATATATTCAGGGAGTAAGGCTTGGATATGGCCATAACTAAACCCTACATAGATCAACCAATCATATTCACTTGAGAGATATTTATGTCCATAGATCCTTAAGTGGGTAGAATATCACAGAACGTTTGGAATGTATTTCTGATCCAATTGAAGATTGCAGTTCATCAAAGTGTAGAGGATGAAGGGGATGAAAATATCAGCCTATACAGTGTGCCAGATATAGTTCTAGGCTTTATAAAATTTACATATTTAATCTCCACAATCACTCCTGAGGGTATCCCCATTTTATGGTGAAGAAAAATGAGGTGCACAGATATTAAATAAATTACCCAAGTTCACACAGCTAATAAGCGACAGCTCTGGGATTTGAACCTAGGCAGACTGACTTCCAAGCTGTGTTCATAACATTAAGCTACACTGTAGCAAAGATCAGTAGCAGAAGAGTGGTCAGAAGACTACCATACATTTAAACCAAGGAAAAGATTTCAGTGAAGAAGAAATAAAGATAAAAATCATGGATATCTGATGACAGGTTCCATAAGTGGGTTAGGGAATGTGTTTGTAGGCACAGCGGAGGATGTCAATCAATATGACAGGCAAAATTGAGGGAGTAAGAGTGATTTTGGAGCAAGCCTTTCTACATGCAGTGGGACAGAATCTAGATGAAATTTAAGGAGAGAACTAGAAGAGGCCCTGACTCACACTCAAAAACATTTCTAGGTAAAGTGAAGGAAAATTTAGGGGTTCTGCATTAAATAAATTTCCTATGAAAAAGGAAGAAGTGAAATGATCTGCTGTGAGTGAAAGGATAAAGTTGTTGGGAAGCATGCTATTTGGATGCTACCACAGAAGAAGAAAATGGTGATCAACTGCAAATATGAAGCAGAATAACCTACCTCTATAATAAGATCATTTTTTTAAATATGTCCAGAATACATTGATTTTTAGACTTTGTATTCCCTATTATTATTATTAACATTTAGCTACTTAATTAATATTTAGATATTCCATTAATATTGTCCTTCAATGTTTAGAATTTTTGGGGGAATCTGGCATGCAAAATAACTGGGATTGTTTGAGTTTCAGTGCCCACCACCCTATGTAGGCCGCATGTCAGGAGTATGTCACCCAGTGCCAGATGTCTCTCCATCAGCAAAAAAAAACATCCACAGAGAGTTAGCAGGACATTGAGAGCACTGTCTAGGCCATTTGAGAAATAATTTAGGAAAATAAAGCTCTTCTTCTAGAGAATCAAAGAAATGGAAGGACTGCTAAAGGTCTTCTTGTCCAAGTGCTTGATGTGAAAGCTTTCAGATTCTCCAGCAGATGTGACAGAGAAGTTTTGACTGTCTTTGCTGAGACTGACTCTTCCAACGGAATTATTTTCCTTCTCTCTCCAGGAAGAAAGGCTCTGTAGTTGAGACAGTAGATAGGGAAATATAATTCCTTCTTTCTTTCTCTAAAACCATGATTTTGAAACTCAGCTATACAACAAGTATCTCTCTGTTCTTCAGAATACAAAGCATCTTTTGCCAAGTTTTCAAGACCCTAAAGTTTTGCCCCACACTATATATCCTTTTTTTTTTTTTTTTTTTTCTCCATTGTACAGTCAGGCTAAACTTACTCCATTCTACATAAAAATAGGCAGATTGTTATTCTGTCCTAGTGGCTATTTTGGGTTTCTATTGCTGTATAAGAAATCCTTCCAAAATGTAGTGGCTTTAAAACAACACTTTTATTTTTTATTCACAAGATTCTGTGGATAGGAATTCAGGAAGGATTCAGTTGGAATGTTTTTGGCTTCACCTGGTTTCATTAAAGGTCAATCATTTAATAGTCATCTTTCAATATTATAAAGAATACAGTGTTTATAATGGCTTTATTGCATTATTTTTATAAAGGTATAATTCTATTTAACTAGTTCCCTATTGATGGGTATTTAGCTTGTCTCTAAATTTTTACCATTGCTAACATTGCCATAATTAATGCTCTTTGTGGTTTTAAATGGGTGGGTCTCTTTGGACAAAGCTCTACAAGAATAGCTGAATAAATTCATATAAATTTTAGTACAAAATAAATAAACCAACAAATAAAAGGTAATTCAGTCAGGACCACCTTAGGAGAATGACCGCTTTTCCATCTCTTCTCCATTTCCATTCTGATAGTGAACTGTATCACTGTTATTTTCATTTGCATTTCCTTGAGTATTAGTGAGGTTGAACACTTTTTTTTACGTCTAATGATCATTTGTAGTTTTCTCTTCTTAATTTTCTCTTCATATCATTTTCCCATTTTTATTGGGATTTTTTTATTTTACGTCTGTAAGCAGTGGATATAACATAGATATTATGTCTGATGACTCTAGTGATTTTCCCCAAAGAAATTCTCTTTTAACTTTATTTGTAATGTATATTTCCTATAAAGAAAATGTTTTTAAATGTTTGAGATAAAAGTTGTTTTTTTCTTTTCTTTTACTACTTCTGGTTTTTGTTTCATGTGCCTCAATATTATCAAAATATTTACTTATATTGTGTTTCAGTGGTTTTGCTGCTTTATGCTTTATATAAATATTCCATCTATCTGGATTTGTGTGTGTGTGTATGCTGTCTGAACTCTATTCTGTAATGCAATTACTTTTTCTCTTCCTCCACAAATGTAAAATAAATAAACTAAATATAACCTGCTTTATTTTCTCTAGCTATATGTATGTTTTGTTTTGTTTTATTTCAATATCTGTGACAAAAGTTTTTTGTATTATTGTCAAAATTTCTGGCTATTCTTGCAAATACATTCTTCTAAATGACATTTAGAAAAAAATGTTTACAGTTGTGTCAAACAGTATCATGCAACATTTTATTGAGTTAAGGTTAAAAATTAAGTTGAGAAAAATAAAAAAAAATTATAACGTTGAATCCCCTCACCAAAATACATATTATGATTGTTTTATTTTACATTTATATAAGTATTCTGTTATAGTCCTAAGTTTCATGGAGTTATTTTATATAGTTATTTTCTTTTTACGCTGCAATAAAATTTTTTCTATTATATTTTCCTATTATATTTTCTTTCTTGCTTGCTATTAGTGGCATATAAGAAAGCTATCAATTTTTTACAATAGCAAAATTTTTCTACAATATCAAATTTTTACATTAACCAAATATTGGATCATTTAAATGTCTTAAGTAATTGTATCTTTCAGCTTGTCATTTGATTAACAAATTTTCTAGGTAAATATTTATATTATGTTCAAATAATGATCTTTCAGAATCTGCCTTTACATTATGGATATATTCACTTGTTATTGCTTCAGTGTTTATTACATTGGTTAGATCCTTTTAAATAATGTTAAATAACTTCTAAGTAATTTGAAACTTATAAAAATGTATTTCTTTTTTTTTTTTTTTTTTTGCGGTACGCGAGCCTCTCACTGCTGTGGCCTCTCCCATTGCGGAGCACAGGCTCCGAACGCACAGGCTCAGCGGCCACGGCCCACGGGCCCAGCTGCTCCGCGGCATGTGGGATCCTCCCAGACCGGGGCACGAACCCGCGTCCCCTGTATCAGGAGGCAGACTCCCAACCACTACGCCACCAGGGAAGCCCCAAAATATATTTCTTAAAAACGCCTAAAGCTGCAACTAGCACAACATTGTAAATCAACTATACCCCAATAAAAAATTTATAAAAACAGTTAAATTCCCTTGATGTCATTGAGTTTATGATGTGGTACCAGGCACTGTAATAATTACTATTATGTGGAATAAAAGTTAAGACAAGCTGGTCACTTCTTATGTAAAGCTTGTGCTTCCAATGTGTAATGTACCTGGCAGTAGTTCAGGAAATTATAAGACTGAGGGAAAGATCACTGACTTTGATCATTGAAAAATAAATGGTTCCATTTGAGATTGGGGTTTACAATTTTTTTGTTTTGATTTTGATTATTTTGTGTTTGTCTTTCTTGGATGAAAAGAAATGTTTTAAAGAAAAATAGAGGAAAGATGGAATAGTAGGCAAGGCAAAAGCTGAGATTGATGAAGAAGCCACAGATAGAACCTGAATGGATGTGTGATGACCAAATAATAAATAAAAGTGGAGAAAAACACATGTGTAACTTGAAGGAATGGGCCATGTCTCTCTTATTTTACTATATAATTCTAGTAGTTGGTAGTATGACCAGCATATAGAAGTGCTTAATAAATTTGTTGAATGAATGAATGAGGAATTGGTGTAAATCTGTGGACTACGTGCCCACCTTTAACCTAAATGGCAGGTTTGTCCACCTCCAGATAATTCCCACAGGTGCATTAAAGTCTAGCTTTAACATCCTCACTCCCAATCCCAGTGAATACATCAGTCAGCAGCCTCATCTCCATAACTGAGAGCTCTAACTCACTTTTTAGGGCCGCCTCTGGTAGGAGGAGAGAGATCTTGGACAAGATAAGAAAGATAATTATTCAGGTAAACTGAATAAGTTCTTGGTGTTCCAGGCTGTCCTTCTCCTACTGAGTCCTTTCAAAGAAAATGGAAAAGTGAGGAAGTATGCTATTTGATGATGAGGGAGATTTCAGATTATCTACTGTTGGTTCAAAGTTGCTTTGTGATCCATAATAATATGATACTGTAAATAAATAGAAACAAAAATGAATCCATCATCCAGTACCTTTTCTCTGAAACAAGACTGCAGAACTATTCACATGAGAAATCTGAGTAAAGAAAGTTACTATCTATATTACACCACAAGAGAAAGTTTTTAGTCAAGACCTAAAGAAATTTGAGCATCTTAGCTCTGGATTGAAAAGCACATTTCTAAGCCTCAGTAACTTGGTAATGCCTAAATACAGACTTTTTGACCAGGAAGGTTTGTAGCCAGAAATACACTGATGATTCAACCAAACTTTAGGGTACTCGTTTCAAATGTCACAGTATTATACTTCCACATAAGAAGAGATGCAACATCAAAAAATATTAATTACTACAAAAAGTTCTGAAAAACTAAAACAAAATCCTGTGGCAACAAAAACTGCATAAGGAGATTTCACATGCTCTGATTTACTCATAGCCGTGGGCTTCCTTAATGTTTTTCATATGGTGCGTTAGTTCAAATATCACAGATTACTGAAATGCATATTACTGATTAAGTAAACTTCTGTATAAACCTTTTCTTTTGGGGGGGAGCTAACTTTTGTGCTGGATTTTGTCATATATTGGAAAGAATGTGGAGATGGGAAAACTAGGTTCTACACTTGGCCCTGATTAGCTCAGTGTCTATTGAATGTGTTATCCATGTAGCCTAATTTCTCTAGGACTTAAATATGAAATGAACCAGCTTATCTCTAAAGCTGATCCTAACAGACCTTTCTCAGCTAGCTAAGGCCAAGTGGGAGTGGGCTTTAATGTGGCTGAATTTTGAAGACTGAACTTAGCAGAAGGTAATTGAACTCATTGTGCTAAATCCAATAAATGTAAGCAATTTAACCAGAAAATTCAAATTAAAGGGAAGAATGCAGTAGGGCATAGACTGAGGTAGAAATTTGGTTAGGAAAAAACATAAGACATTCTTCTTGGGCCAGGAAATCTTGTGGTTTAATGTCACTCTACTTAACACATCAATCCTGGACACTCTGAGTGACTTCATTTGGGCATGTGCTTGAGGATTGAGTGGGAGAGAATTGCAGATAAAAATGCTATATCAATCCTAAAAAATCTGATATCACTCTCTACCAGAACTATCATGCCTGGCTGTCAAACCCGCAATTCTCAGCAACATCTGGAAAGATTCCATATCACAGGTTGTATTAGCTGGGTTTGGCTGGGCCAAATAAGCTTACCACCTGCTCTATGGTGGACTGTATGTAGTGAGGTAATTGCAACAGGCTAGGAAGAGACCTTGTGTAATGGATACCCACTGTTTTTATCTATATGACCAGGTGACAACAAAACAGCCCTAAAATGGACTCTGCCCAGCTGATTCTGTTTCCTTGGCCATATCCATTGTCTGTTTGAATAATGGATACAATCTGTTTGAAACTCTGCTTTGAAATTCCTGGGAAGTTCTGAATCAGCTACGCTGGGTGATCTGGTTGTGTTCTGTCAATGTGGTCACCATCCTCACTTCAAATTCTGTGGCAAAACTGTTGAATGTGAAAAACTCAAGTGTGGGGGAAAGACTATTGGCATGTGATCTAGATTGGGCTGTTTATTATGCCTGGAGGTTTCTGGGAGACCAGAAGATTAAATTCTCACTTAGAATCTCCACAAAAGATATCCCAGTCACCCTGTGGAAAGATCTGTACTTCACTTTCACACTTACACTCTTGGGAGATAGTAAAGAGGAGATGGAGGAAACAAAGCCAGAAATGAGAGGGCAAGGGTTCAATATATGTAAATGTTTCTACATAAGTTGATAAAAAACACATGACTCTGAATGACTTCCAAAATGCTTGAATCCTATAAGACACTCAAAAAAAAATGAATGATCTGAGCACCATCTGTTTGTCCTTTTGGTGCATGTGGTAATGGTCACTTATCTGACTACCTGTGGATATGGAAATGCATTTGAAATAATGAAGGACCCTCTGCTCTATTATAATGACAACTACCAGTGACATTTGTAACCTTAGCAGCAGGTTAGAAACTATTTATGTCCACTCCCATTAAGAACTTTACCTTTTTTGACACATCCATTTGATTCTGTTCGAAAGAGAAAATCATTAGTCTGACCTAAAACCACAAATGAAGACCAACTTCTCTCAAGTAATTTGCATATGCTTAACTATTCATGAGTTCCCTGCTGAGCATCAAAGGTGGTTATCAATCTACCTACACCCCAAACTTCTATAGACCACTCATTTTCTGTTAAAGCATGCTCAATTCCCTATGAAATAAAACTTGAGATGAGAAGCATACTAGGCAGCACTTACTTTTCCTTGGGGAGCATTTTGGCATTTTTTGCAATGAATATAGTTTATCCATTCATTCAACAGATATTTATTAAGTAGCTACAGTCTGCCGAATACCTAGTCTAATTTTGGAACATGTTTAGATCTTCAATAATGTATTAAAATCAGTCTTATTTACCATTATCTATTCTTTCACCAGCATTCACAATCACTCCCTCCTCTTACCATAATTCAATCTGTCATTTGTTGATAGATGGGATAGATGACAAAATTTGGCAAAATACAAAACATGGAATATCTCTTATTTGAAGCATGTGTACTAGTAGAATGTTGGGTCTATAGCCTACACTAATAGCACTTGAATATGTACTTATCTTTTCAATTTTTATATTTATTTCAACTTTTCATGGTTTTGAGTTTTAATCTGATCAAAACAAAAGCAGCAGTTAATACTGCTGTATTTAATATCATTTCAGTGCCTACAGGAGTGAGGCAGTAATCTTGAGGAAATTACTGCTGTTGCAAGTAAATAAGTTATTCATTGTTTTTTTGGAGTTACATTTTCAACACGCAGTGCCTTATGCTTTGTTTATTTTACATTTTTTGATGCAAATGACTTGCCATCTTAATGGGAGTGCATCAGAAACAGTGTTAGAAACTTTGTCCAAGCTACCAACGCTCAGCATTTTTTCTGAAATTAGATGGGTCAAATAGCAAGAAGATTGTTTAGAAAGTACAGAATAGCATCAGGGAGATTTTGGAAAAGATAATGTTACTTCTGACCACTAATAACTTCTGAAATCTTTAGTTCACAGCAAGAAAAATACCTTAGAAACAAAACAAAAATATGTTTACTGATGCCTCTTTCAATTAGTCTTTGCTTTTAGTATAAAATATAGAGTGTAAAAATAAATAAAAAATAAAATAAAATATAGAGTGTATTTGGTTTCTATTTCAAAAATGCCTAAAACCTATTGAATTCCAGCTGATACTGCTGAAGGCAATTTTTAAGATTTTCCATTGTATGATGAAAATTGTATTTACTTACTTTGCATCTTATTTCTGTGCTGTATAATTATCAAATAAACTATTTAGGAGTTATATGGAGAAAGAGAAGGGGAGAATAACCCTAAACTGTCTTCCTGGGGTTTTGTTTGTTTTTCTTTCTCTCTGGCTTCTTAAAGAGTTTATAAAATGGGCGAGTCTAGGGAACTTTCTAATCTGTGGATGGTGGTTCCAAGCTGTGCCTATACAGTTTTCTGACTGCTTAGTTCCAAAATGTATAAACACATTACCCTTCTACATAGCAAAATGCCCAGGAGAAGGCAATGCAAAAGAAATGAAGCAGAAGAAAATATATAGCACCATGTTCTTTTTTTGCATTTAATTTAAAATCGATATAAAGTGATTTCAGCTTTGAGGAGCTAGTGAACGCTTTCCATTTTCTGCTTTGTCACTTTATCTCAGCTGCCCTTGGCCAACAAACCAACCCTATGCAACTTCTGAGGAAGTTCTCTCAAGCAGGTATTGAAGGAAGATATAGTCTCTCCTCTGAGAGTCAGAAGCTGAAGTTCTTATTATTTATTTTGAAGCTAAGTGATTTTTGGTTTGAAGTGTGTGTGTGTGTGTGTGTGTGCACACACGTGTGTGTGTATGAGTGATTCTTCATAGCTTATCTTTGCTATGAAAACCAACTTTTCAACAGGACCTGCAAAGTTCAGCCCTCTGCCAACAAGATGCTTGCTGCATCAGCTTCGGAACAAAATGTCTGGAGGTCAAATTGTCTTAACGTATCCTACATTTTAGTATGTTGTATGCATAAGCAGTTGTATGCAACTGAAAGAAAATTCTATATTTGAGAGATTTGGTGGGGGCTAAAAAGCACAATTTTAGGCTGGAATTTCACTATTCTGTGTTGATTAATATAAAATACATGAGGAAAAGCTCAGGAATGTTTTTTTTTTTTTTTTTTGAAGTGGGCCTCTCACTGTTGTGACCTCTCCCGTTGTGGAGAACAGGCTCCGGACGCGCAGGCTCAGCGGCCATGGCTCACGGGCCCAGCCGCTCTGCGGCATGGGGGATCTTCCCGGACCGGGGCACGAGCCCGTGTCTGCTGCATCGGCAGGCGGACTCTCAACCACTGCGCCCCCAGGGAAGCCCAAGAATGCTTTTGACACATAGTACTGTTCAACTAACATAAGTTAGATTTGAATCTGAATGTTATAAGGCCTCAGTGTATTCCATGCTTTTGAGAAAAATAGCAAAGTATACTCCTCCTTGTGTAGAGGAAAGGATCTTGTCCAAACCAGAGAGGTTAGCCTAACAAAAATTTTACTTTGGCACCAACTCTCCTGGGAATGTGGCCATAAGAAGAACAGCACACAATCCAGACTGTTCATAAATATGACAGGGGCTCAGAGACATGTGGTTATCACCCTTATTCCTCTTGCACAGCACAAACAAAATTCTAGAAAGGGTAGTTGGCTGTTCCATTTTCTACCATTTACTCTTTAAGTAAATCTGCTCACAGAGTGGCTTTTTCTTTCACTCCCCATGGAAATTGTTCATTCCAAAATCAACCTGGAGGTCAGTGACCAGTGAAAAGATCAGCTTTCATGACTCATTTTTTGAGATCAATTTGATACATCATCTTCTCTTTGAAACAGACCTTAAACTCTAGCTGATTCAGTTCCTCTCTCCTTTGTGTTCTCATAACAAATTGTTTATAACTCTGTTATTATGGTCACCCTGATATGTTGTAATATATCTGTGTACAAAGTGGCTGCTCTAACCAGACTTTAAACTCCTTAAAAGAAGAAATGTTACTTATTCATTTTTGTAACACTAACATATAGAAGATATACTGACCATATTGTAAAGGCACAATAAATATTTATTGAATGAGTGAATAATGGAGAGATATCTGACTAGTCTGAGAATAGCCTTGTTGTGTTCTAATATAATATAGTATGCTCTATTATTTACATCAGGAAAAGGAACCAAAAGACAATGATTTTTAGGCATGGCTTTCCCTTACTAGCATACAGCCTTCCTGGAATACCATTTTTTGCTATTTTAAACCTCTGCTCAATTACGCATGTAACTAACATTAAGCATCTGTGAACAGGAGTCTTTAATGACTCCTTTTAGTCTATACAATCAAGTCAAAACTTCTTGCGATTGTCTAATTTTTTTTTTTTTTTTTTTGCGGTATGCGGGCCTCTCACTGTCGTGGCCTCTCCTGTTGCGGAGCACAGGCTCCGGACGCGCAGGCTCAGTGGCCATGGCTCACGGGCCTAGCCGCTCCGCGGCATGTGGGATCTTCCCTGACCGGGGCACGAACCCGTGTCCCCTGCATCGGCAGGCGGACTCTCAACTACTGTGCCACCAGGGAAGGCCCTGTCTAGCATTTTTAACATGCTTTATTTTCCCAGTACGTTCAACCAAAACTCATTTATTATATAGAAGATAGTGGTCTCTGACATCTTTGAAGTATCATTAGTTTACTGAATGATTCAAAGGTGGTGAAATGAAGGAAGAAAGCAAGGAAGGGAGGGAGGGAGGGAGGCAGGAAAGAAGGAAGGAAGGAAACATTTCTAAATGTATTTCTATTTCTTTATCAGAATAGGGGAAGTATTTCAAAATATAAATTCAGATTGATTTGATATTTAATGGCATTTATGTTTAAATTGTTTGATTGTCAAAAACACCAAAATATAAATTAAAAGCAGAATGTCAAACTGGAAAATAATTATAACAATAATTCAGGTAAAAGGTTATTTCCTTAAGGGAAAAAACCTCACTTCGAATTAAATTTTTCAATATGCAAATACCATACACACACACACACACAGAAATTTGAATGGCTAGAAACCAATTTAATTGATAACGTGATATTGCTTTATCTATAACATGATATTATTTTTCACGTAAAAACATGGATAAATTTGGTTTTAATCTTTATTTTTGTTTTGTTTTGTTTTAGTTTTAACTTATAATAATCAGGGTGGGCTTGTATAAGTTGAAACAAGCCTTCTCACAAACTGATAGGGAGTTTAGTTAATACAAATTTTCAAATCTGAAAAAAATTCTTCAAACTATTTTACTCAGAAACTCAAATTCTCTACATTATGCCACTGAAATTAATCAAATAACAAACAAACACAGAGTAAATTCTCAGGTCACATTTTTGAAACAACAATGCAATAAAATAAACAATTTTCAAAACTATAAATCTTATACACACACTCACACAAGCATGATGCATATGCACACACACAACAACCATTTTGAGAATTTTGAGAAGAGATTACCAAGAAAATATTTCCTTAAATTACTACTGGGTTAAACAGGACATCAAAATGACAAAGTTAGAGTGAATGCTTAGACAATAATGACAAGTAACACTACATATTAAACTTATTTGTACATTTCTAATTCAGGAGGAAGCTTCCACTTTAATATGGCAGACTGACCATGTATATTATTTTCTTCCCTCCAAAGCTTCCTTTGAAATGATAATAAACAAATAACACAGTTTAAATCAAAGTGACCAGAGAAATTGTGGGTGGGGTGCGAAGGGGATAATCAATAAGGCTCAAGAGAGTTTATCAAGTTTCTGGAATGTGGAAATCAAGTGCAGGAGGAGTAAACAAGGAACAGGCCAGAGAAAACTTCCATCAAGAGTGTGAAGATGAGCAGCCATTTTCTGCTCATAACCAAGGATAGACTTAGACATTGGACATAACAGATACAAAGGAAGGTGAGGAAGAGCCATCGAACTACAAGTTATGGCTGCTACCAGGACACGTTGGACTTCTTTGTATCCAGAAACTCACAGCTAAGAAAAGGAGTCACTGCTAAGACAGGAATAACTGACGTCATTTCCACAGTGGGTGCAGGAAGGATGTCTCCTGTGCCCCCTTGCACCACTGTAACTGCGATGGGCATGTGCAGCTCCACCACAGTCTGAGGGGTATGATTGTCAAATTCTATGGACTGAATGTTTGTGCTCCCCCAAAATTCATACATGAAACCTAATTCCCAATATGATGGTCTTTAAAGGTGGGTCCTTTGGGAGCTAATTACACCCCTCATGAATGAGATTAGTGACCTTATAAGAAGAGACCAGAGAACTACATTTCTTTCCACGACGTGAAAATACAAGGAGAAGTCAGCTGTCTGCAACCTGGAAGAAGGCTCTCATCAGACAGAACCTGACTGCAATAAAACCCTGATCTCTGACTTCTAACCTCTAGAGCTGTGAGAAATAAGTATTATTGTCTAAGCCACTCAGTCAATGGCAATTTGTTATAGTAGTACAAACTAAAACAGCAGTCTACGGCTCAGACCCCACAGGGCTGAAGGTTTGGGTCACACCATGAAGTAAGCCCCTAGGACCTCCAGAGGTGATAGATGAAAATGAGGATTCCACAATTTGGAATGGATAGTGAAAGAGGAAGAGGATGAGTGGCAGTGGTAATCCTGAGACTAACTGCACAACAGAGACCAAGTTCATCTCACTAACCTTCATCATTTTTTTTCTGTTCCTCAGGAGGAAAGGCCCACAGTATCCATGGACGACCTGCTCCCCACACAGCAGATCTGTGAGACACATAGGAAGGACGATGGTGACAAGGAAAAGGTATGGGTCCCATCTCCTGCTGCAGGAAGCATAACTGATTTATTTGCTCCTCTGCTGCACTTGTGGATCCACCATTGTGTTTGCATTAGTGACACACTATCCACAGGCTGCTTTACACCTAGTGAGTAAGCACAGCGGGGGTTTCAATACAAACCCAATCTATAAGATGCAAGACTTCTTTAAGGTGTATCTTTTGTTCAAGAACATTCCAGTGGCATGGACAAAGCTTTCTCAAAACTGCACAGCCATCTGAGACTGCTTCCCCTGCCCTCTTTCCCTCTCCTCCATTGCAGGCTTCAGATCTGTCTTACTGTCTGAAGATCCCCCTACTTTGTGCGGCTCCCTTCACTTTTTCCTTCAGAAGTGTTCCCCTAGAAAATCTCTTGTATGTCTATTTCTGCCCTGGTATCTGCTTCTCAGAGGACTCAAGCCAAAATTGTTCCAAATTCAATGAAAATAAAGTTACAGAATGATAAGAAGATATTAACATTAAAATATTTTTAGGAAAAAAATAAGTTGATTTTTTTTTTTAAAAATTGTAGTTTAATGCTGAAAAATATGACAGAAAAGATGGTAAACATAGAGGATTGATCCAAAAGGACCAATATCAGACAAGGAAGAATCTAGAAAGTGAACAGAGCAGAGAAAAAAAATGGAAAAGAATTTCTGAGCATTGATAAGAACCCCACAATTGAATTGAAAAATGTCCTGCTACCTTAATGAAAAGTGACCCGTGTATAGTCAGGTACTTTGAAGTTTTAGAACAATAAATATAAATACAAGATTCTAAAGCTTTCACATGATGGAACATGTCTACAGTGTGAACATGAATCAAATGGTAATGGAATTCTCAACAGCAGTAGTAGATCCTTAAAAAACAAGAAGGAATGAATTCAGAATTCTGACAGATAATAATATTCAGCCTGAAATTCTAAGCCTAGCCAACTTATTAATCAGGTGTGAAGATATTAATAGGTAGCATTTATTGTGGCAGGAAGTATATGAATGGTTCATTTAATCTTTAACAATTCTATGAATAGATACTATTAACATACCCACTTTGCCGATGAAGAAACTGAAGCAAAGAAAGGTTCATGTACTTGCTCAAAGACACAGACCTAGTAAGTAGCAGAGTCATAATTCAAATGAAAATAATTGAAACTGACATCAATACTTGGAACTATATTGCATCTTGGTACAAACAAACTGTGTGGATTATAGGCTACACTATATATATTTTTAGATGTGCACAGTCAGAAAATGTATGGTCTAGGCACATTTAAGAAGAGTTTTTCAAGATATCCAGAAAAAATGTAGGTAAACGTAAGACAAAACAGAACTGTGGTAGACAGAACAATCTCTACCACATCACTCCAAACATGTCCATGCCTTAATTCCAGGAAACTCTAAATATGTTACCTTATATGGACTGGCAAAAGGAATTCTGTAGGCATAATTAAGTTAAGGATTTCGTGAAGGGGAGACTATCCAGGTGAGTCCAATGTAATTACAAGCTTTCAGCAGGCAGTCAGGAGAGGGGAAGAGTTTGGGAGATGCTATGCTGCTGGATTTGGAGACGGAAGAGGAGGCCATGATCCAAGGACCGTAAGTGGCTACTAAAAGCTGGAAAAGACAAGGAAACAGATTCTCCCTTAGAGCCTCCAGAAGAAATGAAGTCCTGCTGCTGATCCATTTTAGAATTCTAACCTCCAGAAATATAAGATAATAAATTGTGTTACTTTAAGCCTCTAAATGTTTTGGTAATTTGTTACAGTAGCAGTAGGAATCTAATAATAATAAGATAAAGACTGACAAAAATATGAGGTCCGAGGAAGAAGAAGACTCATCTCAGAAAGTAGTTAAACCTTGAAGCCCAAGATGATAGCTTTGCAGAAAGCCTAGAAGAAACCATTTTGGGTAGGAAGAATTAGACACAGGGATTTGTATGGAGGACGTGATTTGGAGAAAAAAAGAAAAAAAGATATTGTGGTCTTATTGGAAAAAATATCTGAGAATTAATGTAAGAAAGAAATAGCTTGAATAAATAAAAATGATTAGAAAGTCCTGGAAAAAAATATCAAGTAAAGGAAATGCAGTCATATACACAGCTTGCCTTGACATAGAACAATACCCACATCATCAAAATCTAAATACCCTTCACTGATTTAACTAAAAATAGTAATATAATTACACTGGAAAGGTGAGGGAATGAGAGTTAAGGTTTTACTCAAATGATAAATCAACATCTGCCATTAGATAGTTAATAGACAATATCTAAAATTTGTAAATCAATAAAGAACAGTACACATATTCAGAGACATAGGAGTAATCACGAAAACAAAGAGCTAAAAGAATGCTCTTGGGTCTGGGAAGTGGGGTGGGAATGGAGAGGATATAAAATTTTTGTTACTATTTTGGTATTATTTTATATTGCATTGGTATTATTTTATTTTTAACTACATAGAAAATTAATATAATACAACTCTTTAATTTCTAAAAAAGAAAAATAAGTAAAAATATAAAATTAAAAGATATATAAGTGATATATAACTGTGATTGTAAGCACAGAAGCAAAGAAACCACAAAAATGATATCAACAATGTGATTCTTTAAAATCTTTGCATTTTTTGAAAAGACCAAAAAATAAAGTTAGAAAGAAATGGCAACAGAGAAAATATATTTGCAACAAATATGACAAAAAATGTATATCCTTTATGTATAAAGAATACTCTGCAGATCAATAAGACAAGTTCAAATATTCCTATGAAAACAATGGCAAAGAACATGAACAAGTCACAGAAGAATTAGGAAGGATTTATAAACATAAAAATAGGTTTAATGTCTGTAATAGTCAAATATATGTTTATTAAAGCAAAAAGTAGGTACTTTTTTCACTTATAATACTTATAATGATAAAATTGATTGAGAGCAGGAATTTAGTGATGTGAGAATTCTTATGAACGACATGAGAAGAATTAATACAGCTTTTCTGAAAGCAATTTAACAATATATATACGATCTTGAAAGTGTTCTACCCTTTGAACTAGTAATTCCACTTCTAGAAATCTGTTCTGAGAGAATAATAGGCAATAGAGTCAGAGAGTTATGTACTTAAACACAGAGTTGTTTATAACGATGAAAATTGTAAATAATTTAAGTGTTCAACATTAGGAGAGTATTTTAAGAAATTATGACACATATTATATATATATATATAAATTCTTGTTTATGAGGATTATTTGGCATGAAAATAATTATAAGATACACTGTTTGGTTAAAAAATCTTAAATAGACATACATGCTATTATACATTCCAAATGTATTCAGATACATAAAAAAGAATGAAAATATTCCAGCTATTAATTCTGTTGTGTATGATGTTAGTATTTTAAACTTTATCTGCGTGCTTTTCCTTATTTTTCTACAGTGAATTTTCTTGTACATATGCATGAATATGTATAAATATGTATCAATCAATGAGAAACCGGCAAGTGAACAGAAGTATAATATAAAGAGTATTTGTTTTATTTCCCGAGACTTATGATTTTTGTGTTGGAATTCTTAGAGGATGGTAATTTCTCTACCAAAGTAACTGGTAACCTAAAGAAATGAAATAGCCTCTTAGCCAAGCACAAACTTCAGAAGAGCATACTTCTTCAGTACTTGATTTTTTCCCGTTGTTCCATCACCTACCAGCTTCTGCCTTCACTCACTTCCCTATGTGAGCTGTTCCCTACTGTCACTAATTTCAAATTTCTTACTAATGACTTCAATTTACTCTTCGTCCTTCTACCATACCCACCAAGGCACTCTCCAAACATGGATGTATAAAACTATTTACTCTACCTCATTCCTTCTCTTGGGACACTGAAAATATTCAGAGGAACGTATGAAAAATGATTAAGTACTTTTCAAATTTACATTTAACCCGTCTTCTCAAGTGAAAAGATATGACTCTTCCTTCCCTTGACTCGCTCTCTTTCTCTTTCTCTCCCATGTCCCCACCCATCCTGTCCCAAATCTTCTCTCTTTCCTTTCCAGCAGCAAGGAGAATGTTGTGCCAAGTTCACATCCTATGAGGTCTCAGCTGTGAAGGCTGCAGAACTAAGGTGAGAGGCAAGGGTTCAGGAATGGCAAGGCTGGGCATAGGACCTGCTAACAGAGCTGCAAACTGCTCCTTGGGGAGAAATCTGGTAGTTTAGTTACCAGTGTGCAAACAGACAGGGGCCACTAATATTTCACCAAGAGGCAGTGTACCAGCATGAACTAACTCAGGAGGAAGATTCTCTAGGTTTAAATCAAGCTTCTGCCACTTATTAGCCCTGTGACTCTGTCATAATTACTTAACCCTAGGACCTCCATTTCCTCCTGTGTAAAACAGGACTTGTGTGACTCATATCGTTATTAACACAGGAAATCTGTATGAGGATCAAAAGTACAATTCAGATAATTTATTATAATGCCTCACACAGTAAATTCTCAATAAAATTAGTAGCTATCATTAATTATGTTCTTATCATTATCTGTCCGATCTGGTGGAGCTTCTATAACCAGATTCATATGGTCACACAGAAGGTATTTACATAGTCCTTATGTTTTCCCTCTGATTTGAAGCCAGAATTCAATGAAAAGGCCAGGGTACAGCAGAGGTAAATATAGCTCTTGGAGTCTTAATGTACTACTAGCTTGACTGAGATAAATCTAGGTGAGCTTGCTAATTTGGACAGAAAGCTTTCCTGAGGAAGAAACATTTAAGGTCTGAGTGGGAGCTGGCAGATGAAAATGGAGAAAGGAAGAAGAAATGGCAGTTGCAAAGGCACTGTGTGGAAAGGAGTCCAGCACAAACAGAGAAATCAAAGCGTGTGGAGTTAGTGTATGGTGAGCATAGGAATAAGCAGCTCAGGATGAGACTGAAGAGAATGACAAAAACCAAATCATTCAGACCCTGTAAAGGGAGTCAGAGCAAGACCTGGAGAGTATGAAAGGGAAGGGGAAACACAATTCTTCTAAGATGACTTCTGCATCCCCTTTTACTTCAAATTCCAACTGATTCTCATAAACGGCCATCCCTTGTGGCCAAGCCAACCGTGACCAGTATTGGAAATGAAGCTGATACACACACACACACACACACACACACACACACACCACATATGCGAAAAAAGTACAGATCTTCAGAGGAGATTTGGAACAGGCAAATTAGAAGAAATGAACAGCTTCCTTGTCATCCCTTGTTGACAGTTATCCCCCCATGGTACTCAGTGGCACAGAAATTAAGACATATAAGCTCTTGCTTATAATACCTGAGGAGTTGAGAAGTGTGACTGAAGCCCAGAGGAGCTGCCAGTTTAATGGGACATAAAGATGTAAAAGAGGTCAGGAAATGTGGAGTTGCAGAGATGCATCTTATGGCTCCAGTAAATCTACATGAGTAAATTAAGTAAATTCACTTCCCCAGTTGTTTCAGACAAAAGCAAGATAAAACATAGCCAAAGTTATCATATGACCTTTTCACAGGAAGCATGCATACCCTGAGCATCCTGAGAAATGGGCTATTGATTGAGAGACTTACCTGTTGGGTTAGAAACTTATGAGAAGACTCAATAGAACCTGAAAGGTTTAGGGACACTACACACGTGAAACACTTTGAATCACTTCCCATCATCCTACACCCAAACCTAGCTTGATGACCAGGCTTTATATGAAGGTACATACGTAGTAGGGTCTAAATCTGATTTAGGTTTAAGGTTGTGACAAAAGCAAAGTGACTAATAGCAGTGGTACTAAAAGGAACAAGGATGACTCAAAGAATTGCTGTTGCATTGGTCATATTAATTTACTTAATAAATATTTATTGAGTATTGCCTATGTGTCAGACTCTATTCTAAAGCACTGGGTAAAAGAGCAGTGAATAAAACAAAAATCTTTATTGACATTTCCTCTAGTTGGAAATGGTAATGCTGCTTCATGGTGAGGCTTTGATGTTCGATTATGGCTGTTATAATAAGCAGCCAAGTAAGTTTCTATTTAATAATTTGTGTGGTCAGAGGGACCTCAAGGCCTTTATTTCAGCCTGTGTCATCTGCATGCCATCACACACATACAGTGAGATGAACTCTGCTCTGACAAATGCATTAGACTGGCCTGATCAATCAGCAGACAGTTCAGTCTGCACTGTTTACCTCACCCTCCAGAATAAACCTCACTGTGTGACTGTATTCATGGAAAGAAATTTCTCCACATTTTTAGAGTATATGAAAATAGCAAGTTGTGAGAATCAAATGATAACTGAGTTTTGGTTTGCACTTGCTTTAAAATAGGTGTAATGGGGCTTCCCTGGTGGTGCAGTGGTTGAGAGTCCGCCTGCCGATGCAGGGGACACGGGTTCATGCCCCGGTCAGGGAAGATCCCACATGCCGCGGAGCGGCTGGGCCCGTGAGCCATGGCCACTGAGCCTGCGCGTCTGGAGCCTGTGCTCCGCAACAGGAGAGGCCACAACAGTGAGAGGCCCGCGTACCGCAAAAAAAAAAAAAAAAGGTGTAATGAAGCCTCCAAATTTCTCTGTTTTTCCAACTATTGAGTATATAATTGGCATAGATAGGCTTGGTAACTCAAAGAATTACCATATAACCCTAGAGATTATTTCCTATTATATTTGGACAAAGCAAGTGAAAATTATTGGAACTTTCCCACCTACTTTTTTTTTTTTTTAAAGAAGGATTGCTGTAATAACTTGCAATGAGTTTCTGTGTTCATTAAGACTTTGTTAGAGATCAGTGTTTTTTTGTTAAATTACACAGTTTGAAAAGTTGAAAAGATAAGGTGAGACATAGATAATGATTGTTAATTAATAAGTAGTTAATAAATCATGGAATAGCTTCGTATTTATACTACTTAGTCGGCAAACTTTCATTGACAACCTACTGTGTTTCAGGCTCTTGCCCTCACAGAATTTATAACCTAGACTATGATTAAAAAATAATTACAAAAATATAAATACATTTATAAATTATATTAAATATTGTGAATCAAAGTTTAGGGTAATTAAAAATATATATAAAAGGGATAAGAAGTACCACTTTGTGGGATGTAGAAGTCTAGAAAATTGGTAGAATTGAGAAGGTCATGAATTCAGTTTTAGACATATTAAGAAGAAGATGCCTATGAGACTTCCAACAACAGAGATGTTACATTGAAATTTGCAGGTATAATTTACAAGCTGTGTGTGTGTGTGTTTTTTTTTTTTTTCCCAAAGAGAAAATTGATATATCACAGTAACTAGAAAACAATTAATATAATAAAAGGATCTTTAAAATAACGGAGAAACAATGTTAAATGTGTGCTAATTTGGCCTGGAAGTGGAATAGAAACAATAAAAGCCATGACTCTGCTCCATGCATTCCAATTTGGCAAAATGCCTTACAAAGGGACTGTTTCTTCGAAGTTGTTCTGGTTCTACAGATCAACATAGTGTGTTTGGCAAACAAAATTTATTTACACTTTTTCAGGCAAAAAACACAAGATAAATATTGAAGGGTATTTATTTGACACTGCTTGATCACCACCACTCTGCTCTCCTACAAACAAAGTATTACCCCCAAGGCCATAGATTTCTCTGAGAAATTACCCACATGTCTTGGCACAAAAAGATCAACTTTTGAAAGTGGGGGTGGGGTGGGAGTACACCTAGCACGTAGTCCCGGGGTAAATCAACAATAAGTACTCTGATCGAGTCAGAGTTAAGTGGATCAAACTAAGGGTGGAGGCTGAGAAATGAAAAGCAAAACATATTAGCAAAAAGACAGAAATAAGAGTGTTTTCTGAATTTCCACCAATTTGGTCGAAAGCCAACTTCTGAAATAAGAGCTCTTCAGTAAGCAGGTTTGAGCTCTGTAATGGAAAGCTTAAAAGGTCAATTACTAATCTGAATTTCTCTGGGGAATAGGGCAAATGCTTCCTAGACCATGAAAAATTTTAAGGTAACTGCTCACACTTTCAACTGTGATGAGGTAGTGAAAACCGACGTCAAAACCTCATCACTGAGGTTGTGGAAGAAGTTTGACAGCCCTGGAGTTCAAAGACTGATGTGTTTTCTTCCACTGGCTATATATATTAAAACTAAGTAAAAATCTTGAAAGTGAAATATCCTGAGATTAGAATCATTCAACGTATAAACTTATTGTGATTTTTTTGAGAAAGACAAAGGAGAAAAAAGAAAAAGGGAGGAAAAAGATTCAACCATTACTTTTTTCTATTGATGTTGAAGGCAAGTATATTACTTTTTGGTATAATTTAATTTCAAACTATTAAATTCGTTTAAAATATGAAGGAAAGAAAAAGAAAAAAGAAAGGAAAGAATAGAGGGACGGAAGGAAGGAAGGGAGAGGAGAGGGAAAAAAAAAAAGCCTTAAGATAAAATCATTAAAATCCTAAAACTGCAAGGAGCCTGAGAAGTGTTCTGAGCCAATCTGGTCACAAGTTTGGTAATCTCTTCTTTGCCTCTAACTACTGTTTGCCCATCTTCTTGATCAACCACAGTGAAAGGAAACCTGGTCCATTCTCTTCTTAGATACACCTAATTTATTCTTCAGTTTTTCCTTATGTTGGATTTTAATCTGCATTCTAATAACTTTTACTCATGGGTTCTTGTTCTATCCTCTAGATTTACCAAGCTATGCCCACTTCCTTTTTCTCATGAAAGACCTACAGTACATGGAGCCCTACAGTCTCAGACACCCGGGACTCTGATCCATAAGGATGCCCAGTCTTAGCAGGAGCACAAAAAGCAGAAACAGACCATCCTTAAGAGGAAATGCAGCTTCGGGAGCAGGCTATGACATCACTGTGATTAGAGAAAATGTTGTAGCTGGACCCCTGTGTTGCTGAGCATTTGTTAAACATTAAACAGTGAAGCCCATCTCCACAGGGAAACTAGAAAAACTGCAAATGGGGTCAGACTTGCCCAAGGGAGCCTGAGGCAGAAGTATTCTGACATGAACAGAAAGGACTGATGTCTCTGATGTAGTTAGTAAGGCAGTTCTTACATTGCAGTTTGGTTCAGTAACACTGGAATGATTTGATTCTACTGAAGCTAAAGCAGAAAGTCTGTTCACAAAGGCATTGTTTTGTCCCATGCAGGGAGACCACAGGGAACTAAAGAATTCATGAAGGAGAACAGAAGATGGTGAACACAGTGGAGCACCCTGCTCTGGGAAGACTAACAGGAAGTTCCACAGTGGCTCCAGTGCAGGGACCCTCAAGATGATAGATGAGCCCTGCGTAGGGAGAGGGATCACAGTAAACTGAGTGAACTCAAAGCTCAGTCAGGAAGGAAACCAAGACTGAAGAGAGTGTGCTCCTTATAGAAAAGGGATCATATTTTTTTCTTCAAAATTTCAATTACAGATTTTCTGCAGACACAACTGAAATTGTGACACAGGAAACAGGACATAAAAAAGATCTGAAATGTGGTAACTAACAGATTTAGAATAAAATTTCTTTGTTTTTATAGCGAAATTCTCCACATTCAAACCCACTGGATAAAAAAGAGGGAATAAAATACCTGAGAAATTAACCTTAGATAAAAAAGCAAAAACTACCAGAGAACAAGTCAAATAGGACTAAACACACTAGAGGCAAGTTACATCTAATGGAAATAAGTCAGTGAGTTGCAGGTCCTCTGACCATTACGACAATCCTGATGACTTGTCCATAACCATAGTGAAAGGAATGGGTAGGAATTGTTTGGATCCAAACATCAGATCTGAAATAGCCTCACCAATGTTGGGATAGCACTAATAATAGGAAAAGCTATAATATTTTCTATAACTGTATGATTACAAATGAAATGTTAGAATTAGGAGAGAGAAATTTGCAAGTGATTCCCAAGCAAGAAAAAAAAATCTTTGCGTTCATAATACTGTCTTAGAGAAAAAGGTAGTAGGTGTTTTTTATGTTACTAAATTAGGCAACATTATTCTTAGAAATTACATCTTTTGGGTGGTTTCTCAACTCACAGTGAACTCTCTTAATGACCCATTTACCTTCTGAAAAAAAGCTCTTGATTATTTATATCTGTCCCCAAGTTAGAGCAATCGCATTTTCCATAGAAGTTATGCAGAATGAATTCTAGCTCAGTCTGGGCCTGTGTTTTGAATAGGGTGATATAATCTCAGGCATCTGCAATGTGGTCTGAAAAGCAGAAGAAAAGCCTGCAGTGGAAGAAGTCTGCAATGGAAATGCAAAGAGGCAAATATGAGGTGCACACAATCCTTTCTAGTTTATGGTTCCAATTTTGCTTCATAGTTCCAAATTTCTTCAGGACTGAGGGCTAACATACACCTTCCAGTAGTTTTCATGAGGTACCTCTATATACATCTCTCTTTTGCTTTAACTAATTTAGTTACTTTTATTTGTTTGTTGTTGTTGATAACCAGAGTCCTACATACTACAGGACAGAACAGTGTTCCTGTTTTGAGCAAGATTTTCCACATACTTAAGTTCAGACATAAAATCATGTTTTTCACCGATGCTTCCTGCAGTCAATCTGAACAGCCTAGCATAGGCCCAGGTAGGGCAAGCCCCTCAGAGAAGGCTTCTGGCAGAACTGAACATGTTGATTCAATTCACTTTAGTAAACATATCCATACATGAGGCACCTGCCATGTGTTTGAACACTGATCTGGGTGCTGGGGTTTCACTGGGGGACAAGATTCAGTCCTAACTCACAAGGAAAGTGTAAAGTCTATGGAGAAGGCTAAAGAGGAAATTTCAGTGCAATGTTGTAAGTCCTAAAATAGGAGTAAACCTGGATGATATGAGAGCAGAGAGAAGGGACGTCTGTGCCAGTTTTTATGGACCCAGAAAGGGTTTCCACGTGGCATGAAGCATAAGGCAATATCCAAAAGATAAGACAGAGTAAAAAGTTAGAGTAAGGGGAGCAGATTCCTTGGTCAAAAGTCAAGCATGTTACAAGACTTACAGGCAAGAGTTAGCATGAGAACTCCCCTTCGCTATGGCTGGCACCTAAAATTCAGAGTAGGAACTGGTGAGAAATAAAGTGGAAAAAGAGCAAGGTCCAGATCCAAAATGAGGACCGTGGATTTGATGCTAAAGGAAATGGAAAATATTTGATGGATTCTATGCAGGGGAGTTACATGATCAAAAGTGTTTTAGGAAGATCATACTCTCCTAAACAGTTTGGAGGATGACAAGCCTGGCTTCAAAGAGACCTGGAGAAGGAAATTATTTCAGTAATCCATGCCAAACATAACACCCAAGATTAACAGAGTAAGTGTAACTATTGAGAAAATGAAAAAAATATAGTGAGCTAATGACCAAAGCGTTCAACTGGGAGAGAGTATCCCAAAAATCTGAGCTAAAAAGGTTCAGGTCACTTCTTACCACCATCCTAAAACAAAATGCATTGATGGCAAATATAACTACATCAGAATATTTCAAGAATTGCTTTTTGTTCCAGAAGAAAATTTGAAGTCTTGGTAATTTTTATAGTTATCCTAGCCTCAAAGGGCTCCAAGACTGGTTTGAAAACTTTACTTAACCATTTTACTGCCACATAAGCTACAAAGCCTGGGGCCGGCCATAAAGATGTTAATTTAATGAATATTCATAATCAATAAATATTCATTAAACAACATTTCCGTTCCAGGCATGCTGTTGCTCCTGGCAGGTCCCGCCTGCATGGCAGAGTGCACTTGTTAAATGAGTGTTGCTCATTGCAGAAACACGTTATGGGATTTCATGAAAGAAGCTGCATTCATCTACAATACATACGGATGTGTAGAGACAAGTTTGAACAATTTCTGTACAAAAGAAAAAAAAAAGCTTTTCCTCTTTTGTACAATGCTTGTGTTTCACACGTCAAACGTGTGGTCAAATATGGGAGATTCTATGGGGAAAACCAGGTAGACTACAAAGGGTTTTATTTCTATCTCTATATGCTAGGTAAGTGCAAAGGCAGTGGTCCCTAACCAGCTCGATGGCTGCCTGATAGGTGATAGTTTTTAAATGCAAATGGAGAGTTATGAGCATAAACACTCAAAAATTTTTTTTCATTGGATGATGGCTTCTGAGAAAATAATCCATTCAATGTTAAATGAAGTTGCTATGATGCTGTATACATTTCAGTTGGAGGATGTGTGTTCTGTTAAGATAAATTATTTTTCTGAAAAATGGAAACCGCTACTCACAAGTGTTTCTTATTAAGAAACCAGAAGAATTCTGCATGACCACCACCCAAAGAATCTTCACATGTTCTTACACACTGATAATAATTTACAAAACCTACTGGATATTGACAGTAAACAGATAAATACTACTACACAGTGTTAACTGGTTCAGAATCTGTGGAAAGAATCAAATATTCAACACTTTTCTACCTATTTAAGATGTTTCAAGACCCTTGTTTTCTGTTGCTTCCATAGATTGCCTCAGGGAAGCAATTCTGCTCTGTTGTGTTCCAAAGTATGATAAACTTCTAATTAGTATATAGTAAAATTATTCTTCTTTCAGATACCTCACATTTTTCCAAGCCTGGATAACCACAGGTATTACCCTAATTGGTGGGCAGTTAAGCAAATAGGAAAACTCCAGTTGTTCTGCCACCATGCAACTAATTCAATGAAGAAGAAGGTTCACCTGGCAAAGAGCATCTTAAGTATAGAGCTTCAGTCTCTTTGAAAGAGTAAGACAAGCTAAGAAGCTATGGAAGACTCAGAGCTTTATGGGAAATTCAATGAGTTTTGTTTGTTGTTGTTCTTGCCTTTCTTGTTCATGTTGACTTTCATCATTGTGTAGTTTCTCTCATTAAAATCCCCTTCACATATTCTCAGCAACCTTCATTCCAAGAAAAATGTTTGCCTGTAGAGGTAGGTTTGTCCAGTTCTCACAATTCGATCTTTCTTTTTTTTTTTTCATCATATCATGGAACTTTGACTAATACTCGCACATTTTGGATAAAGTACTAAGGTTCATGATTCTATAAAGATGGCATATACTGCCATCTGCCTTGACAGTGTTTGAATAGAATATGTGAGAGGTGAAAGGTTGGTGGGAAGGGCTTATTGCCTCAAGCACACAGATGGAATAAGATGCCTCAGCAAGAGCACATTCTCAAAGGAAAAATGATATCATTGTTATTTTTCAATCTTTGCTTTCTGAGAGAAACTTCTCTTAAGAACCCTTATATCACATGATTTTCCTTATAAAAAGGATGATACAGAAACCAAAGGACTCTCATAACCAAAGTAACTGCCTGTCAAAACCAGGTCACTAATTAGCCAAATTTAATTTTTCATAAAATCAACAACCACTCTCACTATTGGGCACTTGCTATTTCTCCAAAGGAGGCTCTAATGGTCATCCTATCACCTAAGCAATTTTAATTGCATCTTGTGGCATGCCATTTAGTTTTATCAGTGAGTTGCTTAAGCTTGCTTATGAATAATAATTGTAAAATACAATAAATTTTTAAATACAAATTATAAGAAAAGTGAAATCAAATACTTTTCTAGGAGACCAATTTTAACTCAAGTTGGGCTTTGTCTATAAATTTAATTTTCTTTAGTCTGAGAATGAAATGCTACAATGGAAAATTTTCATCTAAACTGGCTCTTTGTGACACCATGACTTACAAAATTGTATTTTAGGGAAGTGTAATGAATTATCTGAAAACTATATATTACTACTAATGTCTTTGTTACTATGATGGCTTTATCTAATAACAAAGGTCCTTTTTATCCTAGATCTTGATAATTTAGCAAAATACAGAGAATTTCTTTCTCCTCATTTGAAGAAAGATAACATTTCCAAGGGCAAAAATAAGTTCAAAATTTTTGAAAATAAGTTCAAAAAATAAGTTCAAATAAATAAGTTCAAAAGTAAGTTCAAAAGTAAAGATGTGACTATCAGTCCTGTCTTGTAGTAGAACTTGCTAGTCACCATAAGTACTGCATTCCATGTAACAAGGCCATTTCTTTGAAACACTGCATGAATATTGTCTTCTGGAGCAATGCAACAGGGTGGAAAGGATGAAGGTATTGTGTTTTCATATTCAAATCCTGTGCAGCTTACCTCAAACTTTACCCAATTTGAAATGGTAGTAGAGAATTAAATATGATAGTATTTTCATTAATGTAGATATTCTTTCAGTTGATTAAACATCTTAAGAAACTCTTTTGCAAACATGCTTCCTAAACTCATCTAAAGAAAAACTCCTCTCCACCATTACTGCTCTTTCCCAGTCTTTCTTCTCAAATAGAACAGACATTCTTGCCACCTTGACTTTATTCCAGATGTGTCTCTTCCCACGGTTTGCTCTCCATTTATCTAAGTGAGAAGTTACAAACTCAAAGTGTGAAATGGCAGCTTGTAAAACTCTAAGGTGTCAATAAGGCTGGGGAAAGGGCGTCAGACTTTTTGAGCATTTGGGCTCACAACTCAGAACAAAACCAAGCAAAATAACAACAGCAACAAACCTTACCAACACCATGTGTCCTTTAGCTTATTTTATCCCATGAGGAGCCAGCCAGTTACCCCTGTTCTAAATCCTACTGTTCAAAGCATGTTAACCCTTGAGGTGCTGCAGTAGATGAAGCCAAAGAGCTGAAGCAAGACTCAAAAATAAAAAGATATGTTCAGCTCTCCTGATTCTGATATATGTGGTTTGGAGAACCAAGGACATGGAATAGAATGATGTCCGAGTTTGTACCCTGAGGGATACTGTCTCTTATTAATATCTTTCAACAGATCATATCTCCTAGCTGGGGTTGTTTGGAAACATCACCTTCAAAGCCAAATAACTTTTAATTGCTATTGTTATCAGGTTACTGATAAAACATATGACAGCTATCAGCCAATCATGTTTATCATATATTTAATGGGAAGGTTTATCAGCCACAGAGGAAACTTAATTAGGTATTCTCTATTGTAAAATAATACACAAACATTCAGATCACATTTATATGAAATAAGCAGCATGAGTCAGTACAGTAATATACTGGTTATGTGACTGGAGAAACTGAGACTAAGCAATTAAAAATGACTCATTCCAGGGCTTCCCTCGTGGCGCAGTGGTTGAGAGTACGCCTGCCGATGCAGGGGACACGGGTTCGTTACCCGGTTCGGGAAGATCCCACATGCCGCGAAGCGGCTGGGCCCGTGAGCCATGGCTGCTGAGCCTGAGCGTCCGGAGCCTGTGCTCCGCCACGGGAGAGGCCACAACAGTGAGAGGCCCGCGTATCGCCAAAAAAAATAAATAAATAAATAAAAATATGACTCATTCGAGGACACAGAAACAATCCAGGACAGAACTCGAAGAGAATTTAGATTTTCCTGCCCCTTGTGCTGGTTTTCAGAAAACTCTTCCATTATCACTGAGGGACAACAATAGCAACTAAAGGCCCTTTCAAAATGTAAGTGCTTTGCATACAGATTTAAATTCACAGAAATGGAATTTAAAAGCAGCTGTTAGTCAAGTAGAGATAGCGGACTGCTAACTGTAAACCAATAATCTAGTTCGTTTTCTAATCACCAATCTCTATGTTCCTCTAACTAAAGGAATAGTGGCATCCATAAGCACCATCAAGCCTGGCAATTTGCTTTTTTAGCCAGATATAGTTTGGAAAAATGAAGTGTGTATGTCACTTTGCAAAACAGCATGACTCTGTTAGCCTTTGCTTGCTTTATCCTAAGCCAAAAAAAATGCAGATCTGATAGCATCTGTTTCCACTACCCATGCTATCCCAATCATCAAAAAGGCATAAGGGTTGGGAAGGAAGTTCTGAAAGCTCTCACATGCCTGTTTCTTACCAAGAAAACCACTTCTTCCATGCATTCATTCTGCTTCCCTTCCTTGTGTCTGACTCACTTGTTCAACTGGGAGATAACTTAGGAGGAAGTCAAGGGGAAAAGATCAAGGGTTAAGAGTTCTATTAAGTTCCATGATTACAAAAAAAAAAAAAAAGTCAAGTGTTTTCAAATGGAAGCTAAACAGAATGATCTTTAAAAATAGAGAGGGTGTTCCCTGGTGTCCTAGTGGTTAGGACTCCGTGCTTTCACTGCCATGGCCGGGATTCAATCCCTGGTCAGGAACTGAGATCCCACAACCTGCTCAGCGGGACCAAAAATAATATGTTTTTAAATAAAAGTACCTGAAAAAAAGAGAGAGAGAGAGAGAAAGAAAAAGAAACAATCATCCTCAGATCCTGTGAAAATTGTATTAGCACATATTAGACTAGGCAAAAGAAGTTTAACTTTACTGGAATGTTCAGGAGGCAGATCAAAATGTCTTAAAATACATAATAATGGGGAAAAAGGGAAAAATAAAACATTTACTACCTCAATTTCCTTTTGGAGAAAGGAAATGGAAAACAGGATTTCTAAAAGCAAATGCATACAGTGGCATTCTCTTCCTTGCTGTTACTTTTTATTTTATTTTTCTTTAAGTGCAAGAATAACTCACCAATAAAGACTGGGAAAATGTGAATTAATTTAGAGAAAGGAAAAAAATTGTGTAACATTGTTAAACCAATGTGTTCAGCCTTATACCATAAATAACTCAATATATGTGGCAAGAAGATGGACAGAAGATCAATCTTCTTGTTGTGTGTGACCCTGAAGGATCTCGACATTCTTAACCCATTAGCAACATTAAAGGATACAAAGAAATATTTTGAACATTGGATTATCATAGACAGTGCTTTGCAAAGCTTGTTAATAGGAAAGTAATCACAGTGATATGAAGATGTTTTGTGACATATTTTATTTACATTTCAGAAAGAAATATACAGAAATGAATATGCATTGATATAATTTCAACTGTTTATTATTCTATTTATAAATATCAATAAATTCATATAAAGACCACATTAAACCTAAAAATGTATTTATATCACTATGATTTTTTCCTATTAATAAGCTTGGAAAACACTTTCCATGATAATTCAATGTTCAAAACTTTCCTCTATACCACTTAACATGGCCAGCAGGTTAAGGTCGGTGGATTTCTCAAGGTTATGCACACTGAGTACTTGTGTCTCACTCTCTTTATAAACTAGGATTAGAGTTATTCATACATATTCAGATCTGATTCCCCAACTCTTACACATCTTTCACTTAAAACGTTCAGTGCCACATTTTTAATATTGGAGAATAGCCTGATCTAATATACATGATTCTGCTTCATATTTATTATTCACAGCTCTTTCTCTTTTCATCTGAAATTTAGTAATAAAAATCTAGTTATATGAGCCAATAACTATGTGGCATTAAGCCATCTGTCTAGCCTTATATGTTTTGACTCAATAACAGGCAATCAATGACTTCCCAGAACAATTAACAGAGGCTTTCACAAGGGATCAAAGGAAACTGTGCTCTTACAGTCTTTGGAGAAGCTAACACACATTAACCTCCCAAATAATACACATTCCTATTACTAAGCTCTCACAAACTGTACATACATCTATCACTATCTTCTGTTTACATGGTCATAAATCCTAAGTATTTACCCACAGATTTTAAGTGCATTCATTATCAAACTAAAGAGTGACGTAGAAAGTTTTGGGGGGCAACCTATCTAAAGTATATATTCATGCATGGCATTGAGCACATTGTGTTGTGGTTTTTAGAATATTTGATAAAATTTAATAAAATAAATATGTTTCATAAATGTGACAGTTTACCAAGTCACTGTTTACTTAATTGCTTACTGAGATAAAAGTAAGTTTAATCATAGAGTAGTCTACACATAAATGGAACACTGAGTTTGGATATATGTATCCCTATGTGCCAGCCCATAAGAACACATTCCAAAGATAGACTAATGCAACTGGGAAAAAGAGAGTCTTATTACACTATCTTGCCCAGGTGCTCAAAGAAGCCAGCCTGGTTCTGACTATTCATTTGCACTTATGCATTGGGAACACAGATCACTTAAATGCATCGTAGTATAAATATGCAAACTCTTCATTAAGAAGTTTCAAAGCTATTTTTTTAAGAGGAATTTTTGTTGTCTATGTTAGCAAAGTAATGTAGAGGCAATCATTTAAACAATTCATGCCAAAAGAACATATTATTTTGTAAAAGATGTCTGCTTAAAAGGAAATTTATTTTATTTTTTACCTAAATTATTAGAATAATTATTTCAGTTCATTCCATAAGTATAAAAGAGATGGAAAAGTTGCTTCAGGAGGTGACCAAAGCAAAATTTCTGTATATCTGTGAGTCACTTAATGTTTCCTGAAAGATTAACATTTTGGAAATAAATAGATTTAGTTATAATTATTTAATTGATTTTTTAAAGTATTTGTTAGTTGCTTAGACAGATATTTACAAAGTAAAATTTTATTGTTTTTTCAAAGCATGAACTTTTAAAAAGAGAACAAATAAACAGAGAAACAAACTTTGGGCAGAATTGTATTCTTTTTAAAAATGGCTCAAAAGAGAAAAGACATTGGGATTTCTTGTACTTGATTCTGATTCCAACTAGGTATCTTACTTGGCTGTATGATGTTAGCAAATCTTTTAACCTCTCTGGGTCTGTTTTAATAAGCAAGATTATTATGAAAAATTGGAATAATATTTGTGACCAGCCTAGTACAATATCTCTCATCAAATAGAAACCCAAAAAGAAGTAATTATCTTTTTAATATTTTATTATTATTTATTTAATTTACATAAGTTTTAACTTAAGTTGAACTACCACTTGAGTTGTAGACTAAGGTTTTGAATATAAAATCGAAATAATTAGTGGTTTGTTAGGGTCACATATGGACATGAACAAAAAAACAAATGTAAATACATGGAGTGCTATTTTTGTGCTTCACATCATTTTCAGATCCAGAGTTTTAATTGTCTACTTGTAGTCGTAGGGTGCTTATATCCTGCGGATATGACCTAGAGAATCTCAACTTTCTCATTTCCTGACTTCCCTATATCTGCATCTGTAATCAAGTGACATAAAGAGTTTACAATTACAATTTAAAGAAGATAATTTATGCAAGCCAATGTTCCACTGTTAGAGATTATGTGTTCCAGTTTTACTGTATCCCACCAAAATGTCATCTCAAACTTGGTGTCCCTTAAGCCCTGGTGAAGTAATTAAAGGGGTCCTTGGGTCCTATTATGTTGATTTGGTTTACCTCACTTCTACTTCATGTCAGAAATTTTACTGTTTGAGTGGTGGCAGCAAAATTTTTGAACAAATACAAGACCACCCAGAAATTATACTAAGATTTAACATGAGCCATTATCATGATCACTATAGTTTTTAAGTTAATGATGTAGAGAATTAAAGAAAACACTATTAGAATGAAAAGGGTGTAGGTGGAATAGAATCAGGGATGTTTTAGCTGATCGGAGTACAATTTATAAGTACTTAATTTTGCCATTTCATTGTTGTGATTTTATAAGATTTTTCTCCTAAAACTATCAGAACTTTTAAAACAAATTAAGAAATTACTATTAAAATGTTAGACAAATAAAAAGTTCCTTTATTGTTTTCAAAGAATTTTACCAGGCTTTCCAACGAAGAATTCCATATAGTACAGAAGTAAAGAGCTTGTGCTTTGGGGTCAGAGTAACGAGTAGAAGACCCAGGTCTGCCACTTGCTAGGTATCAAATCTTAGGGAAACCATTTAACCTTGGGAATTGCAGTTTCATCACTCAGAATATAACATAGCAATATTATCAGCTTCATTAAATCAGTTAAAGATTAAATTAGATAATGAATAAAGTACTCGCACAGTGTTGGCATATAGAAAACACTCTATAAATATTAATTATCATTATTAATAGAATTTTCCACTACTAGCTATAAATATGTTTCATTTGACCAAGATAAATTTTATAGACAGCACATTTTACTATACTTTTTTTTAGGTAAAGATATATCTTATCAGTGGGACTTGGAGACAATTGTTGCAAAATGAGGATTAAACAGAAGATATGATGTGTGTGTCTAAATTCTCTATTGAAGAATGAAAACACATATGTTCAACAGCACATTATTGCTCAGTGAGTTGTCCCTGCCATGACAGGAAATGAACTTCTCAATGTAAAAACAAATAGATGTGATACAGCCATAACTGCCAGATCATAATTCTTTCTCTCTTAAATTGCTTAGTTGTCTGCTTCTCCCTCTAACACACAGTGAAATATACATTGCCAACATTCCCTTTATCACTTGAAAATTAACGAAAAAAATAGGGTCCATGCAAAATCAAGTAGTTCTAAAGCAAAACAATAAAGGGGGAGCCTAACTAACACATACTCATTATTTTTCTTTAAACTTTACTAAAATAACAGACTTTGAAATTACTTAAGGATGTGAGTGTCTTTCTGTGTGTCTAGTACAATGATGTAGTAGTCTCAAAGACAGCATGCAATGTGGCAGTTGCTATGGTAACAAGATGTTTTTCATTGAAGAGCAGTAAAAAATTTGTGGCATATAAATAACATATGTACAGTATATTGTCTTTGAGTGAATGACCTTTGCTCCCGGACCTTAAGAACATGTTTTCTTCTTTTCTGAAATTCTTGTCTATTTTTGATGTGCATATGTATCCAATAGACTGGTGATCAAACTGCCCTCTTTGAAGCTACACAGGATACAGATCTGTGGTGAGGAAAGAAAAGGTGGCTCAATATTGTATATGTGGTTAAAATAAGTTGATGGTTGGAAATTAAAGCACTTGAATTAGGTGCTGTGCTGAAAATATTTCATACTTTCCAAACCCACTTTGCAATGAAAACTTGTAGTAGACTTATATTTTCTTATAATTTGATAGGAGAACTACTATATATAGCAATTAATTATTTATACCCCCAAAAATAGTATAGCTGTAGGCAGAGTTAGAAATCTCTATGTTCAGAGAGTAAGTACTGTTGAAGAGAGAAGGATGCTGCATTTTAAGGCACCAAGACGGGTGGCCTAGATTTATCCCTGTCCTGCTCCTTGGGCAAGTCATTTGACTGTCTTATCTGCAAATTGGAGATAGGGTCACAAAGAATAGGCAAGGGATCAAAGTAACAAGAGCAGATGAGACTGCTATGCAAATGTAAAGCATTGTTCTTATCAAGGATTATGAAAAGAAATACTTGGTAATTCAAATTTTGGAAATAGTTTGTCTCACTTGGCTTTAAAATGACAGACAAGAGCTAAAGGCAATTCAATTATTTTTTTTTTAATTTTATGGTCAACTAGTCAATGTTACTCAGCTCATAACTACTGACCTTTCAGATTATAATATATGAATGTGCTAGTTTTATAAATGGGTTGACTTATGTATTCAATAGTATGGCAGATATTCTGAATGCTTCTAAGATAATCATAATTGGAGATTAAAATTATATGCGTTTATGTATATATATATGTATATATGTGTGTATATAATCTATTCAGCTGTATGTATAATAGATAATATATATGAATTGCATACAATGCATATGTGTAAGTATGATGTATTCAAATGCATATATACGTATATATAAAGAGTGAGAGATGGTACATATATTAGACATCTAGATATTTCACATGTAGGATACAGAGATATAATGGGTATCTATATATAGATACTATATATGTGTATACACACATGCATACATACATGCACATATGTATTTAATTACTGATTGGACACACGAAGAAAGATTTAAAGAAACCAAGAACAGTGTAAGAGCAGAACATTTAGAAGGGCACTTGTTTGGCCCTTGAGTTTCTGCCAAATTCTAGAAAACTTGCGATTCTGTATCAACACTTGCATGGAGAACGGGGAAGAAGAGGAAATAAACCTTAGAGTGAAAAGTCCAGTAGGAAATCCACTATTAGATGGATCCATGAAACATTACAGACTTAGTGTATAAGTGAACAAGAAATAGAGTTAAACTTGAATGTATGAGTACACAATAAGAGACTATAAAGGATGACACAGTAGATTTGAAAATGAGCCAAGGACATTCTAAAATTAAAAGAAAATCAATAATAATGCTATGACTTTTATTCATCCCTTAATTGGAAGTCTTAGAAAGCACAGTAAGATATTAAGAAAGAGATAAAATATAAATAATATAAGGGAAAAACAAAACATTCACAGTTAATATGATAGTCAACATAGAAATTCCAGAAGAATCTACATATCAATTATTAAAATCAATGAGTGTTTAGCAAGGCTGCTCAATACAAAATCAATGTATAAATATTGATATATTAAATTGTAGTCAACAGCAGAGGCAATATGTTTCAAATATAGAATATTCCATTTAAATAACATAAAACAGTTCAATTGCTTAGAAATACATTCAACAAAAAAATGCAAGATTTTGATGTAAATAAGTATATATCGCACTGAAATACATGTTTTAAATTTAATTCAATTGAATTATATCCAACGTTTATGATTGGAAGACCCAATACCATAAAAAATATAAACTTTCCCTAAGTTCAAAGCAATTTCAGCCAAAATACTAAAACAAATTTTTTATAGAATTTAATGAGGTGAATTTAAAATTTGCATAGAAGACTAAATGACCAAGATTAGTTTAGATAATTCCAAGAAAGAAGAGGAAGGTAAATAGAATGAAGATAGAAGAAACTAGATATTAATATTTATTGTAAAGCTAAGATATTAAGATGGCATAGTGACAAACTGCTAAACAAATACTCAAATGGAACAGACTAGAGAACTCAGAACAGGCCTGTGCATATATGGAAACTTGATTTATAACAATGCAGACATTATAGATCACAGTGGAAAGAATATGTTTTTTTAATTTATTTTTTAATGAATTATCCTGAGATAATTGGTTACCCATAAAAAAAGAAACTGGACCCATAACTCGTATATGCACAAAAATTAGTACTAGGTAGATTAGAGATTTAAATGTGAATAGCAAACTATAAAAATGTTAAAAGACAAGCTGAGGAATTTATTATACATATAGTGTACAAAGAATTAATATCTTCATGTCATTAAGAAAAAGAGAAACAACGCAGTAGAAAATTGGGCAAAAGAATGAACAGGCATTTCACAGAAGGAAAACACAACAGATTCTCAATCATATGAAAATATGTTCCACCTGGTTAGTAATCAGGGAAATTGAAATGAAAATCATCCTGATATCTTTTCATAGGTATGATACTGGGAAAAATATGGAAATTTAGACAATGTTGATATTGGCTAGAGTGTGGGTTAACAGAAATCTATCTGTGGGATGTGTGTAATTGTACAACAATGTGGCATCACCTACTCAAGCTGGACATTTGCATATTCTCTTCATCAGCATATTTTCTGTTATGTACCCTAGAGAAACATTTATTTCTCAAAATTCATGGGGATATTTTTCTATGTTTATAGTGGCATTGCTTAACATAACAAAAATCTTAGAATTAGTCAAAATGTCCTGCAAGAATAAAATAGATATATAGATTTAGAATAGTCATAAAATGGAATATTGTATACCAGTAAAAAATAAGATTTCAGCTACATACATCAACATAGATTAAAGAAAAAAATGAGCCAAACAAGTTGCAGAAAAATATACACAATGTGCTTCCATTTATATACATTTCAACCCAAAGAAAACTAAATCCTATATTATGTAGTGTTCAATACATCTGTAATAAAAAAAAAAAAGAATGATTAAGATCATATTCAGAATATAGAATAAATTTGTAGGACAAAGAGGAATTATACTGAGGGATTCTAAATGGCTACTTACATTCCATTTCTTTTACTATAAAGTGGCTAAATGAACATTCATCTTATTATTCTCTTAACTGTAAAACACACATGTTTTATGTGTTTCATATATATATATATATTTCATAATAAAGAATAACAAGATGTCATTCATTAATTAGTTTACTCCTACATAGTCAGTGAATGCCTATAATCTGCCATTGTACAGATGTTAAATTGAATAGATAAGTTCTGTCTCTTCAAAGAGCTAAATACTTAGTATGGGTTATAGATAAGCACACTAGAAATAACAATACAGTATTATCACATTGTTCCATGCTAGATTTGTGCACAGAGAAAAGAAAGGTAAATTGGTGTGGGGTTTGGGGCTTGGTGGGTTCAGAGAAGACATCTTACAGATGTGACAGCTCAGTTGAGAGTTGAAGCATTCATGAGAAGGTGTTAGCCAAGAGAACAGTCCCAAAAGTGCATTCCAGGAAAAGCCAAAAGTATGTGAGGAGGCAGACATTCTAAAGAGAGCAGGCTTTTTAAAGAACTAAATGAAGCTGTTATTTTGATGGCAATTACTATCCGATTGCCTTAGCCCTTTGGAAGGAAAAAAATATTAGATTCTCAGGGGGGTTGGGGTGGGATAAATAGAGACTTAGAAAACTTTCAGAATCTAGCCCTCCTCAGGAGTGGTGTACTCCTGTTGATCAAACACTTGAACAGAAGGCTACCAAAGGGAATTAGAAATTCTATACGCGGGCTTCCCTGGTGGTGCAGTGGTTCAGAATCTGCCTGCCGACGTAAAGGACCCTGGTTCGTGCCCCGGTGTTGGAGGATCCCACGTGCCGCGGAGCGGCTGGGCCCGTGAGCTCATGGCCGCTGAGCCTGCGCGTCCGGAGCCTGTTCTCTGCAATGGGAGAGGCCACAACAGTGAGAGGCCCGCATAACGAAAAAAGAAAAGAAAAAAAAAGTTCTATACATTCTTTTACCTTGATGTCATACCAAGGGAGTGTTTCTGGCCACTGGAAAGTTGATTAGGTAGGAAACATTTTTTTAAATTAAAACTGTTTAAACTCCTTGAAGAGATGAAAGGACATACAAAATTCTCTTCTACTTCTATCTTTTCGGAGAAGAAGAAGAATTACCCAATAAAAGAGGAAGTTATATGAAAGAAAAACAGCAGTTTGCAGGTTCAGAGAAGGCCAATACGAATAGAAGTAAGTTTGTGAGGAAGGCAAGATAAAGATACTAGTCTTTTAGGCATCACATTTTAAGAAAGAACAACAAACCCTAAAACATCCAATTCAAAGAGTGGTGATTAGAATATTGAACATTCTAAAATGAGAGGGGGAAGCTTACAAAAACTGAAGTGGTAAGGTCTCTATTACTTAGTAGGAACTGGACAGCTAATAGGCAGAAGTGATAGAGTGGTGATGTCAGACCCAGTAAATATTACAATCTCTTTCAAACCAGAGATATTTTTGAGCATTGTTTTTCATGTTTCTTTCCATAGTTTTATGGTATCCATTCATAACAGAGTATATGCATAATAAAGAATTTTATATAATTTAATTATTGAAATAAATAAATTGTTATTTATAGAATTTTGTAGAAATAGGTAGAAATCAAGCAAGTGAACACAGGTTATCTCTTATCTCACATGACGTTTACAATTTGAATAATAAAATATAATGAGACATAAAAAACCTTTTGAGAAATTCTAATAACAATTTGTTTCAAAATTAAATTGCTATAAAGGCCATAGAGTAATTTGAGTCCTTACTACTGGAACTAGAAATATAGTCCAGATCATTGCTGCCCTTCTTCCTTAGACCTAGCAGTAACTTTTCCAAACTGTAAAAATGTTGTATGAGGACATGCAAAGCCTGTTGCTCAGGATTCCAGGAAATTACAGAAAAAAAAAAGTAAAAATATAAAGTCTCCATGCAATTTATTTGTGATTATTACTGGAAACACCATGTTCACATGCATCAGCTGACAAGACCCTACAAATGATACTTGTGATGTAAAGGCCTTAGCAACAGCAAATTGCATTAAAAAACCTCAATTCCTCTGAGTCTCTAGAAGACTTCAGATAGTTCAAAAATCAGTTTCTGAAAGAATGTGCAAATTAGCACATCACAGTACAAAGATCATGACCTACAAACCCAGCTGCTCTGAAGCCAAATATGTTTTTGCTTTCCTCTACAGGAACCAAGAATCATTCAACTCATTCATGTCCTGAATGAATTCAAGCTATAAAATGAAAATTTATTAGTGATTTCCAAGCCCAGATGGTGTATTTCCTACTTTCTTCTCTGTCTTCAGATTAAGCTGTGTTGATTTATGTTTTCTCTAAATTTTTATGTAAATTTGCTTTATTAAAGGGTCTTCTCCTAAAATTTGTTTTGAAAACCATTGGACAAGATGATCTTTATGATCCTATACAGCTCTAAATTCAGTGAGAGCATATACTATGCCTGTCTTTCTCATCTCCTATTCCCAAGTCTCAACAGTGTCTAGCAGTGCTTAAGAAATATTGCTGTATAGATGAATGAATAAATAAAATGTAGGTGAATATAATTCATAGTGTGATGGTTAAATCCAGCAAAGGATATAAGGAGCATTACCAAGAAGTATCTTTTAAATTTGTTCATTCATTTACCAAATGAGTATTCAGCAGCAATTGTTTTCAGGTATCATTTTACACAGTTGGAATTCATCAGTGAACAAAAAAGAAAAGAACAGATGATAAAGAACAGACATAAATAAATACATAGCTTGATAGAAGGTGATGACTGCTCTAGAAATAAAAGGGTAAAGTGTGGGACTGGGTAAAAGGGTTCAGGAGGACCCAGGTCGTGGAGGTGGCAAGCTGTAATGATAGGTAGGGTGGTCTTGGATGACCTCATGGAGAAAGTAACTTATGACCAAAGAATAGAAGGTGGTGATCAAATTAACGATGCAGAACATCTAGTGGAAATAAATCCTAGGAAGAAGAAATAACTAGTTTAAAGTCTCTAAGACAGAAAAGCACACATTATGCTCAAGGAACAGGAGAGAGACCCATGTTTCTAGATGGAAGTGAGGAAGTAGGGGATAGTGGAAGATGAGATTGTCCTAGTTGGCTCAGGCTGACATAATAAAATAACATAGACTGAGTTGCTTATATGTATTTTCTCACAGTCTGGAGGCTGGAAGTCCAAGATCACAGTCCAGGAGAGGTGGTTACTGGCGAGAGTTCTCTTCCCGGCTTATAGATGGTTGCGTTCTCACACGGTCTTTCCTCAGTGTGTGCATGCGTAGTCAAAGAAAGAGAGATCTCTCTTCCTCTTCTTCTAAGGCCACCAGTCCTAAGACCTCACCCTTATAAACTCATTTTGCCTGACATATCTCCTAAAGCCATATCTCTATCTTCAAATACAGTCACATTGAGGATTAGTGTTTCAATATATGAATTTGGAGGGGATGTAATTCAGTCCATAGTAGAGATCAACAAGGTAAAACTGGGAGCAGATCACATAGGGTCTGGTGGACCATTGTAAAGACTTGGACTGGTAATCTCTGAAATTGTCCACACAAGGGAGTTTTATGATTCTATGTCCTATCAGCCAATAGAATTGTTTTCTTCCCATTGTTTTTGGCTTTTTATTCAGGGCTGAAGTGGCAAGAGACAAAAGCTAAAAAGATACTCAACTTGAGTCTCGAATGTCTGCTCTGAATACTGGTTTTGAATATAATTGGAATACTTTGCTTGAGCTTATTAATTGAATTCTATATAACAAATCTTGGAATTAAAGTCCCTTTAATTTAACATGCAAATCTATGCAGAAACATGCAAAACAGGATTCACAAAGCAGCTGAAACATTTCTTCAGCCTTTACTATAGGGGTCAAAGAATGGAGATGGAAGGCAGGGAACATGAATTGTTTAAGAAGAATTTTGGTATGACCTAGTATGCCAAATTCTATTTTGGATGTATACTGGTAAACTAACTACTTAAGCCAAAAGTGGGGTGAGACACTATTTAATGTAATTATAAAAATTCCTAGTGCATGCTTATAAAGTATACTAATGGTCTAATAGATAATGTATAAAGATGTCTAATCGGCACTAAGGATTGACTATTCAGCACATATGTGCCAGGACTTTTTGGCAGAGTATCCTTCCATTTAACCAGAAAGTAGCCTATCCAGTAAAATAATATAATTTGATCTTTGTTCAATGTCACTAAAAAAAAAAAAAAATGCAGTTATGGGAAGTAAAGTTATGCATTAGAATTATCATCAAAGCTGAGCTAATTGTAAAAATTTTATAAGCTTGTATTATTTTCAATCTTAATAATATAATTATTGTTATTATTACCATCATTACCACTATTAACAGTGACTCACATTGTTTTATTCCAAAACCAAGTTTCTTTATGTGGCAGAGTATAGAACATGCTACCCAATGCAAACCTATGAGAAGGAGAAAAGGAAGAAATAACATTTATTTGTATATTAGTTCAAGCAGGACCTAAAACATCAGTTGTCTAAATCTTCTCATTTTACAAATGAGGAAGGAGACTCAGAGAGGTTAAATAGTGAAATGTGAAATTAAGATGGTTTGCTTTCACACAGATTTAATGGCTTTATCCCTAGCTACCCATTCAGCTTCAAATCTAGTCAAACAAATAAATGAATAATATATTTTTTTAAATGATTTCTGAATCATAGGACTGACCAAAATGTATTCTGTGATGTAAGCTCTACCAATCAAGTGGAGATTTCAACCCTAGATAAGAGAACTAACATTTTCTCAAGATGGTGAGACTACAAAATTTCTATCGTTTTGTGTGTTAGGACTGCCAGCTATTTTATTGGTGTGTGTTTTTTATTTAACTCATCCAGGAAAAGCCGAACATCTTTCTGTCCTGTTTCAGACACATCCCCCAAATCAGTTTTTAAACCCTAAAGGGAGAAAGACATCCAAATAAAAAATTAGTATCTATGCATAGATTTCTCTAAATGAAGAATTTCACACAAGGTAGATCTGTGTTCTTTATCTACATCAAGCCATATTACCAAAAGAATACCTCAAGAACAAAAAAAGAAGGGCAAAAAAGACCTTTGTTATGACCCCATGTACCCAAGGATCATTGCTCTATTGCAATCCGTCTTGTGGTTATACTCATAAGATGATGACTTCTATAACACTGTCATGAATTATAACCCTGAAAGTAATATGAATCAGAGAAACCAGCAAAGCTGACCCAACCAAGATAGATATAAAATTAGCAGACTAGAGATAACTTTATGCCAGTTGCTAAGGGCAATGTACAACTGATGGATAATGTAATAACACACATTAAGCCACAGTTATACAAAATAAGCTCACAACATCATTAATATTCATAGCAGCAGGAGCACCAAGATGACTGAGGTAAGCAAAGGTGTTGATGATGACTATACCTTAGGGAAAGGCCTAACCACTTAATGACCTGATAGGATTCTTAACAGGAACGGGGGAAAAAGACACTGCAGTTTCTGTTTCATTTGTCCTTGCTTTTAACTTAAATCACCCCTGGAACTCTGTTTCTTTCCACTGCTGCCACATTTTGCATGTCCCTCTTATTGAAGGTAAGGGATGTATATCTATTTTTATAATCTTATGGACATAGCTTCTCATGTCAGCAAGTCTCCTAATTTCAACTGTGTCCCAAATGCTCTTCCCCACGTACGGACTGCTCCTTTGGCTTAGCTATGCTTTTCATTTTTATTTCTTTTTCATTTCATTTCCTTCTCATAAATGTTAACAACTAACTTCTATTAACCAACTCCTGCCTGCCATTCCAAGATAGAATGGTGGAGAGGAGGAGAAGAAAAGAAAAGAGAGGTTTGAGGAGATTGTGCATATATGAAGGCTATCTCTAGACAAAATCATGAAGGCAAAAATAGTCTGGCGGGCTTCGCTGGTGGTGCAGTGGTTGAGAATCTGCCTGCTAATGCAGGGGACACGGGTTCGAGCCCTGGTCTGGAAGGATCCCACATGCCGCGGAGCAACTAGGCCCGTGAGCCACAACTACTGAGCCTGCGCGTCTGGAGCCTGTGCTCTGCAACAAGAAAGGCCGCGATAGTGAGAGGCCCGTGCACCACGATGAAGAGTGGCCCCCGCTTGCCATAACTAGAGAAAGCCCTCGCACAGAAACGATGACCCAACACAGCAAAAATAAATTAATTAATTAATAAAAACTCCTACCCCCAACATCTTCTTTAAAAAAAAAAAAAAAAGGTCTGGCAACTGCCATTCCTTTAAAGTCTTTGTTCCCAGGTTACCAGCGATGTATTTACCACGGCATGCCAAATCTGGACCTTTCCTTGTCCCTCTTCCTCATGAATGCCCTCACCATTATCCTTTTAGGAGCCAGTTGTCTTAATAATTTTATAACTGCTGCTAATCAACTTATATCCTTCTGATAGAAAACACCTTGACAGGAGTGAATGAACCAGGGCAAATGTAGACCTCATGTCAGGTCCTGGAATATGGAGCAGAGAAAGTTTGAACACAGGATATCATAGTTTCCTTAAATAATACTCTCTAGCAGTCAGCAGCTCTGTGTCCTGCAGAGCGGACTCGACCTATATGAAATCACAGGTCCAAAGAATGTTAGAATTCTCAAGAACCTTAGTTAGAGATTATCTAGTCAACCACTCTTGCTTTGCATTTGAGAATTTAGTTAGCTTGTCTAATTTAGTTAGCAAGCTAATTTAGTTAGCTTGTCCAAAGTCAGACCATAGCTATTATAACTACAGTGATCCTGGAGTGTTCTCAATGAGTAATAACCTTTGAGACCTGTCCATGAAAAACATGGACTCTGGACTCAGGTTGTCTGTTTGTAGAACAATCCGTTTTTCACTAGAAACAGAGGATAGGTGGGTTTTTCATTTTCAGTGAAAGATTGAAGAGTTTACATTTTCACTATTCCACATTAAAATAAATTTGAATTAAGACATCTAAACACATTCCAAAATATTCCAATTCTAATTCTACATTTTTTCATTCATAGAAATATATATATGACAGAAACAAGACATAATGTTCCAATTCTCTACATATAATTTCACAAATATTTTCATAGCATAGATCATTGATATTCATGTTCACAAAGGGCAATAATAATAGGAGAGTGCCAAAATGGCAGATTAACTAAATATATCCAACTTTGGAATATATGACTTAATCATTAAAATGACTACACTACTAATACTCTACATTTACAGAATGCTCCCAATCTTCAAAGCATTTTTCCATCAGTATTAGTCCAGATCCAGTCAGGAAACAGAAACTACTCTTAACCTTTCCAGTAAGGGAATTCAGTACAGTGAATTGGGTATATAGCTAACAGGAGAACTGAGAAGTCATATAAGCAATGGTAAGGCAACTAAGATGTGCAAAACCTGGAAGTTGCTACCCCTAGGTCTAGAAGGACAACAGGAGGAGGTGGTAATATGAGAGCTCAGAAGAAGGACCATATGGCAAGAATGCAAACCCAGTGGGAACTGTCCTGCCAGTGTCTGGACCATGGAGCAAATGGCTGGCTTGTGCAGGTTGGAACTAAGAAGGAGCCCCAGCTAGACATGCTACCTAAAGAAGAGGGAATGGAGGAGCAATACCCAGGAAAGCCTGGGTAGCTCACATCATTGAATTTTCTAAAACTGCTTTCTGTTGGCTGAAACTATGCAAATGTCAGAAAGCAAGAGAGCATGGAATTGGCCATTTCCTGCAATACAGAACAGCAAGTAAAGAGTAGAGAGTGGATGGAAAGCAAACAGGTAATTGGCGAGCACAGTATCCATCATTTGATTCTCACAACCATTTTAAGAGATAGACAAAACATAGTACAAGCGTTCTTTTATTTTTCTTTCTTTCTTTCTTTTTTCTTTCTTTCTTTTTCTTTCTTTCTTTCTTTCTTTCTTTCTTTCTTTCTTTCTTTCTTTCTTTCTTTCTTTCTTTCTTTCTTTCTTTCTTTTTCTTTCTTTCTTTTAAAGATAAGGCCACTGGCTTTTTGAAAGTTCAAGCTGCCAAGAAGAGTCAAATCCGATCCATAAACCCAGGCCTTTTATTCTAGGAATCTTTCAGAATTTGATGCACCATTTTAATCTTTCTGATCTAGGCTTATGGGGGGAAATAAGCCTTGTGAACATTTGGGCTTGAAATAAGGAAAGGTGACTGCTTGAATGAGCTTAGTGGTAGTCAGTTTACCATATTGAGATTATTTGTGCTGCTTACAAACCAATAACCTAACTATAAAATTAGTAATTAAGTGTTAAAGAACCTCTTGCCAGACTATTGTCTTATGTAAAAAAAATAAAATAAATTTAAAAAAATAATAATAGACAGAAACCTTTTAAGTAGAGTCAGGAGACCAGAAGGAGGAGCTCTCATGAGAAAATAGCAGAGCCCAAGAGGAAGAAGAAAGACTCCTCTTTTTGCATGAATTGAGCCAATGAAAAGACATGAATTTTTTGCTTACCATAGCCCTCTCAACTTCTTTTTCCCTTCTATAAAACAATTCTCCTTCCCTTGCCATGCAAGACTTTCATGTGGTTTGCCATGGTTGCAGACCTTGAATTGCAATTGTCTGCTATATGAATAAACCCATCTTTTCTGAAGAAATATCTGGCAGTCTATTTGTTTTAGGTCAATATTTTGGTGACCCATACAGGAACCAGAGAAGATCTTGGAAGGCTATAGAGCTGGTGAGCAAACAGGTGCAGTACCCATTGTCACTCACTGCTGCTCTTGCCAATCCTGGAGTTAGAAGGTATGTCTTTCTCCTGGATCCAAGCCCTCGTGGCCTTTGAAACTCTCCAGGACTTATTTAAAGGTTTTGTCTTCCTGGTTAAGGCCTTATTTTGTATGCAAGTACACATGTGGCACTTTGGTGTGATTTTGAAATCAGACTATCTCAATTGAAGCTGACCAGTCTTCTGCCAATTTCTTCAAGAGCAAAGGCTCCTTCACTAAAACTGTGCCAGTTCAGGTGATGACCCATTCCTTTGTATTAGGGACTATCCTCTGTAAACTGGTAAAAAAGCCTTTAGTCTGGCTCCTCCAGGATGAAGCTGTTTCCTTAGAATTGGCTGGTATTTGCTTGCAAGCTATTTGAGTTGAGCTGTTTGAACTGTATAAGTTGTTTGAGCTCTTTGAAAATCGTTCTTTTACTCTGGAGAAAAACCTCTGAGAAATGGGATTCCAGGTATCTAAATATTTGGAGTACTCTCCCACAGAGACTCCAGCCAATTTTATGTTTAAAAGACAGCGTCTCTCCTTATGCACATTTCTAACTAAATGAATCAACCTGACCAAAGGCAATTTAGAATAGTAATGGTCATTATGAGAAAATTTTGAAATCCCCAAACTTAATTTTCTTAAAACCAAATTGTATTACAATAGCTCAAAAATGTCCAGGACTGAGTGATATGCCTATTTTTATTGGTATTTTGAGGCTTTTAAACATTATCAGTTGCCTAAAATTGTGTCTTTGCAAATAAGACTTAAAGATTAACTGAAGTAAACAAGCAATTAAAGAAAGATAAGATAGCTTCCAAAGCCTCAGGGTCTTCTTCCTTGGCTTTTTTGTTTCAGGCTCTGCCTCTGGTATCATCTTGGCTCTTTGTGGCCAAATTCTGCCTTTTTTTTTTTTTTTTTTTTTTGACACCATCTTTCTTCTTCCCTTCTATGCTGCTTATGTCTCCTCTATACCTTCAATTCCCCCATACTAATTTTCTCTTGCCTAACTTCCCCTTTTCTCTGAAATTCCACACACTCCATTTCTCTGAACTTGTCAGAACCTGTCCCTTTAAAATTAAGCCTTCTTATTGGATCCAGAGACTAAATCCTTAATTTCTAATATTCCCTAGACTAAACCTGAACTGCAAGTTATAGTCAAAGATTTTCCCAAAGTAAGTAAAGATTCTCAAAGATTTCCTGAGGAGTTTAATATAGTCATTCAAACTTATCAACCTAGTTTTTCTGAATTATATCAGCTAGTTCACTTGCTAGTCAGTGAAGGCCAGGCCCAGCATTGGATGAAAACCACTAATTGGAAAAGCCCTGAAATGTTTCTAGAGTTATAATCAGGAGACCAGCCCACTAACTTATATGAAAAAGCTTGAACAATTGCTAAGCAACTTCACTGAGCAAACTTTAGGGCTTTTCCAAAGTCTATTAATTGAAGCAAAATTCAGGCTTGCACAAAAAAATTCTGATGAACCTTGCTCATGACTATCACAATTGACCTTAGATTATTTTTTCTAATTCTGGTCTTCCTTCAAATATTGATTCACCCATTTAACCACCAGGTAGCTTTTAAATCTATGTTTATTAATGAGCTAAACAGGAACATTTTCCCTCTATAAAAAAGGACCAGGATGGAATGGGAAATTATGTCCACTCCAGATTCAATTAATCTGGCAAATCAGCTCTCTCACGCCTAGATAAGTCTCCTCAAAGGAAGACCACCAAAATTCTAAATTTTCAACTTCAGCAAATGAAGGCTCCTAAACAAAAGTTAAACCTCCTAGTTTCTGTTACTTTTGCAAAGAGCCAGGACATTGGAAAAGAGATTATTACAAATTGAAGTGCTTTAGGTACATTTAGCTCTCTAGCCAGCCTTTCCAACATCCTGCCAATTCTCAGTGATTGAGCTGAGGAGCTACAGGGCTCTTCCCAATCCATTCTCTTATTTGGCTTGGAGAAACATTTTTCCAAATTGGGAATGAATCTCTTCCAATCCTAACTGACACCAGAGACACACTCTGAGTGCTCAACCTCGCTACTATAAAACTGCCTTGGAGTAGTAAAACAGCTCAAATAGTGGGGATCTCTAATGAACCTCAAGAAGTTCCTGTCTCTGAACCCATTCCACTTTGTTTAGACACTTTGAGAGATACATACCCTTTTCTCTTTAATTTCTTTGTTCCTTACCCGTTTATTAGACCAAGAGTTCTTAGAGAAGTATCATGCCAGAATTTCTTTCTCTCAAAAGGGGGAAATCATTCTAGAATTTGACAGTAGTCATCAAAGTAAGCAACCAGGTGAATTAAATGACCCTTTGACATCTCTTATTTGTTCTGTCTCTGACAGTACTAGAGCTGATTCTGGAAATACTAATCACTTGGGCCTGTTGAATCAGCTACCACATTTCTTGTGAGCAAAATTTCCAATTGATATTGTTAAATTTCACAGTGTACCTCCTATGAAGATTCAAATAGATCCTTCAAAACATCTTCCCAGAATTAGACAATACCCTATAAGTAAAGAAGCACTTCAAGGAGTGTAAAGCTCATAATAGAAGACTGCAAAGCTCAAGGCCTCATTATCCCTAGTATTAGTCCATCTAACCCTCCAAATTTACCAGTGAGAAAACCTAACAGCCAAGGGTGGAGGCTTGTCCAGAACCGCAGAGCAATAAACAACATTGTTATTCCTCAACACCCTGTTGTTCCTAATGCTAACACATTATTAACATCCATCCTCACTAGAAGCAAATTTTTCATTCTAATTTATTTATGCAGTGCATTTTTTAATATTGCAGTTGATGACAGTAGACAGTGTCTTTGGCTTCACATGGGAACAAAAACAATTCACCTGGACAGTAATACCGTAGGGTTTTACTAGGAGTCTTTCTTATTTCTTACAAATCCTGGAGGTAGATCTGGATAATATATATTTACTAAAGGTTCTACTTTGTTGCAATATATGAATGATATGCTTCTTTGCTTCCTTTCTCATGGCTACCATAGGAAGATGTCTTTCATTTGCTGAACGTTTTAGTCTTAGAAGGATATAAGGTCACCAAAGAAAAATTGCAGTTTGCCTAAATCCAGCTTTGATATTTATGGTATCTGATATCAGAACAAGGACTATACCTGGATCCAGATAGACTTCATGGTGTCCTCAGTTTCCCCAAATCCAAAACTAAACACCAACAGTGAGGTTTTCTCAGGCTAGTTTGTTGCCAAAATTGGATCCAAATTCCTCTCTTATGTCCAAAAACTCCAACCCAGTTTTATGGTAAGAACTGGACAACATAACTTTGAAGTCTTTTTGTTAAATGTTCCTCACATAACTCTTTTATGTTGTAATAATCTTAACCCTGCTACTCTTCTCTCCTTGATCACTGACATAGTCCCTCACAAATGCTTAATGCTTATGGACCACCTCCTGACCCCTCTTGATGATCTGCAGGAAATTCCTTTGAATAATGCTGACTGCTGACTTCTCATGTTTCAGTAAAGGTTCTTATTTAAAAGGTAAAGATGGCAAATATTGTGCTGGGCATTCTTTTGCAATTCCTTTTAATATTGTTGGGCAGCATCTTAGTTTATGGCTGCTTGAGCCCAACAGGCTGAATTATACACTCTTACTTGGGCTTGTACTTTAGCCAAGGAAAAACTGCCAATATTTTCACTGATAGTAGATGTGCTTTGGGGGTAGTTCATGATTTATTGAGCAATTATTAAGATTCTGAGGCATTCTAAACTTGACTTGAAGCTAAGGGAAATCACTATGCTGATATTTCCACAAGGAATTCTACCTTTAAAGGGACCAACAGCAGCCAAGCCTCTGTCATGTTCCAAAGGAATATTTCCCCAAATGATAACTTAGAAAAACTGGATCGAGAATCCCAACAGTTGGCCTCAGAAAAGGAAAAACAAGATTGGAAATTAAAGAATTGTTCATTTGATAAGAAGAGAAAGCTTTGGTTTGGACCAAATAACAACCCAGTTCTAACAGAGACTCCAAAATTCCCACTCCTCACCACTGTGCATGCATTAAATCATTGGTGTACTGACAAAACAATAGCATTCATGAATCAACATTGGTGGGGAAACATTAACAATATCACAAAAAGTGCCTCCTTCACTTGTCCCACATGTCCAATGTACAATCCAGGGAAGCCTGTTCGTACTGCTCCCAGACCTTTTAAACTGCCTAAAGGGCTATTCCAGGTTTGACAAATGGATTTCATACAACTTCCTCTATCTCATGGATATAAATATGTTTTAGTCATGGTCTGGAAGTTTTCACACTGGACTGAAGCCTTCTCTTCTGGACAGGCTATTGTCTCTTCTGTGCCTAAGTCCTTTTGGAAATGATTATCTCTATTCAGGGGAACTCCTCTCAAACTTCATACTGATCAAAGGACACATTTTACTAACCAGGTATTTCAAGAAGTCTGTGCTGTTTGGTCAGCTTTACAACACTTCCACTGCATTACCATTCTCAATCTTCTGGTTTAAAAGAATGCACCGAGGACATTATTAAGACTCAGTTGACAAAATTTGTAGAGACTTTCCAAATAGCTTGGCCAAAAGCATTGCTGTTTGTCAAAAACTCAGAACCACCCCTTTTGGAATTCATAAACTTTTACCTTTGCAGATAGTCACAAGATGCCCAATACACTTGACTTCTGCTTCTTTTGACCCACAACAGAGAAAAGGAGAGATACTCCAGTATTATAAAGACTTAATTGTTTCTATTAAAGGTAACCATGTTTCGGTAGAGCAATCTTTTCACAGGGCACTCTCAGAGATGATGACTTTAAGCATCATACCTTGCAATGTGGAGATATTGTCTATTGGAAAAGACACCTCCAGAAGAATTCTCTTCAACCTTTCTGGAGAGTCCACTATTAGGTACCACTAATCAACCTCTGTGCTGCAAAACTCCAAGAAATAGACTCTTGGATAAATGTGACACACCTAAAGGGAGCACTGAACCCTGAATAGACCTGCACACCTTCTGGTGACCTGAAAGTAAAGCTTTCCCAAAACTGAAGCAGATGACATCTGATGAGATAGCTTTCCCAAGATATTCAGACCAGGCCTATTGAAAATTTATCACCAAACCTTTGATGATGACATAATGCTTCAGATGATCTCCATTGTCTATGATATTGAGAACATATGGACTTTAGATTAAAAAATGCCTGAGAATTTTCCTTTTTACCCCTTCTTGTTACTTGAATGTGACCTCAGTAGGTTTCCGATCTGTGCACACTTTCTCTGACATGAGACACTACACTCAGGAAAGATCCTTCCTTACACTGAGGAACAAAAAGCCACTGAATCTAGAAAATCTGACTTTTGATCAATGATGCTTTTAGAGAAAATCTTGATCAAAAAGGGGAAATGTAAAAGATTTAATGAACAAAAGGCTCAATTAAATAGTTAGGAGACCAAAATGGGGAGCTCTCATGCCCTCTGAAAGTAGCAGATCCCCCAAAGAAGAAAGACTACTCTTCTTTCCTGACAAGGACTCAACCAATGAAAAGCCTTGGACCCTCTTAACCACAGTCCTCTCAAATTCCTTTTCCCCTCTATAAAAGTATTTTCCTTCCCTTGCCCTGCAGGGACTTTCATGTGACTCACCCTGAATTGCAATTCTCTGCTTTTCCCAAATAAACCCATTTTTCCTGGAGAAATACCTGGAAGTTTGTCTTAGGTCAAGACCTCTCAGCAGAGAAAGAAAAGGCCAGATTCACTAATGACAATACTTAATACTTATACACTTGTAACTAAGCTATAGCCACGAAACAATATTCTCATAGGTATTCTCTGAAATAATATAAAGATGGTTTACCATGGAGACAGATTAGGAATTGTTTCTTTTATAGCCTCTGCTGTAACTCTTCTCTCTGCAGGATAATATGGCAGTCTAGAAAAGAAAAAGTAATAGCAACTGTAAGAATTCTTAAACAGAACTTATGTGTCCCTGAAATTGAGTGAATGTGTGTATTATGGTTGTGTTTTAATTGTTGATCTGCAATAACTATTGCATTATTAGGAGGCACAGCAAAGATTCTACATTGGATGACTCTTTTGTCTTTATCAAACATTTTTTTCTGACCTGAACTTAGAAATTATAAATTCTCCTCCAGAGAAGAAAAAGAAAGAAAGAAAGAAAGAAAGAAAGAAAGAAAGAAAGAAAGAAAAGGAAGGAAGGAAGGAAGGAAGAAAGGAAGGAAGAAAGGAAGGAAGGAAGGAAGGAAGGAAGGAAGAAAGGAAGGAAGGAAGGAAGGAAGGAAGGAAGGAAGAAAGAAAGAAAGAAAGAAAGAAAGAAAGAAAGAAAGAAAGGAAGAAAAAGAAAAATGACACACACTTGTTAGCCATTCCCTCCAAAACTGGCTCCCCATGCTACAGATCCCTGTGAATTTTACACTACAAAAAACGATTCTCAGCTCTGGACTCCCAAGAGTTGTTTAAGGCAGATATCCAGATGATTTAACATCTTGCCAAGCAGAACCCTCTCAACCAGGGGAAGCAGGAAGAAATATCTCTGATATTCAGAATATTTGTCTGAAACACATTCAATGCTATCTACTGTCAACACTCAGGAGGTGACACTCAGAGAATGGCGAGGTTGTTGAGAAGGTAACACAAACATTGCCATAATTAATTATAATTCCTTGCCCAAGGCTTTGAGAATAGAATCTATTGTTGGGAGAGTCTGACTCCCAGAGAAGGCAATTAATACATTTTTTCCTATGGCATATTGGACAATGCAGTTTTTGCAGTCTAGGGAAAGTTTATGAGACTGAAACCTCTTATGAGCCTAAAGCCTGTGAACAGAGAAGAGAATTCTGAGATATGCCTAGTTAATTTCTTGCAAAGTCATCCAAGAATGATTGGTAATGTCATCGTCAAGGATAACAGCGTCTACCCGAAGAACAGAAGGGCACAAAATAATGAAACTTTTGTTTTCCTTTTTAATTAGCAGTGTTACTCGGGGCTCCATATTTTTATTCATTTGCCATGAATGATGCTATGTTTTGTGGCTATTATAAGTCTGTAGCCAGATATCATTAAATGAGAAGAGTGACTATTCTCAGTTAAATTTATTTTGCATAGATCAAGCCAAATTTCTTTTGGTATTAGTTTTCTTGCTGCTAACAAATTACTATAAACTTTAATGGCTCAAAACAACATGAATTTATTGTTTCATAGTTTCTGTGGGTCAGGAGTCCAGGCATGGGTTAGCTGGGTCCTATGCTAAGGGTTCCCCAGTTTGAATTCAAGTTATCAATCAGGCTGTGATCTCATCTGAGAATTGGGGTCCTCTTCGAAACTCTCAGGTTTTTGATGGAATTCATTTTCCTGTTATTGTGTGGCTGAGGCCCTGCCTGCTTTCCCTGCTAGTTGTTTGTTGAGGACCACTCTCAGTTCCTAGAGGCTGCCCTTGGGTTCTTGCCTCCTGACTCCCTCCTTCACAACATGGCTGTTTGTTTTCTTTTGGGTCAGCAGGAGAGACTCTCTCTGACACTTCACTTTTTGTTAAAGGGCTCATCTGATTTGGTCAGGCCCACCCAAGATAATATGCTTAACTAACTCCAAATCAACTGATAAATAGCCTAATATTGTGAGTGGTATCTCATCATATTCACTGAGAGGGGTCCTGCTCACCTTCAAGGGGAGAAAATTATAGGAGGTGTTACATCAGGGAACATCTATCTTAGCGTTTATCTGAGAATTCTACCTAACACAATTTTCATGAATTCATTTTCCAAATTGTATACCTCAGTATTGGTAAGAATAATTGTAAATAACTCAGAAGAACAGATATTATAAGTAAATTTTTTTGCCAGATAATGTATCATAGTTACCATAAATTATGAATTTACCTAGATAAAGCTTGAGATTATTAAAAACAATCATAACAATATCTGAATATATTGAGGCAGAAATATAATTGACAAATATGTAATGCATATTCTGGATTAAACCAAACTTATGCAAGGTTGAATGCAAGATATTAGCTACATATTTCCATTTTTTCTATTATTTGAGAGATCCTGTATTACTCATGATCACTTTTAAATATAAAATCTTAAACATAAGTATCAGCTGTATCACTATGAATATATAAGCAGTCGCTACATGGTATTATTTAGTTTTAAGTATTCTTATCTAGGACAAATGGTAAACGTGTACATAGTTTTAAGTTCAAAGAGTAAGGACAAAATAAGAAGTTTGACTCAGAGGAGCAAGTCCTTAGTCAAAGTGTGGTGCATACTGCCTTAACACAGGCTCTGACTTGATTTGAATGCATAAGCCTTTGTTCTCTTATTTGCAAATGCTTGCAACTGACAAAAAGAGCTAAAATGATAATTTTTAGATCATACGAGGATCTAAAAGAAATGTTTTGCATTTCTGTGTCTTTTATGTTACTATTCAAATTGCACTTATCAAAATGAGCAATATTTTTAACTAATAAGCCTTATGGAATAAAATGGAATAATGCCCTTCCTACAACTTGGAGATGTTGTCAGTCTAACTCATTGTGGTAGAGCAATGTATGAAATATAGGCTTTACTATTTCATAGGCATCTTCTTAGGAAAAGCAAGAAGGAAGAAGTGATTATTAACTAAGTCTGTTCTCCAAACAAAGAAAATGTAGCCAGTTTGCTGTTTTCAAGCAAGCAAGGGCAATCAATTAGCATTTTTTCAATAGGCTAGTAGTGGATTTGGGAATTCAGGTATGTGAAAATTGTCCTGAACTGCCATGTAATTGCTTTCAGTAGTGTGGAATGGTGAGTGTTTCTGTGTGTATCTATACTTTATGGAATAATTAAAAAACTCTACTCTGGTTTAATGTGCTATGCCTACTCATGGAGACTGATGAAAGAAGTTTTATGTAAAAGTTTGTTACTGTGGTTGTCGCCAAAATGCTACATGGTTGCTCTAAATTAATGATATTTAAACATTTCCCTCAGTAATTTGACTTCAAAATTGGAAAGAAGATACATTTCTGGAGTGTACTTTTTTATTCATTTAAACTAAATGCTCCTTATAATACAAAACAGCACTCAGTGATCCATGCAGGCTTCCATTTATAATATTAATAGAAGACATGTTCCATGCTAATCCATCTCATTAATATTAAAGAAAGGACTCCAAGACTGGTGAGCACTTAATCATTTGCAATTAGCACCTAACTGTTAATTCTATAGAGGGCTCTTAGGGAGAGAAGCAGAAGAAGTAGCTCCCTTTTGCTACATGTTAGCTGATTTAACTTAGAGTATTTAATTCTGGGAAAACTCAGTAATTAGAACAATTCATGTAGCTAGACAAGTCTAATTGATCAGTTAAAAATAAAAGAGTCCCCAACTGAGAACAACCACAAGATATACATTTTGGAAATGTCCATGAAAAAGCCATTTTGCTAATTTATTTTATTAGGTTCTATGTACTTCTAGGCCAATGGATTTGGCATCTGAGCAGAGGTGAATAAACTTCCAGCTCAGGCTACCTCAACACAGATCCCCAGATCCAATTAGCAAAATGGACAGGTTGTCTGGTTTGGCTCCAACTAGAGCAGCTTGCTTCCTCAATGTCAACTCAACCTGAAAAAAAGAATGCCTGTGAGGTTCCTACTTTAAAAATAAAAAGAGTGTCAAGACACAGAATAAGAGCTCCATGCCAATGACTCAGAGCAAAACCAAGCTTCCCACTGTGGTGCGGCCTCTCTGCTTTCCTTCTACATTTATCCTGCCATTTAATGGGCTCTCTCTCCTAGCTCTGAAATCTGCCTCTTTTATAGGGACAGATCCTATTATCAATCATTTGTTGAAAACTTCTTGGAAGAATCAAAGGCTTTGGGAGAACCTATTACAGAGCACCGAAGGGGACTTGACCACAGGGTAGCCATGCTTTAAGAAAAAGAATCTGTTTGCATCATCTTATTGACCCAATTCTTCTTAAAGCTACTTCCAGCATCTTTTTTTTTTTTTTTTAATCAAAGAAAAGCTGAAGTTGACAGGATCCTTTAAAAGGCAATGGGATTCTATGAAATGAGCAGAGACTGGCTTGTCCATCTCTTCTGTTAGTGGCATTTACTCTATTAGTAATGATGGAGCGTCCCCAGGACATACCACACCAAATGTTATCTGTGGCAACCTTTAGCACTAGTTCCACTGCCAAGTCCAGCAAATTAACCAGATTTAACTAAGCACAATTCCAACAGTTTCTAATTACTGTGACAATCAAGGCATTTTTAATCTATCTCATTTTCCAAAATTCTCATCCTGCTTTCTCACATCTTCCCTATACAGTTTTCTTATTTTGCAATGTGCTATGTCAGTTGCTCTTCTTCCTTTCTATGCATTTTGTTGTCATTATGGCTGTCCTCTTCCTAGTCTTAAACTTGACTCTGCCTCTATTCAGTTTGATAACAAGACCATCTGCTACCTTTGCCAAATGTTAGGCTCTTATTTTACAGCATCTTTCCAGATGTGTGTGGGCACTACAGCTGCATAGCCATTACAGATGGCATGGAGAAATCTGTTTTCAGCCTTCTGCCTTACAATATACCCTAATCTTCACCAGCTGTATTGAAGTGCCTTAGCCTTTAAGGATTTGGATGAAAGAACATGGGTAAAGCAACAAAAGTTATCACCATCAGATGCATACCTGACACAAGGCTCCCTCGTGGCACAGGATAAACTAGAATCAGCACTCCAGATGAGTCCTGTTGAGAATTAAGTGCAGACACAGAAGAGTAGTGTGTAGATGGTATATAAAAACAGACTCCATATACAGTAAAAAGCAGGAACAAGTTTTTGAGGCTCCAGGCTTACCTGGAGACACCCTGAGAAAGCTCACTCATTCCAAGGGTGGATTTGGAGAGTCCTTGTGAGATTTCATGATTAAAAACAATTTATACTGGGGGGTAAGAAGCACAGTCTAACAGATCATGACTTTGATTTTGTCTCTGCTACCCACTTGCCAGTTTGCTTGTGGAAGATGCTAAATTTATCTGAGGGTATGCCCTCATATATAAGATTAGGATAATAATAATGTTTACATCACAGGGTTCTATGAGGATTATCTAACACCCTGCACTTAGCACTGTGCCTGGAACAAGTGTTCATAAGTGACAAATATCAAAATTACTATTATTTTGGGTAAACATTTAGATAGGTGGCTTCTGGCATTTCTTTCCTTGACATAGAGCAAGTCCAGAAATCTTCCCTCAAATATCCTTTGAAAAATAAAGACAGGGAACAGTTGTGTTTCAAAAGGTCTTACTGTTGGCTGCATGCAAAACAAAAGGGAAAAGAGATGTCAACTAAGTAAATAAGTAAGGAAAGATGCCATTAAGCTGGAAAGTACGACTTGTCTTGGATTGGCCAGTATTGTGAACTCCAGGACGAAACCTCGGCATGTGAATAATTGCATTGGTTTTGATGTTTGTGTGCTTACTGTCCCTCAAAAATTTCACTAGTCCATGATTAAGGTGTGTAGGTAGCAAAATGAATAAAATTAGGATGCCGTTTTTCTGTCTAATGCTTTATACTTAACAAAGTTAGTCAATGAGAAAAGGCCATAGAAGCTGGGGTTTAATTCCAGTTTAACTGTTATTTGCTGTGGGATATGAAGCAAATTATGAAACTTCTCTAGACCTTAGTTTCTGCATCTGCAAAATGGGGGAAATAATGCCTATTTTGCAATAGTTATTGAAAAGATAAATAATTGTTTTAAAATGCCTAGCTAGTTTTCTGGCACACAATAGCACTTACTAAAGGATAACTATCATTACCACAAATGATCTTTGTAGTAGCTCTATTAGATTTCTATTGCTGTGTAACAAATTACCACAAACTTAGCAGCTTAAAAGAACGCCCATTTATTAGCTCACAATTCTGTAGTTCAGAAGTCCAGGCATGGAGTAGCTGGGTTTTCTGATCAGAGTCTTACAAAACTAAAATAAAGGTGTCAGATGGGCTGTATTCTCATCTGGAGTGAAAGTTCTCTTCCCAGCTCATGTGACTGAAGCAGAATTCATTGCTACAGGACTAAGGTCTCTATTTTCTTGCTGGCCATCAGCCTGGAGCCACTTCTCATTCCCAATTTTCCTTGATACCTGCTCCCCTTCATCTTCAAAGCCAGAAATGGAGAGTCTCTAGTGCATTGAATCCCACTCACACTTGAAATGAATCTCTTTTGCCAAGAAGAGCCCCATCCCATTTAAATGATCACCTGATTAGATCAGGCCCAGGGAGCACAATTTCTTTCTTGGTCAACTGATCTGGACCTTAATTACATCTGAAAAGTCCTTTAACATCAGCACATAGATTAGCTTTTGACTGACTATCTAGAAGAAGGTGTGTGTATAGTAGGGGGCAAGAATCCTGAAGGATATCTTAAAATTTTACCTACCACAGTAATTTAGAGAGTAAAATATTATCCATGTTATTACTTTTGAGGAAACTAAGATTCTAAAGGTTTAGTCGACTTGCCCAAGGACATCCAGCTGAGAAATATTTCTTAGTAGAATGTCTCTAGGGGATATTTGGCAATGTTTGGAGACATTTTTGATAGTCACAATTGGGGAGAAGATGAAAAACTTTTAGCTGGCCCAAGTTAAAATTCTATTAATATACAAGAAAAAGAACAGACACTGGGGACCTGTGGCAGTCTCTGCCAAAATTATGATCATGTATGCCAGGCAATTCACTGAGAATGCAGCTGGAATGTAATGGAAACAGTCCTCAGCCAGCATCTACATTTTACAAATATATGTCAATAAGAAGCTTTCAGTTTGACGCTGGATTTCTCAAAGTCAGCAATAATGACATGTTAGGCCAGATAATTTATCATTATGGTGCTTTCCTCTTCATGGTAGGATGTTTAGCATCATCTCTGGCATCTATCCACTAGATGTCAATACTGCCTCCACACCCTCCCCCTGTCCACTGACAAATCATGACAAACAAACCCTCAGTTGAGAACCACTGCTCTAATGAGAAGAAGCAATTCTTCTGTCAACTCCTCTCCCTTTTCTTTTGGCTTGAAAGCAGACATGAATTCTGTAGCCAGAGTAGCCATCATGGACCACACTTTGGAAGCCAAACACTATGAATGCTGGAGCCAAGGCTGAGGGAACCTGGTCCCTGACAATAACCTGGACTGCCTACATCTAAATTCTTGAAAATTATGGAAATAAATTTCTATTCTGTTTAAGCCACCATATTCCAAATTTCTTTGTTACTATAGCTGTTTTTTTTTCCTAACTCATACACACTTCCTGGGAAAGTCACTTTTGCAGAGCCAGTAAGTGTTTCACATATTGCTTTTACCTTAAAATCTTGTAGTTCTGTTTCCTTTTTGTTATCCAGCACATTATCCTTATGATATAGTCTGCCCCTAAAGAGGCAACTTACAATGAGAAGCTGTACTTGATTCTTCGGTAAATACATAACGTTGTTTGACAGTGTTCTAACAACCCAAATGGAGTTTTCCGTTGTAAACATTTGTTTCACAAGCAAACACATCCAAATTGAAATGTTTCTTTTCATTGTTGCAGTGGAATATCCATTTGCTTTCAGGCCATTAGGGACTGCTGAGTGCTTTTGTAAATGTTTCCACAGGCTGCTGGCCACTCCAGGCCCATCTCTCTCCCACTGCTCAAGAATTTCCTAATGGTCAGGAACTCCTGAGACACACAGGATTTCAGTCATTGTCTGATGGAAATAATGACCTTGCATTTGAGAAAGTGAAGACTGGATTTTTTTTTTTTTATCAGAACAACTTGTTGTCTCAGTGAATACATTATTCTCTTTGGGTATATTAAGCATATATATAAGAAGCTGTATTAATGCCTTCAAACCATTCATCAATAGTTTACTGAATGTTTTTTTGTGATCTTAAGAAATTACCTCTATATCACATGTTGGGGATATTTTTTCTGCTAAAACAATCAAATGCTTTTAAATAGTTTTTAAAGTAAAGATAAAATGTAAGAGATAAAATGAATTTGGATATATTTATATCTATCCATACTACATGTTGCCTGGGAACAAGCTCCCAGAACCTACCTGAATGCCTTCCCCTCCCATAACCATCTATTGAAATTCTACCTGTACTTCAAGACTTGATCTCACTTCCTTCTCAAATAACTACAAACCTCCAAGCTCCTGCCAGTTGAACAGCTCCCTAACGAAGAAAATGGCCTCTGCGTGTGTGTGCACGTGCGTATCCATGCTTGCATTTCTTTAAAAATGTATATATGTTGTGCTTTTCCCTATAATGGGTTAAACCTGTTCTACTGCCCTGGGAATATTTGATTGGACAAAAGATTGTCGCAGTAGTCAGAAGCAGACCATCTATATGGTGAACAACAATCACTGAAGGATCTTAGCTGAATCCTCTGCTCACTAGAGGATGGTGGCAAACTAGCCAAAAAGAGACTCTTTTTGCAAAGAATAAGTGCAATAAGGCAAAACCTTTCAAGCTTAGGTTGTTATACTCTGTTAAGCTGGTGAGCAGCCCCTTCTTGATGGCATTGGGACCCCTCCAAGTGAACACATACATCACTGAGGGAATCCATCCCCGTCATATAGTTATCAAGAGAACATTCTTTTCTTTTTTGAAACTGTGTACAGATTAATATGTGGATATGCATTATAGCATTTATCTTAATCTGCCTTCCATCAAATTTAGATAAAACTTAAAAATTAAGGAAATTCAGAAATAATAGCTAGCATTTGTTTAGGATTTACTATATACCAGGTCTTACCTTCATTTTATCATTTAATCCTCACAGCTCAATGAAAAAAAGAATTATTATACTAATTTAGTTGCTAAAGAAATTTAGAAGTACAAAGGGTACTTGTGTGTCCCTGCATGTGACATGTGTGATTTTCCCAATATCAATGGCTAGTAAATGGCAGAGTGGAGTTTCAAACCCAGGTTGTCTTAGAAAAATAAACACCAACACAAATTTTAATATATGCTATGTAATAAAATAATGCTAAAAAAGAATAAGAGATTTATGAAATCCAGTGGATATAAAAGGGAGACAATAAAAGTAAGTAAACAAGTGAGCTGTAGACATAATCTTCCTGGTGCAATGGCTTTATAGCTTCTGGGACCTTGGCCTTGAGTTGTCTACTGGAGAACCTCGAAGGCCGAGCATGAAGGGCAAAGAACATGACCTCATTTTTTGGCAAGTTCAGCACCCTCAGGAGTGGGGCTCTGCAATTTACAAAGATAGAGTGACCAGCCTTGAATTGGCCCAGGTATCGTGAACCTCTGTTCTTCCCTGGCTCACACGGTCAGAGTGGAGCTAACTTACTCAAATAACTTACTGCCTTCTCAGTGAGCTCCATGGGCCTGCATGGCATTTCTCAACAGGCATGCTTATGTCTGGACTTGGATCTTGGTTCTGCAACTTCCTAGCTGTAGAGATGAGGTCAAGGTTTTTAAAATTCACGCACCGCAGGTTAGGCACAGTGCTATTGTTTAATTAAATAAGATAAGATTTAAGGCACTGGTCACATGCTGGAGCCCATAATGATGAGGTTTGTGTCATCAGTGCTCAAGGTATCAGTCAAGTCGTATTTGAATTTGTACCACCATGGTCAACTCCTATAGCCAACTGAGCATGTGGCTAATGTTTAATTAAAATCAATTTACCACAGACTTTAAGAAATTCTCCATACTCCTTATTTACTGTCATTGAATCTGAAGTTAAGAAATGCCACCTCTATTTATGATTTTTTTTTCTATCTTCAGGTTAGATAGAAGTTTTGTGGTAATGACACCCATTGTAGTAAGGTGTGACCTGTGTGTTTCTTCCTTTATATTAATACAATGCAGGGAGAAAAAAAAATAGAAAAATGATGACTGATAAACAATGTGATTTGAATTTCTTGGTTGCTCTCATGCTATGATTTCCCAACTTTAAATTTCTGAAATGATTATTTTGTGGTAGGTTTGAACTGATTTCTTCTTATTCTTTGGAAGAATGGGTGTGATTTCCAGCCACATTTCTGTAAAGAAGAAAAAATTAATACACTCATACCTAGAAAAGATGTTCAGTTATTTTGATTGTGTTTCCCGAATGAACACATTATTTCTTAATGGGTCTGACATTCTAAACAGTTCAAAGAAGAAATGTAAATTCAGACAGCCAACACGCAAGTGATTCTTCTACTGTGGCAGCACTAACGGAAAGCTGATACAGTTTAAAATACTGTTATTGTTTAGCTCAGCTTTGAAAATCTGAAAATAAGGAATCTTTCTGTTCTGACAGTCACTCAGGCAATCACTCCAGGTGTCTTTCATACCAGAAAGGGAGTTGTGGCAGGACAAGACAAAGACCTATGATATAAACTTAATATCTTGAAAAGAAAGGCAAAGTGGAAGTAGTGGAACACAGGCTGGGACAATTTAAAGCTATTTCCTTTCCAAGCACCCCTTCTCACCTTCAGATAGGCATCGTATCAATCTTATACTGATTAAATGTAAGCACCTACATTAACACAGTGGTTAAAAATAGATGCTTTGGGACAGAAATCTGTGGATTTGGATCCCAGACTGTCACTTAATAGTTATTTGGCCTTTGGAGAGTCACTTGTATTCTTTATGCCTAATTTTTCTCACTTGTGAAGCAGTGATACTAGTGTGATCCACTTACAGAGTTGGTAGGAGGATGGAATAAGTTATTAGAACAGTACCTGGTATGACATAAGCATATTAACACACATACCTAAGCTAAAAAATATTAGCTAATGCCTTTCTGAATTTGATGACATTGTACATATATTTAACATTATTTGCCAGCTTGGAATGCCCACTACTTTTAGAATCCAGCCTATTGTTTTTCTGAGGCATCAAAAGGAACACATGTAACTTCCAGTTTTGAGACTGAAAGGATACAGGAGTAGAAGGGTGTATAAATAGACCTACAGACAAGTACATAAATGAGGCAGCTAAGTACTCTGTTTATATCCAGGTATCATCATGGATGATGGGCCACTTTCTTTTTCCAAAAATAAAATAATTAGGAATATATTTCTGCCTCTTTTGTATCAGCTCTAACAGTCTCATAATTGGCAAAAAAAATCTAGTGACTCATTCATGCCTATCAACAAACTTTGCATTTGATGGCTGTATTCTGTGTCTTCTAAAACCACTGGGCTTTGCTTAAACTGTTGTTTTCTAGAAATGATATTAGGATGAACAAATGAAATACAAGAGTGGAAGAAGCAGAAAGTAATTCACATACAAATACTGAAATAACACAAAATTAAAGCAAACTGCTGCTTCTTTGAACTAGAGCTTGCCACTGGATCACTGTGAGTTTTCATTCATAATGCAAACTTTTTTTTTTTTTACTTCTATTACATTTTTATTAAGTGCTTTATGGAAGAACTTAAGTAAGGTAGAAATTCCTTACAGAAAACAAATGTAACCTGAGAGCATAGAAATACATACATGTTTATTCATACACACACATACACACACATCCTAAAATAATACAGTAGCAAGTGTTCCTATATTCATTGTGCTATCGACATGTCTGACTGATGAATCAGTCATAGAATTTTTCTCACTAAAAACAGATCAAGCTTTCTTACTTTGAGAAGGACCAATAACCAAGATTAAAGGATCTGCCTTTTCTTCACCTACTTTATTTCATAGGTTGCATGAACTTACTTTCCCCTTGAAATGATCCATCACTTAGTTCCTGGTCACTCCATGTTAACCAGTGTGTCTTCTGGTCTTATTTTCCAGTACTTGATAATGGAACAGATTGTCTCATGATATTTTGAACATTTCCTTCTGTTTTTCCTGTATTCGGTAACATCTAAAATGGTGATAAAGTTTAACCAGAATGACTTGGTCAATATCCTTGTAAAACTCCTCATTCTCCTGATTTATGTCTTCCCTTTGTACTCCGCCAGGTACATCCTAAGAGCAGGGCTGGAGTCTTATTCATATTTGTATGTTCAGTGCCAAGAGGCCTTGTATAAGTTAGATCCTCAAGATATTTTTCCTAGGTTATTGAATTGAAATGACCAGTTTCCTTAGTTTTTACACATGCATTTATTCTACCTCAGATATATTTGTGCTCTGAGCTAGTGGCCAGTTAAGTAGTTTTTATCTACTTTTAGCTTGCATGAAGTGTGTTGGGGATAAGCAGTGAATCATTTTGCAAACTGTCATGGAAATGTATAGAAAGACAGCAGTTCCCTCTAAAGCTTTTGAAAATCAGATTTCTTCCTGAAAGTAAGAAGATTTTTTGGTTCAATAGTTCCCTTGATCATGTTCATAACGAAAATCAAATTTTACAAGACTATTTAGTGATGTAGGACAAGTTCATGCTATATGAGCAAGAAGAGTAAAACTAGCCTGGCGTCCTGCCTTCTCCCGAGACAGATGCAACCAGCACATTTCCTAAGTTATCTCTGTAAGTCCAAATCTAAATGCTTTAGCTGAGTCTTCTGAAGTTTAAGTATTCTTAACAGGTACATGACTTAACAGTGTCATGTTTCTTATCCCCAGAAGGCTGCCTGGTCACACTTTGAAAGGCGAAGTATATATAAACAAAAGTATCTAATACTGCTCTAAGAATGTGAAGTAGTATCTCCAGTGTTAGAGAGGTGACTTTGCACAATATAGGAAACTGGCATTATTATCCTCATGCCTTAACAGCTACAATACTAGTAACATTTATATGGCACCCACTGTATGTGAGGCACTGAGTGTATTACACAGATTTATTCATTTAGTCCTCATACCATCCTGTGAGGAAAGTACCGACATTATCCCATTTTGCTTTTTGTATTTTCACAGAAAAACACAGTCTGCAGTTGAGGAAAACAAAATCAGAAACTGGAAAATGCCCCGGAATCCAAGAATGGGATCAACTTCTTGAGGGCCTTCTCCTTAAACTATGAGAAAGTAAAATTAAGTAAACACTCTTTACAATTTTCTTCCTTTCATTTTAATTACCTTTTAGTTACCCTAAGACATTAGAAAGTCAAATATACAGGCACAGACTTGAGTTGAGATACTGCAAAAAGTAAATGGATGAAAAATAAAGGAAGATGTACCCTGCTTTACATACCTCTAGCCCCTACATTTTCAGGGAGGAAGCTACATTCACAGGGAGACTGTGTTCTGAATCTCCAACGGAGACCAGCAGAAAAGTTAGAGGAAAATCTATTCCTAAATTGAGAGTAGCAGAGGGCAGAATATAGCTCTAAAGAACTAGTTGGACTAACTCAGCAAAAATAAATATCCTTCCTCATGCTACATATTATAAATTTGAGGTGGTGATTTTTGTCAGAGAGTGGGTATAAATGCTGGCACTAGGGTTACATGTTGTCAAGTGATAAAAGCAATTAAGAGAACAGTTTGATACTAAAAGGTAAGTCTATGTGCATATGTTAGCAATGATGGCTGAAGAAAGTATGAGTGATTTTTAATTGCTTTTTATAGTATTGCGTATTTTCTGATATCATTATGGTTCATAAAGACTACATTTTTATATCAGAAAACTTATTAAAAAGGAATTATAGATATATAATCACGGCTGGTCAAGCATGGCACTTAGAAAGGCATATGCCATCTCTTTGAGACCAAGGACATTGATGCCAAAAAGCTGCTCCACGGCTTACCAGCTTTTGACTGTGGACAAAAGCTCTTCTTGCTTCCTTTTCTTTAGCTATAAGATGGGGACAATATTAGTTTCTCATATACAGATTGCAAAATGGATAAAATGGAATAACATATATAAAGCACTTAGACCAGGACATAGCATACAATAAAGATTAGCTAGTATTTTTTTTTTTTTCAAATTCTCACAATCACACTAAGGAGGATAACAAGGCAGAGAAGTTTCAATCACTTGTCTAAAGTCAAAAACGCAAGAAAATGTTGGAAACAAGATTTGAATACAGATATGACTGGCACCAAATTCAGTGTTCTGTCTAATATTTCTATTATTATTATTGGTGAAATACTCAAAGACTCATGGCATGATTGAATGAGTGATTCTTTGGCCATCTGATTAATCTGTTGAAATAGAGCCCAAATCCTTTTCCCCTTCCTTCCTTTCTTTGCAGTGTTTTGTTCTTTCCGACTCTCTAGTCCAGGGTGATGGGAATATAAACACAGAAGATAATAACATTCATGTTGTAACAGATTAAGCTGTTTAATTTTTTTTAAATCCCCCAAAGACAGTGCTAAACAAGACAATTTTATTTCTTTTTCACATAAAAGTTGTAGCATTCCAGAGGTAAGCCATACAGAGTTGGTGGGACAATGCTACCATCTTTGACAGGTGGCTTCCAAAGTTGATCCTGGCATCATCATTTCCCAGCCAGCAGGAGGAAGGGGAAAAAAGAAGTCACATGGAAAGTATATTTAAAAAGAGAATTAAGAAATTGCACATATTACTTCTGCACCCAGAAAGCCAGAACATTGATCAGCAAGGCCAAATCTAGGTGAAAGAAAGAATGGGAAATATAGTCTGCAGGTTCTATTGGTAGATAATGAAGGGGAGAACAGATGTAGAGGTGACAGGTTCAGGCTCACACATAGGAGTATAGTGAGCACAGGTACATGATTACTGATGTCTCAGAGTTTCTTTTATAAAGTATATTTGAATCTAATGACTGATAGTAGAAAGTTTGATAGCCATTGTGCAAAGAACCCATCACAGATTTTGTTATTGATCAGTGCCATATTGATGAAACCAGAACCTTCTTTCTGTTATAGTAATTGGTGCTTTTACTTCCTACTTCAGTACTAGCTACGTGAACAGTGCCCCCAGAACTGGGCAATGCAGTGAAACTGGTAGAATGGTTTGGATTAAATTGCTCTTTAATGCTCACAAGTCACACTGAGTGATGTTACAGGAAATAGTCTTATGAAATATGCCAATGCCTTTATGTTTTGGGCGGGGGGAGGTTATTGAGATGTAATTAATTCAATCATTCAGCCTTCTATGAAGATCCTCAGGGGAAATTTCTCCTAGGCCTCATTGGTGTTACATTTTTGATAATTTTTTTCTCCTATAGAAAAAATGTGAGTCATTTAACTATTTTGTTTTGGTTCCTAGGACACTCAGTGTAATCCACAGTCAACTTTCATAAGTTTATAGGACTGGTATGTAAATTTTTAATTTTTTATACATTTTTATAACTCACCTGCAGGAATGATGTGTGTATACAAACAAAAAATGCAAAGGCTGGAAATTTCATAATTGAATGGCACTCTGAAATTCTATTACATTTACTATATGATTTCTTATATAATTAGACATATCTGAAGATCGCAATTTTTACTTTAACTTAAAGCATCTTCAACTTTTAAAATGATAGGAAATTCATTAATAAGTTTGGTCACTCCTTATAAGAAAACATGAATGTAAAACTGTGATTTGGTAAACTGAGAATTTATTTTTAGTTTGGAACAAGTGCCATCAATTTAATTTATGGTTAATTAGAAAAAGGTAATGCTTACATATGGTGCTGTATCTTCAGTAGATTTGCAAACAAAAAGGATTTTTGCTTATGATAGAAAACTAAAATGCCCATAGTGACTCTAACTTTTTTTTTCATCTTGAGGGTGAAAAGATGGATCACTTTGGGAGGAAAAATTGTGGCTAACAATACAAGTTTTAACACCTTTCCTGTGATTACCTATACCTCTGGCACAAAAATGCTTTCTGACCCCATGGGTCTTTGCCATGGTTTAAGCCAGTTGGGACTTCTCAGAGTGGTGGATAATCAATTTATCCTGATTAAGTGTAGTTCCCATCTTAAATTATGCAAAATGTAAGGACCCATGGGTTAAAACTGAGGTAGAACTGAGACTCTTAGGCATTCTAGCAGTAAAGCCATGGAGGGTTGTGGAGATTGTGCTATGGGAATGTGATTCTTAGTTGAATTGCCTTGAATAATTCTCCTTGCTTAGAAGCTAATGATGATGCATGCTGCTCAATTCCAAAGAAGAAAAATAGTTTAATGATTTAGATTATGAACATGAATATGAGAAAACCTGAAATGTAAAGCCCCTTCAGTCGATAACAGGACAGTTTTGTAAACCACTTAAGGCTGTGATAAAATCCTACTTGACTGGCCCACGAGCAGATGTGACAAGTTGAATTTATTTCCTCTCTTACCAGGAAGCTTTGCAGGAAACTCTTAACATATGGTGCTTTTCGCTTCCATCTAGAGCTATAAATGTTATTGGAAAAGGATGTTCCCAAGAGCAGTGAGTTTCTGACGTCTGCCAAATGGAGTCCAAATGATCCTTCTGTGGTTCTGAATTCCGAGTTCTTAGGAATTGGCAACCAAGGGTCTCTGATCTAAACACAGCTCAGTAATTTAATTATTTTATTATAGATTTGTGGAAGCTCTTTCAGACCAGTGACTTAGCATCTGTATTGTATCTAGCTATACAGGAAGCACAAGTTAGAAGGGTGTAAATATTTTGTTTCTTAACTGCTTTCGTTTGAAAACTTGGAAATCATTTCACACAGAAACCAGGCACCACAAACTGAATACAAAAGAAAGTGAAATTGAGATAAGTCAAATTAGCAGAAACTTTTCCCATGTTTAGAGCTTTTCATATTATATGTAGATGCACAGTCTACCGCTACATAGTGATGCAGTAGTAAATGCTCACAGTGATTAGCAATCGTACAAAAATGAAAGATTGCCAAGTAAAAATCATTGACTATCTTATATATCATCTTATGTAAGACTCCACAAAGTGCTGAACACACACCAGAGGGCACATCCTTATTTAATGCCTTTTTGGAGCATTTAATTTGAATAAAGTAGAAGGAGAATATTTAAAAACAAAATTAAATAAGTTAATAACTAAACTACTAAGCAATACAAAACCTGCTAAAGTTTCATTTTAAAGTTCTTATTTTTGCTAACTTCTTAATATTTAAGAATCAATAAACATCCTAAAAGTATTACTAATGTTCACTTAGAATACCCTTATTGAAACAATGATTTTAATTTCATCTTTTCTTCAATGTAATATAATCATCAAGCTCATTTTATCACTATGTTGTTAAATACATTTCTAAGTTAACACAACATTTCCCCAAAGTTCTGAGAAAATATTATTCTTTTCTATTGACATTCACCCTTTTCAGGAGACTAAATTTAATTATTGTGAGCATTCAAGTTATTTTGGAAAAACAGGTCCCCTATAGCAATGCCAAAGAAAGAGAACAGAATTCTAGATGTCATTTAAATTTCATCTTATATATGCCATTAAGCATATAGTTACTTAAATTAATACTGAGACGTTTTGTATATGCAATATGATTTATTATTAATATAAACACACAACCATACCATAATTTACTTACTTTCTCAAATGTTTATTTTTCAAAATTGTTTTGTTTTGTTTTAAATGAAAAAGAACATTTATAGGACACCTACCATAGTAGATAACATGACTTCACTAATTTAACTATTTTTCTTCCAGTTTTAGGTATTTTAATTGGTCCTAAAACTAATTATAGGTTTTCAAAATATCCAGGAGAAAAATCACATTAAAAAAGATTCAGTTGGGCTTCCCTGGTGGCGCAGTGGTTGAGAGTCCGCCTGCCGATGCAGGGGACACGGGTTCGTGTCCCGGTCCGGGAAGATCCCACATGCCGCAGAGTGGCTGGACCCATGAGCCATGGCTGCTGAGCCTGCGCGTCCACAACGGGACAGGCTACAACAGTGAGAGGCCCGCGTACCACAAAAAAAAAAAAAAAAAAAGATTCAGTTGTTTGGTATCCATCATGCCATGATTAAATAATCAAAAACAATTTGATGGTTGACTGAAATTATGATGTTGCAAAAACCTAAATCTTAACTCATAAAATTCTCTCGTTTAAAGGAAAAAATAATCTACAAAACTGAGTGTGGTTGAAACCAGCTTTAAAAAAACAAAGAGTTGTTTTCTAGACTCATCAACCTTTTAGAACTAGAAGGAGGTTTAGATGTCATTTAACACAAACCCCCAATTTTTTATATAATGCAAACTAACCCAGAAATTATAAAACAACATAGATTTTTGATAGCTGCAAGGACCATTAAGAACTTGTGGAATAAATTTAAGTCATGGCGTATCTGGTTGTTTCATCCAGACAAGTGTCCTGAATGGACCAAATTGTTATTGTCCAGAGCCCCTTACATCTTGACTCCTAAGAAGTTGTTTCATTCACATTTTCACATATGTTGAGTAAGGACAATTGGAATAAAAAGGAATTGAGCTTTTATGTTGGAAGGGCAAGATTAACAAGTCCAATGCTCTCTATCAGTAAGTGAGGCCTAGAGAAGTAACACTAATTCCCAATTAGTTTTGATGTACTTTTTAATTGTGTGTTCCAATTCAATGGGGTAATTTGCCCACTCCAGATTTTGTCACCCAGGCAAACACAGAGAGTTCAATGGAATATAAAAGTCAATTCAAGGAGGAAATTGGAACTTCACTGAAAAAAATTTACCACTCATTATTTCCATGAGTGTGAATAAATAATAATGACATTTCTTTAAACATATGAGGTTTCCAAGACTGCTGATGAATAAAGGAGATTTTATTTTCTGTAAAACAGATCATAAAATAGTATCTGACTAATTAGTACTTTGGCTTGCTAGGTTACGTACCAGTCACTTTTCACATATTATTTGCCTCTTCCCAGTCTTATGTTTCACATTACTATTTTTCTTTCTTTCAGGTTTCCTCTGGTTTTCCATCACATTTCATTTTTGCTAAACTCTCTATGACATTTCCTCTTATAATAAATGTTCTAGATACTAAAAGCGGTCAACAGTGAGAGTACAATGCTAAGAACTTGAAGATGTACCTCTGAGAGTTTAACAGTGATTTAATTTGTTCTTGATATGCAATATTGACATATACACAAACTAAAAAGCAGACAACATTAAAAAATGAGGTTCAGTGAAGAAATTTTTTTCACTATCCAGCAGAGAGAAAGAAATATTAATTAGGTAGGAGAATGTTTAAGAGAAGGTAAAGGAAAGAGCTAACATGAATACTCTGGTTACTAAGGATAATTTATCAGATGTCACGATGACCCTGAAAAGTCAACTCATTCACCACCATTTTCTACTTCTTACTCTCTGAATTGTTCTGTTTACCCAGATTATGATGACATTTGGAAAGTTGTCTGCTTTAAGTCACTTTATTTTGAAATTGTAACCCTTTCGTGACACATATCATAGCTCTGACATCTGGCAATCGCTACCCAAGCTAAGACAGCAACCTTCTCCAGCTCTATAGCACTGACATATAAACCCAATTTAGTATAGCTCAAATGCAGTAACCTTTTAAAGCAGTCTTAAAACCCTCAAGATTTGAACCTCAGAATACAAGGAAAATATGTTTCTTACCATTAGCTTATGGAGTCCATGACTATTTCTGAATCTACTCTTCATTTTGTAGACAGGCAGCCCCATTAGATTGGTCAGAAGAAACCTTCTATCCCAGTATAAGAGATATGGGAATTTGCACCCTCCTCTACAATCTGCCACCGCCTTGACAGGTGGAGATACACAGACCTACTTCACTGTTGCCATTCACTGTTCCCCTGCCCTAAAATGAGAAAAAAATTAAAAAAAAGAAAAATCTAAGAGTGGTGTCTATACTGTGTCTGTTATTTTAACACGAGGCAAGTCCATAACGTTACATATAAATACCTTCTCTTTTTTGGGGGGGAGGTAGGAGTTTATTAATTAATTTATTTATTTTTGCTGTGTTGGGTCTTCGTTTCTGTGCAAGGGCTTTCTTCAGTTGTGGCAAGCGGGGACCACTCTTCATCGCGGTGCGCGGGCCTCTCACTGTTGTAGCCTCTCTTGTTGCGGAGCACAGGCTCCAGACGCGCAGGCTCAGTAGTTGTGGCTCACGGGCCTAGTTGCTCCGTGGCATGTGGGATCTTCCCAGACCAGGGCTCGAGCCCATGTCCCCTGCATTAGCAGGCAGATTCTCAACCACTGCACCACCAGGGAAACCCTAAATACCTTCTTTTAACTTTTATTTTCTCTGCTTTCAAGTAATTAAGATAAAGTTTATGCACTCAAATAATCATGCCTGAAAATTGATACTGCTTCTTCTTATCAAATACAGATTGACAATTATATTTATAAAATGTGAGAATATAATTAAACATATATTCATTTTTGAACTAGGAATAAGTCAGCTATATCAATTAACACATGCCCACAGGTTCTAAGCATCAAAGAAATACTGAAGCTTTGTAAACCAAAGGCAGTGACAAAACTCTAACTCTGACTCAGGGCACCAAACTTGAAGGAACCCTGGCCTTGGAATCAGATAGTTCTCTCTTCTGCCATTTACTCCCTTTGTGACCTCAGGTAAAGTACTAAACCGCTCTGGTCTACAGTTTCATTATCTTTAACAGGAAAATAACTCTGGTTTTCTGTGAGGATTAAAGAAATTCTTGTTTATAAAAGTGGCCTTGTTTATGAAAGTATAAACTCATCTACAAATTTGAAAGATTGTTGCAGACAATAACTGTCAATGTATCGGGCCTATCAGATACATAGTCCTTGTGATGGAATTTGCAAAGGCACTTAGAAAGTTAGCTTTACATTTTTTTTTTATTGGAATATCGTTGATTTACAATATTGTGTTAATTTCAGGTGTACAGAAAAGTGATTCAGTTATACACATATATATGCATATATCTATACTCTTTTTTTCATTCTTTTCCATTATAGGTTATTACAAGCTATTGAATATAGTTGCTTGTGCTATACAGTAAATCCTTGTTGTTTACAAAGTTGACTTTAAAACAAACAAACAAACAAAAAAAACAACTACAACAATAACAAACTTTGGTTAAGATCAATCCCACCCCAAATCTTCAGAGTATTATCATATTCCTTTTGTTCCTCTTCTAATACGATCTGAACTGAAGCTAAAATAAACTCTGACCACAAACTCCTATTATTAGAAGTCTCTTATCCCCTCACTTCTAATGAAGTCTGTTCCTCAGTCTCATTATTACCCCTCCCCTCCCCATCTCTTGATAGCTCACTATTGTCTCAGTTCATCAGTCCCTTTCCTGGCCTCATTTGCTTGCTTAACCAGCCTTGATACTAGGGTCAGCCACTTTATTAGATTTTCACACTCTCTTGCCCCAGAGCTGCCATTCCAATCCCCAGGAATGGGTAAATACCATAATTCGCCTTCTCAGCTCCCAGCCCAGGCTGTGAAACGTTGCTTAAGAAAGTCACAAAGCCAGGTTGACTTGTTCCACTACAGTCCCAAGCTATCCAAAGTGAGTTGGGCCCTCACTGCTGCTTGACAGTACTTGTTTTCATCAATGATTTACAGTCCTCTGTATTCCCAATAGTGTCAATTCCAAGATTTCTTATGTGATTTCTCCTAGTTCTCCTGGTTTCTAGAGAAAGTCAGGGTCAAAGCTTGATTCCTCCTCTTTCCTTCTCTCCAAGAAAAAGCTCAACTTTTCATTCTGATCTCATAGGCAACTGTCCTCCTCTCCCATGTTAACTCTTTCCCTAAGTCTTTATCACATCATTTTGTCTACATATCCCCATAACAAGTTTTTTCCTTGTCTAGGAACTCTCTGGATTTGCTATTTTGTTTCTTTTCTTGAAATATTTTCTTGAATGGAGAGGGTAGTTTACATTTTATTGTGTCCTCTTTTTTGCCACCTACTCACCCCTTGTGATCTGCCTTCTGTTCCAGTGATGACTTTTCCACCCTCCCTCTTTTCTCTGTAAAGCAATTTACATTACTGGCACTGCACTGTCTTGAAATTCTCCACTGTGTTCCCTCCAAAACCATCCCCTTCCTGGTCACATTTCATTTCAGTGCTTCCCGGATATCTTCGCAGATGCCCAGGATTCAGACATCAGTGCCAGGCTTGCCTCTCCACGCTTCTCTGCACATTATGGCCAATAGATGACATGTTCTACTGCTACCACGTCTGCGATATTTCTCACATTTATACTCTATCCAAAATTACTTTTTCCAGAACTACTGAAACTGATTAATATAACTTTCTCTTAACCCCTTTTCTTTCAAGTCTTTTCCCTGACAACATATTTGCATCCTGAGATTTTCAAGTTCTTCTTCAATCTGTGTCAAAATTTAGTCTTAGCTCTTCCTACCTTTACCCTATTAAAAGGAATTCCTTGCTCTTCTCCTTATAAAACCTGAGATGCCCAGCCAGTTACCTCTACCCAGGGGTGGGAAGTAGGGGAGTGGGGGAGGGGACCAGGATAAATTACGTGATGTGGCTTTTGCCCCTCCAAAACAAATAATGCTGATACATAGGACATCTAGCTAAAAAGAATACAAAGTGCTTGGGTACATGGATGCTTTCAGGTTCCCAAAATTCATCATCCGTATAGATATGGTCTAGGCATTTTTGTTTGTTTGTTTGTTTATATACTGCATTACCTGTATGTATAATTTACTTTGATTTTTTAAAGTATGTATAATATACTTTTATGCATTTAGAATATACTTCAATAGAAATTTCTAAAAAAACAGCAACAAGGACAGACTTAACTGAGAAAGAAAGAGGAAAAGATGGAAACATATAGTCTGAGTAACAGGTTTCATAGGATTAAAAAAAAAACTAAGCAAAACTTGTTATTGGGATTCACTAATTTATTATTTTAAGGCTCTGTCTCCCTGAGTCCTTTCAAACATCTTGTGCCCAAAGCAATAGAATCTCCACAATATCGAGATTACCCATATTCTAGGAGAAACTTTGTATCTGGCCATTACTTTTTTTTTTTTTTTTTGCGTTACGCGGGGCCTGTCACTGTTGTGGCCTCTCCCGCTGCGGAGCACAGGCTCCGGACACGCAGGCTCAGCGGCCACGGCTCACGGGCCCAGCCGCTCAGCGGCATGTGGGATCCTCCCGGACTGGGGCACGAACCCATGTCCCCTGCATCGGCAGGCAGACTCCCAACCACTGCGCCACCAGGGAAGCCCTGGCCGTTACTTTTGACTGCACTTTAGACAGGACAGTTAGTAGAGACGTTTGCGGCAAAAAGCATATCTTAATTTATAACATCATATTTTTCCAAAAACCTAGAAATGACCTTTGCCATTGGATGGCAAGACTCATGTTGCTGGTGCATTCATTTTCTTCACTTAAGAATGGGATATTAGTACTATTCCTGAATTTTAAAAAAGTCTCAGGGTTATCTAAGTAGCATACTTCAGTACTTAAGTGCAGGTTTGAAAGTCAAATCAAACAGACCTGAGTATTGATTCCAGCTTAGCTACTTACTCGATATGTGACCTGGGAATATAGCCTGGACTCCATGAGTTTCAGTTTCTTCACTTGTAAAACAAACACAGCAACTACCTTGCAGAAATGTACTGAGGATAAGAAAGGACATTTGTAATTGGAATAACACGACACTGGAAACAATGCACACATTTAATGAATAGCTGTTTTCATCTCTTATGTAGAGTAAGGAGGACAAACTAGAAAAACTTCACAGTTCCTTCTAAACTTTCCGTGTTGCCGTTACAGAGGTTCCCTTTTCCATAACAGCAGGCCTTCCTTACAGGTCCTGAGGAAATAGTAAAATGTGAGACAGTCAATCTGATTGATGGAATCTTAATGATGTCATAGTATCAGTCGACATTTGGGGAGCTAAAGTTTGGGCATTAGCTTATGTCGAAGAATAAACTACTCCCCAGTTTAACATCCTCAAATCAGCATGTGAAATTGGTTTGTGCTTCGATTTCAGAGTTGTTTTCCAGAGAACTTTTTTCCTAATTTCTCCTTTGTTTTCACTACATTTTATGATACCCATTCTACTCCTTATTGATAGATTAGATAATAGGTATTATACACATTAGAATGAAAACAATCTTGGGAAACTGAAGTTTAGGTTTTCCGCTACCACTTAATTTACAAGGAAATGCAAATGCAAGAGAATACAGAATGTCGATTGTAATGGATGCTGTGATGTGTTACCCAAATGCTTCAGGAATGAGGCACTCATTATCCCGAATATCAGGAATGTCAGCTGCTGACCTGTCATGGCTGAGTCCTTTGCTGGTCTCACAAAAGTTTACAGTTCCCTCCCCAGAGGCAGCCCGATAATAGATTCAAGGTTCCGTGGTCTGGCCGCCTCTCCTAAATTTAAGGCAAGTTTAAAGGGCCATCCCAGCCTCAGAGATTCCCATGGAATTGCCTAAGCCTCTCTTGTAATATTTCCCTCTGCCCAATCTTGCCTCCTTTGTCTTAATAGGTATTGCTCCCTATAAATGAAGCATCTACATGCAACTCCCTATTTCAGAGTCTGTTTCCTGGGAAACCTGTTCTAGCACATCCATTATTATCAAATATTGAAAATAATTGGGAAGACATTTTCAACAAATAGGTTTAAAATCAAATACTCTGCCCAAGCTTGCAGTCCAAAGTCACTCTCCCAGATGTTTTGAAGTCACTCTCATCCATATGACCAGACTTAAATTACCTCAGTCAACTGCTGCAGATACAGGAAGAGAAGGAATGCAGAATCCAGGGCATCTGTGAAACAAGGATCCTATCTGGGTTTTATACAGCACCTAATAAAACCTGGAAGACCTGTGAATAATTGGGGAATGTGACCCTCTCCATTTGTAAAATGGTTGACTGTTCAATTTGCCTGTGGATGAAGTGTGGATCATACTGAGAATGCTATATAACCTCACAAACTCCATGATGAGATGTTATCACAGGAAAGTGACATGTTCCTGGGAATCCCATAGAGGCCAAAGGAAAGTGGCTGCAGCCAATTAAGTATCATGAGTAACTGGAATATTTGATAAATGAGTTAGTGTTTATTCTCCCTTCTAGCCATTCTGAACCTAAACGCACCTGGTGAGGTGACTACCTTTCTATTGTCAGATACCTACTCAGCCAGGGCCCAGGGTGCAAACAGTTGGTGCTGATACCAGCAAGAGAAAAGCGTCAGCTAAAGAATGATCCAACCAGTTAACATAACTCCTCTTACCTATACATAAGTACACAGGTGAGAACTTGGCTCAACAAGAACTACTTGAGAGTAATAGTCTAATAATACAATGTAGAGAAGCATGAGACATAAAGTAAATGTCTAGCTGTTATCAAAAAATTTGGACTCAGGTACCCTTTATATTAACACAACATTGAGAAATCTAAAGAGCTTTCGTTATGTGAGTTATACATATTAATATTTACCATATAAGGGATTAAAGCTGAGAAACTTTAAAAAAGTATTTACTTATTTTAAATTACAATAATAAACCCAGCACATAATATACAAAATACTTTTATTTGAAAAATTTTTGCAAAACAAAAAAATTTGTGAGAAGAGTGACATATCTAGTTTTGTATTTAATCTTTTGCAGTATGTTGTTTAGAAGCATGTGAAGGCAATCTGGCCTCATGTAGATATGTAGATGGAAAAATAGGAAGGGCTATTTTAATAGATAACTGTGGATATTCTTTGATGTTATACCATAACTTGATATGATAGTTTCTTAAGGCTACTTGCAATGTGGAATCTGAAAACATATCATAAACCCTTCATACTTGACTATATTAAAACTATTTGACTAACTTGCATTTTGGATGGATCTTTTAGCCAGGCAGGATTTTATAATATCATACATTGGAAGTTTGTAAAATATTGACATACAGAGTAACACAAATATTCCAAATGTTGACACACTTATGTGTCAATAAGTGTGTCAACACAATAAAAAAATTCACACTTATGAATACTCCCACCCATCTCATGAGAAAAATATTTAAGTATTGGGAAGCTACCCAAATTAAACATTTTCCCAAATTCTAATTCTTAAAATTAGAATTTTAAATTTCTTTTTGACTTGAAAGCTCAGATCTTATCATTGACAACAAATGTCGCATTTTTTTCCTTGAAGTGACAAGTTTAGTTGGTTCATTTTCAATGAAATATCTGCCAAATACTTGAGCGTGAATAACCAAGCTTGTCTGCCAATCGTTCTTTTAAGTAAAAATGATGTTCCATGGAAAATGCAGCTAGTTCAGCTCACAATTCAAACAATCATGCAAGTGCTTTTCTCTGAGACAAGAATCATGCTTCAGTGTGTAGCAGAATTTCCTTTTACACCCTTCCCATTTTTTCACACTAAATACTAAAATGAGACAGAATAAAGGGCAAGGTTTCATGAAATTAATAATCCTTACTGCTACATCAACAACGTTTTTGAGGGAAATTGACATTGCTTTTTTATTGAGTACCTGTCAGTGAAGAATATGATGACTCGTTATAGTTCCATGTTGCTGCCTTAATTCCTGGTAGGGCACCAGCAGTTTTATCCACCATTGCTTTTACATCATCAGTACAAAAGTTATTGCAGTGGAAACAACAAATAACGTCTTAGTATTTATATAAAAATAATTTTGAAAAAAAAATAGTTTTGACCTTGCAGAGTCCTGAAAATGTCTCAGCTACACCCAGGGGATCCTTGGATCACATTTTGAGAACTACTGCTTTAGATCTGACTTAGTCCAAGGGCAAAAACCCCCAGCATTTTGGGTGAACATTTGACATTTGTTAGTGTTTCATAGCCTACCAGGGCAAAAAGGAGAGTAGAAATTCAAATCCCAAATGTCCTACTCTGTTTTCTTTCCATCCAATCACAAATACAAATATAAGGTTGAAAGTGGAAATGAGTTTAATGGATGTAAACATTTTTTTTTTCCCTTGTGGTAGCAGCCTTATAAAATATACCCATTCAGCCCTTTTCATTTATCCCTTCTGAAGATGAAAGTGACCTACCTACACGGCTGGCTCAGTCTTGTCAGTGCTAATGCCAAGTAAATGCCCACTGCCTTGCAGTCTTAGATATCTTGAAGAAAAACTATTGCAACAAATCCTTTCACAGAGTGCTTCTGTGTAAAATATATTTTTTTCTCCTCCCAAAAATGTTTCTTTCTATCTAAGGCAAATCTAAGGTTGCAGTGTAAATGTCCCCCTTTTACCTTCTTGTTAGGTCCACGTAAAGCAGCTAAGTCAGTATGCTCATTATAATAGCCAGACGTATATTTAAACTGATATTGTCACCTTTCAGCTTTCCTGCTCCTGCAGCCTAAACAATCCTAGTTATAAACTTTTCTTCTCAGGTTTTATTTTCCTACCCTTTTATCATTTTTGTACTCTTTGCTGGACTCTCTCCAGTTTTGCTGCATTCTTCTTAAAAGTATTGAGAACAAACCTGGACAAGATCCTTTAATCAGGTCTCCACCAGCGCCAATACAGAGGAAATATCACTTCCCAGACCTGGCTTGTCATACTCCTGCTAATATATCACCGAGTTAGCCTTTTAAATAACAGCACTGTTTTTCAGACTTGTATTAACTCTTAGGTTTGCAATCACTCCAGACTTCTGTTGTAGCTGTGCTTAGGCAGACAGCCCCTATCTTTAATCTCTGCATTTTGTTTCTGGCTTCTGATTTTCACATCTTGCCCTTGCCCTATTTTACTTCCCTGAGTTTTTCCTGCCAATTTCTCTAATTTATCAAGCTCACACTGAACTATTTCTGGCTTCCAAGATGTAAGCAATACCAACCACTTAATGTCATTCACACATGCTCTCGATTCCATCATTCTAGACATTCATTTAAAAACTTCGGCTTGATTTTGGGCACATTAGTTTCAGTTATACAGAGAGAAGTGCAGTAGCTAAAATGGGCTTTCCAAAGTCACTTCCTTCCTACTTTTTCACTACTCGGAAAGTACAGAGGTGCCCATACCACCAAAAATAGAAATAAGCAAATCTCAGTCTTGTTATACATTAGAAATCCTACCACTGGAAGGAATATCAAGGTAAGGCTAAGCTGCTGTATAAAAGAGACCAAAAAATACAATTGCTTATAGAAATTAATCTTCTCTCTCAACATACACCTTGGGTAACAGGAAGGTTAGAAGTAAGAGTCTAGACCCTTTTCCATTCAGAGATGCAGGTTTCTTCCATGCTGTTGCTCTATTATTCCCTAGAATATTGTCCTCATCTGCATGGTTCAAGCGAAGTCATGCTCAGCTTGTCAGAAGAGGAAAATAGCATGAATGTGAGCACACCCATGTCCCAAGGCCCAGATCTAGAAATGGTGTGTAGCACTTCTACCCCGCTGCAGGTAGAACCCTTCTACCCAGAGTTCCATCTGCAGGGACCTCGTTACCTGCAGGGGAGGCTGGAAAGCATATTAGCATTATTAGAAAAAGATGAAAGAATGGATTTTGCTGGACAATTGTAGCCTCTGCCCCCAACCGTCTGGATTAATTTAAATGGTATTGTCTATTACGCCCAGCATGGATCCTATTGGCAGTCATGAAAAATAACCCTTCTCTCCAGAAGTGATCACCAGCCTTGCTCATGAAGCTGATCATAGCATTCATTTAAAACCACTCTCCTCTAAAGGCTAAATCTCTACACATACTCTTTCCATGGCATCTTAACCAACCCTTCCCTCTCTTAGCCAGCTGAGTGTACCATAGCTTGTGTTTGCTTGAAAGTCCCTAGAGGTGAGTTAGGGCTCAGATTAGGACTCAGTATGGTGTGTCTGCCACTGAAGAGAAAGCCTCAAGAATTTGGGCTGTATTTATGCTCCATTGTTCTGGGCCTGAAGGGTACAATTTAATTTTTGCTCTTTCAGTTTCATCACCTATAAGAACCACTTCACTTTTTTCTAATGACTTTGAGACGACTAAATGTAAATGAAGGGTTAAAAGTCATGGCAATGTGTTTGTGTTACTTAAAAATTCCAATCAGGTAAAGATATAAGGACAGTTTAGACCAGTTATTCCAACCCCAACCCCATTCTGTTTGCAATGCCCAGAGCCCTGCCTGGAATTGACAAGAGGAATGATGAGGTTTTGGATAGGATGCCAATAAAATGATGGCTGGTTTTGATTACAAAAATGAGTACATTATTAATAGTCACCAGAAACAGAGGACCACATATTCACATGAGAAACATCAGCCCCACAAGGGACAGGCTTCTGACCACCTGGAGGAGCACTGTGGACCACACTCTGAACAACTGCTCTAGAATTACTACAAATGGATTTTTAAAAATCTCTTAGAAATGCATCTGGCCTATTGTTTGAGCCCTTCCCCAGCTCCCCCCCAAAAAGACTGTGCATGATTACTTTTTGCATGCTAATTCAGCTGTTTTATTTTTTCCCCTCTGCTTTGCCCTTACTTCTTAAAAGTGTTACTCACAATGCCCTAGGTTATAGCAACCCAGTTACATTGGAAAATGGCAGTTTGGGCATACTCTGTTTCTTTCTATTTTCTTCCCCTCTGACTAGCTCACCTAATTACACAGTAAGTCAGTGATTCTATGACACAGGGAGAAAAGCCTTCCTGAGCTAGTCAATTGATGCTTTTATTTCACTCAGGGAAAACTTATCAAAGGAGACAAGGAGCCCTAAATGCAGCAGATATTTGATGCTAGTGGTAAGCTTATATTGTTGCCATAGCAACCTTGTCATTAAGGATGTTTCAGCATTTCCTATTAACCTCTATTTTCAGAGGTTTATAACTTCTTGGTAAAAATTCCCTCCAGGCTAAAATTTGGTATACATGATCTCAGACGTGCCAGGTGTCAGTGAATATATACATATAGAGTATCCATTTTCCCAAAGAAAGCTTGGTGAATTTCCAAATGAATTATCTCATTTTTCATAGGCTACAAATTCAATAAATTTAGTGTTAACTTGATTATTTTTAAAAGATTCTTATGGCAGCACAACTAAGCACTTGTAAGATTTAATGTTTGCCATTGCTTTCTTTCCTTTTACCTCACTGGTTGGCATGGTCACAATGATTTGTCTCAAATGCCACTAAGAGAGACTCACACTGGCTCAAGATCAGTTCTAAATTTGCCTAAATAGAGGCAATTAGAAGTGGACACTACGGGAATCTGGAGTTCATATTTTACATTTATCAGAATATAGGGAATAGAAAGGAAATCTAGTTGGTTGTGCAGTGTAGGAGTCGGGGTGATAGAAAAGGCAGGGACTAAAATCTGAACCCACTCTTTCCTGCATAACGGGGCTACATTTTCTTGTGATCCCAAGGAAGAACCCAGCTGATTCCTAAGAATTAGAAACAATTCCTCCTACCCCAGTTTTAGAATTGGGTAACACACCTTAGTCCAGGATTTGTTTTGTTTTGTTCATCTGACTTTGTTTTGTTTTGTTTGGTAATTTATTAATAAATTTTCCAATTTTTAAATTTTGTCTTAACTTTTTTAAACCCTAGAAAAATTGTAAGAATAGTAGAAAGAACATTCACCTACCTCTTACATTAACAAACTGTTAACATTTAAATAAACCATTTGAGTATTGTTAACATAATTATACTTTAGGCCAAAATATTTCAGCATGTATCTCATAAGAATAAAGACAGACTTCTATGTAACCACAATACAGTGATCAAACTCAGGATATTTAGCATTAATACAATTATCTAAAATCATTCTTATTCCATGTCCTCAATAGTCCCACTTACATTCTTTTTAGCTTTGTTTTCCACCTAGGATCCAATCAAGGATCATGCATTGTGCTGAATTGTCATATCTCTATATTTTCCTTGAATATTGAATACTTCTCTGATCAATTTTGTCTTTCGTGATGCTGGCATTTTTTAAGAGTTCAGGTCTATTGTATTAGAATGCAGAATGTTCCTCAATTGTTTCCTCATGGTTACATTTGGGCTAATCATTTTTGTCTGGAATACTAGATGGGTGATATTTGTTTCTTTTCAGTATCAAATCAAAAGGAACATGATGCCAATGTGTCCCATTATTCATGACCAATTCACTTCTTAGATTTTTATAATTATTTAGTCCATTTTGTGTTTTTAATATAAGGTATTAAACCTTCCCTTAGTAATGGTCATTTATTCACTATGTTTACAGCTGTATTGTGTATTTTTCCCTATGCCATACAATATTCTTGACATCCAGGTACATCAATCATTACATGATTTTTATTTTATGTCAATGGGACAGATTCCCAGGAGTGAAATTACTGTGTCAAAGGGTTTGTGCACTTTAATTTTAATAGAGTTTGCTTGATTGTTTCAAGGCTATGTGTCAAAATGTCCACTACTAGTATATGAGAGACTTATTTTACATACCCACCAGTAATAATATTGATATTCTCAGTTATTTTAATATTTTCTTCTCTGGTAGGTATAAAATGATGATACCTCATTACTACTTTATTGTTTTTTTGAACTAATGTGTTTGGGCAGCTTTGTATGCTTATTGGCCATTTTGATTTGCTCATCTATGACTTACCTCTTTACATCATGGCCTTATTTTTCTAAAACAATTTTTATTGCTATGCAGTGAATTTGTAAGAGATCTTGGCATATTAGAGATACTTTCTTCTTTTTTCTGTCATAAACTTTTTTTAATTTCAGTTTTGCCAATTGAGTTTATGTATGGTATCACTTGTCATTCAAAGATTTTAGGAATATTTTTATATAGTCAAATATGTCTTTTTTTCTTTTGTTTTATAGCTTCTATATTTCCAGTTTTAGAAAGCAGATCATGCCCATCCCTGGATATTATATGTAACCTACTAGATTATTTTGTAGAAAAGCTTTTGTTTTATATTTTTAAGACTTCAATGTAGCTATAACTTAATTTTATGAGGTACAACACAGGGTTTAATTTTATTATCTTCCAGATGAGTGGCCATTTAACAAATATTTTAATAGCACAATTTACTAAATAATCTTTTTTTCTCCCATCTGAATAGAAATGCCATGCTAATCATGTTAAATTTCCATATGTACTGAAATCTATTTCTCCATTTTCTTTTTCTTTCCACTGACTCTTCATATGCCTATATCATGTGGATTTGAATACACCTTCTCCCACTTTAAGGTATCTATTCTGATTCATTGGTGTTTAGCTGGCACTTGTTCTCAATTATTTCCTTAGCTTGGGGTACAAGGGTAATATTTTTTAAATTATTGAATATACACAAAAATATTTTTTACCCTAACAGGTGAATAATAACGTGTCTGTTCATAGGACTATTGGATTGGATTTCTGGCCTTAGAAATCTGTAAAAAGCTGTAGATAATGTTCTTCCTTATAACTTGCAATATTGCAGATAAGAAGTCTGAGGACAATCTGATTCTTTTTCCTTTATCAGAAACTTATCCTTTCTCTCCAGAAATATGTAACCTGTTCTAATTATTTTTAGAATTAAAAAAAAAAAAATTAGCTGTGCATGTCTATCCATGTGTCTTTTCTAATCATTCCTTCCTGAAGCACAGTGAACCCCTTCAATCTAGAAATTCAGTTCTTTTTCCATCTTAAGGAATATCTTTAATGACTTTTAAATTATTGCCCATCACCCATTTGTTACTTTTTAACTTATCTTTTTTGGAATTTGGATTAATCTTATGCTAAGTTTCCTGGATCTATCCTCCAAGTCTCATATCCCACCTACCTCATTGCCTTTATTTTTCTTTTTTATAATTTGCCTTCTTTTTGTTCAGACTTTTAAAATTAAAATTTATTCTATTTGTTTTTCCAAGTCACCAATTCACATCTCAGCCATGGCCATACTCTTCTTGAATAAATCATTCAGATTGGAAATTATGATTTTATGTCCAGCAACCTCATCCATGTGTGCGTGTGTGTGTGCATATGTACACTTTCATGTTACATTTGCATCTTCTAAGGTGTTCTTACTGTTCTTCTTTGTCAGTTCACGCCTATGTCCCTGACAACAGTTCTGAACCAATGGGTTTAACTGAATCAATGTGGCTTAACGGCTCTGACTGATATTATCTCAGATTGCTGAGCACCAAGACGAAGTATGATTGATTTTCTTTCTAGACTGATTGGTAATTGGTCTGATTTTTATAGGATCCTAATTAGCAGCACACCCAAAAGTGAGAGAAAAGAAGTAGTCTTTATATAGACCAGCCATATAGCACCAGACAGGCCTCAGGTGCAAGAACATACGATCCACCCGTTCATCTGCTTCTTGGCTTCTTGAAAGTAGGTACCGTGTACATTAAAGTGAGACCAAACTTGAACTTCTCCTGAGAGAGCTACACTCCTCTGTGAGCCAAATCATTCTAACTATGCAGTGCTATATAACTTTTTCGTTGGGTTCTCTGATTTGGATCTTCAGGTTCTTACCAACCCCGAATGAATAAAACCCCATATAAATCCTCTCTATTGGAATTACAGTGGATTCTAAGAAAAACAAATAGATTAAAATTAATAGAGGGGGTGAAGCAAGGTAGCCCTATATAGGCTGCAAAGTGCTGAATCCCTCCTCTCTGATTTTTTTACAACTGTTTGTTTTAATTCTACTAATGTTTACCTTAAATTTTACAAGGACATGCTTAAGTTTATATTTAATTTATCACTGCACTTTTAAAAATTTTCACTTTCTTTGGCAAATGTGAAGTTATTGAGATGTTTCTAACTCTCCAACACACCTTCTCAACAACACACTTGTTTCTCATTTGAAATCATAAACTCTATGACTTTAAGGTTTGTTTCAAACTTCAAAGAAAAACCATTACCAATTTTTAATCAGATTCAAAATACTATTAAATTTTATCTCAATATAGTTAACGTATTTTATTGCTCAACCTGTCAGTTATTTTCAGCCACAATGTTTTCATTATAATTTGATTCATATTTTCTCAGTTTGGAATAGATATTCTGGCAGTTTAATAGTTTACCCTGAAAAGAGCACAAACTGGATGGCATAGGATTAAAACCTTGCACATCAAGGAATTGCTTTTTCCTGTCTACGTAAATGAATGACAAATTGACTGGATATATAATTCTTGGATCAAAACATTTTTCTTCAGAACACTAGAGTCATTGATCCATTTTCTTCTATCCTGTAGGGTTGCAGAAATGTGGAGGCATGTCTGATTTTTCTTTTCTTACACAGAAGAAAAGGGCTTTTTTGCCCCCTTCATGCTTGCAGAATTCTCCTAAATCTTTGAAGTTTTCAATTTCACTAGGCCATTTCTAAGTGCGATTTTATTTTTAAATGTGGCTGGAATATGGCATGTACTCTTGTTTTTTAGAGCAAACAATCTCTTTAGAATTGAGAATAATGTCTTCCCTTTTATTTGCATATGTTGCTTCTATCTATTCTGTTCCTTCTTTCTAAAATGTTTTATTATGTACAGCTTGGACTTTCTGAGTCTGCCCTTTATGCACTTACACATTTCCTTCTGTTCTGTTCCTATCCATTCATTTCCAGTGTGTCCTGTAAATGTTTCCTGAATTCTTCTCACAGCATTTATTTTCTAGGATGTACAATCTGCCGGAAAACAGTCTTGTCTATCCTCACAATATAGCTGTTTCTGATGGCTTTTCTTGCCCTCTGGTTTTGAAATTTTTTGTTGCAAAATTTCCAGATTAATAAAAAAAAAAATTGGCATTCAGATATATCTAAGAGTATATGATGAAGCATTGCAGTCTGAAGCCTGAAAACATCTATGTTTCCACTGTGTTGCTTAAAATTTTGAACTGATGAACGAAGCGCCTTGTTGGTCCATGAAGAAATTTGGGGGTTGGGGGTTAGGCAAGGAAACTAAGGGTCTGAAGATTTGGTAGAAAGGAGTCAGCCTGCTAGCAGAGAACTGCTTATTTCTGAATGTTACGTAACTTAGAAAACATTTATTTTTTTGTTTAGGCCACTGCTCTTCTCGACTCCCTTTAATGATCTCTATATGGATTATAGAGCCAACCTGCGCTAGTTTAAATGGCAACCTTGTTTCTTAACTCATTTTGTGGACTTTAGGCAAATTACTCAGTGTCTATGTGCCTCAGTTTACTCATCCATAAACTGGGGATACTAATAGTACCTATTTCATGATTTGTTAGGATTAAATAAATTACTAAGTCAAGGTCCTGGCAGGCAGTGATCACTGTATAAGTATGTCTATCATTATCTTTAGCTTTAGCATAGAACTTATCTCTGTCTCACACATTGTGGATTACTACAGAAAAGCTGCCAAGATGGCTGTTTCTTTGTTGTGCATGTTTGCAAAAGACTCTTCTTATCATTGTGCCCACTGACTTTTTGGAGTAGACTACACTGACCAAAAGTCTGGGTCATGTCCCTATTAAGGTCTAAAAGCTTCAAAAGACAGTTTAGCTGGTGTGCTTCTGGACAGGCCCTTACCTGATATTATCGCCAGTTCACCTCCATTTTTGATGGCAATATAACAAAGGATCTCTAGGGTCTTCTACTTATTATCCAGACTGTACAGTTTTCCTATAGAGTGGGATCTATGTGTTAATATCTCCCTTTGAAATGAAAGGAAAACTCTTTTTCTACTTATATCACATCTGACACCAAATATGTGGATTTTTCCATAGCAAGCGATCCTCAGCTGGGTGTTCTACAATTTCATTCAATTCTGATCCTAACTACCCCAAATTAGTACAGACTCCAGAGGTAAGGGTTCAGTTCCACAGGACTTTTCCCACACTTCAGATGCCAATTACAAGTTATGGGTTCCCTGGTTACCTACACTTCAGTCCAACTTGGCTACAAATCAGGAGTTCTCACGATCCCCTCACTAAGATATTATTTTATTATAAGTGCTTTTTATTTATCTTGCATTTTTGTGTCATACTGAGGTATCCTAATCATGACTCAAACTTACTGCCTCTGATTACTAACACATCACTTCCTTTAGGTTTTTCCCCAAATTCCTGGTAAAAATTTGACTGTACCTAAGATCAACATTAATTAATCCTTAGTCTTATAACCTTAACCATGTATCTATGGAAACTGGCAATAGCTTTTCACTATTAAACTAGATTAACTACCAAGTAGCATTGTTATTTAATACCTATAGGCTTTCTAAAAATAAGTCTTAAGAAACTGGATGTCAAGGAAAATTGGGATGAAAGGTAATTCAGTTTGCAACTCAAGAGTGAGGTAAGAGATTGAAAGCTTTTCTTAAGTTAATCAAATCATCTATCACTGGATAAATTTAATTCTCTGGCTAATATATCTATCCTAGAAAAACTTTCTTTCCTAATTGTACAACTCTGACTTCAGGCTTTTGGGGATCAATGCCTTTCCGTTTTCTGGCCTTATTCTAATAATCATTGTGTTCTGAGCTGGCCCGTCTCTGTTTATTTGCACCTTTGATCTAATAGTTGGACAGTGATGGTAAAAATAATTCTTGTCTCAGACATGGAGTAATAAGTTTAATCTGGGAGGCAACTGAATGCTGAACTATAAGTCAAAACCTCAGACTACAACACCCACAAATCTATTAAAGGATTGAACCACATATGTTAGTCTTAGAGTGATGTCATATTTAAAGACTCATTATCAAACTGGCAAATATGGGTTTGACTCTTTTTTTTTTTTGGAGTTAAGGTTTGTTTATTATTTATTTATTTTTTAAATTGGGGTATAGTTGCTTTACAATGTTGTGTTAGTTTCTGTTGTACAATGAAGTTAATCAGCTATATGTATACCTATATTCCCTCCCTCTTGGACCTCCCTCCCACATACCCTATCCCATCCGTCTAGGTCACCACAGAGCACTGAGCTGAGCTCCCTGTGCTCTACAGCAGGTTCCCACTAGCTATCTGTTTTACACATGGCAGTGCACATACGTCAAACCCAATCTTGCAATTTAATCCACCCCCCACCATGTCCATATGTCCATTCCTTGTGTCTGCATCTCTATTCCTGCCCTGTATATAGGTTCAATTGTACCATTTTTCTAGATTCCACATATAGGCATTAATATACGATATTTGTTTTTCTCTTTCTGGCTTACTTCACTCTGAATGACAGACTCTAGGTCCAACCATGTCTCTACAAATGACCCAGTTTCATTCCTTTTTATGGCTGAGTAATATTCCATTATATATATGTACCACATCTTCTTTATCCATTCATCTGTCGATGGACATTTAGGTTGTTTCCATGTCCTGGCTATTGTAAATAGTGTTGCAGTGAACACTGGGGTGCATGTGTCTTTTCGAATTATGGTTTTCTCAGGGCACATGCCCAGTAGTGGGATTGCTGGGTCATATGATAATTCTATTTTTTGTTTTTGTTTTTGTTTTCTTCAGTACGCAGGCCTCTCACTGTTGTGGCCTCTCCCGTTGTGGAGCACAGGCACTGGATGCGCAGGCTCAGCGGCCATGGCTCACGGGTCCAGCCACTCCGCAGCATGTGGGATCTTCCCGGACTGGGGCACGAACCCATGTCCCCTGCATCGGCAGACAGACTCTCAACCACTACGCCACCAGGGAAGCCCTATTTTTAGCTTTTTAAGGAATCTCCATACTGTTCTCCATAGTGACTGTATCAATTTATATTGCCACCAACAGCGTAAGAGGGTTCCCTTTTCTCCACATCCTCTTTAGCATTTATCGTTTGTAGATATTTTGATGATGGCCATTCTGACCAGTGTGAGGTGATATCTTGTTGTAGTTTTGATCTGCATTTCTGTAATAATTAGTGATGTTGAGCATCTTTTTTTTTTTTTTTGTGGTATGCGGGCCTCTCACCATTGTGACCTCTCCCATTGCGGAGCACAGGCTCTGGACGCGCAAGCTCAGCGGCCATGGCTCACGGGCCCAGGCGCTCCGCGACATGTGGGATCCTCCCGGACCGGGGCACAAACCCGTGCCCCCTGCATCGGCAGGCGGACTCCCAACCACTTGCGCCACCAGGGAAGCCCTGTTGAGCATCTTTTCATGTGCCTCTTGGCCATCTGTATGTCTTCTTTGGAGAGATGTCTATTTAGGTCTCTGCTTATTTTTTGACTGGGTTGTTTGTTTTTGTGATATTGAGCTTCATGAGCTGTTTGTATATTTTGGAGATTAATCCCTTGTCCGTTGCTTCATTTGAAAATATTATAATATATATAATATAATATATAATATATAATATAATAATATATATTATATTAATATATAATGTATAATATATATAATATAATAAATAATATAATATAATAATATAATATATAATAATATATATATAATTATTTATTATGCTGAGGTAGGTTCCCTCTATGCCCACTTTCTGGAGAGTTTTTATCATAAACGGGTGTTGAATTTTGTCAAAAGCTTTTCCTGAATGAGATGGTCATATGGTTTTTATTCTTTAATTTGCTAATATGATGTATCACATTGATAGATTTGCATATACTGAAGAATCCTTGCATCCCTTGGATAAATCCCACTTGATTATGGTTGTATGATCCTTTTAATGCATTGTTGGACTATGTTTGCTAGTATTTTGTTGAGGACTTTTATGTCTATGTTCATCAGTGATATTGGTCTATAATTTTCTTTTTTTGTGTGATATGATATCTTTGTCTGGTTTTGATATCAGGGTGATGGTGACCTCATAGAATGAGTTTGGGAGTGTTCCTTCCTCTGCAATTTTTTGGAAGAATTTGAAAAGGCTATGTCTCAGCTCCTCTCTAAATGTTTGATAGAATTCACCTGTGAATCCATCAGGTCCTGGACTTTTGTTTGTTAGAAGATATTTATTGCAGTTTCAATTTCATTACTTGTGATTGGTTTGTTTGTATTTTTTATTTCTTTCTGGTTCAGTCTTGGAAGGTTGTACCTTTCTAAATATTTGTCCATTTCTTCCAGGTTGTCCATTTTATTGGCTTATAGTTGCTTGTAGCAATCTCTATGATCCTTTGTATTTCTGCAGTGTCAGTTGTAATTTCTCCTTTTTCATTTCTAATTTTGTTGATTTGAATCCTCTCCCTTTTTTTTCTTGATGAGTCTGGCTAAAGGTTTATCAATTTAGTTTATCTTCTCAAAGAACCACCTTTTAGTTTCATTGATTTTTCTTATTGTTTTCTTCATTTCTATTTCAATTATTTCTGCTCTGATTTTTATGATTTCCTTCCTTCTACTAACTTTGGGTTTTGTTTGTTCTTCTTTCTCAAGTTGCTTTAGGTGTAAGGTTAGGTTTTTTATTTGAGATTTTTCTTGTTTCTTGAGGTAGGATTGAATTGCTATAAACTTCCCTCTTAGAACTGCTTTTGCTGCATCCCATAGGTTTTGGGTCATCATGTTTTTGTTGTCATTTTTTCCTATGCATTTTTTGATTTCCTCTTTGATTTCTTCAGTGATCTCCTGGTTATCTAGTAAAGTATTGTTTAGCCTCTATGTGTTTGTGCTTTTTACAAATTTTTTTTCCTTTAACTGATTTCTAACCTCATAGCATTGTGGCCAGAAAAGATCCTTGATATGATTTCAGTTTTCTTAACTTTACTGAGGCTTGATTTGTGGGCCAAAATGTGATCTTTCCTGGAGAATGTTCCATGTGCACTTGAGAAGAAAGTGTAATCTTCTGGTTTTGGATGGAATGTCCTACAAATACCTATTAAGTCTATTTGGTCTATTGTGTCATTTAGAGCTTGAGTTTCCTTATTTATTTTCTGTCTGGGTGATCTGTCCATTGGTGAAAGTAGGGGGTTAATGTCTTCCACTTTTATTGTGTCACTGTGAATTCTACTTTTATGGCTGTTAACATTTGCCTTATGTATTGAGGTACTCCTATGTTGGGTGCAGAAATACTTATAATTGTTTTGTCTTCTTGGATTGATACCTTGATCATTATATAGTATCCTTCCTTGTCTCATGTAACAGTCTTTATTTTAAAGTCTATCTTGTCTTGTGTTGCTATTTCAGATATCTTTTGATTTCCATTTGCATGGAATATGTTTTTCCATCCCCTTACTTTCAGTCTGTATATTTCTCTGGGTCTGAAGTGGGTCTCTTATAAACAGCATATATATGGGTCTTGTTTTTGTATCCATTCAGCCAGTCTGTGTCTTTTGGTTGGAGCATTTAATCTATTTATATTTAAGATAATTATCAATATGTATGTTCCTATTACCATTCTGCATAAGATGAGAGAAGTATAGAAATTGGACTAATGAATATGAGGATTCTATTTTTAGGCAACATATCACAAAATTACTCTGTTAGAGCTGTGCATGTTTTCCACTGCCTAACTCATCTGTGAGCTTTGTTTACAGGCTACAGTCTGAACTTAACAAAGTTTATTCTTAATCAAAAAAAAAAAATTATGATGTTAGAAATGTGTCATTTATTGAGTTCTACTCTATGAAATATTTGTTTTTTATATCATGCTATGGTACCTAGATCTTAATTTCCTCCTTTGGGTATAAGTATGCACTATCTAATACTTAGTAGGTATTCAAAAAAAAAAAGAGTTTTTTGTTATATGGCTAGATTAAATACTAGGTGCGTTCTATAGTAAGACATTAAAATTCAGGGGGAAGAGAGTTGATATTTGTCTAATAATAATATTTTCCAAGAACTATATTGGATGCATTAAGTGGTGTTTTATTTAATTCTTACAACTAGACTAAAGAGAAAAGCCATTCTGCAAATTTAACAGATGAGATGAAGAATCAGGGACTTCCCTGGTGGTCCAGTAGGTAAGACTCCACACTCCCAATGCAGGGGGCCTGGGTTCAATCCATGGCTGGGGGACTAGATCCTGCATGCATACCACCACTAAGAGTCCACATGGCACAACTAAGAAGCCTGCATGCTGCAGTTGAAGATCCCGCATGCCACAGCTAAGACTTGGTACAGACAAAATAAAAAAATAAATATTTAAAAAAAAAAGGTGGTCAGCAAGCAAATGGTTGTGTCAGGGTTGAACTCTAGACCAGAAGCCAAAGTTTGGGTAATTTTCCAATGAATTGAAAGGAAATATAACCAAGCTTACCAGTTATGATGGTTAATTTTATATGCCACCTTGACTGGCCATAGAGTGTCCAGATTAAAAATTATTTCTGGATGTGTCTGTGAGGGTGTCTCTGGATTAAATTAGTATCTTAACCAGTGAACCCAGTAAAGCAGTCTGCTCAGTATGGGAGAGTATCATGCAACCCATTGAGGTCCTAAAAAGAAATTAAACGATGGAAGAAGAAAAAATTCACCCCTTCCTGCATGATTGCTTGATTTGGAACATTGATCTTCTGTCCTTTATGCTTCTGGTTCTCAGGCCTTTGCACTTGGACTGATTTATGCCACCAGCCTTCTTGGGTCTCCAGATTGTGGATGGCAGATCATGGGATTTCTCAGCCTCCATAATTGCATGAGCCAATTCCTGATAATAAATCTATCTATCTATCTATCTATCCTATTGATTTTGTTTCTGCTGGGAACCCTGACTAATAACCACCCTTAAAAATTTTACTAACAAAGAAATATTTTTTTTTTAATAGTGAAAGTGATTTCTTCACATGGACATGTGTTGGTTTCCAAAATATCCTAGCTGCAGTTGCTGGTTTTATGCTTTGGCATATAAGGCAGTAGCTATGAAATTCCTGGGCCCTAAGTGCCACTTCGAAATTTTCCATCCACCACATCATTAGCCCTCATTAAGAACAACATATAGATCATAGCTGGAAACCATACAGGGATACTAGGGATCTTGAAGTTTAGAAATTCTAAAGAAGAATTTTAAAACTTGACCTGAGTTAATAACCATTATCTACTGATTAATAGATAATTAAGTTAATAATTTAGTAATAATGTTTTTAGCTTCTCTTGACTGTGGAAGGCAATGTGATGTTCCTAAATGAGCCCTACAAAGTTCTGATTTTCTGGATTCAAGTCTCAGTTCTACCTAATTTAATTGCCAACTAATCTCAAGTAAGTTGTTTAATCTCTCTGAGTCTCAACTTCCTCATTGGTAAAATGAGGAAAACATTTGCCTGAATGAGTTATACTTATATACAGCATTACTGTGGATGGAATCTTAATTTCTTTACTCCTTGCTACATTTGAATCTATTCCTGTGTTGTTTCTATGTCTTGTCCTCCCTTCTACAAAGAGTAATTTGTTTACTTCTAGAAGATAGCACCTGAGTCTTCCCTGGTGGCGCAGTGGTTAAGAATCCACCTGCCAATGCAGGGGAAATAGGTTTGAGCCCTGGTCCAGGAAGATCCCACATGATGCGGAGCAATTAAGCCCATGTGCCACAACTACTGAGCCTGTGCACCACAACTACTGAGCCCACACACTGCAACTACTGAAGCACACGTGCCTAGAGCCCGTGCTCTGCAACAAGAGAAGCCACCACAGTGAGAAGCCTGTGCACTACAACAAAGAGTAGCCCCTGATCACTGCAACTAGAGAAAACCTGCACACAGCAATGAAGACCCAACACATCCAAAAATAAATAAACAAATAAATAAATAAATTTATTTTAAAAATTAAAAAAAATAAAAGATAGGAGCTTCCTCCCTGGAAGTTGTAGAATCAACACACTTAAGGTTTTCTTATTTAGCAGAAGAGAATGGGGAAGAGATTTTTTTTAATGGTATAGCTTATGTTTTTCTTCATTTTTAAACTACCAAATATGAAAATAATCCTTTAATTTGCTTTATTATTTAGTGATTTATTTTAAATATCATTATGTTGTGAACTTGGTGTCTCTATATTCAGCCCCATGGCAAGAAAGTATTATTTGAACTATGAGAAAGAACTCATTGTGATTGTGTCCCTTGTATAACCCAAACAATTGATATATACCTGCAGTATTGTTTCAGAATATTTTAATATTTTCCAGGTACTCTTTTTCCCATCTAAATTATTTTAAATATTTTTAAATAAAATTCCAACACTGATTTTTTATTATACTTTCCAATCAGTTCTTCCTACCACCCACCTCAGACTGCATCCCCAAATTTCTCATGAAAGGTAAATTGGAAAAAGGATTCCATACGTAGAAACCTTAAGTACTTAACTTTCTTTAAGGAGTATTTTTTATCTGTCCCAAACATATGTAAGCCTAATTGATTTGGTAAGGTTTGGGCTAACAGAATGAGGAGTCCTTCTTGCTCTCTTTCTCCACAAATCATGTAAACCTATTGATAGTACTTCTTAAATATGAATGTAAACCCACCCCACTGGAACAATTTAAATTCTGCACACTATTGCCACTTATTTTATTAAAACAGTAGACTCTTAATTGGTCTTGACTTCAGTCATGTCTCTCTTCAATCAGTGTAATCTTTTTTAAAACACAAATATGATGATTTTACTACCCTGTTTCAGTGGCTCCCCTATAAACTCAGGATTAAATATACCTTAGCATGAGGTCTAAACCTCTCTATAGACCTTGAATTTCTTTCCATTTCCTTTATAACCTCTTCCTCTTTTCTTCCTTTCAAAACTTATGCCCTGACCAGAAATACTAAATACTGTCAGTTCTTATACCATAATGTGATCTTCATTCTTCTGGAAAATATCTCATGTCTATCTCTCCCCTTGCGCTGTGTGATGCCTACTTCTTGAGGATGATTTTATTTAGATTTTACCTCCTCTGTGTAAATTTCTTGAGTGGCCTAGGCTGATTGGTTTCCCATTCTTGTGCACCATGTGCATACCCACTCAGTAGTGTTTGTTTATCCTTCTGTCTACCCACAGAACTATAAGCTCTCTGTCACACTCCTTATTGTATCTCCAGTCCTGAGAATGATGCTCAGTAGATATCCACCATTTGCCCTCTCAATCCTCTCAAAGCTCTTAAAACCTTGCCATATATTCTGGATATTGATCCATATGGACTGTATCAATTGGCTTTCTTACCTTGGGTTTCAGTTGGCTTCTGCTAGAGATACTGTGGCATGAGATCAGAAAAGAGTGAAGATGAGGTTTGGAGGTTCTTCCTACCTAGTCACCTTGGCTCCATTGCATCCCTCCACTAAAGGCCATAGCTCATCTCAGCTCTCTTTCCAGGATCTGGCAACCATTCCTTCCCATTTCTCCTTCAGATCTAGAGATGGTAAAGAATAAGTATTTATTTAATGAATTGAAATAAAATCACTTCATTTAAAATTTTTCCCCCTCTGGTGGATATGTTTCCTAGAGTAAAGAAAGAAAATAAGTTTTCTCAGGTCTGACTGCCCATTAATTGGCCACTGTATAGAGCAATATTGTATACTTAGATGGTATACAAATAAACATTTCATATTTTAATAATCAATTATTTCAATATATAGTAGAAAAACTTAACTAGCATATCAAACCCATGGTTTGTAGATATTATAGAATGATATACATTTTTCTTATATAATACAATTGAGTGAAAACTTTATAAATTAAAAAAAATTCCTAATTAAATAACATTTACTTTGCTCCCAAAACTAATTCTTGGAGCAATGATAGCAACAACCAAGTTTTGTTACTCTCTGGAATTTGGAAAATACTGGCATAAAGAATTTTGAGGCTGCTTCTTACTCATGCAGAAAAGGGTGTGATTGATAATGTCTGCCACAAACACTGGAAGGAGAAAACAGGTGAATGTCATGTCTAGAGTCTCACCCTTCTTTTACCTTGGTCATCTGGGAAGAGAATTTCTAGTTTTAATAGCTTGCTTCAGCTGTTCTACTGGATCTGGATATCCTAAAATAACGTTGCCAGTTACAAGGGTGGAAGAAGGTACATTTTTACTTTTGACAGAAATTCATCTGTTCCTATTCCTCCAGAAGTTGAGCTGAAACTCATTCAACTGCCCCAAAAGGAACAAGTACTCTCCTGAATTATTAGGCCCCAGCAGAATAACAAAGATCTTGAAAGAATCATCAATGGTATTATAGTGATTGTGTGAGCAAAAAAGTGATGCTTCCATCTTTGGAGTCAATGACAATTGAAGATATTGTATGTTCATAATTTTGACTCTGGTTAAAAATCTATAGATTGTTAGAATAAATATTACAGGATTATGGAATGGGAGAAACTTATGGGCAACTAAATTTTAAAACTGAATAATTAAAAGCTAGTTCTATGGCTATTCTCCTGAGTGGTGACTAGGTTTATAACTACAGGCACACCATACTAGGAGTGAAACATTCAGTAGGTCCAGTTCCACAGAGACAAGTATTTTATTTACTTGTTTATGTATAATTTATACACCACCTGCCTCCAAAACATATGTTACAACAACAACAACAAAAGTAACAATAATGTACTCTTGATTGTTTTTGTAAGCACAGTTAAAAGCTCTATTAATTAATTATACTTAGTATTTCCATCCCATTTAGTTTAGCTATGTTCACCCAAAGACTACCACAGCATAATGGATCCTAGAATACTTCCAGACACATAAAATGATAGAATAAAATGCTTAAAGTTAAAAAGCAATAACAAAACGACTTTGGGAACTGATGGGTCCAATTAGCATAGCTACATTGATTCAATTCACTCAGTAATTCCAAATAACCTGTTTGTACATAGTAACAAGCATTCGCAGACAAATACCTTAAGAACTCAAAGGGTTAAAATAGAGTTGTAGGTGGGAGAGGAAGGACGAATATGGATCCAAAATATCAGAAGTATCCTCCATTAAGTGACTGTCTGTTTTCTTACTGTGTTCTAACCTGTTTAAGAGAATAGAATCAGCCGTAGCTATTCCCATTTTAAAAGACAGGAGCTTAGTTGCTTAATGCTCATTACTCTATATAGAAATCCATTTCTCTCTTTGCTGTCTCTTTAGGAAATCTTTGTTTAATAATGCTCAGTAAATTAGGCCTCCATAGGCTTGGCTTTATCCCACCCTGCCAGTTTCTTTTCCTTTTCGTACCTCTGTAAAATATCTGCTTAGAGTCTCTGATTTGAAATGTTAATTAAGGTGGGCCTGGCCTCAGGTTACAGTGTATCCCCTTTTACATGCAAAGGAGATATGCTAACTAGGTTACTAAGAATCTGGGAGCCAAGAGGGAGGCTTCCAGAAGACAACAAAAGTCTATGAAGAATGGGGCACTTCCTAGCAACTCTCAGGAGGCAATCGGTAAGACAGTGTTGGCTGAAATGAGTTATCTAGCACACAGAAGGGTCTGCTGTTGGTTTGGCCTTTTTCTTTTTTCCTTTCGTAATCTCTTAATGTTGAGTTTATATCCAGTTGTTATAGATATAATATGATTTAATTCATGTTCAAAAAAGCCAGATATGTGAGTAATCCTATCTACTGATTTTTAAGCAGATAAATAACATTGAATCTACTTGAATTCAAGACAATGATCTCAAGATTTTAAGGTTTCTGAGTGGGATATTCGTTTCAAATCTTCTGGGCCACCCTGAAAACCTAAACATGATGCCTATGTTGATCTGAAAAGAGAACATCTGTATGTCTGTGTGTGCTGTGAGAATGAGTGTGTGGGCATGAATGAGTATGTGAGGAAATAGTGTGTATGGAAGTGTGAATGCATTTCGTATACAGTTCTTCTAGCAAGCAAGAGTTAGAAAGGCAGAATCTACATTTAAAAGCAAGGATACTGTAGATGTTAGCTTTAAATCATCTAAGATGTAGCACAAAGAAATAAATTAATATTGTTGTGTAAAAAGTACCCTAAATTAGTCTCCAGAGACATGAATTACAAAACACATGCAAAAGTTGCACCTTTAATTACTGTGGTGGAACTTTTGAGATTTTGAAACATTTATTCGTATAAATCACTTTCATAGTTATTACGGAAAGTTTTTTCAAACTCTTGATTATAATGTTGCAGATGAGAAATGTTAGTTTCATTATTCTCATACTTGAGATACTTAAAGTTCTCCTGTCTATTAGCATGGGCACATTTCATCTGCTGAGCTGTAGCGGACAGTCATTCCAGCACATACAAAAAAAGGTAGTATTTAGCAAGAAACATTTCCTTGTGGAGGTCAATCTTAACTCTCTTTTTCTTTTCTTCCTGAAACAACAGTCTCTCTTCTTTGCTTTATAGCAGGAGTTCATTGTGTGTGAACTATACACACCCTTCAATAGCCAAAGATGCCCTGCAATCGTTCAGTTTTTGAATATAGCGGTCAATCATGTATTTTAGGCTCTCTCCTTAATTCTTGAAGGTTGACTAGCTCTCCCCTTCATGTTAAAGTAATTAAGGGTAAAACACTTGAGTGAGTTGAACAATTGGTATTTTAGGGCATATGTTTGAACAAAAAGACAATGTAAAACACCCAGTGACAGAGGAGAGCTTGTGTTTTTCACTCCTCTTCCCACCCGTTAAGAATAACTTGGTCTAGATAAATAAGTAAATAAGGTGTGTGGTGGGAGTGGGGGGAGGGTTTTTCTAAAAGAAGGTGAAGGGGAGCTAGGATGCTTATGACATTGGCAGCTGACACATTATACTGATACCCTCAAAATGCTGTTTTAAAAAATCCATTTAGTTTAAATATGAAGTTTCAGCCCGCAAGCAAGAAAAATAGCCCCTTTTTGGAATTTATCAAATGCGTCTTTTTAAAAAAAGACAAATTAGTGCAATTTGGAGAAGGGTAAGTGATAGTTTTTGACACCCAAAGAAATGAAAACTAGTTTCTGATTGAGATTTAGAATTATTTTCTTTGAAAGTCTATAAAAAAAATTCCCTTCTTACTGCATTATTTAATTAATATAATGTTTTATGCAGCTAGCATGATTCTTTGCTTTATTTCCTGGCTACTGCTGATGATGCCATGTAATACTTTCAACCAAGTTAGGGGAAATGAAATTCAGCCCAGCCTAATTAGCTTATGACTGTTGGAGCTTTCTTTTACTATTCTCCAAAACCAAAGTATAGTAAATTTAAACAAATACGTAAAAAATTCAGAAATTGTCCTCCATTTCTTTCACTTAAAAATATTATATCAATGGTACTTTGTAAAATACCTTTAGCCAAATCCAATCATTCTTTTTTATTTATTTATTGAAGTATAGATGATTTACAATGTTGTTTTAGTTTCTTGTGTATAGCAAAGTGATTCAGTTATACACACATATATATATTCTTTTTCATTAGAGGTTATTACAAAATATTAAATATAGCTCCTTGTGCTATACAAGTAGGACCTTATTGTTATCTATTTTATATATAGTAGTTTGTACCTGTACCTGCTAATTTCAAACTCCTAATTTATTCCTCCCCCCGCTTCCCCTTTGGTGACCATAAGTCTGATTTCTATTTCTGTGAGTCTGTTTCTGCTTTGTAAATAAGTCCACTTGAATCATATTTTAGATTCCACTTATAAGTGACACAATAATTCTTTATTTGATACATCATAAAATAAAGTCGGTCATGACAATTGTCACTTTCTTTTTGGAAGTTATAGAAAAATCTCATTCCAAAGTAGACCACACTTCCAGAATGTATAAGCTTACTTTCCCCTCCATGGCTGACTCATTAGGCTATTACTTTCCCAGTCGCTGATAATAATGATCCTGTCAGACTATTCCACTTCACAAAAAATATTTAAATAAAGTTCCTTCAAGCACAAATGAAATGCAGCATATTTACATTTTTATTTGATGAAGCCTACTCCTGTTATCTTTGTTCTTAATTTGGTCTCAAAAGAATTACCAGTAAGAGGAAAAATAGTCTGTAAATATGTATGAAATCAAATACAGAGGGTAAGCTAAAAGGTATTGACTGCCAACAGAGCTTAGCTGCAGGAGGCAAAATTTTCTCCATAGTTTTCTTCTTGGCTGGAAACACATTGCCTTCTATCTAGATTATTTAATCCTCAAAATGCACATCAAAGCTTCTCATCGGGTGGTGCATGTCTTTATAGGCAGTTGAATGTCAAAGACCTAGCTTAAAGATTTTTGAAAAATGTAAAAACATAATGGATCCCAGATAATAACACAGCAGTGGAGCTTCTGTCCTATTCCTTCCAGCAAAGTACCAGCATCACAGGCTGTGGCTAATCTCTGTGGCAAGGGGAAGAGCACATTCTGCTGCCCAAGAATGTGTGTCATCTCTCCAACCACTAGAAACGAAACGCTTAAACTGGGTTCCAGACCAAAATTAGCTTGTTAACAATCCCAGTCTCACTCTAAACCTGTGGCTGAGGAGAACTCCGAGCCGTAAATTCTGTCCTGTTTTCCCAATTAGGCAATGGAAAAACTTAGGCAAACATATGTGAGGCATTTTCTGTCCTTCTATGCGAAGCTAGATGCAGGCTTCAGCACTAGCTCTCCCCTTATAGGTCTCATTTTTCAATCTCTGGCAAGGACAAATTGCTTGTAATGATTACATCAACTTCTTTAAATGATTATATCATTGTGAGTTTAGTTTAAAAGCCCTTTAACACATTTATTTTGCACTTCAAAAGTTAGCTTTTGTCTTAGAGAGACAGTGAAGCATATGGAAAGAGACAAAAGCCCCTGTATTAGATGGAATATGCCATACACAAGGGACTGGGGGAGGGAGGTTTAGAAGGTCACATGCTAGGTGTAATAGAAACTGCCTGAAATAGTTCCATATTGGTCTCAGAGTTGTATTCTTTTATACTTAAGATGTTTAGGTGAATAAGAGCTAAGCCCTTGTCCTTTTATTGAACGATATTACAAGAGGCTAACTCACAGTCAACATTTTCACCCATATTATCAACATCATCCAATATCTCTCCACCTCTTAAAGGAAAATGTCTGGATGTTTGCTCACATTTCAGGATTTTCTCCAGTTTGTAGTTTGCCCACAGAACAATTTCTTACAGATTTTTAAAATAGAGAAAAGAAAATTAGAATCTCTGAGGAACACCAGCTATCAAGCACCTCCCTTTAATTATGCTACCCCAAACCCCTTATAATCTGCGAGCAACTAGACATTCCCACCTACCTCTGGGGAGAGATCATGATAGAGCATTAATTCTAGACTCCTAGTGATCTGGGACACCATAACACCACACGGCAGTTGTATTAAGTGTATTATTTTAGTCTGTAAAGTATTTGGGGATGCATTTTGGCATAAAGACACTACATAAACAGAATCATGTGACAGAAATAGGCCATGAGGTTTCAGGTGCGATTTTAAGCAATGACTCTGCATTTTGGCCAACCACCACCTTTTTTCTCCCCCATTTTCCTCACTTGGCTGCCTAATTTCATTCTAACCCTTACCAGGAAAGGGAAACAGGTCCATTTTGAGGGCCCTTGATGTTTTGGATGCTGTGATGATTTACAGCAAAAAAAAAGTGTTTCCACGATGCTATGGTCTTTCTCCCTCCAGACATTATTATACAAAAGACAGAAAGAAGAATGCTTAGGAAGTCCTGTGTATGACAGACACCAACATTCTCACACTGGTGGCTATTTGCATCTCCACCCAGCTTGAAAATGTTGTCTGTTGTGTCAACACAGCTTCCTTACTTGTAAAAAATGCTTCTCTCTGTTGGAGGGCTCAGAAAGATATTCTTCACACAAAATCCCCTTACAGAACCTCCAGTCCCTTTGGGGCATATTCTGCTGGTTTATGGTAGTGATGAACTGTCATCGGTTCCTCCTTGGTCTGTGAGATTGGGACCCATAGAAATGGTTGTGACCGCTACTTTTCTCTTTGGGGATTTGCCCTTTTGTCATTTGGTTGGAGATTGAGACTGAGCTTTGTTACAGAGAATTATCCTGTGGCAGTGGGTTGGGGAGATAAGTCTTTGTTGAGACATAAAACACATACAGGCAAAAGTGTGAAAAATTGAAATGACAAGGTTGCAGGGGTGTTGTTTCTGAAGTTCGGTCAAATGTTCAGACACAGGAAGTAAGTTTCTCTAGCTTGTTGCTGTATACTCGAGTGAATCTCTATTCCATGTTCCCAGAATGGAGGTACTATGACTGTATCATCGGTCCATATCCACACATTCACACCGTGTCCATTCCTTACGTTATCTTAACGTCTACAAATAACCACTGTCTGCTTTGATTTTGGTTCAAAAGAGAAATAAGATGGATGCCATCTTATAAGAAGCTGGGAACAGGGATCAAGTGAAAGCCAAGCTTCTTGTTATCTATTGTTGTAATAGTTACATGATTGTATTTTATATGGTTAACATACATCGGTTCTCTGTAGAAGAACAGAGATAATATTTGTATCTTTTTGTTTAGTTTCATTTAATTCAAATAATACATCTACATTTTTAAGTCTCAGGTTTAAGATTTCTGAAGTCCACATGAAATGAATTTATTTGCTATGCAGAATGTGTTAAATACTAAAATACGACAACAACAACAAACACAACCTATGAAAAAGGTACTCAACATCTCCATCTTCGAGAGCAGTATTTAGTATCTGCTTTACCTACTGATGTATCTTAGAGGTTTTTAGGAAAGAACCTGTTAAGTAATATAATTGACCTTTTAGAAATCTTTTAGAAAGTTGTGGTTTTATTATTCCTTCCCTACTTGTGAATAATTTTGTTTTTCTTTGTAAACATCTTTTGAATCCTGTTTATTGTGGTTTCAAGATTCTGGTAATTCTAAGAGTCAATAGTAATAAGTGCTATGGATGTAACATTTTTTATTTGGTATATTTTATGAAAGCAGGGTTTTTAAAAAACAAGGTTAACATATAGCAGCTCTTCTCCTGGAAACTTGGAATTTTATTTTAACACAAACATTCAAATGAAAAACTGATGAGTGTTAAATGAAAAATTAAATAGGAAGCCATAAACTGACACAGCACACTGGAACTCTTGTTTTGTTTTGTTTTTTTGCAACAAGGCAAATAATCAAATTACATCAAAATTGTAATAAACACATGAAATTTCTAGTAGAAATGTAAAACTAGCAAATAAAAATAACTATTAGGATAAAGGCTATTGTAAGGCATTTTGTTACACTAACATTTTCCAATAAATTTTAGTATTTTCTATAACCTTTCTATTCTTATATTTTTTCAAATTTCAATATTTTTTAGTTGATAGAAATTATATTTAAAACATTTTTTCCCCCTGAAACTGATGGTCTGAAATCTGAGATCTAGCTTCTTATCCTGGCTTTGTTTTTAAGGCTAACTATTAACCTCTCCAGACTTAGTTTTTCTCTTCTTCAACCTTAGAAGTTTAAAATTAGATTTTCTAAGCTCCTTTTCATTCCCGTAGTCTATGACTATTCTCTAACGTTTTTTGTTAGCTTCAATCTTTTTTTGTAAGGGTGTCGTCACCTTAAATCCTAGTGTAAGAGATTCTGCAATCTATTAGCAGCACTTTGTCTCTTATTTACTCTCATAATAAAATGGCATTACAGTGTTACCAAATCATCTCAAATTGGTGTAAAGAGGAAAAACTCTATACTGATTACAATCAGAGTCTGAAAAAAAGTGAGACGTTTATTTCTTTTGTGTGTTTTAAGGATTGCCATTAATGTTATATCATGATATCTACTTCAAAATATGCTAAATAATCGACAAAGTAACTTGTGACATTTAAGTCTAATATTTTAATTAAAAGTTATGGTAAATCCTCATTCACAACTCAAATTTTTCTAGTAAGACTTTTTTGTTGTATGCTTAAAATCATTTTTTATTATCTAGTTATATATTACACATTTTACTTTGTAGTTACATATGGCTGGTTGAACATGAAAATAAGTGAAATAACTAAGTCAGTACAAACTGGAGAAATGAAAACTATTCACTCTTGATTGAACAATATTTATTATTGAAGAACTACTAATAGGGTTCCTGCTAGAAACTAGTAATAAAAACAGTTCACAATAAATCAAACGTTTTACAGGCACTATTTTATTTAATTCACAAAGCTACCTCATGAGGTATTACTAAAATTCCATTATGCAGATAAGTTAGCTAAAACACCAAGAGGTTAAATTACCTAACCAGGGTCACACAGCTAAGGGCGGTGCCCAGAATACATTTGTGGCCAGTGCTCTGAATCACATTCCTCTGTTACAACCTCATATAGTTTTAAAGGGTCTGCATTTACTAAAGTAGATAGGACATTCCCAACTATCTAAAAAAAAAAAAAAAGTTTCAAGTTCTCTAATAGAGGTGTAGATACATTTGGGGAAGTTTAAGGAAGGAGACATCTTGTGGATTTCAGTTTGGTTTTTCTTTTGTTTGTTTGTTTGTTTGTTTGTTTTTAGAATAGGAGTCAGAGGCATTTTTAAGGCAAAATAAATACTTCCTTGAGAAAATCCCACTGTGGGTTGACAGATACCTCCACAACATAACTTGCTCTATTTCCGTGTGTGCTGACAGGACCAGGCAATGTGGATAATTGCAGACTAGAGTAGACTCCGGTGAACTTGCCTGCCGCCTGATTATGCCAGCAACAGGAATTCTAGCTGCTTCTGTCTTACTACCCGGCAGCATTTACTAGTTCCTGGCTAAGATGGTAAACTTAAGTTTTGCCCAGAATTTGTGTCATGAGGGATAATCCGGGGATGTCCCACAGTGGGGTTAGCTGACAAGATTAAAATGTTCCTCCTTTCTCCATTTCCCTCAGTTGCTTTTTCATGAATCTGTTGAAAGACCACACAGTTTTGTTTCATAAGCCAAAATGTCTTTTAAACTGTGTTTTTCCTTTATGTTTCTGGTTGGCACAATTCCTGCGGAACTTCCTTGTTCTTTTTGGGCAATTACCCAAAATTAAATTTGAAACCATAATTGCTTATGGGAACCTTCTTTTCTGTTATTTTGAGGCATCACATGATTCTTCTGTTTTGTTGCTTTATGATATTCAAATTGAGTAAAGAAAATAAACCTCAAATTGGACATATTTTCATTTGGTTATATTTTACTTTTAGTACTATATATAAATGGATTTTTAGACTATTAATGTTTCCTTTTCTTAGCCATGGAAAGTAAATTTTCTATTTTTCTTTCATTCAGTTATTTTGTAAAACCATATAGAAGCTTAGCTCCCGGTCATAGTTTCTGCAGAGGGCAAGTTCTAGTCTTGTATTGTGTCAGAATAAAGTTGGTGGGATTGTGAGAACAGACAGACTGCACACAGAGACAATACCCTAACTTCAGGCTTTTCACTGGAGACTTACATTGAGCTGTAGCTGAGAAACCTAATTTGCCCTGAACACGGGGCAGTGGAGTACAATCCTACAGTGTTCAGATTTAATTACTAGGAGGACAATATTACTTCCTTTTTTCTCACACTTCAACATGATGAAACAAAACATGTTCAAATAAAAATGTGTGATATAAATATTAGGTCTCATGCAAAATAGTCACATTTGAAATATGGTCAAATCTCTTTTATAGTAGTATATGTTTCTTGCCTCAAATAATATCTTGCTTCAAACACAGAATTAAATGGATATAACCCCTTTACATTTAAAAATGAAAATGCCTTGTCTCCTCTCTGACACATTTATTTTAAATTAGAATAAATTGACCTACTTATGCAAATTCATTCTGACTCTCTACTACAGTATTCGAGTTTACCAAAATATACAAATAAACCAATATTGAGGATAGCATAGGTGAATTTGTAGGAAAGATGATCTTATTATTGTGAAGAGAAAATCTGGTAAGAAACAATATAGCTTAAGTCTCTTGGACCAGATGAAATAGTTAAAAAAAAAAAAAAAAGAAAAAGAAGTTGCTAACTAATCAGCTTGGATTCTTAAAAACAAAACAAAACAACAACAACAAAAAAAAGAAATTGTAACTGGAAAGCATATAGAACCTCTGTGAAACTTCAAAAGGTAGAGCTCGCTGGAGAATGTGCAGTCCCCTGAGACTGAGGATAAAAACCTATACCTATAAATGCACCTCTAAAGTCTTTTCTCCTGACCTCATGCCATGGTTAAGATAGAAGATTTTTTTATGACTTTGAAACAGAGTTAAGGTGAAAGAATCTGATGAAAACAGATGAGAAGTGGGGACTCTTTCCAGTACTCAAGGGAAGAATCCAAGAAGCCAACTGCTGCCACCCCAGTGTTCTCCTTTCTGCATCTCGAGTTTGTTTCGTGATTATTGTACTTGCACCTTTAATTCCTGCAATTATGCATGCAAATCGGCGAATTCTCACCGCGGAGGTAAAGGGTAAAATGCTAGAGCAGGCACTCCGTGGAGCTTCTCATGTTTAGTTTACAGAGGTTTCTCCTTCAAAGAGACCCTCTCCTCTGCCCTTGTCCAAAATAAGTGCCAGAAAAAAAGTAGCGGAGATTTGTGGGGGGTAAAAAAAAAAAAAAAATACTGCGGATTTCCAATAGAGGTTACAGACTATTTGGTAACGTTTGCTGTGAGGCTGTCTGTGCGCTCCGTGCCACATGCACGGACACCCTTCACTTCATTCAGAATGCTGTGTTCAATAGTGAAGTGCTAGCGAAAGAAAAAACTGTTTTTAATCGCCTTCTGAACTGTATCTGTCGCCTTTATTTTTCCTTCTTAGCTGTTTTCATTCCGTTCTTCTGACATAGTGCAAACATAACAGTAATCATTTTTTTTTAGGTTCACTAAAAGGACACTTTTCTGATCTAAATGATTGAGAGAATGAATAAATTCTTTCAGATCCTAAACGTCTCCCTTAAAAAAAGCAAACCAATTGTCCCAAACTTCAGCTTCTAAAAATTTGCCTCTATTAATTATGTGATGTTCTTAAGCCCCTTTTCTGACTTGCTAAGGTCACTGGTGTGTGTTCCTACAGGAGTTCTGCCTGCCTGCATTCACTTGTTTTCCTCCCACATCTCTTGACTAAGTCAATTTTTATGTTAGCAACATGTTATTAGCCCCCAAACAAATGTTATGCTTTTTAAAATCTAATTTTGAAACTATACACTGAACTGTCATGATACGGGTTCGTCATAGAAAGCAAGCAGATGTCTAACGTGGAGATGAAGAAATAGGCAATCCTTATCGGAAGTGAGAAAGTAAGGCTGCGTTTAACAAGGAGGATGCCTCTTCCACATGCAGACAAGCCAGTGAGAAAATGCAGGGAAGAGTCCAGGGCACTTGCACATAGGTACGTGTTGTTACTCACTCTGGCTGGAACTCAGCTGAACTGATACCCCGCTACTGCAGCAGATCGTTATACCTGCCAAGGATACATTTTGTTTTCAAGATTTTGAAGCTTAATCAGTAAATAACCCACATGTTGTCTGAGGATTTGATTTTTATTATGTGGCTCATGCCAAGGAAACTTCTCTAAAATTTCCATTTAGACCAAGTGTAACAAGAAGAAAAAGGGGCACAAGGAAAGCAAGATGACTAAACAGGTGAAGCAAAGAAAGACTGACCTTAAAAAAAACACAAAAGAGAAAAGAAAGGAAAGGAAAGGAAAATAAAAGAATGAAAAAAAAAAAGGAAAAGAAAAGAAAAATCTGGATTTAAACCAGTCTCCTTTCAAATGAGATTGGTGATCGTAGCACTTGAGTGAGCATCAAGCCCCATGAGAGAAACAGACTGCCTGCCTTTAATTGTTAACCCGACATTACAGGAGTCTTTGTCATAAAATTAAAAGCTGTTTGACTCAAAGTGCAATCTTTGCACTTGAGATTGCACAAGTTGTGATGAGCCTGGAGACTTAATTACTTTCTTGCATCAATTGAAGGAGATCCTCCAGGTCAGGCTTATGGCATATTGGTAAGAAGTAAAAGAAACCTTACACAAAATTAGCCTCCAGTGTGCTGATTTCCCAGACACCCAGGAAAGCTTGATCTCTGTTCCTGCCTTTCATAATTTCTCACAGTTCAGGAGCAATATCTTTACCATATATGCCAATGCTGAGTTAAGTGGGAGGGAAGGAAAAAAATCGGCAATGACAAAGACAGTCTTACAATTACTGTGTTAGGACAGTTTTCTGCCATCTCCCCAAAACAACAATTAACAGCAACAACAACAAAAACCTTGATCTAAATCGGTGGCCATACTTTCTGAAGTTAAAATGTTGCTTAATTAAATTTGTTTTACATTGTGAAGGGCTGAATTTGCAATTGGTGGTCTTCAGTTTCAAATAGAAATCTTGCCTCTTCTATTTAGTTTTTGTGTTCCTTGGGGTGGGTGTGAGCTATGGCTTAGTTATAAGAGTGATTTGTTTAGCTAAGGCTCATTTTATACTGTTTGTGGGGTTTTATTTCACTAAATATAGAATAAATTTGCAGCCTAAGAAATGCTTTCTATATAAGAATAATTACAAAGTACTAAGTGCAAAATCTTAAGACAAAAGGATACTGCTGGAAAAGAATTCTGGAGAGACAACGAATGGATGTTGATTTCACTAAGGGAAAACAGCCCAGAGTCAGTGTTCCTCACACTGTTCTGTCTCCATCACTCTCCCTTTCTCTTTGGCCGCATGCAGTCTGATCAGCTTTTGTAGCAGTTCTATATGTTCTGAAGGCAGAGGCGGCATGTCAAGGTCTTGTCATCTCTGGTCAGTAAAGTAGTTTGTCAGGAGATTTTTCAACTATAAAAGCATCAGTAACTCATCAGAATATTTGTTGTTTCTTTTTGACAAAAGAGGCAAGTGTCTGTCAAGAAAAATCTGGGGTTTTCCTTGCCTTCCCTAAAGAACTTGGAGCCCGCTTTGAATAGCGGTAGACTCCAGAAACCTTGTGTGCAAAATAGATGTATTGATTCCTGGAGAATCTTGTTATTTGTGACATGCAACAGTGTAAGTCAACATGACTTTGCCTATTTGTTGCCATGTGTGAAACAGAATGTGCAGCTTTCATTAGTAAGGAGCATATTATGTGCTAAGGCTTAACAGGTCTCATTGGAAACCCATGGAAGCACAATCCACACATAATAATTCAGCAAGAGACATAGTATGCTTAACGGGTAGCTCTCTAAATGGTTAAATATTGATGTATTGGTTGGATGTTTAAAAATTTTTTCCAGAGCTGAAAATGCATACCCAAGCTTATAAACAAACAAATCAGTTGCTTAAGGGTTTTAAGAAATTTAAATGCAAATAGCACTTTGTAATGATGCCCCAGAGACTGACATTATAGTCAATTTCTTGAAAATGCATCATTGTAAACTTAGTTTTTGCTACTGGTTTCCTTAGTAACTGGAACAACATATTGTTCAGGACATAAAATAATATCCTGTTTCAGCCACCGAGAATCTTGAACTAAAATGTAATTGATTTTGCATGAGGTACAGGATTATCATGTACACCCCATTTTGGTGAGGTATTACAGCACAAAATGAACGGACTCGGAGCTTTTTTCAAACCAGCCATTTTGTTTCTAATCATCTCATTCTGAGAATGCTAAAATTGCTAACAGTGTGGAATGTTATCTATACCTTTAAGAGGAACAGATTATTAAATAGAATTCTATAGTTGATATATATTTTCCAAGCATACTGGGATAATGTTTATTTCTCTTATCTCGTATGCAAAAAGCAGCCTAAGATGGAAGTATCTATATTACTGTTAAATAATAGTGATGCTTGTTTTGTAGGACACATATATAACTCAATACATACCCATGTAGATATTATAAAGTATGCATATAGAGGAAACCCTGGGATCCAGTACAGTTTTACAGTCTGAAATCAGGACAAAGAGTCAGAAAATTTATTTTAATTTCATTTCTGCAGCTTGTCTACTATACTGCCTTAGGCACATTATTAGATCTCTAGTCTCTCAATATCCCTATCTATAAAATGGGAATAATAACACCTGCATCACAGGGGTGTTATGTGAATAATTACTTGATATGTGCAAAGAGCTTTGAAGATATAATATGCTAAATCTTATGATTGTTTTAAACCACATATACAGCAGTGTGTTATAGGCATGAAGTTAAAGAGTAGTTTAATGAGCTTAGAAAACTGGAGGCCCCTGATTTAGGAGAGAAGTATCTGGAGATTTAGCAAAGCTCTTGTCTATTTTACTGTTTCTGCAAATAACATTTCCTAGAATGATATGGCAATAGCAGAACTGTTGAGTGATTGATTTTTCATGATATCCGTATTAGAAATACTGAATTCCTGAGGAAGTGATATTATGCTCTGGGCACATCTGCTCTAGTGAAATTTGTTTGTAGATTATTTTCCCCAATCCACCAGGAAATTGACCTCCTTCCTAGCTGTTCTGTAGGAGATATGGGGTCCTGATGAAGAGTTTCCAGGTAGAATTCATGTCTATCATAATACCTTGTTAACTTCTTTGCCAGCAAGGGGTGTCTCCCATCACATCAGCCATTGACTGCTTTCCTATAAATTAGCAGCTTGTGCTAGGTTTCTAGACTATGCCAAAGGAAACACACTGGATATGAGGGTTGTTTTATTAACTCATTCACTCATTCAACAAATACTGAAAGTCTACTATGGACTAGCTCAGATTTTAGGCATGTAGGGATTACAAAGAAGTGTTAAATCATGATACCCTCCTCTCAGTTCTTTCACAATATAGCAGAGGCAGTTACCATGTGTACATACAACTTTGGTATGATGTGGTAAGAGTAACTATCATAAACATTGTACAAACATTGTTCTGAGAGTGGCTAAGATGATCAAAGATGGATTCTAGGAGCAATGGCATTTAAGCTGGACCTCATGGAATGGGAAGGATTTCAAAAGATAGTGAGAAGAAAGAGGAAAAAGAAAGGTTGTATAAGATACAACATATTACTATATTTCGAGAGGGAAAAGGAACAAAATTCTGATAGATCTCTAGCAATCTAGCTTGGTGATAATATCAGGTATGTGTCATCACAGTAGCCAGAGATAAGGGTAGAAACATAACTTTCTGAAATATCCTTTCTCATGAATACTAAAATTGTTTAGTATTCCATGGTTTGTAATAATACATCAATTTATTGATTGATTTTACTCCATGCCCCCCCTTTTCCGTGCATGTCCACTCCAAAAAGGCACCCTTTACTATATACTACATTATTCCTAGTTCATTAAATATTTGAATGAAGGGAGGCAAAGGCCAGGTTGTGAAGGGTCTTGATGCCAGAGTAAGGGGCTTGGATTGGTTCAGGGAGAAGCACTTTGTTCCTGACCGTTGCTCCTTCTGAAAGGTAAGAACAGAAACAGGGTGCAGGGAGAAGTGCAGCTTAAAAGCAGGAAAACCTGTCAGGAAGTTTTTATATTTGTCAAAAGGTGAGCAACAAACTATAATGGAAAAGAGTTATTATAACTGAGACATGATGTGGAGGGAGAAGCAATGGCAGTGTACTTCATAACAGCAGTGCCCTTAGAAGAAATTGGGTATTCATGGGCAGGAACTGATTTGGTCACATATGTGGAGAAGTTAAGTTATGAGTACATTGAGTACGAGATATTATTAGGGCCCTCAAATAGAGGTGTCTGGCAGATGTCTGAAAATCGAAGACTAAGTTAAGAGAAAATTTAAAAATGGAGATATACGTTTTGATGCCATTTGTATAGCGCTAAGACTCAAAAACCATGGGTTCATTAAGAGAGAGAACATGGAGAGAGAAAAGGTCAAAAGATACAAAATAAAGCTGACATTTAAGAGATAAGGTAGGAAACAGAACCAAGTAAGAGAAAAATTGAAGTGCTCTCTATCAGAGAGATTCCAGAACAAAACTAGGCATAGAATTAGGAAGGCATAGACTTGCAAAATGGACAAGTTGATACCCAAAGCACAGGTAGGAAGAGACTTAGGAAAAGTCATTGAATTTGATGAAGGTTCATTGTTGATATTTAAGGATTTCTTTTGAGCCATTGGTACTGATGCCTGACATTTAAGTGATTAAGGAATAAAAGAATGAGTATTGAAGTGAATGCAATAATTGTAAACCACTCCTTTCAAGGGTTAGCAGTGACATGTGTAGAAAAATAGGAAAACCATCTGAGAGAGCTGTTTGTTGGCAGAGACTAGTGCAAGTATATCTTTGTTAGAATTGCTGCCTGAGATGTTCCACAACTGAACCTATTTCCAGTAAAGAAATATATGGCTGCTCTGTCTGGATGCATAGAATCCTGTAATAATAACCTCAAGTTCATGATTTCTATGTTTTTGATAGATAAAACCTCTTTCATAAACTTTCTGATGTCTTTGTTCAGAATAAAATAATGTTCAAAAGGAACTACCATTCTGATTCTATAGTCAGTGTTCATGTTCTCACAAAATTGTAAAATTTAACAAAATAGATTAATTAATATAGATACCAAGACATCTGACAAACTAAATCTACCATTAAACTCTCTGAAAAAAATAAGGTATATAATTTTCTAACCTCTTTTTTTATAATCAAAAATCACATTCCAATCATAATATAATTCAGTATATTTCAATATACTGTGTTTTTATACTATTGGGTGGCAATTCTCCATGGGTCTTCCATGTGTCTATACATCTTGCAAGTGAGGCACTGGATGCTTGCATACCACCCTTAGAAAACATAGTGTCCCTCTTCAAAGCAAAGGACAGGTTTGCTTTCAGCCTTGGAAGATAGAGTGTCTCCCATTGGAGTAAATGGCAATCATGTTTCTTGATTGATCTATAATACTGGCTCTCCTTCATGTTGCCCTGGGGGGAATGGGGCTTAAGGCAACCAGTGCAAAAATAGTGTTACTCTGACTATGGTTATTGCTATAATTAAGAAACTGCACTTTGTCTCTGTTCCAGGAGTCTCATATCTTCTACTCAAGCCCATGAAACAGGGCAGGCTAATTAGCTCCCGAGTAGGGTAAATCTCAGACACTTCCCGGTTTTTGCATATACATTATCGATGCTAATAACATTAACATGAAGTTTAAAAAATTAATAGCATGTATTGTGTACCTAACATGCCAGCTACTATGTTGGAACTCTACATATTCTCATTCATTCAATAAACATTTATTTAGTGTCTTATAATAAGCCAAGAATTATGCTAGGCTGGATGTTAGGAAGTAGTGAACAAAACAAATACCAGTCTTTCCCTCACAAAGTCCATGGTCCATTTAATCCTCACAACAGCTCCACAAGGTAGGAATATTACTCTGAGAAAATTGGAGGTTAGCAAAATTTAATGACTTACCCAAGTCCATGGCAGTCTTTGGTTGAAACTATGTCCAGACTGACTAGGTCAGTATTTTTTTTACCTTACCACGTAATACATTATTAAAAGTTTTATTTTCTTATGTATATTTTTAAAATGTATATTATTTTAAACTTACATTTTGTAGAACCTACTTACATATATCTGGCACTTGGCTAATATCTAATAAAACTTTTTAAATTGAATCTTCAGCAGAGAAGTAAACTTTTTTAGTCAAAATATACACTTGTTTGACATAGGCCTGTCAATATATTCTCCTATACCACCCTTTCCCAAAGCAGAAAGGATTTGGCCATTTATAATAAATTAGAAGTTAAAACTAGACTTTTTTAAAAAGCCCTTTTCTCTTTCTTTCCTCCAATCAGCATTGGAAACTCTGGACTTTGTTTGTTTTTTAATTGGTGTTGTTATGAAGTTATAGTCACACTTAAAAATAAAGAATGCTTTTAAGCAGCTTGATGGACAGACCCACATTAAGGTTAACAGTTCACTTGTACGAAACATGTTTTCTGCTGTTAATTTTTTGACACAGGGATGCAAAAAGAGAGGCAGTATTGCTTAGTAGTAAAGATCACAGGCTCTGAGGTCATCAGCTAGGCATCATATGCCCCTTCCCCCTTCACTTACTCAACCTGTGGTCTGGGCAAATTACTTTTCTATTCCTCAGTTTTCTTTTCTGGAAATTTGAATAATAGCAGCACTCGTGGATAAGGCTGTTATGTGGCTTAACTGATTTAATGAACTCAATGCAGTTAGCACAGTGCCTGTCATATAAGGCACAGTAAATGTTAGCAAGATCTGTGACAACATACTGGGGACTCACTGAATAAATGTCTCCGTTAACTCCGTAATTTTTAAAGTTATAATTGTTCAAAGTAACTTGGCTCTGAACTCTGAGCTCCAGAGCAATGGCCGTTGACTTTTCTGACTATTTTTAAGCATAAGGTAGGCATGTCAATTCAATAATGATGATGCCTGACTTATAAAAGTAAATGTCACCAGCCTCCACTGTGAGCATTTAAGCAAGGTGAGTGGTCTGAAAGAGAATAAGGCATCAGAAATTTTGTCTCCTATTCCCAGCTCCATTACTGACTTGCTAGGACAGAGTAAATAAATCACAAATAAATAAATAAACAAATCACTTAACCTTTCTGTATTCCAGTTTCAACAAAATGAGAGTGATAAGCTTGTGCTTTTTAAAGGCACTGAAATCTTTGGCTGAAAGATGCTACAAGAGTGACAAGTGTTATTAACTTTCCAGCATTTCAGTCTCACTTATGTATACTCTGAATGTTTGCTTTTCATCTTGGGAATTAAATACTTCTTTAACACTGATATGTGGTAACTGCAGGAATTAGTGAAATTTGCCAGCTCCTCAGATAAAATCAGAGGACAAATAAGTCAGGCTGTTAATTATGTGAAAGAATAGATTAGGGGAAGGAAGAACAGCTTCAACAGAAATCTCCTGATTATTGTCCCAAGTTCAGGGTTACAACTTTGGAAGGTGAAAGAGGGAGGATGGAGGTTATAGAGATAAAAAGGAGAACCATTCCTGTGTGTTTCTCAGTCATGCTTTCCTTGTTCTCTGCCTAGACTTCTTCGAGACTTTGCATCCTTTGCCCACACAGTATGTAACCACTTCAATCAGATTCAAGCTGCTGTGTTTTGTATTTTTTAAGTAATTGCTGTTGCTTGATATGTCTCAAAAACCTATTTTATTTCAAAAGCCATATTCTTTGCCTATTAATTTCCTTCTTTATTTATTATTTGTAAACTCATTTTTGAAAGGGCATTCATCCTTTTATATATGTACATACATATACATTTATATATATTTTTGTTGGTTGTAAGGGTGTTAGAGAGTTAAATAAATCCTTATTATTTTGTTATTAATCACCCATTATTATTCTTATTATTTTCTTAATTATTTTTAAATGACGAACATTTGTAAATTTTTGATAAATTATTGAACTACGTGAAGCATTACCATCTTTGCTCCTGTTCATAAAGCAGGCACAAAAGAGTTATGGTTTGTTGGCCAAATGAGATTTGCTACATTCCTCATAAATCTTTTACTTAATGTGTTTTTGTAGGAAATCAATATTACATTGGTGTAAAATACATATAAAATATAGTTCACAATGCATTTTATAAAATAGGCATTACTAGAAGTACTTTTAGTGTACATTTTAATGTGACATTTTTATTTGAATGTAGGGTTATATTTTCAACTATATTCGAATGTGACTTTTCCTTGGGATGTGCAAACTCCAACAAATTTGTTTTATATGCATATATATATATGTGTATATATGGATATAAACAAAAATATATACCCTTTTTTTCAACGTTTGCTGCACCTGAATTTTTGTTACATAGTAATTCCCTAAGGAAACACTATAGACACATCAATAGGCCACAGCATGACAATATATATTCAGGTGTTGTACATGTATTAATATTCTTTGAAAGAAATCTTATAGTACTCATGAATTTAATTTTTTTTTACATAAACCATATAAATATAATGATTAACAATCTGCTGTATTCAAGAGATGAGATATAGTATTTTCCTAATTACATAGACCAGTGTGGGAGGATATGACTGCAAAAAGGATTAAGCCATTTGTATCTATTCAATGCTGCTTTATAACAGTAACTAGAAAACTCAGGCCTGCTATACTGAATGCTGAGGAATTTGATTACGAGAGTAGTAGACTCTGCCAATCTTGGCTTGAGACAGCAGACTCAACTAATTGTCTATCAGCAGAGATTTAGCTGTATCATCTGTCTACAATCTTGCTATTGATGGGAGCATTTAAAATCTGATGAAAATTACAGTTTAATAATCAGGACTTGGAATACCCACCTGGCAGATACTTACATTCTATTTTCTTTTCCCCACTCATTTTTAGGGAAGAGGAAAAGAAGTCAAGTTTCCCAAACTTAAAATATAGACTTTCCTTAAAAAGAATATTTTAAAATCAGATTTTATAAATATTTTATCAAAGACAGGCTTAAATTTTGTTTCTATTGTTGCTCTTTTGCTTTGTTTTGTCTTACAATTTCCATGAACACCACTGATCCTACATTTTGTATCCTACTGTTAGTGTTCAAGACAGTGGTTCAGTGGTTAGGGTTGTGTTTCTGAAGCTTTTTTTTTTTTTAATTAAAGGATAGTTGATTTACAATGTTGTGTTCATTTCAAGTGTACAGCAAAGTGATTCAGTTATATATACATATATTTTATTTCAGATTCTTTTTCCTTGTAGGTTATTACAAAATATTGAGTATAGTTCCCTGTGCTATACAGTAGGTCCTTGTTTGCTATCTATTTTATATACAGTAGTGTGGATATGTTAATCCCAAACAAATCCCAAAAGCTATCTTTTGATTGCTGCTCCACTTCCCTCTCTGTCTAGATTCTGCTGCATAATGCTTATTGGATACAGTGTTTTAAAATATTAGCTAAGTGTAAATATTTCTAATATAGTACATAAATTTAAGTATGATCATTCAGATGTATTTTAAAAGGATGATTTGTGCAGCAGAAACTCTACTAAAGACAAATCTGTGTCCAAAAATAGTATATTTCATTATCTGCTCAGGAAGAAAATAAATATTTCATATTTGAAGGAAAGGATTAAGACCTTCCAAAATAGTATATAATAAATAAGGGTCTGTGGATGAGCTGAGTGCAAAATCAATCACTTCCTGGTTGCCAGGTTTGATGAAGTAGATATTTAATAATTTGGGACATTTACATTCACTCACCACTCAAATGACTTTGCAGAGAGTTTCCTAAGATTAGTATGGCACTTCTGTAAGTTGACAGTTCAATGCACAGAAGGAATCACTTAAATGGTCCTCCATTTTTCCCTGAAGCGAAATTTGCTGTGAGCATATGTAACAGTCTGTACTCCTGCGTGAATACCAATTGGTGTCGTTAGGTGCCTGGAGTCTTGAGTTGCATTTTCGAGGCATGATTTTCAGCTGGAACAGACTCGTATGTACCATTGTCAGATCTTCACTGTGAGTTTCATAGTTTGATATTGACTAAGTGATTGGTTTCATTCTGGGAGCTTCCCTGGTATTCTTATCTATTCGGAGAAAGACTAAAGCTTTTCTTTTCTTTGTTTCGTCTGGGACTGAACTTTTGAGAATCTCTTAGAGTTGGAAATGAAGAATCAGAAGAAACAGCAATACAAAAAGAAGGGTGGAACAAAAAAGCATAAAGTAGATTCTAAGACTTCATTCAGATGTTCAAAGTACTAATCAGAATGAATTATTCCCAGTAACTGAGAACCATAAAATGTACTCCTGAGAATACCAAGGTTTCTGTTTCCATACCATTTGTCTTTGGGCAATATGTTTGTATATTCTATACCCTTTAAATAACAATGATGACATAGGTTTAGAATGAGGTCTGTATTTGAGTTCCTGAGTTAATATTTGTAACTATGAAACCTTAGATAATCACTTTCCTTATTTTTACCCTATTTTTCTTATTTCTCTGTGCTAATATATCCACAAATGATATCTAAATAGTAAAATGTCCCATAAATATAAATTGTCAGAATTAGTATGTTATTGCCTGGTTCCTAGGAAGCCCCAGTAGAGTTTTATTTTTTACTTTCTAATACATTTTAATTGTTTCTATAATTTCCTACATTTATTTATAGGAAATACCAACCATAAAAAGTACAAAAAGTTAATCTTTGATTAGACAACTTTTTGGTAATGTAAGAGATATAATTGAGAGATTTTAGAATTTGTGAAATTAAGTAAATTCTTTGGCTAATGAAAATATATTAGCCTAATTATACCTTAAAACAGATAAGAGAAGAAACCATCCTAAGTCTTTCATAGAGAATAGCCACTTTAGCTTGTCTGTACCTTCAATGGATATTTTAAAAAATATGTTTAAGATCTAGAAGACACTGTTCCCTCAAATTACAACTTTTTTTTTAAAGGTGAAATTTCAGTTTTCAGTTATCCGTAGAGTTATCAGTATATAATGGAAAACTCAAGTTGTCAGCTCATAGGCAATTGTTAAATTTACTGCTAATCATCCACCTGATTCAGATAAGAAGGATGCTATGCTTGTTAATATCTTGTTTTAAGATTTTATTGTGTATCTCAGGAGATTGATGAGAGAAAATGATGTGACTGATATTAGCCTTGTTGTAACATATATATGTTATATATATTTAATATATATAACATGTATAACATATAACAAGATATATAACATGTGTGTGTGTTTGTATATATACACGTGTGTGTATATATATATATATTTTCCTCTTCCAAACATGATAGGGTCTGAAATGAATTCTGAATTCTTCAAATTTTATGTCCAATCATTTCTTTCTATACTATCATTGTAATGAGTAAGTATGTATTTTTAAAATGCTATCAAGTCCTGTTTCTATTTGGTTTGCATGCTCTTGTTATAAATTGTATATTGATCAGACATCTAAAATTCTTCAGAATTGAAGGTGATAATTAAGAGGTCATGATGCTGGATTTATAATTTTCCATTAGAAAATATGGCCTAGTAATGGGATTCTTCAAGAATTATTTGACTTTTCAAGTATAAGGTAACTTAGGCTATTTTGAGGAAATCTACTATTCACTATTATTTCCTTCATCAAGAAAAGTGAATAATCTTGACAAAGAGTTAAAGCACACGGCCATTGAATTTTAAACTGGATTAAATCTTACTATTGGTTATAAAAGAGAAAAGCTTTTGAAAGGTTGTAAGCTTGCTATATCTTAAAACATGTCCATGAGAAAATTTTAGCTGACAAATAAAATGTTCATTGTGAAACTTGTTTGTAATAGATACAAGTTAATTATTATGACATGAGTTGGAGATCAGCAGGAGCTGGGATAATTGATGTCAGATGAGCGTGGAAACTCCCTAGAATGAGCTCAGTCTCAGATGAAGTGACAATTGGAGAAATATAAAAGCTGTTGTGATGCATGTACTTGTCCCCTGATGAAAGCCGATTGATTCCAAAAGTTGACATTAAGTAAGTAGAGGAAAAAAATCTATAAAGATCCTTTTACAACACTTTGAATGGAAGCAGGCTATTTTCTATCCTTAAGGTATGAAGAATGCCATTTGTTTGGGTGGATATTTTTCTACTATTCATTAAAGGGTCCATTGAGCCTTACATTCTCCACCTCCCAACTCTTGTAATTGTTTCATATCCCACGATACAAAGTGCAATTTGTTCTTTTGTTTTTTTATTGTCTTCTCTTCATAGGAAAGTAGAAGCATATGCATTTTAGATTCTTTTGTTTCATTACACACCAAATTAAGATTTCTTCCACTAGCCTGGTTTTGATATTTCATTAATTCTAGGAATAGCAATGGGGCGCCAAAATGCAGAAGGCAATGCCAAATCTGTCTCCTGCTTTTGTTCTCAACATTGGATCCATTAACTGTGAAAGGAAACATCTCCATTGAATTGAAACAGGAGATTTTTAGCTCTTTATTTATCCAGTCCCATTTACAAAGTCTTTACTGATTCACTGTCACAGATTCGTTCCTATGCTTATAGTTCCAATAGACAAATGGGCAGAGGTTATATATATCACAAACTCTCCAACAATTATTTTTATACTTGGAATTAAGGGATCTGAGTGGATCGAAGAATTGATGCTCTGCCTTTCTGATCTTTTGATTTAAAATGTATACCACACTAACTTTTGTGTTATTTCATGTAAGCATGTTAGCTTCTTCAACCTGACTAGTTTGACAATGCTTCATGAAGAATGTCAAAGGCAGTGATGAGAATTGAAGAAAATATATATCCATTAGACCATCTTTCTCACAAAAAAGGAAAATCAACAACCAAAAAGACATTCATCATGATCTCAGTTCATTCAAAATCTCTCCAGTGTTTATTCTCAATGCCTTTTTGTCTCTCAGTTTTTAATACTCAAATAACTTCTGAGTTTGTCTTTTATTTACACACTATTCCACCTTTCAAGAGAATTTACTGTCACTCTCAGAACACTAGAGAGTCTGCTATTGAGTCTGGAAACTCAGCTTACTAAATCTTGTTGACTCTTCACTCTTTTTCATGATTCTCTTTTTGGCTCAGGTCTCAAACCCTATTACAACTTCCAGAGATGGTCCAGTATTATTTTGGGTTACTTTTGTCTTAATAGTACTTTGTTTTAATAGATAATAATAGCAGCATTTCATTGCTAGCACCTGGCAAAATTTTGTTAAATATATATATTACTGCAGTGGTTTGTTATAAAAGGAATTAGTCTTGAGTTTCTGCAAATTATTTCATCATGACCCTAGTCTTTTCTAAACAATAAAACATATATATTTACTCACATGTCTATACATAATTGAATCATCTCATAGTCTTGCTCAAGTCCCTGCACTGCTAGAAACATTCCATGATATTCTTTTATCCTTAACTCATGACCATGTACTTTATGACCTTCCTTGCTTCACATCTTCACCTCCTTCTTAGGAAAAAAAAGAAACCCTTTGTTGAAAGCTGCTGCTGTTCTAAGAGTCAGCTCCCTCCACCTGGGACCTCCCCATTAAAAAAGGCTTTACATTGCCTACAGGCTGCCAATTAGTCGTCTGCCATAACTGTGGCTGCTTTTTTAGAGAAACTTTTTTTGTGTTATCTATTGTGTTAACTTACATGTTAAAGCTATAGGGTTTTGACCCACAAATTTCTAAAACTTTGCTACAGAAAAAGAAATATATCATAATATTATGAAATAAATATACTTAAAAGGAATATGATATATTTCAACATATAGTAACATCTCATTTATCCAATTTATTTGGTAAAATAAAGTGCCTTCTATAAATAAATTTTCCAGATAACAAAGGCACTCACTATTTATATACCCATTTTTAGTACATAAATTTGATTAAAATGCTATTAAATAAATGGCATGTTTTCTTATACTAGCAAAGTATGGCCAACATGATTTAACATTTCTGTAATGACTTGAAAGTCTTTATAAAAATCAATTGTTCTGTTCTGTATTATCCTTGAAACTTCTGCCTTGTGTGCCCTTATATTAAATGCCTGCAGACTGTTGAGGTTTTACTGTTTACTGTTTGTTTTGGTTTTGTGTGGTTCTTCTTTGTTAGCTATCTGTTCTCCTTTGCTAACGTTATGCCAATTCACAAAAGCAGAAATGTCTGTACAAATTAGCACCAAAGATCCATGATGGGAATTACAATTTGATAAAACTTTGAGAACACTATTGTCTTTATTTCATCACCTTTTTCTATTTATTTTATTCAGATTCTTCTGTCTTTGTTCCATTCAGAGGGATTAAAATAAGGGGGAAGGAACAGAGAAAGTTGTGATTGTACATGAACCATGCTAAACAAGGCAGAAAAACAGCTTCTCTGTCTGGGGGCAAAGAATGGATAGCTAAAGATGTGGTTCCTTACTTGTTTGGCACCACCAGAGAGTACAAATGTATTTTCTTAGAAACTTAGAAAACTACCCCTATTGCAAGGTATCTCCCCATAGAATATAAAGCACTCGAGGACAGAAGCTCTGTCTTTTCACCAACTATTAGATATTTGTGGGCTGATTTACTGACTGGCTGACTGACTGACAAGGTGGCAGAAGCATAGGAGTAAAGTATTAATAAGGAGAAAGGCAGATTGGCCAACATCCCTTTGGCAAAAATGAGACCTTAGCTCCTCATTTTCTACATAAGCTACTAAAAGAGTCCTGAAAATGGTTGACAACAAACATGCTCTCTATTTCAGTTAAGAAGTAAGAATATCAAGGCCACTTCCTCCATTTGAGGGGGAAAAAAATCCCTAAAATATGGATAAAATGTCAATCAAAACTTTTTCTGTGTATGCTATGGTAACGTGAACAATATTGCTCTATTGCTTTTTTTATTTTTAAACACAACTAGATTTGGTAGTTTGGCAGTATTTCTTTTTTCCCTTCTTTTCTTTACTTTCTTTTTTTTTTTTTTTCCTTTAACAAAGACAGCACCTTCAAACTCTTTCCATAGAAGGCCGGAAATCCTGCCAGGTTAAAAAAAAAAATAAGTTATTGAAAACCTTTCTCCCCTTATAGGCCCATTTTGACAGGAAATCTTTGAGAGGCAACAGCAATGAAGTACCCAGAGATTTCATCTGTCTTCTTTTGCTTCAGGAAATGCTGAGCACAAGGCTCTCTATTAGGCAAATAGAAGGAGTACCAAATCCCCTTAACAATCATCTTCAGCCTGCTCCTGGGTTGACAGCTCTCTGTGTCCTAGACTGTCAGACAGGCCCAGGATCATATTACTGGGACCACTGTAAAAGTTTCTGACAGCATCACAAAAAACATTATATTGTCTCTGTTGGCTATCTGGCACCATAAATCTTGCTAATCAGAATTAAATTTACTATACCAGGAAGGCATTAATTTGCAATAGTTTTGCTTTTTTTTTCCTCAATGGTTTTGACATAAAGTTTCTGTCTGTGTGTTTACCTCTGTCATCTTGTGTGGTTGGTTAAATTTCAGCAGTCATTAGCTGCTATATTATAATATACAATAGGATGACAGTGTTTTGTTTTGACAGACATCAAATCTAAATTTTAAATAATATGTTCAGAAATCAAAATGCAAGCTTGTAGCAATACTACAGAAGTCTAAGCAGATGTCCTTTAAAAAATAATTAAGATTAGGTAAAATGGGTAAAGTTCATACTGGAAGTTTAAAAAAATCTTTTATTTCATAGTTTTAGTCAGACATATTTCTTTTAGTTTACATTTGTTTATCAATTTTGTTAGTTCATAACTATATTTACTTAACACATTGCCTAGAAACTTTGCACGAATAACAAAAATAAGCTTGAATTTAGAAGTGTAAATCAATTTGTGAATAATTTTAACAAAAAATTTTTATAAAGTTCTATGTATGTTTATCATATACTGTGTGTGAATTAACCATATTGTAGATCTACACATCAATTAAATAATAGCCTATCTCCAAGAAAATAGAGACAAGGGAAAGGAGATATAATTTCTAAAGTATTCCCTAGAGTAAATTAGATGTCAATTCTGTGATTTTCAGTACATTTGTGATGAGAAAACAAGTTGTAAAAAGGATGATTGCTGTTGTTTAACAGTAGGCTTCATGTAATTCACATCATCTAGGCTTATATTTTGGCAATTAACATTCAAAAACAATAATCAGAACAATAGATGCAAACGGATTAATAAGAATAGTACTCTGAAGGCAAGCAATGAAAAGGGTTTCCTAATCGGCCCCTCAGCCCCTAGTCCTATGCTCCACAAGCCCAGCCATCAAACAGCTGTCCCTGCATGATATTCTTAAAAGGCAAGATGTATTAAGTCATTCCTTTATCTAAAACACTTCAAAAATTTCTGATCCATAAAATGAACACACACACTTCTCACAATGGCTTATAAGACTCTCCTTTATCTGGCTCGTGCCTTTCTCTCTGTGCTCATCATCTCAACATAATTATCTGCATTATCGTGGTTTATTCACTAAAGTTTACCAAATCCCTCCTGAGTACAGTGACTTGAATATATTGTCATTAACTAAATGGTTAATATAAGTAGATTGCAGTTATAATGAATATTTCGGTTGCCCTTTTAGTATTCATGCTTCCATTTCTCCTTCCTCAAAGACTTTTTTTTTTTTTAATTTATTTTTGGCTGCATTGGGTCTTCGTTGCTGTGCGTGTCTTTCTCTAGTTGCAGCGAGCGGAGGATGCGGTGCATGGGCTTCTCATTGCGGTGGCTTCTCTTGTTGCGGAGCTCAGACTCTAGCCTTGTGAGCTTCAGTAGCCGTGGCACGTGGGCTCAATAGTTGTGGTGCAAGGGCTTAGTTGCTACACAGCATGTGTGATCTTCATGGACCAGGGCTGGAACCCAGGTCGCCTGCATTGGCAGGCGGATTCTTAACCACTGCACCACCAGGGAAGCCCTCAAAGACTTTCAAATTTGTTCAGATATCCTCTCGTTCCCCACACAGCCTTTGGGATGCACTGGAAGTTTTTCCCTGGTTACAGAGGCAGGTTTCTCTCATCTATGCAAATTAGAGCACCCCTCTCAGATTAGGAGTGGGCCTGTGATGTGACAAGAGATTTTTTGGGCCAATGAAATACGAGGAGAGGTTTGTTGGGGGGAATTTTTTTTTTTGGACCACTTAAAGTGCTCCCAAGAGTGACTGACTTTCTGCTCTTCCTAGTGCTTCTGACTCTGATTACTATCTTTATTTGCAAAATGGTTCAAGAGTCAGATAGAGTGGAACATTCTACAATGCAGAATGATGAACATTAGATGTTGCTTTTAGAGTTAAACCCATCCTTAAAAATCATGAATTTTTATATGACTTCTGAATATTTGAAAATAACTAAAGAATTTTCAGAATCATATATTAGAAAATCTGAAATATAAACTATAATTAATATTAATAAATGCCCTTTCACCTACAAAACTGAATAAAATTATACTTCTTCAGCATAATTAAAAAGTGCCAGCAGTTAACTTCCAGTTCAGGAAGGTGAATGTGGCATGAGTATCATTTCTTTTCATTCACCCATGTCTCTGCTGTAATGCTAGTGGAGGAATGATAAAAGACACCAACCAACTACAACAAAAAGAATGCAAAGGCTGACAGCCCCGAGATGAATTTTCCATATATTTCAGGAAGGTGGGAGGCTAATGGAAGCTATGACTGATAAAGCAGAGAGGGGATGCTGAAGCCTGAAGTACACTCAGAGAAACTGTGCTGGGGTACAGGCCTGGTACCCCCAGAACCCAGAACCCCAGCCAGGCTTCAGGCACAAGAGGGTTGCTGTGAAAGAGAGAATGTAATAGCCGGAGTTGGGGCTGAGATGGGGTTTAATTAAAGATCCATTTATAGAACAAATGAATCCTTTACTTCTTTCCCCCCAGGTCTGTCTGTCTCTCTTTCTCTCACACACAGAGAGACACATAATTTGTTTGGAGAAAATGAATCACTGATGATAACTGATTAGCCTGAGAGTCAAACACTCCAAGTACCACAGTGTCATGGTCACTGTCCACCCACAGCCCTGGTAGTGCAACATGCCAGTGGACAAGCTGCCCACTGTGCACAGTATTTCCAAACACGCTTACAGTTGCTTCTTTCTTAAGTATGCATTTATTTTACCAGAACTACCAGTCATTTGAAGAAAACCTGTAGTGTAAAGAGAGAGACCAAAATAAAAATGGGAAAATGTACCCCAAAGGAAAAAGAATTTTCTTCTGTTAAAATTCTCTCTCAGATAGGAAATGTAAAAAAAATAATGTCTCACATACTCTGAGAAAGTTAAGGTACTACATCCATAAAAGAAAAATAAATTACTATGAAAAAAGATACACAAGACAAAAAGAACCCTTCGAAACTAAAACTGTGACTAACTCCCAAAAGAAATCCACAAAATTGCAAAAATACAAAGCAAGAAAGTCAATTAAAATTTAAAATGAAAAGACAAGACAATGGGAAATACTGAGATATGAATGTTCTATCCAATACTAGGCCTAGTATCCAAGTATTAGGAGTTCTAGAATTTGAAAAAGAAATAAATAAATAGAAGGAAATCAATTATCATACAAACAGTAAATGAAACTATCTAAAAGCAGAAGAAATGCAAGGCCCAGAGAATGTTGATCATGGGGAAAATTATAAATATAAACAAATAATAACTTTAAACAAATTAAAAATAAACTAAATATATCATCGTAAAAATTCAGGATACCAAAAATAAAGAGAAACCTCTGAAAATTTCCAGAAAGAAAAGAAGGAAAGAAGAAAGAAAAAGGAAGGAAATAACATATTTGTTTAATTTAAAAAAGGACAAAAATCAGACTGGTATCAGGCATTATCAAGTAATATCTGATGCTAAAATATAATGGAGAAGTGCCTTTAAAATTATGAGGAAAATTAATTTAAACCTAGAAATTCAATATTGAATGAAATTATCAAATCACATATAAGGACAAAAGAAAGACTTTTAGGCAACTTTGTGTCCCATGAATAATTTCTTAGAAAGTTAATGCTAGATGTTCTACAGCATAGTAAGGAATTAAGTGAAGAATGAAGTCATGAGTCCAATAAGAGGCAGATCTAAATCAACAGCTTTTATGAGGGGATATCTCAGGGTGGTGGATAGCTAATAGTCCTAGATTAATTAGTACAAGGAGGGCTTCAAGGGAAAAATTGCTATGGAGAAACAAATTGGCAGGGAGGAGAGGAGGGATTAGTAAACTTATAGTGTGCACACTTAAGGACATAATGAACAGAGGAAAAAAAAAAGAAAGAAAAAGTAAAATATATTTGTTGGTAGGGGTGGGTAAAAGGATCAGAAAATTCATAAATATCAAAATATTAAACAAGAAACACAATGCACATCACCTATCGATGCAAAGAACAATATTGACCACTATGCCCCAACACCTAGAGCAGTGTTTAGCACAAAGGAAACGTGCTGTTTAAGAACATGGGGAAGGAAGAAAGAGAGGGAGAGAGGGAGGGGGGAAGGAGAGAGGAATGGAGGAAGGGAAGGGTCATGATAATGAAAACACTGTACATTGATTTTCAACTCAAATTCAATTTATGGAAAAATACAATAACCATAAAGTTACTAAGTTAAACGTAAAATTTACCAACCTAAACAATGTAAAAGTACATAAACAGGTAGATAGACACAAAGAGTTTAAGGGACATTTAAGAACAGTGAGATCCTTATATTGTCAGACATCAAGATATTCTCCCTTTAGTTGACAAAATAAGTAAAGATGATATAAGTAATAACTTTAAAATATAGTGAAAACTCAAAATACTGATCTGAATACTCTAAATTTTTATGTGTCATAGTAGGAATGTGATAGATAATGTTTACATTTTAAAGATCTGGAACAGTGTAATTAGCAAATTATATAAAAGTAAGAAAACAACCAGAAGTCTAAAAAACAAAAATGATTTAAAGAGGTTACCTAGGGAGTAGACCTGGGGGTGAAGAGAGGTGGGGCAAAGAACTGTTGTTTCTCATTAAACCTTCTCTATTATTATATGTTTTACCTATATGCAGATAAGTTTGTTTTTTTTAAGTTAGGTGAAAGCTCTATTTTAGTTTTCTACATGGATTTCAGTAATGAGAAATTCTAGTTAAATACCTCTTTTTCTATTTTGCCTTTTTAAATTAACAATTGCTATGCTACACTTCAAATTAAAAGTAGCTAAGCATTAGGAAATTACTATATGGGTTAGGACTTTTGGTTGTAAGCAAAAGAGATTGAGGTTGGATGAATAAACATAGAAGGAATTTATTGGAAGAACACCGGACTGATAAACTAATGTATTCAAAGAAAAATGTGATATACCTGGCCTAAGAAATGTCAGAAGTTACAATATCTCAGAGGGTGTGAGGAGCTCACTGAGTCTGTTTGAACACTTCTATTAGAAAAACTTAGCTCCACTCCCCTGCCATCCCTGTATCATTTTACTCTTGATTCACAGTCTTGGGAGATGAAAGTGTAAATGGACTACATTGAATCATATGTGTATCCAGTGGGGAGGGTGAGATGGAGTGAGGGAGATAAAACAATGGTTGCACCAGGACTGTGTTACAGGGAAGTAAAAGTAAAGTAACATAACAAAAGTAAAGTAAAATTGGTTTTATTAGCAAAAGATGGTGACAAGATTTTGCATAGGCAAAAACAATTGTTCATCACGTTAACCTTAAATTTTAATTGTCCTACTTCAAGGGCTTTGTCCATGGTGAAACATACAGAATGTTTTCTGAGCTAAGAAACCAACTGACCAACCAAAAACTACTGTGTACACAATACAAAAATAGAAAAGCATCCTGCCAGTTCTACCTCCAAAACATCTCCCATCTCTTCATTTCCCTGTACCTCTGGAGTCCACCATCATTTTTCATCTCATCTTATAAAACAACCCACTAATTTTTCCTCCCTGCTTATACTCTTGACCTAACCCCCTCATGTTACATTGTCTACAAAGTTACTAGAATTATAATTTTGAAGCAAAGATCATATCTCTCTCCTCAATTACCTTATCTTTTCCCTTAGAGAAATAGCCAGACTCTTCAGCCCCACACTGTTCTTCCTTCCCACCTCTGCACCTTTCTCACTTCTGGGCTCTTGTATTTGCAGTTCCATCTGCCCAGAATGCAGTTCTTCCAAGGCTTCCTGTGAATGGCTCATTCTCACCCTTCTGCATAAAGTATTCCCCATTCTCAGGTACTCTCTGCTACATGACCCCATGTATTTCATTCATAGTACCTGTCTGGACTTGATGTTTTCTTTCTTACTAACTTGCATCCTGTCTCCCTAGGCCCCATAAGAGCTACAAACTGGAAGAGGTCTCAAGCCTTCTCATGCTTGTTGACCACTGAATCTCCAGTGCTTATAATTGAGCCTGCCATTTACTAGGTACACAAAAAACAAAACAACACAAAACAAAAGAAACTTATTGAACAACAAATGAATGTGCAAACTCAGTCAAAAAGTGAAGGAGTTTATCTTCAAACTGCAAACCTGTGCTTATTAATAAATAACAAAAAGCAGTTAACCATGTGTTAATGAATTGACCTGTAATGCTTTGGATGCCACACTGTTGATATTATCCACTTTCTATACATACCAAGTCTTGAATTTGGGGAACTACGTTTCCCAAAAGCCCTTGCCAGCAGTATTCCAGGTTAGTTTCTCTAAAGAGGACCACTCACAAGAGATCTGGAAGTAAGAACACAGTCAGAAGCCATACTATTGCTTCTCTGGCTGTGGTTGACAGATGTATGAATTTTCACATATGTAATTTTGCAAAAGCTTCTGTGTGTTTGGATTTGAATCTGCCTCATTTCAGGAAGCAACTGTGCTCATCACTGGCAATTTCGTGAAGCTCCTGCAGTTTTCCAACTCTCTGAATGAATGCTTAGTTGCAAATTGAGAATTATCGGCATCTTCAACTGACTCGTACTCTTCAGTCATTCTAGTACTTTTTGTTTTTAATTTCTATTTTAAAACAGTTTTGAACTTCCAGAAAGTTGTAAAAATAGTATAGCAAATGCCTATACACTCTTTACCTAGAGTTCTCTTTCAAGCTTCACCAATATCCCCAGTAATGCCTTTTTTTGGCAAAAAAAAAAAAAAAAAAAAAAAAAAAAATATATATATATATATATATATATATATATATATGCTTTGCATCCGGTTATCTTTCCAGTCTCTTTCAATCTGGAGCAGGACCTCAGTCTTTCATTTCAATACCTTGATGTTTTTGAAGATTATTGGTCAACAATTGTGTATAGAATGTTCCTCAATTAGACTTGTCTGATGTTTCTTCATGATTAGACCCGGGTTATGCAATTTTGGCAGGAATAGCACAGAAGTGACGCAGTGTTCTTCTCATTACATTCTATCTGGTAGCATTCACTGTTGATTTGTCCCATTACTGGTGGTTTAAATTTTGATCACTAGACTAAGATTGTGAATACCACGATTCTCCACTGTATTTTTTTTTACCTTGTTAAATAAGTGTTTTCTGTAGAAATATTTGACAGTAGATTACTACCCCTTTTCCCATTACACTTTCACCCAATAGTTTTAGAATTCATTGATATTCCTTGTCTAAATAAGTACTATGATGATTGCAAAATGGTGATTTTTCTAATTCAATCATTCCTTCTACATTTATTAGTGGGCATTACTATAAGGAACAGATTTTTATTCTCCTCATTTATTTAGCCATATGGATTCAAGGATTTCTCTTTTTTTCAGTGGATTAAAATCCATTACAGTCGGCCCTTGGTATCCAAGGTGGGTTGGTTTCAGGACCCTCTGCAGAAACCAGAATCCATGGATGCTCAAGTCCCTTATATAAAATGGCATAGTATTTTCATATAACCTAGGTATATCCTCTGTACACTTTTAATCATCTCTAGATTACTTATACTACCTAATATGTAATGCTATGTAAATAGTTTTTTTGGTTTTTTGGCCATACTGAGCAGCTTGTAGGATCTCAGTTCCCCAACCAGGGATTGAACCTGGGCCCTTGGCAGTGAAAGCTTGGAGTCTTAAACACTGGACTGCCAGGGAATTCCCATAAATAGTTTTATATACAATGTAAATGTTTTGTAGATAGTTGACAGTGCATGGCAAATTCACGTTTTCATTTTTGGAATTTTCTGGAATTTTTTTTCAAATATTTTCAATCCACAGTTGGTTGAATCCATGGATTCAGAACCTGTGGACATGGAGGGCTAACTGTACTATTATTATTTTCTTTTGTGCTTATACTTCTTAGATTTTGCCAGTGGGAGCCCCTTCAATTTAGTTTTTTGTCCATTTGACTTGCCTTCAAAACTCGTTCATTCTTTGATTATTTCATTACTTTTTATATACTTCATTATTTCCAGGGACATATTGTAGTTTTCCAAATCCAGCCCTAGAATCTGCCATTTCTCCAGGAGCCCAAGTTTATTTTAGTGAAGAGTTGTAATTAGGAACCAAGATCTGAGTGCCGGAAGTACTCATCGCTTCTGGGGTGTTGCTGCATACAGAGCCATGAATTGAACTGAGCTTTGAAGTCTATATATGTGTATGTATATACACATCATGCCACACCCACACTCACACACCCACATGTACTTTATATTTTTACATATCTGTCAATCATCTATCCATTATTTATTTACCTATCATCTATCTACCATCTATTTATATATCTATCTCTCCCTCTGTCTTAAAAACCATGAGTTTACCCCAATATCTCCAATTTCAATCTAACAACACAGGTTTTACTTCAGCTTTCTTCATTTCAATATTTGTACCTTCCTCACCCTTCAGCGAGAAACCTGCTCCCATTATTCTCAATACATTTACTTAGTTGCTCAGTTCCCACACTTAGTTGCTCAGTTCCCACACTGTAGCTAATTACTGGGACTGCCAGACTATACTTGCTGCCTTGCTGCAAAACATCAACTTTGTGTAGGCTGCCATTACTGACTACTCCTTGGACATTCCTGCCATCCTGCTCCAACATGCTGTCTTCATGTGAACCTTGTGCAAACTGTCCTCACTGACAGCCATCAGACTACTCTAACTTCCTGTAACATGATACCATCCTCCAACATGTAAACATCACTGCTCTTGCCTAATACCTTTTAGAGGAAGAAGCAAAGAGGCAGACAGTCTCTAGTGCATGTTTATAACTCTAATATTCTGCGGAATATTAGATTCTGCGGAACACATCAAGAGTGGGTTTTGGTTCCTTAACCAAAAGCTAACCATTTATACTTTGCTATATAAATGTCTGTGCAAAAACTTTCTAGTGCATTCTGGTTTTATTTACAAAATAAGTAAAACTGTTCATGAACATCAAAATTAGAAAAAAAATATATACCTCAATAAAAGGAAAAGATCATGACTAAAATTATAATCTGAAAATGGAAAATTTATGAAATTTTAAATTTATATTTGAATAATTCTCATTATAAGTATCGCTATTACTAACCTAGCAGATATTCAAAACATTTTGGTATGCATTTTTCACTTAAAGTACTTAGTTAAAGCTTAGGATTTTTTTTTTTTTTTTAGCAGTACGTGGACCTCTCACTGTTGTGGCCTCTCCCGTTGCGGAGCACAGGCTCCGGACGCGCAGGCTCAGCGGCCATGGCTCACGGGCCCAGCTGCTCCGCGGCACATGGGATTTTCCCGGACTGGGGCACGAACTTGTGTCTTCTGCATTGGCAAATGGACTCTCAACTACTGCGCCACCAGGGAAGCCCCTAAAGCTTAGGATTTTATCCTGCTAAGCTGATTCAAGGTCATTTGCTATATAAGAAAATGTCAGACTGTTTTAACTGTTAAAGATATATCAAAAATATCAAGTGCTAGCAAATATCAGATGGCAAATTTTTGATTATTATTTTACTGAATAACTTTTTTTTTAATCATTGAATGAATGCTGAATTTTATTTTTGTTTCCAGGGAATGGTGTCAAAGAATAAAAGTTTCTGCAAAAAGCAGAATGTGACTACATTAAAGAACACGTTCATTATCTGCATGTCAGAACAGAATTTAACTAGCTTGAGGCACAAGCTATACTATGTGTGAAAGAAAGCCTTTTCCCAATCCTGCACTTATAACCTTCTATCTGTTCATCTTGTGCCACATGGCAGGTGAAAAATGAAACCTGAGAAAAAACAAACTTATGCTTTGAAATATTTCTGCTAAGTGAAGTTTTTTTCATCTGAAATATTTGCTTTCAAGGAAAATGGCCCCCAGCAATGCCTCCATATCTCTCTCCCATGGTTTTAAAATCCTTGGGATTTTAAAGTGATAAAATTAGAAAAAAATCTAGGCACCCCATTGACACAGTGATTTGAAAAATACATGTCTTGTTCTTTATAAAATAAAATACAGAAATGAATAAAAGCTTCAGAAAAAGTACTTTTAGCTTTCTCAGTCCTACTATGTATAAGACAAATTAAGAACTACAAAAATGCTTGACTTAACGTGTACTGCCTATCTTATTTTTATACTTGAATTTATTGTTAGTTTACCTGTTGCTAAATACCATCATGAATATCAAGTCAAAAAAAAAAAATCTCAGTGCCAAATTTCAGTTAGTATAATTCCAAGTGTTTAGGAGCTACAGAATGAAAATAAATAATGAAAATAAATAAGCTGAGGAAATCTGAGTTCTTCAATTCAATAAATATCAATACCTATGTACCTTGATAGGTATTAAAATAACTATGAAATGAATCTGGAAACAGTATAATCTGGAGCCTCAAATGTTTTCAGTCAATAATTGGAGATTATTGGAAGTCAGTGTAACACAAACTAGCAACTTTTATAAGTGTCACAAAATTTCTTCTCAGTGGCAGGAGAAGTTGTATTTCCTCTCATTGCATCTCTATCTTTGAACTTGGATTGGCACCTTAATATAGAATATATATGGCCACTGGGAAATTTCAGGGCACAAAAAGCACTTAAAAACATTTGAGATATAGGGATGATATTCTAAAATACTGTGGAAGAGTCGTAGAGCAATTCTTCCCAAACCATGCTCAAAGGGGAATGCGGCTGATGCTGGGAGGGTGAAAAAAAGAAAAGTATTTCATGGTCAGTGAATTTGGGAAATGCTGGGTTTATTAATTTTTTTTTTAATGCAGTTTTTTTTGTTTGTTTTCTTCTGTAGAACTTCTCTCTATATCAGACATTTCCAAGAGAGGACTGTAATATGCTGGGTCAGATTTTGGGGAATTCTATGCAAATGAAAATAGGCAGAAATAGCAAGCAAAACAACCTAAAATAAAAATTCATTTAACTGCTTTGATTTCCTGTGTTCTTTTTAAACATCTAACTCAAATGTTGCTTGTAGCTGAGCCAGTATCAATCCATGTTTTCTGTTGCCACATTTAAACACTGGAAACAAATGCATCAAAATGCTTGGTATCTTTTTATCCCTTACAGATGTCCTTGCTCCCTGGTAAAGAAACCATTGGAATGTTGCCATTTTAATTAGGCTTAGCTACCAAAAAGCCTTAATCTGTCATTGAGATGTATATTTGCCTGTTTTATTAGAGCTTGGGGGAGGTGGAAAGGAGGTTTTAAGTTTATAGAAATTATGTAATCATACAAACTTATTCCAAGATAAGTTTTATAACTTAGAGTGAATTTGAAATATAATTGATGACTTTGAGGCTGTTGCCAAAATAAAGAACAGTTGTTTATGCTATTTTTAATAAGCAGAATTTTATCTATCATTATTAAAGTGATTATTTCTTGGAACAGTGTCAGGTCGTATAATTTTTCATGTTAAAAAGAATCTCCCAGTCATATACCAGATACTTTTATTAGCATAAATATCACTAGCCATTAATTAAAAAGAAATCAGATTGAGAAAACAGCTTTTATAAGAGTGCTATTAGCTTGCTATAAGATAATGTATCTCTGATTTTTAAGTAAATGATGGTAAGAACATTTGATATTATTTAAATATACCTTTTTCTTGCATGATTTCTTAAGAATAAATTTTGAATATATTGTCAGAATTATCCTGTGTTTACATTTTTTTTTTGGTGTTGCATTTTGTTTAATATAATAAATATTTATTCAAAAGTAAAAGAACATGGAAAGGGAAATATGTCATATGGACACATTAAACATAAGAAACAGGGCTTCCCTGGTGGTGCAGTGGTTGAGAGTCCGCCTGCCGATACAGGGGACGCGGGTTCGAGCCCCGGTCTGGGAGGATCCCACATGCCGCGGAGCGGCTGGGCCCGTGAGCCATGGCTGCTGAGACTGCGCGTCCGGAGCCCGTGCTCCGCAACGAAAGAGGCCACAACAGTGAGAGGACACCGTACCGCAAAAACAAAAAAAAATATGAAACAAATAAGCCTAATGCCTATTTTGAAGGATGAACATCTATATCAATGCTTTTTAAAAAGATATTGTGCTTATGATTTAATCAATGTGCTAATGCCTTGATTGCGTGAGAGCATGCAGTGGTATAAAGAGCAAGTACCACAGAGCTAGACTGCCTGGAGTGAAACCCTGGCTCCACCACCTACAGGATGTGTGTCCTTGGAGAACCTCCTATCTTCTCTGTGCCTCAGATTCCTCATCTGAAAGATTAGAATAATAGCATCTTCCTCACAGCATTGTTTTGAGGTTTAAATGAGTTAATACTTAAGGTAATATTTAAGTGCGCCAGGCATGAAGGGCCTAGAACAGTGCCTCGTACATGGTTATCATTAACTACAGTTAGTTTGCCTCCACAAACCTAAAATATATTTCAACAGTAGTTAGTCTCACCTTAAAAATTTAATTCAGTCTCTTTCCTTTAACTGCTATAGCTGCCTTTGGCTATTATTAATGAAAGCTCCTATAAGAATTAGCAAGATATTGCAGACAGCAGTCTCTTTAAGATTTTAAATTGTAACTTCACGTGAGTGCTGGATCTAAAAGTACCAAAAATATTACCAAAGTTTAATGAAATAAAAATACTATGTCTTATTTCTAAACAAGCTAATAAGGTAATAGCTAGTTTTTCTTCTAAAAATATTAAAGGAAACTGTTATTAGGTCATTGTTTTATATATATATATATATATATTTAATGTCATAACACAAATACCAAGACACCTTATAATTTTTTTTGAAGTTTTGAATTTTATTTTATTTATTATTTTATACAGCAGGTTCTTATTAGTCATCCATTTTATACACATCAGTGTATACATGTCAATCCCAATCTCCCAATTCATCCCACCACCACCACCCCACACCACCACTTTCCCCCTTGGTCTCCATATGTTTGTTCTCTACATCTGTGTCTCAATTTCTGCTCTGCAAACCGGTTCATCTGTACCATTTTTCTATGTTCCACATATATGTGTTAATATACGATATTTGTTTTTCTCTTTCTGACTTACTTCACTCTGTATGACAGTCTCTAGATCCATCCATGTCTCTACAAATGACCCAATTTTGTTCCTTTTCATGACTGAGTAATATTCCAGCGTATATATGTACCACATCTTCTTTATCCATTCGTCTGTCAGTGGGCATTGAGGTTACTTCCATTGTAAATAGTGCTGCAATGAACACTGGGGTGCATGTGTCTTTTTGAATTATGGTTTTCTCTGGGTATATGCCCAGTAGTGGGATTGCTGGGTCGTATGGTAATTCTATATTTAGTTTTTTAAGGAACCTCCATACTGTTCTCCATAGTGGTTGTATCAATTTACATTCCCACCAACAGAGCAAGATGGTTCCCTTTTCTCCACACCCTCTCCAGCATTTGATGTTTGTAGATTTTCTGATGATGCCCATTCTAACTGGTGTGAGGTGATACCTCATTGCAGTTTTGATTTGCATTTCTCTAATAATTAGTGATGTTGAGCAGCTTTTCATGTGCTTCTTGGCCATCTGTATGTCTTCTTTGGAGAAATATCTATTTAGGTCTTCTGCCCATTTTTGGACTGTGTTGTTTGTTTTTTTAATATTCAGCTGAATTAGCTGTTTACATATTTTGGAGATTAATCCTTTGTCCTTTGATTCGTTTGCAAATATTTTCTCGCATTCTGAGGGTTGTCATTTTGTCTTGTTTGTAGTTTCTTTTGCTGTGCAAAAGCTTTTAAGTTTCATTAGGTCCCATTTGTTTATTTTTGTTTTTATTTCCATTACTCTAGGAGATGGTTCAAAAAAGGTCTTGCTGTGATTTATGTCAAAGAGTGTTCTTCCTATGTTTTCCTCTAAGAGTTTTATAGTGTCTAGACTTACATTTAGGTCATTAGTCCATTTTGAGTTTATTTTTGTGTATGGTGTTAGGGGGTGTTCTGATTTCATTCTTTTACATGTAGCTGTCCAGTTTTCCCAGCACCACTTATTGAAGAGACTGTCTTTTCTCCATTGTATATCCTTGCATCCTTTGTCATAGATTAGTTGACCATAGGTGCGTGGGTTTATCTCTGGGCTTTCTATCCTGTTCCACTGATCTATATTTCTGTTTTTGTGCCAGTACCATGTTGTCTTGATTACTGGAGCTTTGTATTGTAGTATGAAGTCAGGGAGTCTGATTCCTCCAGCTCCATTTATTTCCCTCAAGACTGTTTTGGGTATTAGGGGTCTTTTGTGTCTCCACACAAATTTTAAGATTTTTTTGTTCTAGTTCTGTAAAAAATGCCATTGGTAATTTGATGGGGATTGCACTGAATCTGTAGATTGCTTTGGGTAGTGTAGTCATATTTACAGTATTGATTCTACCAATCCAAGAACATGGTATATCTCTCCATCTGTTGGTATCATCTTTAATTTATTTCATCAGTTTCTTATAGTTTTCTGCATACAGGTCTTTTGTCTCACTGGGTAGGTTTAGTCCTAGGTATTTTATTCTTTTTTATTGCAGTGATAAATGGGAGTGTTTCCTTAATTTCTCTTTCAGATTTCTCATCATTAGAGTATAGGAATTCCATAGATTTCTGTGAATTAATTTTTTATCCTGCAGCTTTACCAAATTCATTGATTAGCTCTAGTAGCTTTCTGGTGGCATCTTTAGGATTCTCTATGTATAGTATCATGTCATCTGCAAACAGTGACAGTTTTACTTCTTCTTTTCCAATTTAGATTCCTTTTACTTATTTTTCTTCTCTGATTGCCGTGGCTAGGACTTCCAAAACTATGTTCAATAATAGTGGCGAGAGTGAACATCCTTATCTTGTTCCTGATCTTAGAGGAAATGCTTTCAGTTTTTCACCACTGAGAATGATGTTTGCTGTGGGTTTGTCATATATGGTCTTCATTATGTTGAGGTAGGCTCCCCTATGCCCACTTTCTGTAGAGTTTTTATCATAAATAGGTTTTGAATTTTGTCAAACTCTTTTTCTGCATCTATTGAGATAATCATATGGTTTTTCTTCTTCAATTTGTTAATATGGTGTATCATCACATTGATTGATTTGCCTATATTGAAGAATCCTTGCATCCCTGGGATAAATCCCACTTGATCATGGTGTATGATCCGTTTAATGTGTTGTTAGATTCTGTTTGCTAGTATTTTGTTGAGTTTTTTTGCATCTATATTCATGAGTGATATTGGTCTGTTATTTTCTTTTTTTGCAGTATCTTTGTCTGGTTTTGGTATCAGGGTGATAGTGGCCTCATAGAATGAGTTTGGGAGTGTTCCTTCCTCTGCAATTTTTTGGAAGAGTTTGAGAAGGATGGGTCTCAGCTCTTCTCTAAATGTTTGATAGAATTCACCTGTGAAGCCATCTGGTCCTACACTTTTGTTTGTTGGAAGATTTTTGTTTCGTTTTGTTTGTTTTGTTTTGTTTTGTTTTGTGGTACGCGGGCCTCTCACTGCCGTGGCCTCCCCCGCCATGGAGCACAGGCTCCGGACGTGCAGGCCCAGCAGCCAGGGCCCATGAGCCCAGCTGCTCCACGGCACGTGGGATCCTCCCAGACTGGTGCACGAACCCACACCCCCCGCATCGGCAGGCAGACTCCCAACCACTGCGCCACCAGAGAAGCCCTGTTGGAAGAATTTTAATCACAGTTTCAATGTCATTACTTGTGATTGGTCGCTTCATATTCTCTATTTCTTCTTGGTTCAGTCTTGGAAGTTTATACCTTTCTAAGAATTTGTCCATTTCATCCACATTGTCCATTTTATTTGCATAGAGTTGCTTGTAGTAGTCTCTTAGGATGCTTTGTATTTCTGCACTGTCTGTTGTAACTTCTCCTTTTTCATTTCTAATTTTATTGATTTGAGTCCTCGGCCTCTTTTTCTTGATGAGTCTGGCTAATGGTTTATCAATTTTGTTTATCTTCTCAAAGAACCAGCTTTTAGTTTTATTGATCTTTGCTATTGTTTCTTTTTTTCTATTTCATTTATTTCTGCTCTGATCTTTATGATTTGTTTCCTTCTACTAACTTTGGGTTTTGTTTGTTCTTCTTTCTCTAGTTCCATTAGGAGTAAGGTTAGATTGTTTATTTGAGATGTTTGCTGTTTCTTGAGGTAGGATTGTATTGCTATAAACTTCCTCTTAGAACTGCTTTTCCTGCATCTCATAGGTTTTGGATGTCGTGTTGTCATTGCCATTTTTTTCTATGTATTTTTTTATTTCCTTTTTGATTTCTTCAGTGATCTCCTGGTTATTTAGTAACATATATTTTAGCCTCCATGTGTTTGTGTTTTTTACGTTTTTCTTCCCTGTAATTGATTTCTAATCTCATAGCATTGTGGTCAGAAAAGATGCTTGATGTGATTTCAATTTTCTTAAATTTACTGAGGCTTGATTTATGACTCAAGATGTGACCTATCCTGGAGAATGTTCCATGTGCACTTGAGAAGAGTAATCTGCTGTTTTTGGATGGAATGTTCTATAAATATCAATTAAATCTAACTGGTCTATTGTGTCATTTAAAGCTTGTGTTTCCTTTTTAATTTTCTGTTTGGATGATCTGTCCATTGGTGTAAGTGAGGTGTTAAGGTCCTACACTATTATTGTCTTAATGTTGATTTCCTCTTTTATAGTTGTTAGCAGTTGCCTTATGTATTGAGGTGCTCCTATGTTGGGTGCATATATATTTATAATTGTTATATCTTCTTCTTGGATTGATCCATTGATCATTATGTAGTGTCCTTCCTTGTCTCTTGTAACATTCTTTATTTTAATGTCTATTTTATCTGATATGCATATTGCTACTCCAGCTTTCTTTTGATTTCCATTTGCATGGAATATCTTTTTCCATCCCCTCACTTTCCATCTGTATGTGTCCCTAGGTCTGAAGTGGGTCTCCTGTAGACAGCATATATATGGGTCTTGTATTTGTGTCCATTCAGTAAGCCTGTGTCTTTTGGTTGGAGCATTTAATCCATTCACGTTTAAGGTAATTATCAATATGTATGTTCCTATTACCATTTTCTCAATTGTAATGGGTTTGTTTTTGTAGGTCCTTTTCTTGTGTTTCCCACTTAGAGGAGCTCCTTTAGCATTTGTTGTTGGTTTGGTGGTGCTGTATTCTCTTAGCTTTTGCTTGTCTGTAAAGCTTTTGATTTCTCCGTCGAATCTGACTGTGATCCTTGCCAGGTAGAGTAATCTTGGTTGTAGGTACTTCCCTTTCATCACTTTAAATATGTCATGCCACTCCCTTCTGGCTTGTAGAGTTTCTGCTATTAACATTATGGGAATTCTCTTGTATGTTATTTGTCATTTTTCCCTTGCTGCTTTCAATAATTTTTATTTGTTTTAATTTTTGCCAATTTGATTACTATGTGTCTCGGTGTGTTTCTCCTTGGGTTTATTCTGTATGGGACGCTCTGCACTTCCTGGACTTGGGTGGCTCTTTCCTTTCCTATGTTATGGAAGTTTTCGACTATAATCTCTTCAAATATTTTCTCAGGTCCTTTCTCTCTCTCTTACCCTTTTGGGACCCCTATAATGTGAATGTTGTTGCATTTAATGTTGTCCCAGAAGTCTCTTAGGCTGTCTTCATTTCTTTTCATTCTTTTTTCTTTATTATGCTCTGCAGCAGTGAATTCCACTATCTGTGTTCCAAGTCACTTATCCGTTCTTCTGCCTCAGTTATTCTGCTATTTGCTCCTTATAGTGTATTTTTCATTTCAGTTATTGTACTGTTCATCTCTGTTTGTTTGTTCTTTAATTCTTCTAGGTCTTTGTTAAACATTTCTTGCATCTTCTTGATCTTTGCCTCCATTCTTTTTCCGAGGTCCTGGATCATCTTCACTATCATTATTCTGAATTTTTTTTCTGGAAGTTTGCCTATCTCCACTTCATTTAGTTGTTTCTCTGGGGTTTTATCTTGTTCCTTCATCTGGTACATAGACCTCTCCCTTTTCATCTTGTCTATGTTTCTGTGAATATGTTTTTTGTTCCACAGGCTGCAGGATTGTAGTTCTTCTTGCTTCTGCTGTCTACCCTCTGGTGGATGAGGCTATCTAAGAGGCTTGTCGGTCACTCTTGTATTGAACAAACAAAACCGTTCTAACTTATACAGTCATGAACAAATACCTAAATCTAAAAACACAAGATCTATATACTACCCCCTTGCCCCTTTCTAAAACAGCTTCAGAACAGTTAGCATACTGTCTTTCCCATATTAATTATGTTTGGGGATATGTATGTGTATGTCTACTCAAAATTGTAAAGCAAATCATTTTAAATTGAAATTTCAGTTTGACATTAAAGTAAAACACTGGAAGAAGAAGTATTTAAAACATCACCTTTGCCTATCATTGAAATATGCAGTATTGAGGCAGTAGATAGACTGAGCCCCAGGATGAGCAGCTGGAATTCATCTCCTGTGGACAGATACTCCAAGATGAAGAGGAAAAGAAGCTAAGCCCTGCCCAGATAAGAGATCACATATTTCTCATTCTTGAGGTCAAGGAGACCTTCCTGACTACACATGTGCAGAAAGGTTCCGTGAAGGTCAACAAGGGAGGGAACATCACCCTCTAGTAGGTGACATCAACCTACCCATAAGCCTCTTCACTAGAATCCATCTTGGCTAAGAGATGCATGTGCACACCAGGGAGGACCCTGAGATAAACCAAATACCCCCTCAGAGATAAGCAAAGAAAGATGATTGGCCAAAGAAAACCCAGAAGAAATGCCCCATATAAGTGATTCAAATTAACTGGAGGGCGCAACTCTCTCTGAGTCCACCCATGTGCCTAGTCACATGTAATATTTTCTCCTAATAAATGCTTTAATTGTTTTCACTTTACTTGTTTCATTATTTTCCATCTTTGTGGGAACTCATTTCCACAAGCCAAAGGGCCAAGGCCTTGTCACTGGCCACTGGTCTAGTGACTAGGATTCAGTGCTCTCACTGCTGCAGACTGACTTCAATCTCTGGCTGGGAACTGACATCCTGCTTCAAACTGCTTCAGGTTGAAGCCACCCTGAGATCAGTATCTCTACGAGTTCTGTTATAAGGCCAAGTTTTCATGGTGCTTTCCTTATTCCCAGAGGCTCCCTAAGTTCCATCAACCTACCCAAGCCTGGCCTCATTCTATGCCACAGCACTTATCTTGAATTTCAGTTTACTTGTAAACTTCTCTTCCATAGTACTTGGAATGGGTACCTGCTGGGGTATCTTCCCAGCCTGCATGCTAATGGCTGGTCTTTTCTACAAGTGCTGCTCTCCATCAGGGGTGAGTCACCATCAGTTAGGCACTTACTTGATGACATCACCCCTGACCATAGCTTATTAGCACAGAGATGTTCATCTGTTCCTTGTTGGAACAGTGATCGTTTTTATTCCTAAGGAGTTGGAACTGAAACGGAGGCTTTGATAATGGATGCACCCATACATATAAAGTCAGAATTTTGGGGTGTCACAGTTTCATCATGTGGTATGAAGAGCTTAGAGGAGTCTGTAAGGAAAAGGTGGAAGCCAACACTGGGAAGACTAAAGATAAAAAACACAGAGTGCAGGAATAGGCTTCTAATTCCCAGTTTCAGCCAGTTTCTGAGGTTTGTCTACTCATGATTTAGGGATCTGAGATACATCCTTTTCTTACCAACAATATTCCCATTTTGTTAGTGTTGGAAGAGCCAAGGAGGAATTTTGAGAAAACCACACTCTTTGTAGTCCTAAAACATTTTCTGTGACTATAACCACGTCTGGCCTGGCACTACCCAAATAAAATCTGAGTTTTACCATAATGGCCAAAAGACATGGATACAGGATCAAAATAACAATCCTTAATACCAAAGTATTTAAGATTTGCAAAAGGAACATCCATATATGGGTAATCATCAAGATAAGTATCACTAGTTAAAAAACAATTTGTTTAATCAAAGTCTCGAGCAGCAGTTTATTAAAATTATAGATAAAAACTCTGCAAAATCCTTGCACTATCAAAAATACTGCTCACTTTCCAGGTCATTCAAACCCTTTAATTTCATCTTTGAGCACAGTGAGGATTGCCAGATTTAGGAAATAAATATGCAGGACTCAAAGTTTAATTTCAGGTTACAAATACTAATTTTTAGTGTAAATATGTCCCATACAATATTGGAGACATATATATATATATACTAAAAAGTTCTTTATTCTTTATCTAAAATTCAAATTTAACTAGGTATCCTGTATTTAATCTGGCAACCCTAAGTACAGTAAGTAATGTGCAATCATAGGCATAGGAGGAATAACTTTATTCTTTCAATATACATTTTAAGTGGGCAGACTAGTCACTAGGCAGTTAAATCAGCCAAGATGCAAAATGGCAACTTCTAACAAAATCTTCTTTCAGTGAATTGCACTGATGTGCAATACGTAGATGTGTTACTGTTCTCTTTTGAGGTGCAATTCTTTTTTGTAGGGAGAGTAGGGGAAATGGGAAGACATTATACATGTTAAATTTAGTAAAATTTACTTTTTTATTTCTGGTATTAATAGCAATACAAAAGCCATTATTTTAAAAGTAGGCTCATTATTTTGAGAAGCGCAGTAGCATGGTAAAAAGAGAAGAGCAGAGATAAAAAGAAAAAAGAAAAAGAAAAAAGGAATACAAGATAGGGTGATTTTTTTTTTTTTTCCTAGCTGTCTGTTTGCTTGATAAATCCACATTGGATTAACTCCAAAGCAAATTTAATCATTTGGGCAGAAATTGGTAATAGTGGCTGAAAAAAATAGAATTTAACCAGTAAGTAGTCACAACAATTAATACTGTTTCTGATTAGAAAAAAAAAAAACCTTGGTTATACTGAGATTTATACCATACTCCAAAAGACTTGGTCTTGTTTTTTACCCTCTAAAAATTCCTCTCTTCCCCTGCTCCTCCCCACCTTCCACAAAAGAAAATAGCTTACAAGCATAAAATGTGAAAAATAATGGTATTCAGGAGGCTTGGCTCAAAAACAGCAGCCAGGAAAGGAAGAAAGTCTATTCTACTGGCTGGGATTTTGGTCTCTTGTTGAAACAGGTAGTGTGAAGTAGTGATGGGTGGAAATGTCGTTTATAAAACTCCTCTTAATAAGAACCACTGCTATAGCAGTTCATCGAGTGTCATTTAGTATGCTAAGTTGTGTTTCAGAGAACACCATTTGTCTATCTGAATCCATGTAATAACAAACTATGATACTGAGGAATATTAATTAATTCAAGGTAAATAAGATCACCACACTTTGAACTCAAGAATGATGTATATACAACAATAACATCATTCAAATTTGAACATAACATACATCATCACAAACATTCTGCTAATAAGGCATTACATTCTCAGAAATAAGTAAGGATTTTTTTCTAAATTGAGCCTGAAGCTCCATAAAGGAAAATTCCAACATCATGATTTGCTCTCACTCAGTATGCATGGAAATTCTCCTTGTGGTAGCTCTTGGAAAGATCATCTTTTTTTTTATGATTAGAACAGGGAATACAGGTATCTTGCTGACTAAATTGCTCTTTCTGATGTCTGATGTACCCACCCATTATGTCAGACTCTCCACTACTAATATGTAGGTCCCTTTAAACCAGTAGGTTACACATCAAACTTCAGGTTTGAAGCTCTGGAAGATTCTCTAGGATCACAGGTTAAAATCTCACCAGGTCCAACGCAACCTTTCATTCTTCCAGAAGGGATAAATCAACCAGCACGTACTTCACTGTGTTAGGGTGTTTCAGATGAGAACTTATAAACTTAGACTCCTTTGCTTTGTAATGACATTAAAGATCTCATGGGGTGTTTGTTCTAAGGTTTGGAGACCGTCCTAAAACCTTGAGTAATTTTTGCTCATACTTGAAGTCTGCACTATGAGAGGCTTGAACATTCTTACATGTTATTAAGGTTTTGTGTACCCTATTAAGTCATAAAAATTAAATTCACTTTTAGCAAGCACTTGCAGAATTAACATTATCTGGAACTAGGGATCATCGTGTACCTGGTGTGATTTGAATATCACTGTAGTCCTGTTCTCATCTATTGTGTGTCGCATGAGTTTTATACAGCCTTCAGCAAAATAGCATGACAATTTGGCCAATGTCTGTGTTTTTAATAAGCCACAGTCTGTTGGTGTGAAACGCAGTTGTAGAGTCACTGCATATAACACATTTAAAGCCTCTGGTGACTTCTTTTTGTCCAAGTCCCCAAAGACTTTTTGAAGACTTTAATAAAGTCACTATCATGGCCCTGTGTCTGATCGAGTCTGCCTGGATTGCCCCCTGCACTGCACTATATTATAAACATTTATCTTTTGATTTCAATTCTTTTCATGACTTTTTTTTTACTTTATTGCTTTTAAACTGCCATTTCCCCCATTGTTTATGATTAGTTGATCTGTCTTTCTGGCAAACAAATAAACAGGGAGGAAAGTGAAGGAGCAGTCAGTGAATGTGTGAATATGGAAAAAGGAAACAAATTCCCATAATCAGCATTCAGATGTTGCCTTTGATGATTTGAGTTTAGAGTTCTTTTTAGAAATCTCTGAGTGCTATCTGTAGTACTTTGTGTCACACGTTTTTTGCTTCATTTTTTTTTTTCCTGTTTGATTGAAAGCCACTTAGAGGGTTCATTTTCATCCCATTGTGAAGCCTGATCCTCTGAGATCATTCCATCAGAAAAAAGTCCACACACCCGCTCACACATCTCCGTAGGGTGTCGTGGTAAAAACACACAAAGAATTGTGGGAAGGTATAGAAAAGAAACTCATATTTACAACCTACATGAAATTACCTGGCAAAATTTATTTTATAGGTAAAAAAACAAACATCCCATCTCTAAACTATCTGAATAATTTCTCCTGGAAAGTCTTTGACAAATCCCAAATGGAGAAGCTTCTTCCATTCTATTCATTTCCTCTCATACATTTGCAGCCCCATGGAAACACCTCCTCTTTCCCTTCACATATCATCATAATTAATTCCATAAGCTTCTTCCAGCTTGAGAATTTAATTTTTATTTTAATAGAAGTTAATAGCTTTGTAATAGAGCAAATGCAGGGTGTAGTTCCTATGAATGGAGATGCCACATTTTTATGTACCAAAATGAATCTCCCGTTTCTGTGTTTAGTATGACCTATGTTCTCTCTCAGAAATTTTAATGTCATCTCATTCATCACTCAGCTTGCTTAGTCTCCTTTGTCTATCTTGTTCATTTTTTTCCCCAAATCACTTGCTGATAGAGCTTAATTATTACTATAGTGTTAGCCCTGCTTTAGGTTTATATTTTCTTTGAAAAATAGTCTGATTAAGATGGTTAAATAATATATTGTTGTGATTTCATTTAAATGTTGGATTCTAAGTAAATATAGTGCATTGTAGCATTTTAGAGCTCTATCATATGAATAAACATCAAACACATACACACAACACATACACACACTTCATCCTAAATCAATGTCAAGCATACAGCCAACAAATATTTGTTGAATAAATGAAATTACATATTAACCAATTCAGAGGCATTTCTACATATGTATTAACATATTTGAAATTTTTATAATCAAAAAAATGTTTGTCATCAGTTTGATGAGTTAAAACAATACATGGTAAAATTCCAGTTACCTAATTCTCAATGACTAGAGCATTTTGTGCCTTTCAATTCAGTCTCTTGAAGTTCACAGTAGCTTCAAGGTGAACCCTCTCTCCAATTAAAAAATATCATTTATATGTTCATTTAACAAATAGATGTTAAGAGCTGCATGATATAAAACCTTGCAATGCACAAAAAAATTATGTACATTTTTTAAATTAATAATTCTATAATAATTGAGTAGTGGAGAGATCAGATTTGAAGGACTTTGAATGAATATAAAGCCTTAAGGCTTTGTTTAAAAGAAAACTAAAGCAGATAATTTCAGTGTCCTGTCCATAAACTCCTGTAATCTACTGTTTCTGTGTCTCTGGGATTCATTCCCAACTGTGAGAACATGCTATTCTTTGCCTGACGGCTTTCTTGGGCCATTGGTGCCTCCTGTGTGTGTGTGCGTGTGTGTGTATGTATGGTGTAGGAAAGGTGCAGGACAGAAGTGCCAGGGGATTAATGAGCCATGAACAATTCTGGAAGCCCAAGCCATACTCACTAATGACTGAAGGGCATTGGAGGAAAATTGAGCCGGTAGATGACTATCCGTGCTGGCTCAAACTTTATGTGGGATAAGTCTGAGACACATACCCCACACTGCACCATAGTTGCCCAGTGGGATTAAGCTTTCCAGGGATAACACCTTTGATTGGCTTCTCTCCCGCCTCTGTATTACTTTTTCACTCCTCTCTAGTGTTTCCTGGTATCGCTCAAACAAATAAACTACTTGAACTTGAATCCTAGTCTCAGGATCTGCTTCTGAAGGATAAATGAAGACAGCTGATACTGAAAGTAGTCCTAGGAAGCCAGTTCTTGTTTTTTTTTTCTTTTTTTTTATAGGAAGGCAGTTCTTAGAATGTGATTCTGGAATTGGATCCTTCACTGGCTGTGTGAGATAAGGACATCATTGCCATTAATGAGTGGAGTGATGTTTATGCCTGGCATGTTATAGCACAGAAATATTAGACTCCCACCTGTGGTGGGATGAGATTCAGATAGAAGGGAATGCTCTGTTTAGTGCATTTAGAGACATGGTGAAAATGACAATTATAAAAACTCTGGAGGAGTTGGTTTTTGCTACCTGCCATAAGAGCTTGGAAGGAAGTAAATGATAAGCTCAGATAAGCCAGCTATCAGCCTAAAGCATGGTATGAAATCCAAAAATGTATGGCTGCATTTAAAGACACCCAAATTCTTGTTGTTGCAGGAGAGACTCTTCTGAAAATCATGACCGTGATTTGATTAGCAGAGTAGTAGAATTAAAAAAAAAAAAAAGAAAAAAGAAAAACCAACCAAGCAACCAACCAGACAAAAAAACAAAGCCCCAGCAAGCTTCCTGTGCTTGGCTAGGGTGCTGGAAAGGACCCTAAAGCCTCCATGGAGACATCTGGGTCAACACAGATGAAAATGTGTTGACACGCATGCCTTACTTGCTAACAGAGAGCAGCTTCCCCTCACTTGGAGGCCACATAGAGGTTGCATTTGAGACTATTGCCTCATAGGATCATGCTTGACTTCCTCAAGATCTGTGCCCTCTGCCTTCACTGCATTTAGACCAATAACTAAAGACAAGTTTCAGCATAGCCCCGTTGGGAAATACTATCTGTATTATGGGAAGAAGTGTGTTATTCAATAAAAGAGCTAAAGGATCTGGCCAATATGTTGCAAATGGCACTGTAATATGCTTGAAAATGGACCCTGAGGCTCTGGACTAGGAATGGGGAGTGAAGTATAAGTCTGGATGAGAGATATTTATTGATATAAGGACACTGTCCTGTGACACAGGATTTAATGTCTTGGCCAGGACACCTGGGATTGGGGGGTGGGGTTGGTGCTAACATGAAGCTTAGATAAAAATGATGGCCTACAGTAACAGAGGTGAATATACCTGGCTGCCTTGACCAGCATCAAGGAAGGATTTAAAAGGCTCTGAGAGATGCAGTGTGAAATAATGGATTTATTGTATTAGACCTGAGAACACACCTGCTACGTATATTCCCTGGAAAGTCCCAGACTACACTCCCTTCACTAAGGCAATAAGAAATATGCAAGTGAGGGGCCATCCACTTGGCTGAGAATCTCAGTAGTACCAGTCTTATAAAGGCAAGAGTGGACTATAAGAGGTGCTGCTATGGGCTCTCTAAAGTCAGTGGGGATAGTGGGATTCTGGAACAGCAGAAACCAGGTAAATCATTTAGCCATCAGAGGCATGGGAGGTGTAAGTTAAAGGAAAAAATGGCTGCAAAACATCCTACCGGCTTTTAAACATAGAACAGGGTCCACTGCATAATTTGTAGGGCCCAGTGTAATGTGAAAATTCTGGCTCCCTGTTCAAAATTACTAAAGTTTTTAAGTGGCAACAGGAGAGTATTTAAACCAATATGGAACCCTTCTGAGCATGGGTCCCTCTTCCATTGCACATCCACGAAGCCAGCCCTGATACAGGGATCTATGGTAATGATAATAGGCCACAGTGTTCCTAGGGCTAACACAGATGGCAAGTCAACAAAGATATTGTTTGACTTACGTAAACAAAAATATAGCAAGAATAGGTAAGATAAGGCTGGTATTAACTGCCACAATGAAAAAATCATAATCCCTCATTAAACAGACTTGAGTCAATTCTCAGACCAAGAACACTCAGCTCCAGGTCCTGTAGAGCCAAGACTCTGCAAAGCCACAGGCTAAGTGGAGACTGACTGATAACTCAGGTTGGAGTCCTGACACTTTGAATTTGGAGCCTTGGAAGTGGGTGCGGGTGATTAAAATACCAGGACAAATTGTGTGGAAGGAGAAAAGACTATAATTATTGATGGTGCAAGGAGTCTGCTGTCTGTGGATGGTGGTTTCTGACGCATCTCAAGATTAATTTATGTCCCATTATGAATCGACTTGGAAAGCCACTTTTGAATCATCACCATTTTGTAAACTCTGCAACTGAGGCCTCATATTGCTTAAATAATAAGTGAAGAATGGATGGCACATCCTTCTGATTTCTTGTATAGTTTTACAAGTTGATGGAGGGAAACGAGGTCTACCCTCTCTCTCCCCATCTAAATGAGCCCCAGGACAAATGACTGAGAGTCCCTTCTTGGTCTGGCTCCTGCCTCCCTTTCCAGTCTTTCTTTGTACGTACGCTTTACCTACCACTCATACACAGTACAGCAGCAATACTGAATGTCTTCCATCCTTGTGTTACTCCTTCTCTCTTCTCCTGATCTTCCAGACATGCCATTCCTTCCTTTTGGAATACTCCTTCTCTCTGTCCACTCCACTTCCCGTTTCCACCTACTGCTTAGCCAATACTCACTGCTTAGTTCTCAAATTGAAAGCTTATATCCACAGGCTAGCTTAGATTAATTTAGGTCTTATCCACCACTTTATCCCAGGCTCACGTGCTTGACTCGTACTTATTTTCGATAAAAGATAATAAATGTTTTGTATTTTGATTTTTTCTTCCATTTGAATAGATTTAATTCCAAATTTCATTTTTTTTTTTTTTTTTTTTTTTTGTGGTACGCGGGCCTCCCACCGCTGTGGCCTCTCCCATTGCGGAGCACGGGCTCCGGACGCGCAGACTCAGCGGCCATGGCTCACGGGCCCAGTCGCTCCGCGGCATGTGGGATTTTCCCGGACCGGGGCACGAACCCGTGTCCCCTGCATCGGCAGGCGGACTCTCAACCACTGCGCCACCAGGGAAGACCCCAAATTTCATTTTAAACATCTTTTATTTCATCCTTTATAGAAGTTATTTTGAGAAATTATTTTGGGAAATAAAAGGAATCTTAGTACCACCTTTAGTTTACTAAAGATCTTTATCTTCCAACTATTATAATTCTTTGTTCATTCTTTCTGCCTAAATTAAAAATAGGCCTTAAATGCAGAAAAGGCAAAGCACCATAGGAAAGCTTAACTTCTTATTTCTTTACAAGATTTTATTGACTAGTAATATTTATAATTCTTATGGAACTGTTACTTATTAACCACTTGTAACTCCATAAGCCCATCTCATTTGTTCCAAAGGAAGAAAAAGGGGCTGAGGAAAAATCTGGAAGATGAATTTTCTTTCCAGTATATTTCTTGAAAATATTACAAACCACTGCGGTTGGGAACTAAAACCTCTAGCTCTGTGTTTCGACTTAATATCAGAATCTTCCCTTTAGCCTACTAACTCAGTGTAATTAGTCAAGACAGCAGGAGTTTAGGATGAAGAAAGTTTGTGTGTATGTGTTTGTGTGTGTGATTTTCAAATGTGTGTGCACAAGTGTTTTCTATGTGCACTTTTCTTGTGATAGTGGATTTGGGACATACATGCATTTTTGGTAATACAGAGAGGTATAAAAGATTTCTACTGAGGGGATGTCTTTGCATTTTTTTCTGCATTACTACTACCCTCCAGCAGTAATTTCTAAATTGTGCCTTCTTCTGAACGTGATGGCTAGGAATGCCCCTGTTTGGAGATCATTATACAAGCCTCTGTATGATGCTTACTCATCTGGAAAATGGAGAAAAACTGGATAACAAATGTGACCAAAAAAAAAAAAATCACTCAAAGTAAAAATTTAAATTAAAGTGGCCAGCCATTCCCAGGGTTCACCACAGACAAGGGATCATATGCGAAGGATGTTCACCCTTATGCTCTGGTTACTGGCTTAAGTGAATTTGGGCAATTCACTTAACCTCTCCATGCTCCCATTTCCTTCTTCTGGCATCCTATGACACTGGTAGTGAATTTCCTTGCAGTAATGTGACAATTACCCGATTAGTGACTATTAAACCCTGTGAAGATAGAATGCCAGGAAATGCTTAATAAAATGATAAATAAGGAAAAAATGGACAGTAAAGGGCCTGTAGCCACAGCTGGAAAAATTATTAAAGGTTACTTTGAGAGGAACAATGAGAGATGTCTCCTAACACTGTCTAATTGCTGACTGCCTGATCTTATAACTCAGAGCTTGGCCTAAGCTTTTATGGTGCATGACAACTGGGTCTTCCACACCTGGTTCATGGAGAGGCTGCCACCCTAGCCAAGTTCCCAATCACAGCAGCATCTGAACTTTCCCCCTGAGACTCACTTTCATTTCATAGACACCTCTTGTTTAAAAACTAGACTTTTTCTTTTTTTTGGCAAAGACAGAACACTAAGTCATTTCTTTCCCCTCCAGAGCAAACTTCCCCTCTTTTCTCTCTAGAATGGTTTTACTTCTGTCGTTCCCTGTAGTTCAAAGGCAGAAATAGAAAATAATGGGATTTGGTTGAAGGGCTATAATCCTAAGAATTCCAAAACTTTTCATCCAAGGGCCATTTCTAAAGAGAGCTTTTATCCATTTGTAATTTCAGCTGAGAGCTATTCAGCCTGACTCAGGAGGCACCACATAAAGGCTTTAATATTCACTGGTCTGCCACTGTCCCTTTGCAAGGGCAGAGACAGAGCCTCTGTGTGGTGCTTCTCAGCCTATTTGTGAGAGCATTCATTTGAGAGAGGAAGAGCCTGGAGCTAAACTGGGAGGAACTGAAGGCTGTTTCCTTGACCAAATCTACTGTCAGAGTAGGGACTTCCCCATCTCTACCCACTGAAGGAGGCCTTAACATTTATTACTAGTCAGGCTCAGCTAGGAAGGTATATTATTGAAGTAGGCTTATTTTCATTTAGGAAGGCAGCATGACAATAAGGAAGAGGAGATGGTGCTTTGTGACCCAAATGTCAGAAGGGATGTGAGCACACAATACATACACACATATGCATACACACATATACATACATACACACACACACACACACACACACACATACTCATGCTTCACCACCTCATCTTCTCCGGTTTCAAGGAAACAATGAGATGAATCTCTTTTCTACGGAAGAACCTGAATGTGTCTACAGAGGTTGGACATGTGCTCTTGTCTATAGTCCATACCTCTGCCTTCCTGGCTATAACCTGGAGTCTGCCAGCCATTATTCAGAATGAATAGGGAAGCTCTGAGCATTTTTTCCCATTAGAGTAGGAAAATAATATAGAACAGTAACTTTTAGAAATACCCCTGTAGTATCTAATGATTGCCTTAGGAGGGGATAAGAATAATTTATTTCCGTGCAGTCCCAAGCCCTTAGGATTGAGCAATGAGGCCTCCCCAAGTACTTAGAGAACAGGGAAATAAGGTTGTCCTGTGAGAATTAAATGACTTGAAAACAACGCTTAGCAAAATGTTTTCTAGTTCCATGGGAACATACTAGAATATCACTTCATTAGTGAAATGGTCACATCTGCAGTCAGCATACATCATGTAAAAGGAGCAGCCACATAGCAAGTTGTCTTCAGAGGATCCAGCTGCCTGCAAAATCCAGGGGACAGAAAGAGAGACCAGGAGGTTGTGAGTTCCTGATCACCAAGCCTCATAAGGTCTGGATGAACCATCCTCAAGACCTTTGGCCACATTCTGTTCTAATTGTGCAGTCACTAAGCAGCCCATTGGTTTAATACTTCATCTTACCCGATACTTACATATGGAAAAAAACTCCTGAGTAGGAGATATAAACACCTTATTCACCAGAGAGAAATATTCCCTATTTACAAATTGATTACTTGGCTATCTAGTTCACCTATTAGTTTCAAATTAGTTCTGATAAGTTTGTCTCTAAGAGTCTAATTATTTATGTGTTTACTTTTAAAATTTGGCTTTCATACCTGTAAGACCAAGAACCATGGTGAATTCACTAAGGTAATGCCACCCAGGGAGGAATCTTGGAGGTCAGCCACTGCATCCTGGTGATTGTTCCTACATGAATGTTTTCTCCCATTTAAATTTCAATAATTCCTAGTTTATACAGGTATGGTAAAGAATCTCTAGAAATTGAAATAATTATCATGTTTCCCTAACATATGAAGCTGATATTTTTGCTTATAAAATTGAGTCTTTTCCTCTGGAATGCACATTTTTTTCATTTAGGAATCTGGTTCCTAGCAATGTGCAGACTGATAACACCTGGTAATTCCCATAGTTAAAGGGCATGAGGCAAAACCAACTCCATTTTAACCAAGTTTGAGTGATTAGGACATAAAGCAGGAATTGATTTGTTCTAAATTCTTTCCTATCAAAACACACTCCCTTCAAGTATCCATTCAATATTATTTTCCAAATTCCCACTATGTGCCGGCCATTTGCTGGTCTTTGAAGATACACTGGTGAACAAGGCAAACCCTCACAGAATTTGTGGTTCAGTAGAAGAGGTAAACATTAGGACAAACATTCCCGAGACAATCCATTGATAGGGACTGCAAGGGTGTTAAGTTCCAAGAAGAACACAAACAACATATAGCATTGAATGTAGTGGGGCTTATCAAGAATAGATTCTCTGACAAAGTAGCATTTAGGCTTGGCCTTAAAGGGTAAGTAGGAACCCATCAGGGGATGACATTGAGGAAGAGCAACCAAACATAGAAAAAAAGAATGAACAGAAATCTTGACGTCAAAAGGAAATTAGTATGTTCCACGAACTTGAAGGAGGCCAGAGTAGCTGAAAATGAGAACTGTGAGGTGAGAATGAAGGTTTAATGCAATCTGCCTGCATAGCATCCCAGTTTCCATTGTGGATTTTATTTATTCTTTTAGCAACTACCCATTGAGGGCCTACTTTGAACCAAGAACTAACTGTTCCAGGTATTCGCCATATATCAGGGTACAATCTCCTTGGGAGGGAGGCAAACAATAAACACATTTCTAGTATGTCAAAGGTGGTTAATATTGTGAAGAATAGTAAAACAGACAAGGGAAACGGAAGCATGAGGGTTGAAGTTTGGGGACTATTTACATAGGGTTTTGAGGGTTGGCCTAACTGATAAGTTGGTGTTTGGGCAGGCGAGTGCCATGATTTAATTCCCATTTAAACAGCTCACTCTGGTTTTTGTGTTGAGCAAGATGATGAGGTGTGGGGTGGGGGAGGGAAGGGACACGGCAAGAAAACCACTTAGGAAGCTATTATCTTCAACTTGAAAGTAATGGGGAATAATTAAAGAGTTTTAAGTCAGGGAGTTATACTTCGTTAAAATATCATGATACATATTCTAATTATAAACCTCAGTTTAACAATTAATTAAAAATACAAATACCTTAGTAAATTTAAGTACTGTTCTATCTTAAACTAATATATTAATTAATTACTGCTAAATTTCACTTTGATTTTTCTATTTACCTTTTTTCTTTTTTTTTTTTTTTTTTAGTTTCCTCTAACTTGCTATCATTTGTCCTGGATGCATTTTCCAACTCTTTTCTGGTGTTGGCATAAACTGGACTAATTCTAGCTCTAATAGCCCGACTAAGAAAACATTTGGTCTGTGTTTTTCCAGTCTCAACGAATCCCTTGGATCCCTAAGGCTTCCTTGTGTAACAGATAACTGCTGCACTGGAGTGCAAGAAAAATCCGACTCATCAGTACTGTCAAGAATTCTAATATCACTCATTCTGGGATTTCTTGCTCCCTCTGCTGGATTGTACAAAATTCCCAGAGTCATGGTGCTGCCAGAGAATGGAGAAATTTCCCTTCCATTCTGTCCGCAAGTTGTGTGGCTCCTTCCTGAGCTCCCACGGGCAGTTTGAATGGAGATGACACAATTGATGGCATTTAGTTGCTCAACGGCAAACTCACTCATGAGAACACAGCTCAGCAACCAAAGCTTTGGCCCTTTAGTGTCGGTTGCTGCTGCCCTCGCATCTGATATCCTGCTAATTCACTGCTGCTGTGTGCAAGAGAATTTTTAGCCATGGACTCTCTCAGAAACTAGCAAACTGTAGTCTTCATTTCCAGAGAACCCACAGTCCAGTCTTCCAGGTGTCAGATTCAGATTCTCAGAAACTAAACATCTGGAAAGTCATGTGAGTACCTCTGGAATTAGATACCCCTCGACTAACCAGACCACAGCATCTGGCCTGTTCTCAAAGACAAGTATAATAATGACTCTGTATATGTGTAGAACTCCTTTCGTTTCAGTTTTCTACTAAACTAGCTAATAAGCTTTGCAAAGGATGTGGACAGCATATACATGGACACTCCCCATACCCTCCAGTGACATCTAAACTGCGCACAGTGGTTTGCCTGAAATCTGGTGGTCAGCGCAGCCCACACTAAGTGAAGATTCAGCTAGGTTCAAGGATTCAGGACTTGAGCTAACTGCCTCTCTTACCACAAGGCAGGCAAAGAAGACATGTCAAGACCTAAATATCTCTTTAGTACCATAATAAGGAAATTCTTGTCCTGTATTTACTTCTGTGTTCTCTTTCTTAAAGAGTAGTCAAATTTACAAAATAGTCCTGGCCCCATCTCCCAACCCGAGACAGCATCACCCCTTCCTTCTCCAACTGCTAACAAAGAAGGAAGAGCATTCTAAAACAGAAGGGAAAATAAACCCGACACACAAATTAATATCTCCATAATTTACCATGTATCATTAGTATAAGTGTAAAATGATTTCTGGTTCATAACATCTCTTTCCTTCCTTCTTCCCTTCCAGCTAATATGAAAGAACAGAGGCTATTTTACCCACCATACATTCCTGAAGATTTTAAGTTGCCTGGCGTACTAGGTCTGTGAGGTACCCTCTCAATTCTCATTTCCAGTTGAGACAAAGCTTTTCTTGGCAACTCTTTATATTCTTTCCACCACCAACTCTTCTGATTAACATCTAATCTCATAAATTTATTTTTATACATAATTTTGTTGATTGCCCACCATTTTAGATCTGGGTCACCATAAAATACTGATGAAAGTTTACGCCTTTTAATTTTCAGGACATAAATTGTTAAACATTTCAGCTGATGTATTTTTAGAAAAGAATGTGCAAAGACCTTTTCTCAGAAACCAACAAAGTCCCTTCAGTCCACTCAGGAAAAGGAACTATATAGGCTACACTAAGTGGAGGATGATAAAGAAAATATCATTTGAGAGGGAGTGGGGAGGCCTTCATTCATGAGATGATTACATTTCAAGTATCTACCACTAATACTAGTTATAACTGTAGCTTCAACTTCTAGTCAGCCTCTGTCTTGGTGGGGCTTCTTAGTTTTCGTAAGCAAACATCAAGCTTACCTCAGTTTGACTGACTCTTATAGGTATGGCTCTGCTGTCCATTAGTTTAAAAATATCTACACTCCAAGTATTGGTTCTATTTGATGCTCTATATTTATACTTGATTGTGAAAACTATTTGTGATGGATTAGCTGAACAATATGAAATCTTTCTTTACTCTGTTCTAATTTTATCCTTGGATAATTTGGGACTGCTGTTGAACTGCTACTATGAAACTGTGCCTTAGTATCATGGCAGTTTGAAGAACTGTCATTGAAGGATGTTTATGAGTAAATATCTTCACCCTACATTAATTGTAAGGAGATTGCTGAGGGCAGCTTTTCCCTTATCACACACTCTCCTTTTATGAGGCTCTATCAGGGACATTTTTATTGTCAGGTTTCAATAAGAAAAAAGATTGCCTCTCCGTTGTTCTTTTTTTTTTTAACAAACCCTAAGTGAAATTTTATGACATGCTGAACACTGACAGGTATAAGCATACACTGATGAACACAAAGAGATGTGGTCCCTATACTCAAGGAACTTAGAGTTTAATAAATGAGACAGGTGTGAAATATACTAACCTATAAAAAATGTTGAAATGAAGCTGTAATGTGTTCTGTGAAGAACACAATTGTACCATTTTCAGGGCACAGAATAAGGACTTGACCCATTTGTGAGGTCAGAGAAGAAATGAAAGGGGAGATGGGAAGTCATTGAAGATTTTCAGCATGTTGGGAAAGCTTGATATGACTAAATTTATGTTCTGAAAAGAACACGCAGCTGCAGTGTGTTTCCCTTTTGGAACAGGCTCCTAGGAAACACAGACCAAATTTCCAGCCCATTTTTCCCCAAGTCTGTAACACATGATGACATTGGTTTCAGTCACTAACTTTATCCCTGACTCAATATTACTCTTGCTTCTCTTGATTTCCCTTTATCTTATTTTTCTTTTTTAGCAAATTTTATTTTATTTTTCTGTACATATTTATAATTCATATATTTTGGGGGGGGATATAGAGGTAAGATACTAATAATAAACAAATGAAAGAGAATATGTTCTAGTTCTGAAAACGTTGACAATCGATTTGAAGAATTAGTGAAAGAGTATGGAAGAAATGGCTCTGAAAAATACAAAAGACAGATAAGAGAATAGGACTTGATAGATCATTTCACAGATAAGAGAATGTAATTTTTAAGCAAAGTTTATTTGAACCAGTCAGCAGCCTTGGGATCTCAAGCAAACCCTGTGTCTTTTTCAATATAGATACACTTTTATCTCTTTCTCTTTTGTTTCTGTAAATCTTGGGTCTCTTGTTCTTTTACTTTCTAAATTGCTTGCTGTTAGGCAATAAACTCAGCAAAGAAAGAGAACTTGCTTTTATTTATTTATTTTTCTTTAACCCTTCCCCCTACCCACACCCCTCTTAGCATTCAAAAGTGTTCATTCTTTCTCATAGTTTACATTTGTTATTGGTAGGGTTGGTCTCTGGGTTTCCAAGCATTGGCATGTAAAATTGACAATTGCAATTAGTATTTCTTCTCTGTTTTCCCTCTACTCCCCTCCCTTTCAATAGTTAAGAGAAAAAAGAGTATCTTTTGGCTGTGAAAGAGCCAATGTTCCTATATAAAATGCTGATGAACCCTGCCACCAGCTTATACAAAAAATGAGTAGAGGGGCTTTCCTGGTGGTGCAGTGGTTGAGAGTCCGCCTGCTGATGCAGGGGACGCGGGTTCGTGCCCCGGTCCGGGAATATCCCACATGCCGCGGAGCAGCTGGGCCCGTGGGCCATGGCCGCTGAGCCTGCGTGTCGGGAGACTGTGCTCCTCAACGGGAGAGGCCACAACAGTGAGAGGCCCGCGTACCGCAAAAAAAAAAAAAAAAGAGTAGAAAAGAGAGGATCCATATTACATGGTTTTTAAAAAATTTTCTGATCATATTTTTATTTCATCCCAATGTTTTGGGGGTAAAACAGTAACATATAAACATATAGGCAAATTTTCCTTTCATTAGTTAACCTGTTATAGCTATCAGGTCTAATGAGGTCATCTTCAAAAAAACAAATGAAAGGATCACTGCAGAGGCTGCGGGTGAGGTAAAATGATGCTGGGTCTCAGGAGCTGGAGGTTAACCTGCAGGCCAGTGAGAAACACTGAGCACCAGGGGAAAGTGGATGGAGAGAATTTAGGGTCTTTATGGAAGGTTTTCTTTTTTCCCCTGTGAAAGCAACTTTAACCTTGTAAAAGATCTACTTTTGTCTCGTTAACCTGGCTTTGAAGTAGAATGACCCTGAGAGGGAAACAATAGCAGCAGCGAAGCATAAAGGGTAAAAACTCTAGGAGGCTTTTCACCATCTTCAGGGTCTCGTTTGGGGCAATAGCAAAGTATATCCACTAAGAAAAAGGCATCAAGATCAGTAAAACATGTTCCTCCTCTCTCCTCTTTTCAAGATTGAGCTCTGTGTTCACTTACTCTTTATGAGGGAACTTTCTGTCACCCTGCTTCAGCTGGAAGGCATTTTTCTTTTTCTTCACTCTTGGAGTATTTCCTTCTTTTTCCTTCCTTTTCTTGCTTCCTTTCCCTCATTTTCTCTCTTTATTTTAAAGCTGCTTTAAGAGTCTACCACCTGGCAGCAGCATGGAAAGCCGGCAGGCGAGCTACTTGAGGGCCACAGGGTGGAGACTGCACCTAGTCTGCAGGGCTCTGTAGGGACACTTTGGAGAAGCTTTCGCCTGCAGACCTGGAGCAGAAGCAGGCAGGTGTTCCTGCTGCACTCGATACAGCCTCATCAATAGTTAGAAATCCTCGGTTGAGGTTTAAAAATCTGATATTTAGTTACGTGAACACATACTCTGGACTAGAATTTATCATGATTATTGGATTTAATTTGGGAGATAGATGTATAATATTTGGACTTTTTATATTACAGTTATAATTTTTATTGACCTATAGACATATACGTGGATTGTGTGTGTAGAGATCTATCTATTGTCTGTCTATCTATCTATCTATCTATCTATTTATATATCAGGCAACTAGAGCAAGAAGAATATCAGAGCCAATGCCCCTGAAGGACTCACCTGGCCTCCTTTCTAACACTCCTCCTCCTCCAGGTGTAGCCACTGTCCCAACTCAGAACACTAGGAATTTGTTTGCCTGTTGTTTTGTTTTGTTTTGTTTTTTGCGATATGCAGGCCTCTCACTGCTGTGGCCTCTCCCGTTGCGGAGCACAGGCTCTGGACGCGCAGGCTCAGCGGCCATGGCTCACGCGCCCAGCCACTCCGTGGCATGTGGGATCCTCCCGGACTGGGGCACGAACCCATGTCCCCTGCATCGGCAGGCGGACTCCCAACCACTGCACCACCAGGGAAGCCCTGTTTGCCTGTTTTATGTTCTTATATCAATGCCTGGCTCCTGGTGCTCAGCAACAGGTTTCTGAGATTTGTACATACTGTTGTGGCAGCCGTAGATTGTCCATTCTCATAGTGTGTCACAGTGACTCTCAAAACGTGTCCCCAGAGCATCAGTGTCAGCATCATAGAAACTAATTAGAAATGCAAATTTCTAAGCAAATTCTTGAACGCCCACTTTGACCTGCTGAATGATAAATTTTGGGGGTGGGGCACTGCCTTCTGTGATTTAACAAACCCTCCAGATGATTCTGACTCCCACTAATTTTCAGAAACACTGCTATATAGTATTCCATTCTCTGAATATATTGTGATATATTTATCATTCTACTGCTGATGGACATTTGGGCTGTTTCCGGTGTAAAGTTATTATGAAGATGTATGAATTTTCCAGTACATGCCTTTTGGTGATCATGAAAATGCACTTATTGTATGTGTATACCTAGGAGTATAATTTCTGGGTTATAGGATATGCCTTTGTTCAGTTTTAGTACATATTATCATACAGTTAATCTCAATGGTTACACTAATTTACATTCCCCAGCTGTATACAAAAGTTACAGTTTTTTAATATAGTCACCAAAACCATATTCGGTATTCATTTTATTTTTATCCATCATTCTGATGGCGGATAGGGTATCTCATTGATGTTTTTGTTTGTTTGTTTGTTTGTTTGTTTTGTGGTACGCTGGCCTCTCGCTGTCGTGGCCTCTCCCATTGTGGAGCACAGGCTCCGGATGTGCAGGCTCAGCGGCCATGGCCCACGGGCCCAGCCGCTCCGTGGCATGTGGGATCTTCCCGGACCGGGGCGCGAACCCGCGTCCCCTGCATTGGCAGGCAGACTCTCAACCACTGTGCCACCAGGGAAGCCCCTCATTGATGTTTTAATATGCATTTCTCTAATGACTAGTGATACTGAGCACTTTGTCATATATTCATTAGCCATTTGTACATCTTCCTTATTGAAGTATACACGCAAATATTTTCCCATTTTCTTATTAAGCTGTCTATTTTTATCTCATTTTTAGATACAAGTCTTTGTCAGATAGATGCACTGCAAATATCTTTTTCTACTTTGTAGGATGCAAGGCAAATATGGTTTTGATAAAATATTCCCAAAGTGTAAGTATAGACGAAAAGGCTACCTTATAACTTAAATAGTTTTCAACATAAGTTCTATTTCCTGATTATCCACTAACTTTCTCTTTTAAGGAAACATTATTGCATGGAGTAGCAGAGCTTTGTTGCATTATGGACACAGCCGGCTAGATGCTGATAAAACCAGACAAAAGTTTATAAGGAATATTTGGGGCAGGTCAGTCTCTCCCAGAAAACTCTAAATACTCTAAGGCTTAGGCATGTGCATCCACATTTTTTCTGTATCTTATAATCACTGTCCCATTTTCTTTTAAATATGGTTCCTAGGTGACTGGCAAGTAGCCCAGTCATAGACCATGGATGATAAAGGAGGCATAACAAATCTGTGGGGAGAGGAAAAGGTTATTCAATAAACAGAGCTGGGGCAACTGGTTGGTTATTTGGATAAAAATCCATTCAGATTTTGGTCTCAAGCCATTTATGAAAATATGTTCCAAGTGGAACAAAAAATTAAATGTAAAAATTCCAACCATGAAGAACTAGAAGATAATATTTGTGAATTTTTTTTTATTATTTCTTAATGTGAAAGGGAAAGATACATAGAGATAACTATATGACAATTTGAAACTTTTGAACTTCTAAATCCAAACTGAATTAACAGGAAAAGCAAACTGAACAAATTATTTTCAAGAACTATGACACAGAGTTCATACTCTTAATCTTAAATTCTTAATATATAAGGATTCTGAACAGTTAGGAAAAACATTATGGACCCAGTAGAAAATGTACAAAAAATAAGAAAAGTTTATTTAAAAGACATGAAATTCAACTAGCTTTTAAGTTAACAGTTGTTTAAAAAATAAACATTTTTTTTAAAGGAAGGGAAGAAAAAGTCCAAACACACATAGTCAAAGAAATAAAAATTAACCTTTTTAAAAATCACATTTCCCATATTGCAGAGAGTTTATGCTCAAGTGTAGTTTGAATTAAGAAAGAAAAACTCTCATGGAGAAGCAAAAATAATTTCTATTGTAACAAGGAGAGGAGAGAAAAGAGAAGAGAGAAAAGAGAGCTGATTCTGCAATTGCTAGGGCATAGTGAAGAAAGAAAGGAATCTTTAGACAGGCTGCTGGCAGCCCTGAGAGGGTGGCTGTTTAGGCTATCAAAATAAAACAACAATAATTTTTAAAAAAATAAGAGGAAATAAAATAGCAAATAATTTGAAGAGGATCAGAGATGATGATGTCATTAATTAGAATTGAAGAATATAGAGCAGTTCACATTTTTACAGGGAGGAAAAAATTTATTTGTTGTGTTCAAAATGATCCAGGCACTGTGGTTAGTGCTAGATCGACAAAGATGAATGCAGCTCACCCCTGCCTTCAAGGAGCTTAGACAGGTTACATGATAATTTGAATAAAATATTGTTGAAGCTGTTACAGTGTTGGCAACTTGAATAGGGTTTTATTAAATCTGCCTGGGGAGGGTTTCTCTGGTGGCACAGTGGCTAAGAATCCGCCTGCCAATGCAGGGGGCACGGGTTCGAGCCCCGAGCTGGGAAGATCCTACATGCCGCGGAGCAACAATGCCCGTGTGCCACAACTACTGAGCCTGTGCTCTAGAACCCGCGAGACACAACTACTGAAGCCCGCATGCCTAGAGCCCGGGCTCCACAACAGCAGAAGCCACTGCAATGAGAAGCCTGCACACCACAATGAAGAGTAGCCCCACTCACCACAACTAGAGAAAGCCTATGTGCAGCAGCAAAGACCCAGTGCAGCCAAAAATAAATAAATAAGTAAATTTATTAAAAAAAAAAAATTTGCCTGGGGCACTTCAACCCAGCACGCTTGAAAACACAAGTTGCTTCTGCTGCGTGTGTGTGTGTGTGTGTCTGTGTGTCTGTGTGTTTTAGTTCAACCTAAAAACTGATGTTTACGATGCCGACCCTGATTCATAATAAGTGGCAAAACTCAGTTAGTATATTCTGTTAAAGATGACGGGGAAGTACAGGGAATATTTTTTAGAATGATTTGCAGCACAACTAATTTTAAAAACAATTCTGGCTCTTACAGAGTTAATCTCCAACTATCTCTGAGTCAATGGAGAGCTCTGCAGAGCTGATCGCTGCATATGCTACTTCAACACATAGGATTGATTGAAGCATTAAAGTGAGCTGCTATTCCACTTCCTTTGGGAGTACAGACCAAAATACTGGAAAGATGGGTGGCTGAGAGGATAGACACCCGTTTAATTTTTACAACACACAAATATCCCACATGCCAATCACTTTAGGGAAAGGCATACAGGAGGGAGATTCTAATACCTCATATTAAAGATACCACAAAAATCTGTTGTTTCAGTGAATGATTATTATGATTTAGATTGTTTTTTGCTTGATTCATCTAAGTAATTACCTCAAACCTCTGCTGTATTTTTTAATATCATGCTATGGTTTACTATTGTTACTACCTGGAGAAATAAGTAAAACATTGTAAAGTACCTTTGCTGTTTGCAAACTAAAATCTTTGTTTTTGGAAAACACTGTATTTGGTAATATTTTCAAAAACATTACTTTTTTCTAGAATTAGAAACAGCATGAACAGAAGAAATCTGAAAGTGTACTGGTTCAAAAAAAAGTTTTCTGCTTCATGTAATTGATTTTCTGGGAAATTTTATGACAAATATTTATCCATTGTTTTTGTAGCAATCATTGCATCGTGAAATTAAAACAGACTCAATACTGAGCATTTTTAAAACAATTATCCAGCAGTGAAATTACTATATATTTCCTTCTAAAAACAAATTGTATCATATGTACATTGATGTGAAAAATGGCTGACCTTTTTTATTCAGTTCAGCAGCAACATTCATTAGACTCGCTTTTTAATTTCTTCAACTGGAGCACGTAAAATGCAAGGCAGGGCTGCGGGTTTAGGATGTGAACACATGTACGTGATTCTTTTGATCAAGAGCAGAGCTGACCCTTCTACCCACCCAGCTTTCCCTTTGTGCTTGTGTGTTCTGAACAGCCTTTCGGAACAGAGTCCCAAATTTCAGTGATGTCCCAAATCACAGGATTAATGTGTCTACAAACAGACCTCTTGTGCCTCCAAAATGAAGTACTCCTTGCTAATTTCTCTTCAAGACACCAGCTTAATTGCATTTTAAACAAATGGGCTGCTTTGCTGGCCAACTTTTAAATGAGATAACAGCAATGTTCACTCTCCAGCAGTGATGAGTGCCTTGCAGTAGATTCAAAACTCTGTTCAATAACAGGTTTAATCTCACACAAGCAGATTTACTGCAGAATAAACTGCCACTGGGCTCATAATTAGTAAAACAACAACAAAAAAATCCAACCTACTAAATATTATTTTCCAAAGCAGCAGGCAATGTTTTAGTGGAACACTTCAGTCCTGTTCTTTGTGAGTTTTATTGATTTTATATATGATATTGGGAATTCATGTTATGGTTTAAGATAATGTTCTTTATCGATCACGTAAGCAGTTGTTTAGCTAACCAGTAACAAAATGATACCCCCATTCACAGGATATGTGACATACACAGCTGGGGAGACTACAGTGCTTCTCTCTTTAATGTTTGTCTCTTCTTTAATTTTTTTCCTAAAAGCATATTCACTGCTGGAAAACAACAGCCAAAAAGCATTTGTGCTTCAGAAACAATCTTCTCATAATTTTCTTTGTTGCAGCTATTAGTGGGCAATTGTGATTCAGTGAAAACCCCGTTCAACAAACAGATGTTACAAAGTATATTCTCTGCTTGCTGCATCTAAACAAATATTAATGAGGTAATTGGAACTATTAAGAAAAAAAGGTAGTGCTAAGTATGTGTTTATAGTCTTATGTATGAGGCTATACCCTTCTAAAATTTCTCATTTATATTGCACAATAGTAAGATATCGTTATAGTGATACGCCAAGGGACACATTTTTCATAATTGTCTTAAATATCTGTGCGAAAACCTGTATTACACAATTCTAAAACGCTCATCTGCCATAAGAATGAACAAAAGCTTTTGTGTAAAAGTAGAGGGAAGCAACTACATGTATTTAAAAAAATCTATTTCCTTACATACACCATACACAGATTTTTAAAAATCTTACTGTTTTCTTTGTGTGTGTAAATATAAACTATATGTGTGATAGTCAAAAAAAAATCATATATCTTCAAAATATTTGATCAGTGTGTTTTTCCTGACATTTTTCAGACAGAAATAAGTTGTCTTCAGTACAAGCACTAGCTCACCTCCCATCACTCAAACATGTAGTAATGGCATGTGAGGCTAGCTTTATTTCTGGCATTAACCTTTTGATAATGAGTGTTACATCAATTGGAATTTGAGGAATCTAAGGGTACTGCTGTGCAGTTTATTTTTTTAAGACCCCCAAAGCAAATTAAACCTCAGTGAGTCAGACATCATATTCACAGACAATAGCAGTTTTAAGAAATAACTAAAAAATACCAATTTACAAATAAAGCTTTAAACTCTATAGACTTACCAAGTGGTGATTTAAAGAAGAATTACTCATTCTTGTCTTCATTTAAATTGCCCCTAATTTGTACTGATCCTGAAGATTAAAAGTTAAGAAAAAGAAAAGAAAATAAAGTATTTCCAGTTCTATCTCTGACTAATTAAGCGTGGTATTTCTAAGCCATAAACCCAAAGAATTTTAGTAGTGAAAGGCCTCAGGAATGACCCAATTCCCATAACTCACAAAGGAAGAAACTAATGTTCAGAAGAGTGATGTGATAAGCCCAAGGGCACATTTTTCATTCGTCTCATCTATTATATAGGAGCAATGTTTATTCTTTTATCACATACCTAATAAATATCGTAGTCTACACTCCGATGCATCAGATTCCAAAGTCGTTGCTCCTAACCACACACAGTGGATGACCTCACCAAAATATGTCCGCCTCACAGATCTTATACAACATCACATTCTTCTTGTTCTGATCATTTCAATTTTGGCCTGTGGGCGATGGAACGAGAATTTTTTATTAATGTGCTTCTTCAATTTTATTGAGGTATAATATACATGTAATAAAATGCACCCATTTCTAAGTATACAGTTTGATGAATTTTGACAAATACCTGTACAACCACCATCTCCACCAAGATACAGAACATTGCTTTCATTTCAGAAATTTCCTTCTGGTCCTTTTGCAATAAATCCACTCCCATCACCCACCATAGGAAATCACTAATCTAATTTCTATCATTATAGATAGAACTGTTCTAGAACTTTATATAAATCAAAGCAGAATTTTATTTATTAATCTGATTTGGCAAGTACTTATATAGAGCTTTTATGTACCAGACACTAATGCTATACAAATATTGTAATATTTAATTCTCATAACCATCATAATGTAGGTATTGTTATCTCCATTTTCTAGATACTAAAACAGAAGAGCCCAGAGAAGTTAAGTAATAGTCCAAGGTCACACAACTAGTAGATGGTGGACCTGTAATTTTAGCCCCACCAGTCTGGTTCTAGAGCATGTGCCTTAACCACTACATAATGCAGCATGAGAAAGATGATAATAATAGATAATAGCTAAATGCTTTTCTCTGCTAGCCACTCTTCCAAGCACTTACAGATATCAGCTCATTAGAATAATCCTTTTGTGTAGGTAATACTGTTCTCTTCATAGATGAGGAAGTGGAGGCAGAGGGAGGCACAGGAAGGTTATAAACCAAGAACTTGACATATATTATGTCTGACTCTCCAAAGCCTAGAAGAGTAGTCTGATGTATGATAGGTGCTCAATAACACACATACACACACACACATACTATACATATTATATATCATATGTAATATATGACATTAACTATGTAATATATATCATACATAGTATATATTTTACATACATAATCACATATACAATTTTTGAATCTGTAATATATATCATTATTATATTAATGAATTCACTTGATAAATGAATCTTTTTTGTGTTGATTTTATTAGTATCCCCATTCTACAAATGAGAAAATAAAATAGGCATTCAGAAAGAGAAAGTTAATAACATTCCAAATTTATAAACCTAGTGAATGGATTGTTTGGTTTTGAAGGCAAGTGTATCGTTTTCCAAATAGCACACATTTTTCACTCTATTTTCCCACCATTTTTCAGCTACTCTGGTAGGTACATTTACGGCATAACTCGTCGTATATACTCATCACAAAGACCCTATGGAGAAGGCTTCTCACTAGCTGGCATGTTAGATAACTCATGTGCAGGGGTTATGAGCACATTCCCCCAGTCACCTAGCTGGAAAGCTTATACTCTATGCTCAAATTCAGGTTAGGAGTTGAGTCTGATGTTGACAAATTTGAAAATCTTCATTGTGTAGGGGACACAATGAAAGTGCTTGAGGTTGCTTAAATAGAGGTTGAAAAGGACTAACACAAAGCTAGTCAAAGTAATTTATAACTAAGTGAGTATTTCCAAGTGCCAGGAATTTTATATACTGCATTTACTGAATCTTAGTCACCAACAATTGTAAGACACATTCTGATTTCTGATTTGTTGAAATGTGAAAACAATCATGATTTGGAATCGATGATATATACAGTGTTAACTCTAACTCTTAAAATGACCCCATATGATTATTATCTCTTTTTCAGAGGAGGAAAACAAGGCTCAAAGAGAAAAAGTGACATGTCTATGGGCCCAGATTTGGATTTGGGTGGCTCTGAAGCCTATCCTTTCATGAGGCCTGTCTCATCTATCATAGTTTTCTGCACTGCCAGATTATTTTGCATATTTGGGCACCACTCCTGCAAATTGGGGAGATTCAAGGTTTTTAGAGAGCATTCACTCTATGGGAAGTTTACCACTTTGCTAATCCAAATTATTGTCTGTTTGAACTTCTGAACTGCCTTTAAATTAGTATTGCACCACACAATCTGCAATTAATTTGTTTTCAAAAGATCTCACGTTTTTTGCTCCTGTGGTTTGCTCAGACATACACTTCCTTTAGTTACAAATGGCTAAATCCACTTCTTTCCAGAAGATCACCCTGTTTTTCATGATCAGCTAACTACTAATGCACTATGCCAGTAAGGGAAGGATTGTATTTTGGCAACATGTTCCCTTCAATGTATCTTATTTTTACAGTGAACTGTTATAAGATTTTAGTAAAAAAATTTAGTCAAATAATTTTAGAAAATAAATATGTTCACATGTTCTGATGCCTTTTTGTAATTTCAATTTTAAAGTAGTGTGAATTTATAGCTACCCAAATATAACGCATCAGAAGAATGAAGACTGCTACACCCCTTGCAATTCCCATTTTGATCTTTCATCTCTGAATTCATGTCTCCTTGTTACTTTTACATATAGCAGGAAATGTTCATCTGATTCTTCCTCAGCTGGACGGGACTTTTATCTGAAGTCACAGCCGTGACTTTACATCTATAATGTAGAAGACTAGCTCTTCTAATGGCAACTTTTTTCATATCAAATTAAAAGTTTCTTGTGAAGAGACCTATGTGATTTTGTGGAAATAAACTGACAAATAACTGACCATCTATCAAGGAGATATGATTTAGTTAACAACCATAGAAAAAATGCTTCCTAGACTTGTAATCTAGGCAAATAATGAAATCTTTATTTTTGTTCTCAGAAAACTTTCAGTTATTCATAAACTTTGAAACGTATGGTGATACCACCTTCTATGTTTAATTTTTTTCCCCATTTTATTTCCTCTCTCTCTCCCTTGCTCTCTCTCTCCCTTTCCCCAGCTGCAGTTTATGAACCCAAATGAAAGAAGAAATATTCTAGAAATACAGCAAATTTAGACTGGACATTTCAGGTAGGTTTTCTTAATTCTTTAGGAATGTAAAGCTCCCTTACGCATAAGCAACCCTTAAAAGTTGTCGGTGCACTTGAATCTTCCTTGTTTTCATTCAGTCTCCATAATTACCTCAAGACACAGTCAGGACAAGCAGCACTAGATATCAGGGCTGGCTTCGTGGGTGTGGACTTGTGCAATCGAACAGGGCCCTGTGCTGGGAAAGGCCCAGCACTCTGTTTAAAGTTCTACTTAATAGTATTTTATCAGAGCCCTGCATTTTCACTTTGCACGAGGCCCCCAAAATTTATGTAGCTGGTACTGTGAGTTATCCCCATATAATAGATAGGATGATTTCTTTCTCTGTTTTACATGAGAGGAATAGCTACCAAAGAGGAACCAAGAAAAGGGCAGTTGTTATGTTTTGGTTTCATTCTTTAGCTTAAAATGTAAATTGGCAAAACATGAGACACGTTCATATTCAATTACTATCTACCACCAAACATAAGCCATTATTTTTCCTCACTGAAAAATCCACACCCTAAAAAGGATGAATTGTCATATATTTGAATTCTCACAAAGTCTGTAATATTATGGAGTGATCTTTCAATTATTTTATTTTGAACATTAGCTTGAGATAACTTCTAATTGCTAGTTTGTGATATTTATATATATATCACATGATAGATTCCATTAAAAAAAAGGCAAATAAATACATTTAGTCATTTTTGGACAAATTATCTCACAACTGTAAGTGTTGTATCTCACTGTAAAAAAAGCCTTCTTAAAACCATTTTTAAAAGATAAATGGTAAAATTTTACCTCATAGAGATAATAAAAATATGCCTTCAGGATAATTTAATAAAAAAAAGGTAGAATGGTATGGGAATGGACGCTTGTAACTGCAAATAAAATTTCTAGTGACAGGATCATATATGAATTCAAAATGAATTCAAACAACTTTGACAGAAGCTGTGCTCTGGAAGATTGAGGAAGATGGCTCAAAGGGCGACTCTGGTATGGAGAAGTCACTGATGTTAGAGATCATGAGAAAGGTTTGATAAAATTATTCCGTAAAATTCAAGTGTGGACATAATTTACATTTTATTGTAAAATATTTAAATTTAAACATGTATAATTAAATTAACAAATATTGTAAGTACTGTTGTCATCTATTTAATCTACCTGCCTCAAGGTTTATATATTCAAATTGTTCCCTTCATCCCCCCAAAATCTTTCAGTTGGGAGAATGAGGCATTGCTGTGTATTCAGGTCTACCTTATCTTTAAATATTTGCGGTAATCATAAACCTTTCAAAATCACATATTAAAGTAAGACAATTTTCCTGCTATTTTATGTTATTTGCTCTTTATACAATGTGGATGGTTGATTAGTACGGTTAAGTGAAAGTTGAATATATTCAGGCATTCTCAGTTGAAAGGTTCTTTATAGCTACAGAGTGCCAAATTGAATTATTTTCATCTCTCTAGTCCAGTCCTGGGCTGTGAAGCTCTCCGGGACAGCTCTGCTGAGATTGATTACATGCACACATCTGTATTCCCCCCAAAGTCCTTCATTCCTGCCTAAATGAAAAGGAAGTTTGATCACCTGCCCGCCTCCCTCTCACCCGCTAGACCCAGGGCAGGAGGCAGGTGTTCTGGAGAGGATGAGGTTACAACCAGAAGCAAGAACCCTGAGAATTTAAATCAATCTTAAATGAAAACAAACAAGCAAACAAGACCGAAATAAACCCTACTTACTCTGCATAGATATTTCCTTTCTGCTCCTGTTTTAATTAAAAACCTTTTTTTTTTTCCCTGAATGCTTCTATTCTTTTCTTTCCCATCTTTCTCTTCCTTTCCATTCCTACTGCCACAGTCTTATCACAAAATGTTTTTACTCCCTGTCTACATTTCCTTCCTGAGGTTAGTTTTCACTTTCATATTTTTTACCCCTCATTTCAACCCATCTTCAAGCCTGCTGCCCAAGTGCTCTTTCAAGTGCCCAATTAATATCCTCTCAGCTCTTGCTCACACATTTTCTATGGCTCCTGACTCCTATGAATAAAATAAAATTTTCTTATTCACTAAACTGTGATCCCAATTCACTTTTCCAAATTTGCTTCTTACTATATTAGCAACCTAAACTCAACCAAGAGATACCTGAAGTGGTTCTTTAATATAATCATTAATCACATTACCTTGTTGCAATTTATGTATCCTAGTGGGATACTTTAAGTCTTGTCTAGAACAAGGTAGAATAAAAAGGTGAAATACCTCAACTTTGAAATGACATATTTTCAGCTCTCCGGTTTTGTTCATGCTATTTTCTCTGGAATACTCTCTCATCCTGGTATTTGCTATTGAAATCCATCCGCATTTAATGGAGGCCCAGCCTATATGTCATTTCTTGTAGGATGAGTTTCTTAATCAGTGAAGTCAGACTCTTTTCTTCCCTCCTACCCTTGAACACTGCAGACCCCTCATACGATGGCTCACATAGCCTGGTATTACAGATATCCCTGAATTTTACCTACTGAATTATATGCTGATTACACATAAGATTTATAGCCTTTAGTCTTAAAGTCTAGCACAGTAGCTTGCACAAAGGAGATGCTCAATAAACACACATTGACAGAATGAATGAAGAAATTAATAAAGTTGAATTTTATTCCTCTAAGTTTCCATTTAAATTATGGACTTATACTGGGTTGTTTTTTTTTTTTTCTTGTAAGTCTCCTGTTTAAAAAAAAAAAAAAGTAATTTCATGAAGTAGACCACTTTATGATATTTGTGTCATGGAAAGAATTCTATTTAGCAAGACATTCATTCTCTTGATATATCCTAGTTGTGAGATGGTGGGCAAGTCACTTAAAGCTTGGGAACTTCCTTTCATAATTAGGCACAATAATAATACCTAACATTTAAATAGTCTTTACTGTGTGCCAGGAACTGTTCTAATACTTTATGTATATTACTTCATTTAACCTTCACCAACACTAAAGAGGCAAATACTATTATTATTACACTGTTACGAAACAAGGAAGAGGTAAGTTTTCAAGTTCACATAGCTGTTAGGTGGTACGAAATGGGATTTGAACCTATTCTTTTTGGCTCCAGAGTCTGTGTGCATTCTATATTATCTGGTGGTACTGGATGAAATAAACATTGTTTGTTTCAATCAAAAAACCTATGAATATTTGATAAATGTGTTGCTCTATTTCAGTCCTTAAGTATGATGGAACAGGTAAGGCAATATTCCTAAACTTTAGTAAAATCTTTTGTTATTCTGAATAGCTATGGTTAAAAATCAGATATGGATTCAAGATCATCTTCCCAACCATATAATCTGTGCAGTTGCACAGGCCCTGAACTTAGACGGGCCCCATGCTTGGTTTAATAAGTTTTGAAATCCTTAATAATTTTTGAACAAGTGCTCCAGACTTTCATTTTTTACTGGGACCCGTAAATTATGTAGCTGGTTCTGATTTAATGTTTTGGGGACAAATATAAATATTTTCTCAGTACATTAAACTAAACATTAAAGTCTTATCCCTCCACTCTCACTTCCCTTTCCCTCAAACACGCCTCAAAAGATATGGAATCAAGATCTTAAAACAGCTAAAAATCTCTTTTATAAGAAAGCAATAGAATTTCCTGAATAAGAGGTTAATATTAATATGCCCATCTGGTAGGCAGATGAAATTTTTATCTCACTTTCCTCACCCTGGTTTAGTTAAGAATTGCCCCTTGTTCCCCATGAATCAAGGTATATGAATAAGTATTCTTCCTTCTTCTAACCCTGTATAATTTTTGGAGCTGCTTTTGACTCTTTTTTTTATTTTTTTGGAATTCTTCTGTACCCTCTCCTGGCTAGCCTTGGTTGCCCTAGCCCTCTGCAATCTCTGGGCTATCTTTGGGACTCACGTCCATTCTTTCATTTGGCAATGAACTCTGTTGAGTCTCTACTATAGTAGAGAAAGAGAAACACTGAGATGATGTGACCCTGACTGTGTATTTTGTCTCCCCATGATGATAAAATGTATAAAATGCATTTGAAAGACGGCCCAAGAATGAATACTATTCTGTAATATGAGCATGGTCTAAACACAAGAAACACAGATTAGGTCACTTTTTATAAAACACATCTTTCTACTAAGAACATCATTTAAGTTAAGATCCCTGCTATGTGCTGGAGAGGTGAAGATAAGCCTAGACAGTTTCTGTCCTCCTGCATCTCCCCATACAAGGGAGGAGCTAGTCATACACTTAGTGATCACTCACATGCACTTGACAATATCAATGTAAGTAAACTACATTATGGATCCACTGGGAAATAAAATAGGACACAGATACATGTGAGAAGAGATAATACTTGGGCTTCCTCTGAGGGTGGAGAAGGGCAGTCTTTGCAACAAATTCAAAAAACAAAGCCATGAAATTGCAGCATCTGTTTGTAAAAGTGAGTGATTTGCTGTAATTGGACCTGGGGTTCATGGGACTGAGAGTGTAGGTAAGGACAGGTGCACCATGCAAGACATGGTTGATATTCTGTTAAAAGAGATGAATCAATAAAAGGTTTTAAGGGATAAAGAGACTTAAAAGGAATATGTGTTTAACATAGATAATACCTGTGGTAGACAGAATAATGACTCCCCCTCTCCCCTAAAAAGATATCCACGTCTTAATACGTGGAATCCGTGTATGTATTAAGTTAGGCAAAGGGGAATTAAGTTTGCAGTTGGAATTACAGTCACCAATCATCTGACCTTGGATTATCCAGGTGGGCCAAATAAAATGACAAGTGTCCTTGTAAGTAGGAGAGGAAGGCAGAAGAGAAAGAGGCAGAGAAATTGAACCATGAAAAGGATTCCACCAGATGTTTCTGGCTTTGAAGATGGAAGAATCTAGCCATGAAACAAAGAATGTAGGCAGCCTCCAGAAGCTGGAAAAAAAACAAGGAAACGGGTTCTCCCCTAGAGCCTCCAGAAAGAATGTAGCCCTGCTGATACTTTGATTTTCTTTAGCCCAGTGAGAACAGTGTCAGACTTCTGACCCCCCCCAAATTGTAAGATAATAAATTTGTGTTGTTTTAAGATAAAGAATTACTTAAGTTGTATAAGATAGTACATTTGTGCTATGCTGTTTCAGCAGCAATAGGAAACTAGTACGATATGTTAAATTCATAATAATATAATGAAATCCTGAAAAGTCAATTTAAAAATATGATTTAATAATCAGTAAATATATTCTACTATCTATCTACCCTCTCCTAGTTTTCATAAGTCTTGGTACACATTTCTCCATGCTCCCTGCTTGTGCCTGCTGCCTCCTACAGATTCCAGATTACTTAGATTTGTAATCACAGTCTTCTGCTTCCAGCTATGCTCAGGACAGAAGCATAAATACCAATGCGCATTATAGTCTAGCTATAAGCTAATAAAAAAAGAGGCAGTTACTGAGTTTTTTTGGCATATCACCATCTTTCTCTTGGGCAGAAGACATTACCTTTGCTTACATTTTTCCGTGCCTAGATTAGTATTTTTACTTGTATCAAATGCAAAATAATTTGGATATGGCAAAAAAAAATATTTAAAAGTTCAAAAAGGCATTTGAGATACTTGACACATTGCCAAATCCATAATTTCAGATTTTGTTTATGCCATTCCTTTTGACATAGGGTAAGGCAGCTGTATAAAAACTCATTTACTTTAAGGTGACAATTCTGTTTAGAATAATTGACTAGGGAGATGAATATTTACTTCTCTATCACTGTTGACGTGTTAACTATATTGTATAAAATCCATTAAGTACTAAAGATTACTTCACAAACTGCAATATGTTGATTTACTTCTAAAACGCAGCTCATATGGTCACAAAGTGGCAGAAAATCTTTGTGTGTTTTAAAGGGCAAATGATTTTATTTGAGCATCAGGAACATGATTAGTGGCATTCCAGTTTGGAGTCATTTATCCTTGTAGTGGAATGACCCAAACTCTTCCACTCAAGAAAGCAGACTAACTACAAAGAAGTTGATGGTACTGTCCTCTAAGGGTGCCTCAGCCTGAAAAGTTAGTAACTGTTTACCCAAGAGAGTGAATAAGAAGATAAATGTGTTCCTAGGCGCTGACAACACTAATTCCTTTTTGTGAACCAGGTGGGTGTAGTCTTAAGAACTATGTGGTCTAGGAGCTGCCTGCTGGCTAGGAAAAAGCATCATGGCAAAACAGAGGTTATTGTTTCTGCCAGACATTCTCCAATAGTTATGCGGTCAGCATCAAATAAGCCAGAGAGTTGCATAATGCATCAATTTAATTAAAGCTGAATTTTGTCACTAATTTCTTCTGACTGTTGTGAGACCACTTCCTTGCACATGTCCCTTAGGATTATGACTGGATCTTTCTCCAGCCTTCGTGGAAGTTTGGCATCAATTCGAAGGAATGCTTTCACAGACCATATCCCTCTCTGAGTTGGGATGTTGTGAAAATTTGAAGCCTTTATATAGGATTTAATCAAAAGTTTTGTTCCAAGGGTTTTCCGATGTGAAACAAAACAAAAGTAGTTTTTTGTTTGTCTTTCCTGTAGGTACATCTTTGAAGAGGTGACAATTTCTCCATTCTGCTGAGAATAGTATGGAGAATCCTTAATTCTCTTAATAAAAGTCATAACACTCACCTGGCTTTTCAAAGCTTAAGAATGTATCCTTAAAACTCTGTTAAGTACAAAAAGACTTTAGTCCTTTTGTCCTACAGGAAAACCTTGAACTAATTGTTATTTGGCTCTTAGCAACAGTCCCTTAACGGCAAGCTCAAGGGAGATCTCTGAGGTGCCTGCCACCGGTCCTCTTTGTAAGGTCGGATCTTAACAAACGGCACCGTGAAACAGAGGAAAGCTTCAAGTGAGCTTTATTAGGGAGCGCTCCCGGGCGAGATTCACTGGTCCGAGAGAAAGGGACCAGAGAAGTCGCACCTGGGCGAGGGTTGGGCAAGATTTTATAGGGGAAGAAGGGAAAGGGGTGTGGTGAATCTGGGAGGGCGCAGGGTATTCCTTATTTGGCGGTCTCTTCGGTATCGTGGCAATATCCGGTACCGGTTGCATCAATCTTGGCACCGTTAGTCCCGCCCCTCGAAAGGCGGGAAGGCTGGGCCGGGTGGAAAGTCCCCAGGTCAGTTCCTGGAACTGGGTGGTCCGGAAAGTCTCCAGGTCAGTTTCTGGAGCTGGGTGGTCCGGAGAGTTTCGGTCTGACGCAACCTGTGAATCTGATTGCGTTCCCCTGCCTCAGGCCAGTTGGCCTTACACTCTTCTATGGAAAATCAAATGTTCTCCTTTGATCAAATTAGACACCCCTACCCAGTCACCTTCCCTGAATTTCACTTCATTGTTACACCTTTCACTTTTATCAAATACAGCTACAAGTATTGGCTATATACATTTAATTTCTGCTCTTTCTCCATAGCAATGTGGGTGATACTGCTCACCACATTGCACAGTGCCCTCTATAAATTGTTCTGTGCAAGAAATTTCTCGTAGGATTAAATACCAAGGAAGTTTCTTGAGAAACTTACTTCCTTCTTTACAATAAAGAGGGTGACGTCTTTTCTATATTTCCTTCTGCTTCATTTCCTTCTGCATGTCTTGTCCTACTGCTATCACTCATCACTTGAGCTTCCAGGATGCTGAGAATCAGGAAAGACGCTTATTCACAAAATTCAACATATTGGGCTCAGGTTGGAGATTTGGATTTATCCTTTAATTTTTTGTCTTTGTCTCTATGTTTAGCAAAAGTAAAAGAGTACATACCTTAGTACAATTAACTATTGTTTTGTTATTCTGGAAGTTGAGGAAGGAGATGCACTTAAGGCTAAACAAGGAGAAGTTAAACATCTTTGGAATTGATATGTTAAGAGATAGATAAAGAAGACTATAAAAGCAACATCAGAGCACTCTGTTAAAACAAGTCCTGCTATTTTCTGATATGGTGGCAGGAATGAAAATAATAAAACTTAGCTAAATGCAATCATTAATTTATCCAACAATATTATCAAGACTGCACTATGTGTATGACAGAGTTCCTGCCTTTAGGGAGTTTTCATGAATATGAGTAGTCAGTTTAACTACATTATAGCATTTTAGAGGAAATACAGCTTGCCATAGGACCAAATGAGCAAGCACTTTGGATTTGAATTTAGGGTAGACTTGAAGAGGGAGCACTTTCAAAAAAGACCAAAAGGAAGACAACAAAAAGCAGGCATCCAGAGGAAAAGGGGAGGGAAGAGGGCTCCAGGGAAAAGAAAATTTGGCAAAAACTCTGAATTATGAGCAGACACAGAGACTCCAGGGAACTAAAACCTGTTAACCAATGTGGTAGCCAGTACCTCTCTCTCAGAGGCATTGAGGTGAATCTAATCTTCAGGAGCCACGACTACACCTCTACTGTTGACATTAATTACCTTATTAGTGGTGATTGCATTATTCAGGGAGTAAAAATGTACTCATATTTAATCTACAGTGATTATAAGACATTGTTTAGACTATGTTCCCAATTATGTCTGTTTGCATGTATGTATATATCTATAAGTATAACCTGAAAACAGTGACTTTTGCCAGTGTACACTTTACTTCATATCCTTTATATGATATTATATGGATATCTACAGAAATGAATAGCTCGTGTTCTTATGAGATGATGGCATCTCTTAAAGGTATTGTGGCAATCATCTAGGGAACTCAGGAACTCAGGTAATTTTTAAATGGTTTTGTTTGTGCAACTTTAATAAAAATATGTTTTGGACTTAAATTATCTGGATACTAGCATATATATATACGTGTGTGTGTGTGTGTATGTGTGTATATATATATATTTATAGTGGGATTATCATAACAGGACAAAATCTGTGAAGATTTAGTGAGGTAGAAACCCAATGATTATATTGGGTGGAATTTTCAGTTACCAAGTCAAATTTAAAGAGGAGCCATTTTTACATTTTCTAAATACATTTTATTAAAGGCAAATTTTTACTGTTGCTTCTGTCAAAACAAAGTTTCTGATTTTTTTTGCCCAAATTTTTACCATTCTTGGTCATTTCAGGTTTTCTTAAAAGAGGACAGTCCCGGGCTTCCCTGGTGGCGCAGTGGTTGAGAGTCCGCCTGCCGATGCAGGGGACACGGGTTTGTGTCCCTGTCCGGGGTAGGATTCCACATGCCGCAGAGCGGCTGGGCCCGTGAGCCATGGCCGCTGAGCCTGCGTGTCCGCAACCTGTGCTCCGCAACGGGAGACGCCACAACAGTGAGAGGTCCGCGTACCGGAAAAAAAAAAAAAAAAAAAAAAAAAAGAGGACAGTCCCCTTTGTATAGCAGAACCCATTTGTGAGGAGTGTTGGTGGTATATTAAGAGGACCTTTCACTTCCTATGCCCTGCTTTTTCCAACTCCCACAAGTGGGAGCATGTTGATTGGATTAGCCTAAGGAGAAATCAATGTCAGACCATAGATCTTTCATCTTTTCAAAAATTGCATAATAGCAAATATCACGGAAAAATATTTTGCAACTTAATATATATAATTTATAATCACATTTTATATATTCTATCATATTTCAGACTCTTAAAAGTATATTATTTCTTTGGAGTTTGGGACTTAGGGGAGAATTATAGAAGAGTGTGAGCATTATGGGATGTATCACCTGGTAATAAGATGCTGTTTTTTTTGCTGCATATATTCAACTTTCCCGGGACTTTGATGCTATATAGTGAAGCTGGCATTTTTAATATTTTCTTATGCACTCGGGTCAAACATTTGCACAAAGCAATTTGTAGTGATGTCTTTATTGTTGAGAGATGAATCTGTGTAATTCTTTAATCTAACACTATACTGTCGTTTGGTAGACTTAATTTTTTTTAATAACTGTAGATTCTCTACCTTGCTTTGAAACGTATAAAATACTTGATGTAGTAAACACAAAATAAAGTTGGCAATTATTCTGTGCATTTGGGGTATGTAGATAGGCAAACTATGAAATTTAAGGACAATTTTAGTCACTTATGGACCTAAATTATCTGTATTGGTTTCCCCCATCAGTAAAATGTACCATAATATTGCCAGTTTTCCACATTATTTCAGGCTCTATAAATCTGGATAAAGGGGAAATTTTAAATAGAAAGTGGTGAAGATAATATTTTAAAGGGCACAGGGGACATAGTATGAATGGTTTAAAAATTATTACCGTCTGGATATTTCTTAAATTGGTAGCAATTGGATATCATGACTTGGTAATGTCCTAGTATTTGTATTAGAAGGCGGGATAACTGGGTTCTCATATCTGTATTTTACCAGTCACATAGCAAGTGGAATGGTGTAATGATAAACTTATCTGCCTGAAGACACATAATGCCTTATTTTGTGGTCCATCGGAGCTATAACACAAGGGTCAGCAAAGTATGCCCTTTGCTACAAATCCAGCCTGCCATCTGATTTTGTAAATAAAGTTTTGTCAGAACACAGCCCTGCCTATTTATTTATGTTTATCGTCTCTGGCTGCTTTCATGTTACAATGGCAGAGTTGAGTAGATGCAACAGAGACCGTGTGGCCCACAAAACAAAAATTATTTGCTATCTGGCCCTTTGCAAAAAAAAGTCACTGACCCCTGCTATACCAGCTGTACCATTATCATGTTGAACACATCCTCCCGTGAATGGGTAGCAGTCTCTGATAATTAATCATATGTTTTGTTTAAGCTCACCCTCTGAATTTGCTCGAATCCAACACAGGAAGATGTTTCTGTGTAAGGAAGCAGAGATATAGCTGGTTATATTAGACCCGTTAAACAAATAGAAAGCAGATTTCTCATGGGCAATCAGTTTGCCATTTTTGTGAGCATGAAATTCATTTTATAATTTTAGGGAGGAAAATGTGGTATTAAGCATGGGAAAATATTTTAAAATATCTTATATTCTGTAATGTGATCTAACTTCTCACTGTTTGTTTCAACTCAATAATAAAGTATAACTCCCAAATGTGAGGAAATTTCCTGGGCTGTGAAATTGATAAGATCCAGACTCTTCACACAGAAAATGTTCTCACGACTTCTCCCTCCTAATTCTCACCTCACTTTCTTTCTGAAAATTTGAAAGAAAAGACTATCCCCTTAAATAAGGGGCCTCATATTTACATGTTTTATTGTAAACCCAATGCAGTTTATACGTTTATTTTACAAAGAGTTACATAAATTGAACCGTCACATATAACAAATAAAATGGAACATATCAAAATGATTCACAGACCCTTCTGGTTCAAAAACAAAGCTACTTTCTCAAAGTGGGAATACTATAGTAATAATTTGACATGTAAAATTACTTTAAAAGGAAAGAAAAGTATTTGTTGCTGTCCACTGCTACATTCTCTCCTTGGTTCCAAATAGTCTATTGATTTATTTCTTCATTCAGTAGAAGGTGACTGCATGCCACATTACTTCTTCTTCTTCTTTCCCATTCCCAGGGACAATTGCTTATCACTCTACAACTGTGTAATAGCTCCTTGAGCATCCCTATCCTTTCCTTGGCTACTATTAAGAATCCAAGTGATTCATGAACAATAGTTATGTGCCTCAACCTCAGCCTTGGCCTCTCGTCATTCTTTATATTAAACTAAATGTAAATTAGTTTTGCTAAAAGATCAACATCAACCTTATTTACCTAAGTCAAATTGAAAAAAAAAAAAAAAGTTGGGAACATTAGGGAAGATGGCACAAGGAATTCATCCTATAATGCATCCTCCTCAATCCTGACTAGAAATGAAACAGAAAACAAGGCTAAAGCCACATATCTCCTTAGTTTTAAGCCTAGAATAATACGATGGTACTGGGAATTCGGCATGTGTTGACTACTGAGAACCAATGGAACACCATTTCAACTGGGACCAGAACTTGAGGCTTGGAGCTATGAACTAGAATGTGGCCCAGCACTACAGCTGTATGGACTCTAGGGGACTTGGGAAGCTTGAGGACAAGCAGGAAGCCACCTGCTGGCCCAGTGACTGCATGTGTTGTATTTTCAATTTTAGATGCTGTTAAGAAGTGTTTAGTATTTCAAAAATGTAAGTTATTCACTAAAACACCAGAAATACAATGTTCCAAACAGTTGAAGGAAACAAAAGGGCAGTATTAAAGATAACCTTATCAACTCCACGAGAAGACAGGAAAGAATAAGAGGAGGAAAAAGAAGAGGAGACTGAGGAGGAAATAAAAAGGATATAGACTGAAAGCACAAAATAGTAATTACAGAAAATCCCTGTGTTCAACTAAAAATAAGGTAAACTATTAAACTTATTTATTAAAAGACCAAAATTATCTGATTGGTTAAAAAAAAAAAACAGGATCAAGCTCTATGCTATGTACTTGATTTCCACTAAAAGAACCCTCTTCCGGGCTTCCCTGGTGGCGCAGTGGTTGAGAGTCCGCCTGCCGTTGCGGGGGATGCGGGTTTGTGCCTCCGTCCGGGAAGATCCCACATTAAAAAAAAAAAAAAAAAAAAAAGAACCCTCTTCCCCTGAAAGAGTGAAAATTAAGAAATGAAAATACAAATACCTGGTAAACACTGAGAAAAAGAAAGCTGCCCTAATAACATTACTCACAGGTAAAATATTATTTAAAGCAATAAAATTAAAAATGCAAAAATAATAAAAGGAATGGAATACCAGAAATATACAAAAGTTATAGTATATTCTAATTATATTTTCTGATTTCTACTAAGAAAAAAATAAAAAATATAAAAAGAATAGCAAATTCACAATCTTGTTTGTTATTTTAACATACAATATTAGAAACAGTAGCTCAAGTAAATATGAGAAATTTAAAAAAACAAATTAGGAACCTTGACCTAATACACACACACACACACACACACACATATACATAACATATACACATATATAATGGAATCTTATTCACCTATGAAGAAAGGAAATCCTGCAATTTGTGGCAATATGAATGAACCTAGAGAGCATTAGGCTAAGTGAAATAAGTCAGACAGAGTAAGACAAATAGTGTATGATCTCATTTATATTTGGAATCTAAAAAATCCAAAATCATAGAAATAGAGAGTAAATTGGTGGTTGCCAGGGGTGAGGGTATGGGGGAAATGGGTGAAGGTGGTCAAAAGGTACAAACTTCTAGTTAAAAGATGAGTAAATTCTGGGAATCTAATGTACAGCATGATGACTGTAGTTAATATTGTACACTTGAAAGTTGCTAAAAGAGTAGAACTTTCTCACCACAAAAAAAAAAAAATGTTAAAGGAGGAAATGGAGGTGTTAACTAACCTTATTGTGGTAATCATTTTGAGATATATATATATATATATATATATATATATATATATAAAATCATCACATTGCACACCTTAAACCCACACAATGTTATACATCAATCATATCTCAATAAAGCTGGAGAAAAAAGAAGAAAGAAAGAATAAGGAGAAATGCTAGTTCTAGTAAAATATATAAACCAGTAAAGTATATAAATTTATAGTAAGGTTGATTACATCTTTCAGAGGAACCAGAACAAATACCTAAGATGTAGTTCTATATATCATCTATGTCTAAGTCCATGTCTGTCTACAACTATATCTACATCTATAGCAATATTAGCTGTATACATAGCTTTTATACCTTTTAAGAGTTTTTGTTTGTTTTTGTTTTGTTGTTTTTGCCACACCACGCGGTTTGTGGGATCTTAGTTCCCCGACCAGGGATCAAACCCGTGCCCCCTGCGGTGGAAGTGCAGAGTCCTAACCATTGGACCACCAGGGAATTCCCTTTTACACCTTTTATAGCAAGATTTCTCAACCTTGACACAACTGAGATTTGGAGCCATAGAGTTGTTAATAAAGGGCTGTACTGTACTGTGCATTGTAGGAGGTTTAGTGTCATCCATGGTCTTTACCTTCTAGATATCACTGGCATCCTCTTTACTCCAAGAGGAGACAACAATTTCTCTAGACATTACCAAGTATCCCCTGGGAGGAAAACTAACTCCCAATGAGAACCACTATATCATCTCTGTTATCTATAGCTATGGATGTGTAATCTGTATTCTTGTCTTTTACTATCCCAATGAAAAGAGCTCAGAGCTAGGAAACCAAAATCTATATACAGTACTTGATGAATGACTTATCCCACCTGTCACTAGGATTGCTCTATAAATGGAGACAGAAATTTCTAACTTATCTTCTGTGTGGTCTGTTTAGGTGCTAAAAGGAGATAGGAGGTATGAAAATCTTTAAACAATCCATACGTGCTAACAAGACAAAAATAAAACAACAGCAGAAATAATAATAAAATAATAATTTAATCCTGTAATTATTGTACTAACACAGGAATTAATGTTTTATATACATTGAAGTGGTTTATTAAAAAAAGGACTAGGGCTTCCCTGGTGGTGCAGTGGTTGAGAGTCCGCCTGCTGATGCAGGGGACACGGGTTCGTGCCCCAGTCTGGGAAGGTCCCACATGCCGCGGAGCAGCTGGGCCCGTGAGCCATGGCCACTGAGCCTGCACGTCCGGAGCCTGTGCTCCTCAATGGGAGAGGCCACAGCAGTCAGGCCCGTGTACCACAAAAAAAAAAAAAAAGGACTAAAGCCAAGAGGCTTGATATGAAATCAAAACTTGGCCACTTGGTGATAGATATAACTGTGAGCAAATCATTTATTTCAGAGCTTCAGAGTTTCAGTTCTTAATTGTTAACACTGAGATAATAACTCAAACCTAGCAGAAATTTTGGGAGAGAAAAATCCATTACCATTTGTGGATAAGAATATGGGCCCATTGTTGGTACAAGAAGAGATATTTTTGGAATTCAAGTCAACACCTCTTTCTTGTAATATCCCATGGCATTTCCTTTTGAAACCTGACTTTTTCTTCAGTCATTTTGGTTACATTTCTTGGGGTTTCTCTATTCCATTTACCCCAGTCCCTAGCAATCTAACAGACTACTTATTTTCCCCTATGTGGCCCTAAGTTTCTATTTTCTGGTGATACCTTCAACAGTCCTGTCATCCAAAAGGATATATATCTCCTATTTGCAAATTTCAGAGAGGACTCCCAATGACACCACACATAGAAGTAACATCAGCTCTAGTAATAAAATAATATTCAACCAAATTACCTTTCTATAGATAGCTAGCCAGTACCATGTATTAAAATATTAAGGGCTCAAACCCATATGTGTCCTTCTTTGAAGAATAATATTCCTGCCGTGCCTAGTAACAGTTCAACCTATTACTACGTTTATACTATAAATCTTTTATTTTAAAAGTCAGCGCCTAGGCTGTGAAAATTCTCTTTGTGGTTAAACTTGGCAGAAAGGTTGACACTCTAGAGTGATATTTTCCTCTCCTCAAGTTTAGATGGAAAGCCATTAGTTTATTTTTAAGATCTTAGCAGGAAGACAAGGGGAGGGAGTGTCAACAGAGATGTTTCAGATGCTTTTTATTGCTAGAAAATTGAATAACCAGTTGGCTTTATTTTATGCAATATGGTAGCATGAAAACTAACTTTTGACTTATGTGTATTCCCTGCCATATATGATACCACTGACCAGAGTAGTCGATTGTAATTTTCTCTTTTAACATTTAAAGGGGATTCTGGCTCATGTGCAGTTACTCATTTTCTTCAGAAATTTCATAAGGATTTTTAGTATGGAAAGTTATTGAGCATACAAGGTTCTGTGGATTGAAAAGCTCCCTAAGCATTCATTGACATGGAGGACCAGGGTTGTTCCAGTTTGTTATGTCAATGATTTGCAAATAATGGGTCTCTGGGAGATTTTTAAATTGCAGCTTTCACTCCAGGCCACAGTGCTTTTTAGGATGAGCTGAGTTGCTATGAGGCTTGGCATTCTTCAGTGCACCTTAAGCAGGGACTCTAATACTTCCATTGAGATCATAACAGCTGGCCGTTACAATCAGTCTCAATGACATATTTTTCTTTCATTTTTTTCTTTTAATAAAAAACAACAAAAAAATATACTCAAAAGACAATATTAAACTTGTAACTGAAGCAAACTACTGTGAAGAGCTTTCACTGAATGCCTTGAACACCATGAATCAAGTCTTTACAGAACGATGTTTAAGCCACATGTTGATTACAGTATGGACACTACCGTGCCTCATTCTAAAGGGGCTGAAATTGAAGCAGTTAAAATGGCAGCAAAAAGGCATGACTTGTACATGGAATCAAGAAATGTGGGACAATCAAAGTATGCACTATGGATCAAAGTACATGAAGATTTTATATTAATATTGTTTCCCCAAACTATAAAACATTTGGTACATTCTAAGTTCTCAAAACCATACTTGTGTTTTTTACATAAACTGAGTTTTAACTGGTCAAACTGTCTAACTCATGATACCTGAGATTATCTAGTTTTCTGGAGTTGAGGGAATCAAGAGAATTTTTCAGATCGCTTGCTTACTTATGACATCCTGAAGGAGATTCTGGTGGGAGGGTGATATGCAGGAACACCCCATGGATGTAACACTGACTCATCCATGTAAAATAAGACTGTAGAAAATACATTTTTTTTCCAAAGAGAGTCTTCAACTAGGTGTAATTTCACTTTATGGACTATTAAATAACTGATGGGTATCTATAAATATTATTTTGAACATGAATATCTGTATAATACACTTATGATTTTCAAGGGTTCCTACTGGGTTGTCTTGTTTTTACTTGAAAATTATGAGGTCCTTCACTGCAAAGATACCATCTTCTATGTTATTTATCATTCACTCAGCAATGATCATAAAGCCTGGCACAGTGGATAACAAATATTTGCTGAACTTGGGGCTGTTATTGAATGATTATTGTGCTTATACCAAAACATCTGTCAACATTTCCAAACAGCTCTGGTCAAAATTGAAAAGGGAATCTGAGAATTATTTAGAAAGTTAGAAAGAGTCAGTATGGATCAGACACTGACCACTATTCACAAACTGATGTAAAATCACAAATAATATACTCTTGAGAAACTATAAGCAATGGAGGTTGAGAAGAGAAAACAGATACTCATGAGAGCATGAGCTGTTAAAAAGGGATTTTTAACTTACTAGCTGGTTAAACCAAGAAAGAGCTTCCTCTTCCAGAAGAGCAAGAAATGTTACAAAATGGAAAAGAAATATTCATGGAAGGAATAAAGATTTTCAGTAACTGGAATATATTGGTGGTAAGCTTATTTAAATCTTAGAGGAGAAAAAAAGATTGCATGAAATAACTAACAAGAAAGATGAGTTGTGATTTTATTTGCCTTCGTTTTTTTTTGTTTGTTTGTTTGTTTTGTGGTACGCGGGCCTCTCACTGTTGGGGCCTCTCCCGTTGCGGAGCACAGGCTCCAGACGCGCAGGCTCAGTGGCCATGGCTCACGGGCCCAGCCGCTCCGCAGCATGTGGGATCCTTGCAGACCGGGGCACGAACCCGTGTCCCCTACATCGGCAGGCGTACTCTCAACCACTGCGCCACCAAGGAAGCCCTATTTGCCTTCTTTTTTTTGCCAGAACATTTCTTTGGCTTTTTGAAACCTCTGACAGAAAGGGTTTGCATATATTTTCCATTACAAACTGGCAGTGGACAGAGATGTCAGTAATGTAGTGAAGGGTACAAGTCAAGATGAATAATGTAAATAGGAAATTCTTGCTGGGGCAAAGTTTGAGGTAACAGTGACCAAGACACAGAAGGATGAAAGGACTCCATACATGATTTGATGAGAGGTGGAGTCACCAATACATAGTAGGAAGGGGCAGACAGGCAGACTTAGAAATGTGAAAAAAAAAGAGAAGAAAAAAAGACAACCTGGGATATGTTCTATGGAAATTCAGACTTTGGAAAAGGAGGTGAGGAGATGGAATAATTTATTCCATGCATTTTATTCAATACACTTGACACATAAACAATCATAATAGAATTACTTTCTTCAATCAATGCTTCAAAATATCCCAGCAGCAAAAAATATGTTAACAACCCGATTTTTCAAAGCCATCTGGCCATGAGCTTAGTTTGAGGTTGAAGTTCCACTTCCATGTGTTGAGCAGAGTGAAAGAGGAATGCTTTTGTTAAAACTGCAGTCTACCTCCCACTTCTGGAAGTCTAAGCAGATATATCAGTCTTGAATTTTCTTTTCTTTTTCTCCCCTTGTTATTTTTTTAAAAGTTGTATATCTTTATGTCTACATCCTGAAATAATTCCCTAAGAGTTAGAAACAGGTGAAAAGCCTTTGTAGGATGATCCATGCTCTCAGCTGCTTTAGATTAACCATGAATAACATGCCTTTCAATGGAATTAGACCTAACAAGGTGCACGTGGAGATGATGGGGCCACCTTGTAACCACATTGTCTAATCTCTGCTAGTTGGCATTTCAAACAATTGATTTGACCTTTGATTTTGATGGCTGACTGACACAAAGGATTTCCTGGCCCAGCAGCCAACTTTCCTGAACATGGTTCTGTGACCAATATTTTAAAACTAATGAATAAATTAAATAAAAGGGAAGTCTCCCTAAGAAATGATGGGTGGGGGGCTTGATGTTAACAAGCACTTTACTGTTAGAATTAAACTGTAGAGTGAGAAACAATTTTCCTCTTACTATTGATTTTCAGAATTATTTTCGTATCTCAATTATTTTGGAATTAAGGGCTAAATTTCACAAAAATAAAATTTGATCTGCTGCAGTAGTATAGACATAGAAAAAATGAAACAGGAACACCAACACGTTCTTGAGGAGACATATTTTCCAAAAGCAAACAAAACTAATTGCACTTGTCTGTCTAGGGTGAAGGCGTTTTTAAGGAATGAGGTTTGGTCTCTTTAAGCTCTTTATAAATAAATAAAGGGGTCTAATTATTCCAGATTGTCCTCTTTAAATCAACAAGACCATGAAGTGTACAATATGTAGTTCAATGTGGGTGTCAAAGTTAACATTGGTAGATGATTACCCCATTTTTAGCATTTCCTTCCCAGAAGAATTTTAAGGAGAGTGCTTATTTTTCAAGAGTACTTAAACACGACTTAATCCAGAGAAGCCTGTGACTATATGTTGGCAAGCTAATGTTTTGACAAGAAATAAATCAATGCATGTGGACATGGGTGATGCATGAATCTCCCCAATAAAGCATTTTGTCAAAATATGTCTTTCAAACCTATATGTCTGTCATAATTCCTAGGCCAAATGTTTAATGAACAGTTTATCTAAACACTACTGTCAAGAGAGACTGGTTTTGGCTGTCAGCTTCCCACACGTAAGTGATTAATAAAGTGACAAACTCAAGATCAAAGCTCTCACGGTCTAGGACAGATTTAGTAGTGAGTGTATAAGACATGGGTTTTTGAACATAGATTGTGCCCCCAGATCTGATCAGGCGAACATCCACTATTTAATATACAATATTTAATACACCCCCTCTGTTCTGTCAGCACACTGCCTAAAATATTTGAGAATAACATTTGGAAATTAGAAGATGGTATCTCACCATGTTGCCTGGACTAAAATAGAAGATAATTCACATGTGCATTAAAAAGGAATTCAGAGCTAGTTGTTGATCCTGAATCAGAATTCATGGTAATGTATTATTTTTAACTTACAAACACAAAATACATATAATTTATTATATTTATTGCATCCAATACATTTTAAGTAAATAAAAACATTTTATTCATTGAAATTTCATGAAAAGTAGAATCTCAGAAATTGTCAAGGAAATGTTAATGTTCCCTTAAGAATAAATGACAATAATTTTTCCAGTGGACAGCTTTCAAATTTTGAATATTATTATTTAACTTTATTCAGTAGTCAATAACTTTAAACAATTTGAAAATGTGACTGAATTCAAAGCCTTTTTTAAGTGTGTCAGTACTGCTTGTTATGACATTAGTAAACAGAAGTTAACAGCCTAAATTCATTTATTTATGAAAGATATGTATACTACTATGATAAAAATTATATCAACTTTATTGGTTAATATATGGAGCATACCAATTGCACAAAATATATGTTTTCCTTCATATTTCAAAGAGATAGAGTTTTTTAATGTTTAAATCTACAAAATTGTACTTAAAACATTAAGAGTGTTAAAAAGTTGTCTTGTGAATTGAAAAACTATTTTGTTTCTGGCCGCATATATGTAAATTACATAGAATGACGTCTCAAGAAAAGCATAGGTGTTTATCTGTTTAATATACTATATTCTATTTATAGATACATTGAGTTTGGACTGAAATGGCTTAACTGTATCAGTCCAGTTTGCATGTAAATAAATTAATGACACTAAACTATATTATCTTTTGTAATTACAAAAGAGACATTGTGACAAAGGTCACTGATTTCACAATGCATAATAAATAAATGTAATAGAAAATAAAATATTTAATTAACCTAATAACATCATTTAAATTATTTTTGTTCCAATTCAAATGAATTCAAATTAATGACATCCTTTTTTAATTTATTCATTCTGCAGCAAGTTTGTTTTATGTGGCATGTACTGATTTGAAAAAGGTAATGTTACATCAACTTCAAACCACAAGAGCTAATGAATTCTAATGGATGAGGGAGCAAAAAAGCCTAGGTTTCAAAATGCTTTTGTTGTGAAAATCTCTCTTGTGCCTCTCATCAGGCATCAGGAACTTGTGAGTTCTGGTTATCACTAATTTGGGGAAAGACAGTCCAGCCAATGGACCAGCCATGACAATAAGCGCTGGCCCCATGTGCCAAAGGTCCAAAAGAAATCCGGCATTAGGCCTAATAAGAATCAGGTAATGTACCTAATAAAAGTCAGGCAACAGGCCTAATGAATCTTAGGCAGTGCAACTCATGAAAACCAGGCAGTGGGCCTAATGGGAGAGAGGCAACAGGCCTAATGGAAATCAGGCAACAGGCGTAATGAGAAATGCCATAGACTTCATTTTGGTTTGTCTCTCCATGGAAGTTTGTACTCTGGTCTCTTAAGCAGATCCACTCAGAAACATACTTGAGGAATATTCATCTAAGTGCAAAGCCATAGGAAAAGGAAGTGCAATAGTATATAGGGTAGAGCCAATGCACAATATACCTGCCTTACTGAATTGTTTAAGCACTATGAATTTGAAAACCATCAAGGCTAGCACACACCATCACAGTGGTAGTTTTTAATTAATATGTCACAACTCTAATTTGAGATTTATCCTGAGTTCCTGTCTTGTTACCATGCCCTAGTCAGCCTTTTTACAGCTGTTTATTTATTTATAGAAATTTATTCAATCATTCAGTAAGCATTTTCGAGAATCTACATGACATGTATAGACCTGGGCCTAAAAAAAAACAACAGGTTCCAAGCTTTCTAATATTTGATATTTAGATGGAAATGGAATTGTTTACATAACTTCCATGGTTCCTTAAATTTAAACGAATATGCAAAATATCAGGAGAGATTTCAGCCTTTCATTAATTCTTTCAGAAACTCTTCAGATGCTTCTGTGTAAGGTACTGAGTGACAATGGCGAAGAAATCTATATGAGCCTTTCTCTGCTCAGATTTTTAGTTCAGTGGGGGTGGAGGACAATAAATAAGGAGTTATAAACTACAAATTGTGGGAAGTGCTATAAATGAAATAAACAGAGTATTATGATAGGTTGTAATGGCGCAGGAAGACCAAGGTTTAGTTGTGTGGAGGAAGGACTCTCTAGGATGAGACGTGCTACAGACTGTGAAGGCAGGGACGAACATTCCTGACCCAGACACACTGAAATCAGGACAGTGGCTGGCAAGATTGAGGGACTAAAATATCAGTTTGGGTCAACAATTGTCAATGAAATGGGCAATGCGAGACATAGTTTAGGGAATCCAACTTTTTCATAAGCAATTGAAATGTTGATTTTAATCTTTTCCAATGTAAACATATCATAAGCAAGACAATATTATAGTAAATATGAATCATGAAAATTAAGTATAGGTCTGCAATGTGGTATGATGAAACAATCACTTTAATTCTAAAATTATTTCTAAATTCTAAAATTATTTCTAAATTCTAAAATTCTAAAATTATGTCAGTGTTCCAGCAACAGAATCATCAAAGATTATGGCTGTATGCAAATGTGACCTAGAACCATATAATAATGCAATATGTATTGCACATAAAATATGTCAAATTTTATGTTATTTCAACCATATTAATAATCTAATTTTGCTTACATTGGGTCTAGAATTAATATTAGAGAAAAATAACAGCAAGTGTTTGGGACATGATACATACTTTTTGACCTCAAGTTGAATTAGAACAAACCCCACAATAACACAGAATAATATGTCTGATGTGGTTTTCCTTCAGGAGATATGGAGTTTTTAGATTTTACCAAGTCCCTTGGAAGGTGTAGGCTTCTTACAATGCCTGGAGTCAACTTTGAGCAATTTCGCAATTTACTGTAGGGGATCTTCAAAAAAATACTGAAAATGGGAATGCTTTGGGGACAAGTAGGTTTCTCTAAGACGTCAATATGAAATCCCCGATGGGGAGAAGGAAAATGTACATAATATATATCTGTAATACTTCAATATGTTAAAAGGTATTAATAATAAAAAATTTTAAGTAAAAAAATGAATCCTTTATCAATTTCATTGAGAGGATTAGGACTACGTCTAAAGAACAAACAAAAGAAGTACATGAGAGATTAGCAAACTCTCTATTTAGCCCTTTTATTTACACATTTATTCTGAAATATTTTTTTTTATTTGCTTGATGTAAGATGTTGTGACTTGCATAAAGTCATCCATGACAAAAAGTAAATGACTTTGTGTTTATAGTTCTAACATTGCCCTCTGTCTACATTCAGTTAATCAATCATTTACCATCCATCCTTCCATTTATTGAATAAATACTTATTCAGTGTCTATTATGTGTCAGGTATAATTATATGTGTGGGGATACAGTCATGAACAAAAGAATCGAAAGTGCCTGTTCCCCTTCCTCCTTTTTTTCCATATCTAATTTATAATTGATACTGTATACTTCTTGTTGCATTATGCTGGGAGACATATTGTCTTTCAACAGTGTTCATACTGATCAGTGATTCAAATGTTTTCAGCTTAATCCATTCATTATAAAATTCCCCACTGGACTTTCTTCATGGTTTTAGCAGTCGTTGATGATTGTTGCCTAGAATCCATTAATTTATTTGTTGTTATAAAATGGTAATGTTTTGATTATTTCATTACGTCTGCATTTTATAGAATTATTTTGTAAAGAACAACTTTTCCTATCAATTAGTCTGTTTTCATGAAAAGAAGTTTGTTTAGGAAAGATAGGTGAGATGCTTGGTTCATACCCTATATTTGTGTTTGCAGACTAATGAGTTGATTTCCTGAGACAGGGAACCCAAGGTAAAGTATTTTTTTTTCCTTTCAGTATCATTTTAAACTTAGGAGTTTAAACATATTTGATATGTTTAAATACATTGCAGTCTTTGCTCTTTTTGATGGTTAAATTTTTCTGTTTTTAAAGTTAACTTCTAGGACTCTTTAAAAAGACCCTAGAGCTCCCTTTCATTTTTGGTAAAATAGGAGTTTTCAGACTCATGGAATTCTCCCAAGTCTGGGTGACCTGTTTCTCCAGGAACCCCTGGTTCCTTTGTTGAAAGTGGTATTAAGAGACCACATTACAGGTGCTGGGAGTACTCATTGTTACATGACTAGCCTTTCAGTGGACAAAACTAGGATCAATTTTGCTGGTTATTTTTTCTAAGAAACCAACCATAAATTCATACCGTTATTTCTGATTCAGATTTAAGATCAAGTGGTTTTAAAATTTTTAAAAATGTTGATCTTTATTCCTATTGATTTTTTATTCTCACTGGTGGAGACAGACAATTCAGAAGCCTCTAACGAGTGTTACATTTTATTTAATCAATGGTTACCCTTCATATTAGAGGTGGAAATAGAATATAATTCTTGAAGGTGCTTATGTTTTTTTCCTGGAGACACATTGGTCTTCTCAACTCTTCTTATATAAAATACTATTTCAGAAATAACATCTTCCTTTACTTAATATTTCATGGCAAGAGACAGTCAATTAAACATGATTATACCACCTTTAATCTTTTAAATCCTACAAAAATAAGTATTTCATTTGGATGTCATTATCATCTTGAATTCATAATGGCCATGCAAACCTCTCATAAAGATGACAGAATTTCTGCTAATTATCTAAAAAAAAATTAATGAATAGTCCTATAACAATTTATCTTAAATCCCCTTCTGAATAATTACCATTATGATTCACTAAGAGAAAGAGGCAAAAGAGAAGACATACTTTATCATATCTCATTGTCCTTTTCTTCTTGAGATATTTAGTCATAATATAAATTATTTTAATGTGGATATATAATTTAATGAAAGGAAAATTGCAATGATGACAAATGCATAAGATTTTAACTGCAAGTAATAATACTCAAAAAAATCTTTCATTAAAGCATGTAAAAAGCCATCTTAAATAATAATGGGAACTATGGAAAATTGTGGCATTACTTCACTATTAAGAAAGCTCAGTCTCTAAACCATCTATAATTTGAGTGAGGGTGCTATCAAGCAAGGTGGTGTTGCTTATTGTGGACATTACAAAAAATAAATTCCAAAGGCATTCTTTCTTTTATAAACCTGAATATGTTGCTATATATTAGCTGTCCATAGTCAAAACCATAGATAAATATTTTCAGTTGTAAAATGTGTCAAATGTTGTACCTGAAAGAGTATTCTATATTAAATAAATGTATTTGTAGGAGTTAAGCAGCCGATATATTGGTGTAATATTGACCAATTAGATGAAAATCATAGTTTTTCACACACCTAAATTTTGCCTATGTTGCAGAGACAATTATATTTCCCTGAAGGAGGAAAACATAGTTAAAATTCAGAATGGTACTTTTTTGTTAATGTGACAGGAGATTGGTAATACCTAAAAGGTTGCACAGTAAAAACCCATGGAATCAAATATAAGAACAAAAATATGCTGGAAAATAGTGAAAAGAGGACCAATTATCAACGTGTGGTGCAAATATTCACTAGTTCCAACATTGATGTGGATGGAGCAATAACTAATATTCTGGATTATGTAGAGCAATAAGGTCTACCACTTAAATAAGATTTGATTTAATCTTATTCACTGAGACATAAGTGTCACTGATCAGAGCTACTGAATCTCCACTCCAAATTCCCACTGATGAAAACCTCTGACCCAAACAAGGTTAACTATCTTTACCCTTTATCCATTAACCATTTTCTTTATTCAGCTGTTTGAAGATTAACAAGCATAGTATAGTGCAAATATATTTTAGTAATAATAGCCTTATTAATAGTGTTATATATTTTAATCATAATAGTAATTGTTAATATTATTAATTACGATTCCTGTGTGGTTTAATTTTTTTTTTAACTCTTGAGGGTACACTATCTCAGGCAATGTTCTAGCCACTTTCATTCTATTGTCGTTGTAACAGTTACACTAAAGATAGGAAGAATAGTATCTTCATTGTACAGGTGAGGGGACTGAGGAAACTAAAACTAACGAGTGATTAAGTTGGAATTTGACTTTAGGTCTGACTGAACCACTCTAGGAGGAAAGAGACAGAGCCAGAGGAAAGTGCAAACATGAGAGGAAGAAGGGCAAAAGGGTGATAATGCAAGCATAACATATTCTATAGAAACATGCTGAATTTAGATAGATCTCATTTTCTTCATATACAAATTAAAAAAAAAAGTCTTCTATAAATATTTCTGTTGGACACAGTAATCGAATGTTATCCAGAATACGTAAAGAAATTTTCATGTTTCTATGTGTTTTAAATAACAATTTTTAGAAAATATCTTTTGTATTCTGTACTTTTCAAATTCAATGAAAGAAATGTCTTTATAGGCTTAAAGAAAGAAAAAAAAACTATTTAAAATTATACTGAATTAGGCTGACAACAGCAACAATAAAAAAAATCCAGGGAAAGGATCCAGAAATCCAATAAAAATTCAACTGCATATTTGAGTTGTGTGGAAATGATCTTACCAGAATTGTGATTTCACACCTCCCAATATATAGGAAGGAGAAGAAAAATATGAAAATAATAGAAAAAAGGTAATAGATAAGAAAAGGAAGAATTGACTAAATAACTCCAGTCTGTGAAAACTAATGTTCCTGAAGAAGAAATCAGAATAAAACTAAGGGAAGCAATACTGAAAGAATTAAATTATTAGAGAAAACTTTCATGAGATAAAACTTTTCTGAACGCAGACGTACTAGAGAATGGACTTGAGGACATAGGGAGGGGGAAGGGTAACCTGGGACAAAGTGAGAGGGTGGCATGGACATATATACACTACCAAATGTAAAACCAATATCTAGTGGGAAGCAGCCGCATAGCACAGGGAGATCAGCTTGGTGCTTTGTGACCACCTAGAGGGGTGGGATAGGGAGAGTGGGAGGGAGGGAGACACAAGAGGGAAGAGATATGGGGATATATGTATATGTATAGCTGATTCACTTTGTTATGTAGCAGAAACTAAAACACCATTGTAAAGCAATTATAATCCAATAAGATGTTAAAAAAAAACTTTTCTGAAATTTCAAATTAACTAGTGTCAATTGTCAAAATAAGTAAATCAAATTCTTATTTAGATATTATCAAATAACTATTTAGACTTTAAAGTACAAAGAAAAGTATTCTAAATATATCCAAGCAAAAGGAGAAGACAAATGTTACATATACAGAAGCAAAAATCTTAATTTTAGAGTTCTCTTGGGAGATTAAGAATATTTAAAGTAAATCAATTATTTTCTACAGAAAATCAAGGGATAAACTCAAATATACAATCATGATGTTGTTCCTAGAGTAATGAAACAGGAAGATAATCTCAAATAACTGAGAATCCATAAAACACATTGCTTCTATCCCCTTACTGAAAAAAAGTTTTTTGAAGATATATTTCAGCTAATGGGAAGAAGAATAAAAATAAAAACTCAAGATCAGGTAATTTTTTTCTATAAAAGTAAAGGAAAGTGTGGCAGCATTGCTTTCAGTTAAAGAAATAGAGTTAAGTATAAAATATTGTTGTTAATATGGTAACAAAATGTAAGCCAATAAAAATTCTTGTGATTAATTTTTATGAATAAAAATCTTACTCTATAACCCCAGATTACATTTACAAAGTATGAAAAGTTGACATGAAAGGAAAAAGAGAAATTAAAAGTATAAAAAAATATTTTTAGTTCTTACTTTTGGTTATCTGCTACCAAATAACTATAAAATATCAAAACGAAACCTGTAGGGCTTCCCTGGTGACACAGTGGTTGACAGTCCACCTGCCGATGCAGGGGACACGGGTTCATGCCCTGGTCCGGGAAGATCCCACATGCCGCACAGCGGCTAGGCCCATGAGCCATGGCTGCTGAGCCTGCGCGTCTGGAGCCTGTGCTCTGCAATGGGAGAGGCCACAACAGTAAGAGGCCCACGTACCACAAAAACAAAAACAAAAACAAAAAAGAAACCTGTAATCTATATAAAAACAAAGTATAGAAAGTGATAATAAAGTATGGGGAAAACAAATAAATAAAACTAGAGAATATTATGACAATAGGTATAACATCTTAAAATGCCTGTATCAATTGAAATACTTATACAATGCATATTACTGTACAAAATAGACAAAACTAGAAGATATGAAGACCCTAAATTATTTTAAATGATTAGGTAAGGCATATTATAGAAGACATTAATTTTTCATATATTTTCTTAAAAGATTTTTTTAATGCTACAATATGAGACCTACTCCCAAAACTCAGTTACAATATTTAACAAAAGGGTAGTGGACATGGGTGAAGATATTTCAGATATAAAACATAAAACAGTAAATCAGCAGTACTAATTTTAATATAAAATTGAATAGGGAATGGTTTAAAATTGAAGAATAAAGATAGTTCTGTTGATGAAAAATAAATAATAATAAAATAAAAATATATCAGCAGAATTAGTTTCATCCTTCAATTTTAAACCATTCTACTTTATTCAAAATAAACAGTCCTTTGAAAGAAGAAGCTGACTCAAAAAGCATACAATTTTTTCTTTATTAAACACATTCTTTAAAATTTATGAAATCAATTATATAATGTTAACTTTAAAATTTTGAATTATATTATTTACATTTCTAACAATTTTGAGGTCATGATATTCAGTGCAAGATAGTAAAACACACGATTATACTAAATTTTACTTCCTATAAAGTAGCATATGTGACGACCCCTCTACTCACAACACATATAACTTGAAGACAAAAATTTAATCAAAGAAGAAGGAGGAGGAAGAGGAGAGGGAGGTGAAGAAGGGAAAGGAAAGGGGAAGAAAAATACTATCCAGATAACTGGAAATGTAGCAAAATGGGGGATTACAGTTGTAAAGAGTTTTACCATTAAAAAAAGAAAAAAATAAATTTAGCATGAGAACAGTCCTTAGAACATTTAGTGCTATAAGTGTGAACCATTCTTATTATAATTATTAATGTTAATGAAATGAAAGATGCAATTTTTAACATTATGTTAGTAAATAGCTCTTAAAAGTATAGAAACATTTGATATGTTAATGAAGAAGCAATACACAATATTGACAATTTAAAAGTTGCACGGAAAAAAATGAATTATATGTTCAAATGATATTTGTAATTCCTCTATAATTGTTTTTCAAACTGAAACCTATGTAACCTTGGGGTACATTAAGACTTTCTGTGGTATATAAAGTGTGGAGAATTTTAAGGAAATTAACTGACAATGTTCTTTCCATTTTTGGAAACCAAGAAGCTTGGAGCTGGCTTTTGAGATATTTTATTTCATCCGTGGCTGAGCAAAAGCAGTAAAGGAAGGGATTTTTATTTCTGTAAAACAAAAGATCGTCATTTTAAATGTCTGCTTTAATTTTAGTGGGCTACTCCAGATCTCTAGCGTTAAAACATATGGAGCAATGGAGGAAAATTAGTAAATATAAGTTGTTAGATATAAACCTGGCCAGAGTCAGGTCAGGAAAGGGGAAGAAAAGAAATGTTATTCCTAGTAAAGCAATTTGTTCTTGGTACTCTTTCTAGGTTGAAATCATAAGGGTTAAGTAGAGTACAGCAGTGATACTTGCACAACATATTAGAAAAATATTACTGTGTTTCCTTCTATCTCTTCTTCTGTACTCACATGTCATCACTAATTGTCTTGCATCATTTGACTTGTTCCCTTTATCTATTAAAAGTGATTTGGGGATACTTTTTAGACCCTGCTGATGATTGTGTATGTTGGACATAGTGTTTAGGGTTCTGGGATAATATAAATTATGAAAAAAAAATGTTTGGAAGGTAGAATTTTGGTAAATTTTTATGGGTACACAGCATTCAAAATGCCAAGGAAGTATTTTATACTAAGTGTTAAACCTGACTTGGAAGAAGAGGCTTTTGTAACTATATCATTAGCGGAATTTTCAAAGTCCCTAACTCTTATTCCAATTCACAAGGGCTACAAGGAAGAGAAGGGAGAAAGAAAAAAGAATAAAACTAGTATAAGCCCTTTGCCTTAAGAGTTTTCTCATTCTGTTATATCAGTGATACACTTCAAATATGCTATGACCAGAAACCTAAACTACCTAGACTTTATATACTTGACAGTCTTAAACTTTGAGTTTCTTTCTATTTGGAGGCTAAAATTGACCCCCAAATTGCCAAAGATATTATGATGCAATTAGCATAAGAGAAAAAGAAAAAGGCAAGCTATTATTCAAACATTTACCTATTCAATAAACTATCCTGATATAAATGAGAGCTAATGGGATTTTTTTTTTTTTTTTTTTTGCGGTATGCGGGCCTCTCACTGTTGTGGCCTCTCCCACTGCGGAGCACAGGCTCCGGACGCGCAGGCTCAGCGGCCATGGCTCACAGGCCCAGCCGCTCGGCGGCACGTGGGATCTTCCCAGACCGGGGCACGAACCCGTGTCCCCTGCATCGGCAGGTGGACTCTCAACCACTGCGCCACCAGGGAAGCCCTAACGGGATTTTTTAAATGTAATATTGTATGAGTTTTTATTTATGAATATCAGGTACCTACGTGATTATAATAGTGTACCTTAACATTGCTTTCTTCTTTATTTTACAACCATACTCTTCCAGAACTAGAGAAAGCAAGAAGAGATGGAATCAGACAAGCCAGAGCTGTGGCTTTTGCTGTCAGTGAAATGAGGAGCTATTTGGGGGTCCTGAGAAGTGACAGAACTGACTCATGTTTTAAAAGCATTAGTGTGGCTTCTGAGTTGAGATTAGATTGTAGGTAGAAAAGGTAAAGACAGGAAAACCACCCAGGGGCTCTTACAATATTCCAGGCTGGAGACATTGGTGGCTCAGTTGGGATGATAGGAGTGTATGTAGTGAGACCTAGTCATGTGCTAGATTTATTTTGAAGGTAGAGCCATTAGCCTTCTCAGCAAATTGGTTGTAAGATGTAAGTAAAAATAGAAATAAAGGAAGACAAGATTTTTTTTTTGTTTTTTCTGAACAAGTGAAAGAGTTTCCAGTAATTAAGACGGGGAAAACTGTAGGTAAAGCTGGTGTCAATAGAGCAGATATTCAGTTTTGGATGTGATGGATTTGGAATGTCTGTTGGCTATCCAGGTAAAGTTGTAAGTAGGCAGCTGGATATATGAGTCTGTAGTTTGGAGGACAGTTCTGAAGATATTAACAGTAGATATACATCTGGGAGTCACTGGCAAACTGATGGTATCTCAAGTCATGAAACTATGAGATTTACAAGGGAAAGTGTATAGGCAGAGGATAGAAAGAAAAAAACTTGATCCTGAGGTGTTCCAATATTAAGAGAATGGGGAGAAGAAGAGGGATCAAAAAAAAAAAAGAAATTGAAGAGTGATAGTGATACAGGAAAGAATTCAGGTGAGTGTGATGTCCTGAAGTAAAAAATAGGGGAACAAGTATCAACTTTGTCAAATGCTGTAATAGATAAAGTCTGAGAATTGTTCACGGTATCAGCAGTGTGGATTCTATTTGTGACTTTGATAAGCACATCTTTGATAGAGTGCTGAAATTTGAAGCCTAATTGATGTAAGTTTAAGATAGGAGGAAAGGAACTGGAGACTAACCTGGGAGTTTTGCAGCTAAGGAAATGGAGCCTTAGCTGGTCAGAAAATGGAGTAAGTTTTTGTTTTTGTTTTGTTTTTTTGAGAGAGGAGAAATTACGGCATGTTTATATGGTAATGGGAATGGTCCACTTAAGAGAAAAACAGGATAAATTGATGATGTATTATCTTATCATCTATTTTCACAATAATCCCATAATATAGTTCTAATTGTTATTTTCATTATTTAGATGAAGAAGCTGAGAACAGAAAGTTTAAGTGACATGCCCACTTTTCTATTTCTCATTTATGTTGTTCTTTCAAACCTTAAATTATATTTCCTTTTTTAAAGCTTATTTTGAAATATTTGGTTTATTTCCATTTGTGGCCTTGTATGTTATCAGTAACTGAAAGACTGTTATTCAGTCCATTTTAAAATTTATTCTAATATTTTTGAGCCTTATTGTAAACATTTTCGTTGTTGCTGTCATCATCTATGTTTAAATAAGAAGGGTTTTCCTGGACTAATAAGAATAAATTTCTGGGTAGTTGTAGGGCATCGGCCAGGGAATAGGCCAAGAAAACTTTTCAACCTTTATGGCACCCTCTTTTCTTACTATGAAGGTTTCAAAAAATAACCTCGAATAGCTAAAATAGTCATACTCATAGAAACAGAGTAGAATGGTGGTTGCCGGGTCTGGGGGAAAGGGGGAACAGGGAGTTGCTATTCAACAGGTATGAAATTTTAGTTACACAAGATGAATAAGTCTTAGAGATCTGCTGTACAACATCATGTTTATAGTTAACAGTACCATATTGTACATCTAAAAGTTTAAGAGGGTAAACTCATGTTAGATGGTCTTAGAGCAATAAAAATAAATATATAACCACTGTGTAATCTCATTTGTGAGACTTGGGTCAAGAAGAATCTCTGGTTCCAATGCTGTGGTTCATAGATCTATAGGTCTTGCACTATAAAACAGTGCTTTCCCCCTTGTACCTTGCATTTTTCTCTTAAGATACTTTCTGAGATAATTCTTCTCAGGACCACTAACTGTTCCCCTTCCCTCAGTTATCTAAAACTTCTTTCTCCCTTATCCCCAAGTCTACTTTCCTAGTTTATTTGGATTCTACTCTTAGTAGTATTCCCTAAAGGGTGTGGCTCTGTCTTTTAGAATCAGAGAATTTACTAGAATTTTCTGAGATTACCATGGACTTTCCATAAGGAAAAAGAAGATTGATGTTTACCTACTTTCTGTCACACTATGTACAAAAATCAATTTCACGTATATAGATCCCAATATAAAAAGTCAAATGATAAAGATGTCAGGAAGAAACAAAGGAGAACATCTTTGTGACCTTGGGTATACAAAGATTTTGTTTTTTTAAGAGTACACATAATTATTTACTCTAGAATGAAGAACTTCTGCAAATCAATAAAAACGTGGAAGATAACCTCATAAAAAACAGTTAAGAGACTTAAAACAGAAAATTTTCAAAAAAGAATATCCATACAGCCAGTAAACATGAAAATCTGCTCACCTTTATTAGTCATCAGAAAAATATAAATTAAAACCATAATTTATACACCTAATAGAATGGCTAAAATGAAAGACACCCATTCTAAGTGTTGACTAGACTGTCAAACAACTGAACTCACATACACTGCTAGTAGAAGTGTAAGTTATTATAACTACATTGGAAAACTCTCCAGAAGTATCAAAGAAAGCTGCATATATGCATAACTAGTGGTTCTACTCCTAAGTATATATCCAACAGAAATCCATTCGTTTACAAAAGAGTTTTGCACAAGAATTTTCATAGCCACACTATTCCTAACAGTATACAAAACTGGAAATCATCAAAATGTCCATCAATATTTAAATTAATAAATATATTATGGGTACATAAATACAATAGAATATGGCAATGCATCATTTTGAATTCATGCTATAATGTGGAGGAATCTCCTAAACAAAATCTTGAGCAAAGTATGTAGACCCAAAAGAATACATGCTGTATGATCTAATTTACGTAAATTAAAAACAATAGAAGCAGTTTATGGCGTAAGAAGTCAGAATAGCAGATGCACTTGTGAAGGGAGCAATATTGACTGGGCAGGGCAACTTTGTTCTATTTCTTGAATTTGGCATTCCTTACTATGTGTGTTAACTTTGTAAAAATCCAGTGATTTGTACACTGCTAATCTGTAAGTTATATTTCAACAAAAAGTTTACTTACAAATACAAATAATAAATAGACAGCTGGTTATGGCCATAGTATGGCTAAATGTTAAAATCTGTTTAATCTTGTTAAAGAATTTATTATTTTATCTGTGGTGGGGGACTCTGTGTTGCTGCTTTTGTCCTGGAGTAACTGGAAGTGATGTAATTACTTTTTTTTTATTTTGAACATACCCTTTTGGATGCATGCAGCATCCACTCTTGGGAAATGTTTATTTGTAGAGGTCACATCTGCACTACTCTGGGCCAAAATCCATTGCACTTTTGGTATTATTTAATAAGAATATTGCTTTTCTGTTGAGAAAGTTTGGACATTGCTAATTAAATGGAATTAGACTCAGTGCTACCCCTGTCTCTGCTGTCAAAATCCATTTTCTGCCTTATGAAAAGACTCATGAAACAACAGCTAATCTTCACTAACTTATTTCATTCAGTTAAAATTAAATTACACAATTGAAATTTTTTTCTTGTCTTTTCTATATTACATTTTGTTAATTGCTTAATTAAAACTGAAGCCTGACATTTATTTCTTTCTCTTTAGGAAAAAAAAAAAAAAAAGAAAGAAAAGAAATATAAGACACACTCACTGTTACTTACTTAGTTATTCAACAGGAAGCTCTAGAAAAAAACTCCTGTTAGCAAAGAATAAAATAAACCACAACTTTCCCATGAAAATATTTATAAAAAAAGGTACAAGCATGATAGTTTTTAAGTTCATTGCCATTCCAGTTTCTAGGAAGGCATTTAAAATGTACCATATTCTACAAATACATCTAGTTATTTTTGCATATATATATATATATATATATATATATATATACCCCAACTTGAGTTTTCTTAATATCTTCATCATTTTCCAGTAGCCATTTTACACATGGAAATAGATAATGACTCTATCTATTGGTATTTGCATATAGTACTGTGGCTTCAAAAACCTAGTCTCCTCAAATATGATAGCTACCATTTGTACAGTGATTATTATTTGGAATTGTCAAATTGTTTTGTGTACATTAACTTATTTAATATTCATATTTATAGATGAGGAAACTGAGGCACAGTGTATTTAAAAGATTTACCAGAGACTATATGGCTAGTTAATGGCAGAGCTGGGATTTTCATCCAGAATTTTATTTTAATTCTATTAATTTGTAAGAGCCACACTCTTAACCAATGTATTACAATGACTCCAAATGGATTCACACAAGCCAAGAGGTAACTCTCCTCTTGAAAACACAGAATTTATTTATTTTTTTTAATTAATTCACAGCTATTTACTGAGATTCTATATGTTTCTGATGTTCTAGGTAAACATTGGTAAAACAGGGAAAGTCTTTCCCTCATAGAAATTAAAGAAAATAATCATGATAGATGTTAGCTAAAATTATTGTGGTAATCATTTCACAATGTATGTAAGTCAAGTTGTTATGCTCTACCCTTTAAACTTATATAGTGCTGAATGTCAATTATATTGCAATAAAATAGATAATAAACAGGTGAAAATAAATGAATAAATATACAACTAAAGAAAAAGACAATTAATACACATGCAATCAAAGGCAACCTTATATATCCTAATTAGAAAGAAGTAAAATAAAAAGTCACTATTTGCAAATGACATGCTATATATAAAAAACCTAAAGACTCCACCAAAAAAACTATTAGAACTAAAAAATGAATTCAGTAAAGATGCAGGACACAAAATTAATATACAAAATGTTGTATAACTATATACCAATAACACACTATAAGAAAGAAAACAATTAAGAAAACTTAAATTAAGAAAACAATCCCATTTACAATTGCATCAAAAAGAACACCGAGGAATAAATTTAACCAAAGAGGTGAAAGGCCTGTACTCTGAAAACTATAAAACATTGATGAAAGAAATTGAAGATGACAGAAATAATTGTAAAGATACACCATGTTCCTGGATTGGAAGTATTAATATTGTTAAAGTGTTTACACTACCCAAAGCAATCTACAGATTCAATGCAATCCCTATCAAAATACCCATGGCATTTTTCACAGAGCAGGAACAAATAATCTTAAAATTTGTACTGAACCAAAAAAGACCCTGGATAGCCAAAGCAATCTTGAAAAGGAAGAACAAAGCTGGAAGTATCACACTTCCTGATTTCAAGCTATACTACAAGCTATAATAATTAATGTACTGGCACAAAACCAGATCCATAGGTCAATGGAACAGAATAGGGAGCCCAGAAATAAATGCATGCTTGTATGGTCAATCTATGACAAAGCAGGCAAGAATTTGTAATGGAGAAAGACAGTCTCTTCAATAAATGGTGTTGGGAAAACTGGGCACTGGGCACGCAAAAGAAACTAGACCACCTTTTTTTTTTTTTTTTTTTTTTTGCAGTTAGCTGGCCTCTCACTGTTGTGGCCTCCCCCGTTGTGGAGCACAGGCTCCGGATGCGCAGGCTCAGTGGCCATGGCTCACGGGCCTAGCCGCTCCGCAGCATGTGGGATCTTCCTGGACCCAGGCACTAACCCATGTCCCCTGCATTGGCAGGTGGACTCTCAACCACTGCGCCACCAGGGAAGCCCCCTAGACCACCTTTTTACACCATATACAAAAATAAAATCAAGATGGATTAAAGACTTAAATTTAAAACCTGAAACCATAAAACTCCTACATGGCCAGTACACATTTTGACATAAATTGTAGCAATATTTTTTCGTGTCTGTCTCTTCAGGTAAGGAAAACAAAAGCAAAAATAAACAAATGGGACTACATCAAACTAAAAAGATTTTACACAGTAAAGAAAACCATCAGCAAAACAAAAAGGCAACCTACTGAATGGGAGAAGATACTTGCAAATGATACGTCCTGTAAGAGGTTAATATCCAAAATATATAAAGAACTCATACAACTCAAATCTCCAAAAATAAACAATCTGATTAAAAAAGGGTAGAAGACCAGAATAGACAGTTTTCCAAAGAAGACCTGCAGATGGCCAACAGGTACATGAAAATAAACTCAACATCACTAATCATCAAGGTAATGCAAATCAAAATCACAATTAGGTATTACCTCACACCCGTTAGAAGGGCTACTACCAAAAAGACAAGAAATAACAAGTGTTGGTGAGATTGTGGAGAAAAGGGAACCCTACTACACTGTTTGTAAATTGGTGCAGGCACTATGGCAAACAGTATGGAAGTTTCTCAAAAATTAAAAATAGAACTACCATATGATCCAGAAATTTCACTTCTGGGTATTTACCTGAAGAAAACACTAATTTGAAAAAATATATGCACCTCAATATTCATTGCAGCATTATTTACAATAGATATGATATAGATACAACCCAAGAGTCTAACAATAGATGAATGATAAAGAACATGTGGTATACATATACAATGCAATATTACTCAGGCTTAAAAAAGAATAAAATATTACCATTTATAACAACATGAATGGACATAGAGGGTATTATGCTAAATGAAATAAGTCAGACAGAGAAAGACAAATACTTTATGATTTCACTTATATGTAGAATATATATATATTCTCTTCCATTGACATATATATACAAGCAAACAAACATAAAACAGAAAGAGACACAAAGGTACAGAGAACAGACTGATGCCAGAGGGCAGGGGCTGGGAGAATGGGCGAAATAGGGGAAGGGGAATAAGAGGTACAAACTACCAGTTATAAAATAAATAAGTCATGGGGATGTAATGTGCAGCATAGGAAACATAGTCAATAGTATTTTGATAACCTTGTATGGGAACAGAAAAAAAAAGGCAGCTCTCACTTTGCTCAGTTCCAGAATTCACAAATTTCAGTAACTGTATTTATGTAAATAAAACCAGCCCCTCAACACCATGATTCAAATTTCAGGTACCATAATATATCAACTAAGACTAATTCCATAAAATACAAAGTGGGCTGCTGGCTCTTTATTTTTTTTATTTTTTATTTATTTATTTTTTTTGTGGTACGCGGGCCTCTCACTGTTGTGGCCTCTCCCGTTGCGGAGCACAGGCTCCGGACCCGCAGACTCAGCAGCCATGGCTCACGGGCCTAGCCGCTCCGCGGCATGTGGGATCTTCCCGGACCAGGGCATGAACACGTGTCCCCTGCATTGGCAGGTAGACTCTCAACCACTGAGCCACCAGGGAAGCCCACTGCTGGCTCTTTAGTCCACAAATTGCTACACAAGCAACAGATGCACATTATGATCAGTGACAATTCATGTTACTTCTTTCAAAGTCAGTGATTCATCACTGCTTATCTGTTTATTCAGTTCACGTATATACAGTAAAGCCTTTAGATGTGTTGTTTCTTGTCTCCCTGTGATAAACCCACATGACATAATACAAACAAGTATGGTAGTTTGAAAGAAGGAATTGGGCAAAAAGATGAACATGCAGTGAAGAACCAAAAAGTGATAATGCCCACAGTAAAATTAAAATTGAATGTAAACCAGGTTATAGAAGATATAGCTGACCATGTTGACAGCACTGCCATTTCAAAAACTCAAGATACGTAGCCAGGGGAACTTAGAGAAGGTGAATTTATTGACATAAATGAGAAAAATGATTTTGATATAAAGGAAGAAGATGTTCCAGAGTAAGTGACTTGAGCAAAAACTTCATATTAAAGAACTCTTAAAGATGTTTCATGACATTGAAAGCACATAGGGGGACTTCCCTGGCGGTCCAGTGGTTAAGACTTCTTGGTGGGGGGTGTGAGTTCAAGGAGCAGGGAGTTTGAAAGCTAAGATCCCACATGCCTCACAGCCAAAAAACAAAGCATAAAACAGAAATAATATTGTAACAAATTCAATAAAGACATTTAAAATGATCCTCATCAAAAAAATGTTTAAAAAAAAACAAAAAGGAAGCACATAGGATAAAATGTTGGGACAGAATCCAAACTTAGAAAAGAACATGACAGTTGGTCAAGACATTAAAAAGTTCCTTGCTTTATAAGTTACATGAAGTTGTTGCAGTGTGCAACAACTTTTAATAACACTTTTACAAAGAAGTAAAACATTTTAATCGTCAACATTTATCAATAATTAAATTACAGCATAGTAAGTAAATATTAGTTTTACTATATTTTCACTTCCCAATCCACTGATAAAGGACAGTATAAGAGTTTCTAATGTTTGATAAAAGGTCATGGAATATTGTAATTTTCCCCATTATTAAAATAGCTTTGTGTGATTTCAGCTTGCATGCTCATTTTTAGAGTACCACACTATTGTGCAAAGCAAAAATTACCTGTACAAACGAAAGAGCTTACAATCCCTAATTCTCAACCAATATCTTTTTCCACACTATTACTCTACTGGGGAAACATCAGTGAAAATACAGGTTTGGCCAAAAAGTTCGTTCGGGTTTTCCCTAACATCTTAGGAAGAACTCAAAAGAACTTTTTGGCCAGCCCAATAATACTTCCATAGATCTTTTCTTAGACTATCAATTTCAGATCTTTTAATTTCCTTCTATAATAGATGAAAATTTTGCTTCTGTTCACTCTTCCCCTCCTTCCTTGTCCCAATATAGTTACACAACCATTTTTAGTACAGCTAAAATTAATTTTCTTTGCATCTATAAATAATATAGCCCCATGTTTATTTCTTTTTTCTAAATTATACATAATATTTTTTTCTTTGTACATTGACAAATACAGTATTAAGGTCTTATCCATTCTTTGGTCACCTCTTAACTGCCAACGCTGAAATTCTGACATTTGTATTTTTCCTGTTACATCACCAAAGTTAATTAAATTTATTCAGTTGCATATTCATACATATAGTATTATAGCACAGATCTGCTGGTGATGAAAATTTTCAGCTTTTATATGTCTAAAAATGCCTTTATATTCATTTTTTGAAAAATACTTTTGCTAAATAAAGAATTCTAAGTTGACATTTAACAAAAAAAAAAAATTAATACTTTAAAGTTGTTGCTCCATTGGCATTTAGCTTGCATTGTTTCTGACAAGAAATCTGCTGTTATCCTTATCTTTAAATCTCTGTAACTTTTTTTTTCTATCTTCTTTTAAGATTTTCTTTTTATCACAGATTTTAAGCAATTTGTTTATGATGTGTCTTAATGTGGGGTTTTTTTTCCCTACATATTTTTGTGCTTGAACTTTGTTGAGCTTCTCAGATCTGTGAGTTTATAATTTTCCTCCAATTTGGAAATATTTAGCCATTAATTCTTCAAATATGTTTTGCCTCCACTCCCTCTGGGGACTCTAATATATATAGTTGACCACTTGTAGTTATCCCACGTTTCACTGATGCTCTATTATTTTTTTTTTAATTCTTTCTCTGTGTTTCATTTTGGATCATTTCTTTTACTATGTCTTCAAGTCACATCTTTTCTCAGCAATCTGCCTTTAATCCCATACAGTGTATTTTTCATCTCAGACATTAGAGTTTTTACCTCTAGAAGTTTGATTTGTTTGTTGTTGTTGTTAATATTTTTATATCTTTATTTAACTTCTTGAACTTATAGAATACAGTTATAATATCTGTTTAGTATTTTCTGCTAATTCTCACATCAGTGTCTCCTTTGGTTGGTTTTATTTGATTATTCTTTTCATTATGAATAATGCTTTTCTGCTTCTCTGCATTTCTTATAATCTTTGATTGGTTACCAGCCATTGTGAATTTTACCTTGTTTCTATTCCTATAAATATTCTTGAACTTTGTTTAGAATATAGTTGATTTACCTGGAATCAGTGTGATCCTTTCAGATCTTGTTTTCAGGTGGGACAAGACCTGGGTTTAATCTAGGGTTAACACCTAGCTTCCATACTAAGAAGACAAGACCTTTCTTAGTATTCTTATCAATACCCCCTGAATTATGAGGTTTTCCACACTGATTGTTGGAAACAGACACTATTCTTGGTCCTGTGTGAACTCTGGGCACAGAGTTCTCTTAATCCTTTTGAGTGGTTCTTTTCCGTCCTAGAGTAGTTTTCTCACACAAGTGCGCTAATCAGTTCTCAATTGAATCCTCCAGAAGAACTCTCTGCGGTCAGCAGAGTTATCTCTCCATGTATCTCTCTTGTGTCTGGCACCCTGTCCTGTGACTTCACTGCTTTGTCTTTTCTCGACTCCCAGCTCTATCTCCTTAATTCAGGAAGACTACAGGACTTCCCCCTCCTGGCACCACAGTCTGAAAATACTCTCCAGGCAGCAAGTTGGAGCAATCATAGGTCTCACCTTGTTTGTTTCAAAATTTCTCAGGAATCATTTTCCCTTATTCATGACACTGATGACTTGAGTCCTGTTGTTTCATATATTATGGGTTTTTTTAGACATGGAGATAAATTTCATTTTGTTACTCCTGGTTATTACTTAAATTAGTATTTGCATAATATAAGCAGTGAAATGCAATAGAAAATTAATTAATAAAGAGAGAACAACAAAAACCCTTGGTATTGAAACTTTTAAATGCCCAGAGACATAAACGTGTTTCAAGGCATAATTATGCAAATAGATGGCAAAGTTTAAGATAAAGGTGTCAACTCTTCAACCTTGTTTAGTATGAAGGAACATAGTTTGAACAAAAAATATTTTAATTCATAAGGACATCCCAGAAACCCTTATCAAGAGTACAGTGTAAACTTTAGTAGTTTGGCTCATTAAATTGAAAATGGACTTGGAAAAGGTCATGGGGAATTAGAGCTTAGATAATTCATAATCAAAGCAATTAACAATGGATTATGTCTTGTGAGCTCCCTAGAAAAAGAAATCTTAGTTGAAATTGCTGAACCCAACATGGTATTCATTTGCCTAGCTGGATCATAATCTAGTAACCAACTACCTTGTTTAGTACATAAATACAAATGGTATTCAAACTCTTCTTTATCTAAACATATAGATTACAAAGTGTATAAATTGATTTTCAAGAACATACATGTTATACAAGTCACACCTTTGGACAAGGATATGTAGATACCTGAAGTTTCATTTTACAAAAGCTAACTAGAGAGGGCACTCTAAATACAACTCATTGGTTGACTTTAGTAGAACTTGGATATTAATATTATTGGACTCTAGGATGTATTCTGGACAACTCAGTTAAATCACATGTAAAGCTTAGCTACCAATTTCTCTTTTTTTTGAATTGTATTTTAATGTTTTCTTTCATTGTCATCTTTAAAAATTTGATTTTTTTTAAGAACACCCTTTAAAATAGTTCACTTAGTCTCAAAACTCTTGGACTCTATTTCCTAGAAAGTTAGTCAGTTTTTCTGACAATCTTAGCCATAGTTTCCGTGGCTGCTGTGAAATGTGGCTAAAAACCCTTGTCCTTGTCTTTTTTTACTTTTCTAATACTATATCATCTTAAAACATTATGTAGGTATAAGGGTTTCCTATTTTTCATGTTGATCTTTCAGAATAAAATACTATTTCTAAATGTGTAAATTTGAATATAAATCAAAGTTTGAGGACATGAATTTTCAAAATGCCAGTCTGTTGTATCATGCACAACTACACCAGACACTTACCTATTTTAATAAGCATGTAAAGGCTAGGAGGCCTAGCAGTGGTCTAACTCTGAGAGGAAAGCAAGATACTGGTGTGACACGCTTCAAGATCAATAACTAGGGAACAGCATGGAAGTCCAAAAGATAGATAAAAAACAGACCTGAAAGAGAACATTTAGAAAGAGAAATAATTATTGAATGAATCTATCTGAATCTAAATAGGAAAAAATAATTGTAGATGGGGCAACATGGGAATCAAAGATCAGAGCAGAATTAGATTTTAATTCATCACTATACCCTAGCTTATCAACAAAGTGGCATAACCTTGTTTTTGTGTAAGGCAATGCTTTAAGTGTGGTAAAGGTATTGGGGTTATGCATTTTCTTTTTTTTTTTTTTTTTTTGCGGGATGCGGGCCTCTCACTGTTATAGCCTCTCCCGTTGCAGAGCACAGGCTCCGGACGCGCAGGCTCAGTGGCCATGGCTCACGGGCCCAGCGCTCTGTGGCATGTGGGATCTTCCCGGACCAGGGCACAAACCCATGTCCCCTGCATCGGCAGGCGGACTCTCAACCACTACACCACCAGGGAAGCCTGGGGTTATGCATTTTTAAAGGGTCCTTATCTCTTAGAGCAATATTCTAAAATATTTATAGTTAAAATATATGATATGAGAATTTGCTTCAAAATAAACCAGAGGATGGTAAGAAGGTAGGAATTTATATAAAACAAGACTGTTTATGAATTGATAATTATGGAAACTAGATGATAAGTTCATATTATTATTCTATTTTTTTAACTTCTTTGAAATTAAAGAGAAACAAAACAAAACGAAACTTGTTTCATCATATAAGCACTTTGGTTATGTAATACTTAGTTCATCATTTATATAAGAAAGAGAATGGGATACCTTCCTCATAGCGTTGTTTGGAGGACGGATTGAGTTAATTGATGTAATGTGCTTAAAATATTGCCTATTGCATTGAAGGTGCTGTGTAAATACTACCTTTAAAGAAAATATTCTCCATTCTATGTCCAAATTTTTTATTTTGATTTATATTAATTTTTATTTTAATTTTACATTATATTTTATACAGCAGACTCTTATTAGTTATCCATTTTATACATATTAGTGTATCTATATCAATCCAAATCTCCCAATTCATCACACCACCACCCCTGCCACCTTCCCCCCTTGCTGTCCATACGTTTGTTCTCTACATCTGTGTCTCAATTTCTGCCATGCAAACTGGTTCATCTGTATCATTTTTCTAGGTTCCACATATACACGTTAATATATGATATTTGTTTTTCTCTTTCTGACTTACTTCACTCTGTATGACAGTCGCTAGATCCATCCACGTCTCTACAAATGACCCAATTGCGTTCCTTTCCATGGCTGAGTAATACTCCATTGTATATATGTACCACATCTCCTTTATCCATTAATCTGTCGATAGGCATTTAGGTTGCTTCCATGATGTGGCTATTGTAGATAGTGCTGCAATGAACATTGTGGTGCATGTGTCTTTTTGAATTATGGTTTTCTCTGGGTATATGCCAGTAGTGGGATTACTGGGTCATATGGTGATTCTATTTTTAGTTTTTTAAGGAACCTCCATAGTGTTCTCCATAGTGGCTGTATCAATTTACATTCTCACCAACAGTGCAAGACAATTCCCTTTTCTACACATCCTTTCCAGCATTTGTTGTTTGTAAATTTTCTGATGATGCCCATTCTAACTGGTGTAAGGCGATACCTCATTGTAGTTCTGATTTGCATTACTCTAATAATTAGTGATATTGAGAAGATTTTCATGTACTTCTTGACCATCTGTATGTCTTCTTTGGAGAAATGACTATTTAGGATTTCTGCCCATGTTTTGATTGGGTTGTTTTTTTTTTTTTAATATTGAGCTGCATGAGCTGTTTATATATTTTGGAGGTTAATCCTTTGTCCATTGAATGACTTTGCAAATATTTTCTCCCATTCTGAGGTTGTCTTTTTGTCTTGCTTGTAGTTTCCTTTGTTTTGAAAAACCTTTTAAGTTTCATTAGGTCCCATTTGTTTATTTTTATTTCCATTACTCTAGGAGGTGAATCAAAATAGATCTTGCTGTGATTTATGTCAAAGGGTGTTCTTCCTATGTTTTCCTCTAAGAGTTTTATAGTGTCCATTCTTACATTTAGGTTTCTAATCCATTTTGAGTTTATTGTTGTGTATGGTATTAGGGAGTGTACTAATTTCATTCTTTTACATGTAGCTGTCCAGTTTTCCTAGCACCACTTATGGAAGAGACTCTTGTTTCTCCATTGTATATACTTGCCTCCTTTGTCATAGATTAGTTGACCATAGGTGCATGGGTTTATCTCTGGGCTTTCTATCTTGTCCCATTCATCTATACTTCTGGTTTTGTGCCAGTACTATATAGTCTTGATTACTGGAGCTTTGTAGTGTAGTCTGAAGTCAGGGAGTCTGATTCCTACAGCTCCATTTTTTTTCCCTCAAGACTGCTTTGGCTCTTTTCTGTCTCCATACAAATTTTAAGATTTTTGTTCTAGTTCTGTGAAAAATGCCATTGGTAATTTGATAAGGATTGCATTGTATCTGTAGATTGCTTTGGGTAGTAGAGTCATTTTCACAATATTGATTCTTCCAAGCCAAGAACATGGTATATCCCTCTATCTGTTTGTATCATCTTTAATTTCTTTCATCAGTGTCTTATAGTTTTCTGCATACAGGTTTTTGTCTCCCTAGGTAGGTTTATGCCTAAGTATTTTTTTCTTTTTGTTGCAGTGGTAAATGGGAGTGTTTTCTTAATTTCTCTTTCAGATTTTTCATCATTAGTGTATAGGAATGCAAGGGATTTCTGTGCATTAATTTTGTATATTGCAACTTTACCAAATTCATTGATTAGCTCTAGTAGTTTTCTGGTAGCATATTTAGGATTCTCTATGTATAGTATTATGTCATATGCAAGCAGTGACAGTTTTACTTCTTTTCCAATCTGATTCCTTTTATTTCTTCTTCTTCTCTGATTGCCATGGCTAGGACTTCCAAATCTATGTTGAGTACTAGTGGCGAGAGTGGACATCCTTGTCTTGTTCCTGATCTTAGAGGAAATGTTTTCCCTTTTTCACCATTGAAAATGATGTTTGCTGCTTGTTTGTCGTATATGGCCTTTATTATGTTGAGGTAGTTCCCTCTGTGCCCACTTTCTGGAGGGTTTTTATCATAAATGGGTGTTGAATTTTGTCAAAAGTTTTTTCTGCATCTATTGAGATGATCATATACTTTTTAGTCTTCAATTTGTTAATAAGTTGTATCACATTGAGTGATTTGCATATATTGAAGAATCCTTGCATCCCTGGGATAAATCCCACTTGTTCATGGTGTATGATCCTTTTAATGTGTTGTTGGATTCTGTTTGGTAGTGCTTTGTTGAGAGTTTTTGCATCTATATTCATCAGTGATATTGGTCTGTAATTTTCTTTTCTTGAGGCATCATTGTCATTTGTCTCTAGGTATTTTTTTTATTTCTTCAATGATCTCTTGGTTATTTAGTAACGTATTGTTTAGCCTCCTTATGTTTGTGTTTTTTACATTTTTTTCCCTGTAATTGATTTCTAATCTCACAGTATTTTGGTCAGAAAAGATGCTTGATATAATTTCAATTTTCTTAAACGTACTGAGGCTTGATTTGTGACCCAAGATGCAATCTATCCTGGAGAATGTTCCATGTGCACTTGAGAAGAAAGTGTAATCTGCTGCTTTTGGATGGAATGTCCTATAAATATCAATTAAATCTATCTGGTCTATTGTGTCATTTAAAGCTTGTGTTTCCTTTTTAATTTTCTGTTTGGATGATCTGTTCACTGGTGTAAGTGAGGTGTTAAATTCCCCCACCATTTTTGTGTTACTGTCGATTTCCTATTTTATAGCTGTTAGCAGTTGCCTTATGTATTGAGGTGCTCCTATGTTGGGTGCATATATAATTGTTACATCTCCTTGTTGGATTAATCTCTTGATCGTTATGTAGTGTCCTTCCTTGTCTCTTGTAATATTTTTTATTTTATCCGATATGTGTATTGCTACTCCAGCTTTCTTTTGATTTCTATTTGCATGGAATATATTTTTCCATCCCCTCACTTTCAGTCTGTATGTGTGCCTAGGTCTGAAGTGGGTCTCTTGTATATAGCATACATATGGGTCTTGTTTTTGTATCCTTTCAGTGAGCCTGTGTCTTTTGGTTGGATCATTAATCCATTCATGTTTAAGGTAATTATCAATATGTATGTTCCTATTACCATTTTCTTAATTGTAATGGGTTTGTTTTTGTAGGTCCTTTTCTTCTCTTGTGTTTGCCACTTAGAGAAGTTCCTTTAGCATTTGTTGTAGAGCTGGTTTGGTGGTGCTGAATTCTCTTAGCTTTTGCTTGTCTGTAAAGCTTTTGATTTCTCCATTGAATTTGAATGAGATCCTTGCCAGGTAGAGTAATCTTGGTTGTAGGTTATTCCCTTTCATCACTTAAATATGTCACGCCACTCCCTTGTAGCTTGTAGAGTTTCTGCTGAGAAATCAGCTGTTAACCTTATGGGAATTCCCTTGTATGTTATTTGTCATTTTCCCCTTGTTGCTTTCAATAATTTTTCTTTTTCTTTAATTTTTGCCAATTTGATTACTATGTGTCTGGGTGTGTTTCTCCTTGGGTTTATCCTGCCTAGGACTCTCTGTGCTTCCTGGACTTGGGTGGCTATTTCCTTTCCCATGTTAGGGAAGTTTTCAACTATAATCTCTTCAAATATTTTCTCAAGTCCTTTCTCTCTCTTCTCCTTTGGGGACCCCTATAATGTGAATGTTGTTGTGTTTAATGTTTTCTCAGAGGTCTCTTAAGCTGTCTTCATTTCTTTTATTATTATTTTTTTCTTTATTCTGTTCCACAGCAGTGAATTCCACCATTCTGACTTCCAGGTCACTTATCCGTTCTCCTGCCTCAGTTATTCTGCTATTGATTCTTCTAGTGTATTGTATTGTTCATCTCTGTTTGTTTGTCCTTTAATTATTCCAGGTGTTTGTTCTTTAATTCTTCTAGGTCTTTGTTAAACATTTCTTGCATCTCTCAATCTTTGCCTCCATTCTTTTTCTGAGGTACTGGATCATCTTCACTAACATTATTCTGAATTCTTTTTCTGGAAGGTTTCCTATCTCCACTTCATTTAGTTGTTTTTCTGGGGTTTTATCTTGTTCCTTCATCTGGTACATAGCTGTCTGCCTTTTCATCCTGTCTATCTTTTTGTGGATGTGGTTTTTGTTCCACAGGCTGCAGGATTGTAGTTCTTCTCGCTTCTGCTGTCTGCTCTCTGTTGGATGAGGCTATCTAAGTGGCTGTGGAAGTTTCATGATGGATTGGACTGGTGGTGGGTAGAGTTGGCTGTTGCTCTGGTGGGCAGAACTCAGTAAAACTTTAATCCGCTTGTCTGCTCATGGGTGGGGCTGGGTCCCTTCCCTGTTGGTTGTTTGGCCTGAGGTGACCCAACACTGGAGCCTACCTGGGCTCTTTGGTTGTGCTAACAGTGGACTCTTGGAGGGCTCACGCCAAGGTTACATCCCAGAACTGCTGACAGTGTCTTTATCCTCACGGTGAGCCACAGCCACTCCCCACCTCTGCAGGAGACCCTCCAACACCAGCCGGTAGGTCTGGTTCAGTCTCATGTGGAGACACTGCTCCTTTCTCTGGGTCCTGACACACACACTACTTTGTGTGTGCCCTCCAAGTGTTGCGTGTCCATTTCCCCCAGTCCTGTTGAAGTCTTGCAATCAAATCCTGCTAGCCTTCAAAATCTGATTCTCTAGGAATTCTTCCTCCCATTGCCATACCCCCAGGTTGGGAAGACTGACATGGGTCTCAGAACCTTCACTCCAGTGGGTAGACTTCTATGGTATAAATGTTTACCAGTTTGTGAGTCACCCACCCAGCAGTTATGTGATTTGATTTTATTGTAATTGTGCCCCTCCTACCGTCTCATTGTGGCTTCTCCTTTGTCTTTGGATGTGGAGTATCTTTTTTGGTGAGTTCCAGTGTCTGCCTGTCAATGATTTTTCAGCAGTTAGTTGTGACTGTAGTGCTCTCACAAGAGGGAGTGAGAGCACGTCGTTCTATTCTGCCATCTTGAAGCAATCTCTCCATGTCCAATCTTTTAATTTTGAGATAATTGTAGATGCATACGTAGTTTTAAGAGATAAACAGAGAAATCTCCTGTAATATTTACCCAATTTCTTGCAATGGCAACATCTTGCACAACTATAGTACAATATCACAATCAGGATATTAATGTTGATATTATCAAGATACAGAATATTTTCATCATTGCAAGGATCTTTCCTGTTGCCCTTTTCAAACTATACCACTTTTATGACCCTCCTTAAACACTGACTACCACCAATCTGTTCTCCATTACTTTAGGCAGTCTTTTTAAGAAGGTTTATTAATGAAATCATACTGTATGTAACATTTTGAGATTGACTTTTTTTTTTTTTTTACTCAGCATAATTCTCTGGAGATACATACAGATTGTTGTTAGTATTAATAGTTCATTAATCCTTATTGCTGAGTAGGATTCCACGGTATGGATATTCTACAGTTTATTTAACAATTCACTGTTCCCTAAAGAATATCTGGGTTATTTCCAGTATTTGGCGATTATGCATTAAGCTTCCTTAAACTTTTCTTTTTTTTTTTTTTTTTTACGGTACGCGGGCCTCTCACTCTTGTGGCCTCTCCCATTGCGGAGCACAGGCTCCGGACACACAGGCTCAGCGGCCATGGCTCAGGGGCCCAGCCGCTCTGTGGCATGTGGGATCTTCCCAGACCGGGGCAAAAACCCATGTCCCCTGCATCGGCAGGCAGACTCTCAACCACTGCGCCACCAGGAAAGCCCTCCTTAAACATTTTTGTACAGATTTTTGTGTGAACACAAGTTTTCATTTCTTTGGTGTAAATGCCCAAAAGTACAACTGTTCTGTCATATTGTAGTTTCATATTTAATTTTCTTATATGCTGCCAAAATGGTTTCCAGAGTGGCTTTAATGTTTGAAATTCCCATCGGCAATGAATGAGTGATCCAGTTTTTCCATATTCTTTCCAGCAAGAATTGAATATTGTTCTGATTTTTTATTTTTTTAAATTTAGCCATTGTGATAAGTGTGTAGTGATTTCTCATTGTGGCTTTAATTTTGTAGGAGATCTTTTCATATGCTTATATCCATCTGTATATTCTCTGCAGTGGAATGTCTTTACATGTCTTTTGCCCATTTTATAATTGGTTTGTTTTTTAATGTGAGTTTAAAAAAATATTTTATCATCATTGTTCATTTGACATTAAACAAATATGCACAGTAAAATAGTAAGTGCCAGACCCTGTTCTAAGGTACATTTGTGAATAAAGCATTGATCTCAGCACTTATGAAATGTACATTCTAGCAGGGGGAGAATGACATATATTGAACATGTTCAACAGTTGCAAGTACTACAGAAAAAAATTAGAGCAGGGAAAGGGGGATAGGGGAACATGGGTGCAGGTTGAAATTTCAAACCTTTATCCATGCCTAAACACATAGGGATATGCAGGCACATTTGTCTTTTGAACAATAGTTAGGAAATGTAAACATTAAAAACAAAGTTACTAACGTACTGCAATGCTATCCCAACTTGAAAATTGCGTTGCTGGATTTGTAGCATGTTAGAGAATTATGGGGGTTGTAATAACTAAGGTTTATTGAACGTTAAGCACTAATGACTTCATTTTACATACACCCCCTCATTGAATCTCCACATGAAGGTGCAATTTTATATCTCTAAATGTGTTTTTAAGTTAATTTACCCATGACCCTACAGTAATTGATGACATCAATTGTCATCAGTTGAATGAAAAAGATATGGATACCCAAAATTTTAATAGTGGCTTAAATCTAAGTGGTAGTATTAAGAATATTTCATTTTTCAATGTTTAAAACTTTTAAATATTACTTGTTTTATCATGTTTCATGTTATTTATAGAGTTAAATGTTTTCCTAAAATACTGAAGTATCTCTCTACAACTTCTCCTTCCATTTCATGTATGACCTCTTCCTCAGTCCATTCTCTAAAAAATATTGACCTTTGATAATCCTTTCCCAACCTTCCTCTTTACTAGATGATCTATGACTTCATTTACCATCAGTCAAAAACTGGCTGTAAGAAGAAACATTTCCAGAGACTCAGCATTTGTACATTGTCTTATAAACTTGGTCAATTCTCTACATGCCTGACCACAAAAATACAAGCTCATGGGTCCCAGGAGCTTGTCTTGAGCTCCAGGCCCATATTCAACTGCCTCATGGGTTCTGTGGGTTCAAAAGCAAATTCTTTTCCCTAAGGTATGGACATTACAACATTTTGGGATTTGGGGAAAAATATAACAGGATTCATTTTAACCAACTTGATAAAAATATTTATTTTCTTGACTGTGACTCATTTAAATCTGATTTTGAGAATCATTTGTTTAGCTATTTGGGGAAAATAATCATATATGAGGTCTAACTATTTAGGTTAGATCAAAAGCTATTGCATTTTACATTAAATCTGTTTGCCCAGTGTTTGACCAATTTTAATACAGATTTTGTTTCACCAGCAACCTTCTTTTTTCATAACTTTGGTTAATCAAAAATTCCTTTTACTTATTCTATTATGCTGTGTTCTCTTCCTTTCTACGTTGTTTAAGATATCATTACCCATTTCCCAGCTTGAGAAAGTAGGACATCACAAATTACATTTATACCAAGACTAAATATTCCATGATTTGGTTTGTAATTAGACCATTATTTTAATGCCTGGATTTTTTTTATTTTAGTGGTTCGTGTTTCTACATCTTGCTTTTATCTCCCTTAATCTAGAAATACTTAGTTTCCTATACAAAGACAAGGTGTTCCATACCTCTTCTTATCCTTGTCATCAATTGTCAAATTGAGTCATCTCTCCATAAAAGCCTTACTATGAATTTCCCTGCGAAGGTCAATATTAGGCTATGAAAGTTTGGAAATTTTCTAAGATTAGTCATCTGTTACATGGCAGAACATGTTTTTCAACCAAAGAGTCTGATTTCCAGCCACAGGCTCTCTCTACTTTGTTATACTACCACAGGATAATTAAGAGATGAGATTTGTCCACCTGCCTCTATGGGCCAATATATATGGGTTTCAAATACTAATTTGGTGCTAAGATAACATTGGGAACATAGTAAGATGGATAAAACTCTATTTCACAGAGCTCATGTCAAGGATAGCACGGTATGTTTTGGAAGAAATATGATAAGCCATTTGCAGTGCTTTCAAAAATGGGTGAGCAAATGTGGGACTATGGTTAAATTATGCAGTACAAGGTAAAAGATTCCACTGTTAGTCCTCCTACATCACTTATCCCACACACAGAATTCAGCCGCTTTTGTACATTAGTAGTGAGCAAATATTATGAAGTATCAGTTTGGAAGGGTAAAGGGTGATTTGCTTACTGGGACTGACATCTGTCTGAGTGTGCCCTGTACTCAGCTCTGCACTTTGTAGATTATGAGAAATTCCCATCTGAAGAAATGAATCCACATCTACACCTCTGCTAAAGCATTTTCCCCCACAAGGTATAAATCTATCTTAAATAGCTAAAGTTTCAGAGAAATGGAAATCATGATATAAGCCTACAGTTAATATTTTAGCAAATACAGAAGGAAAGTTAAAGACAGTTTCTTGATCACAAGAGGAAAAGTCAAGCAAACCAAAAGTTGAAATTTTTGGCCAAATTGAAATTTTAAAATAAAATTGAAAACAAACAGATTACCAGTAATATGGTATATGGTGTATGTTTAATGTTCTGCAAAAGATGGTTCTTGTAAGCTTGATTAAGAGTGCTACAGCCTTAAAGATTGCACTTATGAGTTGGATGGTGGCATTAAGAATGTGTTGACTTCTTCCAGGATGCTAAGAACATAAATATTGGAGTGTAATCCACTTTCAAAGATTTATGAAAATAGTAAAGCCATGATCAGACTAGACTTTCTTCCAGGCTAGACTTTCTTCTCTATCACAAGTTTCCACAGCAAATCAGGAAAATGTAGGAAATTTGGCAGTATTCCTACCTCAGAAGACTAGCCTGAGGAGTAATAAAAACAAAAATATTGCAATGTTAATTGTGGACAAAGCCAAGATTTATTTTTGGTATTAGGAATAGGACACCCTAAACATACAAGGACACATTTAAATTCACTGACAGATAGTCAAATGTAGAAATATTAAAGAAATCTCATTAGCACATTTGTAAGATTAAGAGGAAATTCTGAGCATATGTATAAATATATATAATATCACTGGAGCAGGCTTGAATATTCAGTCAAAAAGTAAAAGACCATTTTTGAAATTTTAGCCCAAAGTCTTTTATAAGTAAAATATTGAACTTAGTAATCCACTCCTAGAAACCTGCAATGAAAACTACCACAGCAATCATAACACTGTCCTGTGTTCTAATTTTCTATTTTAATAATAATATTTTCAGTCACAAGAGTCAGGTTGATGCCCTCAAGTGAAACGGATAATTGAAATAATTGCATAGATAATTTAGACTAAACATATTTTCCTTTACCTGAGACTTCCATATCATTGAGATTTCTTTTGATTGGAATCATGTGAATGCTATCCATCTTCTCAAAACATAAGCATTATTTGCACATTTAATGGCTAACAACAGCATCTGGAAAAGCCTCCTCTGTGGAGTTATTTATTCACTTCCATATTTTAAAAGGGATTTGAGGAATAAAAAAATCTGGATTTCATGCTACATTTCCAACGTATATTGTGACATGAAACTAGAAGCTAACAGTTTTGCTACAGACATTTGCCCAGTGACATTTAACCAGGTATAAGTGAAAACATACTTATGGTGAAATCATCATAATGAATGATGATAGAAATTCTGGTAAATATGATCATTCTATTTCCTGAGGTGTGGTTTCAAAATTTAACACAAGATAGTAAGCATAAGCACAATAATTTGATTACTCATTTTACTAGTTGGAATTCTCCTTAGATCAATTTCTAACAGGATTTGGATTACTTTGACTCCATTGCTCTATAAGTCTTCACTCTCAATAACTATTCCAATGTTGGTAATGAAAGTACTTATGTAGTCACACTTGCACGATTCCTTGAAATCTTGCTTAGTTTGCTTAGTTTGCTTGAACCTCATAAAATATTAACTTGTGCTGTGTGCAGTAAGGAGACCAATAAAACACCAATGTGTGGTGACTAAACCATTAAAAAATGTCTTAGCACCCTTTCTATAATATTCTGTGACTTATAGGAATTTCAGATTTGTCTGCTTTTAACAAGTATGAAATATTCTTTGTTCTTAATATACCTTCTTCACACTCTTTGAGAGAGAAATTGCCCATACATGCAAGAAAAAAAAAAAAAAACAACACTGGATTCTGGTTTACTAATTTATTTTAAGAAATAAATTTGGAGAAAATTCTGATTATTTCACTTCCTTACTTTATCTTTTAGTAATCAACAGGTGATTGCCATTAGCAGCCAAAGAACGAAAACAGTGTTCCATTAATCTTCAATGCCTAAGAAATAAAAGGCTCTCCATTAGAGTGTATAAACAGAAAATCGATGTATGTTAAACCAACTTTCTCAGGTACAGCTTCTCTTAGATACCAAATTTGGATAAGGAAAAACAGAATTATCCTTGAACAAGATGAAAAACTACAAAATATAGAATTGAAGGATTTCTATTTAAAACTCAAATTAGTCTGCTAATTATGGCCACATTACCAAACTAAACTGAAACCAGTGAAGTAAAGGGAGGAATCTATTTATAACCAAACCAAACTAAACCAAACCAAACCAAAACAAAACAAAAAAAACTAGAATTAGCAAGCAAAAATTAGCAGGTTTTCTACTTCTACCACAACTTTTGCTCCAGAGATTGATGGGTCCCCTCTTCTGAGTGAGCCAAAACAAAAAACAAAAAATAAGAAAGAATACACCCAAATATATGAATCTGAAGTTGAGTGGTAAGCAAGTTTCCAGGAAAACCTAGTCAATACCTCATGGTCATTTCAAACTTTCTATGAAAGTGTTCAAATGCAGATTCCACTTGATGAATAGAATTCAATAGCGGTTTGAAAACAGGTATATATCTAATTGGGTACTTTGTGGTGATTGAATGGACCCAAACTGCCAATGTCTCTGAAAGGAGAAAGGTAAATAAAGAGAACATAACCATTGTCATTGACTATACATGCTGTGATTGGATTATCTTGTACCCAGTTTCAGACTTTGAAGCATTGAAGGTATGAGGAATCCTTGAGAGAGAGAGGAAAGAAAGTGATAGCTTTAACTTTTAAAATGCAAAGCATGACTTTTTCAAATTGCTTACCAGCTCCCAGTCCTCATTACTGCCCACCTCCCTCCCCCTTACTCTAGTTAGAATGTCAGCCATGCTCCTCTTACCCAGCTGTTTTAGGTAGGTAAATGTTTTAGTGCCCGTTGGATCTCTCTAATCTGCAGAAGAATAAAACAGAAAAACAACTTAAAAATAAGCAACCACACCTTTAAAAATCTTTGTTTTGTGACAAAGTATCTTTATAACTTTGTATTCAATATATGAATTGCTTTAGATTTAAGCATTGAATCATTTCATATTTTAACCCAGTCACCAACTCACTATTAAATCTTAATATTAAAGGAGAACCTCAATTTCACCACCTGTTTACCTACGTTGACACTGGACAGGGAGTGAGTTATGGGAGTAAATGTATATAAAGAGCTCTGAGATGCTTTAGTAAAAAAACAATATAGATACATGAAGTATATTGTATATATTGGAAAAAAACAATACAAATGCCCCATTTCTGTAATAATTGACAGGTTGATAGGCTAAACCATAATTTTAGCTTCATTCAAATTTGCAATAAAAATGAGATCCAATCTAAACACTCTTAAATAGAATATGTAGAGCTTCAGTGGTAACAATGTTCTTAGATTTCCCGTTTTTATATATTTGAGAGATCACATAGCATACTCAGTGGCATTGATTCTGGGAGAACTCAATTTCTACACATCATTCAACTCTTCATCAAGGTTACAAGAAAGGTGGAAAAATAGATCAAAAGAGACTAAAGGAAGTCGATAGCTTGGCATAAAATGCCACACAGCTATCCACTTAGGGCAGAAGTCAATATAGTTGTGCATTGTTCATTCCCCTTGTTAAACAAGAAAGGAGAGAGAAACTTCAAGTTAGGAGATTTCAGAACATTCATATCTTTTATAACTTCTCTTTGCAAATCTTTATGGACAAATGTGTTTTTTATTAAAATATGAACATTCGAATTTCAAATGCACAAATTATTCCTTTAAACAAAATGATCCTTATACCCAAACATTTGTAAATGTTACCTCTTAAAGGCTAAGAATGTTGTTATGATCTTGCTCACCTATAGAATATTCTCTGAGTCAAGAGTTCAGAGTAAGATGTGCATACCTGTCTTGACTTAAGTGGTCTATAGAGAATTGGATCAACAGTATGCCAAGGTCTCCACTGCAGGTATTGTTTTGGCAAACTTTCACAGCTTTGGGTCCTAGCTTATAGCTTTCTGTAAAAACCTGGAGTAGAATAGGAATGTAAATACTCATATTCTTTTATCTAAGTCTTTTTTATTCTATTATAATTCTATTCTGATATCAAACTGTATGAAAGCTTTTACTTTTTTTTTTTTGGTCCTATTTAAATTAACAGATTGGTTAATTACTACTGTAGCAATAATAATCACACTATTTTTTCATTTCTGCATTTTTTTGAAATAAGGTTTCAAATGAATGTTCCTCATTTGATAAAGATAATTAAATCTGGAATAAGTGTAATGAGATGAAATGATAGACATAAACAGAGACTGTGTCACTAGCAAACCTGTCTTATGGGAAACACTAAGGGGAGGCCTTTAGGATATTTTGTAAGGGCACTAGATGGTAACTCAAATCTGCACAAAGCAAAAAAGAACCCAGTAGGGTTAACCATATTGGTAAATATGAATTACAGTATAAATGTATTTTTTGTTTATAACCCTTTTCTTCTCTTATTTAAAACTCAAGTGGAGCAAAGCAATATTTATAAAATTTTGTTGATGGGCTTAAAATGTTTTATACGGTTTAAGGGGATGAGGAAGGGGGTGAGGGATGTGAGGAATGGGGTGAGATCAGAGCTTTATTGGAGTAGAGTTTCTGTATACTGTTGAAGTTGTCAGTATTAATTTAATGTAGTTTGTTTTAAATTAGGTTGCTAACTTAATATTCAGGCAACCACTAAGAAGACAACTAAAAATACTGTAAATGTAACAACAAGGAGATTACATGGTACATTAGAAAATATCTATTGAACAAAACCTAAGGCTGTGATGAGGGATAGATAGAGAAAGTAAACTGTTGAAAACAATTAGCAAAATGACAGATGTGAAGCCTTATTTATCAGTAATTGTATTAAATGTAAAGTCATTAGACATTCCAATTAAAACACAGAGATTGGCAGAAAGAACAAGAATTCATGATCCAACTTGTACATATATAACAACCATACTTTAGATACAAATAAAAATAATAAAATGATTGCAAATTAAAATAGATTCAAAGACACAGAAAACAAACTTATGGTTACCAAAGAGGAGAAGGAGAGAGAAAGGGGCAAATTAAGAGTATGGGATTAACAGATAGAGACTACTATACATAAAATAGATAAACAACAAGGATTTAGTGTATAACATAAGGAATTATATTCAATATCTTGTAATAACCTATGATGGAATATAATCTGAAAAAAATAACTGAATCATTTTGCTGTACATCTGAAAATAACACAATATTGTAAATTAACTTTACTTCAAAAAAAAAATCACCAAAAAAAAAGAAGAAGAAAAGATTGGAAAAACATATAGTCAAAGTAAAAATTGACAGAATTGAATAGAAATAGAAAATTCAACAATAACAGTTAGAGACTCAATTAATCCACTTTTAATAATGGATAGTACAACAAGGCTTAAAATCCATAAGAATATTATAAAATATCTAGACCAACAGAGAGCTATAGAAGACTCCACCCAACAAAAACAGAACATGCATTCTTCTTAAATGCACATAGAACGTTCTCTAGGACTGATTATATGCTAGGCCATAAAACAAGCCTCAATCACTTTAAAAGTATTGGAAACATACAAAGCATATTCTCTGAACACGTGGAATTTAACTAAAAATCGATAATAGAAGAAAATTTTGGAAATTCACATGTATATGGAAATTAAACAATATGCTCTAAAATAACCAAAGAAGAAATCACAAGAGAAATTTGAAAATACTTTGACATGAACAAAAACAAAAATACAACATATCAAAACATATAAGGTGCTACAAAACCAGTGCTTAAAAGGAAAAGTAGAACAGTAAATGCCTATAATTAAAAAGAAAAAAAGAAATTAATCAACAAACTAAAAAACCATCTTAAAAATTGGGGTGTGGGGGAAGCAAACTAAATATAAAGAAATCAGAATAAAGGAGATATTGGAGCAAGAATGTACAACATAGAGAATAGAAAAACAACAGATAAAATCAATAAGTCCAAAAAGTTGTTTTTTGTAGCATCAATAAGTTGATCAACTTTTAACTAGACTAAGAAAAAGAAAGATTAAAATTAATAAAATCAATATTATAAGAGGGGACCTCACTGCTTTTCTTAAAAATTTTTTTTTGAAAGAAATATTTTGAATAGCATATGCCAACAAATAAAATAACTTAGATGAAATGGAAAAATTCTAAAAAAACATACAAAAAAACAAAATTGACTCAAGAAGAAAGCAAAAATCTGAATAGACTTAAACCAAGTAAGGAGATTGAACAAGAAATTTGAACATTTCCCACAGGAAGAGCCAAGGTCCAGAGCACATCACTGATGAGTTCTATCAAACATATAAAGAATAATGAATACCATACTTTCCAATACACTTCCAAAGAAGAAGAAGAGGAGGAGAAGGTGGGGAGAGGAGGACTGAGTACTTCTCAACTCATTATTAGTTTGATACCAAAATCAGGCAAATACATCACAAGAAATGAACACTAGACAGCTAAAATATTTCTTATGAATAGCAACAAAATTCTTCACAGAATACTAGCAAACAAAATCTAGCAACATATAAAAAACATTATCCACCAAGACCAAAAGGGAATTATCCCAGGAATGCAATAATTCAAGGTTGTTTCAACTTCCAAAAAAAAATCAATCAATACATTGAACCATATGTGGTGGGTGCAATGGTGGCCCCTCCAAAAAATATGTCCATATCTCAGAACATGTGAATGTAATATTATTTGGCAAAAAGGATCTCTATATCAAGCCAAAAAGTTTATGGTATGTTGTTATAGTAATCTTAGGAAAATAATACACCATATTAATATAATAAAAAATAAATCCCATATGGTGGTTTCAATAGATACAGAAAAAGTGTTTGATAGTATGCCACATCCTTTTATAGAAAAAACACTCCGCAATCAAGGAAGAGAAGGGAACTCCTTCAACCTGATAAAAAACATCATAAGAAACATCGACATACACACACTACCAAATGTACAATAGTTAGCTAGTGGGAAGCAGCTGCATAGCACAGGGAGTTCAGCTTGGTGCTTTGCAGTGACCTAGAGGGGTGGGATATGGAGGGTGAGAGAGAGGCTCAAGAGGAAGGGGACATGGGAATATATGTATGCCTATGGCTGATTCACTTTGTTGTACAACAGAAGCTAACACAGTATTGTGAAGCAATTATAGCCCAATAAAGATCTATTAAAGAAAAGAAAAAAAAACATATAGCTAACATCGTACCTAATAGTGAAAGACTGAATGCTTTCTTCCGAAGTTCATGAACAAGATAAAGACATCTGCTCTCATCATTTCTATTCAACATATACTGCAGGTTTTAGTCATAGGAATTAGACAAGAAAAATAAAGAGGTAAAGCCATCTTTATTTTCAGGTGACAAAATTTGTATATAGAAAATCCTAAAAAATTTGCTAAAAAAACTATTAGAACTAATAAACAGGCTCAGCAAAATTGCAAGGTACAAGATCATTGTACAAAAATCAATTTTATATCTACACACTAACAATGAACAATTCAAAAATAAAACTAAGTCAATTCTATTTATAATAGTATCAAAAATAAAATATTTAGCAATCCGTTCAATAAAATAAGTTTAAGACTTGTACACTAAAAACTACAAAAAAGTTTAAAAAATTAAAGATCTAAATAAATGAAAGATCATGCCATATTTATGGATCAAAGATTTAATATCATTAAGATGAAATTATTTCCCAAATCAATCTACAGATTTAACATAATTCCTATCAAAATTCCAGCTGCCTTTTTAAAAAAAGAAATTGACAAGCTGATCTTAAAATTCTCATGGAAATTGAAAGAACCCAGCCAAATATTCTTGAAAAAGAACCAATTTCCTGGACTCACACTTTCTAATTTCAAAACTTACTACAAAGCTGCAGTAATTAAAACAGTGTGGTACTGACCTAAAGATAAATAGATCAATGTAATAGAATTTAGAGTCCAGAAATAAACTCTTCCATTTATGATGAATTGTGTTTTAACAATTACTGAAAGACATTTCAATGTAAAAAGAATAGTCTTTTCAACAAATGATGTTAAAGCTATTGAATATCCACATGCAGAAAAAGAAATTGGATTCCTACCTTACATCATATATAACAATGAACTAAAAATGGATCATAGACATATATGTAAGGGGTAAAAATATTTTAGAAAACCTTAGAGAAAAATGTAGAAGTAAATATTTATGACCTTGGGTTAACTAATGGTTTCTTAGATATGACCCTAAAAGCCCAAGTGAGAAAACAAGAACAGAATAATTGGACTTCAGCAGAATTAAATAATTCTGTGTTTTAAAGGTCACAAAAAAAAGTTTAAAAATAACCCACAGAATGAGAGAAATATTTGCAAAACAATGACATACCATTTCACACCCACTAGGAAGACTACATAAAACAAAAAAATCCCCAAAAAACAGACAATAACAAATGTTGGCAAGGATATGAAGAAATTGGAACTCTAATACATTGCTAGTGGGGTTGTAAAGTTGTGCAGTCACTTTGGAAAGTAATCTAGCAATTCCTCAAACTGTTAAAGATAGAGTTACCATGTGACCTGACAATTCCACTTCTAAGTATATATTCAAATGAAATGAAAGCATGTATCTATCCAAAAGCTAGTACATAAATGTTCATAGTGACAATTCACAATAGCAAAAGGTAGAAACAAATTTTCACCAACAGTGAATGGATAAACAAATTGTGGAATATCCATACAATGGACTATTCACTGGCAATAAAACGGAATGAAAGATTGAATGACATGGATGAACCTTGAAGATATTACACAAAGTGTAAGTGAAAGAAGACAGTCACATATTATATGATTCTATTTATATAAAATGTCTAGAATGAACAAATTCATAGGGACAGAAATTAGGTTAATAGTTGCCTGGAGCTGGGCAATTGGGGAGATGGGGAATGACTGCTAATAAGTATGAAGTTTCTTTTGTGGGTGATAACATGTTCTAAAATTACATTGTCATAATGATTGCACAACTCTAGAAATACGTTTTTAAAAAGCCATTGAATTGTACACTTTAAATGGGTAAATTTAATATTATGGTATTTTTTTTAAGATTTATTGTTTATTTTTGGCAGCATTGGGTCTTAGTTGTGGCATGCTGGGTCTTTCTTGAGGCATGCAGGATCTTTCATTGCAGTGCAGGGGCTTCTCTCCAGTTGTGGTGTGCGGGTTTTCTCTCTCTAGTTGTGGTGTGCAGGCTCCAGGGCACGTGGGCTCTGTAGTTTGTGGCACGCAGTCCCTCTAGTCGAAGCGCACGAGCTCAGTAGTTGTGGTGCACAGGCTTAGTTGTCCCGCAGCATGTGGGATCTTATTTCCCTGACCAAGGATCGAACCTGCATCCCCTGCCTTTTAAGCCTGAATCTCTACCACTGGACCACCAGGGACAAACATTGGATAAATTGAATAGGATCCTTAAAGGGAAATATAAATAAAATGTTAATGGGGAAAAGGTGCAACCAGATATTTTTATTGAGGGAATCATGCTTCCCTTGATCTTGTAATATTCTTGTAAGACTGATAAATATTAATATTCAAAGAAGGAAAGTAAAAATATTTCATAAGGGTGAGGGGAGTAGAATGGCAAGGTTTTGGATTGCTTATAGAAGGTGAGTAGTCTGATTTGGCAGATATGTTGAATATGAGGAAGTTATTCATTACAGAATGAAGTATGGAAAAATGGTTTAAAAACCACAGGGTGGAAAGACTAGACTCCTAGAGAAAGGAATATATTCCTTAGTTCAGGAAGTTACAAGAATAACCTAGATGCAAAGCAAAAGCTACAGGCATCCATTTTCTTTTAATCTCTAAATCCCTTAGATTAAGAAGACAGGAAAAGGCAAGAGTACCAAGGAATTGTGGGTCTTTAATATCATAAATCACTGTCATCAGTTGATCCTCTGAGAGAGTAGGACTTATCCACTAGTGATCTGAAGAAAAGACTGGAGGAAAGAACATGAAAGAAAAGTAATTGCCCAGTTTTGGGAGACAAGGATCACCCTTCGAACAGCAAAACAAAAGTCATTTATGTAGCAGACACATTTGTGATGCAAAGGATGACTGTCCTATGTTGTAAACAGAATCTGAGGTCCAAGTTCATCACATAGCACTTATGTGTCCACAGCCAAGTCATTTAACCTTGTAAGCAACCATTATTACACATGCAAAATTTTATAATATCAACTACTCTATGTTTTTCAGAGGCTTAACAGCTTAACACAATGCCACGCTCCTACAATAATTAATAAGAATCACACATATTTCCAACTGCCCTTGGCAAGATCATCATGTCCAGTCACCCTACACAAAAGATGTCACAATACAGGCTGCAGGAGAACAACCATGAGAAGGCTATTATCAGAAATGATTATCCAGCTTCTTCTAATGGCCAGTATCTCCAAAAGTCTCCTTTAAGTAGGAAATGTAAATGTAACCTTATTAAAATTCTGAGTGAGATATGTAACTTCACTTTCACCACTTTTGGTAAAATGGTACTGAGGTCCTAGTTTATGCAATAATAAATGAGAAATAAAGAAAGAGTGTGCTAATTGGATTAAAAAAAATCCACCCTTTTTTAGTTGCTATGATTTTTTTTACCAAGAAAATCTAAGAGAATCAATAGATAAATAAGTAAATCTAGCAAATAAATTTGGCATAAATAGGAAACACAAATCAATATCTTCCATGTACTGTCAATAAATATATATGAACTATAAGAAAAAAATAACATTCACAACAGCAATGAAATATATCTAGGAATAATTCTAAAAATATATTTTTCTAAAAATATATTTTACTTGATAAAATAAAAGATTATAAAGAGAAATTAAAGAAAATCTAAATATATGAAGAGATATGTCAAGTCTATGGATGGAAAGGTAAAATTTTCTAGAGATATCAATTTTTTTCAAGTTAGTCCATAAGTGTAATGCAACACCAATCAAAATCTCTTTAGCAGTTTCATGAAATTTTATAAGCCAATCCTGAAATTCATATACCAAAGAGCAAAAATAAAGAATAACAAGGAAGAGTTTCAATAATAATAGGGTGAAGGGACTTCTTCACTAGTAGCTAAAACATTTTAAGGCCTTAAAACTCAAGACATTATGCTATTTAACCCGGGATAGATGAACAGACCAGTAGAACTTTAAAAAGAGCCTAGATTTTTCACTTATATAATCTAGATATATGATGGAGATGGCAGAGGAGAAAACACCAGTTATTAAATAAATAGTTCTGTATCAATGATTATCTGCACCACATACTATACGGGAAAAATGGATTTTATTTGTAAAAGTGAATAGCAAAATTTTAAATTTCTAGAATAACCTAGAAGAATATCTTTTTCAACTGATAATATACACGGATTTTGAAACAAGACTCAGAAACCACAGTCGTGAAGGAAAATATTGATATATATGGCTATATTTAAAAAAAAACAATAGTAACAATAAGAAAAGTGATGTTAATGCACCATGAACATACATATAGCCTGGGAGAAGATATTTGCACACCATATGATCAACAAAGGAATAATATTCAGAATATATAAAGCATTGCTGTAAGTCAAAAGCAAAAGACAATACAATCAAAAAAGAGGCAAAGGATTTAAAGAACATATTACAGATAAGGTTGTCTTCCCTTGAAATTAGAGAAATGTGAATTTAAAAGTACAATGTTATACTCAACAGCTTGGAAAAAAACAAAGATCATATGGGGAGAATGTGGAAAAACGTAGATTTATATCCCAGAAAATAGATAGGTAAATAGTCATATTAGTAAGAAATTTGACAATAGGCAGGAAAACCAGAGTATACCTAACTTTCAGTCTAGTAACTCCACTCCTGAAAACATTCAGTGCAACATTTCTACAAGGAAATACAAACAAGACAATTCATTGCAATATTGTATACAAAGGTCAAAACTGGGAACAACTACCCTTCAATAGGAAAATGAATGGGTAAATTGTGGTAAATGCTTGTGATTGAATATCACAAAGCCATTAAACTGAAAAAATTAGAACTGTGCATATCCACGTGGATAAATTTCACAAATAACAAAATTGAATGAAAACTCAAATTAATCTATAAAATAATGTATTTAGTATGATTCACTTCATCTAAATTTGAGAACCTATAAATCGATAATATACATTATAGCCATACAAATACACAGTAAAGGTAGCAACACACATGGGGATGGTATATACAAAACTTAAGATGATGGGCGTATCAAAGTAAGGAAGAAGGGCAAAATGGGATTGCAAAGAGATACATGTATCAATAGAATTTCCAAATACATCTGTAATGTTTTATCTCTTAAAAAGAAGTTCTGGAATAAATATGACAAATATTAAAATTTTACAAAGCTTAGTATTGGGATACCAGCATTTATTAAAATATTCTTTAAACTTTTTGGTGTTTTGAAGTTTTCTATAATAAAAATAAAAAAGAACTCAGGTGAACTTTGAGCCTTTGAGGTGAGGAGAAAAGCAGTATTAAGGATATACAAGGAATTTTAAAATACCAAGAAAGGAGGTTGCAATTTTTAAGACCAAATACTGCTCCCTTCCGAAAAATAAAGATTAAAATAAAAAATTTAGGAATCTTTATACTGTATTGCTTTGATCTCTAGTTCTAATCCAAATTTCTCAGTTTTATTATATTCTTCTTTCAGAATGTGATCCAAACTCTAGCATCTTTACTGAATTCTAGACGTCCGTACTTTTGTTTTTAAATGGACAGAATCTGGTTTTATAAATATCAAATGTACCAGGCCTCCAACAACTGGAATGTGGTAATAACAAGCCCTTTTACAGCTTATAGGGATTAATGTGTTGTTTTAAAGAGTTCAAATGTAGATTAAAAATATATAATATATTTGAGGTGGATAAGAAAGGATTCACCTTTGAAATACGTTAGCCCAGACAATTGGGAAGATATTTCAGCCTCTGACTAAATGAAGATATACTGAACAAATTGGCTCAGTAGAAAAGCATCACTGTAAGGGATAAGAAAAATGGTCTCTGGCACATGGAACTGGTTGAAGAGAATGTATATTTGTGCACTTGCCATGAGTCATTTGTGTGAGACAGCTCTATGAATGCCATTTGAGATCAGCTTTAACTCTGAAGTTTTTAAATTACATATTTATATATACCATCTATGAATTAGAAAGGGAAACTATTAATTTTCATTATCTAAGCATAGTGCATACTATGTTGCTTAAAGTGTCTTAACACTTGGAGAGTCAATGAGTGGAGTTAATGAAAAACAGAATCCAAATTTAATAAGAAGTAAATTGAGTTCAAAGAATACAATGAGTTGTAGGAAATAGTTGTGCTGTGTTGTCTCTAAAGATGGATTAAATTCAACAGAAAAAGGACAGGCAATACCAACAATGCCAAACCAGAAAGCTAACAAGATAAGAGGCATGTGCCATGTACAATTAGCTCCCTGTCAGAGTTCGTAGAATACACAGTGTTTTAATCCCAAAGTCTTTCTGAGCTCTGCTCTCAAAAAGGACATTGGGGCAATTGAGATTCATAGGCAACAGACACCCTCAAGTATAGAAACACAGGCATATTGACCTTAACTGCTTGTTTTGATGTTAAGAGACTGGATAAAACTATCAATGAAAGATGATTTGCCCTATATCTCCAGAAAACAACTCTTTAATTGTGCAGTAAAAGTGCTGGAGTGCGAGAATGACAGTGAGAAAATCAGAAATCTTTTCTACGTCTCTTCTTAGATTTATGCTTTTTCACCTACTGTGAAATAAATATAAAGCAATACAATCACTCTGAGTGGCATTATGGAGCTAGTTTATAAGTGCATAGAAGGCTTTGAATAAATTCTCAACGCAAAGGTAACATTACTTATTCATTTAGTGAATACTTTTACAGCCTTTACAATGTGCCAGGTTCTGGTGTAAAAGTTCTAGAAAAGTGGCTTGCCTAATTCTTACTACAACCCTATTAGGTGGGTATTATAATCTTCACCTTAAAGAGGGGAAACTGAGGTGAAATATGTAACTTGTTCAAAGTCACACAGCTGAACAGGCAGTTTATCCAAATCCATGATCATAACCACTACTATATATCTTCTAAATAAGAAACCTGATGCTTACAGTTGAGCTCTGAGAGGAAGTGCTATAAGGAAAGGTTTTGGCAATAAATGAAATGGGAAATGGGTAGAGATGTACTGGAGAAAAGAAAAACAAAAGATGGATATCATGGGGAAAAATGAAATGATTCTCCCTACCTTCTGGAATTTTGCAAGAGTTTTATTTGTAGTCCAGAATAATAAGTCTTGGAAGCAAGATACCCAACTGTCATCCCTAAAATGTTTGAACATAAGACTGAAAAATGAATGCAAGGACTTCAAAGAAGGAGAAAAAGAGGCAAAACTTATTTACCATCTTCTGTCATGATAATAATATCAAACAGTCATAATAGTGGAAATTTAGCGATGTGGGTAGAGGGCTTTATTAGACTCCATTCTTAACCACTGAATTAATGTTGTTAAAACATTCTATTTAATAACTCATTAAATAATAGTTCTGATTTAAAATGCTAGAAAGGCTGGTATTTGGAGTAAAAAACACTATTTCAGAAATCACATGCTCTAAACAAACCAAACTATTCATAATATTCAGGTTCTTTCAGAGCAGTTATAGGAAATACTAACTTCACATAAACCCGTATTAATCACACTCGCAATGAATTACTCTCTACTAGATGCTTCAAGGTTACTGAAGGAGTTAATAAATGTAGTTTTTGTTCAAAAAAAAGCTTACAGCATAGTATGTCAGAATTTTTACATGAATAAAGTAGGGAACAATTCAAGAGTGAGTACAATGTAGTTTGTTATATATGGTACCCATAAAGCCTGCAGGTATTGGACACAACTAGAATGAATGAAACTGTTTCTTAAAGGAAATAACATGGTCATTGGAGGAAATACTGAATTTAAGTTAAAAAGGATGAGAAACAAGATAGAAAGAGTAAATTTGAGCGATGATGATATAGAGTGTGGGCTCTAGAGGTTGACTTATTTGATTCTAACACTATATACATGAACTTGAGCAAGTAATTTAACTTGTTTCTTGTCTTTCAAATAGAGATAATAATAGCAACTGTTTCAAAAGATTTACATAAGATTTAAAAGAGGCCAACTTAATATTGAGAATCAGGAACAGTGATAGCGAGAAGGGTATTAATAAATGTTAGCTGTTAATATTACTATTAAAACTTACAGAAGAATAAATATGAAAGAAAATTACAAGATGGGTTTATAAGTTATTACCATTTTGATTCATGATCATTAATTTCACGAACTTCAGTAAATTCATGATCATACAATGGAAACTGCATGTAGCTAGAAGAAATACAGTGAGTTTAGCAAAGATTAATCTAAAAAAAAAAAATCAAATGAGCAATCCAAGGCCCATTCATGCACTTTCCTTCCTCTCCGCTCCAGTTCTTTCTATGCACATGAGCTGAGAATCTCAGTACAGGGGAAGGAAGAAAGGGGGAGGAGAAATAGTAAGTCTAAAGAGATAGTAAACTTGAACAGTGCTGAAACAGAATATCCAAACAACTGTCAAATGTATAAGAAGGCTGTTTTATTAACCAGATGCTACCAGGCCCAAGAAAACACAGAAGAGCGTCCCCATCACGACGCGTTGCTTTGCTTTGACAGGTCTGATTTATGAAGCAGATGATTTGTTATTTATTGATCAGAGACTGATTCTACTCACAGAGTTAAGAAGAAGCTTGATAAAAGGCAAGCATGCATCTCATTTGGTTACAAGCAAAAATACTGTCTATTGGCTTGCTGTGTCAACTGACTTTGATGCTACAACATCCAGATGTTCAACATGTGCAAACTTCAGAAACAAAACAAAACAACACAAAACAAAATGGGCCTCTCCTGCCACAAAAGAGAGAAAAACATTCAAAACATGTCCCATAGAAAAAAGAATTCATCAGGACCAAAGAATATAGACTGAAATGCATTTTTAATAGAAAATAAGAAAGATTCACTGTATTGTTTTTCATTATTTCATTTATTTAATGATTATTTATTGAGGGGTCTCTATGTTTAAGGCATGTGGGAAGCACTGTCTTGACACTTAAAATGTCCTATATACAAATTCAGAGTTCCAGGAAATTACTAGCTCACATAAATTTTTACCAAAATGCTCAAAGCAAGCCTGATACCTTTTCATCTTCTACAATATCAAAGCTTCTATTAAGTTAATTATTTTTCACTCTTGGTATCATAACACAGTTGCCATTTGTTCTTTCTTATTCAGGAAATTCCTTCAGCTTTGTTTTTCTCTCCAATCAGTCCAGCGGAAAGCTACGTATAACTGGGTTTTGAGATAAGACACATGATTACTTAGTCTGGAAACATGGAACATTTTATATTCTAGTTTAGTGTATTTTAATTACAATGCTAAGTTTGCACAACATGAGTTGTGCCACATCGTGATTTTGTAATTTTCCAAAAGCTATTAATGATCAAAAACACTAACCTCTACTTTGTCACTTGAGGGCTTATGGATTCCCCCCCCCCTTTCCTAAGCATGCTCTAAAAACAGGAAAGATAAATATCTTATCATCTGAAGTTAGGTGTTAAATCTTTTTCATTTTTTGCTTTCAAAAATTTTTCTGGGAATGACCTCATCCAAGATGGAGTGATAAATATGTTTGAGGGTAATTTAGTCTTTCAATTCATTTCGGTTAGTATTAGAAAAACAGATTTTCTCTTCTGTCTCACAGTTGTCTCAGCAATAGATGGCATGAAGTTATTGCCCAGGTCTTTCAGTTTAACAAAACTAGTTAAACAAGCACCACATCATGGATAATACAGTCATTATCGTTATAAGAGCACTAAATTGTAAAGTTGATAGCAAGAATCTTAGGCAATTATAATGAGCTGCCACATTTGCAGTACTGTCACACAGAGACTTGCCTTCAAAAACAAAATTTCTCAGAAACCAGAAATTCACCAGTTTGTTTGTCTTGCTCATAAAATACAGCAGAATATGGTGCAAAGTACATGGGCTATGGAATTAGACAAACTTGGATTTCATTCTCAGTTCTGCCTCTTAAAGTAGCATCCATTAACCTCTCTGAATCTTTTCTTTCTATTGGTCAATTTGTGATTGTGGTTCCTATACCTAAGGTTTGTTGGATTGATGTTGGGTTTAGATGATGTGTTTTAACAAAATAATCTTACAACATGGTTAGAAGCATGCTGGCCTCTGGTAAATATTTAAAAGGAAAAATCTTAATTTATTTTTTATTACTGGCCTTATAAGTCTAAGAAGATTAAGTGGATAATTGAGAGTGTCAAAGAAAAGTCAAAACAATCAGAATTTTTTTTGTTGCCATATTAAACAACATTTGTTTTTCTGAAGAAGAATATTGCCCTTCATTAGTCCACAATTTGATTGGATATAAAATCACCCAAAATTCAGAATTTGGTTATTGTGTCTCTGGAGGGTAAGCTAACTTACATCTAATTTATTTGAAAGTTAAATGAATGCCAAAAAAAGCTCTATACAATATTATTTGTTATTTTTGTACTTTGAAGTTAATTTGCTAGTAAATATAGAACACAAAAGATCACTTTATTAAAGATTTTTCTTTAGTTGTCCATACCCACTTATTCATTTATTCATTCAAAGCATTTATTGAGTACCTATTTTGTGTCAGACAAAACAAAACAGCAACACTATCTTTTGAACATTGTGAAATATTGCTTAAGTTGGATGGCCTACCTGACCTCTTAATTTGAGTACATTCATTTAATATTGTAACTTGAGCATCAGGAGGGAATTACTACCCACTGTGGGCAGGCACTCTGCTGTTTGCTTTTCCTGTGGTATCTCATCTAATCTTTAAAATAACCTCATAAGGTCAGTGTTACTTTCCACATTTTACAGATGAGGAGTTGAAGTTAACGAAGTTAAGTTTTACAAGTTTAAGATGATACAATTAGTGGCAAAGCTGAGTTTGAGCTCAGGTTAAGGCACTAAAGCCATATCTTTTTTCACCAGGCCTAGGAACAGCAGGGTTTCTACTATTGCAAGAGAGAAGGCAGAAAGTGTTTGTAATACTTTTAGACAATAAGTGTCTAGAGTTTCAGAAAATTTAAATGTGAAATAAATTGGAGAAGGATAAAAATGTCTTTATTCAGAAATTCTAATTCAGTAAAATATATTATCCTGTGCTTCATACTTTCAATTATACTTTTCTTATAATTTATTATAGAAATAACCCCTGAACATATGGAGTTTAGTAGAGTACAACAGTTTAATTATCAAATGTTCACTGACTACTATCTGGACATTCAATACTACAGCATTCAAATTTTGGTTATGTAAAAATGAGCAAAAAGATCTTTAATGTATAGTATCTGAAATTTTTCTGACATGTGGATTATTTGATCTGGGTGATCAACACATGGGAGTGAGTCACTGGCTAGAAAATTTGTGGCATTGTTGTCACTTGCTTCTAGTGGCAAACATATTTTCAGGAGAATATTTTCAAATTTGGAGTTGTTGAAGTTATTTGGAGTCATTCATTGCAAATATCAAGGGTGGCTGTATGTAGCATAGCATAGCACTAATATAGGTCCTATGGAGGATGCAAAAACAGTGAGGTGTAGGCCCCACCTTCAATAAATTTACCATTCAGATAAAATATAATTTTGAGGAAATACAGAAAAAAAATTATTTATACAGATAGATCTTTCACTTTTCAACCTACTTTTCACTTACCTTCTCATGTCACTTATCTTGTTCCTTTAATGTAATCATGTTACATGGCTATGTCTTTGACTACACTTTTCTCTCTTTGAAGGTAAAAGTCATAGAAGAATAAAAGATACAAAGTCACCCATCTTTGCATCCCCAATCTTCAACACGGTGTCTAGAATCTTATGAATTAATGAAGAACTTTATGTTTCTTAAATGGAATAACATCTGTGTGCATCTTCCTCTACCCATCAACTTATAATTTTATTAAAATAGATGCCATGCTTAAAGTTCATTGTATTTCATTCTAACTTCCAAGTTCTGAAATAATTTACTATAGATATTAAGTATTTAATAAGTATAATCTATCAATCATAGCTATTGAGAAGTCTCATTAAGATTAGTAGACTATGAAGAACACACAATTCCCATTTTTGCTTCCCTGTGTGACCTTGAATTAATCATCTGATATTAGTCTTTACATTCTAGTTTACTTTCCCCTGAGGAGTTAAGAAGTTCAAAGCTGAGAATTATCTAAGTTATTATTAATTTTTAAACATTTTATAATTAAATAATGCCTTTAACCACAACCTGGGCATTACTCATCTGATCCTAGCATCTGATAGACCCAGAATTCATGCCTAGGGAGAAAAAAATCCAAAAAGACAACTTACTTTTAACTCAAATCTTGAACAATAGAAAACAGATGAGTATAAAAAGTCAAAAAGCCCAGAAAGTTCCATTTGCCATGCCATAGTATTCTACTCCCAAAGAAAATGTCATGAAGTGAAGCATCACATTTATATTCCTGAGAATAATATTATCGTACAAAAACTGATCCATTTTTTAAAGTATTTTTGAATTTGATCAAAGGTAAAATTTGAAAATAGCTTTTTACTAAGGAAAAGGACAGATTCTGCCTCCAGACTAAATATTCATTTTTTTAAAGAAAAAGTTAGCAAATACTGAAGGACTAAATAACATTTTTTATGGCATAAATTAGCAACACTAGTAACTATTCTATAGAAGACTGGTGGAAAATCTTTCAAATTCTCAGGCTATTATTAAATATTACATTAAGTGAGAATCAAACTAATCTAAAACATGCATTACATGTCAAATTAAACCAAAACAATGTCATTGCAAATTCAAAACATGGCCAGAAATGCTATGGCTTAGAAAGTGGAATAAACCGTCACAGGGGGAATTCTATACATAAAGCAGATCACCAAATCTAAAGAAATAATACAAACTACAGAGGCAGCTCTCTGACAGGTTTCTCCCATTTTAATGAAACAAGTTTCAGTGGAAAACTTAAAAGATTAAAAACTCACAACAAAATAACTCCCATACATTTTTCTTAGGGCTGTCTCTACAGCCCCAGATGAAGTAGAGATTTGGCAGTTTTCCCATAATGGGATCAGTGGAGACAGTCAACCTAAATGGAACACAAAAGAACCTACATTTTCTATATTAGTTGTCTAGCTCAAACCATATATTGGCTAAATGTTCAGTTCATGTTGTAATAGGTAGACATATACAAATCCAACTATATTTGGCTCCAGAGTAATAATTTCCAGAAACAATACATCCAGCTTTAGCAACTCTCTGGCAATAAATTCCACCTCATTGTATTGGAATTATGTTACTTTTCATGGTTTAAGAAAATCTATGGAATAGTTTCAGAAGGATAGGTGTTAACTCTTTTTTAAATGTTTGGTATAATTCACATCTGGTCCTGGACTTTTGTTTGTTGGGAGTTTTTAAATTACTGATTCAATTTCAGTACTGGGAGTTGGTCTGTTCATATTTTCCATTTCTTCTTGGTTCTGTCTTGGGAGATTTCTAAAAATTTGTCCATTTCTTCTAGGTTGTCCATTTTGTTGGTGTATAGCTAGCTGCTCATAGTAGCCTCTCATGACCTTTGTATTGCTGTGGTGTCAGTTGTAACTTCTTTTCCATTTCTGATTTTATTGATTTGGACCTTCTCCTTTTTTTTCTTGATGAGCCTGGTTAAAGGTTTATCACTTTTGTTTACCTTTTCAAAGAATCAGCTTTTAGTTTCATTGATCTTTTCTAATTCTTTTTAGTCTCCATTTCATTTATTTCTGCTCTGATCTTTATGATTTATTTTATTCTACTAACTTTGGGTTTTGTTTGTTCTTCTTTCTGTAGTTGCTTTAGGCATAAGGTTAGGTTGTTTACTTGAGATTTTTCTTGTTTCCTGAGGTAAGCTTGTAGCGCTATAAAATTCCTTCTTAGAACTGCTTTTGCTGTGTCCCATAGGTTTTGGATTATTGTGTTTTCATTTTCATTTGTCTCTAGGTAATTTTTGATTTCCTCTTTGATTTCTTCAGTAATCCATTGGTTGTTTAGTAGCATGCTTTTTAGTCGCCACGTGTTTGTGTTTTTGCAGTTTTGTTTTCTTGTATTTGATCTTTTTAATACATTTATTTATTTATTTTTATTTTTGGCTGCATTGGGTCTTTGTTGCTGTGTGCGGGCTTTCTCTAGTTGTGGCAAGTGGGGGCTATTCTTCATTGCGGTATGCGGGCTTCTCATTGCAGTGGCTTCTCCTGTTGCAGAGCACAGGTTCTAGGCATGTGGGTTTCAGTAGTTGTGGCATGCAGGCTCAGTAGTTGTGGCATATGGGCTTAGTTGCTCCACGGCATGTGGGATCTTCCCGGACCAGGGATCGAACCTGTGTCCCCTGCATTGGCAGACGGATTCTTAACCACTGTGCCACCATGGAAGTCCCTCTTGTAGTTGATTTCTAACTTCATAGTGTTATGGTCAGAAAAATGCTTGATATGATTTCAGTTTTCTTAAATTTACTGAGGCTTGCTTTGTAGCCTAGCATGTGATCTATCCTGGAGAATGTTCCATGTACATTTGAAAAGAATGTGTATTCTACTGCTTTCAAATGGAATGCTCTATAGATATCAAGTAAGGCCATCTGATCTAATCTTTAAAGCCTTTGTTTAAAAGTCATCTGATCTAATCTTTAAAGCCTTTTTTTAAAGCCTATGTTTCCTTATTTATTTTCTGTTTGGATGATCTGTCCATTGATGTAAGTGGAGTGTTAAAACTCCCCTTATTATTGTGTTACTGTTGATTTCTCCTTTTATGTCTGTTAACATTTGCCTTATATATTGAGGTGCTCCTATGTTGGGTGCATATATATTTACAATTGTTATATCTTCTTCTTGGATTGACCCTTTGATCATTATGTAGTGTCCTTCCTTGTCTCTTGTAACAGTCTTTATTTTAAAGTGTATTTTGTCTGATATAAGTATTGTTACTCTGGCTTTCTTTTGACTTCCATTTGCATGGAATAACTTTTTCCATCTCCTCACTTTCAGTCTGCATGTGTCTCTAGATCTGAAATGACTCTCTTGTAGGCTGCAAATATATGGGTCCTGTTTTTTGTATATATTCAGTCTATGTCTTTTGGTCAGAGCATTTAGTCCATTTACAGTTATGGTAATTATTGATATGTATGTTCCTATTGCCATTTTGTTAATTGTTTTGGATTTATTTTTGTAAGTCTTTTTTCCCCTTCATTTTTGCTCTCTTCTCTTGTGATTTGCTGACTACCTTTAGTGCTATGGTTGGATTCCTTTTTCTTTTTTGTGTATATAGATTTTTTGTTTGTGCTTATCATGAGGTTTTATACAGCAGTCTCTCTCTCTCTCTCTCTCTCTATATATATATACATATATATATGCTTGTTTTAAATTGCTGATTTCTTTATTTCAAATGTATTTTATATACCCTGTATTTGTACTCTTAGCCCCTCATGATTACTGTTTTTAATATATTTTACATCTAATTGTTTTGTGTATCTCTTAACTGCTCATTGTGGATGCAGATGATTTTATTACTTTTGTCTTTTAATCTCCCTACTAGTTGTGGCCCTTTGTTTTTTACCTAGAAAAGTTCCTTTAGCATTTGCTGTAAAGCTGGTTTGGTGGTGCTGAATTCTCTTAGATTTTACTTGTCTGTAAAGCTTTTGATTTCTCCATCAAATCTGAATGAGAGCCTTGCTGGGTAGAGTATTCTTGGCTGTAGGTTTTTCTCTTTCATCACTTTAAGTGCATCACACCACTCCCTTCTGGCCTGCAGAGCTTCTGCTCAAAAATCAACTGATAGCCTAATGGGAGTTCCCTTGAATGTTATTTGTAGCTTCTCCCTTGTTGCTTTTAATATTCTCTCTCTATCTTTAGTTTTTGTCATTCTGATTACAATGTGCCGTGTTGTATTCCTCTGTGGGTTAATCGTGTATGGGTCTTTCTGCACATCCCAGACTTGAGTGACTGTTTCCTTCCCCAGGTTAGGGAAGTTTTCAGCTATTATCACTTCAAATATTTTTCAGGCCCTTTCTCTCTCTTCTTCTTCTTCTGTGATGCTTATAATGCAAATATTAGGACTCTTGATGTCCCATAGGTCTCTTAAACAGTCCTCATTTATCTTCATTCTTTTTTTCTTTTTTCTGTTTAGTGGCAGTGATTTCCACTACTCTGTCTTCCAGCTCATTGATCCATTCTTCTGCTTCATTTATTCTACTATTGATTACTTCTAGTGTATTTTTAGTTTGTTATTGTAATTTTTAAATTCTGTTTGGCTGTTCTCTATATTTTCTAATTCTTTGTTAGAAACTTCTAATTTCTCACTCCATGCATCCATTATTTTCCTGAGTTTTTTGATCATTTCTACGATCATTACTGATGTCTTTCTTGGGTAGATTGCCCATCTCCACATCACGTAGTTCTTTTCCTGGGGTTTTATGTTGTTTCCTCATCTGAAACATATTCCTCTGTCACCTCATTTTGTCTAAATTGCTATTTTTATTTTTATGTATGTGGTAGGTTAGTTATGTTTCTTGAACTTGGAGAAATAGTCCTCTTTAGGAGATGTCCTATACATCCCAGCAGTGTATTCCACTCTCGTCACCCAAGGACCAGGAGCCAGCTGTTCCCAGGTATACCCATTGATGGGTGGAGCTGGGTCTTGGCCCTCTGGTGAGCAGAGCTGTGTCTAAGGGCATGTCTAGAGGTGACAATGGGCTCAGGAAGTCTTTAGGGAACCTGTCTGCTCGTGGATGGGGCTGTGTCCCCATCCAGTTTGTAGTTTTGCCTGAGGCGTCCCAGCCCTGGAGTCTACAAGCTTTTGGGTAGGGCTAAGTGTTGGTGCCAAGATGTCAACCTCCAGGAGAGATCACACAGAAGAATACTACCCAGTATGTCCATCACCAGAGTCTACATCTCCAGGGTGAGCCACAGCCACCTCCTCCTCCACAGGAGACTCTCCAAGACCAGCAGGTAGGTCTGCCTCAAGCTCCTATCAAACTATGCTTTTGTCCTTGGTGCATGTGAGATTTTGTGTGCAACCCCTAAGGGTATAGTCTCTATTTCCCCCAATCCTGTGGGGCGTCTGCAATCAAACCCCGCTGACCTTCAAATCCAACTGCTATAAGGGCCCCTCTTCCCACTGATGGACACCCAGGCTGGGTGTCATGACATAAGGCTCGGAACTCTCACTTCTTTAGGAGAACCTCTGTAATACAATTATTTTCCAGTTCGTGGGTTGCCCATCTAGGGTGTTCTGGGATTTGATTGTATCGCAAGTCCATCCCTTCTACCCACCTCTTTGTGTTTCTTTCTTTATATCTTTAGTTGTAGAAGATTTTTTCTGTAGGTTCCAATCATTTTTCATAAACAGTTGTTCTTCAGTTAGTTGTGATTTTGGTGTGCTCCTGAGAGGACATGAGCTTAGGGTCCTTATGCTCTGCCATCTTGGCTGCTATCCCAATTATGAATGTTCTTGATGAAATTTTGTTTGCAGCTCTGTTTTTTTTGTTTGTTTGTTTGTTTGTTTGTTTTGCAATATGCGGGCCTCTCACTGCTGTGGCCCCTCCCATTGTGGAGCACAGGCTTCGGACACGCAGGCTCAGCAGCCATGGCTCACGGGCCCAGCCACTCCACGGCATGTGGGATCTTCCCAGACCGGGGCACGAACACACGTCCCCTGCATTGGCAGGTGGACCCTCAACCACCAGGGAAACCCTGCAGCTCTGTTTTTTTAAACTGGAATATCATTGTTCAGCATGCTCCTTGCTCTGCGCAATCGTGAGCACTTGAGCCTGCTGCCAAAAACTGTAGCTGATCAACAAAGAAACTGCCGAATGCCACTACTTAAAATCTCTGGAGCCTGAGAACAGCAATAAATAGCTTCTTGTGTCACTGAAAAACATTCATCCCCATCATCATCCAGGCTGATATCCCAGAACAAACATCCTCCTAATATGTTTCAGTCACATTAGCCATTTAAAGGATATTTTGTACAGATTCCTCTGACTTCATTGCTTCCACCATATTCTTTTCCTGGCTGAAGTCTATTCTTACACTTTAAAAATAAATAAAAACATCACTTCTATTGACAAGATAAGGTCACAATGGGCAGCTCCACAGAACACAAATAAATTGCAGAGAAAAGAGCATTTCTGAATTCATTCTATGAGGCCACCATCACCCTGATACCAAAAGCAGACAAAAATATCACAAGAAAAGAAAATTACAGGCCAATATCACTGATGAACATTGATGCAAAAATCCTCAACAAAATGCTAGTAAACCAATTCCAACAATACATTAAAAGGATCATACACTATGATCATGTGGGATTCATTCCAGGGATGAAAGGATTTTTCAATATCTGCTAATCAATTGATGTGATACACCACATTAACAAGTTGAAGAATAAAAAACATATGGTCAACTCAATAGATATACAAAGAGCTTTTGATAAAATTCAACACTCATTTATGATAAAAACTCTCCAGAACGTGGGCATAGAAGGAACATACCTCAACATAATAAAGGCCATATATGACAAACCCACAGCTAACATCATACTCAACAGTGAAAACCTGAAAGCATTTCCGCTAAGATCAGGAACATGACAAGGAGTCCCACTCTTGCCACTTTTATTCAACATAGTTTTGGAAGTCCTAGCCAAAGTAATCTGAGAACAAAAAGAAATTAAAGGAATCCAAATTGGAAAAGAAGTAAAACCGTCACTGTTTGCAGATGACGTGATACTATACATAGAAAATCTTAAGGACACACACCAGAAAACTACTATAGCTCATCAATGAATTTCGTAATGTTGCTGGATAAAAAATTAATATACAGAAATTTGTTACATTTGTACACACTAACAACAAAATATCAGAAAGAGAAATTAAGAAAACAATACCATTTACCATCACATCAAAAAGAATAAAATACCTAGGAATAAACTTACCTAAGGAGGCAAAATACCTGTACTCTGAAAACTATAAGACGCTAATGAAAGAAATTGAAGATGACACAAACAGATGGAAAGGTATACTTTGTTCTTGGATTAGAAGAATCAGTATTGCTAAAATAAGCATACTACCCAAAGCAATGTACAGATTCAATGCAATCCCAATTAAATTACCAATGGCATTTTTCAGAGAACTAGAACAATTTTTTTTTAATTTGTATGGAAATACAAAAAAAAAAAACAGAATAGCCAAAGCTATCTTGAGAAAGAAGAAAGGAGCTGGAGGAATTAGGCTCCCTGACTTCAGACTATACTACAAAGCTAGAATAATCAAAATAGTGTGGTACTGGTACAAAAACAGAAATATAGATCAATGGAACAGGATAGAAAGCCCAGAAATAAACCCACCCACTTATGGTCAACCAATCCACAACAAAGGAGGCAAGAATATAAAATGGAGAAAAGACAGTCTCTTCAGTAACTGTGCTAGGAAAACTGGACAGCTACATGTAAAACAATGAAATTAGAACATTCTCTAACACCATATACAAAAATAAAGTCAAAATGGATTAAAGACCTAAATGTAAGAGCAGATATTATAAAACTCCTAGAGGAAAACATAGCTATAACATTCTTTGACATAAATTGCAGCAATATATTTTTGGATCCATCTCCTAGAGTAGTGGAAATAAAAACAAAAATAAACAAATGGGACTTAATTAAACTTAAGAAACTTGTACAGCAAAGGAAACCATAAACAAAACAAAAAGACAACCATTGAATGGGAGAAAATATTTGCAAATGATGCAACTGTCAAGGGATTAATTTCCAAAATATACAAACAGCTCATATGGCTTAATATCAAAAAAACAAGCAACCCAATTAAAAAGTGGGCAGAAGACTTAAGTAGACATTTCTCCAAAGAAGACATACACATGGCTAATAGGCACATGAAAAGGTGCTTAATATTGTTAATGCAATTGAAAAATGCAAATCAAAACTATAGTAAGGTATCACATCATACCAGTCAGAATGGCCATCATTAACAAGTCTACAAATAATAAATGCTGGAGAGGGTGTGGAGAAAAGGGAATCCTCCTACACTGTTGGTGGAAATATAAATTGGTGCAGCCACTATAGAGAACAGTATGGATGTTCCTTAAAAAACTAATAGAGTTAACAAATGATCCTGCAATCCCACTCCTGAGATATATCTAGAGAAAACTCCAGCTCGAAAAGATACGTGCACCCCAATGTTTATAACAGCACTATTTACAATAACCAAGACATGGAAGCAACCTAAATATCCATTGACAGATGAATGGATAAAGAAGACGTAGTGTATACATATAGGGGAATATTCTCAGCTATAAAAAAGAATGAAATATGCCATTTGTAGCAACATGGTTGGGCTTGAGATTATCATACTAAATAAAGTCAGACAGAGAAAGACAAATATCGTATCACTTATATGTGGAATCTAAAAAAAAATGATACAAATGAACTAATTTACAAAAAAGAAATAGACTCACAGACACAGAAAACAAATTTATGGTTACCAAAGGGGATAGCAGGGGGTGGGAGACATAAATTAGGAGTTTGGGATTAACATATACATATTACTACATATAAAATCAACAATAAGGACCTACTGTATAGCACAGGGAACTATATTCAATGTCATGCAATAATGTGCAATGGAAAAGAATCATAAAAAAAAAATATATATATATATATATAAACTGAATCACTTTGCTGTACACCTGAAACTAACATAACTGTAAATTAACTACATTTCAATTAAAAATGGTTAAAAATAAATAAATAAAATGTACAAAAAAGGAAATTTATGAAGGATATTAAAACAGTTTTGTTATGCTGAAAATTATACTCTGTTATACCTAATTCATTGATTAGTTCATTATAAAACGGTTATAATAAAACAGCTCTAGGGTATCTAGAGAGAGAGAGATTTTGCTATGTGAAATTATCAATAGTAAAATAAAAATTACTGTTTTCTCTATCACCTGTTTGATCATAAGAGAAAAAGTATTTCAAATCTAAAAACATTATACATAATTTCAATCTTTTTATTTAAAATAAGTTAATTTTTTTGTTTAAAAGGCAAATTATTTTTGCTGCTAAACTAATGATTTAAATATTTCAGGAACTTGACTTTTAAAAACATAGCCTACACTAAATTATTACTGTTTTTAAAACTTTCCAAGGATCACATAATTTTATATTTTTATTAAGAAATATTAAATTTCACAGAGTCTAAGAAAGTCAGTTATTTTGCCTATAAGGCAAGAAAGGGATGCAGAAAAATATATAAAGCTCATTTTCCTGAATTTATATTACCAATTCATCAATCTGGTATTGCTAGGTAGAATCACATGTATACAACTGATCATGGACAGTGCTGAGTGACTTAATGTCTTGCTAGCAATGAACTGAACCCCAATTTGTTAATTCTACAAACAAATATATTTTTTCCAGAATTTTTTTTTTCATTTCTTGTATGATTTTTAATCTCGAAGTGTCCATTATAGACATAGCTTTGTTAGTCAGTTGGGTAGATGTGAGCCCTATTAAGGAGCAAAAGACCCCAAACAGACTGTTTTACTCTGACTGACTAATTAGGTGGCAGGTAACTAATTTAATTGAATTAGGAAGGATTAGGGAATATATTTAGTAAAATGGAATGCCCAAAAGAAGAGATGGCTAAATATATAAATGATAGGTTTAGGCTATGTCTTAGGCTCATCTGCTCCCTAAAATGAAATTAACTTCATCTTAAATCATTTATATCATCCTCATCATGTATGATTGACTAAGACTGTTTTGAGCAAGCCATGGAAAATATTAGAGGCTCTAACTTATACTCATTTTGAGAGGATAGCAAATATTGATGCCACCATGCTGTGTTCCCATGAAAAATGCCAAACACATGTGTACAGCATCCCGAAGGATGTTGCTGAATATTCTCCCTCAAATATTCAGGAAAATAAAGCAAATTGTACAATACAAGATGAGGCAGGCTGAAGTGTTCTATGTTATCTGCAGCATGCCAATTGTGTCCCATACATTAAAGCATACTAGAGTATGAGTGAGTGAGAGTATTGCAAGGATAAACATGTGTTTGTCACACTTTGTTAAATTATTTAAAAAATTATTTAGAAACAGTGGTATTTGAGCTCATTAGTAACTATTTGTTGCTTATGTTGTAACTGATGTCATTTAATTTGTATGTAGCAACTCCTTGTCTGAAAACTCAGGAAAAGAAAGATACTGTAGAGCGATAGTACTGATATTACTAAAATACAGTAGAGTTTGAAGGAGTTGTGATCTGGTTATTGAGGCCACTTAGGGAAGACAATTCCTTTGCTGAAAGGATTGAGGGAGTTGGAGATTGGTGCTATTATGAAAGAGAGGAAGAGGGTTTTAAGAATGAAGTGATGAAGGGTCAAAACAGAAGAAGTATTTCAAACTATAGAAAGGAAGGAAAAGCCAACATGTCAAATCATGCAAGAAGTTTCAGTGGAATGCAAAACGATAGAAATTTACGGACTTTATTAACTAGATAGTCTGAAAAAAAATACCTATTTTAATCAATGTTACTATTCCCTTGACATTCATCTTTAATTTCAACAGTTCCTACAACCCATAAACTTTTTTCTTCTCCATGCTTCCATTCAAAATTAAGCTCTTGTCTTTGGCACTCATTTTGTTTTTATCTTGCAATATTTCTCAAAGTCTGCCTTGACTGATACAATGGTATATTTTGTTCATGACCGTCTCCTCCACTAAATAGAAACTCAGAGCAAAAAACATGACTTTGCCTATCTCAGCCATAGGTAGAACTAAAAAAAGTTGCCTAGTTTGACTTCAGTTTCTTTACATTCTTCTCCAAATTTACGTGCATCCAGTATATCCAACTGAATGATAGTTGCAATGAATGGAAAAATAGAGGAAATTATGTCAGGTGTGTGATGGTGCAGGAAGCTTTCTCAGCTCAATTACATAAATAGCTTACTATGCCTCTGTTGTGGTTGCTGAAAGGCAATATAGACAGCCCAGAAATAACAAGGCAGAAATTATTTTCATGGATTCAGGATACTCAGTTTGTGCTTGGAAGTTATGTTTGTAGTGGTTTATCTGCTCAGAAATTGCAGAGAGCTGAAAATACAGGGACTTAAAATGTAGGCATAAGAAAACAGAAGAGAACATGTTTTCAGCTTAAGAGAGACCATTTTATCAAGTGGCATGAGCTGCTTTATGAGTGAGTTCCCCATTATTTAGTTTTCAACAGGAAAATGGATGAACATTTGTCAGGATTATAGAGAGAATTTTTGAACTGAGAAAAATGGATATCCTTTAAAGTGCTTTATTATACTAATATACTATTAGGATGTACTATTTTGAAATTGACCATAGCATTTGCATTTAGAAAATTCCATGGCAAATTTTGAGAAGTAACTAGGTATAAAGATTTGAGAAATTATTTTTTTAAACTAATTTGCCATTTATTTACTCATTTTGTGCCAGACATTATTTTACTCCTGGGACAACCATAGTATACAAAATAGACAAAGTCCCTGTCTTCAAGGGCCTCACAGTTGATACAAAAAATATATTTTGCACTTTATTGACAGTTCTTATAAGAAGTAAAGTTTTGAAAAAATGTATGTAATATATGTAATAAAAATATATAATATATATATATAGGCCCTGTGCCAGACACACTGTCTGCCTAAATATTCACTGGTTCACTGGTCAGTTGGAAAACACCACAAAATTAGTAAGACACAAAAATGCAAAGAAAAAACCTAGCTAAAGAAATTACAAAATGATTGTTGCATTTTAGAAGAGACACAGAAACAGCATGAATCAATAAAATTATCCATCATCATTACTATATATTTTATTCTCTCAACAACTATGTGAGCAGTGTAGTCATTGTGATTAACTGATTTTTCTAAGGTCATATCCCTAACCAATTGTGAAGACAGAAATGTAACTCATTTTTTTTCTTTGAGACATAATCAACTCCACTGACTTTGAATGATTATATGCATGTCTATATCTATATACATTTTTATCTACAGATTATAAAAACAGAGAGGGTAAAAAAAAATACAAAGTTACCCATCCTTATATTTAATTCTCCTTTTTAAAAAAATAATAATATAATCATATATGATTTTGGTTCAGGAACTCATAGTAGGAGGATAACTTGCTAGTAATAAAATCAGATGCCTGGAAAGAACTTTGAGATCTTCAAGTGCAGTGCTTCTCAGAACACTTAGGGTTGCATTCATAATCTCAGGGAGTCTATAAAGTCAAAACTATTTTAATAATAATACCAGGACCTTATTTGCTTTTCTCACTCTCATTCCCTTACAAGTGTGCAGTGGAGTTTTCCAGATATTATGTACATGTGATAGTGCAATAGATTGAATACAGAAACAGTTATGAGAATCCAACTGTCTTCTATTAAGTAAGATATTAAAGAGATTACCAAAACTGTAAAGCAATGTCATTCTCACTAATTTTTAAAACTATAGATATTATTTCAAAATTACTACTTATATTTATAATTGTTATGTTCAAATAAGTGAATAAATAATTTAGTTAAAATAGTCTTCATTTTATTTTGTAATGTAGTAAGTATCCATTGCTATAACCCACATACACAAAAATTCTTTGGGTCTTTAGTAATATTTAAGACTTATTCATGGTCCATATTTATGAAGTATGGTCCTGAGATGAAAAAATTTGAGAGCTGTTATTCTAGTAAAATTCCTTGCCTATCTGGTAGATTCTGAGTATCATACATACACCAAGCTGTGTTTTTCTTCTAATGAATGGACCTCATCTTTTCTCAAAGCAAACCTATCCTTTTCTAGGCATAGTGATCAGTATTTTCATACACTGGGTCAAAATCTCTTTCCTATAGTTTTCAACCACTGATCCAGGCATTATCATTTGGGGAAGGGAAGAGTTTACTGAATAATTCATAACAATTAGATAAAACTTTTTTTGGACAAGTGTATTACGTTGTTGGCTACTGTTAACTGCTGGGCCACTTTCCTTCGTTCCATTCATTTATGAAATTCGAGTTTGATATCATGTAGATTTCTGCATTTTATTGTCTAAGATTACTTCATTGAAGAGACTTATTTTAGCACGAAGCTACTGTATCTAAATTTACAGTAGATATGATTGCAATACTTTTTAAATTTTATTTCAATATCACAAAAAAATCCAAACAAAAATTTTATCTAGAAATAATTTGAAAGTAATTTGATATTCTTGATGAAGGGATTCAACTGTTACTGGCCAAAAGCCAAGTAGTTGTCAAATGGATATTGGCAGTACATAAAAAATGAAATCTCTTGCTATTTCTGTTCTTGTCTCTGAACATAAATATTATACATTTTTTTAGCGAAATGCATAGATTATAAGAACAAAACATTATTTTGCAGGGAGGAAATGGTGTGTCATTCAACCATTAAAACAATTCTTTATTAACATATATAACCATTTTCCAATTTAAATTTCCATCATCAATTATTCATGGATTAATTAGCTAACTAATTAATCTTCTGTGTCAACTTTAAAACAACTGTTTTCAAAAAAGGCAAGAGTTTTCTTAAACTATACTCTTTCCTTTTATTTTTCTGACATTAGATGTCGGCAGATGTTATTGTTAGCTTAAAAATATATGACTTTCAGGGTTAAGGATTAAAAAAAGGACTTATGACATTACTTTCCTATTTTAGTGTGAGTTCCTTGGCAATTCAAAGTGGAAACCCACAGGGTAACCACAGGAGGTAACACCTTCCTGGATCAATATTTGTGCATCAGATGTTATAAGAATGTTTTGTAAGGTTCATAAATAAGGAGCTTTTTTTTCCCCCCAGACTCAGAAAATGAAATTAAAAGGAATTTGGCTGTCAAGGGACTTGTCTTTTCTGGAGCAAATAACTAACCAAAGGAAGACTTTGAATTCATCAATTAAAGACAAATGTTAGTAAAAAAAGAATGCCAGAAATATTCCTTATTTGAGGTGCATTTTCTTCCCAGTCAATTGGGGGTTTCATAAAACTGTCATATCTAACAAAATCAAATCCACAGACTTTTACTAAGTGTCAAGTTTGATTTAATTCTATTCAACAAAAATTTACTAAATACCTACTATTTGTGCACTAGGATTATGCTACAATCTGGATTTGAAACCATGAATAAAACAAAAGCCTGGTCCTCTAAGATCTTATGGTCTGGTGCAGGAGCAAGACAACAACAAAAATGTCTTTGTAATTTAATAATCTGTGAATTTACCAGAGGCAATGATGGTTGGACTGAGTGTTGTAGTATGAGAAAGTGTCCTTGAGGTGAAGCAACAATGGAATGTTATTCTAGAGAGAAGAAATAACCTAAGAAAAATAATTTTTTGTTGACTGGCATGATGCTCTCAGAGAACTAGGAGATGCTAAGCCTGGAAACGGTGGAAGATGAGACTTAGAAGGGAGTAAAAGGCCAATTTTAGATAGCCTCATATGGCATGCTGAGCAGCCAAGTTCAATAAGAGTTGTGAGCCACAGAAGAGTTCTGAGCAGGAAGTGGTATGATTAGGTTAAGCCTCACTAATATATAAGAAGATTGCTCCTCCCACCCTCACCCAGTCCCTAGATCAGCTGTCAGGTATGCCATACCAAATACTTGAGGGAAGGATGAGAGTGCCGCCATGAGGAAGGGTTGACAGTGGAACTGGGCCTTATTCCTTGGCTTACTACATACTCTAAAGTAATTCTTTGTTAAGTGGATTCCCAAATTTTACTATGTTAAATAGCAGAATTATAATACCTTCTACTGAGATGGAAACTTGAAACTCTGCCGTACTAAAAAAAAGATTTCCTGGTTACCTCATGGCATATTACTTAAAAAAAGCTATAGACTCATGACCCAGTCAAGTTTATTCCAAGGTACAAAGATGATTCAATATTAGGAAATTCATTATTATAATTCATCATTTAATAGAGCAAAGAAAATAAATCATCTCCAAAGATGCCAATGGTACAATTTGACAAAATTCATCATAGTTACTTTACAGTGGAAAAACCTAGTGGAAACCGCCTTAAACAAGTGATCAAGATTAATATCATCAGTAATAAGATGTATCAACATCACGTACCCTCTAATACAATGCACTAAGAATGGCATAGCACCTCTGTGGTATTCCTCACCCAAACTTGAAACCTCTATCTAATCATAAGAAAATATCAGAAAAATCCAGATTGAGAGACAGTTTACAAAATAATTCTTTTCAAAAGTGTCAAGGTCATGAAAGACAAAGAAAGACTGAGGAAATGTCATAGAGTAGAGGAGACAAAAGAGACATAGCCACTGAATGTAATGTGGGATCTTGGACTAAATCCTGGAACAGAATAAGGACATTAGTGGAAGAACTAGTAAGATCCAAATAAAGAATATAGCTTAGCTAATAACATAATACCAGTGTTAAACTCTTAGTTTTGAGAAATGCACCATGGTTATGAGATGTTAACATTAGAGCAAACTGAATGAAGACTATAAGAGAAATTTCTGTATGATCTTGAAATTCTTTTGTAAGTCTAAAACTAATTCAAAATAACCTTTTTAAAAAAATCTTGTCAAACTGCATATTTAAAATTGGTGATTTTAATTATATGAGTTATACCTAATAAGGCTAATTTTTAAAAAAGAAATTGTTAATTTTGTTAGGTATGATGAATATTGTAGTGATCTTAAAAACTACATACCTATTAGACATACATCCTTAAGTATTTATAGATAAATGACATGATATGTGGGGTCTACTTTAAAATACTTGAATCCAAATAAGAGCAGTTATAGACAAAACAAAAATTGTTGGAGTTAGGTGGTTGACACACAAGTGTTTTTAATACTATTTCTTCTTTTCTGAAAGTTTATTTTCCACAATATAAAAATTTTAGAGTTGTTGAATGTTTTTACTTTTCAAAAAGGCAAGTGTTCCAAATTAATTATTTTTATTCTAATGATAAGTGGTTATCAAGAACATTTATCCTAGCAAATATTAAAAAAAAATATATATACCTCATCCCTTCAAGGTAAAGATGATATTTTAATGAGTCAGAACCTGTTTTTGCAAAAGAAACTTGTGTTATAGAGGAGTATTGAGAAAGTTTGGAAGTGTTTTCATCATTATATGATTTTGTAAATGAAAATGGTGTTTGTCTTTCATTAAAATTCTCATGTCTTAATGCTATAAAAAGTTGGAAACAGAATTTTTAAAGAGTTTTTAGAAAACCTTCCAAATGTAAGGTGTTACTGGGTATTATTTAATCCTTTAAAAAAAAAAAAGAAAAAAGAAAACAAACCAAAATTAAATGCTGGTTCCCATCAGAGAGGATAGACATTAACAATAAAATTTTAAAAATAAATTTTAGAATAATTTTTTCAGAGGAAATGAAAATGTTTTAATAAAGGTTTTTTTCCCATCAATCTATAGATATTTAGAAGTATTTTTTTCAGCTGTGACAGCTATTTAAAGGAAGTATTAAAACAAATTGGATTTCTAAGTAGACCTTTAAATAATTTTTTCAGAAGATTTAAACTAAGATTTTAAAAATAATTAATCATATCAACTACTTTGCTAAAAACTAAAAAAAATATTTTAGAGAGATTAAAAATATTTTTGACATCAATAATAAACAAAACAATTATTGAATTCTTTTCTAAATTCTCATTTTGTGTTTGGTTTTTAAGATATGTGATATATTAGACCAGTACTATTTTCACGTACATTTTAAATGTGGATTTCTGTTTCTGCAAATGTGGTGGACTAAACAAACTGAAAATACTTTTTCTACAGAATGCCTAGAAGAGGTAAATGTCATATAATAAACATCCTTTTAAATATATAACTATATTCCTCAGAAAATAAGGAAAATACTTGAAGTGAAAAAAGAGAAGAGCATGGTGGAGAACAAGTAAGGAGTTGTTGTGCTAGCTCTTTGTAAGCTCAGAGCTTGTGATCTGACACCTGAGTAGGAACAGAAACTGAGGCCACCATCTATAAAAGTCAGACTCTTTGAAAAGTAAGCTAGGACAAAGACTTCCAAAGAAGACAATAAGGAACCTTGTGTGTTTTAGCATAGAAATCGTGTAGAGGAAGAAAAAAAAAAATGTTATCCTTGAGAATTTCTAACCACGGGCCTACTAATACAGAGGTTTGTTATCTGACTTTGTACTGATTTTTTCCCACGTGATAATCCTGGAATGCCCCAAGACAAGAAATAAAAACTTCTCTCAGTATAAATTTTTGCCCCAAGCATAAAAAGTTGTCTCAGGACATTTATATGCTTGGAACTTTGGCAGAAGCAAAAGCCATGCTTTGGAGAGACATGCCCTCCACATAAGTTGTACAGAATTCTGCAGAAAATGTTTCACTGGAGATGTGCCCCAAAATGAAAGTCATACAACACATGAAAAATATTCAGTCATGACAGAAAGTCAGCAGACAAGATAAGCAGAATGTTTAGGCCACCCAAGAACTTCAGATAGTGCAACAATCCATAAGAAATCATAAAAAAGCAAAATTATACAGTCATAAAATTCATTAAAAAAGAAATAGAAACAAATGAAATATATGACACAGTGAAAAAAATAAAGATGTATCAAAGAATAACAGAGAACTTCTAGAAACTGAAAATTAGTATTAGAATATAATTTGAATGTAAAAATGTATCATATGAGGGGAATGTTGAAACATTTTTAGTGTAGTGTTGCATAAATGAAATGTTTAGAGTTACCTGGCTTACAGGATTAAGGCAATAACATAAATGTGTGAAGTAGGCTGGTGGCAAGTCAAAATGAATAAGCGGGTATGCATAACTTGTGTGAAAAGGCAGTGTTTACACAGTTCTGCCAATTTTTGGCTTGGGGGTATGTGGACACAGTGCTAATACCATATAGTGTCATTTCTCAAGAGAAATTATAAATTCCAAAATTTAATGTGAAATCTAACAATTTTTAAATATTGGTAATGATTTCAAATTTTTAAAAACATTTATGTAGGCCTAAAGAAACGTAACAGTGACTACTATGTAGCACTTCTTGTTTGAAGCGTTGGTCAAAGAGAAGGGACCTATTAACAGATTGAGAAACAATGGTCAGAAGTCCAAGAACAATAGAAGCTAAGAGAGTAGAGTTTTTCAGGTAGGGTTGAGTGGTAAACAGTCTTCAGCATGATAGGACAAGAAAGAATAAGGACTGGATTTATTCCACTCAATTTTGAAATGTGTGCTTTAGTAATTTTTAGAGAAAAGTTTCAGTGGAGTACTGATAACTAAAATCATATGTCAGTAAACTGATAAATCATTATTAATCAGGACAATGGAGTTGGTATGTATCATCTACTTTTGGCTCAGTAAAGAGGTACTGACTCAAGATCAGAAGACATTATTTGTTAATCTTGTATATATGTTTTTTTTAAGAAGGAAGACACTGGAACATGCTTATTGTATGAGGGCAAAGATCTAGTGGGGAGAGAGAGAAAGGAAGTGATTAAAGAGGTAGATCAGATCCAAAGCATTGGCTATGAGCAGGGGGAGGGTCCTTTGTCTTTTAAGACTAGAGAAAAAGATGGGTGCTTTTCTAGTAGGAGGTGGGAGTAAAATTTGAGGTAAACCCATTTGGACACTGATTTTCTCTGTGTTCTTGATGAACTAGGAGACAAAATCAACAGTTGATGAGGAGGTTAGAGCTTGGCCTTAAAGAGTGATGAAATAGAAATATTTGCTGCAAATATTTGATTGAGAGCTCTAAAAGCCAAAGAAGAATTGAAGAAAATGAGTATGGTTGTAGATAAATCTGTTGTGAAATCTGAGGTAATTAAAGTGAACAAAGTATTGCAAGGTTTAAAAGAATCAAACAGTAAAGAGTAGTATAAAGCAAAAAAATGATAAAATTACTCATGGCACAACTCACCAATCATTTATATATATATATATATATATATATATATATATATATATATAATGTCTCCTTACACAGCTTTAATCTCTTACCTCAAAAGGTAACAAGTAAATAATTTCCTGAGTCTCATTTCATTAAAATATATTTTGCCTGCATAATTAATACACATATACTATTGAAAATGACATAGAACAGGATCATAATATACACACTTTCAACACCTCCAAGACTTTCCATAGAAATACACCAATATCTCCTACATTCTATTTAATGTTTACATGGAAAACCATTAGACAAATACATCATAATCATATGCTCAGTTATTTGCCAATGGTCATTTAAATCATTCCCATTGCTTCTGATATCCAAAAATGATTGAAAAGTCCTTTATATCAATCCCAATTTACTTATGTAAATATGTGTGAAGGATACATTTTTTTCCAGTGGAATTTATAGTTAAACAATATTTCTTTTTAAAATTTTGATTGATAATCCCAATTTATCCTCCACAGGTATTGCACACATTTACCCTCACATCTACAGTGTTTGAGAATTAATTTCTATGCTTCCTCATCAAGACTGGGCAATATAAAAGCTAAGTTTGTTTTGCCACTAGGAGAGAAGAAAATGGTAACTTCTTTTAATTTTTTTCATTTATAGTGAGTGAAGAAAGTGATGATGAATAAGACATCTGCCTGGGATTTCAGTCTATTGAAAGAGGCAGATAATTAAATAAGAAATTGCATTAAAGCAAATCCAAGAATAGAGGAAGTCCAGAATGCTATGAAAATACAAATACATCTGACTAAAACATGGTGGAACAGGAAAGACTCACTGTAAGAACTGATGACTAAGCTGAGACCCAAATGATTAATATAATCTAGGAAGATGAGATTTGAACAGATTATTTTCCAATCAGAAGATGAAGGTTTGCAAGGTCCAATTGGCAAGAGAAAGTGTTTTTATATGTCAGACCTAGATATTGCTAAAATAGAGGATATTAGGTGCCTTCAATGCCTGTGTTAAAAAACATTTATTTATTATGCTTCCAACAAATTTTTATTGTCAACCATGCATCAAGCATTGTGCTGGGAATTAGGAATATTCTGCAAGACTGGCATGATACCTCTCTTCACAGAAGTTAGATCTTAATAAGAAGAAAATTAAGTGGCAATAATAACCATGCATATTAATTTAATACTTTCTTTTTCTCCTCAAGCTACAATGACTATGTCCCATACCCTTAGATCCTGAAATTGTTCTTGTCAGATCTTTTGACCACCATTTTCTAAATCTTTGATATTCATTCACCTTTCTCATTCTGTCATGCCCACTAACATATTTTTAGATGCATGGAAACAGTCAGTCTATTGATTGCCTCATTCACTGCCAGTTGCTCTGTTTGGTCTTGGCCTCTGCTACTTCTCTATTCATCTTGGACTGCATGGATTATCATCTAAATTACTCTCTCACTCACAGTACTTATCTTTAGGCCTAATTACCTAGAAAAAACTGAATCCCAATTAATCCTGAACTCTGCTGTCTCATGTTGGAGGTTGAATTCTGCAAGAAGAGTTCCCACAACCATGAAGATTTTTGTTAGAACAACTTCATGTTCTTCAGCCTTAGCTGGACTCATGGCACAGCTCACCAAGCATAAAGTGGTGACAGTGTATTTCAAAATGTATTAATGTGCTTTCTCTCTTAGAGTTCCTTTGCCATAAATTTCTCCCTAAGGAGCCAAAGCCATCCATGAGTGCTGTGATACATGTTTTGCAAAGAGGAAAAAAAAATAGAATCAATATTTAGCCTTTTACCTTAAAATTAGGATTTTGAAGCTCATTTCATAAAAAAAAAAATACAGTTGTGGAAGTGAAGCCATGATTTGTAAAAGGCAGGATTTCTAGTAAGGAGACAACCACTAAAACCATTCTGTAAGTGAAAAAGCATAATTCAGTAAGAGCTTGGCATATTATTAAAGATGATTAGCAGATTAGGAAGAAAGCAGGTGAAGATATGGGCTACACAATCACAAGGGAGCACAGTGTGAGAATAGCTCTGCCGAGTGCTGAGGAGATAGGGTAGGATCCCGTGGCTCTCTGGTGAAGGCACTCATCAACAGCTAACTGCATATCATCTTTCTAGGATTTCACAGGCATCTGTGTTTCAAGACTTTCTCAGCTCATCCAAATACTTCCATTTTGCCTCATTCACTTCAAAAGCTCCTGAAAACTGTAAGCTTCAAGAATCACTAAGAGGGACTTTGGGTGGCCAGATAGGGTGGTGGGTATAGAAGGGAAAGCTCCCAGCACATGTCCTTGCTTGCATTAAAAGGAAACAGCTTAAGATTTCCTCCCAGATCTTGGAGAATAGGGAAATCCAGACCCTCATTACTCAGTCACAGGATCAGGCACATCGTAAGGACTCAACAAATATCTATTGAATCTATGCATGTGTAAATGGACATATGGAAATATGATGAGGGTCTAGGCCTGGAAAATGATATTGCAGGAGCAGACATATTGTCAGGAGATGAATAGGATGAGGAGAGATAGAGGACTTACAGCTGAGGAGCATGACGTCAAAGGAAGTAGGTTTTATATGAGGGTAGAGGAGAAGCTGCTCTGGAAAGCAATAGGTTCCAGGTGCTATACTTAATGTGGGCAATTACTGGTAGAGAAGGAGCATACATATACACATCTCTATGCGCATTAATGGATGCATTTACTGGACAAAATGTAATGGGTGGAGAAAGGGTAATGAAGAAAGGAGAGGGTATGAAATAGGTATTCATTCATTTAATAAACATATACTGGACACCTAATATACTCCAGGCATCAAATTAGGTTCTGAGAAATGGCAACAAACAAAACAGATGTGGTTTCTCTGCTTTTGTGACTTAACCATCTATTGACGAAAACTGACATTAAACAAATTCAATTTATATTAAAGCATGAAATAAGTAGTGAAAACTTCTATGAAATAGGAGAACACAGTGTCATTTGAAAAAACAAAATTGTAAAGTGGTTGAGAAAGGCTTCTCTAGGAAAAGGAACAACGAGCTCAGGCAGAAAGAAGGGAAAGGAGTTATCCAGGCAAGGAGAGTTCCGTAAGTTTTTATTAAAAAGATTGTATGTTGGCAAGTAGAAAACAAGCTGAAGGAACTTGTACCAAAGTAAATATATATTTACATAGACATATATGCACATACCTACTTACAAATATACATACACGTGTATATATATGTGTGTATATACATATATATACACACATAAACCTATATTATGTGTGTCTACATATCCTTATATATACACATGGATATGGATTTATTAAAAAGATTTATCCTTCTGCAATTGTGGTAGCTCACTGAACAGTCTACAAGAAGCTGTTGTTTTTGCATCTGGTGCAAAGCAGGTAGATATATGTGAAGTAAGTGGCAGCAAGGACAAACTGCAACCCACAAAAATGAGCCAGAACCTATGCCTTTAGACTGGAATTCCTGTTCTTCTCACTTCATCCAGGCCCCACCTATGATGATTTTGCAGTCCTGCAGAAGAGCTTGGCCTACTTTCTCACAGAGCAAAGCAAACACCTGGCCCAGGATCCAGAGAAACTGAAGGATGATCAGGAGACACCTGGAGGATCCACGGCACAGCTGCTACCCCACTTCAACAAGGTAAGTCAGGAAACCTGTAAGAATGTGTTTTGAGTTGTAACACAGTTTCTTACCCTGCAACCAGTCTTCCAAATGTAAAATGAATATAGATGCTGCTTCCCATTCTGCTTTCCAAATCTCATGCATACCCACAGGTACCCAGGGAAGGGAATTCTGAGAAGTGTAGTTCCAGCTTAGTTAAATTGACACAGTACAAATCCACTAGAGTACTGATCCTTATTATTTAAAATAAACCCTTTCTGTAGGTCTCTAAGTGTAGAAGAGACAATTGCATGACTTTTATTGCTAGGAGTTGAAGCTAGAAAGTTGAGAGACTTGACCACATGCCTTGGTATTGTGATGAGAGCAGGCTCAAGCGTAAGACACACAGAGAGAGAATATTAAAGTTTTAGGAATTCTAGTCTTAGAATAGAGGATATCTCTCTCATCTAGTTCTCTTATTGATATGGGGTAGTCAGTCCATATAGTCTTGAGCAGGCTGTTCTCTAAAGGAAATGGAGGAAGAAGGGAAATAAAGACAATCATAATCATACCAATTTAATAGAGAGTTCATCTGGAGAGTACCGCAAAGAAATAAAAGAGTTTTATACAGCCAGATAATGTTTTCCATAACACAACCAAAAAATCCATCCCTTCATGAAGCTTCTCCAAACTAACCCCACTTGGCTTCTTTTAGTTTCAGTCACCCCTAAACTTCTTCCTTTCCATTTCACTGAATACTGAACACTTACTAAATGTCTCTTGACAGCTGTGGGCTTCCATCTGGCAGATGTTTCTGTCACTCAGGTTTATAATTTTATAGGTCTACCTTGTGTCTTCATGGGGCCATAAACTCCTCAAAAGAAGCACTGGGCTTCTTGATCCTTTTACAATATTCTTTTGGATCTTGCTATCCACATGTGGGTCACTTAGGAAATGCTGTCGACTGACTTAGTAATGGATTAAAGGATTGACCTGCATGAAGATACTGTTGACTCAATCTGAGCAATCTGAAAAGTTCTTGCTTAAATGAAACAATGCAATAAAAGATAGGCCATTTAAATAAAAGTTATTTAAGAAGTTGTTATACTGGAGTATTTTATAATTTCAATGTGAGAAATCCTTTAGGTTCCAACAGGTTTTTTTTTAATTTGTTTTGGTTTATTACATCAACACATCCTTATTATCATAGTCTATTCTTAAAAGTTTGTTTCCCTTCCTCAAAAAAAGTGTCTGTGAACTTTGCAAGGAAGAAATTCTGCCCCATTCACTCTGCCTGCAGTACTACTGGTAAATGTTAGTTCTGGATTATCACTAGGTTTTTAAACCTGCTGCCACTTTCTCTGTAAATTCATTCCTGCTTCTTCCCCATCAGAAGTCACTTTCCCTTTCTGATCTCATAGGAATATATATATATATATATATATATATATATATATATATATATACTGAACTTATTGTCCTATATTCTGCATGTGTGCTGGTATCTTTCTCACATGGTAAAGAGGCCACCATGGCTGGGCACTTGTGTCTTGAATTAAGTGATATTATAAAGCATCCACAATCTTAAGCTATGTATGCTTTATCTCCGTATACAGAGCCATGAACTTTTTTTTTTTCTTTAAGGAATGAAAAGAATGAGGATAATAAAGGAAACTGGATCCTGGGAAAACAAATGTTCTCCACCAGACCAAACTAGTAATAAATTATATAGCCCTAAATACCTGAGAATGCTTGGAGTAGATGAGAGACATATGTGCTGTTACTGGCCTCAGTCACATCTCGTTCCATTGTTTAATACTTATATTATTTTGAATATGCTAATTCATCTCTCTGAGCTTCATTCTCTTTCTCTTTAGACTAGATATATTGCTACCAAACTCATAATGATGTTATAATGAATATATAACTTATCATATAAAATACCTAGAATATCACAAAGCACTTACAGTCTCAAAATTTATAAATGTTACTTCTGTCTATGACGCTCCTTTATCTTTTCTGTTTCTAGACAAAACGTAGTCATTTCTAAGGGCCCAACTCAAATCCCTTTTTCTCCTGGAAGTCATCCTGTTATACACATGATTTCTCATTTCTTTATATTTCTAATGTACTCATAGTATTTCCCAATGTGTTTCAACTTTTTGAAGAGAATCTCTTTTTAATGTCAAAAGGGTTATTTTTCCCATATAATAATACTTGATTTAAGAATCTATTAATTTAGGCAATGCATATTGACAAAAACCCCTACTATTAATTAAGATCACCATCAATTATAACATCATTATACACAGAGGAAGAGCTCTTTGAGACATATACAATTGTGTATTTAGTCTATGGGCATGCCTAGGGCACATGAAGATTTATTGACTGCATGGAAAACTGTGAACAATCACCACCTTGCTCTATCCCCCCGCCGCTACACTCCTTGCTATCTGCATCTCGCTCTTCTCCCACCTAAAACCATTCATGATTATATTACTGACCCCATAGTTTGTTAGTAACTGGACTATATTCTTCCACCAGTATGTACCTGCATGTTGTATTTACGTATATACTCCATTTGTTCTAACAATAGTTAATGAACATTAAATATGGATTTTATGATCACAGTGGATTTATAGTTTATTTTTTCATCTATTCACTATTAGCCACATACTACAGTGGTATTCAATAAATGTTGAAGGAATGAATGAATGCAGGGGTCTCCAATATACTTCATCCTATACAGGAAATACAAAATTTAATTAGTTATGATTGTTGGCGTTGAGAAAGTTATATTTCAGTTTGGGTGAGGTGAGGTGGGAGTTTGGGGAGATATATTAATTTGGATCTTTCAAGAGGCAAGTTCCAAGATAGGATTAATTATTCAAGGATTTTATTAGGGGAAATGTCCATGGAAGAAAATGAGGAAGAGCCACAAAGGAGCTGGGATTACTGTCAGACTGGGATGTAGGTTGAACTCCAAATGAAAGAACAAGAGAAGGAAGGTTGAGAAGAAGCATCCCAGATTACCTTACAGTATAAGGAAGGTTCAGCAAGGCTAGTAAAAGGCTCTTTAAGCCAAAGTCAGAGGACAAAGGTGCCCCATTTCTCCCAGGAGTGGGCCTGCTTTAGCATCCCTGTTGATGCGCTGTCACTGACCGTGAGCACCCTGAAAGAAGCATGGCCTTAGAGCAAATGTGGCAGTAGATTTCTAAGTGCAGTATCTGGGGCCTGTCTGCAAGGTGTATTCTCATGTATGTCACAGGTGGTTCACAGAGGTACACACACTTAGTAAACTAAATATAATTCAAGTTACCGTACATGTAATTTACAAACATTCTTTGTACCTGCGACTGACTAGCGTATGTGCACAATACCTGCCACTGTGTGTAGTCCTATAAACATAATACATATTTTGTGCAGGGCCCTTCTTCCAAACACACATTTTTACTTTATTTTTACTCAACATAATTTAACTCAACCAGAATGCTACATTATTCTGCTGATGCTTTCAGAAACCAATTTTTCTCTTGAGCCTTAGTTCCTCCATGTATAAAACTAAAGATAAGTCTGGATGATCTTTAAATTTCCCTCTCAATTGAAGTTTGTTGAGTGCCCATTACATATCAGGTTTTGTACCACAAAATTCCAAATACATTATCATCGATTCTTTAAAAAAATCACTCAAGTATATATTGCCCATATTAACATTTTTGTTTGGACACATGAGAATTCAGACGAGCTTGCCAGAGATCACATAGCTAGTGGTGGATCTGAGAGTCAAAGTAAATCTAAATGAGTTATTTCATGTTTTCTGAGTCAAATGAGAAAAAAAAAAAAGACTCAAGCTCCAGATTCCTCCCGTTAATTAAGAATAGCCATAACTACATCAACAGCGGTTCTCAAATTTTAAATCATATAAGAACATCCAGGAGCTTGTTAAAAATGCATATTAATAGACCTATTCCATGCTCATAGTGAATGTTTGATGGACCTTCAAATCTGCATTTGAAGAAGTATTCTGAGAGATTCTGATGCAAGTGGTCAGATGAACCATGCCCTAGAAAATATGAGTATGGTACACATTGCTGCTAATTAAAGAAAAAACAAGACATGGTCATTGCTTCAGGATGGCAAAGAGTATAGTTGATAAGGACTGTGATGATATCAGAAGGCTATGCTACCCACTTATACCCTGCTCACCATACATGTACTTTCAACCTGTCTCCCCTGAAATTGCTTCCAAATAACTACCCTAGGGAAATAAAAACAGATTCATGGAAAAAATGTTTACATAAAAATTGTATTGTGATTGTAATGTGATATATTACACTCTTTTTATATCATAACAGTCTTACATAGTATTCTAATACAATTTGACACTATACTTCATATGCAGTAAAAATACAGGAAGAAAATACATCAACTTATTAAGGATGGTTACTCATGAGTGATGGCATTATGGGGTTTTTTATTTCCTTCTTTGTACTTTCTATGATTTCCAGATTCTCAGTAATACACACATATTCCCTTTGATTTAAAATATTTTTTTAATTGCTAAACTTAAATTTGACAATTTCTCTGAGTATTTGAAATGTACAATCCTAAAACATCAGAGCAGCATACTTGATGGAAAGTTTCACTGTCACACATATATTCAGACAGAGAAATTATTCCAATATATGGAGATAAACAGTGACATTGATTTCTACAATGTTTTTTAAAATAAATTCATTTTTCTTCTACAATATGCTCTGGTCTAATGAATATTTAACTATGTGTAATGAATACAACTAATTACAGTAGTTTTCCTATAAGGTTATTAAAATACTAACTAGAGTGTCTTGAGAGAATTCTCAATACCCATTTCTACATCAAATACCTTTTTCTATCATTGTTTTCCAAAGAGCCCGGCCTGTTTCTGAGATCTGGTAAAGAATTTTCTCAGTGGAGAAAAAGTGGCAGATTTCATTATTTTGATGTTTCCTTTTTAATTTGCATCTTTAAAGAAGTGTTACTTCATTCCAATTCATGAGTTTATTCGTTTGCATTAAGTTCAATGTGTCTAGAATTTCATGACAGTGCGTTTAAACTATTCAGTCTCATCTACCTCTTTTGGGGAATTTTGACATCTTTCTGTAGTGTGCTTGTAAATTTTTTGTGGTATTCCCTTTCACTTTCAGTAGTAGAACATCAAGCCTTTGAATGTGGTAGCTTTGGCAGTTGTCAAAGTAAAAAGCCATATATATTTCCAAATGTAACTGATGTTCTTCCAGTGAAATGAAAGCTTCTACTTAATGAAGAGTAAATTAATCACATTATTTTTCTGTATTTCAGAGAAGTAAATTACTACAATTAAATTACTTATGGAGATTAGGTTTAAACAGCAACAGGTATACTATTCAGAAGTACATTAAGAAAACTATTTGAAAACTTAAATACTAGAAATATAATCGAGAAGCATATTCCCAGGAAAAAATACATGAGCATTAAATGAAATTAGCATACTTCTAAATAATGGAATTTCTGGTAATTATTTCTCCAACCTGAATATTTCTAATATGAATAGTATTGTCCTGAAAAGCAAGAGTTCTTTTTTTTCTTATTTCTAATCTTATATATTCCCCAATATCTTCCTTCATTATCTAGTATTTATTAAGTGCCCACACTGTTAGGTCTCTATCAGTCATACATATAGTGCGAACATGTTAGAGTACATGAGTGTTAGTCAAACAATCCAGATATTGTAAAAATATAAACTGGTAATATTGTATAGCATTTTAGTAGCTGTATAACCTTTATCTTCCCCTCTGTTTTTGTTTTGTTTTGTTTTGAGGTAAGAAAAAGACAGCTTTCCCTTTTTGAATAAGATAGCCTTGAGCTCATATACTATATTTCTTTTATATATACTTACATATGGAAAAGATACTTGAGTTGCCAATTTCCTTATATAGAGAGGAAGACAATAATATATACCTATTTACTGACTGTTGAGAGGATTAAATAAAAAGGAATGTAAGGTACTCATGCAAGATGCATATGCACAAGGATATTTAGTGTATCATTTATTTTTTGTATCAGCAAATGTTATACACATCCCAAATATCCATCAGTAGTAAATTTAAAAAAATAATACAATCAAGTATTATGCAGCCATGAAAATATAAATTCTTTACGTATTAATATGAAGTGTTCTCCAATGTGAAATATATATGAAAATAATGTGTTAGAAGAGTGTGTATAATATGCTAAAGGAACTAATTTATGCAAGAATTTTGCCTAGTCTATTTCTCCCATGTAATATTTACATTTTATTAAAATTGATTCATGTCTCTGATGCTTTTATAAAGATTTTTTAAAAATTGTAAATGATTATCACAAGCCCACACCATATTAGAATATTAATTTATCTCAAATACTGTTTATGCTCTTTCATAATCATTTCCATTTAATATCTGTAAATATTTGTCTGGTGGCTTATAAAATTAGCATTATCATATAATTGTAAATTTGAGAATATATAAAATATAATTCTATATAAATACTTATTTAGGGACTTCTACTAATTGTTTACTTGACATAGTGGAGCCATTCTTATTTACCATGTAAACTCAAGCTTAAGAACCTTTGAAAGCATATGTAAAGAAGAAGGGCTATATCAGCGGGACTAAGGAAAATTCCACTGATTAATTCACACTAGGTAAGAATATACCCTTAAGCTATTTAATTGATTATTAGAGAATTAAACTAACCTAGATAAATTTCTAATTTTCCATATCTAACCTATGCTATATACAGAGTCAATTACAGGAGATTATTTTATGATAAGAAAAGTATGTAAACAGGGTAAGGAAGACTGTGGAGTTTAGGAATTGCTCCTATTTTGGGGAGTTTCTCAACAGTAGATTAATATTTAACATAAAATTTTTAACTACAACTTGCAAACTGTCAGACATATATTCACTTCCTCATTCTTTAAAAATATAAACATTTCATATTTTAAACAATACTAAAACTTCCTTGTCACATTAAAAACAAAAGGAAAATATGTTTTCTAAAGTTTTACTTTATCTCTTTTTTTCCCCACATGTCAGCCTTTCAGGAAGATCAGTAAATTAAATTTCCTTTGGAAAAATTCTTAGAATAAATCTGAATATTTTAAAAATCAAGTAGCACTTTTACTAAATTAAATTATTTTTACCATATTTTCCCCACACAAATGTTTCACTTTAAGAATGTGCTAGACATAAAATGCCAACAGTATAAAAGAGATCATTCACAGTATGACTTATTCAAGACACAAGAGGATTTAGTATCATACAAGTATGCTCGTCATAAGATGACTTTAAATTTTGAATTGCTACAGTATATTTAAAATAAAATTTATTTTACAAAGTCTTGGTTTACATACTTGGCTGTATTAAATGCATGTCTAGAACATTTATTTTAAAGGAGGGAAATTTGTTACCCACAAATTAGTCAATTCTATATTAATTTAATATATAAGTATATACACTATCATTTTAAACACATGGAAATTTGTGGTAAACTGTGTTTTAAGTAGTTATAAAGATAATTACTGTCCAATATGCAACCTAAAAGATAATGCAAATCAAATGAAATCATTTAATGGCTTAAAGAGCAATTTAATACAGTTTGTCTTACCTTTTTGTTTAATATGTGTATGTGCATGTGTGTGTATTTCCTAAAATGTATGACTAGAGAAAGTCTAAGGAGAATTCAATTTCATACACACATTGAATAGGAACTAGAGAAATTTTTAGATAATTTATTTGGAAAGTTTCTTACTTTTACAAACAAAAATAGTTTTATTATAACATTTCTGTAGCATTCTCAATTGGTTCATTCACTTGGTAGGGAAAGAACTTTGGAGAAAGACATTTTCTTTTAAGGAAAGCTAATTCTACCGCAGTGTACAACTGTGTTCACTGAGCTTACAAATAAAGCTAAGACAGAAATAAAACAGTGATTTGAGAAATGGGTATTGGTAATTGGGGAATAAGATCATACGGGTAGTGAGGAAAAAGTAAAACATTTTGAGGCCAAATGATATTTTAAGAGATTCTTTAAAAAATTAAATACTTCTTTCACATATTTTAAATATATATTTACATAGAGATATGCACTGTCACTTAACTCACTCCGGATGCCTCTCCTTAAAACTACAGGCTGCTCGATTAGGAATGCAAGTTCAATTTAATACTAGTGTAAGCAAAGCATAATGGAAATAATACACTAGATCTTGAATTATCTGCAACTTCACAGCAGAACACTGAAAATTTATGCTACAAAGTATAGCACTGGGCTTCCCTGGTGGTGCAGTGGTTGAGAGTCCGCCTGCCGATGCAGGGGACACGGGTTCGTGCCCCGGTCCGGGAAGATCCCACATGCCGGGGAGAGGCTTGGCCAGCGAGCCATGCCGCTGGGCCTGCGCGTCCAGAGCCTGTGCTCCACAACGGGAGAGGCCACAACAGTGAGAGGCCCGCGTACCAAAAAAATATATATATATAGCACTGCATTTAGTTGTCTCCAATTTACAGAACCATCACTAGCTCTCTTAATTGAGGTAACCAGGTGATTCCCTGGAGGAATTGTTAATTGTGGAGGATCTATAGACAGAAGGGTGTATTTTATAAACTCATCCTTAGAGACCATCTTCCATGTCTTGCAATATAATTGATTGTAATAAACTATATTTCAAATATGTTGCAAAATCCAAGGGAATTCTTAGTAGTCATAACAGAAACATTACTCCAAGAAAAACGAATCCTCAAACATGTTTCATATGAAGGCTCTGCAAAATATATCCTTCTAATTTCTCAAATCTCTAGAAATTCAAAATCCCATCAGGTTTCTTCAAGTTGCAAAGAAAAGCTATTAACTTTCATTTCTTTTCAAGACTGCATATTTGTGTAGGTCACTTTTTAATTTAAATTGCTTACCTAACCTATAAAATGCAGTTAAACTGAGCAATTGTTATCAATCATGACTCTAGAAATGTAACCTTTTATTTTTATTACTTGTTAAAAATGTAAAACTTTATTCAAATGTCACATCTTCCCTACCCTCCTTTTCATAAAAAGAAAAGCTGTTTTACTAAATAGTATGAATACCATTTATTAATGCTTATTATAGCTGAAGTTGTGGGAAGTTTCACCATAAATTTCAAAATGCAGAGTAGGCTCTATCTATAACATGTGGTCTGTGTATGCTACTTTGCTCTGCTGGAAACCATTGTCATCATAACTTATAACTGAATTCTAAAATAGTAATTAATAAAATATTTGCAGAGAAGATTTTTAGCACTTTAATACTTCAGAGTTTTACTGAGGCAGATACATAAATTAAAGTAGAGATGTTTTTGCCTTCTAAGGACATTTTCAAGTTTCATGATTTTAAAATGCCTATTTTAAAAATAGTATTTTGTTATAGGGAAAGCACAATTTTATATCTAACTCCAGAATCATTCACGTTCTTATTGTAATAAAATGGCTCAGAATTTGAAAGAAACATTCAAATAGTATGAATATTAATTTCAAGATGGATAGGGACAAAAGCAGAACCTTTTAGTTTTTTTTAAAAACTAGCAAAATTATGTTTTGTGCTCCAGAACCAGAAAGAGGTAAAGTAAAATTTTCAGAAAAGATGCAGCTTGGAGCTAAGAGAGTCTAAGAACCATTGACTCTGTTGAAGATACCTAAAAATAGCAAGATACGTGGTCTCCTTAGAATATAGAATTTAAAACTTTCTTGTCAAGACTGAAAACTTCACTGCAATGTACATTGTATAGTCTAGTTAAAGAGTCATTGTTGGCCATCTCTCTTTAACTTTGATAAAAGTATATTTGTGAAGCAAAGGACTCCATCTCATAGTTCCACCAAGGAGCTCTGCCCACACTGCAGAAAAAGGATATTCATTAAAAAAAAAAAAAAAAGTACAAGGAGATCAGTCAACTATTAGCTTATTTGAGAGAATTCTTTATTGTCCAGTTTGGAGAGCAGTCAGTAAACTTCCCTTTCTTAGTAAATCTCTTTTCATTTCACACATTTGCATTTAATGTCTACTATGTTCCAGGCACTTGGAAGACCACAATGAGTGAAACAGACTAAAGTTCCTACTTCAAGGAGCTTATATTTTGGTGAGTAAAACGGCATAGAAAATGTTGAGGATGAGGTCGTTGAAACTTTAAATGGGGACTCTAGAGCTGATGTCACTGAGAAAGTCATCTTTGTGTAAATATCTGAAGGAAGTAGGGAGACAACCATCTGGATTGGAGGATATCTGGTCAGAGGGAACAGCAAAGGTAAAGGTTCTGAGTCAGAGGCCTGATTGTATTGTTGGAGGAAGAACAAAGAGGCCAGCGTGGCTGAAGGTGAATGAGGTAGAGGGAGAATACTAGCAGACAAAGCCAAGGGTGCCAGATGGCACAGTGCTTTGCAGGCTCTTGTATGGTTTGTGCTTTCATTTTGAGGCCAAAAAAAGAAAACTATTGAAGAGTATTAGGAGAGGCTGTTGAGATGACAGCAGTCTGCAAGGGACCAAGTATAGAAGCAGAAAGATAACTTAGGAGACAAGTGAACCAACCAACATGAGAACAACAAAAACTTGAACCAGGATAATATTAATGAAGTATTATGAAGCAGTTGAATTTTTAAATATATTTTGAAGACGGAACCAATAAGATTTCATGATGGTCCAGATGTGGCATGTGAGGCAAAGAGAGAAGTCAAGGAGACTTCAAACTAGGTTTTGGAATTGAGCAACTGGAATAATAATGTCATGGGAAAGGCTGCAGGACAAGCTGTTTTAGGGGAAATATCATTTGATAAATTTGTGACGTGTAGAGATTAAAGTGCCTATAACACACCCAAGTAGAATGTCAATTAGGTAATACAGTACATGGATCCGGATCATTAGTATACAGATTATATTTAAAGCTATGGGAATTGATCAAATCACTGAATGAGGCAGTGTAACAGAAAAGAGAAGCTGTCCAAGGACTGAAAGTTGCTTATTTCTTGCAGGTTGAAAGAAGGTAAGGAGAAAAGAGAGGGTATAAAAATGTTTAATTAGTTCAGCTTTTAATAGTGTAGTTCAGAATTTACTTTAGGAAATAATCAATTGATTACTTTTTGGTTGGGTTGATTAATTTTTCAGATAAGTTGACCAAGTGGAAAAATCTGTATTTTAAACTGAAAAGTAATGTCAGCCTATTGGGGAGATAGATAAGAAAATTACTGATAATATGATTATAGTATGGTGCAGAAAGAGCTATGCTAGAACTTTGAACAATGTATGGTATATAGAGAGTGATTTACCATAACCCTCATCAGACTGGGGGTTTTGAGTAAACCATATTTAATGAAGTTGATTTGGACTGTTTTAAAAGAGTTATCAGGTGTTTAATGGGCACATGACGTTTTAGGTCACAGTAACACCCATGTGTGAAAATTCAAAAACTTGGAATAGTTGATTTATATGTTTGAAGTAACATATATACATGAATGAAAATGGAGGAAATGAGACCGAAATGGAGGTAGAGCTTACATCTACTGAACGAGTTTACCCTTAAAATTATAGTAACTATGGAACTTCAGATTTAAAATATCATAGTCTGCAGGATGGCTGTATTAGTCAGGGTTCTCCAGAGAAAAGGAACCAATAGGTTACATATGCATAAGAGGAGATTTCTTTGAGGAAATGGCTCATTTGGCTATGGGGGTTGAGAAGTCCCACAGTCTGCCATCTGCAAGCTGGAGACCCAGGAAGCCTGGTAGTATGATTCAGTCCAAGTCTGAAGGCTTGAGAATCAAAGCGGGGAGGCTGCTGTTGTACGTCCTGGAGGCCAGAGAACCAGGAGCGAGGGCAGAAAAGGACGGACATCGTAGCTCAAGAAAGAATTTCCCCTTCCTCTGTGTTTTTGTTCTATTTGGGCCCTTAAAGGACTAGACAATGTCTATGCTCATTGGTGAGGGTGAATTTTCTTTACTCAGTCTACTAATTCAAACACTTATCTCTTCCAGAAACATCATCACAGACACACCCAGAAATAATAGTTTACCAGTTATCTGGGCATTCCTTAGCCCAGTCAAGTTGACACATAAAATTAATCATCACAATGACAGAATAGATATCAGAAATTAGGCTTGCTGTAGGATGAACAAGTAGAAAGTTCTATAGCATTTTGGGCAAGAAATGAAGAGTGTCTGAACTAAGGAAATAGAAACTGGGTTGGAGAAAAGTTTATACATTTAAGAAATATTTACAAGGTAGAATGTGTACACTTGAGAAATTATATGGTGTGGAAGAAAACGAATATAAGGGAGCTCAGGAGTCCAGGTTTCTGATTGGATGAATAAAATACAGAATAGGGAAGATGTTTGAGGGAAGAAGGATGAATTTAGTTTTAAACATACTGAGCTGTAGGTTTCTTTGTGACTTCTAATTAAAGTTGTATGGTAAGCAGTGTATATTAAGTCTGGAGTTCAGCAGAGAGTCCAAGACTAGAGATATATATTTTGGATATATGTTTTGGGTGTTTTCCAATAACTGGAGTTAAAACAATGGATTTAGATGAGATTGTCTAAGATGAGGAGAAGCTAAAGATAGAACAAAGGATCGAAGCCTGAGAATTCACCAATATGAAAGGGGCTTCTCAACAAGTAATATTTCTATTCTCAGTGATCAAAGAAGTAGAAAATCCTTCCCAAAAGGAAATGAAAGTTGTTTCCACTTCTCCATTCATTCTCATGCCCTTCCTAACTTCCCCATAATTCCTAAAACTGTCCTTTTTTTTTTTTTTTTTTTTTTTTTTGTGCAGTACGCGGGCCTCTCACTGTTGTGGCCTCTCCCATTGCGGAGCACAGGCTCCGGACGCGCAGGCTCAGCGGCCATGGCTCACGGGCCTAGCCGCTCCGCAGCATGTGGGATCTTCCTGGACCGGGGCACGAACCCGTGTCCCCTGCATCGGCAGGCGGACTCTCAACCACTGCGCCACCAGGGAAGCCCCATATTCTTTTTTTATGTCAAATTTTTTTTTTTGCCTATATGGCAACAATTTCCAAACTTTTACTTTTCCACATTTCCATTCCTTTTTTGTTGTAGAGACACAAATATTGCCTAGATGTCAGCAAAACCTAGACCCATTCATGCATGAGAATCTTAAGGAAAGTATAGCTTGGAGCATAGCTACATAGAAAAGGCCCCTATGATGCTTCCTTCACCAAAATACATACACTTGAAAGGAAACCTTAAACGATATCAATTATGTCTTAGGTTATTCTTTCAGCTATGGAACATAAGTTACAACTTTCATTAAATCTACATATAACCTATATAGAGATTTTATATTTCTTCTATGTGTTAATTTTTTGCAAAATTCAGTAAAGCAAATAAGCCTAATGTGTGTATATATATATATATGAATCAAATAAAACAAATAGGACACTATTGCCATGGTAAACCAATCATGAGCAATTTAACTTTGCACCTTCAGTATTTTATAGATAGACTCTGCTGGCCAATGGTTAATTGATTATAAATGGCTTACTTCATACTTTCCCAGTCTTTCTATAGTCTCTTCAGCAATTAGGTTTGGCTATCCCAGGCAATTCCCTGTGACAGTTTTTATCTGAAAGCTCAGACTGACAGAACACCTCATCTCTGCTCCCACATTTACTTTGGGGTTTAGGTTACAGTGTATCCATTCACACTAAATATTCAGACTTTTCACTTTAAAACATTCTTGTGGTGCTCTGCTTCTTTCTTGCTCTGGACCAGATGTCTTTCGAAGACACATTAGAGTAGAAGGAGTCAAGCAAGCATATTTTAAAGTGACAGGTCTATATCCAAACTCTATGGTCTTAATGAAATCTTTATTCTAAGAACTGAAGTTTTTAACTCCACTAGAGCCACTGTGGTCTCCAGCCTCTCTGTTAATCATTTCCAAATCAAGTTCATGGACAAGAGAAACATCTCTAGGGTACTCACGAGATGAGGCTGAACTCAGCAGTCAGTGGAAGCAGGTACATCTGAGCACACTAAAGCACTTTTTCAAATATGCCTGCAATTTTGAAGAGCCTCTTCGGGTTTCAGTGATGAGGAAGAAAGAGAGAAAGCTGGTTTGCCAATAGAAGTTTTCAAAGGCCCTTGCATTACTAAACCATAAATAAAGTTCAATGTGGAGCCTGTGGGCATTTACGCAATTCATACATTTTGGTATGGTGCAATTAGCTTGGCAACATTTGCTTGTGAAAGACATGGCTGCTAACAGCAAAGGATTGCAGGTCAGCATCATGATTCACTGCCAGAATTTCCTGGACACTGCTTGCATGATGCTTGGAGGCAGTCCAGGCAGTTAGTCCCTGAAGAAGTTTATATGAATCATGCTCATCAAATTAACCTCAACATTTTAAAACTGTGGCAATGAAAATGGTCAATTTCAAACTTTCCCTGTTGTATGAAGTTTTGCCATTTGCTTACTGCAGTGCTTTCTCTTTGCTTGCTTAGAATTGATCACATACGGAAACTTATCAGTGCAAAAATGGCCAGGTACCACTTGGAGTGGCAACCTAATATTTCTGTAGAATCTATAAACCTAACTCAAGTGCAGAGACAGTTGGAATCACCAGAGTCAGGCATTATAAAACAGTCAACTCAGTCTCACAGTACAATCTTCTGAGTTCACTATCCAATACTCAGTCTTGAGGACAGATGCTAGGCTGTTATTGATGCTCATTAGTTAGAAGAGGGAGATATAAGTTAAATTACTAACATATTGAGAGTCTCTAGACACTTTGACCCATCTATGTTGCTTGGTATATTATTACTGAAATAAAATTTGTAGGAAGACTTCTCTTGGTTATAGAAGTTGTGTAGAGTGGAGGGTAAGCATGTGAACAGTAGAGCTGGACTTCCATGAGCTGAATTTTAGTTCTTCCACTTTTTAACTGTATTATCATAGTCAAGTTACTCTCTGTGTCTTCATTTCTTTATCCATAAAATGAAGCTGTTGTGTAGCCCTAGGTGTAAAGCATTTAGAAAAGCATCTAACACACTGTAAGTACCAAGTGAGTGTTAGCTATTATTGATCTTGCTTAAGGGTCGTTTTTCATTTGTTTGATTCCACAAATCCATGAAAAGAAAAACAAACCTACATGGCTTGGGGGTAAAGCCATTGGTTACATAGTAAGGGCTAGATCTGGGGGTCTCATCTGGCTTATTTCATAAGGTTGCTGTGAGACTTAACCATTGTAAATAAAGTACAGGGTCTGGAGACTAGTAATGATAAATAGTCTTATCAATAGTGCTATTATTAATGTTAATATTTTCTGCATAACCTAAAAATGTTCCCCAATTATCTGTAAGAAATGGATTTCATTATAAAACGGCAGCAACAAAATCATGAAACGTTAGCATCAGAAGGAACCCTAGAGAAAATCCCTCCCAAACTCCGAACACAAGAAATGTTTTCCTTTTTCACTTCTCTGCTTTGGCTAAAAACAACAACAACCAAAAAAAAAAAAAAAAAAAATCACAAAAAAAAACTATTTGGATCTCCTATGAAGATATAATCACTCCTTTATAAAGTAGCCCATTAAAGTAGAAATATTTTCACATATTTTCAAGTTACTTCTTTTATTTATCTGAAATTACTCTTATTTTTTACCCCGTTGTTTCAGCTTCTGGTTTAACGATCCTCTCAAAATCCTCTAATTCCTCCTCTGTATGGTGTCTGATGGTCTACCTTACACCCATAAGGGATTTTATTTTTCCTCCAGGCTAAACATTTCTAGCTCCTTTTACTAATTCTCAGATAACCTTGTTTCGACTTTCTCCTTCATTCTAACTGCCCTCCTTTGAGTGTGTTCCACTTTGACTATTTTTCTCCTAAAATGTAATGCCTAATAGAACTTAATACTCCAAATGTAGTCCCTTTCAGCACATGGTAAAGGGGAAATGTTACTTATTTTCTTGGACAGTTATATTTCCATTATGTAGCCTAGGATGAAATTTGCATTCCTGGCAGCTGAATCACAATCTTGACTACTTGACAAGCTTATAGTAAAGATGATCCTAAATATCTTTCATACATTTTGCTCTTATTTTTTTTCCCATCTTGAACTTTTGCAGCCGGGTTTTAGAACCTAAAAAATAGGGTGCATTTATCCTGAATAACTTCCAACCCCTTAAATTCAGCCCTTTGTTCCATCCTGACTATATTTTGTTTCAGATTCTTATTAGTTAACCCTCCCAACTTTTTACTGTCTACATATTGTGAGAAGTTTGTTATCACTGATGTCTTTGAAATACCTAGAGTGTTGAAGATTATAGACTTAGTGGTTGATATTAATCCTTTAAATAATATTTTTGAGTATGATCATTCACCAATTATAAATTCTCTGAGTATTTTAACACCTAACTCAGTTATACTCAGAGATGCCATGGGAACACTAGTTAAATGCTTATGGCTGTAGTATTCCTCTAATTTACGAAGAGTAACCTATTATTAAAACAAACAAATCACAAAAACAAAAATAATCATATGCTGACAGTACCTGTACCATAAATCCTCCATCTAGAAACCTGGAGAAATGCCTTATGAGAAGGTTCAGTGCATGCTACTCACCATCCCACTCATCTCCCTTGTCTGGGCTCAGTAAAGGAAAAATGAAGACATTCTCTTTATTCTATAGAAACAAAGGTGAGCTCAAGCAGAGCCTCCCTGTGAATTTTCACAAAATGACACATCCCTTACCTTCAGAATTATATTTTTATTGTGACCCATGAAGAGGGACACTGGAACATAGTCTATATTCTGGTCAAGTGACAGATACCTCATTCTGGCTTTGGTGTGTTCTTATAAATTTCTGAGAATGAAGTTAGATATCCCTTGCCTAAAAGGCTGTGATTTTTGTTTATGGATTAGAAATTTATTTCAAATATTTTCTACTTTACACTTGGAGGTAGTTACTCATTTTACACATATGGAGTACTCAATGTATATCTATATTTTGTACTAGTTATAAAGGATTTAAATTTCTTTAAAAACACAATGACTTTTTGGAGCTGACAATCTAACTAGGAAGACGAACACTTTAGCAAATAAGTTATAAGGCAATGTTGTAAATACTGTACAACAGAGCACACATAAAGTACTAAGTAAGGGAGGGTAGCAGGACTTGTAACACCAAGCTAGAATGTCAGGGGTAACCACATGAAGGATGAATGTACTTTGGTCAAGGTTTAGGGGAAGGAGATATCCATTGCTTAAATACAGCATTTCAGGCCAAAGATGCAAAAAAAATACCTAGTCTTCTACCAACCTAGGGTATTGGTCCACTAGAACTATCCCCCAGATCCTTGCAATATATTAATTATTTTCCCAGTTTTTGTCCTTGCCTCCAAAAGTCTGTTCTGAACATGGTAGACAAAGAGATCCTTGAAAAATCTAAATCGGATCATGTCACTAAAGTGCTCATACTCTTCCATGACTCATATAATACAATTAAAGAATAAGTATGTTAGAATAATATTCCAGAACAAAATCAAATAATAATAATCAAATAAAAAAGTAATATCCCAGAATAAAATCAATGCTGAAAATGTCCTCCCCTCACCCCCACCCCAATCCCGGCCTTACAAATCTGCAATCCCTAACTTTACTGATATTCTGACCACATATCTTTGAACCACTCTGCTTCAGACCACTCTACTGGTTGCCTTGCTCTTTTTCAAACATTCCAAGCAGGCTTTCTCCTCAGGACCTATGCATCTGCAGCTTCCTCTGCCTGGAACACTCTTCTTACAGATAGCCATATTTCTCCTTTTCATCCTGCTCTAGTTTTCGCCACAGCACTTATTATCAACATGGGTCATTCTATACACTTACTTATCGTGTATTATCCATTTCCCATCACAAAAATATAAGCTCCACGAAGACATGGATTTTGTCTGTTTCATTCTATACTGTATTCCCAAGTATTTTCACAGGACTGATGTATCAAAGACAGAATCAGAGGAAGGAAAGTTGCTCTGGTGCCATTTTATGAAAAATCTAGTATTATGTGTTAGGAAGAATTGACTTTATCTTTTAGGCAAAGAGAAACTGTTTAATGACATGGAATTCTTTGGAAAACAGAAGTGAAATCTTTGGACTTTGTGCCCTCAGTTTCAACTACCTTTCTTTTCAGGTGAAGCTGCACCCTAATATTATTCCTTTTCAAGGTATGCAAGCCCTGAAGAGAAAACTCTGCTGTAACTAACTGGGCTTATGAAGACTTTAATATTCTATGCTGATACCCAAAGTAGCTGATTAAACCTACCAGCTCCTTTGAATGGCTACTAAGAAACCACTGAAGCATATGAAATTGGAATTATTGCTATTTACATATTTGAATCAAGGTGAGAAATTAAAAGAGTCATAAGTTAACATAATTTTAAAATGAAGTAAGCCTGTTTTTGTGAGTGTGGAACAACATGAAAAAGGAATTTACATATTACAAGGATAACAAACCAGCTATATATTAAACTTCTGATGTCAACACAAAGATTTTCAAGTAAACCATAATAAACACATAATTTTAGTTACGATGCTGACTTTGTTGTGCATGTTACTAAAATATGTGAAACCAAAGTCTGCCAACAAGGGCTGTGTGTGTGTTTCTTGCAGCAACAAAAGGGTATGTCAAGTAGACTGTGAGAAAATAGCAGTTGTAACCCAGCAGGAAATCAAAATTCAAGGTGAGATTCTAGGGAAGATGAGACATGTGTCTTCTCTATGAGCTGAGAGCTATGAGTTACAAGAATTATGAAAGTGTTTTGCTGGTTTCAGAAACTACCAAAATTACAAGAAATACTCCTAATAAATTTCCTCAGTTATTTGGCTCATTATTTTCAAGGTCAATATTGAGTGGCCATATGACCTCGTCTCATTAATTGCTTAGTCATTTAGTAGATGTTCAGTCAGAAGATGCATTTCTTAGATTCTAAAGAAAAGGTAAATGAGAGCTGTATTCATGAAGAGCTACATTCTAATTTGCATAACCAATTATTTCCATACTTTTAGCTAACCACAAGCTGCAATATATACAGCCCTCACATTTTTCTTCCACTCCCATCAAAATAGCAATACAATTGTATTATTTCCTATTTAGAGATATAAATTATATAATAGGAAATATATATATATATAAAGGAAAGAAATTTCAAAGGAATTTCATGTAAAAATGTATACTAAGGAAAAGCATTACAAATTTTTCTTTAGACAAATATAAATAAATTAGTGGATTTTTTTTAATACAGACATTTCATCATTCATATGTGAGAGTTTGGACATGGTAAGGAAGTTAGGAACTACTTTGTGTTATCTTCTGAACAACTTTAAATGTTAGGAAATAATATCTTTTTTTACAGTTGAGGAAACAGTAATTAAGAGAGCATAGTGACTTACTCAAGGCTGCAAAGCTAAGAAAGAAGTAACATTGAGTTATGAACCCAGGGCTTTCTGAGTCTAGCATTTTTGAAATCTCTAATAGTGTAGATAACATTATGCGGTGTGCACCTTTCTGAAGAACAGGTTAATAACCGTCATTAGATTCTTAATGGCATAAATCATTGGAAAGATACTATAGTCCTGTTTTTTTCTCGGATTACAGGGTAAATGCAGTTCAGGTGAAAGATGAGCCAGGCTGGCTTAATCTGACTGGTCTCAGGATGCCTCCAGCATCATGGAGTAGATTAAATGAGTTTGAAAGCTTTCTTCCTTGGTGCAGGGTTGGTATCTGCCCAATAGGACCGGGTGTGGCCAGCATCTGTTCTGATTGGTTGAGTGTCCAACCTAATGGTTTAGGTTTCTGTCCTGACTGGTTAGTGCCTTCGCCATGTTCATTGAGACATATTTTGAAAATCTAATACATTTTCTCAAATTTTAAACAATACAAACACCATTCCATATTATAAACATTATTTCCAGTCAATCCCACACTGCAGCTTCCTATCACCATCCAGATATATATATTTTTTTCTTCGTGGTATCTCATCCAAAGGTCTCAGTTCTCTGTGGGGACACTTGTGTCGACATTCATTCGAAAGTCCTCAGGTAAAATCAATTCCTATATCTGCCCCTAGTGATACTTCTCATAAGAGTGTGTGTATTCCCCAGTACTCAGCATCATTTCTTTGAACACTAAGATTACATCTTAAATAAAGAAATAAAAGTAAACATCCCAACAAAAACATACCCTAATCCTTAAAGAAGACTGTAAAATTGTATGAGATAAGAGGGAATAAATAATGTCACACAGTGAGATAATTTTGAGATATTTATACACTGTAGACCTCAGCTTGCTGAGAATGGTGTTCCAACAGTAGCTCTCACTCCATTCCACTTGGAACCATCACCTTTAAAAGCCTCCTCGCTGCATAGGGGGAATTTTCTTCATTTTCTCTCCTGTATCTTCCATTGTTGTAGAAGTCAATTAAAGTCACCTTAGCTAAGCAGTAGGCAGAGGAAGGGGGAAAAATAGCAATATAAAGATAGAGCCCATCTTACATATAACTAGAATATGCAACAAGGCATTCTGTACTCTTAGCTTCTTGGTAAAGCCTGAAAATTTAAAATTGTCATTATTCTTTTTTGTTGAGAATTGTCTTTTCAGCTAGTTTCTTCTTCCTTTCTTCTTTCTTTTCTTCCTTCCTACCTTCTTTCCTTCCTTCTCCCCTTCCTTTTCTCCCTGTCTTTGTCTCTCTTCCCTTCCCTTTCCTCTCCCCCCCATATAATGGCCATTTAATTCTCAAGACACCTCACAAGTTAAGAATGGTCCTCAATTTTTAGATGAAAAAAAAGGAAGCCAACAGGTTAAGTAACTTGGACAAAACCAAATATTTTGTAAGTAGCAGAATAGAATTGAAACAGGTGATCTTCTTTTAAAATAAAGTTGTTTCATGACTATCTTTATGAAGGAATAAAAAATACTTTTTTTTTTGTATTATCTCCTTAACATGAATTGACTTTATTTTTTTTAAGATGATAGCCTTGAAAGACCTAAGAGCAGATACTGAAAAAGAGTGAGGTCTGAGATTTCACAAAACAAAATCTCACCAATTTCCCAGCGTCAAACCACTAAATGCCAGTATGTGCAGAGTTATCTGATAAAAGATCATTATCAGGTAGTTTCCATCTCAGTTAAACAAGGTAGTACCATAATAGAAGTTTCCTTACTTAGAAAGTACAATCGGATTTTACCACTGGGAAAAAAATATTGAGAGACACTTTAGAATCTTTTTCCCTGAAAATTCTTGAAGTATTTATCCCCCTGAGACTGTGTATATATTTATACACAAACAGGAATTTCAATATAACTATATTTCAAAGACGCTTATTAACTTTCTGAATTCCTTTTGTAAATAGTTACATAATCTTAGAGATAAACAATATCTCATGTGTATTAAGTACCTCGTATGTGAAATGCTTTCCATTTAACCTTCAAAGTAATCCTTTGATGTAGATACGATAACTCGATTATTTCAATTTTACAGATAAGTTAATGAGGTAACTTCTCTGGTATCAGTAAGCTGAAGAATAAAGGGCTAGAGAGCTGATCCAGTTAACCTGACTCCCCAAACCCACTTTGTTTACCACTGCACTGTAACACCAAAGAGTCTATTTAAATTTTAAAAATAATTCTTTAAGATTAATAAGTGTATTTGTTTAAAATATTTATATTGTTTCACTTAATATGATTATTTTAGTAAATATCTTCTTTATACTTGGACTAAAATAAATTTTGTTTTACATTTCAGCATAACTTACCCCTTGAATGTGATAATTTTTCAAAGTGTTAACTACATCATTGATAAAAACATAACAGTTTTATAAGTTATTCCAAAGTCTGTTCCAAAATTCAAAGGAGCACTTTAGTATGTTTTTATCTTAATTGATAGCAATCAAAATAGATATATATTTCTTTGGTGTTTTGTTTTCATGTAGGAATTGTTGAAGTACAGGAAAAAGAGGAAAGGAACTGCTAAAACCTCAGAAAAAAGCAAAAATAGAAAAGATGGAATTACTGAAGAAATATTTCACTTAATTCACAAAGGGAAAAACCCCTTGTTCTGGTGTATGGGAATTTGCATGATGAAGCTCCATATTTTAAGTTTCAATAGTCATTAATATAAAAATGTTACAAATTACTAAAAAGTACTTCTTAATTTAGCATCAGAAAAGTTTATATTGGCATTAATTTTTTAATATAAAACTGTGTTTTTTTGGAAATAATTTAAAGGTGGAGTACCTTTCCCTTCCTATCTACTTACTCCCAAAATAAAACCCCACAATCACAATCAATGAAAATATTTCTCATCTCTCTTATATTTAGAATATGTTTTTTGAGAGACAGGGTTTATCATGGTCTTATTTTCTCATTTTTGTGTGCTACAAACCAGGATTTTAAAAAATACCTTTCAATTAATGTGATTTAAAAAATCAAACATTCAGAATACAGTGAGTTGAGTGGTAACAGTCTCTGTCACTTCTCACTTTCCAAATATTCACTTCCATATCTGTATTAACTCACTCTGTCAAAGAAGCCATCACAGCCAGTCAAAGGGACTAATTCAGAACAGTATATTATGTGAATGAGATGGGTCTGACTGAATGACGGAGATTAAAAGAATATATATTTGGGACTGGGGAGATAACGTGCTGCTCAAATGCACTGAGAAGATTCATAAGGGGGAAATATTCAAGGTGATGTGAGCAAGTTTGTTCCTATTAGAGTTAGGTTTTTTGTTTTGTTTTGTTTTTTTGGTTCTTTTTGAGGTATGCGGGCCTCTCACTGCTGTGGCCTCTCCCGTTGCGGAGCACAGGCTCCGGATGCGCAGGCTCAGCCGCCATGGTTCACGGGCCCAGCTGCTCTGCGGCATGTGGGATCTTCCCGAACCAGGGCACGAACATGTGCCCCCTGCATCGGCAGGCGGACTCTCAACCACTGCACCACCAGGGAAGCCCTAGAGTTAGGTTTTAAATGGTGTTATAAATTTCATGTGGCCTTTTATCCCAAGAACTAGAATCACATCATTTACCAGAACTTCTCTTCACTGTCTACTCTTCTTTGTGACACTTGCCTAAGAGCATTTTCAAACATGTAGGCAGGGCCACTTTTTTTCTAATTAATCAAATAATAATAAAGCATAAGTAATGTCTATAATCTAACAGTATGATAGCCTCATGAAGAATAAAAATATGCAAACTACATTTACTAATGAAAAAACTTATGCTTGCTTCCTTGGACTTTCTTGGAGTCTCTGGTGAGTAAATGTTCCAAAGTTCACTCTCAATCTCCTAGCCACTTGCATAAAGTGTTCCCTTGGTCATGAGTATCCTGGCCCTAATTTGGCTTATCTAAGCTGGGTTGCCTGTGCCTTTGGCCCTGTGCAGAAACTGGGTTACTTTCTGCTTGTTTTGCTTTTGTTTTCTCTTATTTTTTTTCCAGCTTTATTGTCATATAATTGACACATAATATTGTGTAAGTTTAAAGTGTACAAAGTGTTGATTTGATACACTGATACATTGCAAAATGATTACCACTCTAGGAGTAGCTAATACCTAGATCACATCATATAATTTCCATTTTTTTCAGTGGTAAGAATATTTAAGATTACTCTCTTAGCAACTTTCAAGTATATAATACAGTAATATTAACTAAAATCATTATGCTGTACATTACATCCCTAGGACTTATTCATCTTATAACTAGAAGTTTGTGCTTTTTGACCAATATCTCCCCCTTTCTCCCACCCCGCAGTCCCTGTTAATAGTTATTTTAGTCTCTGTTTCTATGAGTTCAGCTTTTTTTCCACACATAAGTGAGTTAATACAGTATTTGTCTTTCTCAGTCTCACTTATTTCACTTATCATAATGCCCTCAAGTTCCATCCATGTTTTTGCAAACGGCAGGATATCCTCCTTTCTCATGTCTGAAAAATATTTTTTTATTGTCCATTCATCTGTTGATGGACACTTACGTTGTTTTCATATTTGGCTATAGTGGCTAACGCTGCAATGAACATGGGAATGCAGATGTATCTTTGAGATCCTGCTATTATTTTGTTGGATATATATCCAGAAGTGAGATTACTGGATCATATGATTGTTTTATTTTTACTTTTTTGAGGAATTCTTACATTGTTTTCCATAGTGGTTGTACTAATTTACAGTCCCACGAACAGGGTTCAAGTGTTCTTTTTTCTCCACATCCTTACCAGAACTTTTACAGAAGGTGTGTAGCATGTTACTTTGATACATTTATATATTATAATCAATGTAACATTTATCACATAACATCATTATGGTACAACATTATTATCTATATTCATTATACTGTGCCTCTACCCATTCCTTAATCAGATTCATTTTCTTATTGAGCTGTATGTGTTTTTAAATGTATTTTGGATATTAACCCCTTATCAGGTATATGATTTGCCAATATTTTTTTCTATTCAGCAGCTTGCCTTTTCATTTTGTTGATGGTTTCCCGTGCAGAAGCTTTTTGGTTTGATGTAATCCCACTTGTTTACTTTTGCTTTTGTTGCTTGTGCTTTTGGTGTCAAATTCAAAAAATCTTTGCCAAGACCAATGTCAAGGAGCTTACTCACTATCTTTTCTTCTAGGAGTTTTATGGTTTCAGGTCTCATATTCAGATCTTTAGTCCTTTTTTTGGGGGGGCGGGGGGCTGCACCATGCAGCTTTCGGGATCTTAGTTCCCCGATCAGGAATGGAACCGGGGCCCTCAACAGTGAAAGCGTGGCATCCTAACCACTGGACGACCAGGGAATTCCCCTTTAGTCCATTTTTAATTTTTCTTTTTTTTTTGTATGATGTAAGATAGAGGTCTAGTTTTACTCTTTTGAAGGTGGCTACTCAGTTATCCCAGCACCATTTATTGAAGACACTACATTTTCTCCATTGATATTCTTATGGGTTTATTTCTGGGCTCTTATTCTGTTCCATTGATCTATGTATCTGTTTTTATGTCATTTTATCATACTGTTTTGGTTACTATAGCTTTGTAATATAGTTTGAAACTGGGATGTGTGATGCCTCCAGCTAAGTTCTTCTTTCTCAAGATCATGTTGGCTATTTAGGGTCTTTGTAGTTCCATACAAATTTTTAGGATTATTTGTTTTATTTCTGTGAAAAATGTCATTGGAATTTTGACAGATTGCATCGAGTCTGTAGATCTCTTTTTATAGAATAGACATTCTAACAATATGAATTCTTCCAATCCATGAGCATGGAGTATCTTCCCATTTATTTTTGTCTTCTTCAGTATTTTTTCATCAATGTCTTATAGTTTTCATTGTATAGATCTTTCACCTCCTTGGTTAAAGTTATTATTAAATATCTTATTTTATTGATGCTACAGTAAATGGAACTGTTTTCTTAATTTTTCTTTCTGATAGCTCATTAGTGTATAGAAATACACCTGATTCTGTACATTGATTTTGAATCCTACCATTTTACTGAATTTGTTTCTTAGTTTTAACATTTTTTTGGTGGAGTCTTTAGGTTTTTGCACATATAATATTATGTCATCTGCAAACAGAGGTAATTTTCCTTCTTCCTTTCCAATGTGGATGCATTTTATTTATTTTTATTTAATAATTGCTCTGGCTAGGAATTTGTACCATGTTGAATAAAAGTGGTAAAAGTGGGCATCCTTGTCTTATTCTTGATCTTAGCAGAAATGTTTTCAGCTTGTACCATTGAGTGTGATGTTAGCAGTGGGCTTGTCATATATGGCTTTTATTATATTGAGGTACATTCCTTCTATACCCAATTTACTGAAAGTTTTTATCACAAAAGTATGTTGAATCTTGTTAAATGTTTTCCTGCATCTATTGAGATGATCATATGATTTTTATCTTTCATTCTATGAATGTGGCATGTCACATTTATTGATTTGCATATGTTGAACCATTCTTGTATCCCAGGGGTAAATCATACTTGATCATGGCATATGATCCTTTAAATGTATTTCTGAAAATCCAGTTTGCTAATATTTTGTTGAGGAATTTTGTATTTCTATTTATCAGGGTATTGGCCCATTTCTTTTCTTGTAATGCTCTTATCTGACTTTGGTTTAGAATAATACTGGCCTCATAACATGCGTTTGGGAGTGTTCCCCTTCTTTGATTTTTTGGAAGAGTTTGAGAAGGATTGGTATTCTTTAAATGTTGGATAGAATTTATCATTGAAGCCATCTGTTCCTGGACTTTTCTTTGTTGAGAAGTTTTTGATTACACATTCAATCTCCTTACTAGGATTGCTCTGTTCAAATTTTCTATTTCTTGTGATTCAGTCTTGGTAGGTTGACTATTTCTAGGAATTTATCCATTTCTTCTAAGTGATCCAACCTGTTGTTTCCTTATCATTGTTCATAGTAGTCTTTTAGAATCCTTTGTATTTCTGTGTTATCAGTTGTAATGTCTCCTCTTTCATTTCTAATTTTATTTATTTGTGTCCTTTTTTCTTTTCTTGGTAAGTCTAGGTAAAGTTTTGTCTATTTATTTTTAATCTTTTCAATAAACCAGATCTTAGTTTTACAGATGTTTTCTATTGTCTTTTTAGTCTCTGTTTCATTTATTTCTCACTCTGATCTTTGTCATGTCCTTCCTTCTACTAACTTTGGGCTTAGTTTGTTCTTTTTAAAGTTCCTTGAGGTATAAAATCAGGTTGTTTATTTGGAATTTTTTTAAATGTAATATTTATTGCTATAAACTTCTCTTTTAGAACTGCTTTCCTGTATCCCTTAAATTTTAGTGTGTTGTGTTTCCATTTTAGATTACCTCAACATATATATTGATTTCTGTTTTGATTTCTTCTTTGATCCTTTGGTTGTTCAGGAATATGTTATTTAATCTCCACATATTTGTAAATTTTTCAGTTTTCTTCTTGTAATTTATTTCTAGTTTACTACTATTGTGGTCAGAAAACATGCTTGATATGAATCCATTTTTCTTATATTTATTGACTTGTTTTGTGACCTAACATATGATCTATCTTGGAGAATGTTTCATACATGTTTGAGAAGAATGTGTACTCTGCAGTTGTTGAATGGAATGTTCTATAAATGCTTGTTAGGTTCATTTGACCTAAGATATAATTTAATCCAATGTGTCCTTACATATTTTCTGCCTGGATAATCTATCCATTGTTGAAAGTGGGGTATTGAAGTCTCCTACTATTATTGTGTTGCTATGTCTCCCTTCAGAGCTGTAATAGTTTCTTTACATATTTATTTGCTCTATGTTAGTACATAAATATTAACTAATGTTATATCTTCTTGATATAACAGTATATTTGGGGAAGATTTTAAAAAAAATAATGTATGCATGTAACTATGACCTACTGCTTCTCTGAAGACATTAAATGACTATCATATAAAATCAAATAATAATGTAGATACCATTCATTGATCACCCTTTGTATGCCAGGCACCATCTTTGTCAGTTACATGTTATCCTTATAATAATCTTAAATAGTAAGTATTATTATCCTTATATTTCAGAGGAGGTTAAACAAATTGCCTGATGTCACCCATCTAGTAAGTGGTAGAAACAAGGTTTGTACCTAGATTTAGTTGATCCAATAATAATTTGCTTTCTAGCATAAATACATGTCTACAATCTTGATAAAACATTACCACCACATTTGAAAATTTTCTGATTTTAGAACTACCACTGAGTGATGAATTTCCTCATCTGGTGAAGTGCTCATTAGTGGACTTAGGAAAGATAGAAGGCCTAGAGGGAACAATATACCTGACCTTCTTTTTCTTGTCTAAAGGGTGGGCCAAAATCTCCAGCCCTGCATTTAGATACATTCTATTGATAGTTTCATTTGGCTTCAAATCTAATTGAAAAATGTCCTACAGCCTTGAAAGAAATTAGACCCACTGGTGTATCTCACTAAGAAAAATCCTTCAGTATGTAACAGAAAGTATGTAACAGGAAGAATATTCCAGAATTTCTTTGTTGGCATAGTTAGTATGGTAAACACACACTAGTCAAATAATATTAAAGGCAAAAATATCATTATGCATTATACAATAGGTTAATTTAACCTATTGTTTGACATACATTTCAACTTGAACGTATCATTCCACAAATACCTTTGTATTTGCTTGTCTTTTGATATATTGTTCCAATAACAAGACAAGGTGTTATTATTTCAGTTCCAAAAACTAATAGAGAAAGCACATAGAGAAAATTAATTCTACTTTCAGAAGGAGGGAAACATACTACAAAGATAAGATTTCTTCTTAGTATATAGAGTTATGTAATGCCTCCAGTTTTCTAATAATGTGTCTGATTGTTCTTTGTTTACTCTTTCTTTACTTTTTTTTGGTCTCATTATCTAAAATTTAAGCTCCTTGAGATTAGACAGGTTAATCTGTATCTTCAAGTTCCATTCAAAATAATGAACATTTGCTGAGAACATACAATATTACTAGCTAGTAGTATTATTTGGATGCATATGTTTAAAACATTATGATTTAGGAGTCAAATTTTTAATGTAAGGAAATGTGGAAGCAACTCAACTAATTAAATAAAACAAAACACTCTAACATGACTGACACCAACAACTAAGTATGGTCATAGTTTTGGTGAGAAGTCATAAAGCATTTAAGAGTTTGTCTCCTAAATATGTGGACTGGCAACCTAAGCTTCTCAAATTCATTTGATGTTTTAATCAACCATATGCACAGTGGAAGGAATACACTGTAGTTAAAGTCAGAGCACAATAATTGTAACTGTAATTTTCCACTTTTCTGAAGAATGACAAATTATAACACTATTCAGGCTTAGCTAATGATTAATTATTAATCATAATATTTCAAAAATATTTTTCAAAAGCACTCATTTTCAAGATGAATCCTACTATTTTTTTTCCTTTTCATGGAACTTAGTATCACATATTTATTAAATCAACATAGAAATTTTATTTTTAATACCTATAGACACTTAGATATGTTCAAACCAAATTGAATAGGAAAGGGAAGTATGAGCATATTTCGTACTATACATTTGCAAACTGTGAAATATGCTTGGATGACGTTTCTGGAAAAGATCCACAGTTGAAATCATACTCCAGGATTTTTCTGGGTGAACCAAACAACTTGTTGTGAATGATAATCTAGAGTCATTTTGTTGATAAAACAAATCTTTGTTTTGAGGGAATAAATAGTTATGTTGCAGCATATTTCACACCATCCAAGAATATGGTCAGCAAACCTTTTTATGAAAACTTAATTAAATTTACCTAGTTATAATGGTTCTTTGAAAAACCTAAAGCTGGAAATTAAGAGAAGCCATGCACCTGGGCATTGACAATACTTTAATCTAATAATGTCAATTGAGTTCCGTTGAGAAGTTCATAATGGTCTTTATTTACATTTAATTAGCACTTCTCTGGATTAATTCCTCATTTTATAAACCTAATATAACCTCAATTTTGGAAGATGTGAATCGAATATGATAACAACATGTACCTGATTGTTTTAATTAATGTGTCTAAACTGAACATGCCCCCTCAAATTCATAAAGATCACACTTTATGCTACCCTTAGACTTCTCATCATGTTAATTGGCTGCTCTGCTAGAAAATTAACTTTATATTATTCTGACTCTGTGGCAAGTAGTACAATTCCAGTTGGTTATGATGAGCATGGAGAGTAAACATATAAACTTTATTTCAGATATTTATTTATTTAGGCTAGAGGAAAACAAAAGTATTAACATTGGTTAATTATAAGTGATAAAAGTATAGATAATTAAAAATAATATTCTATATTTTCCAGAATTTTCTATAATGAATATTTATAACTTTTTTGAAAAATATTATATTACATATATAAATCAGATATATACTATATGTTTGTGTGTGTGTGTATGTGTGTGTGTGTATATATATATATATATATATATATATATATATATAATTTTTTTTTAATCTGTCTTGGAAGTCCAAGGAAAACATTCATCATTCATGTCTTCTGCTCATATTCTACTTGATTTCAACATTAATGTAGGTGAACGTGAGAAACAGGTCAAGAGACATGAGACCATGTGAACCTTAATGGTTTGGATAAAGGACAGTAACAATGACGAATGTGTGAATGAATGAATGATGTTTTATGATTCTTCCTTTTGGGCAAGGAACTGGGAATCTCAAATGCAGAATGGTAATATCTTGTCAAAATGTTCTTTTAATACTGAAGTTTTTTCTTTATTTATTTATTGGATTGGACTCAAGACAACATAGTTGCCATCAGATTCTAAGATTAGAATCTGTTGCCACTAATATAAGTAAGTGTCTATCAGTTATATCAGAGGCATATTTAGGGAGACAAAGCATTCAAAATCAAAACAGTATATCAACAAATAAAAAGTAGCAACCAAAAGAATGTTATAAAGTTTTAAAATTCTGGAAAATAGTTTTTGATGTCATATCCTAGTTGATTCTATAAACCAGGACTCATGCCAAAGCCAACCAGAATTAGTGCCAAAAAAGCCTAACATGTAACATAAATAGGTTCTTGTGATAATATTCTCTTTGTTTCAAAAACTTAAAGAGTAATGTTGTCAGATTACAGGAGAAATTGTTTCCCTGTCAAATTTAATGATGGGATTTTTAAAATTTCAGTATTATTCCTGGAAAATGCAGTGGGCTGTTTAAATTTCCAAGTTTATTCTTAAGTGAAGCTTTTACTCTATACATGCAAGAATATTATTTTTTTAAGGTTTTATCATCTTATTTGCTTGATTGCCCCAGTGATCTCTTAAAGTATAATTTCCCCTAATCTTTAACTGTCATCTTTAATTACATACTATCATTAAAGTAAACTTCTATGCTTTGGGACTACAGATAGGGAGCCAGGGACAGATTGTTCTCTAGAGAAAATAAGGAGGAAGCAATGATTAAACAACTATAAGAACAAGTGGGGCAAAATTAATAAAGCTTCATAAAATGTTGAGTAACCAACATTCCTTTTACTCCACATTTGATAATGATGTTTTTTCTACATTGTCAAGTATAAATAAAGACTGTGTACCCACATTAAATGAGTCTTCTGAGTCCATTGGGATTAAGTGGGAGACAGCAACCTTGTAACCAGGATGGAAACCTGGAGACTTGGATTCTAGTTCAAGTTCTATCTCTGCTTAGTTCTGTGACTTTGGATAAAGCATAACTTTTGAACCATCACATTTTTTTTTTAATCTGTCAAGACTTAATTGATCCGGGTAATATTTGGGTATCCCTTTGAATCCCTATATATAAAACTCTGGGGGGATATGAATGAGTAATCCCACATAAAGGCAAACTTAAACCCAATTGGTTACCAACTTGCAAGAGTATATAATGTGATCTGTCGATTCACTTTTCATCAGTCCTTGTCTTGTTGATTGTCATTAGCTGGTATTGCTACAGTCCTTTTTCACTTGAGTTCAATACTATGATCTGTCTGTTTATAACCTATACCATGCACACATTGCACAAGTAACAAAGGAGAATCCATAAAGACATTTTAGAAAGGAGTACCATTTGATGAGTTGTCATATTGAAAAAAGAGATAGAACACAGAGCACTGTGAATTATCTTAACTATATGTGACAATTATTACACCTTCCTTCATGCCCCAAAGTTAGAGCTAATAAGCAATCTGTGAGTGGTTTAATATTGCAAAATTAATATTTTCCAGCAAAAATCCCCTTTGTGGTACTCTTGATACTATATAGCCTGGAATTTTGAAATTTCCCCAAGGAGGATAGAAATTGTGTATAATACCAAATGGTGTTGGCCCTTTATTGTCAGAAGTATTTAGACGCCCTACTTGAGAGGGTGGAGAATAGTACAGCATTACAGGTAAGAACAGGAATTTGACAGTGAGACCATGATGTGAATTTGACAAGTGACTAACTTTTCTCAGTTTTAGTTATATTATCTACAAAGCAGGGATAACAATATATTAACTTCATAGAGTTGCTGTAGTTATTAAATGAAATTAAGTGAAAAAAATATATAAAGTGCTTATCATCCTGACAGCTCTTAAAGGCTTTTATGTAAATGAGAAAAGCAAAGAAAAAATTTGCAATATTTGAGAACGAAATGGAGTTTTTCTAGGTGTTTATTGTTTTTTTGCTATTAAAGCTTTACTGAGATATAATTAAAATACCTTAAAATTCAATAAAGTGTACAAGTCAATAGTTTTTAAGGTATTCATAGGCTTTTGCAACTGTTAACCACTATATTATTGTAGAAATTTTTCATCACTCCCCAAAACTCTCCATCCCCTAATATATTTTCTGTCTCTATGCATGTATCTATGGTGGACATTTCAAATGAAGATAAGAGTATAATATGTCTTTTGTGACTGGTTTCTTTCTCAACATAATGTTATCAAGTTTCATTCATGCTGTAGCATGTATCAGTACTCCTTTCATATTACTGAATAATATTCTTTTATATGGATATATCACAATCTGTTTATCTATTCATCAGTTAATGAACATTTGGGATATTTCTACTTTTTAGCAGTTATAAATAATGCTTTTAAGAATATTCATGTACAAGATTTTGTGTGGATATATGCTTTCATTTTTCTTGTGTATATACATAAAAGTGTAATTGCTGAGGATCACATGGCAAATTTACGTTTAATATTCTGAGGAACTGCTTATCCATTTCTGAAAAATGTACCTGAGATTTTGATAGAGGATTCATTGACTCAATAGAACAATTTGGGGAATCTTGCCATTTTAACAATTTTAGTCTTTTGATTCATGAACATATATCTTCTGTTTATTTAGAACTTCAATTTCTCTCAACAAAGCTTAGTATTTTTCAGAGTACAAGTTCTGCACTTCCTTTGTTAATTACTAAATTTTAAAATGATTTCTGATACTATTGTAAATTGAATTGTTTCTTTAATTTCATTTTCAAATTGTTTATTGCTAGTGTATAGCAGGTAATTGATTTTGTGTATTGATCTTATATTATCCCGCTGAACTTGGTTATTGGTTCTAATAGTTTTTTAGTGATTTCTTTAGAATTTACTGTATAAAAGATTATGTCATTTATGAACAGAAATAGTTTTACTTTTTTCTTTCCAATCTGGATGTAGTTATTTCTTTCTTCTTTTCTAATTGTTCTGGCAAATATTTTCGGTACAATGAAGAATAGAAGTGACAAGAACATCCATTCTTATCTTATTCCTGATCTTAGAGTGAAAACGGTGATCTCTCATCATTAAGTATGATGTTATCTATGGGTTTTTTTGTAGATATCCTTCATGAAGTTGAGGAATTTCCCTTTTATTCCTAGTTTTTGGAATGTTTTACCATGAAAAGGTGCTGGACTTTTGACAAATACTTATTCTGCATATACTGGGATTATCATGTGGTTTTTATTCTTTATTCTATTAACATGGCATAACACAATAATAGATTTTAGTTGTTAAAACAACCTTACATTCTTCTGATAAATCACACTTGTTTATTATGTACAGTCTTTTACATCCTACTGGATCAAGTTTGGTGGTATTTTGTTGAAGATTTTTAAATTTATATTTACTTGTAATATTGGTCTCTAGTTTTCTTTCCTGTAATTTCGTTGTCTGTTTTTTTATACTAGAGTAATATTGGCTTCATAGGATGAATTGGAAGTGCATTTCTTAGCCAATTTTTTGGAAGTGTTTGTGAAGAATTGATAATAATTTTTAAAATATTCATTAGGATTCACCAGTGAAGTATCTAGGCATGGACTTTTTTTTAAATGGGATGTTTTAAAAGTATCTATTCAACCTCTTTTTTATATCATAGGTTTATTCAGATTTTCTATTTCTTTTTCAGTCAGTTTTGATTTTATATATCTCTCTAGGAATTTATCTGTGTCATCTAAGTCAGGGGTCCCCAGCAACCAGACCGCACAGCAGGAGGTGAGTGGCGGTGAGAGAGCAAAGCTTCATCTGCTGCTCCCCATTGCTCCCCATCACTCACATCACCATGTGAACCATCCCCCGCTCCACCCATCTGTGGAAAAATTTTCTTTCACGAAATTGGTCCCTGGTGCCAAAAAGGTTGGGGAGCACTGCTCTAAGATATCTATTTTTGGCATATAGTTTTTGATTTTATTTCTTTGTAACCCTTAATGCCTAAAATGCTGATAATGAGGTCCCATATGTCATTCTTTTTTTTTTTTTAACATCTTTATTGGAGTATAATTGCTTTCCAATGGTGTATTAGTTTCTGCTGTATAACAAAGTGAATCAGCTAAACATATACATGTATCCCCATATCTTCCCTCTTGTGACTCCATCTACCCTCCCTATCCTACCATTCTAGGTGGACACAAAACACAGAGCTGATCTCCCTGTGCTATGTGGCTGCTTCCCACTAGCTACCTATTTTACATTTGGTAGTGTATATATGTCCATGCCACTATCTCACTTCATCCCAGCTTACCCTTCCTGCTCCCTGTGTACTCAAGTCCATTCTCTATGTCTGTTTCTTTATTCCTGTCCTGCCACTAGGTATTTTACAAGCTTTTTTTTTTTTTTTAAGATTCCATATATATGTGTTACCATACAGTATTTGTTTTTCTCTTTCTGACTTACTTCACTCTGTATGACAGTCTCTAGGTCCACCCACCTCACTACAAATAACTCAATTTCATTTCTTTTTATGGCTGAGTAATATTCCATTATCTATATGTGCCACATCTATATCCATTCATCTGTTGATGGACACTTAGGCTGCTTCCATGTCCTGGCTATTGTAAATAGAGCTGCAATGAACATTCTGGTATATGACTATTTTTGAATTATAATTTTCTCAGGGTAAATGCCCAGTAATGGGATTGCTGCGTCATATGGTAGTTCTATTTTTAATTTTTTAAGGAACCTCATACTATTCTCCATAGTAGCTGTATCAATTTACATTCCCACTAACAGTGGAAAGGGGTTCCCTTTTCTCCACACCCTCTCCAGTATTTATTGTTTGTAGATTTTTGATGATGGCCATTCTGACCAGTGTGAGGTGATACCTCATTGTAGTTTTGATTTGCATTTCTCTAATGGTTAGTGATGTTGAGCATTCTTTCATGTGTTTGTTGGCAATCTGTCTGTCTTCTTTGAAGAAATGTCTATTTAGGTCTTCTGCCCATTTTTGGATTGGGTTGTTTGTTTTTTGATATTGAGCTGCATGAGCTGCTTGTATATTTTGGAGATTAGTCCTTTGTCAGCTGGTTCACTGGCAAATATTTTCTCGCATCTGAGGGTTGCCTTTTCATCTTGTTTATGGTTTCCTTTGCTATGCAAAAGCTTCTAAGTTTCATTAGGTCCCATTTGCTTATTTTTGTTTTAATTTCCATTTCTCTAGGAGGTGGGTGAAAAAGGATCATGCTGTGATTTATGTCACAGAGTGTTCTGCCTATGTCTTCGTCCAAGAATTTTATAGTGTCTGGCCTTACATTTAGGTCTTTAATCCATTTTGAGTTTATTTTTGTGTATGGTGTTAGGGAGTGTTCTAATTTCATTATTTACATGTAGCTGTCAAGTTTTCCCAGTCCCACTTATTGAAGAGGCTGTCTTTTCTCCATTGTATATTCTTGAATCCTTTGACAAACATAAGGTGACCATATGTGTGTGGGTTTACTATCCTGTTCCACTGATCTATCTTTCTGTTTGTGTGCCAGTACCATACTGTCTTGATTACTGTAGCTTTGTAGTATAGTCTGCAGTCAGGAAGCCTGATTCCTGCAGCTCCATTTTATTCTCTCAAGATTGCTTTGGCTATTCGGGGTCTTTTTTGTTTCCATACAAATTGTGAAATTTTTTGTTCTAGTTTTGTAAAAAATGCCATTGGTAGTTTGATAGGGATTGCATTGAATCTGTAGATTGCTTTGGGTAGTATGGTCATTTTCACAACACTGATTCTTCCAAGTTCTCTCTTTGCCTACTTTCTGGAGGTTTTTTTTTTTTATTATTATTATAAATGGGTGTTGAATTTTGGCAAAAGCTTTTTCTGCCACTATTGAGATGATCATATGGTTTTTCTCCTTCAATTTATTAATATGGTTTATCACATTGATTGATTTGTGTATACTGAAGAATCCTTGCATTGCTGGGATAAACCCCACTTGATCATGGTGTATGATCCTTTTAAGGTACTATTGAATTCTGTTTACTAGTATTTTGTTGAGGATTTTTACATCTATGTTCAACAGTGATATTGACTTGTAGTTTTCTATCTTTGTGACATCTTTGTCTGGTTTTGGTATCAGGGTGATGGTGGCCTTGTAGTATGAGTTTGGGAGTGTTCCTCCCTCTACTATATTTTGGAAGAGTTTGAGAAGGATAGGTGTTAGCTCTTCTCTAAATGTTTTACAGAATTTACCTGTGAAGCCATCTTGTTCTGGGCTTTTGTTTGTTGGAATATTTTTAATTGCAGTTTCAATTTCAGTTCCTGTGATTGGTCTGTTTATATTTTCTATTTCTTCCTGATTCAGTCTTGGCAGGTTGTGCTTTTCTAAGTATTTGTTCATTTCTTCCAGGTTGTCCATTTTATTGGCATACAGTTGCTTGTAGTAATCTCTCATGATCCTTTGTATTTATGCAGTGTCATTTGTTACTTTTCCTTTTTCATTTCTAATTTTATTGATTTGAGTCTTCTCCCTTTTTTTTCTTGATGAGTCTGGCTAATGGTTTACTAATTTTATTTATCTTCTCAGAGAACCGTCTTTTAGTTTTATTGATTTTTGGTATGTTTCCTTCATTTCTTTTTCATTTATTTCTGATCTGATCTTTATGATTTCTTTCCTTCTGCTAACTTTGGGGGTTTTTGTTCTTCTTTCTCTGATTGCTTTAGGTGTAATGTTAGGTTGTTTATTTGAGATGTTTCTGTTACTTGAGTAGGACTATATTGCTATAAGATTCCCTCTTGGAAACTTTGCTTTTGATGTATCCCATAGGTTTGGGGTCATTGTATTTTCATTGTCATTTGTTTCTAAGTATTTTTTGAGTTCCTCTTTTATTTCTTCAGTGATCTCTTGGTTATTTAGTAGTGTATTGTTCAGCCTCCATGTGTTTGTATTTTTTACACTTTTTTTTTTCCTGTAATTGATATCTAGTCTCACAGTGTTGTGGTTAGAAATGATACTTGATACAATTTCAGTTTTCTTAAATATACCAAGGCTTGATTTGTGACCCAAGAAATGATCTATCCTGGAGAACATTCCATGAGCACTTGAGCAGAAAGTGTAATCTGCTGTTTTTGGATGGAATGTCCTATAAATATCAATTAAGTCCATCTTGTTTAATATATCAATTAAAGCTTGTGTTTCTTATTTATTTTCATTTAGATGATCTGTCCATTGGTGAAAGTGGGGTGTTAAAGTCCCCTACTGTTATTGTGTTACTGTCAATTTCCCCTTTATATTTGTTAGTATTTCCCTTATGTATTGAGGAGCTCCTATGTTGGGTGCATAAATATTTACATTTGTTATATCCTCTCCTTGGATTGATCCCTTGATCATTATGTAGTACCCTTCTTTGTCTCTTCTAATAGTCTTTATTTTAAAGTCTATTTTGTCAGATATGAGAATTGCTATGCCAGCTTTCTTTTGATTTCCATTGGCATGGAATATCTATTTCTATCCCCTCACTTTCAGTCTGTATGTGTCCCTAGGTCTAAAGTGCACCTCTTGTAGACAACATATATATGGGCCTTGTTTTGTATCCATTCAGCCAGTCTGTGTCTTTTGGTTGGAGCATTTAATCCATTTATATTTAATGTAGCTATTGATATGTATTTTCCTATTATGATTTTCTTATTTTTTTGCATTTGTTATTGTAAATCTTTTCCTCCTCTTGTGTTTCCTGCTTAGAGAAGTTCCTTTAGCATTTGTTGTAGGGCTGGTTTGGTTGTGCTGAATTCTCTTAGCTTTTACTTATCTGTAAACTTTTTAATTTCTCCATTGAATCTGAATGAGATCCTTGCTGGGTAGAGTAATCTTGGTTGTAGGTTTTTTCCCTTTCATCACTTTAAATATGTCCTGCCTCTCCCTTCTGGCTTGCAGAGTTTCTGCTGAAAGATCAGCTGTTGGCCTCATGGGGATTCCCTTGTATGTTAATTGTTGCTCTCCCCTTGCTGCTTTTAATATTTTTTCTTTGTATTTAATTTTTGGTAGTTTGATTTATGTTTCTTGGTCTGTTCCTCCTTGGATTTTTCCTGTATGGGACTCTCTTCGCTTCCTGGACTCGATTGACAATTTTCTTACCCATATTAGGGAAGTTTTCAACTATAATCTCTTCAAATATCTTCTCAGTCTCTTTTTTTTCTCTTCTTCTTCTGGGACCCCTATAATTCAAATGTTGGTGTGTTTAATATTGTCCCAGAGGTCTCTGAGACTGTCCTGTATTCTTTTCTTTTTTTTTTTTAATTCTGCTCTGTGGTAGTTTTTTCCACCATTTTATCTTCCAGGTCAATTATCCATTCTTCTGCCTCAGTTATTCTGCTATTGCTTCCTTCTAGAGAATTTTTAATTTCATTTATTGTGTTGTTCATCATTGTTTTTTTGCTCTTTAGTTTTTCTAGGTCCTTCTTAAACATTTCTTGTATTTTCTCCATTCTATTTCCAAGATTTTGGACCATCTCTACTATCATTACTCTGAATTCTTTTTCAGGTAGACTGCCTATTTCCTCTTCATTTGTTTGGTCTGATGGGGTTTTTTACCCTGCTCCTTCACCTGCTGTGTATTTCTCTGTCTTCTCATTTTGCTTAATTTACTGTGTTTGAGGTCTCCTTTTTGCAGGCTGCAGGTTGTAGTTCCCATTGTCTTTGGTGTCTGCTCCCAGTGGGTAATGTTGGTTCATTTGGTTGTGTAGGCTTCCTGGTGGAAGGGACTGGTGCCTGCTTCTGGTGGTTGAGCATGGATATTGTCTTTCTGGTGTGCAGGACCACATCCACTGGTGTGTTTTGCAGTGTCTGTGAACTTATTATGATTTTAGATAGCCCCTCTGCTAATGGGTGGGTTGTGTTCCTATCTTGTTAATTGTTTGGCATAGGGTGTCCAGCACTGTAGCTTGCTGGTCATTGAGTAGAGGTAAGTTTAGCATTGAGATGGAGATCTCTGGAACAGCTGTCGCTGTTTGATGTTACGTGTAGCCGGGAGGTCTCTGGTGGACTAATATCCTGAACTCGTCTCTCCCACCTTAGAGGCACAGGTCTAACACCCGGCCGGATCTCCAAAACCCTGTCAGCCACACATCTCAGAAGAAAAGGGAGAAAAAGGAAAGAAAGATAGAAAGAAAGAAAGAAAAGAAAATAAAGTTATTAAAATAAAAAATAATTATTAAAAATTTAATAAGTAATTTAAAATAAAGAAAGAAAGAAAGAAGAGAGCAATAAAACCAAAAAACAAATCCACCAATGATAACAAGCACTAAAATCTATACTAAATGAAAAAATTAAAAATTGGACAGACAGAACCCTAGGACAAATGGTAAAAGTAAAGCTATACAGACAAAATCACACAAAGCATACACATACACACTCACAAAAAAGAGAAAAAGGAAAAAAATATATATATATATTGTTGCTACCAAAGCCCACTGTCTCAATTTTTGTATGATTTGTTTTCTATTCAGGTATACCAGAGATGCAGGGTACATGCAGTTGATTGTGGAGATTTAATGTGCTGCTCCTGAGGCTGCTGGGAAAAATTTCCCTTCCTCTTCTTTGTTCGCACAGTTCCTGGGGTTCAGCTTTGTATTTGGTCTCATCTTTGTGTGCACCTAGCCTGAGGGCATCTGTTCTTCACTCAGACAGGACGGGGTTATAGGAGCAGCTGATTCGGGAGCTCTGGCTCACTCAGGCTAGGGGGGAGGGAGGGGCACGGAATTCGGGGCGAGCCTGTGGTTGCAGATGTCAGCCTGATGTTGCACCAGCCTGAGGCATGCCATGTGTTCTCCTGGGGAAATTGTCCCTGGATCACAGGACCCTGGCAGTGGCAGGCTGCACAGGCTACCGGGAGGGGATGTGTGGATAGTGACCTGTGCTTGCACACAGGCTTCTTGGTGGCTGCAACAGCAGCCTTAGCATTTCATGTCTGTCTCTAGGGTACAGCGCTGCTGGTCATGGCTCGCTCCCATCTCTGGAGCTCGTGTACATGGTGCTCTGTATCCCCTCTCCTCACACACCCTGAAACAATGGTCTCTTGCCTCTTAGGCAGGTCTAGACTTTTTCCTGGACTTCCTCCCTGCTAGCTGTGGTGCACTAGCCCCTTTCAGGCTGTGTTCACACAGCCAACCCCAGTCCTCTCCCTGGGATCTGACCTCCGAAGCTGGAACCTCAGTCTCCAGCCTCCACCCACCCCAGCGGGTGAGCAGACAAGCCTCTCAGGCTGGTGAGTACTGGTTGGTACAGATCCTCTGTGCAGGAATATCTCGGCTTTGCCCTCTGCTCCACTGTTGCTGCGCTCTCCTCCATGGCTCCACAGCTTACCCCCCACCCACCCCCTGTCTCCACCAGTGAAGGGACTTCCTAGTGTTTGGAAATTTTTCCTCCTTCACAGTTCCCTCCCAGAGGTGAAAATCCCATCCCTATTTTTTTGTCTCTGTTTTTCCTTTTTTCTTTTGCCCTACCCAGGTACGTGGGGAGTTTCTTGCCTTTTTGGAAATCTGAGGTCTTCTGCCAGCATTCAGTAGGTGTTCTGTAGGAGTTGTTCCACATGTACATGTAGTTTTGATGTATTTGTGGTGAGATAGGTGATCTCCACGTCTTATTCCTCCACCATCTTGAAGGTGCCTCCCATATTTCATTCTTGATTACAGTTTTTCAAGATTCCTCTCTTTTTTCTTGGCCATTATTCCTAAAGTTTTGTCAATTTTGTTGGTTTTTCAACAGAAAGCAAGTCATTGAGTTTTTTTCTTTTGTATTCTGTATTCTAAATATTTCATTTATTCCTGATATGACATTTATTAGTTCCCTTACAGTGCTTACTTCAGGTTTACTTTGTTCTTTTTATAATTTCTTAAGGTGGAAGATTAGATTATTGATTTGAGATCTTTTCTAATTTTTATTAAAGGCTTCTATAGTTATAAATTGTAACTTTAATGACTGTTTTAGTAGTTTCTTCACTTTCGTCTCAAAATATTTTCTAATATCTCTTGTAGTTTACTCTTTGACACTTTGGTTATTTATAAGTTGTATTGTTTAACTTCACATGTTTGTAAATTTCCTCCTGTTATTTTTTCCTAATTTAATTTTTAGAGAACATATGATTTCAATATTTTTGAATTTTCTGAAGCTTGTTTTATGGCCTAGTATATGGCTGATCCTAGAGAATGTTCCATATGTGCTTGAGACAAATGTATTTTCTGCTGTTATTGGGTATAATGTTCTAGAGATGTCTATTAAGTCTACTTGTTCTGTTCATTATTGAAAGAGAGGTATTAAAGACTTCTAGTATTGTATTTGAATTGTCTGTTTCTCCCTTCAATTCTGTCAGTTATTTCTTCTTGTATTTTAGGGCTCTTTTGATTGAAATCTATTTCTCCTGTGGTGTATAGCCTGTAATGTTACTCCTCAGGAAGTGCATCCTTGGGCATGCACAGTCACTTTAACTCCCTCCATCCACCCCAAGAAGAACAATGGTTTTACCTGAGCCCTCTGACTAAGTCTTTTCCTGATCTCCCTTATCTCTTTGTAAGTTTCTGGCTGGTCTCTCTTTATTGGTATCACACCCCAATGTTAGTCATCACTAACTGCTAGCTGATTGTTCTCTTATCATCTACAACAATGCCCTAGAGCATAAGTCATTCCACAGTCTGATCAAATTAATGTCTGACTTCTTTGAAGGAGTAGTATTTAACACCAATCTTTGAGGCTTGCTTAGATCTCAGGAGGGTTCCTCTTAACTAAAATCATCATTGTTTGGACAGTGTCTTTAGGCTGAACTTCCCACACTTTGTTCCAAATAAGTCAGACCTCTTACAGTACCTTATTCTCTGGTCTGTACCTGCCCTGAGTAAGACTTCCATCACACTGAGCTGGATGAAAGAAGGAAGCTGGCCATGGCTTGACTTCCATAGACTCTCACTATTCCTACCAAGGTTTAGTAGATTTTTTGTAGTAAATACATCTCCATTTGCATAAGACAATTTCCAGAGACTCCATTTTGTGTGTTTGTTTTTAATTTTTATATCTTATAGTTGTTTTTCTGGGGAACGAATTTGTAGAGCTCCTCATGCCACCATTTTTGGAATGCTTCCCCTCCCCAGGATGTTTTTAATAGGTTCACTCTTGTTGTTCATCTTATATAGTGAAATTATATGGAAAGGACTTTTTATCATATAATTTTTGTCTTCCACAAACGTTCTGACCACATCAGGCTTTGAGACTGCTCCCGTCAGCAACCCAATGACCTCAAACCCCAGAGAAGCTCTGGAGCTGTGAATATAGATGAGGGTGGACCTTGGGAACCTGCTTGCTCAGGACTTCCTCAGCAGATGGCTCTCACTTTATGTCCTGATTTATATTTTGTTGGAAGAATAAGGGTAAAAATAGTATTTTACTGAGGTTTTAGTTTTGTTCATGACCTAAACAGACTGCATGGAATCTTAGGAGGGTCATGGGAAAGCCTCAAACAAATATATACTGTTCTTCGGTCATTGGCATCAATGTGTTGACTATGGACCTAAAGTCCTGCAAACCAAAAAGCTATTTAATGAGATAGGACTTGATGCCTTATATCCAGGTCAAATTTTTTCTGTGCTTTTAGCTAAAATTCTGTCTTTATGTGCTCTGTTCTGTATTTTCATATTTGGAAATCCACAGATAATATGTCCCAGACACCCTTAACACTAGTTTTTGTTTAGGTGCTGCCAGTGAGAGGCTCTGATGGAATATCGGAAGAAAGGAGGAAGGAGGGATGACATCCTTCATCTTTTTTCTGTTTTCAGTGGCATCAGCAGCAGCAGTAGATCAGGAACAAGAGGAATGACTGCAGATGAGTAACAGAGACCTTGAAAGGTGTTCCTAGTTCTTTGGTTCTAAGGGTAAGAGTTCCACAGACATCTCAGGTGCTGAGAAATTTCTGCTTCCCTTTTGAATCTCCAACTCCCATTTCCACATCACTAATCTTCAGGTAAACTTTTGTTCCTCCAGCCCTTCCAACATCCTCATAACCAATTCTGAATTAAACTCTCTCGATCTGAAATACTAAAGGTGATTTCTCCTCTCTGACTAGATTCTAACTCTTGCACAGTATTTATCTAAATCTTTTCCTCTAGAGTAAGAAGATGGGAGAAAAAAAATAGAATCAAATACTTGCAAAAAATTTAGGGTTACTGTGGTTCATTGATAATAATTGACATGAAAATAGTATCCATTGTATATCTATAGAACTCACTGCATTTTATTTAGGAAAAAAGTAGGAAAAGATAAAATTATAAAGCTTTGAGAATAAAGCTTATGGGAAGTATCTTTACAGTCTTGGAGTAGGCAAACATTTCGTAGACACTATACAGAAAGCAATAATCATAAAAAATGGGCTTTGTTAAAATTAAAAATTTCTCCTCATCAAAATGTACTAAGACAATGAATAAATAAGTGACAGGCTGGGAGAAAATATTTTCAAAAAACACGTATCTGACAAAGGACAAAGGACTTGTATCTAGAATATATAAAGAACTCCTTCCATAATAAAAAGACAACACAATTAGAGGAAAAAAAAAAAAAAAAAGAAAAGGACAGAGGACAAAAATAGACACTTTGATAGGAAGATATGCAACTGGCTAATAAGCACACAAAAAGGCCTCAGCAACATCTGTCACCAGGGAAATGCAAATTAAAACTACATTGAAATACCACTGAATACTTACTAGAATAACTAAAATTAAAAGAGTGACAACACAAAGTGCTATCAAGGATGTGTAACAACCAAAACACTTATGCATACACTGCTACTAGGAATCTAAAACACTTAGTAGTTTCTTATAAAGGTGTATGGAAACTTACCCTGTGACCCAACATTTCCATGCCTAAGCACCTATCCAAGATACATGAAAAAGGTATCTTTTGTAAAATTGTTAAATGTTTATATAAGGTTTGTCTTAATCGCCCCAAATTGGACACAACCCAAATTCCAACACCAGGAGGATGGAAAACAAAGTGTGATAGCATGTAATAGAATGTTGTTCAGCAATAAAATGTAATGAACTATTGCCATAAGCAACAACATGAATGCATTTTACCGATATGCTGGATGAAGCAAGCTAGACCCAGAAAAGCACTAACTGTGGGATTGTATCTATTTAATTTCTAGAAAGAGAAAACTATAGTGAAAAAAATCAGCAAAGTTTCTGCCTTTGAGGTTTGGGGATGATTGATGGAGAAGGAGCATGGAGGAACTTTCTGAGGGTGATGGATATATCTCAGTAGGAGTGAGGGTTACTTGGGTATATACATTTGTCAAGACTCTTCTTAAAGTTTGCTTATAAAAGGAATTTTTAAATTGATGGGTACAAAAGAGTTAAATATTCCAGAAATCTACTCATTCGACTTTTGTCTAACTCTTTACTGCAGTATTAAGTGTTCTATTTATTTGATAGTTAATCATGAGCAAGAAATAAATGCAGTCTCCTTGAAAGTTATGTAATTTTGAGCAAGAATTATTATTAGCATAATCTAGATTCAGTATTTGGCAGGAAAAGGCAGACTATGTAAATTTATAGCAATGTATAGACAGGGCCTTGGAGAGAGGCCAAGTCTCTAAACATGGAAGCTTGACCTGGAAAACCATTATTCTAGAAGTAGACACAGGAAGATATCAATTTGAAAATGATTTGCATTAAATTAAAAAGAATAGAAGCAGATAAAATATAATTAACTTGAAAAACAAACAGATTATTCAGACAGACAAGAAGACAGAAAAAAGAAATAAATTGAAATATAACTAACATGTTATAGATTTGCCTTAGATTTCTCTGTTTTTGTTTTGGTATTTTTCATAGATTTGCTCTCTGGTGTATCAAGCTTTAGTGTAATCTCTTAACATCTTTTGTTATTCTTCAGTTTGGTTCCAAATCTACTGATACACAGTCTATTTTCTTTCAGGTTCTTTTGGCTAGTTCAAACTTTTGGTATACTTTCTCACATTTTATTTACTTAAAAAAAGAAAATAAAAGAAAGGAAAGTGGCATAGATAAAATCTTGACCTGTTGAATAAATTCTTGAAGTGAATATGTAAAATTCTGGCTTTCTGACACATCAAAAAAATTCCCATTATGGTACCATTTTATAAGATCTTGACTAAACTGATAAAGCAACAAGTGCAGTCCCACACTGGTTATACTATGTCTAGTATAGCATGAGGTTAAAAACATGAGCTTTGCAGAAACCTACAGCTGGGTTCAAATTTCAGCTCTGCTCCTTCACATCTGTATAACTTCAGACAAATTACTTAACCTCTTTGAACTTCAGTGTCCTCATCTGCAAAATTCAAATACTGCTTGCCTCAGAGGGTTAATAGGATTAAGTGAGAAAATAAATGAAATTACTCAATACCTGACATTAATATTAAGCATCATTATTTAAAAAGGTATGACTAATGAGGTGGCTGTACATAGTTCAGATGCCTGTTTTTATTATAACTAAAGTGTATTTGAATCAATTTTAGAAATCACCAAGGTATACTAGTTGAAAAGAAGCAGGACAACATAAGGACAGACTATGTAAGGTTCTCTTCATCTAGTTTATTACAGGCCTAACTCTAGTGCAGGATTTTTAAACTTCATAGTATTTCCCTAATAAAATGATAACTCCTAGCATTAGGTAGACTTGTGTGGAGGTTCTGTTTAATCTTCCATTTAGGCTCTATTTTTTCCTTTCTCTCCTGTCCCACCCAGGTAATGGAGTTTTCTGATTGTCTTGTTGCTTCTAAGGTTCTTTTTTTTTTTTTTTTGGCAAGAAAATTCAACTGCTAAAGTTCTTAGTCTTATACTTAAGGCTCTTAGGTCTGTCTGTCTGATTATTATTCACTCAATCATTTAACAACTACTTATTAATTTCTCATCTTAGGCAAGCTGCCATGCTAAGCACTCATGATATAAGCCACTGGCTGAATAAGATCATCTCTCTCCTAAAAAAAAAAAAAAAAGGTAAGTGAAGAAACTTTAAATTACTAATTAGACAGTCATTAACTAAGTTACTATTACTGATAAGAAGAAGTACAGGGTTAGAAGACATTATTTCGGCAGGGTTTGGGGTTTGGGCAGATAAGAATTCTCTAAAAGAGTAACCTTAAATTGAGGTCTGAAGGTATGTAGGTATTTAAAAGTGCTGCATAAACATGAAGGCTTAAGTAGAAGCCATGCTTAAATTTACTTAAAGCAAACCTATATGATTGGAGCTCAGAGAGAAAGATGGTAATGGCTCAAGATGAGAATTATTAAGGTAGGCTGAAGCTAGATAATAGAAGTCCTATCAGGCTACATTAGATATGCTTTATTTCTTTATAGAAGCTTGTTTTTGTTTTTGTTTTTGTTTTCTAGTAGGGAAAAGCTTACTGCTAATTTGCAGTGCACTGCTTTTGTTGACCCTCATCAGTTTGTGTATACCATCAGCCTTTGAATTCCATGGTGACATGCATTCAACCTGCTTAAAGGCTAGACTTTCTCCTTGGCTGCCTGTGCCCTAGGCTATCACTCATGTTTCTTAGGCCTCTAAGATCTCTCACTGACTCTCTGGACATAGGTTAGTGATGCCATTGGAAATAATCCTTGACCCCAGGTCAGTGCCCTCTATCAGTCTATTTCCTCAACCAGGACCAGGATCTCACCAATGATCAAATCTTTTTGATTAGACTGAGCATTGGAGGAGTCCACCTTCAGGCTGGCCTCAACCTTCCCTCTGGTCTCCATCCTCCATAGCAGCTGTACCAGCCACATAGTTCCCTTTTAGACTTCTGGGTATGCCCAGCATTAACTGCCTCTTACTTCTCTTCCTTCTAATGTGTCTACAAGGTGAGAACTCTTAGCTTCTACTTACATGAGAGAAATGTGAGGCTTGTGGAGATTTGCTCACTTGTCCAAAGTTACACAGTGAGTACAAAGATCTCTGTATTAACATCTAAACCCAAGTCTCTCTGGTTCAAGAGAAAAGTAACAACAACAGCAACAAAAAAGCAATGCTAATTATTTTGCTCCCTGCTACAGAGTAAGAAAAGCCCTAATTCAGGGCTATGAAAACCAAGTAGAATAAAGAGTAGTCCCCAAATCACTATCTTTCAAGACATGGGACCTTTTTGTCACTCTCCTTTTTCTTATTTAGTTTTTGTCTTTTCTCCCTGTTTATGGATCAGTTCCCACCTACACTCATTTCAGATGTCTTGCAGCTCTTTCAAAATCATTTAGCTTTCTTCTCTCTCTCACTCAGCTCTACAAGTTGATCCCAAACACATGATAATTTCTCAAAATAAACTTCCAGAGCTTCAAATCAAAGTTGTAAATCTGGATTGGACAGGTCCTGCCTTTGGCTGACACATTTCTCTGGTAGTGTTTCAAATTTCTTTCAGCAAAACTAGCAAAATTAAGTGAGATGAAAGAAAAAACTATTTTACTTTTAAGGTAGAAAAACACATTTTACTTTCTCTTTTTCTGGTTACTGATACAGACCCACCACAATGTAAAGAAAAAGGACTGTGTGAAGGAGAAAGGCACAAACAGTAACGGATAATCTAAGATGAAGTAAAAACAAGAAAAGAATTATTAGTCTCTCTAAAATATGCATTGGCACAGGAAAACTGTCTACACTAGAAATATAGACAAACTTCAGAATCACCATACTCTTCAGCAAATGTCCTTAAACCTGCCTCTATTTTCTTTTAATCAAAAAATACTTCAGGGGCTTCCCTGGTGGCGCAGTGGTTGAGAGTCCGCCTGCCGATGCAGGGGACACAGGTTCATGCCCCGGTCCGGGAAGATCCCACATGCCGCGGAGCGGCTGGGCCCGTGAGCCATGGCCGCTGAGCCTGCGCGTCCGGAGCCTGTGCTCCGCAACGGGAGGGGAGAGGCCACAACAGTGAGAGGCCCGCGTACCGCAAAAAAAAAAAAAAAAAATACTTCAGGAAATTTTCCTATAAAAGATAACCATGTCCTTGACCTTAATTTTTACCTGTTTAGAAAACTGTAGTCCTTGAACTAATTACTATATATTATACATTGCCAAGTGCAAATACTTTACCAAAAAAAAAAATTGTATAAAACACAAGAATAGTATGTTACATAAAGTAATATTCCACTAATGTTTACCCATCAAAAATATAGGACAACTGGGACTAGACCTTAGAGAAAAACACACGGATTTTAATTTCAGACTATGAGAGGGAGAATTGTTTTGATGAGCCACTGGAATTCATATTGTATTTCATTCGGTGCTTCTTAGTAGTCAAAATTGACTATTGAGGCTTTTTGTATGAATGACATCCTTTCTGGAGCATCCATTCTCTAACATTTAATTAATGTGTCCTTTTGGCACTTAAAATATCATCTAAATAGGTTTTTGTGTGGGGGAGGTATGGGTAGTTTAAACCACAGAAGAACAGAAATAAACACTGGACTCATTTTTATCATATTGCCAAGAGACACAATTATAGACAAGCGTCCACTGTTATGATAAGCAAGAAATGCATCTCAAATCCCATTCAGGGTGCTAAGAATTCCACCCTTAATATATTTGTAAACATACTGTCATAAAATCAAACTTCTTGCCTGATGTTGATGCTACATCACTTGGAAATTGTGCAGGGGACCTGAATCTAGGCAATGTAATTTCCCTGTTGCTTACCTTGTGAAAAACCCTATTTTTAATATCAACTGTATATGAACTAGAATGATTGTGACAACCTCATCTCTAATGCAATGAGAGCTGTGGTTACTTTACAGTGTTTTGCTTATAGAAAAACATAGAAATGCTATATAGAAAAACACATACTTCATGAGCCTGATGCTAATGATTTTGAGTAGACAATCCATCTTTTGGCTATATTCAGAATATAGAAGTACTGACCAACATGCAAAATACTTTCACTTTCAAGCATATTTGTGTAGAAAAAATCCTTAGTGTGTACAAATTCTCTTTGTACAATTCAGTGCAATTCATTTAAATAAATGCATTGAGTATTTTCCATATGCAAAGTAGTATGCAATTTATAAGTTTTAATTTCTCTCTCCTTAAGCATAATAATACATCGTTTGAAGTACATTGTATATACAGATAGAAATATTGCCATTTATTAAAAAACATTTCTTTAAAGTTTTCTTACTAATTTACTATTTAATATTTTTTAAATACTGTATTCCAGTGTTGTATTTTTTATTGCCTCCTTTTTAAAACCTGATGAGTGTCCTAGTTCCATCTTGAGCCACCAAACATGACATTATTCATTTAAACATATTTATTAGCATTCAATATGAAGGAGAGACTATTTCAAACTGATCAATGGCAATATTGTCTCTTTAATATTGTTTTATATTTTCACCGTGTCATGTATTTGATTTAGAAATTACTTTCAATTTTACGTTAATCTCAGGCACTTCGAAAATCACTAATTTAGCAAGATTAGCCATAGCTCCCTTAGTACATTTTTTAAAAGTTCTGTCAAATAAAATTTTGCTCTTAACGTTAAATCATTAATAACAGGGGAGTTAGCAAATGATATTCTTTATTCTTCCTTTCAACAGGTCTTCAGTTTTTTTATAGGTGACAGTTTAGGCATTGGATGCCCATTTGCCCTAAGTAAGAAATCAAATGAAATCTTTTGACAGTTGATTATCCTCTCTGGTTCCTCCTGGCTAAATTGGGACCTCATCTCATTTCTTTTTACCGACTGAGCATTATTTTCAAAGTGTTCCCGCTCTGTTACTAATGTCTTTATGTCCTAGGACATAGCACAGTGCCTGGCATTTAGTTATGCTCATCACAGGCTGGCAAGACTGCCGTTCTCTTCTTACCCAGTGATAGTGGTTTTAGATTTTTTTCCCCCAGGAATTAAAATGACATGTCCACCCTCTATGAGTGATATTCCACTCTACCAGCTGTTGACTGTGCCTTAGTTCACTTTGCACTTCCAAGAACCTTAGCTAAAATCCCTAATAAACAGTCATGAACTTCTCAGAGTCCCTGGCATGCAAGGCCTCCCAGGAAGCAAGGCCAGTTTTATAGAGTTTCATAGCACCTTACCAAATTAGGTTCCAAGGCTATTCTTTACCAAATTAGAAATAGATTGCTCCTTTGAGCAACAACTAGAGATATATAGAGGAAAAAAATAAAACTAAAGGCAAAATGAGTAAAAAGGACTAAAGTTGAAATATGGTAATACTTGGCATACTTCAGCCTTTGACCAACCAAGAGTAGCAGTATGTCATCCAAAACCAAATCTCTTACTGTGCTCAGACTGAATGGTATGAGTAATTTAATTTAATTTATTTTTTTAATTTTAATTTTTTAAGGAAGGTTTTTATTTTTTTTACTTTATTCATTTGTTTTTAATTTTATTTATTTATTTATTTATTTATTGGCTGTATGGCATGTGGGATCTTAGCTCCCCAACCAGGGATAGAAGCCACGCCCCCTGCAGTGGAAGTGTGGAGTCTTAATCACTGGACCTCCAGGGAAGTGCCTTAGTATAAGTAATTTTTAATCCAAATTTAAAAAATAAAAAAGAAATGGATATTTTAAATTCTCTGCTGGTGGGAAAATAAGTGGGAGTAGTTACCATAAAGTTCTCAAAGCTTTTTTTTTAATAATAGTAATGCTAGATTTCTGTAGGTTCTATGTGTTTATTTTGTTCACTGCTGTATCCCTAGCATCTAGAACACTGTGTGGCACATAGATGTTGCTCAGTAAATATTACTTATATGAATATTAATAACCAAATGAATTTCAGTGGAATGCTATAAGGCTGTCTGTCTGGTACCCTTCTTCTAGCAACTTTTCTCTTTCACCTTCACATAGTTGGAATAAGAGCAAACAAGTTAGTGGTAACCCAGGCCCTTGACCATAGCTGACTGGTTCAGGAGTAGGTAACTCACCAAAACTAGGCTGATCGTAATGTCCCACTCCTTTCCTTTACCACCCCAGTAAGGATGAGTGGGACTGAGATTCCAGTCTGATGGAACAAGGACAGTGAGTCCTTTCCTTGGGAATTGTGGCCTTTGATAAAGAAGGGGATCAAATCAATCTTCTCAGGATGACTGATTCTCTAATATAAAATGCAAGAATTGTTGACAGCATTATTTCCCAAAAAGATATGGAAAATAATTCTTGATGGTATTTCTACATTTGTCCCAATTGTTCTCAAGACCCAAATGCATTTATATTATTCACTTGTGTGAGACACTTGAACATTCATAGAATAAATTCTTCAGTTTTCTTAAATTAGCTTTTCTTTACCTGTTACTAGTAACTAAAAGAGTTATAAATTCATTCCCCCCCTCCCTCCCTTCTTTATTTCCTTCCTTCCTCCCTTTAAAATTAGTCATTGGGGGCTGCCCTGGTGTCTCAGTGGTTGAGAGTCCGCCTGCCGATGAAGGGGATGCGGGTTCGAACCCCGGTCCGGGAGGATCCCACATGCCGCGGAGCGGCTGGGCCCATGAGCCATGGCCGCTGGGCCTGCGCGTCTGGAACCTGTGCTCCACAACGGGAGAGGTCACAACAGTGAGAGGCCCGCGTACCACAAAAAAAAAAAAAAAAAAGTTAGTCATTGATCCATCTATTTTCTTTCTCAACTGAATATTCTTTAAAAGAGAGGCATTATTTCAAAAATGGATAACCAATAATAAACTGTCAGTTGCCTGAAGACTGGCATCTCTCCTATGGGCATTCAGTGAACAGTCATGGATAGAGGAGAAGTTTTATTTTCTCCAGTGTGATTACCCATTTGTGTTAAAACATGCTCAGAGGCTTAATATAGAAGATTAACATTATTAACAGAATTTTCTTTCTTAATAGGTTGTTTTCTTCCCATTAAGTCTAAATACTGTGTGTTTCTTGACAGCATGATTGATGTAATTATTATCTCTAAGTGCCAGTTATTGAAGCAAGAGAGCACTGTGTGCTTACTCTGAAACTGCCAAGATGCTCCTGGGTCAAAATGTCTGAAAATATGTAAGTTCAAAACATTCAGAATTTGTAGCACTGATTCTCTTTTCTAAACTCTAATCCTAGAGTTTATTTAATCTTAGTTAGAATTACCTTAGCTGTTTGGCATCTCAGCCTTTAAAATGATAATGTGAAGACCCTTGAAAGAAAAAAATGAAAGTTTATTGAAATTTATGTGATTATAAAAAAACCTTGTACTAAATAAAGCAGCAGTTAAAACACATTATCATTTAACATATTTATTGATAATAGTTAATAATGGCTGACAATGATAATGCTTACTAAGTGCCACTAATAAGAGCTTTATAGATATTGGTTTATTTAATTCTCATACAGTTATCTGAGGTAAGTATCATTATAATCCCCATTTTATAGTTAACTTCAAACCAGGGAAGTTTAAAAACTTGCCAGTTTCACTGATAACCTATTTGTCACAATTTGTCAGGGTCCTAGTGAACTCAGATGCTATGTTTTTACACACCCATACTTGGTTCTAAGAGACTGAGCTGACTGAATTAAACCCTCCAAATGTTCTTCTAGACTCAAAAATTTTACCTTCAAGCAATTTGCTTTATCATGGGGAGAGTTCAGAGTATAAAATAAAATAAAGAATGGATCTAAAGGACTCAGAGAGAAAAGTAAAATAAAAAAGTATTCTAGTCTTTAATAACAAAACAAGTCAAGAAAAATATTCTTAGGGTCTTCATTTGATAAATAATTATTTCACTTACCTTTAGGCGAATGAGTGGATGCTAATGCAACAAAGAGGAATTTTAGAATATGAAAGCCTAGTTTCTAGTTCCTGGCTGTACCACTTCCTATCCATGAGAATGAGCATGGAGCATCACATATCCAACATTACATGATTCCTCTTTAAAATGAAAGTAAGGACTCATGTCTTACTGCTCTTACATGGACTTTTTAAGGAAAAAAAAGACCATTCAAGTAAAATATAAATTATGAAGCACAAAAGTGCATTAAAAATATAAGGTATTATTAAATTTAAGTTAGTTATAGGCTTTGAAATGTTAGGTATCAGAATTGCCAATTAACCCCACCCAAACCCACTATGTAATGCTGTCTTTATTTATATCAACATAGCAATATTTGTTTTAAAATATCCCTTTGAAAGGAGTCATGTTAGATTTAAAATATATTTTATTACCCAAATAATTATTCTAGTAGTCACAAAGTCCTGAGTACACATTAAAATTCAAGTTTAAAAAAGTTTAAGTATGCTTACTGGTATTCTGAAGATTTTCTCTTATTTTAATCATGAGTAATATTAATAGAATTACATGTCTTTATTTTTTTCATAGTAGACAGATAAAGAATAATATCATCAGGCAACTGGCTTTCATATTTACTGCAGAGCAAAGGTGATGGTGGCATGAAAATATTTGGTCCTTGTTAATTTTTTTCATTCATCTGAGTTACATTATGAATTAGAAGCTTACATAGTGAGAGGGTGTCTTTCTTCAGAAATTTATAGAGCTTTCCTTAAGGATGTTGACATTCATTAATATAGTTACAAATCTTTCATTTATGATTTACTAAAAACATTTTTAACTAGATTCAGTTACACCAAAAATATCAAAATGTACTTGATTTTAAAATTTATTAAGAGCAGTTCTGTCAAGATTGTCACCTAAGCATTGGATACTTTCTCATTCACAGAGCTTGTCCCTCAAAATGAAGTGTTAGGAAAATTAAATTGTGCCATTACATTTGAATAGGATTTGCAAAGTCTTATTTTTATTTTTGATAATAGAATGAGGTATCATGGGGAGATTCCCAATTTTCAGAAATAGGAAGTAAGCACTAGTGTAGACAAGAGAGTATGGGAAGGAAACAAATTTGAAACATATTGCCCATCAGTATTGAATTTAGTTGTGTAAGTGTAGGTGTTTCCAGGAGGTAAACTGGGAGTAGAGAGAAAATGTTAGGATGGTGGACAAATTTAAAAGCAACTCAGTGTGGTGAACTTGGAGCTTTAGAAACAATAATACCCACTAACTCAAGAAGAACGTTTAAAAATATTTTAAGGCCATAAATTTTCACCATGGAGTATCCACTCTACCTTTGTCACCCACTCTCAATTTAGTCATCCTGTCTCTTGTTTTAACTCCTATGTCAAATGTTTGAAAGAATTAAGCATCTAACTTCAAAAAGTACACGGTGTTCTCCACAAGTTCATGGCTTCCATGGAAACTAAATACAACCATGTTTAAAGGAGCATTTTAAAAATACATAAACAATACATTTTCATAAGAAAACTCTTTTATTTTATATTAAGCTTGGTCAATTTTCTCTGACTACTTTATCTGTAAATGAATTTGGAAATTTCCATTGCAAGCATGTTCACTTAGGACTCATAGAAGAAAAACGTCAGTAGTATTATCTTGTCTATACCACTTATAAACTGAGTGACTTTGCCAAAATTATTTAACTTCTCTGGGTCTCAGCTTCATCACAAATAAAATTGCCATATTAACGGTGCCTATCTCATAGAATGATTGAAAAAACTGATCAGTTACTACAAGTAAAATATGTATAACAGTGCCTGCCACATAGGAAGTCCTACATAAATTTGGCTATTGTTCCTGTTATCCGATTCATACCTTCACTGTGCACAGGAGATCAATGAAATCCAAAGACATACTGACCCTTCCCCAAAGGTATTCTGCAGTATCAGGAGGAGATGAGCCTCTCAGCTAGTCTTCAATTTCTTACTTTCTTGAATCAATAACAATCAGCTCCTCTTTTGTGTTACATGTTGCTTGTACATAACTCTGTAAGTTTTTACACATTGGATTTTGATTATATGTTTCTATCTTGACCGACATTTCCCCTCTCCAGCTATACATCAGATCATTGAAGCAGGAAGAAAAGTGTCTTAGTCCTTAGCACAGTGCCCAGAACATGCTAGTAGCTCAGTAAATATTTGTTGAATAAGTAAGTGAATGAATGAATGGATAAATGAGAGATTTTGTTAATTGAGGAAACCTACCCTATAAGTATACTACCGATGAAATGATAAAAGCTCTTCCTGTCAGTCTTTTGTAGTTGTTTCTAGTAGAGTTCAAATCTATTCTGAAGGGGTAAGAAGACAATTTCAGTAATGTTATTACCCCTCTTTAATAAATGATGGAATTTCTGAGTAAAGAAATTCAACTTCTCTTAGTTGTTGCAATTATTGACCATCTGATTCCAAGTGTGTCTTGCCTTAAGTGGAAACTTGCTACAATAAAGAAATTTAGATCAACACCATATTGATTCTGCTGTATACTGAATAAAGTCCTTAACCATCTGCTTCCAGCACATAACCAAAGTGATGCCCAAGAACTGTCCAGCTTGGCATAACTATTCACACCAGCTATGAAGAAGATTTTGGTCTTGGAGACTGAGCATAAAAAATGACAAGCTGCTAATTATCTCCAAAGAACAGAAAAAGATATAAAATTAAAGAAGAGCATTGAAAACATAAACAAGAAAAAGAATCATCAGGAAAATGAGATGAAAAGTGAGAACCTTCACAATTCAATTGCTGTATATATTTAATGCCTAACTAGTTTTATAGGTCGAAGGATAAAAAAAAGCAATGAGTTTGGTAAAGATGAAAGGGTGTTATCATAGGGTCTCCTCTTAATTAAAGGAAGGGAACAGAGTGATAGGGGAGATAATCAAAAAAAAAAGAAAGAAAGAAAAGAAAGAAGTAAAGTTAACAGACTAGAATAAATGTGAAAATAAAAAAAGTAAAAAATACATAAATAGCAAGAATATATTTCTTAAAGTTCTTTTTGTGCATTGCATAAATAAGAAAGAAATATATTGGTAGAAGCCTTCTTTATAAGCACTCAAACCCTTACTGTCTAAAGTGTTTGCTTCCTTGAATGTGGCTTAACTTGAAAGAGTATCTAAGCAGAGAATTGCCTTTATTTTCCATCTGAATGGAATAGAGACCACATCTTTTCCATCACTTTGAAGTAGATAGAGAGAAAGAGATTATTGAATAAAAGCAAATACAAAAAATAAAAATTGGCATTGTTATTCAACAATCTGTGTTAAGCACCTCCTCTACACAGGGCGCCAGGGAAACAAAGATGAATGACAACTATTTTTCCGTACACTGCTTATGATCTAATATTTTGACAGATTTAATGTGTTAACCAACAGGATAAATTATTTATTCAAGGCAATTGAGCTGGTCAGTTTTATAAGCCGGGGTTAAACATTTAAAATTGCTTGGAAATGATATAATTTTTCAGATTAGCCATGGATTAGGGAATAGGAATCCATAATTTCCTCAACTTTTAAAAATTTCCTGGCTTTAATTTTTTTTTTTTTTTTTATTAAACGTTGTTCCCTCTTATAGCTGCACTCCATGTCCTTTCTTGAAGGAAAATATATCCATTAAGTGATAAATCTTGAAATAGGAAAGAAAAATTTTAAATCTAGCATTTCAGGTAAGAAAAGTAACCCATTATCATGACTAAGAAAAATAGGTTTATTTTAGTTACAAATTCCTAATGATCACTCAAATGTCATGCTAATGACTCAGTGCTTACTCACCCATCAGACAAAACACCCCATACTTAGATGCCTTCAAGGCTACATTAGATCCTCACTTGTCTGAAGGTCACCTGTAATTATTCACTCACCCACCTCACAGGGGCACTGGATGGAATGACTAATGTATCATTGATAACTGCTTCAAATGGTACACATCAAAGGCCAGATTCACATCTTGTACTCCTTTATGGAAAGTCATTGAAAAGGTAGAATAATGCAATAGTCTCTGGAGACTTTCAGATAAAGACCTGTCTGAATGGATGAAAAATCATTTTTAAAACCAAGCACACCAAGAAAGGACTGCAGCTGCTATAAAGCATTGGCCCCCGATGGTATCTTAACAAATACTCTAGACATACATTACATTACATCACTGCTGCTATCTGTACACAACACTATTTTTTGATGAGAAGTGAGTGTGATCAGACGCAGCTCTTGAGACTATTATAATTTTATTTTAAATGGATGTGTTTTAGTACTTCAGCCTTTAGCACAAAACACTATTATATTTTAAGACAGAATTGCCTCTTTTAAAAATGAACCAAATCTTGAAATTGTGATTGAAATGTACATTGTTTTCTTTTAGTAAACTCTATTAAAACACACTCCTAATGTCCCATTTATTTTTCTGCATTTAAGGAAACAAATTATAGCTTAAATCCATGGGGAATCACACATTTTAAATTACCCGTGCTCATTCTTATAACTTAATAGGAAAGAATATTTACATAAATGCAGAAAAATATTCTCTGCAGTTTCTAAGGTGAAGATAAGTTATGAGCTCAGAGTTAATTAAACATGAAGGCAAGGTATTCTTGATTATGGTGTGGTATGTCTCATAAGGAATGAGAATAAGAAAGAAGAAAACTAGTTCCAGTGTTCGTGTGTCTTTGAGAGGGAAGAGAGGCTGTAGTATTGAGTTCCCAAACACAGCATCTCACCAACATTTTGATTCAGCATTCACCTAATCGGCTCTAAAAGCAAGTGATACATAATGGCAAGATTCCTTATGAGTTAGAGTGGTAAATATAAAATGGGTAGGGGAAAACTGGAGAGTGTACAAAAGTCTAGTAGGCAGAATGTGCCTACTCCCTCCAAATATGTCCATGGTCTTGAGACTTGTGAATATCATATGGTTCATTCAAAAGGGACTTTGCAGATGTAATTAAAATAGGGAGATTATTTTGGATTAGCTGGGTCCAATCTAATCACACAAACCCTTAAGAGCAGAGAACTTTTTCCAGATGGAGGCAGAAGAAGAAGGAAATCAGAGAGATTGGAAGCATGGGAAGACTCATCCTTGGTGATTAAAAGATGGAGAAGGTAACATGACAAAGAATACAAATGATTTTAAGGTGCTGAGAGAGATTCTGGGCCTGCAGCCAGCAAGGAAATGGGAACTTTAGGCCTACAACTGCAAAGAACTGAATTGTGACTTCTTAAATGAATTTGGAAGTGGATTCTCCCCCAGAATCTCCAAGTAAGTGTGAGCTGATACCTTGATTTTGGCCTTGTGAGGCCCTAAGAAGAGGGACCAGCCAAGTTGATTAGAACTTCTGGTCTAAAAAAGTATGAGATAATAAGTTTGTGTGATTTTCAGCTACTAAATTTGTAGCAATTTGTTACAATAATAATAGAAAGCTAATACAAGAAGGTAGTTGTTACACCCAATCACATATTTACCTTGCAAACTAAGCAGTATCAGTTATACTTCTGCAGCTCAGCCTGGACCTGGGTTCTGGAGACATCTTTTCACTGAGCACACCTGTTTGAAAGGCACCATGCTGGATGTAGATAGGAATACAAGTGCTGAAAGACAATGTACATGTACTCGGGGAAAGACCAGTGGAGAGATCAATGCACACATGTCTTACTCTAACCCATCAGAATGATGAAAGTTATTAATGAAGAGTCACACAAAACTCTGAGAAACCTGAGTCAGATGATTATCTGAGGAAGAAGGGAAGCTTTCACAGGGATGTTAATGGAGTCGACTCCAAGGGGAAGAGGGTCTTAGAATTGTTTGGGAATCTCATTGTTCTACACCTGTCTAGACACTATAACAAGTAATAAAGTACCCCAATGTGTAGTACATTCTGTACCACTGTGATGCTCAAAGGCTCACTCTGAGCCATGGGGATATAAGAAAACTCAGCAGATTCCAGAAGGTGGCCACGATGATTGTGATAAGTGTAGTCTCAGACTTTTGGCTGATAAAAAAGTTAAAAGTCAAATTTTCAGCTTTATGTGACAATTGAGGATTTGAGCTTCCCTGACATGATTCAGGAATAAAACGTAAAGTACCTAGAATAGTCGTTCTTAATCCTCATTATTTTTCAATCAACCATGGATTGTAAAAGAAAAATAGGACTGTCTTATCCCTATCCCAAATTTAAGGACTAGAATTTCCGTGTTGAGGTTTGGGCGTATGTTTGTTTGTTTTTTAGCCCCTCAAGTGAATAAACTTTATATTTTTATGAACTGTTCCAGGAATACTGGTTTCACAGCCAAATTTTTAACAAAGGTAGCGGTGAATTCAAGGTTGAATAATCTGACAAACTATTGAAGTCCATGTATGCTATGCTTGTCATAACAACCCAGAGGACAGCAGGATCGCCATCCATTTGTGAGCTTATTCCAGGACTCCTGTAATGCCACACCTGTACACATGGTTGCCAGTGGAACTGGAGTAAGCAGCCACACAATTTCCTCACAGAAAATTCTGGTTTCACTTCAACACGAAGGAAATTTAATACTCAAAATTCCAGAGTTTTCCCTTAGAAGTATGATTCTCATAAACTTTGCCTGGAAAGGAAAAAAAGAAAAAAGTAAAGCACATACTACCATTACCCAGTATGGCTGTAGAAAAATATCTATATTGAATTCATAGACGAGAATATCCTTTGGGAAAAGTGAAACTCAAAATATACATCTAAATAACTAAATGTAATAAACAAGTGGTAAATGGTGAAATATAGGCTAACTAAATATTTAACAGCTTCTGATTTTGATTGTTTTGGTAGTGATCTCCATCTTGGACACATTATTCAGAAAAAGAAACGAAAAGTATTCAAGAGTATTACAGAGCTAACTAAACCCTGCTTGTTCCTCAAGGAGAATACTGAACTGAGAAAAACACATGTGAAATTTATCCAAAAGAAAACTTGGGGAGGAACTTCAAGATGGCGGAACAGTAAGACACGGAGATCACCTTCCTCCCCACAAATACATCAGAAATACATCTACACGTGGAACAACTCCTACAGAACACCTACTGAACGCTGGCAGAAGACCTCAGACCTCCCAAAAGGCAAGAAACTCCCCAAGTACCTGGGTAGGGCAAAAGAAAAAAGAATAAACAGAGACAAAAGGATAGGGACGGGACCTGCTCCAATGGGAGGGAGCCGTGAAGGAGGAAAGGTTTCCACACACTAGGAAGCCCCTTCGCGGGCGGAGACTGCGGGTGGCGGAGGGGGAAAGCTTCGGAGCCTAGGAGGAGAGCGCAGCCACAGGGGTGCGGAAGGCAAAGCGGAGAGATTGCCGCGCAGAGGATCAGTGCCGACCAGCACTCACCAGCCCGAGAGGCTTGTCTGCTCACCCGCCTGGGCGGGCAGGGCTGGGAGCTGAGGCTCGGGTTTCAGTTTCGGACGGAGCGCAGGGAGAGGACTGGGGTTGGTGGCTTGAACATAGCCTGAAGGCGTTAGTGCACCACGGCTAGCCGGGAGTCCGGGGAAAAGTCTGCACCTGCTGAAGAGGCAAGAGACTTTTTCTTCCCTCTTTGTTTCCTGGTGCGCGAGGAGAGGGGTTTAAGAGCGCTGCTTAAAAGAACTCCAGAGATGGGCGCGAGCCGCGGCTAAAAGTGTGGACCCCAGAGACGGGTGCGAGCCGCGGCTAAAAGCGTGGACCCCAGAGACGGGCGCGAGCCGTGGCTAAAAGCAAGGACCCCAGAGACGGGCGGGAGATGCTAAGGCTGCTGCTGCCGCCACCAAGGGGCCTGTGTGCGGGCACAGGTCACTATCCACACCCCTCTTCCGTGGAGCCTATGCAGCCCGCCACTGCCAGGTTCCCGGGATCCAGGGACAACTTCCCCGGGTGAACGCAAGACGGGCCTCAGGCTGGTGCAACGTCACGCCGGCCTCTGCCGCCGCAGGCCCGCCCTGCACGCAGTGCCCCTCCCTTCCCCCCCCGGCCTGATTGCGCCAGAGCCCCCGAATCAGCGGCTCCTTTAACCCAGTCCTGTCTGAGCAAAAAACAGACGCCCTCCAGCGACCTACACGCAGAGGCAGGGCCAAATCCAAAGCTGAGTCCCTGTGAGCTGTGAGAACAAAGAAGAGAAAGGGAAATCTCTCCCAGCAGCCTCAGAAGCAGCGGATTAAAGCTCCACAATCAACTTGATGTACCCTGCATCTGTGGAATACATGAATAGGCAACGAGTCATCCCAAATTGAGGAAGTGGGCTTCGAGAGCAAGATCTATGATTTTTTCCCCTTTACCTCTTTTTGTGAATGTGTATGTGTATGCTTCTGTGTGAGATCGTGTCTGTATAGTTTTGCTTCCACCATTTGTCCTAGGGTTCTATCCGTCCATGGTTTTTTTTTAAAATTTTTTTTCTTAATAATTAATTTTAATTTTAATAACTTTATTATACTTTACCTTCTTTCTTTCTTTCTTTCTTCTTTCTTTCTTTCTTTCTTTCCTTCTTTCTTTCCTTCTTTCTTTCCTTCCTTCCTTCCCTCCTTTAGACAATGAATCATCCCAAATTGAGGAGGTGGTCTCTGAGAGCAAGATTTATGATTTTTTTCCCCTTTACCTCTTTTTGTGAGGGTGTATGTGTATGCTTCTGTGTAAGATTTTGTCTGTATAGCTTTGCTTCCAACATTTGTCCTAAGGTTCTATCCGTCCCTTTTTTTTTCTAAATTTTTTTTAATTCAATAACTTTATTATACTTTATTTTATTTTACTGTATCTTCTTTCTTTCTGTCTTTTTTCCTTCTTTCCCTCCTTCCTTCCTTCCTCCCTCCTTCCCTCCCTCCTTTCTCTCCTTCTTGCCTTCTTTCCTTCTTTGCTTCTTTCTTTCTTCCTCCCTTCCTTCCCTCCTTTCCTTCTTTCTTTCTTCATACTTCTACTAATTCTGTCTACTTTTTCTCCCTTTTATTCTGAGCTGTGTGGATGAAAGGCTCTTGGTGCTCCAGCCAGGAGTCAGGGCTCTGCCTCTGAGGTAGGAGAGCCAACTTCAGGACACTGGTCAACAAGAGACCTGCAAGCTCCACATAATATCAAACAGCGAAAATCTCCCAGAGACCTCCATCTTAACACCAGCACCCAGCTTCACTCAACGACCAGCAAGCCACAGTGCTGGACAACCTCTGCCAAACAACTAGCAAAACAGGAACACAACCCCACCCATTAGCAGAGAGGCGGCCTAAAATCATAATAAGGCCACAGACACCCCAAAACACACCACCAGACGTGAACCTGCCCACTAGAGAGACAAGATCCAGCCTCATCCACCACAACACAGGCACTAGTCCCCTCCACCAGGAAGCCTACACAACCCACTGAACCAACCTTAGCCACTGGAGACAGACATCAAAAACAGCGGGAACTACGAACCTGCAGCCTGCAAAGCAAAATGAGAAGACAGAAAAACACACAGCAGATAAAGGAGCAATATAAAAATGCAGCAGACCTAACAAATGAAGAGGAAATAGGCAGTCTACCTGAAAAAGAATTCAGAATAATGATAGTAAGGATGATCTGAAATCTTGGAAATAGAATGGAGAAAATGCAAGAAACAGTTAACAAGGACCTAGAAGAAATAAAGATGAAACAAGCAATGATGAACAACACAATAAATGAAATTAAAAGTACTCTAGATGGGATCAATAGCAGAATAACTAAGGCAGAAGAACGGATAAGTGACCTGGAAGATAAAATAGTGGAAATAACTACTGCAGAGCAGAATAAAGAAAAAAGAATGAAAAGAACTGAGGACAGTCTCAGAGACCTCTGGGACAACATTAAATGCACCAACATTCGAATTATAGGGGTTCCAGAAGAAGAAGAGAAAAAGAAAGGGATGAAAAAATATTTGAAGAGATTATAGTTGAAAACTTCCCTAATATGGGAAAGGAAATAGTTAATCAAGTCCAGGAAGCACAGAGAGTCCCATACAGGATAAATCCAAGGAGAAATATGCCAAGACACATATTAATCAAACTGTCAAAAATTAAATACAAAGAAAGCATATTAAAAGCAGAAAGAGAAAAACAACAAATTACACACAAGGGAATCCCCATAAGGTTAACAGCTGATCTCTCAGCAGAAACCCTACAAGCCAGAAGGGAGTGGCAGGACATACTGAAAGTGATGAAGGAGAAAAACCTGCAACCAAGACTACTCTACCCAGCAAGGATCTCATTCAGATTTGATGGAGAAATTAAAACCTTTACAGACAAGCAAAAGCTGAGAGAGTTCAGCACCACCAAACCAGCTTTACAACAAATGTTAAAGGAACTTCTCTAGACAAGAAACACAAGAGAAGCAAAAGACCTATAATAACGAACCCAAAACAATTTAGAAAATGGGAATAGGAACATACATATCGATAATTACCTTAAATGTAAATGGACTAAATGCTCCCACCAAAAGACACAGATTGGCTGAATGGATACAAAAACAAGACCCTTATATATGCTGTCTACAAGAGGCCCACTTCAGACCTAGAGACACATACAGACTGAAAGTAAGGGGATGGAAAAAGGTATTCCATGCAAATGGAAATCAAAAGAAAGCTGGAGTAGCAATTCTCATATCAGACAAAATAGACTTTAAAATAAGGACTATTAGAAGAGACAAAGAAGGACACTACATAATGATCAAGGGATCGATCCAAGAAGAAGATATAACAATTGTAAATATTTATGGACCCAACATAGGAGCACCTCAATACATAAGGCAAATACTAACAGCCATAAAAGGGGAGATCGACAGTAACACATTCATAGTAGGGGACTTTAACACCCCACTTTCACCCATGGACAGATCATCCAAAATGAAAATAAATAAGGAAACGCAAGCTTTAAATGATGCATTAAACAAGATGGACTTAATTGATATTTATAAGACACTCCATCCAAAAACAACAGAATACACATTTTTCTCAAGTGCTCATGGAACATTCTCCAGGATAGATCATATCTTGGGTCACAAATCAAGCCTTGGTAAATTTAAGAAAATTGAAATTGTATCAAGTATCTTTTCCAACCACAATGCCATGAGACTAGATATCAATTACAGGAAAAGATCTGTAAAAAATACAAACACATGGAAGCTAAACAATACACTACTTAATAATGAAGTGATCACTGAAGAAATCAAAGAGGAAATTAAAAAAAATGCCTAGAAACAAATGACAATGGAGACACAATGACCCAAAACCTATGGGGTGCAGCAAAAGCAGTTCTAAGGGGGAAGTTTATAGCAATACAAGCCCACCTTAAGAAGCAGGAAACATCTCTAATAAACAACCTAACCTTGCACCTCAAGCAATTAGAGAAAGAAGAATAAAAAAACCCCAAAGCTAGCAGAAGGAAAGAAATCATAAAAATCAGATCAGAAATAAATGAAAAAGAAATGAAGGAAACAATAGCAAAGATCAATAAAACTAAAAGCTGGTTCTTTGAGAAGATAAACAAAATAGATAAACCACTAGCCAGACTCATCAAGAAAAAAAGGGAGAAGACTCAAATGAATAGAATTAGAAATGAAAAAGAAGTAACAACTGACACTGCAGAAATAAAAAAGATCATGAGAGATTACTACAAGCAACTCTATACCAATAAAATGGACAATCTGGAAGAAATGGACAAATTCTTAGAAATGCACAGCCTGCCAAGACTGAAGCAGGAAGAAATAGAAAATATGAACAGACCAATCACAAGCACTGAAATTGAAACTGTGATTAAAAATCTTCCAACAAACAAAAGCCCAGGACCAGATGGCTTCACAGGCGAATTCTATCAAACATTTAGAGAAGAGCTAACAGCTATCCTTCTCAAACTCTTCCAAAATATAGCAGAGGGAGGAACACTCCCAAATTCTTTCTATGAGGCCACCATCACTTTGATACCAAAACCAGACAAGGATGTCACAAAGAAAGAAAACTACAGGCCAATATCACTGATGAACATAGATGCAAAAATCCTCAACAAAATACTAGCAAACAGAATCCAACAGCACATTGAAAGGATCATACACCATGATCAAGTGGGGTTTATTCCAGGAATGCAAGGATTCTTCAATATACGCAAATCTATCAATGTGATAAACCATATTAACAAATTGAAGGAGAAAAACCATATGATCATCTTAATAGATACAGAGAAAGCTTTTGACAAAATTCAACACCCATTTATGATAAAAACCCTGCAGAAAGTAGGCATAGAGGGAACTTTCCTCAACATAATAAAGGCCATATATGACAAGCCCACAGCCAACATCATCCTCAATGGTGAAAAACTGAAAGCATTTCCACTAAGATCAGGAACAAGACAGGGTTGCCCACTCTCACCATTCTTATTCAACATAGTTTTGGAAGTTTTAGCCACAGCAATCAGACAAGAAAAGGAAATAAAAGGAATCCAAATCAGAAAGAAGAATTAAAGCTGTCACTGTTTGCAGGTGACATGATATTATACATAGAGAATCCTAAAGATGCTACCAGAAAAGTACTAGAGCTAACAATGAATTTGGTAAAGTAGCAGGATACAAAATGAATGCACAGGAATCTCTGGCATTCCTATATACTAATGATGAAAAATCTGAAATTGAAAATCAAGAAAACACTCCCATTTACCATTGCAACAAAAAGAATAAAATATCTAGGAATAAACCTACCTAAGGAGACAAAAGACCTGTATGCAGAAAATTATAAGACACTGATGAAAGAAATTAAAGATGATACAAATAGATGGAGAGATATGCCATGCTCTTGGATTGGAAGAATCAATATTGTGAAAATGACTATAATACCCAAGGCAATCTATAGATTCAATGCAATCCCTATCAAACTACCACTGGCATTTTTCACAGAACTAGGACAAAAAATTTCACAATTTGTATGGAAACACAAAAGACCCCGAATAGCCAAAGCAATCTTGAGAACGAAAATAGGAGCTGGAGGAATCAGGCTCCCTGACTTCAGACTATACTACAAAGCTACAGTAATCAAGACAGTATGGTACTGGCACAAAAACAGAAAGATAGATCAATGGAACAGGATAGAAAGCCCAGAGATAAACCCACGCACATATGGACACCTTATCTTTGATAAAGGTGGCAGGAATGTACAGTGGAGAAAGGACAGCCTCTTCAATAAGTGGTGCTGGGAAAACTGGACAGGTACATGTAAAAGTATGAGATTAGATCACTCCCTAACACCATACACAAAAATAAGCTCAAAATGGATTAAAGACCTAAATGTAAGGCCAGAAACTATCAAACTCTTAGAGGAAAACATAGGCAGAACACTCTATGACATAAATCACAGCAAGATCCTTTCTGACCCACCTCCTAGAGTAATGGAAATAAAAATAAACAAATGAGACCTAATGAAACTTAAAAGCTTTTGCACAGCAAAGGAAACCATAAACAAGACCAAAAGACAACCCTCAGAATGGGAGAAAATATTTGCAAATGAAGCAACTGACAAAGGATTAATCTCCAAAATTTACAAGCAGCTCATGCAGCTCAATAACAAAAAAAACAAACAACCCAATCCAAAAATGGGCAGAAGACCTAAATAGACATTTATCCAAAGAAGATATACAGACTGCCAACAAACACATGAAAGAATGCTCAACATCATTAATCATTAGAGAAATGCAAATCAAAACTACAATGAGATATCATCTCATACCAGTCAGAATGGCCATCAAAAAATCTAGAAACAATAAATGCTGGAGAGGGTGTGGAGAAAAGGGAACACTCTTGCACTGCTGGTGGGAATGTAAATTGATACAGCCACTATGGAGAACAGTATGGAAGTTCCTTAGAAAACTACAAATAGAACTACCATATGACCCAGCAATCCCACTACAGGGCATATACCCTGAGAAAACCAAAATTCAAAAAGAGTCATGTACCAACATGTTCATTGCAGCTCTATTTACAATAGCCCGGAGATGGAAACAACCTAAGTGCCCAACATCAGATGAATGGATAAAGAAGATGTGGCACATATATACAATGGAATATTACTCAGCCATAAAAAGAAACGAAATTGAGCTATTTGTAATGAGGTGGATAGACCTAGAGTCTGTCATACAGAGTGAAGTAAGTCAGAAAGAAAAAGACAAATACCGTATGCTAACACATATATGTGGAATTTAAGAAGAAAAAAAAAATGTCATGAAGAACCTAGGGGTAAGACAGGAATAAAGACACAGACCTACTGGAAACGGACTTGAGGATATGGGGAGGGGGAAGGGTTAGCTGTGACAGGGCGAGAGAGAGTCATGGACATATACACACTAACAAACGTAAGGTAGATAGCTAGTGGGAAGCAGCCCACTAGCACAGGCACAGGGATATCGGCTTGGTGCTTTGGGACCACCTGGAGGGGTGGGATAAGGAGGGTGGGAGGGAGGGAGACGCAAGAGGGAAGAGATATAGGGACATATGTATATGTATAACTGATTCAATTTTTTATGGGGCAGAAACTAACACACCATTGTAAAGCAATTATACCCCAATAAAGATGTTAAAAAAAAAAGAGAGAGAGAGACAAGGAAGGACACTACCTAATGATCAAGGGATCAACCCAAGAAGAAGATATAACAATTGTACGTATTTATGCACCCAACATAGGAGCACCTCAATACATAAGGCAAATACTAACAGCCATGAAAGGGGAAATCGACAGTAACACATTCATAGTAGGGGACTTTAACACCCCACTTTCACCAATGGACAGGTCATCCAAAATTATGATAAATAAGGGCACACAAACTTTAAATGATACATTAAACCAGGTAGACTTAATTGATATTGATAGGACATCCCATCCAAAAACAACAGAATACACATTCTTCTCAAGTGCTCATGAAACATTCTCCAAGATAGGTTATATCTTGGGTCACAAATCAAGCATATGTAAATTTAAGAAAATTGAAATCATATCAAGTATCTCTTCCAACCACAATGCTATGAGACTAGATATCAATTACAGGAAAAAATCTGGAAGAAATACAAACATATGGAAGCTAAACAACACACTACTTAATAACCAAGTGATCACTGAAAGAATCAAAAGGGAAATCAAAAAATACCTAGAAACAAATGACAATGAAAACACAATGACCCAATACCTATGGGATGCAGCAAAAGCAGTTTTAAGATGGAAGTTTAAAGCTATACAAGCCTACCTTAAGAAACAAGAAACACCTCAAATAAACAACCTAATCCTACACCTAAAGCAATTAGGGAAAGAAGAACAAAAATCCCCAAAGTTAGCAGGAGGAAAGAAATCATAAAGGTCAGATTAGAAATAAAAATAAATGAAGGAAACGATACCAAAGATCAATAAAATTAAATGCTGGTTCTTTGAGAAGATAAACAAAATTGATAAACCATTAGCCAGACTTACCAAGAAAAAAAAGGAGAAGACTCAAATCAATAGAATTACAAGTGAAAAAGGAGAAGTAACAATTGACTCTGCAGAAATACAAAGGATCATGAGATATTACTACAAGCAACAATATGCCAATAAAATGGACAACTTGGAAGAAATGGACAAATTCTTAGAAATGCACAACCTTCTGAGACTGAACAAGGAAGAAATGGAAAATATGAACAGACCAATCACAAGCACTGAAATTGAAACTGCAATTAAAAATTTTCCAACAAAGAAAAGCCCAGGACCAGATGGCTTCACAGGCGAAGTCTATCAAACATTTAGAGAAGAGCTAACACCTATACTTCTCAAACTCTTCCAAAATATATCAGAGGGAGGAACACTCGCAAACTCATTCTATGAGGCCACCATCACTCTGGTACCAAAACCAGACAAAGGTGTCATGAAGAAAGAAAACTACAGGCCAATATTGCTGTTGAACATAGATGCAAAAATCCTCAACAAAATACTAGCAAACAGAATCCAACAGCACAATAAAAGGATCACATATTGTGATCAAGCCCGGTTTATCCCAGGAATGCAAGGATTCTTCAATATACGCAAATCAATCAACCTGATACACCACATTAACAAATTCAAGGAGAAAAAACATATGTTCATCTCAATAGATGCAGAGAAAGCTTTTGACAAAATTCAACACCCATTTATGATAAACTCCCTCCAGAAAGTAGACATAGAGGGAACTTTCCTCAGCATGATAAAGGCTATATATGACAAACCCACAGCCAACATCATCCTCAATGGTGAAAAACTGAAAGCATTTCCACTAAGATCAGGAACAAGAAAAGGTTGCCCACTCTCACCACTATTACTCAACATAGTTTTGGAAGTTTTAGCCACAGCAATCAGACAAGAAAAAGAAATAAAAGGAATCCAAATTGGAAAAGAAGAAGTAAAGCTGTCACTGTTTGCAGATGACATGATACTATACATAGAGGATCCTAAAGATGCTACCAGAAAAGTACTAGAGCTAACAATGAATTTGGTAAAGTAGCAGGATACAAAATGAATGCACAGAAATCTCTTGCATTCCTATACACTAATGATGAAAAATCTGAAAGTGAAATCAAGAAAACACTCCCATTTACCATTGTGACAAAAAGAATAAAATATCTAGGAATAAACCTACCTAAGGACACAAAAGACCTGTATGCAGAAAATTATAAGACACTGATGAAAGAAATTAAAGGTGATACAAATAGATGGAGAGATATACCATGTTCTTGGATTGGAAGAATCAACATTGTGAAAATGACTCTACTACCCAAAGCAATCTACAGATTCAATGCAATCCCTGTCAAACTACCACTGGCATTTTTCACAGAACGAGAACAAAAAATTTCACAATTTGTATGGAAACACAAAAGACCCCAAATAGCCAAAGCAATCTTGAGAAAGAAAAATGGAGCTGCAGGAATCAGGCTCCCTGACTTCAGACTACACTACAAAGTTACAGTAATCAATACAGTATGGTACTGGCACAAAAACAAACATATAGGTCAATGGAACAGGATAGAAAGCCCAGAGATAAACCCACACACAGAAGGTGACCTTATCTTTGACAAAGGTGGCAAGAATATACAGTGGAGAAGAGACAGCCTCTTCAATAAGTGGTGCTGGGAAAACTCTACAGCTACATGTAAAAGAATGAAATTAGAACACTCCCTAACACCATACACAAAAATAAACTCAAAATGGATTAAAGACCTAAATGTAAGGCCAGACACCATCAAAATCTTAGAGGAAAACAGAGGCAGAAAACTCTATGACATAAATCACAGCAAGTTCCTTTTGACCCACCTTTAAGAGAAATGGAAATAAAAACCAAAATAAACAAATGGGACCTAATGAAACTTCAAAGCTTTTGCACAGCAAAGGAAACCATAAACAAGACCAAAAGACAACACTCAGAATGGGAGAAAATATTTGCAAATGAAGCAACTGACAAAGGATTAATCTCCAAAACATAGAAGCAGCTCATGCAGCTCAATATCAAAAAAATAAATAAACAACTCGGGGCTTCCCTGGTGGCGCAGTGGTTGAGAGTCCGCCTGCCGATGCAGGGGACGCGGGTTTGTGCCCCAGTCTGGGAAGATCCCACATGCTGCGGAGCGGCTGGCCCCGTGAGCCATGGCCGCTGAGCCTGCGTGTCTGGAGCCTGTGCTCCACAACGCGAGAGGCCACAGCAGTGGGAGGCCCGCGTGCCACAAAATAAAATAAAATAAAATAAAAAACTCAATCCAAAAGTGGGCAGAAGACCTAAATAGACATTTCTCCAAAGAAGATATACAGATTGCCAACAAACACATGAAAGAATGCTCAACATCATTAATCATTAGAGAAATGCAAATCAAAACTACAATGAGATATCATCTCACACCGGTCAGAATGGCCATCATCAAAAAATCTACAAAAATAAATGCTAGAGAGGGTGTGGAGAAAAGGGAACCCTCCTGCACTGTTGGTGGGAACGTAAATTGGTACAGCCACTATGGAGAACAGTATGAAGGTTCCCAAAAAACTAAAAATAGGACTACCATATGACCCAGCAATCCCACTACTGGGCATATACCCTGAGAAATCTATAATTCAAAAAAAGTCATGCACCAAAATGTTCATTGCAGCTCTATTTACAATAGCCAAGACATGGAAGCAACCTAAGTGTCCATCAACAGATGAATGGATAAAGAAGATGTGGCACATATATACAATGGAATATTACTCAGCTATAAAAGGGAACGAAACTGAGTTATTTGTAGTGAGGTGGATGGACCTAGAGACTGTCATACAGAGTGAAGTAAGTCAGAAAGAGAAAAACAAATACGGTATGCTAACACATATATATGGAATCTAATAAAAAATCAAATGGTCGGAAGAACCTAGGGGCAAGACGGAAATAAAGATACAGACCTACTAGAGAATGGAGTTGAGGATATGGGGAGGGGGAAGGGCAAGCTGTGACAAAGTGAGAGAGTGGCATGGACATATATACACTACCAAAATAGATAGCTAGTAAGAAGCAGCTGCATAGCTCAGGGAGATCAGCTCTGTGCTTTGTGACCACCTAGAGGGGTGGGATAGGGAGGATGGGAGGGAGGGAGATGCAAGAGGGAAGAGATATGGGGACATATGTATATGTATTACTGATTCACTTTGTTATAAAGCAGAAACTGACACACCATTGTAAAGCAATTATACTCTAATAAAGATGTTGAAAAGAAAAGAAAAGAAAATGTGGCTTAATTTAGAGGGAGTGTTCAGTAAAGTATTATCTTCAAACTTTGAGTGTGTATATGTCTGTTGTAAAAGCAGGGGAAGGTTTAGTACTCACCTTTATAAAGTATAAGTCATTTCCTCCTGGTCCTTTTTCTCTGTCAGCTTTGAAGTGTTACTATTTGTTTACGATGTGAAGGTGGAATTTTCATTTCTTAAAGCAGAACTACTTAGATATGAATATCTAGAAAATTCCAGTAGATGGTTTCAAATATTACCACTCACCTTAGTTGTATTGTCCTTCTTCTAAAATTTAATGAACAATTCATAAGACCAAAAACCAACAAAAGACCCAAACAAACAAAAAAACATTAGTTTTCTAAGGAACTTATAGGTGAGTGGTAAGACTGCCATAAATATGTTTTATATATCCCTCGTAATCACGTATAACAAGGCATAGAAACTTTTAATAAAGATTTACGTCTAAGGAAAAAAATGTTTTTGAAGAGGGGGAAAGAGAAAAAAATGGTGAGGTGGGGCTGTTTTTAATGACCAGTTATCATAACCAGAGATATTTAAAGTCAATTCCTGAAAAGGAAAGAGATAACCATTTTTGTCTCTTGATAACAAAAGGGATTAGGATCAAGGATACATACAGAGTCTATGTTCAAAACACATTTAATGTTATACAATTTTATATTAGAAAAATAATTATTATTCTTAAAATAAAAACTATATAAAATCAAGAGGGACAAAATTCTGCCTGGTGGAGCATGTGTAATAAAAGCTGGAGGAAGAGTACCCAAGGTCAGCTTATGAAAACCGTGAACAGATATGGCTGGACTGGGGGAGATTAACTGGGAAACAGGTCAGCCTAGAAAATTAAATGGATAAAAAACAATTCAGATAATTTGATGTTAGAAATAGGTTTCTCTAAGGGGAATTCCAGGTAGTTATATCTGCTTTTCTACGTAATTGAATAGATCCAGTTTGCTATCTTGGTGCATTAAAGAAGAGTCTCCTCATTAGTAAGACTAAGTAAGACTCTGAACCTTGGCTTTATTAGAGAGTTTAAACACTAGATTTCACGTCAGGAGAATATTAGACTTGGGAATCTTGAGGCTGTCTGCAAACTCTAGAATAATACAAATACTTTAAAAAAGACAAATAAGTTAGTGTCATCTATCAGGACCTTTTGAAAACAGGTAACTTTCAAACATGTTAAAGCTATTATTGAAAGCAATTATACATTTCAAATTAAAGTGCACAAATATACCACAGTGAGAAACTTGTCTAACACCTAGAATTTTAATATATGTAATAAACTTATGAAATTTTTTCTCTAAGATTTAGTATTTCTGATAATGCTTATTATATCTGTTACTTCTTATAGATAGAACAAACACATTATATGTACTTGAGAATCTCAGATAATAGTAAATATTATTATTTTAGATATAATTAATAACTAGTCAGTATCTCAAAAAATCTCATTATTTAAGGGTAAAGATCTCTGCAACGTTAAGTTACTCTGAAAAATAATGAGCATTTAGAATAATAATTTAGTGCATTAAAAGTATAAGAAAAATGCACATTTTCAAAACACTTGTACTAGGAAATGATATAAATATACAAAACAAACAAAAAATGCAATGCCACATGATTTGAAACAGGGCTTGATATTTTTTTAATTTCTTAGACAAAATGTATTCTGTTAGCATCACATATTTTTAATGTCTCTCTTTGAATTCAATTATTCCTTTTAAAATGTGTATCATAAGTAGATTAAGTTAAGTTAGTCATTTAATAATACTATTTTAGATGGGTTTGTATCATATGGTGCCCATAATTGGTTTACTTCATTAATAGAAAGCAATTATTTTCAATCCTGTTTTGGCACATGAAATTCTGAAATCTGCTTACAGCCAATGGATTACAATGTTTTGAATTAAAGTAGATGCAGAAATAAGTTAAAATTGCAACATTATTCACTTATTTTGTAGGAGGGTACAAAGCTTAAATGTGCTCCATTCAGTGTCAGTTGCACATCCACCTTGGAAACTAAGTGTTCTACCAGGAGAGCTGTCATTCACATTCACAAAAGAGACACACCTTTTGCTTTGCTTCCCCGCACTTACTTTGAAAATGTACACCAAAAGAGGTTCAGCAATTCCACTCAGTACGAGGCTATGTGTGCTTCAATAAATCAAATACTTGGTGGGAACTGTAATTTGGATATGTTAACCTTGAGAAATAACAAGTCATGGAGGCCTTGAAAAAATGTCTGAAAATAAAAGACGAGAAGCAAATATAATTTTCTGTTTTATTTTAAGCTCTGAGGTCCATATCTATCAAATATTAAAACAGCATTACTTGAAGATGTTCACATGAAAAAAGCAGACTAGTTTTCTTACTTGCCAGTCTGTTATATAACAATCACATGTCCACAGCATATCAAGTCCATTTTAATAATAGTCCTAAACTAATATTAGTCCTAAACTTCTCCTCTACTTAAGATAAAAATAATGAAATAAATTTCCATCTTCCATATTTTTCTGTAGCCCTGTAAATTTCATTAGGAGGTCACTATATCATAATCTGTGGAAAAGATGAAGTTGATAAACACATACAATTTAATAGTGATCCAATCTGGTCTAATGACTGGAGCTGGGGGGTACTTGGCTCAGGAAAGTCATTGTGACCTGAGTTTTATTGGCAATGGCCAGTTAGGAAGGTAGGATGATGACATTTTCAGGCACTATTAGGTGGTGAGCATTTAATGCTAAATATAAATACATTATCTTCTTTTCCAAGGTGGAGTTAGATATTGGGTTAGTGGAAAAGTTCTCAGGATGTGGAAATCATAATGTAATATTTGTAATATTTGTCTGATTTTTCAGATATTGATGGTTGGAGCTCTTGGAATACAGCTGGCCCAGGGTAAAAAGAGTTTCCTCATGAACAAGTAACCCAAAACTCTTAAGATGCCAGAGGAGCAGACCTGATACCTAGTTGCTAAGAGTGAGAAAACAGGCTGGAGAAGGAAAGCCAACGACATCTAGACCATCGGGACTATCTTAGGGAGGATCATCAGAACATGGTACTCTGTAATTCTCCTTGAAAGCCCATCATGCATGCAGTTAGTTGATAATAAATGTCTTCCTCAATAAACAGTTAACTAAATGAAGGTTAGGAATATTGGAATCCATCTTGTTCACTGCAATTTTTCGATGTTTTAAGGACTATTTGACATATAGTAGTGTTTAATATTTATTGATTTATAAACTGGTCAAGAAGCTTCTTCCCAGTAAAGCTGGAGCTCAAGAAAATAGGGCAGTGATTCAACTCCCAAGAACTGCCCTTCTACCAACCAGAAAAAAACTAGGACAAAGACATTTGGATTGAATACAAAAGTGAAGTTGTTGAACCCAAATTATCCTTTTTCTTGGTACTGCCTCTCTGATGCAACATATTCTTAGTTTTGTTAGGTTCATAAAAAAGTAAGCAATTTTGAAAGCCTGAAGATCACCTCTAAACAGATATTTTTAGGGTTGCCATAGCAGGCAATACAGCAGGCTGACTGGCTTAGATTATATTCTTTATACTCTCTTTAAAATAAATTAAAAAAAAAAAACTTCAATGAATGAAAACAAAATAGTTTCTCTGTGCAATACACAGTGTCACTTAATTACAGTTTTTACTCTGCATCTTCATTCGTGTTTTAAGCAACTGAATAGATAGACAAAATCCCAAAGTCATTTTCAGTGTAATTATTTTTTATCACAGATTCCAGTTACTGATTCAACAATTATTTATCGGGTATCCAAAATGTACCAGACACTATTCAAGGCCATGAAGTTACAGCATTGAACAGGACTAATTTCCTCCTTTATGAATCTTAAATTCTATTGATATAACTCAATAAGCAAATATCTATGGGGTGTGTGTGTGTGTGTGTGTGTGTGTGTGTGTGTAGTGTAGTGTGATAATGCTGAATAAAAAATTAAAGCCAAAAATAAAAGAACTGTTCATGATTGGGGATGGAGGAGGTACTTTAAATAGAGCAGTCAAGAAATTCCTCTTTAAGGAGATGATACCTGACCAGTGATTCAGATGATAAGAAAATCATGTGAGGATCCAGGAAAGAGCATTTCATGTGGGTCAGTGTAAACGCCCTGAGATGGAAATGAGGTTGGCCCATTTAAGAAGCATCAGCAATGTCTATGTTTTTGGAGTAGGTGACAGAGTGAGTGAAGTAGCATTAGAAATCATTGAATGTATGGCTTATACAATCAATGCTAAAGATTTCTGTTATCCATAATGTGATGGGAAGCCTCTGAGGTATTTGGTTTGATGATGAGTAGCAGATGTAGAGTCTTGACGAAGTATATCATCATATTCTCTTTCTTTTTCCTCCTTTAACATTTCTTTAACTACTTTGTGGAAAATATACTATGGCGTTATAAATGAAATAGGAAGACCAATTAGAAAACTAATATTTTAACCCAGGCAAGAAATACTTATTGCTTGGGCTAGGATCCTAACAGTGTATGGTAAAAAGAAGATTGAATTTTGATGTATTTCGATGATAAAGCTCACAGAACTTTCTGATTGACTGGATAAGAGGAATTGAGGAAAGTGAAAAATCAAAGAAAATGCTTAAGGTTTTTGGATGAGAAACTGAATGTGTGTTTTTTATTAGGACAGGGAACTGCTAAGAGGATCAGACTTGGGCATGAAAAAGAGGAATAATCAAAGATTCTGCTTATATATAATGTGAAATATTTTCAGATATATAGTTCAGGGATGATGATAAAGGTTTGGGAGTTGTGATAAAATTATACTGTATTCAAAGCCATAGAAGTGAATGGGATTGCTTTGGCATGCATTGATAAGTAGAGAGGAAGACAGGGCCTTGGAAATGACAGTATTTCAAGTGAGAAAAAAAGAAGATACAGAAAAGAATAATTTGCTATCATCAGTGAAGTAGGAGGAAAACAAAAGGAATTGGTGTCTTAGAAGTCAAGTGAATGGGGATTGACTGGTCAAGAACAAAACAGTGAATATTTGTATCCATTTCTATTGAGCATTTAAACATAATGAAGAATAAAATTAATCATTGGATTTTACACAACATGGATCTGTTGATAACCTTATCAAGAGCAGCTTTAGTGGTGTGGTGGTGACAGAATCCCATGATAATACACTAATTAGGGAATTAAGTGGGGAACAAGCAGTGAACATAAGCCAATCTCTCAAGGAACTCTGTTTCAAAAGGCTACTGAGCAATGTGAAGAAAACTGGAGATAGAGGAGTTTGTAATAATAGGACCGCTCAGTTTTCTTTTTCTCCTTTTGGAAATAATCTAACATAAAAGGGAAAATTGGTGGCAAAGGGAGAGAAGAAATAATCTCAGGAGCAAATTCTTTGAGTACAAGAGAATAAGCTAGAGCACAGATTGAGAGGTTAACTCTCCATGGGAACAGGAATGGTTTATAGTTTGCAAGAAAAAAAAAATGTAAAGAATAAGGCCACAGGTGGGTAACAGATTTAGTGATAGACATGTGAGTTCATTTTCTTTTCACTGGTATTTTCTCATTGAGATAAGATTGTTTAATCATTTTGACCACCAGATATGAGTGAGGAGTAGAAAAGGGTTTTAGAGCTATGAAAATATCTGCAGGAGAGATATTTTATTGATTTTAATGATGGGCCATGAGATCTAAGCTAATAAGTAAAAGAGGTTAAAATGTGGACAAAGACAGCAGACAGTGAATAAGTGTTGGGGACAATAAATTAGAGCTCCTGTGTGGTTAAAGAATTATGACAGTGGAGTCCATAGAGAAAATGAGCTAGTAAAATATACGAAATGGGAGCAAGAATGTAGGATGCTTGAATTTGGGCATTTAGAAGTGGGGCCATTATTGATAATGACAAATTCTAATGTATGACTATAGGATTGGATATCTGAAGTGAGATAGAGTTAAAAATGATTGGTGAAATGGTCAAAAAAACTGAAGCCAGAATTAAATGGATCACCTCTGTGATTCTTGAAATTACCAAGAATGCTGACAGGAGTCCTCTATAGAGAAAGACGGTGAGTCAGCTGTCAAACATTCAACAAATAAAGGGAGTAATGATGAGATAGTATGTGACTGCACAAGGAAGCCTGGTGGGTGGTATAGTGTGGTGGCATGCACTTCTTTGACACTGTGGTGATTGACAGGTAGTGAGGAAATTTACTGAGAGCTGAAAATCAAGGAGGGCACCTTTGGGCTTCATGATACATGGGGTATGGGAGCAAAGTTGCCTCCACATGAGAGCAGGGAAAGGGAGTCTTCAGAGATAGCCAAATTTCAATACCAGATGGAAAATGAGGGGAACCTTCAAACATGACTTTGAGGCTATATGAACTTCATTGTTCATAGAAAATGAACTCTAGATGGCATAGTAGAAAACTCACTTTTATAAACTTGAAATAGTCAAATAATAAAAAGTACAATTAGGGCTTCCCTAGTGGTGCAGTGGTTGAGAGTCCGCCTGCCGATGCAGGGGATGCAGGTTCGTGCCCCGGTCCGGGAAGATCCCACATGCCACAGAGCGGCTAGGCTCGTGAGCCATGGCCGCTGAGCCTGCGTGTCCGGAGCCTGTGCTCCGCAACGGGAGAGGCCACAACAGTGAGAGGCCCACGTACCACAAAAAAAAAAAAAAAAAAGTAAAAATTATAATTTTGAGAATGTTAGCCACTAATAGGCTTTGGGTGCTTACTATGCACCAGGCACCATGACAGGTGCTTTGCATATGCCATCTAAATTTACCCTCACAAAATTCTATTGATTGGTCGTATTATCCATATTTTATGGATGTACAAAATTAAGCAACCTGCCTAAAAAGCTCAGCCAGTATTCGAATTTCTATCTCTGATTCAAGTGTCTAGATTTCTAAAAATTGCCTTGTTTTCATTACAGCAGTCATTCTTTAGCCAGCCATCTCTTTCTTGATGTTGACATAAAGGCCAGTCTGTCTATAGAATGCTATTGCAGTTAACTATAAATTTAAAAGTTAGATTGGCTCTATTAAAATATGTTAGTAGTAGTATCATTACCAAAAATATCTGAATATTTTGATCAATTTCAAACAAAAGTTTATAAAATGACTTTAGTAATTTAATTTAGTAATTTATCATTTATTAATTTATTCATAGAACAAGTACTTATTAAGTCCTCATATTATATGTTAGACACTATGCTAGGCACAGAGGAGAATAAGACTGATACAATTCCTTGCATCTTAAAATGTAGAGCCCAGTGGGGAAAACAGACGCTAAATGGATAGTTGCATGTATTTAAATTTAAAGTACAGTTGTGAAAAATACAGGTGCCAACAAGAATATATAATAGAGGGATGCAGCTATCCTAAGATAACTTCCTCCACAAAGTTATATGTCACATGTAGTTACTCTCAATGGTGTCTTTGCTAAAAGGAAGATGGAATCCATTACCAATCTCACTGATTCCTGGTTAGGTCAGATTTACGCAGAACCTAAGCAAAGCAAGGGGGTTGAGAGATTATATAAGTGATACAGATTTCAAAACTGCTATATATTTCCAATCTTGATCTTAAAGGCCAAGAAACCCAATCCTCTCAGCTTTTGGAGCAGCTCAGACAATACAGGAAATAAGACCTAGGCCTTCTGTCCCCTAATCCAGTTTGTATCTTCTAGACCACAGACCATTTCAGGATTAATTTTATGATCCAACAATTCTGAATAAATCCTTGCATTATGCTCATTGCTCTGTTTTCTAAGTTAAAGGGAAAACCACTCTTCCATTTACCATGGACAACAAAACATTATCATAAAGTAGCCACATTCTCTATTCCTAGCTGAATCTCTCAGAAGGATCAAGGAATACCAGAAAACAGCTATCAAAAGCCTGCAAAAGACAAGCAGATATTCTAGCTCAAGAAGGGTTTTGTACTGAAACTATATTGACTCATCTTTAGTAATAGTGCTTAATTTAAAATGCCTTTATAAGCTATCAGCTGTTAAAATTTTCTGCTCAAAGTTTGATAATTGCAGAATTATGGAGAGACCAGGTATCTTGACTGGTACTAGACTTCTTCCCAGCTTGTTCCCTGGACTCAGCTAGCCCATCAATTTTAGATGCTATGGAAACCAGCTCAACTAAAGCCATCCCCTTGCCTTTCAGTGACAGCCCTTTGGCAAGAGAATAAAAAAGGAGACCAACCTTAAGAGTTATACCTTCTAATGTCTTAGCTGTCCCTTAATAAGTATGTATTCAGAGCACATCGACAATAGTGCGACTGACATTGTTACTAATATAGAACCAGTCAAAATACAAAGATTTTAAATGGCTCACATTCTTTAAATGATTTTGGAATCGTTTCTTCTTCTAAACCAGAGTCTCCTGCTGCTCCTGTTGGTAGTGAGATCTCTAAAGTGCCAGACAATGGTGACCGTGATGAATGGTCTTCATAGTCAAAGGTGCCCTGAGTGAAAAGCAAAAGAATAAAAAGCCAGTCTCACTTGTGTGACGCCAGTCATGGAGACAATAAACGTCTGTGCATGTACTTTTAAAGTCGGATCTTTTAAGCTGATTGTTAAGCAGTTAACTGTTAATACTTTGAAATGTTTCACTCTTTGTTAGTAGTGAGTTTATGTCGAAAACTTTCCATGCGACTGTAAACCTAAAGCTGCCTTCAATTGAGCTTAAATAATTTAATTATTGCTTTTTAGTATGGAAGGGTTGAATTTTCTAAAAGATTGAGAAAAACAGATATTTCCAATAATTAGAGATAGGATTATTCACTATAATTGACATTAATATGTGATTTACATATGATAATGTTCCTAGTTCTTAATAAGTCCCAATAAGTAAAAATAAGAATGAGAATGATTATCCCACAAGTCCAGAAATAAAAATACTATCTTTTTTTTTTATTATGATTTTGGGAATCATTATATTTTGCTTTAAATGACTGGTTAGAGTTTCTTCAAGTCAAGTTTGAAAGATATACAGGCTAATCAGCAAAAAGTTCAAAAAAGTTATTTTATTGGTGACCTAAATATGTTGTTCTACTAAATACCAAAGGGAGAAAATCTATATTAAGTTGTACATTTTTTTTTAAAGTACTGTTAAGCTAGCAACTCTCCCCCTCCCAAATCCCACTATAGTATAAAATTGCATCAAAAGTATTATGGTATTACACCACTACCTACATCAATAAAATGCCAGTTTGACATATTATAAAGAAAAATCAGTTATACTTCAATAAGCCCAACTCTCTAGAAAGAAAAGGAAGTGAGAGGTATATAGTATGCCTCATCCACAACAAGTCGTCAGAGACCACAGAAACATATAATTCTGCTATGCCCTAGCAGTCTTTATTTCAAAAGTAGTGGTTTCCAGCACAAGAATACATGTTTCCTTAGATGCTACATTTCAATAGTGTACTGAGACAGACAGGTAACTCTGAGGGAAAATACTGAAACTAGAATGAGACCATGGTCTTCCATACCATTTTATTCTCCTGTTCCAATCTAGCCTACAGACACATCTGGAATCTAACTTATATTTCAATATTCATAATAAGCCTTCACTTGGATAATAAAAACAGCCTTCTTTAGGAAGCCCCCATGACTGCCAACATTTGACCATTAATAAACTAAAATGTGGGCTCTTTCCATCTTGATTTATAGCACCTGAAGTGCAAGCAAAATGCCAACTGCAAATTTACTATTCATTGAAGCCCTGGAAGAATGAAGAGATATAAATAATCAGACAACTACAGATAGACAGTAAATCTGCTTCCGGCTTTCTGTCTGTCTACTAAAGTTTCATTAGGGAATCCAGGATATCGCGGAGGCATATCTCTGACCTTTGAAGTTGACATGAAGGGAATAGCCATTCACTTCTAGAAGTCTAAGAAGAATATTAGAATGCACGGGCTATTTCTCTGATCCAAGAGAAAATGTGTTATTTATTTTTGGTATGTTTGGTTTTGGGGTTTGGGACCCATCTTCTTCCTGAATAGGTAATGACACTCTCCTGACATCACATTTGATCCTTTCTGGTTGCAGATACTTTCCCCAGATATCTTATATTCTGTAGCCCCAAAGCTTTTCCATAACCTTCACTGTTATCTTTGAGATATAAAAACACATCAGGCCTCATCGTTCATCTTACCGATACTTCCTCTACCTCTACTCATATCAGGGTTCAGAAAAGAAACTTTATTGATTGAGAGATTAAAAACTTTCTTCATGGAAAACTTAACATTTAAGACAGGCTTGGATAAATGACTGGCATTTCTTTGACAGAGTTGTGAAGGGTGTTCCAGGTGAAGGAGTGCATATGAACAATAGCACTTGAGGTAAATTAGTTGAGTTGAACATTGGAGCATTGTGGGTTAACAAATTGAAGAGTGAGTTTGAGACTTTACCATGGAAGCCTTGAAAAACAGGAGAAGTTATTTATTCTTAATTCAGCATGCAGGGGTTTGAAGTTATTGAGATATTGACCAATAACAATACAATCTAAACTTTGTCGTGCAAAGATTAATCTAACTGTAGTGTAAGGGAAGACTAAAAATGGGAGAGGACAAGGGAATCTATTTAGGCAAAAGATAATGAAGGCTGACTACTATTTGAACATAATAAATGGAACAATTCCTACACTCTCCTCCAATTCTTTGCTAAGGTTGCTCTCTCTGTCTTGACTGCTTATTTTCTATTCCCCAAATTCAGCTACTGAAGGAATAATTCCACACTTCAAAGCACAATTCAAATCTCAATTTTTATGAAGAATCGCTGAGATCTCCAGGGGAATTCCCTAATGCCTTCATCTTTTGTAACTATAATAAGTTACATGGCTCATGGTAGGTGGCCAAACAATGTGAGTCAAATGACTGAATGCAATAACACACAAAAATTTGTCTTGTGTTAAAGTTATTTTTGTATCAGTTTGTTTTACTTATATAATCAGGAGAACAGCGTCGTCTTTAAATATTTTCATCCTTATAAGGAGATTTGCGTATAGTAGGTAGTGAATAACTGTTGAATTAAATTGATCTCTCAAATTTTCTGAAGATGTACCAATCTAATAAATCTGTATGTGAGCATTAATAATATCATAAGATAGTTGAATTCAACATTATATATTATCATGTAGGGTAGTATTTAGGCAATATGATATTGAATAAATATTTTTAGAATAAACCATTTTTTCTAGATGTAAGTTAAATAAAATGTAAGTTTTCATCAGAGCATCACAAAAGTCATCCAGATAATTGGAAACCATGTCAAGAAGGAAAGCTAACACTTCAACTCTAGTTATGAGTATATGCTAGTTTTCAACCTACAGCTTCTCAATCTAGTTTTCTTTCCATGTTTTATGATGCTGGAGCTGGACCCTGCCAACCTCGTCCTTTGCTAGCAACACAATGATAGTAAATGGGGCTGGCAGGACACCTCAAGGCAGCTCCAAAGCAAGTCTCACCATCATCCTAGCAACAGCTTGCCAGTGAGTCTCAGCAGCACCACAGCAGACAACTCTCCAATTAGCTTCCTAACTTCACAGCACACAGCTTCTAAGCGACTTTCAAGGCCACTCCATTAGATGAATTCCTGGGGAGTTTTACTGGCATCCCCAGAGTGGTTTCCTGTGGCACCTCAGTGAATTTTGTGCTCCAAAGGGACCTCAGCCACATCTCTCAGGTGAGATCTGAATCCCAGCTTCGAGCTAGAAGGTGGGAGGAACCCACCTCCAAGTCTGTTTTTGCCTTGTGTTCTTTCCTCAGCTCTGGAGATAGTGTTCTCCAACTCTGCTATACCTGTATTTTCGGGGGTTCTCTTTATACCCTTTTTAGTAGTTAATCTCCTTTTACAAATTTAATACATCTTAATATTAAAATTTTCCCTGTTCATATTACAGGTGTGGTTTTTGTCTACTGAATAACCTTGACTAAAACAGTCTGAAAGGGAAGTTTCTAGAAGCAGTCAACCATTACAAGAAGAGCGAGATGCTTATATTCAAATATTGGCTAGGTCACACAAGGGACTTATCTGTTTCAAATAGAAGAGTTGGAATCCTTGCTATACCTATAGCCCTTCCAAGGAATTCCTTATAAATAGGTCCACATGATTTTACTATATGTCCCCTTCACCCTGAACACAAATGAATGAGTGACTTCTGCAGAGCCAGCAATCTTATAGGTGTCCGTGGACTTTTGAGACATCCTCGCAATATGAACTTCCCAAAACAGATGCTCTAAGTCAATAGTGACCAAATCAATCAATTGATCAATCAATCAATTTCTCTCTGACAGAATATCGTGTCATTGTTAATAGGTAGAATCTAAAATGGGACCTACTAAACAGGAGCCATGAGATAGTAGGAAGCACATATAAGTAGAAAACTCAGGGCAAAAAGCATCTATTACTTCCTCTCATAGAAGCCTATACCTTTCTTACATAACATTACCTTAATTGTGGAATTATACTTAGGTAGTTTTCTTCCCACCAGACTCTGAGCTTCACAAGGGTAGGGATCGTGTATGTCTTGCTTTCATAAATCTCCAGTATCTAGCATAAGAATGAGTACTCAATAAATATCTGGTGAATGAGTGAATAATTGAATGCCAATAGACTGCAGTTCTACCAAGGATCATAGAAAGTTTTTCTTGAAACACATAATGGCAACAGTATAGGGACTAATAGCTGAGAGCAGTGTAGGCATTATCAACAAAGTAACTTTGTTGAGTCTTGCATAGTATCCTGAGTACCAGTTTTAGTTCCAGAAATGGATTTCAGTCACCTAGTTGATTTCCTGTGAGGCAGGATAGTATGGGTGATTCATGACATTGTTACTTCCCCAAGTATTTTTGCAATTTATTGGAAAGTAATTTAGCTTTTGGCATTTGTTATTGGCAATCAAGAAGAGATTGTCAAATGCTCAACTTTGTATTCTTGATTTCATGTATTGTTCCTCAGTTGCTGTGCTTATACTATTACTCAACTCTCCTCAGTGGACACACATTGTATAATAATAGTAATACAGGAATCAGACATTTAAGTGGTAAAGAGAAAATGATGCACATTCTTGGACTTTGACTCTCCGTTAGCTCTGTGCATCTACTATATACAAATTATACATATATATATATATATATATATATATGGCATAAAGAAACTATGACTGATTAAAGACTACCTACTTGGGGCAATATTAACTGTTTTTAAGAAAAATGTATCAAGAGATTTCACATCTGTGTTGCTTATGAATTTCTACCACTGAAGCTTCAACAATTCTGCTGGTTTCAGGCCTAATTTCTAGCCTCAGGGATGTAGATATCTAATATTAGAGAGCCCTGGGGACATGAAAAAATGTATTCCCTTACCCTCAGGGGAATTCCATTATTGTTGTGAAATATTTAGGATATATAGGGATCCTTTTATCATAAACTTCCATTTATTATAATTTTGCTTAATGGCTTAATTTTGATCAATTGCAGGAGCTTGATCACTTAAAACTATTGTGACAGATGATAACTCATGTTTATGTTCTTGTTTTGGAAACTGAGGAAGTGATTCAGAAGATTGTGCATTTGTATCTGATATAATATCTGGTAGATTAAAGGCAACACCCAGCTCTTCTGTCCCTGGAGATTAAGAAAAATGATGAGCATAAATATTAGTAATAATATGTATTATCTCATGTGAGAGACAAGTTCAGTAAAATTTTAATACTCAACTTTATGTATTATAAGCAAATGAATATAATTTACAGATCCATGTAAATAACACATTGGAAATTCCACTAAACTGTAATATACCTTAAATCAGCCATAGTTGAAATCGGATTTAACAGGGAGAAAAACAGTATTTCTCTTCCCAACAACTCCCTGCATTGTCATCATGGCATAGTTGGGTAGTAGTGAGTGCCAGCTGAGGACCCTTCTCTCTTCTGCGTCACCATCTGGCTTCAGTTCCACTTCAATCGGTTTCTATTGGCTTTTGGATTTATGCTGGAGTTCACAAGCAGAAATGAAGGAAGTTTGCCCATACATTAGAGATAACCTTCTTTCTCCTCATTTTTGTCCCTCTGAAATTTGTAAAGAGACATTTTGTACTCAGAAGCCTTGGGCCAGTTAATTTAAGCTTTAACAGCAGCAAAGATATGTCACCATTCCTGCAAAATCCCACATGCTCCTTTGCCAAACTATGATGTCAATATTTTTTCACCTGTGTTTCTACAGTGTGATCAGGGTTCTTGTTTACACTACATCAAATGTTAACTGTCCTCTGCAGGTGGATGATTTTGTTTGCCTTGCTTAATTTTAAGTTAGTTATGAGGACCTATTTTTTCAACCTTGAGTTTACGCTATTTTTTAAAACTGATATCATTCTGTATTTACTTTTGGAATCCCAACAGTAAAACATTGTGTGTTGACATTGTTATGAAAGACAAGCTGAGTAAATTCTTATGAAAACCATAATTTCAGGTTCCTATTCACTCAGCAAAATCAGGAGTAATACAAAGCTGAGCTCCAAAACAATTTAGCATAGAGTACAAGCCCTCAGAAGAGGATAAAATAGAAGGTTCATCACCATTAGCTGATGGGGCTAATCAGCTATTCATTATAAATATACCATTAGATGTACTGCTGAAACCGCTCTACTTAATGGTCAATTGGTTTTTCCATTAGAAACCCATTTTCAGGATCTAATATATCAACATTCTATCTTGTAGAAGATCTAAAATTATGCACACAGCTTTGAAGCCTACAAATAAGACTTGGAAGGAAATGAGTTACTTTTGCTATCTCAGTAAGCTATGACATTGAACAAAATACGCATGTGCAGGTTCCTTTTAATTATTCAGCAAATATTTATTGATCATCTTCTATGTGCTGGAACTTACAAACCATACTCTGAAGGAGCTACTGTCTGGTTAGTGAAGTGAGCGTGTGAGTGTGAGTGTGTGTGTGTGTGTGTGTGTGTGTGTGTGTATGTATAACAGAATTTTAGAGCTGGTCTGGACAATATATGATCTAAATTAGGTTCTTCCATTTTTTTTTAATAAATTTCTATTTTTTTAATTTATTTATTTTTGGCTGCATTGGGCCTTCGTTGTTGCGCCCCCGTGGACTTTCTCTAGTTGTGGCGAGCGGGGTCTACTCTTTGTTGCGGTGCACGGGCTTCTCATTGAGGTGGCTTCTCTTGTCGTGGAGCACGGGCTCTAGGCACGCGGACTTCAGTAGTTGTGGCGCTTGGGCTTAGTTGCTCCACGACATGTGGGATCTTCCTGGACCAGGGCTCAAACCTGTGTCCCCTGCATTGGCAGGTGGATTCTTAACCACTGCACCACCAGGGAAGCTCAGGTTCTTCCATTTTTTTAATTAAAATGTTAAGGCACCAAAGGGTACGTGACTTTCCTTGGATGTGGTCAAGTCGGGTATGGCTTCTGGTCTAGCAATCTTTCTAGTACTCACGCAGTCTATACTGAATGAGTATCCAGGGGTTCACATGTATGAATATAGAGAGAATTTCAGGAAATTTAGGCTGTTCATCTATGGGAATCAACAGCATATGCTGCCTAATTATCATGCTAGAAACAAAAATTTTATACAATGACTACAGGCCAATAAGGAAAGAGATGCCTGAGGGAAGAAACGTTGTTGATTGTAGCCACAACCATCAGTCAACAGGCTAACCAGCAAAGAAAAAGTGGTAAGAAAAAACAAAGTCACAGTTCTGCCACAATTTTCCTAAATGTCTCTAGTCCTGCCTCAGAACAAGAAATTCACTGACAGACATGATAAATTTGTGATTACAAGTTCAAGTATATGCTCATTGGAATGTATATTTCCTAGAGTATGTGGTCATTTTCAAAGGTTCTCTTTCAAAACCCTATTAACATGAATTTCATGGAATTTACAATTGTTCATATTGAATCCTGCCTGGCGGGAGAAATGTGCTTTCTAGATATTGAAGCATATCTGATGTTCAAAGAACTATTCACTAAAAAATCTCTAACTTCCACATGTTCAAAGCCTTGAAAAAGAATAAGACAATTCATCTGTTTTTCACCTTAATTCAATGAGGTATTTGATTTTCAACTACTGTCTCAGCACTGTATTAAAACCCTGTTACTAGGGAATAAAAGAAAATTACCTGTAATCCCCTTTCCTCAGAAAGCATGTTATTATAATGGATTTCTCACTTTAGTCTGCCTTAGCTGCTGTCTAGAGAGAAGTTGGTATGCTTTAGAGCATCAGAGCTGCTAAATCACCTCGCCAGCAGGCCATGCTCACCTTCTCCAGCTGAAGGAACAGGATTGTTCTTACCACTTGGTTCAAAGAAAAGACAGAAAGCTTGTGGATTAAAGTGACCTGTCATGAATTTCTCTATTTGGGACAGGTAAAGAGGACGCTATTACTGAGGCAAAACTTTGGATGATTATCCTAAAATAGAGCAGCTTTCTTTTAAAGATACTCCTGTATTTAAAACTATTATTCTATCCTGGAAAACATCATATGGATAAGAAAATATGGTGGTTTTGTAACTAAAATAAGATGTCACATCACACCTAAAATAATTTTGTCTTCTTAACATTTATTCTTTTCTAGTTAATAAGATGGGACCACATTATAATAGCTTTGCCCTTTAGGCACCTCCAGCCCTACCCACCTCCTTTTACCCATTATCTATGCTCTTCCAAATGCTAATTAGAAAATAATAGACATTACCACTGACAACAATTATTTATTGAATGTAGTATAGAAGAGGTGGGAACAGACACTTATGTGATACTTAATGCATGCCTGATATTTTACAGAAACCCTGCATGGTAGATACTATTAAATGGAGGAAATTGAGGATTTACAAGATAATTTTCCCAAGTTTTCCCCAGGGGTTGTGAAAGAAGGTTATTAGTAAAACAATTCATTGAAAGCCCTGGTGTGGATTAGGTAATAAGGGGCACGAAGAAGTAGAAGTCCCTGTCTTCTAAGACCTTATAACATATGAGGAAAAATATGATATATACAAATGTCACAATGCAAAAAAAGTATGAAATACATAATCAACATTGGAGAAATTGAGAGGAAGATGAGCTCATGTGTGAATGATAGAGTTTAGAAAGTTTTGAGAACTATTTATGTACCAAAGGAAATAACAGCTAACACTTATTGAAAGCCCACCTCTCTTTGTATTCCCGATGCTGCTTTTAGAGCTTCACATATAGTAAGCAAAAAGAAAACAAACAAAATACAAAGAAAAAAACAAAAACAAGACTATGGGTCAGCTCTCTTTACCCTAATTTTACAATGAGGATTTTAAGATACAATTAGGTTAAGTACATAACTATTATGTGGTGATTGTACAGAAGCAGAGCTACATACTTAACGGAGTATATCATAATTTGAATCCACTCTTCCACTTTCTATAAGTTAAGGTTTATCATCATTAAACTCTCAGCATATTCTCAAATTCTTTCCAAATGTTCAGTTCATTTTTTCTTTAAATTAATACCTGACTGCCCCTGGAGAACACTTCTTTCCATGCAGGCTATTTTAGAGGCTTGTTTGTTTGTTTTAAATCCTACAGTGCATTAATTCAGGCCTTTGTTAGTGAGGTAAGTGTCCTCATTCCTCCCAATGGCTTCGTCCACTCATTGTCTGATCTGTGCAATTGGAAAGATAGAGTTTCAGTTAATAGAGATGGGGGATATTTTGAATGGAACACTTTGCATGAAAAAAAACTCACAAATTTAATCAAGATGTATTTCCTTTGAGTTGTTAATTAGCTATCCTAGCTGAATAGACAGTTGGATATATAGATGTGAGTGCCAGGGTGAGGGAAAGAGTCTGTGAGTGTGCTCAGGTACAGCATTCTTGAAGTTGTCTATCTATAATCCTTGTATGCACCTCTTCTGCATTCACTCTTCAGCCCTTCAAACTCTGCTTCCTTTTCTCAATACTTTCTGAAATTTCTCTCTCAAATTTCAACAATATCTCCCTAACAACTTTCTCAATGTACTACATTTAATCTTAATTTTATTCAGTTTTCTGCTGAATTACATGCTTACATGCTTTTCATCATCTTTCTCTCTTTCTTTGGATCTGATAGAAAATATCCATCTGCCGTTCCTCTTAAGATTCACAATCACTTTCTTCAGATCCTGTTTTTCTGCTAAAGTGTTAAGTGCTGATCAAGGAATTCTGTTTTCCTTGTCTTCTTGTTCCCATGATCATAGTCTTTAACTTCAGGAGCCAGGCAGCAAACAAAAATGAGTGAAATAAACCTCATAGAGAAAAACATAAAGTAGAGGGCACTGGGACAAACTGCAAGGCACACAACTTATCTAAAAGAAACCAAATGCCAAGTTTTTAAACACTAAGCAAATATAGTGAAATTTATCCATGGATCACCGGGGCATGAGGTAGATCACTGTGAGTCAGTATTTTCCACTAGCTCTCTCTCCCTTAACCCAAATTAAGCAATCACCTATATGCAGCTAATTTGAAGATATATATCACTAGCTCAGACCTTTCTCACATTATCCAGGAGCCAATGAACTATAAACTGGAGAAAATGTGAATATTTTCTTTTATCGCAAAGACACTGTACTTTCAGAGCCATTTCCAACTATCAAATTAAATCTATACCATTGATATCCTAGGAGCACTAACTCAGCACATTAAAATCTTGAATATATTACCTTTCTTGGCTGAGTATTTTTTCTTCTAATGTCTCCTACCTCGGTAGTAATTTTCCCAGGATAGAAACTCCGGAATCAACTTTAAATCCTGCTCTTCCTGTACTTTTCCTTTATTAATAGTTAACTGTCTTTTGAACTAAGTATGTGATTATTCCAGAGAGGCCTTCCTCGGGAAATTAGAAATTGGATAAATAAGATTGGCTTCTGAGACACATGTTGGACCAAATCAGAGAGAGGCACAGTTATCCTAAAGAGACAGAACAGCTCCCAGATCTGGAAGACTTCCTAGTAACCTACTATCATTTTTGTGCCATTTGAATGACATCCAATTGAGGAAGTCTTAAGTGGGCTGTTTTGTATGTTGCCAGAGGAACACCATGAAGATATGGGCAGTTCATTATGATTGAGTCTGCTGCTTTATTTGATAGAGTTCTGAAGGAAATTTATTAAATCATCCCCTTCTATTAAGGTAGTTGCTTTGTGAACTTGGAAATGTGAGGTTCTTGAACCTTCAAGTCATAAGGCTAGACCAGAGTTAATATCAAATAAATGGTACACTATGAAATCACTTCAGAAATTGGCACACACACATCCCTTTGATTGCTAAGATTTTTAAGCTTGTCTACTTTTCCAGCTTCTACAGATCCTACCTCTTTCTTCATTCCTTTATATCCTTTTTCATTCTCACTGTCACACGTCAACCCTGACCTGACCATTTCTACCCTAGACCTTCTAGTAATCTTTCTGCTTTTCAGTCTTTAACTTATCCTTTCCTGCCACACAGAGTTTTTAAAACAATAGATAATATCATCACTTGTATCTTTCCAGATCAAGAGGTTTTCTTTTTCTTTTTTTTTGATCAATAGGTTTTCAAACAGCCTTCAGGGCAGAAGAGAGGGGTAGGTAGGTATTAAACAGTAGTGATCCATACTGAAAGCAAGACCACCATTCCCTCCTAGAGGAGCCCACTGCCCAGAAGGCCATTAGGTTTCCTATTCTCCCAAGAAGACAGAGAACTACACTTTAGGTATAATCTCTGTTTAGGACAAATGAGTTTCTTTTTCCCTTTGATCCAGAAAGACATGTAGCTCAGGTTGAGATGAACTTGAAATATTTGCTTTGTCTTCAGTGATGTTCATTTTCTTAAGAGCAGCTTTCAAGGGTACTTATTTCAAGCAATACTACCTTGATCAAGTCTATAATATTAAAATCATGTATTTGTTCCGTAGGGCAAAGTAGGCATTATGCATCTTAGGCTTTAATAATTATGTAAAGGCACTAATTTAAATCAGATAAAAACTACCAAATGAGTTTATGGCATATTCTGCAAAATAAATTCCTTTTTATAGCCTTATGCACAGAAAGATGAGCATTTTGCAATGCAGTAAGCTCTGACAGTGCATGTGATATCACCATGAAAGGGAACAGCGAAAGAATATAAGATGGTACATTTTAGTAAAGTTAGAGTTTGCCAAATTTGACACACTGAGATTTTTAAAGAACTAAGATGAAAGACTAAGTTTGAGTGCTCAGTTAGAATCACAAATCTTATTATTATTAATAAAAGTGCAAAATGTGACCTCAACAAAATTTATTATGCACTGTACAAAATTTGCTTTGTAAAGTATGTCATTTTATTCAATGTTGTTTACTCTCTCCTATGTACATCCCCCAAAGGCAAAATTGAATGATGACTATATTCTCTGCAGTCAGAACATGCAAAGTAAACAATACTATCACTATAGAAGCTAGGCCAGGGAGGTGTATGGGGGTACAGCTATAGATTAAATAAACAGATAACATTGCTCCTTTTATTTCTCTAAAGACTAGAATGGAACCATGCAAATTAAACTTTATAAGAATTAATGATACAGTCATAGTAGCTAAAATGTTATCTCCCACCAAACTGAAAGCCTAAGAACCTCTGAATTGGGTTTTGATTGTCCTGATGTCAAAGACAGATCTTTCTTTGAGACAGCTAAGTATACAGCATAAAACAGCTGTTCTGGCTATCTTAGTACAACCCTGAGCCAGCATGATGGAGGGCTAAGAAATTGCTGTGATGTATGATAGTGTCTGCATCGAAAGCAAATTTGTCTGCAACCTCCCAGGCTCACTGAATATTAAGATAAGGCAACTGGGATTGGCACTTATTCCCCTCAGTTTCAGAGCTAGGACATGTGGAAATGATTGTAGGCCTAGACTATCACATTCCTTCTAAAAAAATGTTGGCAAGTCCTCAGAAACTGTGGCCAGTTATTATTATCATTCTCCTGAACTTCATTTGGGGAAAAAATAAGGTCTAATAGAAAAGAAGGAGAATTCTGGCACCTTTGTGAATCCAAAATAAGTTTTATTGAAAATACAACCTTGGAAAAATGATATGGGGAAAAGAAATCAATAGAATTTGATGACTGCCTTTTGGACCTTAAAAAGATTGATCTAAAAGTTAATTTCTGCCTTATTAGGCTAAGCCATGGACCTGAAAAACCAAAAAATATGGGTTAAATTCAATTGAATCAATTCAGTTCTCCTTTCCTCGTGGCAGGAAATGGTGTAATTTAAATTTACAGTATTAAAAGAAAGATACAAGTTCTGACTTCTAAATGCCAACATAATGATGAACAAAAATCCTATTCACTATAACCCAGAACCTATTCTCTAGTGTTTTGGGGTTCTACATAAGAATGGAAATCTCCCTTTGAAAATGAGATGTAATAGTTAAGTTTTAGATGCTAAAGAAAGTCAAGAAATTCTAGTGCAAATTTTTTAAGGTATGACTGTGAATGGCAGTGTCAAGAAGAAAGTTTATTTAGAAAAACACTTCTGATAAACTTCAACAAAAGTAAATGAGTTTCACTTTGGCCTCAATACAAAGGAATATTTAGACATAAATATAGTTGCCATATGTAAATATATTGGAAATGAGCATGGCATTCAAGCCTATGGTATTTCAGTACCAGTCTCAACAATTTTATAGCTAGGTCACTTAATCTTATTGAATGCTAGTTCTCTTACCTGTAAAATAAAGATAATGACACCCATAACAAATGGTTATGTGAAACAATAAAATAATGTATATAAGTGACCCAGCACGATGCCTGTAAAATATCTACTCTACTGAAATACAACATTTCATATACTAAATATTTAGAAAAATAGAAAACAAAGTCAGACACTCTTATAGTCTGAGTTCTGAAATCATTTAAAAATATTTTGAAGTCAGAATCTATATTTAAATGAAGAATATTTATTATTCTATTTCCAGTGCCTGAGACAGTATTGAATGGTTAAATAAAAAGTTATTAATTTTATTTTTAAAGTCATGAGTCTAAATAATGGGTTTTGATCTTATTTGATTGTTTTAAAATCAGTTTTAGAAGTTTGCTTTTGTTTTTCCCACATTAGATAATATTTCCTGCTTAAATGCTAGATGGAGTTCATAAATCACTTGCTAATACAATAGCACCCTTCCCATAAGTATGGCATCCTGTGGCCACTTGGGGTGAATGCCAGATGCTGTATGAAATAGAGGTATGCTTTTACAAGCTCCTCTCCTAATATGACATCCTGCAGAAAGAATCAACTTTCTCCAGGAGCATACTTCCCACAATGCTTATGTGACCTCTCAGTGCATTAATGACAGCAGATAAATCATTGGGTTTCATCTAACAGACGAATTGATTTAGGGATGCAAAGAAAGTACTCACTAAACAATGTGCTATCCAGCTGGAGCATAATGAACACACTTGTAGCCAAGCAAGTGGGTCTAAATGCTTAATTAACTTTTTCTCACCTTCCAAAAAATGAGGACACCAAAAGTATAATCAATCAAATCTGTTTAGTGTGAATCTAGAGCCAGATCCTCTGTATCTACCAAGGGTTAGTCTTGACGAGGCTTAGTTAAATAACTGAAGATTTGCTTGTTTATTTGTTAATAATCTTTTATTCCCACAGGAAGATATACAGAAACCTAGGAAAGGGTTGACTCACCCAATTGGGCATTCATTCTGCTCAGGCTCCATTCAGTAAAAGGATGTTACTTACCTCATTTTCCTATTTCAGACCCTAGATTTTAATGTTGAAAAATAGACAGGCATATATTTTAAAGAGCAAGATGGGAAATAATCATAGACAAAAAAGAAATTTGCACAGAGGCAAAGCCTTTCAGTCAGTCTTCTGATGAAAAGAGATTATTTTTCCAACTTAAGCCAAATCAAGAATTATACACTTGTAACAGCACAAAATTAAGGAAATCTTGACTAGCTGCATGCACATTTATGTAGAAGAAAAAAGCCAATGATAAGTGATGTTTCTCTTACTGTCTCTACTCTGCCTTGTAAACTTTCTTCACGTGAATGAGACAATGACCACCTGACACTGACTAAGAAGCTGATGAGCAGGAGAGATGACACCAAGTATGTCCTGTCTATTTAATTTGCAATGTACTGGCTCAATTAATGGACTCTGGAGCAAGATTTTGTGGGGTCAAATCCAGTGTCTTCTATCTGCTACCTGTGTGACCTTGGCAGCGTATTCAAATGCTCTTTGCCTCAGTGTCTTCATTTATTAAGTGGATATAATCATAATACTTTCTTCATAGAGTTGTCATTAGAATCAGCATTTGTAAAGCACTTAACAACAGTATTTGGCATATAAGTAAGTACTAAGTATAGTAAGTATAAGTATTATCAACCTATCGATCATTAGCATTATCATCATTATTTATAAATAATATGTTAACATAACTAAAATGGCAGAGACGTGATCACAATTTGTTGAGCCTATTAGAAAGGTCTCTAGGACTCCTAGATGTTTTGTGTTTTTTGTTTTTTTTTAATTTTAGTTTTCTATTTTGATGGAAACATGTGATATTTACACTGCTATAGTACACATATGACTCCACCATATTTTCAGCATAAAATATTCTGTTGGTTACAGTGGAGGATATAAAGATGACTAACATACCAAGGAGCTTATGATCTATTGGAGTGGATTCAGACATGCACAGAAAAAATATTATGACACGAACAAGGAGTAGAGTGTGAAGAAGTGTCAATGGGTGACAGAATTAGACAAATTTTAGGTTTCAAAATGAAGATAGGTTTTAAAATGGGTAATGCTAATTTTAAATCCTAGCACAGCAGTTTGGTTAATTTGAGAGAATATTTATTCAGTTTGTAAGATGGGAGAACAAGCCAGTCATAGGACTGCCGCAAAGTTTTGAAACTTGTTAGATTAGCACTTCTGGGTTCTATAGTTTTATCCTAGTATAATGGCGGGCTACTTTGGAATGTAAGCAATTCTCATTTGAGGTATGTAGAAGGGTATGTATGAAGTGCTACAAAAAATTTGCAGGAAAGTTTAGAAATCAAAGATTAACTTGCACCCGAGTCATTAATAATAATTTACAACAGCATTACCATCAACACCCATGGGCACTGTAAGCATTATTTTGTTTGTCTCTTAAAGTGTCATCGGAAGAAGTTATATTTGATATGTTCCTTCACTGTCCTATCACTTCTTGGACTAATTTTCCATTTCCTCAATTAGGGCAGGTTTTCTTTCCCTAAAATGGCCCAACGTATGTTACCCTGAGATACCCAGGATGTTTATTAAATTCTCAGCCAACTTTACATTTTGATAACTTCAGTGGTACTAATGGTTAAGCAAACTGTAAATAAGTATTGACTCATCAAAAACACATCTCTGGATGAGTTTAGGACCAGAATCAAGAGTAAGGGTGTTAGACACATTTGACAGCAACCAAGAATGTTTTAATGACTTGGGAAATTAAATATAAATCAGAGTTAACATTCATCATATTGAAGCCTGGATGTGGGAATATTACTGTTATGCTTTCTCAAAACATTTATTTTTGCTTCCATCACATGGGCCCCTGAAGTTATTAAAGTTTAAGGTTGCATGGATCTATTATCTATTGCAGCAATTAAGAGATTTTTGAAAGCAGAAGGTCACTTTTACTTTAGAATGAAAAAGGATCTTGATACTCAAAGTATCTAATTCTAAAACACTGAAATTAAGGAAACTAGGTTAATACCAAGTAAATGTTCGAGTCAGGCATGACAGGAGTCTAATCTATTTCCCCATTCTGAGCGAAGATACCTATTTGACCATAGCCAAGAGAAAATGTGTTCCAGGTGTTGACGATTTGTGACAGTCTCTTCATTGTGTACTTTGGCGGGAATAGAGCCAACTGAAGTTAAGGGAGGAAAGGAAGAGGAATAAGAAATACATGTGTGTGTGTATGTGTGTGTGCACATGCTTGTATATGTCTGTTGCCTCACAAAGTGTTACCTCCACAGTAAGAGGAATCAGAAGCAGCTGTTTATAAAGTTAATAGTTAATACAGGGGGATCTTTTTCATCTCATATCTCTTTTAACTTAAACATTTATTGGTCACTGCCAAATATTTGTTTTCAACAGAGGTGGAGTCTTCAGAACCGATAGAAGACATGTATAATCTCTGTCCCTTAAGATAATCTTTATAAAATGGCCTGTGTCTCCTCTAAATTCCAGCACTAAATGATCACACCTGAAGAGCAGGTATGTTATAAAATAAAGTGTCAGTAGCAGTTTTTGATTGTATCCATGTGTAAGTCTTTCTCTTATTTTTATTGCCTATTTTAATACTGATAACCACTTCCTTGGTGTTAAGAACATCTTCCTGATGCTTTGATACTAAGGCATCCTTTCTTTAGAGTTTCTAATCTAAATGTCTTCAGATACATCTACAAGTTTTTCTTTCTTCTTCTCTCAAATGTATGTGTACAAAGAAGGCATGCAGGTAATGTCTTATTATCCAAGCTAATGGAAAGGAGGAGCAGAGTAAATGATTTAGAAGAGGAAATAATCCTTCTGATAAACCTGTTAAGGGCATTATGAGAGTCTTTAATTTAGAGAAATAACAAAATGAGTAAGTAGCTGGAAGGTATTCTTAGGGGAGAGTCTGAGAAACAAGATGAATTCTTAAAAGCGTTCCTTTCCCCATGTTAATACTTACATTCTAAAAGGCCCTTCCCATTTATTTATTTACAGAAGTGATACCTATCTAGAGGGGGCTTTAGGATTAGGAGAGATTTTTTTTTTCTTTTTTTCTTTTTTTACTAGAGGAAGAGAGAAGTGTCATGGTAGTGGGCACTCACTGCAGCTCAGTAAAGGCTAACAATAATCAGAGGTTGCAAACCATGCCAGTTTAAGGATATGATCTTTATAGTTAAACAGAACTAAGACTGAATTACTGGCTCTGCCACATGATACCTGTGTATCCTCAACATTACTGATGACAAGGGACTTGCTTTCTTCATATGTAAAAATCAGAAAAGAAACCTCCCTCATTAAATGGTTTTGAGTTAATCTAAATGAGTTAATATGTTTACAGAGACTAATTTAGCAACTGGCATATGCTGGTTCTACTGTGGGATATGAAGCTGTACCCATGACTGTTTTTCTTTTGCACTGATTGTTGCCCTGGGTACAGTCCACTTAGTTGGTGGCTTAAAACACTGTTCTGCCAGATCCCAGGGCCAAGAAACTAAATCTTTTTCCCATGCCTTAGCTATAGTCCTTGTATTAGCTCCCTATAGCTGTGTAACAAATTATCCCAAAACCCAGCAGCTTAACATAATAAACATTTATTACTTCACAGAGATCATTTGGGTCAGGAGTTCAGGAATATACAAATAGTGTGGATCTGACTCGGTCTGTCATGAAGTTGCAGTCAAGACACCAGCTGGAAATGCAGTCATCTGAAGGTTTGGCTTATCTGCAGGATCTGCTTCCAAACTCACCAGGTGACTATTGGCCATTGGCCTCAGTTCGTACCATGTGGGCCTTGCATAAGACTGCTCATCATATGGCAGCGTGCTTTCCCCAAAGGAACTAATTGAAGAGAGACAAAGTGTGTTTTTATAACCTAATGTCAGATGTGAAACGCCATCACTTCTGCCATATTTTATTGAGTGCACAGATTAACCCTGGTGTGATGCGGGAGGGAAGTATGCAACAGTGTAGTTCAGGGGTCAGAGAACATCAGAGACCTTCTGAAGCTTGTCTTCCTCCAAATGGACTGAACACCAGCCAGCTGATGCCACCTCATGCCTGACTGCAAGTTAAAGCCACTGTGTGGTATTTCTTGCCGAGAATTCTCTAACTTACTTCAAAAAAATATAAAATACCAGTTAAATGCATCTGTAGCATATAATTTTGTTTTATTCTGCTGGCCAGTCCTATATCCAGGTAAATTTTTCAACTGAGGCCAATTGAGTTTATTATAAACTCATCCATAGGTCACAATAATAGTATTCAGATAAAAAAAAAATAACTCTACAGCATCGATTTTTAATGTCCCAGTTGCCTGCCCAATATATAAGACTTAAGTCAATCACAGAACAAGCAGACAAGCTCTGCTTTGTGTCACTCCAGAAAGGAAGTGAAGAAAGTTTCAGGAAATTAGGAAAGGAAAGAGAAATGGGACAACAAAGACCCACCAGCACAGATACTACAAGAAAGTCCCAGACAGATCCAGTCAAAGGACAGGAGGAATCTGACAGTTTAAGATTGCCAAGTGTTGATTACATAAAACATATTTAATATTCCAACTAACAAATTCTTGTTATAGAAACTGTTTCTACTAGGTTTCATTTTAGGGGTTTGTTGCATTTGTCTCAATACTTGGGAATTTAAATCTCCAACCAAATTTCATTTAAGTCAGCCTTAACTAGGACAAGTCAATACTCTTCTCTGATTCATAATGTTTTTCGGATTTTAGAAATAGGACAAGGAATAAAAAAAGATTACACAAAAATGAGAATCTTATATTCACGTAAAAATGGTTTTTGACTAAGGTCACATAAGATATTTTGGAACCATAACAAAACCACACACAGTATATTTCAATTGCTATGTTGTTTTGTAGTAAGTCCTTTTCTTAAATGAAAAGTTAACAAAAACAAAAATGCGAAGTTCAAATATCATAGAACTCTGCACTCAATTTTGCAATAAAATATCACATAATCTGCTATGTAATTACTACTCTGTCATTACATTTTCATAGCTTTTTAAAGTATAGTTGACAGATTTGATTCCTGGATAAAAGCAGGTAAAACATCCTCAAACAGGAGCTTTTCATTATTCTGTAAACAGGTACTTCATTTTATCATGTGTCTTAGAAATAGATCAGGTCATTCTGGTTTTTTGATGTCACCTGTGGGAGGTTATGCTAAAAAATCAGTTAATTGTGGATTAGCAAATTTCTCTGTCTCTCATTGAACAAGACAACACCTGTTATCTAGGGAAAAGACTTATTACTAAGAATCCATAAAAATTATCTCTCCTTGCTTTCCCTTGCTTCAGAGTTAATTATGTGCCTTTGATTACTTTGCATTATGTTTTTCAACTTTGGTCAATGGACGTTACTCAAACAACAGGTTGAACTAGTCTGCACGTAAATGACAAGGCCATAGATTTCTTCTCAGAGGATACGGTAGCATCAGTACACAAGGCCCTATTTATTCACTTAAGCAAACTCAGGCTTATAACTATAGAGGTGACAACCGCCACACAATTAGAAAAACTAGTTCTCCCTAGCTGGTGTTTAAGGAACAGCTGCAAGGAACTCTACTGTAAGCAAAGGACAGAAATTGATGGAGGTGAATAGAGAGTGGCCTCTCCTCTGCAGCATGTGCTCAGCAGGCTTACAGGCACTGCTACTGGAGAGCAGCCACGGGCGTAGGGAAAAAGCTGGTACAGAGGATCATATTCACATCTGAGTTCATTGCTAATGAGCAAAGCATGCTACTTTGCCCAATAATTGCATTATTATCTAAGTATTATATTTGGAAAAGAATTCAGAGTTTCTTTTTATAGGTATATGTTATTTGCTCCAAGTTCATATTGAGAAATGGAGATTAACAGGCGAGAGGGAAGAGAGCATTATATGGTGTTATCAAAAAGAAACTTTGTACTAAACCAGAGCATTTGGGAAAGATATGATCATTAGCATTTTTATGAGCTTTTAGTTTCCATTTTTTCTGACACTGATAAGAGATCTGTCTTCTCTTAAACGTAATGATTTGTATATTTGCCCTCATTTGCAAGTTCAGAGTCTGAAGGAAGACAAATCCAAGTACTGTCTAATACTGAAATTTCCTTAGGCTGCTCTGACAAAAACAAAAAGGCATTCATCCTCAAATTAGTGACTTCATGCAAAAGGATAGAGCAGAAAAGTTGAACTATTTTTGGCTCAAGAATTCTTTCACCCTGTAGTAAACCCTCTGCTGCTGTAACACATGTAGACAGGAGGGGTAGTTGAGAGGGCGGCAAGGAGTACCCATGTTACAGATGTTGGTCCCTAAGAGGAAGACATTATGCACCTATGCATCACTATTTGCCTAAAATACATAATTTTTGTCCAAAGTGTTTCTAAATATTCTAAATATGGCAGAGTAAGGCATTTATTATTTGGCCACTATGAACATTTTGCCCGTCATCACATGAATTAGGTCTCAAGAACTCTACAAGCTTCCTATGTTTCACTTTTTCTGTAATTGGGAGGTAGCATAAGGGGGTGCTTAACAACATGGGTTCTGGACTCAGATTCTCCCATCTTTTGAATCCTAGCTCCACTCCCTAGCAGCTTGGACAATTTGATCATTCTATGCCTCAATTTCTTCATCCAGAAAATAGGGTTAAAATCATGGGGCTTTGGGACAATTAAATGAGAAAATATATGCAAAGCAATTAGAAGAGTACCTGGCATGTAGTTGGTATTGTATTAGTGATTTCATTTATGATTATTGCTTTGTCTCAGGAAAATACTATTTTACAGTTTTAATGTAGAAAAACTGCAAGAAAATTAAAGTTAGAGGTAGGAAATTTAATAAAATAAAGAAAAAACATATCAGTATTTGATGATTTGCCTTTAGATTCCCAATTGCTTCGTGTCCATTGACCTCTCTTGCATTTGAGGAGTGAAAGCCATTAAGGGAGCCCTACTGGGTGCCTGTTGACATGTGTGCATTCACATTCTGATAATAAAGAAGAGTTCGGTTTTGAAACATGAAACAAGTCATTATGAGACATTGTGTTTCAGGAACTCAAAGGTTAAACTACTGAGGCCCTGACCCTAAGATTCAAGAGACTGTCCCTAAACTACCCCTTACAGAACCTTGCCTCCAACTAGATACCTTTAACAAGTCCACAGTTTTGACTGGAAATAGTTAAAATCAGCAGTACATGGTATTTCCTAAGTGATATTGACCCCAATGTCCCTTTAGTTCTCTCTGAAAAAGTAAAACTAAATTTCTATGGTTCTTTGATCAATGCAAGGTTATAAAACAGATCAAAGCTAATATGTCTGCAACAGATATCATTTTGTCTGTTTCTTTCTTGATGTTCAAAAGGGTTGCCAAGAGATTTGCTGCAAAGAAAGCATTGAGGAATGAATTTAAGGAGAAAATATTTCCTTCTTTCTATGTTTATAAATTCTCATTTCTTTTTCCATATCCTCACAATCTGAGATGTTTTAATCGAGGACTTTAAAGAAACATAGGGACGGATGTGTTCCTCTCTCCCAGACTAAGTGCCAATGCATGTTGATGCATAATATTTGGGTATCGTGATTTCACTGAACACTTCCAAAGGATGCCCACGTACAGATGTTGATTTACTTTCACACACACCCTTTCTCTTCATGAATTTATTTTTCTTGTTTTGAGAGGGTTAGAATGAGGAGAAGAGAGAGACATGAGGTGAAGTCTTTTTCCCTTATCTGTTTCTTGTTCCCTGAGCATTCACTAGGGATGAGTTGACATGCAACAGTCCCTGAGGACAAGGCTCCCACATCATCTCCAATTTGGTCACCCCTTGGGGGCTGTCCTCTGGGGGATAATGGTCATGAGAAGTAATGGAGGAGGAATGTAGTAGACAGAGAAATAATTCTCAGAGGACTGTAAGAGTCAGGAGTCTCTTGTCAAATTCTGGGTGTTGCCTGAATCTAAAATGGCATGTATTTACCTATCTTTGTTTTCAGCTGTAAGCTTGAGAAGCCACTTCCCAGAAAACAAGAACATTTATTTACCTCACCACATTAAAGTAATTTAAAAAGTGTTAATAATAGCATCACAGCCATCCTCCAGGTTGGGCTACAGCGATCTCTGTATCCTGGCATTCACATTTATGCAGACCCCTCCCATGCCAGATAAGGCTGACTTGTGAAACCAAAAGGAGAGTGCAGAAATGATGGAGTGGGACTTTGAAGGCCAGGTCATAAAAGACATTGTGGCTTCCATCTCTGTACCCTTTGATTACTCTGGGGGAAGTCACTGACATGCCATGAGGACACTTGAGCAGCCCTGCAGAAAGACACACGTCGGGAGGAACAGAACTGAGCCTCCCACCAATAGCCAGTGAGGAACTGAGGCTTCCTGCCAAAGCTCTGTCACTGGGCCGTCTTTGAAGCAGATTCTCCAGTCTCAGCAAAGTTGTCAAGTGACTGCAGCGTTCTCCAACATCTTGACTGCAACCTCATGAGAGACCGCCAAGCCAGAATCACAGAGATAAATAAAAGATTCCTGACCCACAGAGATTTTGAGAAAACAAATTTGTACTGTTTAAAGCTACTAGGTTTTGAGGTGATTTGTTATGCAGCAATAGATAACTGAACAAGGAGGGAAATCTATATGTTAGAACACAAACTGAAAAAAGCATGAAACAAAATAACACCTTCAGTGTAATTTCACTGCCATAAACTACTTGCACATACAAAAAAGAGAGAAAAATATCAACAAAATGTTAATACTTATCATTTGCTGTTGGGACTATTGGGTAAATCATAATCCTTTTTATATTTATAGTGTACAAAGTATCAGTTTTATTGAAAATAACTTTTAAAATATTTTAAAAGTATTTATCTTATTATGGAAAAGATTGAACCTACTCCCATTAGCTTGATAACATGTTGAGGTAATAATATTCTGGTAACAATTTTAAAATATGAAATATGGAACTCTGTTTCTGGCATCAGGTCAATTTATACCGAGTTTTTTTCATGTACCTTTTTGCCTCTAGCTAGATCTGTTTGCAATGTTCATCTAGCTTCAATGATGAGCTTAATTATAGAAGAAAATGCCTTGCGTTCTGATGCTGTGTGTGAGGATTAGGCTGCAGTAACTCTGAGCCATCCTGCCTAGATGCCATGATATTATATATCTTATCAGAAAGATGATAATTAAAGTGATGTGAGTGCAAATGTAAATTAAAATTCTTGGCCACTTTTTAAACTATCTGCTGTATTACATTATAGAGGCAGTGAATTACATGATCATTAAAAGATCAAGTCTGTCTCCAACATTTACTACCTGCATAACCTTGGATAAGTTTCTTGCTTATTTTGCACTTCTTTAACCTCATACCAGTCGCAAAGGATTACTATTGCTATTATTATAACCTGGCCTGGTCTTCAGGAAGTGTGATCTATTTTCCTTTGCTTAAAGTTTTTGATGTTCAAAGTCAGAAAGCAGGATCTACAAGACAAATGTTTGAGACACCATAAGATATCACACTATAAATAGGGGGTGAGAAATAAGGGAGTGTGTATAAATATTTTGTTTAGGCTTTGCAGTCTCATAGTCCAGAACTCAAGTTCCCACTGTACTGATTATTAATTGTGTGGCATTGGAGAGTGCCATAAGCTCTCTGAGTCTTATTTGTTTCATCAGTAATAAGAATATATGGACTACCTCATAGGGCTGTTTTAAGAATTGAATAAGATAACAAAGGTGAAAGGAGCATAGTTCCCTGTATATAACAAGTAAAAAACACATGCTAGTTTCCCCCTTTTTTCCTCCCTTTTCTTCATTCTCTGTGTATTGGATGGGAGTCAGGGGGAAAAGAGAAAATTAGCAGGAATGAAAATGAGAAGATGAGTTAATGTGAAAAAAATTGTCAATACATCACTGAGTTATTATTCTATTTTGTTAACCCAAAAAGGAACATAATAATAATAACAAACTTATTAGACCTTACCTCATTAATCTCACCATGGCATATTAAACTGCCTGGTAGAAATGTCACACCTACTATTCACAAAAGCAATTATTACTGCATATAATTTGGATGTATTCTGAAAATTTCCTGCTAGAAATTCCTTGTTAGAAAGAGTTCACAACGCTGTAACACTCACAAAGCAGATAATGGTAAGTCATAAGATGTCAAATCTATCCCTGTCATGAAGAAACAGGAATATCTTTATAAGGTTAATTTTGGGTCTCTATAACTCTGTCAAAATAGTGGCACGTGGACATTTCGCATCCTTAGGACCTCAGGAATTGCTGAATAGCACAGAAATCCAACATATTGCATAGGCTTCCATGACACAGTTTTAGGTGTCCAGTATTGAATTTTAAGCAAGCTGAGAATTTCTGATCTTGATCTTCATGTACAAGACAGTTTGTCTACCAAGTATAGTGATTTCCTGAAAGCTTAATGTTTCCTTTTCATTTTACTAATGTTACTGTTGGTTGTTTAGAATATTTAATTAATGATTTTTTAAAAGCTGCTTATGCCCTGGGGTTTTAAAAACAAAAGAAATAGTTTTTTAAAAATCCAAACAAAAAATTAATTGATTAAAATAGTTGTTGCAAGTCATTATCCTAACTATCAACTGGGAATATTTTAACACGCAAAGAAGTCAGCAATAAAACAGTTTCCTGAATTGTACTAGGCCTATGAGACTTCTCAAAGTCCCTCTGTCCCTTTCCTAAGGCATGCTTTCATAACATGACTTGCTGCATGGTTTTAATGAAAATTATAGCAATCACTCTTTTTGGAAGAAAAAAACAAAAGGAAGGAAAGGACAGAAAGAAAAGAGAGAGGAAGCGAAGAATGAAATAGGACACAGAGAAAAAACTAGTTATAGTCTTACAGACCAAATCTAGGTTTTGCTTTGCCAATTTCGACTTTTTAAAATTTGTGTAATTTCAAGAACATAAAGAAAGAAAACTCACGGATAAGGAAAGAACATAGTCATAGATGTGAGCTGTCCCTTTTTTTTCCTACCCACCTTCTCTTTAATCCAGCATCTTTCTTTTTAGTGTGTAGTTATCTTAGTTGAAGGAGAAGAATAATAATACTTATTTAAGGATATATTAAGTACTTATTTTTTTCTCAAATCCTTTCACTCAATATACACAAGACTGCATACTGGGTTTTATTACCCCATGTTACAGCTGAAGAAGCCAGAGGAAATGAACCTGGGGCTTGCACAGTATTGCTTAGGACTTGAAGCCATCTTGTCTGATTTAAATTCTTGGTCTTTTCACTGTGTATGCTAGTCAACCAGCTGCTTGGACCTCAGTCATTTAGTCTACTCCTTTTCAACATTGCTATTAAAGAGTCAGCTTTAGTGTTCTATGTTTGTTTTACAGGTTTCCCTCTCTACCCCTGTGCTGATGTCACACTGCCTTATTTGCTATAAGGCTTACAAGTTTCAGATAAATTTGTTTTATTTTTTGAAGTTAAATTTTAAATGAATGATTTAATTTATTTAATGGGTACAAGTCCACTAAGGTTTTCTATATTTTCTTGATTCAGTATAGTAATTTATAATGTTATAGAAATTTTCATTTCACCTGACTCATCAAATGAGTTGCCAAAAGCTGTGCACAGTATTTCTCCCTTTTTGAAATTGTTTCCTTTGTCTTGGTTGGTCCACTTTTCATTTCTAATACTGCTTACTTTTGCTCTCTATCTCTTTTTAATCAGTCTTGCAAAGATTTGTACATTTTTTTAGTTGTTCAAAGAATCACATATTGGAGTCTGTATAATGTAACTTTTTTCTATTTCATTATTTCCTTCCTTCTACATTCTTTTGACTTCTTGTTTTTTCTTTTTTGAGTTTTTTTAAGTTGAATGCTTAGCTCACTATTGTTAGCCTATACTTAGAAGCATTTTAGACTGCAAATTTCCAACAAATTACTGCATTAGCTTTACACAGCATGTTTAACTAATATATTTCTTACTGTCATCTATGTCTGTTTCTTATAAATAGAATCTAAATGATTCCTTCTCTTTTGTCCAATCATATATTCTCTACCTCCAATTGAGTATTTAGTCCTTTTATTTTTATTGTATTGTAATAATTGACATCTTGTGTTTAAATCTACTACCTTGGGTTTTTTTCCCTCCTTGTTCCATTTATTCTTTATTCATCCATCCCTGCTTTCTTTGGAATTAATTGGGAATTTTTTAGGATTTCATTTTATTTCCTCTATTGTTTTGGGGTTTTTTTGGTTAAAATTCTTTGCAGTTTTAATGGCTACTTATGATTAAAATGTTCATTCTTATTTTAGCATAGTCTACCTTAAAAAAGACATACTACTTCCTGAGCAAGATAAGAATCTTACATAATTCCATTTCTATAGAGATACATCTGCCCCATCAAAATGTTAGCAACTTAAAACAAGAATGACATTGATTTTCCATATCCTGTTCATCAGTAACTTGGAGTACTCAACTGGGCAGTTCCTCTATTCACTGTGATATTGGTTTGGCCATTCAAATGGCTGAATTCAGCTGTGAGTGCCTCTCATTCCTCAGGCTATGTCTCAACATAACCTCTAATCATTCAGTAGTCTAATCATATGTCATTATAATATTGAGCAGGACTCCATGAAGAAGCATTCTAAGAGGACAAGGCCCTATGCACCAGCTCCAATAAAGCTTCTGCTTATGTCATGCTTGTACATTGGTCAGAGAAAGAAACATGGTTATGCCAAGAGTGAATGTGGGAGGGGACTGCATAAGGGCATTAGTTTCGGGAAGATGGTAAATTGGGGGCCATTAGTATACAAAACACAAGGATAACTAAATTGGGGGGTCACTGATGTATGTGAATACAGACCTACTAAAAAGGGCTTTAATATTTACCCAAATATTCACTCTTTCTGATATTCTTTATTTCTCATTGTAGATTCAAGATTTTGTATGGTAATGTTTTCCTTCCACCTGAAGAATTGCCTTTAATATTTCTTAAAGTGCAGGTCACTAGAAACAATTTATCTCTCTTTTTTTCTGTTTGAAATTATCTTTATTTTGCCTTAACATTTGAAGGACATTTTCACTGGATATATATTTGTAGTTGAATGTTTTTCTGTGTGCTTGTTTCAGTTTTCTATAGCACTTTAAAAAAAAAAGTTATTCCATTGTTTTCTAGCCAATATTGTTTCTTTGTACTTATCCTTTGTAGAGTTTAGTGATCTTCCTGAGTTTGTGAGCTGAAGTTTTGATCAGGTTTAGTAAGTTCTTGGCTGTCTCTTCAAATATTTATTTTGCCCCATTCTCTTTTTCTCTGCTTTTCACTCCTATTGCCAACTTTTTGGGTAAGTGAATATTTTTTCCCTCCAGTCCTGCCCCAAGCTTTCTGCCAGTTTGGAGATATCTCTGCCCTACTGCCCTATCTCTGGTTTGGGAGGCAGTTGTCATATCTTTTGAAACCCAAAATGCATAGGTAATATTTCCTGCAGATTTCTTGCCCTGCCCCAGCTTTACATAGATAAAAATCCAGAAGATCACAGAGGGGTTTCTCTCAGTTCTCCTGCTCACCCCATCATTTTGTAAGTGAAAGCAGAGATGGCCTCAGATGGATTTCTCCCAGCCCTCCAGCTGTGTATCCTGTCTTCTACAGGTAAAAATCAATAGTACCTTTTATAGATGTCTCTGTCTTGTACCATGTCTTCAGAGGATGGCCGAATCATAGTTGGGCAAAGCCTCAAGACTGATCCCTCTCAGTTTTCCTTTCCTGCTCTCAGCTTTTACCACAATGTCCTCATGTGTTTAGGGAAGGCCCATTGAAAAAGGTTGCCAAGTGGGCATAGAGTTGATAAAAGATCATTTAAAGTTCCGCTGAGACCTGGAGCCCAGATCTTGGTTTTTAAATACTAATACCTGCGAAAAGGAAGTTGAACTCCTTGGAAAAATTCTAATTTCATGGCTGGGGCTATGATATTTAAAATAAACCTGGAATACCTCGGTGAGCCCAAAAGTAACCAATTGCTCAAGGAATAACAGGGCTATATCAGAAGGATAACAGGAGCCAACTTGAAGGGCTTCCCAATAACCAGATGTGGGTCATTTTAAGCATCAAAATAAATAATGGTTGTAATGCGTTGTAACTCATAGAATAAAATAGAATCTATAAGATCAAGCTGATGTAAATAATTAAAGAGGAGAAAGCAAGGGCAGTTCTTCCTTAGATTAAAATCCCATGTAACAAAATAGGCAGAAATGTTGGAATTAAAAAATTACTAATTGGCAACCACGATAGCAATAAATGTTTGAAGCAAAAAGGTCATAAATAGATGTGAAAATTAGTGGGTGAAAGTTTGATGAATAATGGGAAAGTTATATAAACCCAAAATATCTCTCCACAAGATACAAATTAATTAAAGAAAAAAGTAGTAACTTAATAGTGGAGAAAACCTGGTAGACACCATTTTAACCAAGTGACCAAAGTTAATATCACTGATAATGAGATAACTAGGTGTCATATGCCTTCTGATATAATGCCCAGAGAAGTGCACACCATTTCCATTGTATTTCTGCCAAAATGCATATCCTGAATCTAATCATGAGGAAATACTAGACAAAGTCAAACTGAGCATCATTCTACAAAATAACTGATCTGTACACTTCAAAAATGTCAAGATCATGAACAAAAACACAGTGATGAAGCGACCCAGATGAAAGAGACATGACAATTAAATGCAACATGTGACCTTGGATTTGATAATGAATTTTTTAAAAAATCATTTTTTTCTTTAAAGGACCTCATTGGTACTATTCACAAAATTTGAGTTAAAACTTTAAATGATATATTAGTACTGTATTAATGTTAATTTCCTGATTTTGACCATTGAATTTCACTACACTACAATGCCCTTGTTTTTTAGAAAATGCAGTGAAGTATTTAGGGGTAAAACAGTAGTATGATGGTAACATACATTAAACAGTTAACTATTGCCACAAAAAAAACAAACAACTCAATCAAAAATTGGACAGAAGACATAAATAGGCATTTCTCCAAAGAAGACATGCAGATGGCCAACAGGCATGTGAAAAGATGCTCAACATTGCTAATTATTAAAGAAATGTAGATCAAAACTAAAATGACGTATCACCTCATACCAGTCAGAATGGCTATCATCAAAAAGTCTACAAATAATAAATGATGGAGAGGGTGTGGAGAAAAGGAAACCCTCTTACACGGTTGGTAGGAATGTAAATTGGTACAGCCACTATGGAGAACAGTATGGAGGTTCTTTTAAAAACTAAAAATAGAGTTATCATATGATCCAGCAATTCCACTCCTGGGCATATATCTGGAAAAGACAAAAACTCTAATCTGAAAAGATACACTCACCCCAATGTTCATTGCAGCACTATTTACAATAGCCACGACATGAAAGCAAACTAAGTGTCCATAAACGAATGAACAAAGATGTGGTATATATATATATATATATATATATATACACACACACACAATGGACTATTACTAGGCCATAAGAAAAAATGAAATAATACCATTTGCAGCAACATGGATGGATCTAGAGATTTTCATACTAAGTGAAGTAAATCAGAAAGAGAAAGACAAATACTGTATGATATCACTTATGTGTGGAATCTAAAAGAAATGATACAAATGAACTTATTTACAAAAGAGAAATATACTCACAGACATAGAAAACAAATTTATGGTTACCAAAGGGAACAGGGGGTATAAATTAGGATATATATATATATATATAACTGAATCACTTTGATGTACACCTGAAAGTAACATAACATTGTAAATCAACTATACATCAATGATTTTTTTAAAAAAGATGGCTAATGCCCACAGAAAGACTAACTTAAAGGCTGACATTTAGGTTATTTCCTCTAAGAACTAACAAATTAAAAGTTTCAGGCCTAACTCTTATAAACACTTAAGACCTACAGTTAAAACCAAAGATGCAAAACACGTTAATGTCCTAAGACTAAAGTAGACGTTTGTAATAGCGTGAATCCAGTTCCCATGTTTTTTTTAGCTACAAGAGGCAAGATACAAAGAGTTTACCTTCCATATTCTCACCTGGCAGCTACTATCATTTTTCATCTCCTGAATTTCACTTATAACATGAGGAGTTTACTAGAAAGCTATACACCTTGAATGATTTGTGACTTCCGAGTGACCTCAGGAAGAATGTTATCATAAATGATCCTGTCATTCAAAATGACTATTTTTTTAATTTTAGATTTTAGCTAATGCCTAAGAAATGGTCTCTTTTTCATACCTAATGGTCTTGCTTATAAATTCTGTCACGAGTCTTTTGAAATGTACACCTGGTTTCTCAACCACAAAATGTGAACTGTTTCACCTACCAGTAAGTAATATTTTTAAAGATTTGTATTAAACTCTTACAATCACATGTCTGTATAACCTGTAGTATAATTGGATTATATACAGTATTCCTGAGGGTGATGTATGAAAGAAATTTGATGAAACTCGAGGTCAATTGCAAATTAGCATCAGTACTTAAAATGCAGATTTCATTCTTGGTTAATCCAGTGATCTGTTTGCCACTCATAATGTATCTTTCAGTTGGATCACTATGGCCCAAAGTAACTTTTTCTTAGAGCGAGTGCAACAACGTGTAGGGACAATACACACAGACACACAGACGCACACCCCTTCTAGGATCATTCAAATATGCCAGTTGAAGGTAGGAAGCCTTCAGTTGGTACCTGTGCCAGAGAGAATGATTGAGGGGGAAGAGAGATGCCTAACATAGAAATTCTTCAGTGAGTAAAGGGGAAGTAATGAAAGTAGGAATCTCAACATTTTTTAAGTCTTTAATCAACAAGAGAGAAGAAAGTAACACATCTTCCAAGTAAAGTCACCCCCACAATCTGTGGCCATCACTATAGACACAGTTATAGGTAAAGATATAAATAGAGTTGTCAGAAGTTGCAACAAAATGTTTCATACATAAGTGTTTGGCAAACTTCACAGAAATGTTTTATTTATCCAATGTCTATTCAATAAAGCTCAAAAACCTTAAAATAAAACCATGGGTATTGCAACTAATATAGGTATTTAGAAATCATGTGAACAATTTATTTAAACAGTTTAAGTCTCTGAGATTTTCATTCTTTTTTTAATTGAAAAATTGTTCATTTACAATGTTGTGTTAGTTTCTGGTGTATAGCAAAATGATTCAGTTTCATATATATATGAAACTTTTCCATTATGGCTTATTGCAGGATATTGAACACAGTTCCCTTTGCTCTACAGTAAGATGTTATTGTTTATCTCTGAGATTTTCGAATGATAAAAACAATTCATATTGCACTTAGCACAATGTTTTCTTAATTTACAAAATTTTGCTAAAGTCTGGTATTTCTATCTTTGGAGAGGTAATTTTTTAGAGCGATATTTCAGATAGAGTAGAAAATCATATATGAAAATGCCTGCATGTTTTTCGTACTTGCTCTTCATCATTCATGAGGAAGGCTTATTTCTCTCCATCACACTGCATTACAGCAGTGTTGACTCATTTTTTTCCTCACCCTCCACATTGTGAGTTCTTAAGGACAAAACATATGAATATCAGTGCTTGGCATAAAATAAGTGCTTAATAAATATTGAATAAAGAATTGAATGAGCGTATTGACACCTCTGACATACATCAACATAATTTGCTCTTTAATTTGTTTTTACCTACAGTTAAATTTGCAAAAATGTGTCTACTCACATCAAGTATGGCTTGTTACCAATAGAAAACATGTTTTTCCTTTGGGTTATCTATATCTTTAATGATATTTACTTACAGTCTATTGATTTAGAATTTTACAGAGCATTTAGGTGAAGTAAGTCTGAGATGACAGCTCATGAATTAGTTGTTCAGTCTAGTTTCCATGAACCTAAATGGCTTTTTTTATGTTTGATTTTGTTGATTGGATAGTTTGTTCATTTGTTTATTTTGTAAATCAACTTTATTGGTTTAATTTATACTAAAAAAGTACCCATTTTTAATATACAGTTTGCTGAATTTTGACTAATGGATACACTACTGTAAACACTGCCCCATTAAGATATATAACATTTTCAACATTCTAAAAAAGTTTTCTGTTTATTACAGGTAAACCATGCACACACACAGATGCACGTACACATCCTGGCTGGCTAGCAATAGGCAGCCAGTAACCTGATTTCTGTCACTGTAATTTCATTTCGCCTGTTTTAAACTTCATATAAATGGAATCATAAACTATGAATTTTTTATATCTGGCTTCTTTTGTTCAGCATAATATTTTACCCCCCTCTACCCCTGCTTCCAACCCGTTTCCTTTATCATTAACATCTAGTATTAGTGTGGTATATTTGTTTCAATGGATGAACTAATATTGATACATTGTTATTAACTAAAGTCCATAGTTTATATTAGGGTTCACTCTTTATGATGTACATTCCATAGGTTTTGACAAATGTATAATGACGTGTATCCACCATTACTGTATCATATGAAATAGTTTCACTGCCCTTAAACTCCCCTGCACTGCAACAATCTCTCTCTCCTTACCTCCCTGAATATACCTGGCAACCACTGATTTTTACTGTTTTCATAGTTTTGCCTTTTCCAGAATGTGATATTTTTGGAATCAAACAGTATGTACCCTTTTTAGACTGCCTTGTTTCACTTAGCAATATGCATTTAAAGTTCCTTCTTGTCTTTGTAGCTTGATAGTTCCTTTTTTATTGATGACTGATTTTTCATTGTATGGATGTGCCACTCTTTGTTTATCGATTCATCTACCAAAAGCAGTTCATGTGTTTTTAATGATGAATGCTATTTCATTGCATGAATTAATATGTCTACATATTCACCTATTAATAGATATTTGAATTGATTTTAATTTGGGATTATGATGATAAAGCTGCTAGGAAGTTTTTATGGTCATATGTTGTCATTTTTCTTGCATACTTACCTCAGAGTGAAATTGCTGTCACATTTAATTTTAGCCATTTTAGCAGGTATATAATAATTTAATATTGTAGAATTAATTTGAATTTCTTTAATGACTAATGATGTTTGAGTATGTTTAATATGCTTATTGACCATTCATATTTCTGCTTTTTTATGTTTGTGTTTAAGCCTTTTGCCTGTTTTTAATTGGGTTGACTTTTTCTTAGTATTGAGCTGTATAGGATATATAGTGAACATTTTTTCCCAGTCTATGGCTTCATCTTTCATTTTTTTGAAAAACAAAGCTTTTAATTTTTGTGAAATCCAGTTTACTTTTTTTTCATGTTTAGTGTCCTCCATGTTCTAAGAAATATCTGCCAATTTCAACATTACAAAGATTTTCTTATATGTTTTCTTCTAGAGGATTGTTAGCTTTGGCATTTACACTGAAGTCTATTCATTTTGAATTAAATTTTTATTTAGTATGAAGTAAAGGTTGAGGTTCATTTTTTTTTTCATATTGATTTCCAATTTTCTAGTACTCATTGTTGCAAATTCTCAAACTGAATTACCTTAGAACACCTGCTGGAAAGAAATTGATCATATATGTATTGGCCCATTTCTGAACCATTTCTTCTGCTTCATTGATCTGTATGTCATATGCCAATACTAGTTGTCATGATCACTGTCCTTTATATGTAGTATAATTCAAAAACTTTGTTCCTTTTTAAAAGCAATTTTGCTTCTTCTAAGTCCATTACATTTCCATATAAATTATATAATTAGCTTATCAAAAATCTACAGTGTAGCTTGCTGGGATTTTGTTTTGGATGGAGTTGAATGTATCAATCAATTTGGGGAGAATTGATATTTTAATGACACAGTTCTCTATTTCATGGACAGTTAGATCTTTAATTTCTCTTTTGCAGTTTTTAGTGTTTAGGTTGTGCACATATTTCATTAAATATATTACTAAAGTATCTCATAGTTTTGATGTTATGGAAATATTATTTTCTTTTTATTTTGCAATTGTCTGCTGAAAGTATACATAGAAATGCAGTTGATGAATGTAAGTTGACTTTGCATCCTAGAAAGTTTTTAAATTAACTTATAGTTTTTTGTAAATATTCCTTAGGATTTCTATAAACAGTGATGTTCTCTGTGAAAATATATAGTTTCCTGTTCTTTTATATCTGGTTACTTTTATTTTTTTCCCCTGCCTTATTGTACTGGTTAAGACTTCCAGTACAGTGTTGAATAGATATGGTAAAAATTGACATCATTGGTTTGTTCCTGATCTTAGGGACAAATTATTGTCTCTCCCCATTAAGCATTTTAGGGAGCAAGGATATCCAGGTACCAAACCCAAGTGAGGATTCCCAACATGTAAACAATGGCAAAGAGTATAACAATGCCAACCACCAGAAGTAGGAGCCCATATACTCAATCTGCTGCATTTTCTATAGGTTCAGAGTTGCTAAGGAGTACTCAACACACAATCAGTGGTAGGAACAATGCTTTACTAGCTGAAAGGAGAGAATAGACACAGCAAGATCAGCATCTGCAGTGTTTACCGGTCTCACATGGTCGGTGGGCTCCTCCAAATAGCTGATGTAGGGCAATGGACTGCACACACCACTTTTGTGCTGCAGGCAAGACCCCGTTTCCCTCCTGGTGGATATACTGGTGGAGATGGCCAGGTATCATATAACGTACATACTTAAGCAATACAAGAAAGTCCACTACATATCCAGAACAAGGGGAAAGTTTCTTCTACTAAGGAAAAAGAATCTGGGCTAAGTGACAACTTGGTACCCAGTTTCCATACAAGGGATTGTTTCCGGCCCAGTGCACTGATTAGGCAATTCCTGAGAGGGGCGGCAGGTCACAGGATGACTGCTTCTCCTATGTATTTCTTTTTTTTTTTTACCGCGGGCCTCTCACTGTTGTGGCCTCTCCCGTTGCGGAGCACAGGCTCTGGACGTGCAGGCTCAGCGGCCATGGCTCACAGGCCCAGCCACTCCGCGGCATGTGAGATCTTCCCGGACCGGGGCACGAACCCGTGTCCCCTGCATCGGCAGGCGGACTCTCAACCACTGCGCCACCAGGGAAGCCCATCCTACGTATTTCTTAAGTTTCCTTAGTAAAAGGTTATCTATAGGTTTATTTGTAAATATCTTTCATCAAGTTAAAAATGTTTACTTCTACGCCTAGTTTGCTAAGAGTTTTATTGGGAATGAGTATTGAATTTTGTCAAATGCATTCTTGCTTCTTTTGAGATAATCATATGGATTTTCTTACTAATTATGTCATACTGAATTACATTGATTGATTTTTGAAAGTTGAACCAGCCTTGCATTTCCAGGATAAATCTCATTTGATCTTGATTTCTTTTCTTTTTTGTATATTGTTGAATTTAATTTGATGCCATTCGTTAAGATGTTTTTTATCTTGGTTCTGGAACGATATGAGATTGTTCTCTTTTCTTCCTCCTCCTACCCAGTTCTTCTTTTGAAATGCCTCTTTCTGATTTTGGTGTTAGGGTAATGCTAGCCTCATAAAATGAGTTGTGCAGTGTTTCTTCTCTATTTTATGAAAAAGTCTGTTGAAGATTGTCATTATTTTGTCTTTAAGTGATTGATAGATTTCACCAGTGACCACCTGGTGGACCACCAGACACCACTGGGCCTGGGTTTTTCTTAAGTGAAAGTTTCTTATTACAAACACAGTATTTTTAACAGATAGAAAATTATTCTGATTTTCTATTTCTTATATTTGTTTCAATAATTATCTTATATTTGTTTTAATAATTTAAGTTTTTCCAAAAAACTCACTTATTTCTTCTAAGTCATAGAATTGTTAGCATAAGTTTGTTCATAATATTCCCTTTTACATGTAATAGTTCTAGTGATGGCTCCTCATTTGTTTAGATACATGTTCTGTCTCTTCCTCTCTCTCTCTCTCTGGCTTAGTCAACTAGAGTTTATCCACTTTATTAATCTTTTTAATGACCCAGTTTGTTGTTTCATCGATTTTCTCTGTTATTTGTCCATTTTAAATTTTATTAATTTCTGCTTTTGTCTTTATTATTCTCTTCCTTCTATTGATACTTACTTTGCATATAATTTACTCTTCTTTTTCACCTTCTTAAGTGGAAGCTGAAAAACTGATTTTAAACTTTCTATTTTTTCTTATGTAAGTAATAGAAGTTTTAAATTTCTCTTTAAACACTATTTTAGTTGTGTCTCACAAACTTTGACATAGTGTATTTTCATTTCATTCTATTTAGAATGTTTTCTAATTTTTTTTTCCAGATTTTTTTCTTTGCCTATGGGTTAAATAAATGTGGGTTAATTTCCAAATCTGTTATCTCACTGCTAGCAAATTTTAATTTCATCCAGTTAGGATCAGAGAGCATATTCTGTATTGTATCAAAACTTTTATATTTATTGAGGCTTGTTTTATGTCCTAAGGTATGGTCTTTCTTGGTTAATGTTCTATGTATACTTTAAAATTTTGAGTATTCTGTGCATTTCGTTATACTGCTATGTAACTTTGAATTTAGTCAACACTGTTCAAGGCAACTATATTCCTGCTGGTTTCCAATCTACTTGTTCTGTAAGTTACTGAAAGATATTGTTGTAATCTTCTACTATATTTGTATCTATTTCATTTTTAGTTCCATACGGTTTTGCTTTAATTTTTTAAATTCTGTTATTCATTTCATACACATTTAAGATGGTTTTGTCTTCTTGATGAATTGACCACTTTATTATTATGAAAAGTACCTTTTTGAGTCTTTCTAATATATATTCTTTGTAATATTTTTTGTATTGAAATCTATTTTGTCTGATATTAGAATAGTCACTCCAACTTTTTTATGATTGTTTATATGGTATACAATTTTTCCTTCCTTTACTTTTATCTATATGTATATTTAGAGTAGTTGTAAAAGCATATAGTTGAGTATTTTTTTTTACCAAATTTGAAAATTGCTGGCTTTTTATTCATGTTTAGATCATTTACACTCCATGAAATTATCAAGGAACTTGAGATTAAATCTTCCTTTTAATACTTTTTAATTTATCTTACCTTTTATTATTTTTTTCTTTTTGTTACTCCATTCTTGACTTCTTTTGGTTTAATTGCGCATATTTTAGTTTTCTATTAGATCTCTTTATTAACTGTTTTTTTAAATTTATTGAGTGTTCTACAGTTTACAATATGGAATTTTACCTGTTACAACCTTCCCTCAGAATATATTAAATTACTTCACATATATGTAAGAACCTCACAATCATATACTTCTGTTTTTATACTCCTATTCTTTGTTCTTTCTCTGTTACACATTTTTTCTACATTTTTTATAAACATGTCAATATACTAATATTTTTGCTTTAAAAGTCAATTATCTCTTAAAATAAGAAAAAAGAAAATAGTCTTTTATTTTTCAAAATATTTATAACTCCTAGCAATCTGTTTTCCATAAATCCATCCATTTTTCCTAGCTATTTACAGAAGGATAGCAGATGCGGTACCAGTTACTCAACTGTTCCTAGAAAAAGAAATTCACAGATGTTTTCATTTCATTTTCAAAGTTTTAAATTTTTAAATTTTAAATAAATATCTTGGAGGAACTACAAATCACTTCACAGTCTCAGGTCTACTAAAATCTGTAGAAGACAACCAAGGAAGGAGCCTCCAAATAGCATAGCATGTATTTATTTATGTATTTATTAATTTTTAACATCTTTATTGGTGTATAATTGCTTTACAATGGTGTGTTAGTTTCTGCTTTATAACAAAGTGAATCAGCTATACATACACATATATCTCCATATCTTTTCCCTCTGTGTCTCCCTCCCTCCCACCCTCCTTATCCCACCCCTCTAGGTGGTCACAAAGCACCGAGCTGATCTCCCTGTGCTATGCTGCTGCTTCCCACTAGCTATCGATTTTACATTTAGTAGTGTATATATGTCCATACCATTTTCTCACTTTGTGCCAGCTTATCCTTCCCCCTCCCTGTGTCCTCAAGTCCATTGTCTAGTAGGTCTGCATCTTTATTCCCATCCTGCCCCTAGGTTCTTCATGACCTTTTTTTTTTTTTTTTTTTAGATTCCATATATATGTGTTGGCATACAGTATTTGTTTTTGTCTTTCTGACTTACTTCACTCTGTATGACAAACTCTAGGTTCATCCACCTCACTACAAAAAATTCAATTTCATTACTTTTTATGGCTGAGTAATATTCCATTGTATATATGTGCCACATCTTCTTTATCCGTTCATCCGTCGATGGACACTTAGGTTGCTTCTATGTCCTGGCTATTGTAAATAGAGCTGCAATGAACATTGTGGTACATGACTCTTTTTGAATTATGGTTTTTCAGGGTATATACCCAGTAGTAGGATTGCCAGTTCTATGTTTAGTTTTTTAAGGAACCTCCATACTGTTGCTCATAGTGGCTGTATTGATTTACATTCCCACCAATAGTGCAAGAGGGTTCCCTTGTCTCACTCCCTCTCCAGTATTCATTGCTTAGAGATTTTTTGATGATGGCCATTCTGACTGGTGTGAGGTGATACCTCACTGTAGTTTTGATTTGCATTTCTCTAATGATTAGTGATGTCAAGCATCCTTTCATGTGTTTGTTGGCAATATGTATAACTTCTTTGGAGAAATGTTTTCTGCCCATTTTTTGGATTGGGTTGTTTGCTTTTCAAATTGATATTTGATATTGAGCTGCATGAGCTGCTTGTAAATTTTGGAGATTAATCCTTTGTCTTGCTTCATTTGCAAATATTTTCTCCCAGTCTGAGGGTTGTCTTTTGGTCTTGTTTATGGTTTCCTTTGCTGTGCAAAAGCTTTTAACTTTCATTAGGTCCCATTTGTTTATTTTTGGTTTTATTTCCATTTCTCTAAAAGGTGGGTCAAAAAGGATATTGCTGTGATTTATGTCATAGAGTGTTCTGCCTATGTTTTCCTCTAAGAGTTTATAGTGTCTGGCCTTACATTTACGTCTTTAATCCATTTCAAGTTTATTTTTGTGTATGGTGTTAGAGAGTGTTCTAATTTCATTCTTTTACATGTAGCTGTCCAGTTTTCACAGCATCACTCATTGAAGAGGCTGTATTTTCTCTATTGTATATTTTTGCCTCTTTTATCAAAAATAATGTGACTATATGTGTGTGGGTTTATTTCGGGCTTTCCATCCTGTTCCATTGATCTATATTTCTGTTTTTGTGCCAGTACCAAACTGTCTTGGTTATTGTAGCTTTGTAGTATAGTCTGAAGTCCGAGAGCTTAATTCCTCCAGCTCCATTTTTCTTTCTCAAGATTGCTTTGGCTATTCGGGGTCTTATGTGTTTCGACAAAAATTGTGAAATTTTTTGTTCTAGTTCTATGAAAAAATGCCAGCGGTAGTTTGATTGGGATTGCATTAAATCTGTAGATTGCTTTCAGTAGTATATTCATTTTCACTATGTTGATTCTTCCAATCCAAGAACATGGTATATCTCTCCACCTGTTTTTATCATATTTAATTTCTTTCATCAGTGTCTATAATTTTCTGCATACAGGTCTTTTGGCTCCTTAGGTAAGTTTATTCCTAGGTATTTTATTGTTTTTGTTGCAATGGTAAATGGGAGTGTTTCCTTAATTTCTCTTTCAGATTTTTCATCATTAGTGTATAGGAACGCAAGAGATTTCTGTGTATGAATTTTGTATCCTGCTATGTTACCAAATTCATTGATTAGCTCTAGTAGTTTTCTGGTAGCATATTTAGGATTCTCTATGCATAGTATCATGTCATCTGCAAATAGTGACAGCTTTACTTCTTTTCAGATTTGAATTCCTTTTATTTCTTTTTCTTCTCTGACTGCTGTGGCTAACACTTCCAAAATAATGTTGAATAAGAGTGGTGAGGGTTGGCAACCTTGTCTTTTTCCTGATATTAGTGGAAATGCTTTCAGTTTTTCACCATTATGGACAATGTTGGCTGTGGGTTTGTCATATATGTCCTTTATTATGTTGAAAAAAGTTCCCTCTATGCCTACTTTCTGGAGGGTTTTTATCATAAATGGGTGTTGAATTCTGTCAAAACTTTTTTCTGCATTTATTGAGATGATCATATGGTTTTTATTCTTCACTTTGTTAATATGGTGTATCACACTGATTGATTTGCATATATGGAAGAATCTTTGCATTCCTGGGCTAAAGCCCACTTGATCATGGTATATGATCCTTTTAATATGCTGTTGGATTCTGTTTGCTAGTATTTTGTTGAGGATTTTTGCATCTATGTTCATCAGTGATATTGGCCTGTAGTTTTCTTTTTTTGTGTAGTTTTGGTATCAGGGTGATGGTGGCCTCGTAGAATGAGTTTAGGAGTATTCCTCCCTCTGTTATATTTTGGAAGAGCTTGAGAAAGATAGATGGTAGCTCTTCTCTAAATGTTTGATAGAGTTTGCCTTGAAATCTTCTGGTCCTGGGCTTTTGTTTGTTGGAGGATTTTTTTTTTTTAACATCTTTATTGGGGTATAATTGCTTTACAATGTTGTGTTAGTTCCTGATTTATAACAAAGTGAATCAGTTATACATATACATATGTTCCCATATCTCTTCCCTCTTGTGTCTCCCTCCCTCCCACCAGTTGGAGGATTTTTAATCATAGTTTCAATTACAGTGCTTGTGATTGGTCTGTCTATATTTTCTATTTTTTCCTGGTTCAGGTTCAGAAGGCTGTGCTTTTCTAAGAATTTGTCCATCTCTTCCAGGTTGTCCATTTTATTGGCATATAGTTGCTTGTAGTAATTTCTCATGATCCTTTGTATTTCTACAGTGTTAGTTGTTACTTCTCCTTTTTCATTTCTAATTCTATTGATTTGAGTCTTATCCCTTTTTTTCTTGATGAATATGACTAATGGTTTATGAATTTTTTTATCTTCTCAGAGAACCAGCTTTTAGTTTTATTGACCTTTGCTATTGTTTCATTCATTTCTTTTTCATTTACTTCTTATCTGATCTTTAGGATTTCTGTCCTTCTGCTAACTTTGGAATTTTTTTGTTCTTCTTTCCCTAATTGTTTAGGTGTAAGGTTAGGTTGTTTAATTGAGATGTTTCTTATTTCTTAATGTAGTATTGTATTGCTATAAACTTCCCTCTAAAAACTACTTTTGCTGCATCCCATAGGTTTTGGGTCATTGTGTTTTCATTGCCATTTGTTTCTATGTGTTTTTTGACTTCCTCTTTGATTTCTTCAGTGATATCTTGGTCATTAAGTAGTATATTGTTTAGCCTCCATGTTTGTATTTTTTACAGATTTTTTTTTTTCCTGTAATTGATATCTAGTCTCATAGCACTGTGGTCAGAAAAGACACTTGATAAGATTTCAATATTCTTAAATTTATCTAGGCTTAATTTGTGACCCAAGATATGATCTGTCCTGGAGAATGTTCCATGAGCACTTGTGAAGAAAGTGTATTCTGTTGTTTTTGGATGGAATGTCCTAAAAATATCAAGTAAGTCCATCTTGTTTAATGTATCATTTAAAGCTTGTGTTTCCTTATTTATTTTCATTTTGGATGATCTGTCCTTTGGCGAAAGTGGGATGTTAAAGTCTGCTACTGTGATTGTGTTACTGTTGATTTCCCCTTTTATGGCTGTTAACATTTGACTTATGTATTGACGTGCTCCAATGTTTGGTGCATAAATATTTACAATTGTTATATCTTCTTCTTGGATTGAGCCCTTGATCATTATTTAGTACCCTTCTTTGTCTCTTGTAATAGTCTTTATTTTAAAGTCCATTTTGTCTGATACAAGAATTGCTACTCCAGCTTTCTTTTGTTTTCCATTTGCATGGAATAACTTTTTCCATCTCCTCACTTTCATTCTCTCTGTGTCCCTAGGTCTGAAGTGGGTCTCTTGTAGACAGCATATGTATGGGTCTTGGTTTTGTATCCATTCAGCCAGTCTATGTCTTTTGGTTGGAGCATTTAATCCATTTATATTTAAGGTAATTATCAATATGTATGTTCCTATTCCCGTTTTCTTAATTGTTTTGGTTTGTTTTTGTAGTTGTTTTCCTTCTATTGTGTTTCTTGCCTAGAGAAGTTCCTTTAGCATTTGTTGTAAAGCTGGTTTGGTGGTGCTGAATTCTCTTAGCTTTTGCTTGTCTGTAAAGGTTTTAATTTCTCCAACAAACCTGAATGAGATCCTTGCTGGGTAGAAGAATCTTGGTTGTAGGCTTTTCCCTTTCATCACTTTAAATATGTCCTGCCACTCCCTTCTGGCTTGCAGAGTTTCTGCTGAAAGATCAGCTGTTAACCTTATGGGGATGCCCTTGTATCTTTTTTGTTGTTTTTTCCCATGCTGCTTTTAATATATTTTCTTTGTGTTTAATATTTGATAGTTTGATTAATATGTGTCTTGGCATGTTTCTCCTTGGATTTATCCTGTATGGGATTCTCTGCATTTCCTATACTTGATTGACTATTTCCTTTCCCATATTACAGAAGTTTTCATGTATAATCTCTTCAAATATTTTCTCCATCCCTTTCTTTTTCTTTTCTTCTTGTGGGACCCCTATAATTCGAATGTTGTTGCATTTAATGTTGTCCCAGAGATCTCTGAGACTGTCCTCAATTCTTTTCATTCTTTTTTCTTTATTTTGCTGTGTGGTAGTTATTTCCACTATTTTATCTTCCAGGTCACTTATTCATTCTTCTGCCTCAGTTATTCCACTATTTATTCATTCTAGAGAATTTTAAATTTCATTTATTGTGTTGTTCATCATTGTTTGTTTGCTCTTTAGTTCTTCTAGGTCCTTGTTAAATGTTTCTTGTATTTCTTCCGTTCTATTTCCAAGATTTTGAATCACCTTTACTATCATTACTCTAAATTCTTTCTCAGGTAGACTGCCTATTTCCTCTTCATTTGTTTGGTTTAGTGGGTTTTTACCTTGTACCTTCATTTGCTGTATATTTCTCTGTCTTCTCATTTTGCTTAACTTACTGTGTTTCTGGTCTCCTTTTCACAGGCTGCAGGTTTGCTGTTCCCATTGTTTTTGGTGTCTGCCCCCAGTGCTAAGTTTCGTTCAGTGGGTTATGTAGGCTTCCTGGTGGAGGAGACTAGTACCTGTGTTCTGGTGGATGAGACTGGATCTTGTCTTTCTGGTGGGCAGGTCCACGTCTGGTGGTGTGTTTTGGGATGTCTGTGATCCTATTATTATTGTAGGCAACCTTTCTGCTAGTGGGTTGAGTTGTGTTCCTGTCTTGCTAGTTGTCATAGGGTGTCCAGCACTGTAGTTTGCTGGTCATTGAGTGGAGCTGGGTCTTGGCATTGAGGTGGAGATCTCTGGGAGATTTTTGCCCTTCGATATTATGTGGAGCTGGGAGGTCTCTGGTGGACCAATGTCTGTACTTGCCTGTCCCACCTCATAGGCACAGGCCTGACACCTTGCCAGAGCACCAAGATCTTGGCATCCGCATGGCTCAGAATAAAAGGGAGATGAAAAGAAAGAAAAAATTAGTAATAACAAAATAAAATAAAGTTATTAAAATAAAAAATAATTATTAAATTTTAAGAAATGAACATGTAATTTTAAAAAGAAATAAATAAAGAAAGAAGAGAGCAACCAAAGACAAATCTACCAATGATAAGAAGTACTAAAACTATACTTAAAAAAAAACCAAAAAAACATGGAGACAGTACCCTAGGACAAATGGTAAAAGCAAAGCTACTTTGGGAGCTACCTTTGCTCCCAAGGTCCACCTTCTCAATTTGCGATGATTCATTGTCTATTCAGGTATACCAGAGATGCAGGGTATATCAAGTTGGTTGTGGAGATTTAATCCACTGCTCCTGAGGCTGCTGGGAGAGGTTTCCCTTTCTCTTCTTTGTTTGCACAGCTCCTGTGTTTCAGCTTTGGATTTGGTCCCGTCTCTGCATGTAGGTGGCCTAAGGGCGTCTGTTCCTGCTCATACAGGACGGGGTTAAAGAATCAGCTCATTAGGGGGCTCTGGCTCACTCAGGCAGGAGGGAGGGAGGGGCATGGAATGTGGGGCAAGCCTGTGGTGGCAGAGGCCTGTGTGACGTTACACCAGCCTAAGGTGCCATGTGTTCTCCCAGGGAAGTTGTCCCTGGATCACAGGACCCTGGTAGTGGTGGGCTGCACAGGCTCCTGGGAGGGGAGGTGTGGATAGTGACCTGTAATTGTACACAGGCTTCTTGGTGGCTGTAGCAGCAGCCTTAGCATCTCATGCCCGTCTCTGGTGTCCACACTGATAGCCATGGCTTGCACCCTTCTCTGAAGCTTGTTTAGGCGGTTCTCTGTATCCCTTCTCATGCACCCTGAAACAATGGCCTCTTGCCTCGTAGACAAGTCCAGACTCTTTCCCGGCCTCCCTACTGTCTAGCTGTGATGCACTAGCCCCCTTCAGGCTGTGTTCACACAGCCAACCCCAGTCCTCTCCCTCGGATCTGATCTCCAAAGCCCGAGCCTTAGCTCCCTGCCCCCACAGAGGAGCAGACAAGCCTCTCAGGCTGCTGAGTGCTGGTCGGCACTGGTCCTCTGTGCAGTAATCTCTCTGTTTTGCCCTCCGCACCCCTATTGCTGCGCTCTTCTCCGTGGCTCTGAAGCTTCCTCTCCTGCCACCCCACGTCTCTGCCTGTGAAGGGGTTTACTAGTGTGTCAAAACTTTTAGTCCTTCCCAGCTCCCTCCCAGAGGGCCTTGTCCTGTCCCTATTCTTTTGTCTCTGCTTTTTCTTTTTTCTTTTGCCCTACCCAGGTACGTGGGGAGTTTCTTGCCTTTTTGGAGGTCTGAGGTCTTCTGCCGGTGTTCAGTAGGTGTTTTGTAGGAGTTGTTCTACATGTAAATGTATTTCTGATGTATTTGTGGGGAGGAAGGTGATCTCTACATCTTACTGTTCCACCATCTTGAAGGTCCCCCCCACAACACTATAGCATTTAAATTCCAAGTCTTAGTGGAAACTATAGATAGTTGTAATACAAGCTGGTTAGAACCCCATAGTTCAGGAAATATCTTACAGACAAGAAGTTTAACAGGTCCAAACAATTTACAGTCAATAATCTTTTACTTTGACTACTACTACTATAATTTTCATGGTACATAAATGTTACGAAGTAATAATATTGCCAGTATTTTAGATTTACTTAGTATTTTTCCTTGGAAATTTTCAACTCTCTAAATTATATACCATCCTCTCAGAGAATATATTTGAAGAAAGATTAGTAGTTTTGAACCCCATACAAAGTTTTAGTTGCAGAAATCATGATAATAAACACAGAGAAAAGAACATGGTTTTAGAGTCAAACTACATTTTGGACCTAAATTCTTAGTAGCTCTTTGACCTTAACCTTGGTTCTTAACTTCTAGAAATATTAACTTCTAAATCTATAAATTGAGAATAATCACACATAACTCTTGGATCATTGCGTAGATTACATAGGACAATGTATGAAGAGCTCCTGATATTGTGTCCAGAAAAAGAGGTTCTCATTAAATTTTATTTTCTCTTTCCAAAAGTTTCTCATTTTACAAATAACATAACAAGAACATAAAGGTTAAATGACTTTCTCAATGTCAAACTGTTAGTAGTGTCAGAACTAAATCTCAAAATTCCTTCTAGTTCTAAACCTTTTTTTTTTTTTTTTTTTTTTTTTAACTACAACACAGCTACCTCAGAAGTAGCAGCAGGAGCTTTTTTATAACAGTTTCACCATTGTTCTATAGCATAAAAACTAAAAAAAGCCAACCCCTGTCTGGGTTCATTGATATGAAAATTATGTTGGACAGGTACTGTCTCATCACTGAACTTCAGTGTGAATGTTCTAAATTTGGGTTTTCACTGTCTCATCATTGGTATAAGTAGTAGCTGTTACTACAAAACCAGCCACTGAAAATAGCTGATTGCCCCAAGACAACTTAAAAAAAAAAGAAGAGCTTTATTTTTCATTTACTGTTTTGTTCTTTTTGTTACTGTTCTATTTAATTAATGAGATCTATTTCATAAATGAGAGGACTTAAAGTAAAACAAAAAAAAACACTTTCTCGAGTCTGTCAACTTTCCATCATTTCTATGAAACTGAATTGACTTGTTAAAAGGATGAAGATATGTCTCATTAATAAACTCTGTTTTATTTCACTTTTTGTTTGCAGGGTCTCATGTAAGAATCTTTTCCAAAGTTGAGTTGTTATAGGAATTTCTAAAACTACAAGATGTTGCCTTTCACATTAAATGTCACCTGGTATTTTATTTCTACACTCTGAACATAGATGCTGTAGACAAAATATAGATAATTACAGATAATTTTGATTTCTGATTTTTTTTAGTATCTATGTCCCTATTATTTGAATTATAAAGGCATAGGCAACATCTCTAATACATTATCTCTTTGGATATAGATTCTTCCAACATCTAGGCTCAAATCCATGTACTGCCCTTATTTATAAATGATAATCAGCAGATTTATAATTAACATGGCAGCAGATAAGATATGGTTGATATTAGGCAAAAAATTAAGTAATCAGGGATATTGATTATTGTTAGAAAAAATAGAATTTTAGATAGAAAAGTGCTTTGATGAACACTATAAATGATCAATTTTTCACCTTTAAGAAATTATACCTTCATTACAAGAGTCCATGAACCTTTTATAATAATTGGCCATAGACTAGGCAAGAAGGAAAATTTTACAAGGTGAAAAGGTTCAGATTATATAATTGCCATTCAGTGAAAGGAGAAATAAGGACATATATGTAAATAAATAAAATGAGGTTAAAAACTTTTCTAGTAGCATTTAGATTAAAAAATTAAAATATAATTACAAATTATATAGAAAATAATGAGAATAAACTACCTTGATAATTAAAGGCATGGGATGCTCTCAAATCTGTATTCAGAGGCAAAACACTCTGTTTAATATCTTACTTATTAAACAATGCAATTAAAATCAATATTTATAATTCAATTAAGACATAAGAAACAACAATAGCAACAACAAAATTGCAAGAAAAAACAAGAGAGAATAAATAACAAAGATGAAAACAAACTAATTAACTTGAAAAGATAAAACACAAGCCAGTAAATTATAAATAAGAAAATAGAGCAACATAGATGAAGCTATTTTTTACATTGTATATTTTGGTTTTGAAAATGTATGTTAAAAATTTGAATATTTCAATAAGCTGTTTAATGTTCTAGGAAAAAAAAATGTTTATTGCAGAAAAGCAAATTGCTAATATCAATTTCTTTGATAATGTGTTCAGCTTCTATATCAAAGAAATATCTGCAAAAGGATTCCTGGCTCAGAGAGTTTCAGTGTTCTAAGAAATATGTATTTCCAATATACTAATATCTATTCCAGGACATCAAATAAGATGAAAAACTACAAAATCATTTCAGAAGCAAGAAAACCTCTATTGCTGATCCTTGCCAAAGTAAACTTTAACCAAAATAAGAAAAATCTTAGCAATCTTAAGATAAGAATACTTTAGTTGCCAAAATCTTTAAAAATATTTGGATTCTAAATTAAACAATAAATACACTAAACATGTCAGGACAATACCAAGAAAGAAAAGCTCATTTAGTTTTTAGGAAATACATTAACATAATACATTATATAAATAGATTAAATAGAATACCAGCATTTTAATAGTTTCTCATGGCAGGTCATGGCCAGATTTACACCACTGAAAAACAAAGTAAGAGCACTGACACATGAAGAAATAGAATTTAGAAGTATATAAAGGTAGAGCCAAGAGAATTTTTTTATATGGTTATAGGATGAACTTCTGAGTGCTTACATGCCTCCTTTCTCCCTCCCAGGTTTACTTCACCCTCACCTTGGGAGGCCCTAGTTGTACTCCCCCAGACCACTAACATACTACAGTAATTCTATTAAAATCAACAATAAGACCAAAAGTATTTTTGTTTCATACATCATTATTGGAGTATAATTGCTTTACAATGGTGTGTTAGTTTCTGCTGTACAACAAAGTGAATCAGGTATACGTATACATATATCCTCATATCTACTCCCTCTTGCGTCTCCCTCCCACCCTCCCTACCCACCACTCTAGGTGGTCACAAAGCACAGAGCTGATCTCCCTGTGCTTTGTGGCTGCTTCTCACTAGCTATCAATTTTACATTTGGTAGTGTATACATGTGCATACCACTCTCTCACTTTGTCCCAGCTTATACTTCCCTATACCCGTGTCCTCAAGTCCATTCTCTACATCTGCATCTTTATTCCTGTCCTGTCCCTAGGTTCTTCAGAATCTTTTTTTCTTTTTTTTAGATTCCATATACATATGTGTTAGCATATGATATTTGCTTTTCTCTTTCTCACTTACTTTACTGTGTATGACAGACTCTAGGTCCATCCACTTCACTACAAATAACTCAATTTCGTTTCTTTTTATGGCTGAGTAATATTCCATTATATATATGTGCCACATCTTCTTTATCCATTCATCTGTTTATGGACACTTAGGTTGCTTCCATGTCCTGCTATTGTAAATAGTGCTGCAATGAACATTGTGGTACATGACTCTTTTTGAATTATGGTTTTCTCAGGGTATATGCCCAATAGTGGGATTGCTGAGTCATATGGTAGTTCTATTTTTAGTTTATTAAGAAACCTTGATATAGTTCTCTTAACTGGCTGTATCAATTTACATTTCCACCAACAGTGCAGGAGGCTTCCCTTTTCTCCACACCCTCTCCAGCATTTATTGTTTGTAGACTATTTGATGATAGCCATTCTGACCAGTGTGAGGTGATACCTCATTGTAGATTTGATATGCATTTCTGTAATGGTTAGTGTTGTTGAGCATCCTTTCATGTGTTTGTTGGTAATCTGTACATCATCTTTGCAGTAATGTCTATTTAGGTCTTCTGTCCATTTTTTGGATTCGGTTGTTTGTTTTTTTGATATTGAGCTGCATGTGCTGCTTGTATATTTTGGAGATTAATGCTTTGTCAGTTGCTTTGTTTGCAAATATTTTCTCCCATTCTGAGGGTTGTCCTTCACTGTGCAAAAGCTTTTAAGTTTCATTAGGTTTCATTTGTTTATTTTTGCTTTTATTTCCATTTCCCTAGGAGGTGGGTCAAAAAGGATCTTGCTTTATTTATGTCATAGAGTGTCCTGCCTATGTTTTCCTGTAAGAGTTTTATAGCGTCTGGCCTTACATTTAGGTCTTTAATCCATTTTGTGTTTATTTGTGTGTATGGTGTTAGGGAGTGTTCTAATTTCATTCTTTGAATGTAGATGTCCAGTTTTCCCAGCACCACTTATTGAAGAGGCTGTCTTTTGTCCATTGTAAATTCTTGTTTCCTTTATCAAAAATAAGTTGACCATAGGTGTGTGGGTTTATCTCTGGGCTTTCTATCCTGTTCCATTAATCTATATTTCTGTTTTTGTGACAGTAGCATAATGCCTTGATTACTGTACCTTTGTAGTATAGTCTGAAGTCAGAAATCCTGATTCCTCCAGCTCCATTTTTCTTACTCAAGATTGCCTTTTCTATTCAGGGTCTTTTGTGTTTCCATAGAAATTGTGAAGTTTTTTCTTCTAGCCCCGTGAAAAATGCCATTGGTTGTTTTATAGGGATTGCATTGAATCTGTAGATTGCCTTGTGTATTATAGTCATTTTCACAATAGTGATTCTTCCAATCCAAGAACATGGTATATCTCTCCATCTCTTTGTATCATCTTTAATTTATTCATCAGTGTCTTATAATTTTCTGCATACAGGTCTTCTGTCTCCCTAGGTAGCTTTATTCCTAGGTATTTTATTATTTTAGTTGAAATGGTAGTGTTTCATTAATTTCTCTTTCAGATTTTACATCATTAGTGTATAGGAATGCCAGAGATTTCTGTGCATTAATTTTGTATCCTGCTACTTTACCAAGTTCATTGATTTGTTCTAGTAGTTTTCTGGTAGCATCTTTAGGATTCTCTATGTATAGTATCATGTCATCTGCAAACAGTGACAGTTTTACTTCTTCTTTTCTGATTTGGATTCCTTTTATTTCTTTTTCTTCTCTCAATGCTGTGCCTAAAACTTCCAAATCTGTGTTGAATAATAGTGGTGAGAGTGGGCAGCCTTGTCTTGTTCCTGATCTTAGAGGAAATGGTTTCAGTTTTTCACCACTGAGAATGATGTTGGCTGTTAGTTTGTCATATATGGCCTTTATTATGTTGAGATAAGTTCCCTCTATGCCAACTTTCTGGACAGCTTTTATCATCAATGGGTGTTGAATTTTGTCAAAAGCTCTTTCTTCATTATTAAGATGATCATATGGTTTTATCTTTCAATTTGTTAATATGGTGTATCACATTGTTTGATTTGCATATATTGAAGAATCCTTGAATTCCTGGGAAATATCCCACTTGATCATGGTGTATGATCCTTTTAATGTGCTGTTGGATTCTATTTGCTGGTATTTCATTGAGAATTCTTGCACCTATGTTCATCAGTGATATTTGTCTGTAGTTTTCTTTTTTTTTGTTACATCATTGTCTGGTTTTGGTATCAGGGTGAAAGAGGCCTTGTAGAATGAGTCTGGGACTGTTCCTCCCTCTGCTATATTTTGGAAGAGTTTGAGAAGTATAGGTGTTAGCTCTTCTCTAAATGCTTGATGGAATTCTCCTGTGAAGCCATTTGGTCCTGGGCTTTTGTTTGTTGGAAGATTTTTAATCACAGTTTCAATTTCAGAGCTTGTGTTTGGTCGGTTTATATTTTATTTTCCTGGTTCAGTCTCGGGAGGTTGTGCTTTTTTAAGAATTTGTCCATTTCTTCCAGGTTGTCCATTTTATTGGCGTATACTTGCTTGTAGTAGTCTCGCATGATCCTTTATAATTCTGCAGTGTCTGTTGATACTTCTTCGTTTTCATTTCTAATTCTATTGATTTGAGTCTTCTCGCTTTTTTTCCTGATGAATGTGGCTGATGGTCTATCAATTTTGTTTATCTTTTCAAAGAACCAGCTTTAAGTTTCATTGATCCTTGCTATCGTTTCCTTCATTTCTTTTTCATTTATTTCTGATCAGACCTTTATGATATCTTTCCTTCTGTTAACTTTGGGGTATTTTTGTTCTTCTTTCTCTAATTGCTTTAGGTGTATGTTTAGTATTTTTATGTGAGATGTTTCTTATTTCTTGAGGTAGTATTTTATTGCAATAAACTTCCCTCTTAGAACTGCTTTTGCTGTGTCCCATAGGTTTTGGGTCACTGTGTTTTCATTGTTATTTGTTTCTAGATATTTTTTGATTTCCTCTTTGATTTCTTCTGTCATATCTTGGTTATTTAGTAGTGTATTGTTTAGCTTCCATGTGTTTGTATTTTTGTTTTTTCCTGTATTTGATATCTAGTCTCATAACGTTGTGGTCAGAAAAGATACTTGATACAATTTCAATTTTCTTAAATTTACCAAGGCTTGATTTGTAACCCATGATATGATATATCCTGGAGAATGTTCCATGAGCAGTTGAGAAGAAAGTGTATTTTGTTGTTTTTGGATGCAATGTCCTATAAATATCAAGCAAGTCCGTCTTGTCTAATGTGTCCTTTAAAGCTTGTGTTTCCTTATTTATTTTCATGTTGGATGATCTATTGGTGAAAGTGGCGTGTTAAAGTCCCCACTATTATTGTGTTACTGTCAATTTCCCCTTTTATGGCTGTTAGCATTTGCCTTATGTATCAAGGTGCTCCTATGTTGGGTGCATAAATATTTACAAATTTTATATCTTCTTTTTGGATAGATCCCTTGAACATTATGTAGTGTCCTTCTTTGTCTCTTGCCTTTATCTTAAAGTCCATTTAATCTGATATGAGAATTGCTTCTCCAGCTTTCTTTTGTTTTCCATTTGCATGGAATATCTTTTACCATCCCCTCACTTTCAGTCTGTATGTTTACCTAGGTCTGAAATGTGTCTCTTGTAGACAGCATATGTACAGGTCTTGTTTTTGTATCCATTGAGCCAGTCTATGTCCTCTCGTTGGAGCATTTAATCCATTTACATTGAAGGTAATTATTGATATGTATGTTCCTATTACCATTTTCTTAATTGTTTTGGTTTTGTTATTGTAGGTCTTTTCCTCCTCTTGTGTTTCCTGCCTGGAGAAGTTACTTTAACATTTGTTGTAAAGCTGGTTTGGTGGTACTGAATTCTCTTAGCCTTTGTTTGTCTGTAAAGGTTTTAATTTCTCCATTGAATCTGAATGAAATCCTTGTTTGGTAGAGTAATCTTTGTTGTAGGTTTTTCCCTTTCATCACTTTAAATTGCCTTGCCACACCCTTCTGGCTTGCAGAGTTTCTGCTGAAAGACCAACTGTTAACCTTATGGGGATTCCCTTGTGTGTTATTTGTTGATTTTCCCTTGCTGCTTTCAATATTTTTTCTTTGTATTTAATTTTTGATAGTTTGAGTAATATGTGTCTGGGCATGTTTCTCCTTGGATTTATTCTGTATGTGACTCCGTGCTTCCTAGACTTGGTTAACTATTTCCTTCCCCATATTAGGGAAGTTTTCAATTATAATCTCTTCAAATGTTTTCTCAGTCCCTTTCTTTTTCTCTTCTTCTTCTGACACCCCTATAATTCGGATGTTGGTGCATTTAATGTGGTCCCAGAGGTCTCTGAAACTGTCCTCAATTTTTTTCATTCTTTTCTCTTTATTCTGCTTTGTGGTAGTTATTTCCACTATTTTATCTTCCAGGTCACTTATCCGTTTTTCTGCCTCTGTTATTCTGCTATTAATTCCTTCTAGAGAATTTTTAATTTCATTTATTTTGTTGCTCATCATTGTTTGTTTCCTCTTTAGTTCTTGTAGCTCCTTGTTAAATGTTTCTTGTATTTTCTCCATTCTTTTTCCAAGATTTTGGATCATCTTTACTGTCATTACTCTGAATTCTCTTTCATGTAACCTGCCTATTTCCTCTTCATTTGTTAGATCTGGTGGATTTTTACCTTGCTCCTTCATCTGCTGCATATTTCTCTGTCTTCTCATTTTGCTTAACTTACTGTTTTGGGGGGTCTCCTTTTCACAGGCCTCAGGTTTGTAGTTCCCATTGTCTTTGGTGTCTGCCCCCAGTGGGTAAAGTTGGTTCAGTGGGTTGTGTAGGCTTCCGGGTGGAGGGGACTTGTGCCTGTGTTCTGATGGATGAGGCTGTATCTTGTCTTTCTCATGGGGAGGACAGCGTCCGTTGGTGAGTTTTGGGGTGTATGTGAACTTAGTATGATTTTAGGCAGCCTCTCTGCTAATGGGTGGGGTTGTGTTCCTGTCTTGCTAGTTGTTTGGCATGGGGTGTCCAGCACTGGAGCTTGCTGGTAGTTGAATGGAGCTGGGTCTTAGCATTGAGATGCAGATTTCCTGGAGAGCCCTCGCCGATTGATATTACTAGGGGCCGGGAGTTCTCTGGTGGACCAATGTCCTGACCTTGGCTCTCCCACCTCAGAGGCTCAGGCCTGACACCTGGCCGGAGCACCAAGACCCTCTCATCCCTGCTTCATGTGTTTCCCTTCACTCGGCCAGCTCCTGCCTCTGGGCCTCCCTCCCTTTTGGTTTGATCTTTACTTCCCATGCTTGGTGGGGGCTGGAGGGCAGTGCAGGAGATGCCAGAGGGCAGCTGCCCCACCACGTCCTCGTCCACACCTTATACTGGGCTTGCCAGGTCCCTGCCAGTCACAGAGGGTCCACAAAGACAGCCTGACCACCAGACAGACCCAGAGACCCGGCAAGGAGGGAGCAAGACCAAATGTCTTAATGTTTTGCAAATGTAATAAGTTTGGTAACAGAAACAAGACTTATGATGTTTAGCAATAAATACAAAAATCATTACTATTTTTCGATAAAGTGGCAAACATTTGGTCCTCTGGGTGGGGCAGTTTCTGAATCGGCAAATACCCAGGTCCGACTATATTATGCCATTTTGTATAAGACACTTTGAGCATCCATAGATTTTGGTATCTCCAGGAGTCCTGAAACCAATCCCTACTAGGGAAGACTGTATACCAGAAGAAACAGCAGATATATTATTTAGAACTAATTAGAGAACATACTGAATTAACTAGGACCAAAATCAATATATGAAAGCCAAGAATTTTCTTATATAGCTCAAATAATCATTTGAAAAATATAATAGGGAAAATTCAACTAAATTTTGAAATTTTATATGGATACTCTCAATTTAAAATATGTAGTATACACATATACACCTTGACATGAGCAGTTTTGTTGCAGTGGTGGAGGCCAGAGTCTGAATGGAGTGAAATCAAGAGAGAAGGGGGGAAGAGGCATTGGAACAGCCACAATGGATATTACCCTAGGAATTTGAAAGAAAGAATGAAGGAATGAAAGAAAGAAGGAAAGAAAGGAAGGAGGGAAGGAAGGAAGGAAAGAGAGAGAGAGAGAGGGAGGGAGGGAGGGAAGGAGGAGGAAGGGAGGCAGAAAGAAAGAGAGAGAGAGAAACAAAGAAAGAGAAAAATAAAGAAAAGAAATGGGTAATAATTTGAAAGGTGAGTAGGGTGAAAATTTTGTTCATATTTTTAAGTTGCAAGGTATAACAATATATTTGTATGATACTAAGAAAGAACTGATAGAGAAAGAAAATAAATTCACTTTATTCTTTGTTGCTCTTGAGAAAATGAGGAATACCTTTCAGGTAAACAGCTGGAGATGATTGTCTAGTAAGAATATCATTTTTAAATATTAATTATTCTTTAAATTTATTAACTAGATAATTATTCAATCCTTATATATAATATTCCTTCAAAATTGTATCAATCAATTTCTTATAACCCATTAGAACTTTGCAACCTATATTCATAGGTTATGTGTTTAGTGGGTTAAAGCCTGGGAAACGATGCACTGACCAGCATAGGCAGAGGGAACAGATAGGAAAAAGTAAGGTGCCGCTGTAATATCTAGGCCAACAAAAAAGAATTTTTTATGGGAATGAATATGTATACTTTGAGAGGAAAATATAAATATTCCATAATAACAAAATAGAAAAAAGTAGTCTTTCTGGTGATCTTTTATAAACTCCCTCTGGGAGGGAAAATTCTATCTCTGATTATAACTTATAAAATACGATCTCAAAACCTAACATTTTACTTTCTGATCTTTTCGAGGATAATTAGAGTTGTGGAAAAATAATACTCAAACATATGTTTATTTTATATCAGGTAGCTAATTATTATTGACCTTTTTTCTACTATATTCTGTGAAGGATATGCAAAATTATAAGGCACAGTCCCTACCATCAAGAAAATTCAGCTAGGGAAGTTTTTAGTATGATTAATAGAAAAGGCAATGATATGGTAAAAATATCTGTTTTCTTTAAGGGATTATACTAGGAATAGAATAATTTAAGCAGCACCATTCAAAGACTTGTTTTACATATGTGCATTATGAGTAATTTTCAGGTTTACTTTAGTATCTTATGGTGAGAAAGACTTGCCCTTTTTCTTCCTAAATATGTCTAAGTTTTATGAGGAGGGTAGGGTTAGGAGATGAACTTGTTTTGTTTGTACTTTTTTGTTTGATTTGGTTTTGGATTTTTGCTTGTTTTTTTTTTTTTTTTTTTTTTTTTGGTGGAGGGGGAGGCAGTGTTGAGTGTTTCTGTTGCACCAAATAATTTATGTTTGCAGTGAGTATATACTGAAGGACAGCTTACTCTCTAGACAGGAAACCATATACACCATTTTCTGGTTTTGTTGTTGTTAACAGTGCCTGCTTATAACCTGATTCCTGGGTAATTAGGGACTGAAAAGGTAATCAGAATTCAAGTGTGTTGAAGCTCACAAATGGGATTTGTGCTTAAAAGCCTTAGAAAGAGAGAAACCCCCTCTGCATCCTATAAAATGGTCCAAAAGTCTAATCACCAACTCGAGAGAGAGGACACTACAACTCCTCTGAGTCTGGCAGTTAGTGGTAGAGAAAACCCCTAGAACACCCCTCACAGCGCTAAGTAAAAAAAGTTGCCTTCATTGTCAGTTTTAATAGGGTCTGGAACCCACCCAAATGTGACTGAAATTGAAGTGGTGTTTGCATGACCTAAATGTATCACTTTAAACTTCATCCCCAAACACCAATCTACTGTTTATTTACCAGTTAATAGTTTGTTTCATTTAGCCTTGTTAAACAGGCTATGCTTATTTTTCCCCCATCATTATAAACTAGGGTTAAAGTAACTTAGTAATATTTTAAAAGAGAAAATAAAATGTAATGGGACACCTGCATGAAATTTGAATTTTCAGCCCAGATGGTCCTAGAGTATTTAATTAATTAAGTAGACAAACTATACAAAATTCTGTAGAAATATTATTTATTGATAGTTTAATTATTAGATGATCAGGATCAATAAGTCTTAGTCAGTTTTCCTGCCATTATAAATGGTCCCTTGGACATTCTCCTAAGACAGCTGGAAGGATAGTCAGTGCATTCATCAATAACCCAGTTAACAACTGCCTCATTTAACTCCCTTGTACTTTTTGTCCTTGTCCCCAAAAAGGACAAAGGGAAATAGTATTTGGTCAAGCCCTTGATAAATCAATAACTTAATGCAGTTAGTTACACTTGCTTAGTGAAGTTAATACTAAAAGCTTGTAAGAGTTTCCTTGTATTTACTTCTTTATTCCCACATCAGCCATTACAGAACATTCTCATTTTCCACATGAAAGCAACAGGAGCCATTTCACAGCTCAGACCCAACAGACTGAACACCAAAAGATTAAGTGGCTAAGCTGCCTAGCATTGCTTGTTTAGCTTTGCCCACAGGATTTGAATTTGCACTACACTGTTGAACATCCTAAAATAATTTAACCACATCCCAAACACTGCATAAAGAAAGTCTGTTCCATTTCTCGCCTCTTTAGATTGCACGTCCAGAGCAATTTCTCCCAAATTAAATGGCATTTGGTTTGCGTTAGAATAATCAGGACAACTGCAAACATTAATAAGTTTGCAATAATAGCAAAGTTATTTTCTTCTCCAAATAGCCCTACGCATACCTATAAAGATTTTCCCTCCCGATTTGTTTCTCCTTTATTTTTTAAATAGATGCATCACTGTAATCTGTTTGAGTGTTATGATTCGCACCCTGGTTTTATTATGAAATGAAGCTTAATATAAATCCAGGTGAAAAAGGAAGAGAAGGAGGCAGCCTACTGAAACAAGTTTGTCATTTGCAGGTTTGACCGGGGTCATTCCAAGCATCCATTCACTCATTCATTCATGTATTTAACAAGCACTTATTGAGAGTCCATATTGTGCAAGGGATGATATTAGGGGCTGTACATAGTGAGAGAATGAAAGAGAGCTATGGCCCTTTTCATTAAGGAGCTCCAGGTTAGTGTGGAGAAGACAAGCAGCTATTAGACCATTACAAGGAATATTGGATTAGAGAGGTATACTAAATGCTGCAAAGTCTCGTTAAACAGATTTTTCTGAAGAAAGGCAGTTGTATTTAGAGTGGTGAGCAGACATCTAGCTCTGCCTGTTCATACATTTACCCTAAAAGTAAAGCTATTGTGCTTTATTTGGGACCAAGTTGTCTACTTCAGGCACATTATAACATTATTTTGGTGACCTGATTTAGTATATAAATGTGGAGGAACTGAGGCACAGAGCAGTTAACCCAGGGCAGAACAAGAAATTAGCAATGAATTTGTAAATTTGGTAACTTCTATAAAATGAGAACTTTCACTAGATATAATGCATTTAAAGACTTTTGAGTACAGCAGATTTATCAGTAAAGGATGGACACGATATGATAATTGAGTCATATACTCTAATGTAGATTGAAGGAAGTCTTAAAAATGGGAAAGGCAGCTATTAATAACATCAACAATTAGCCTCTGAGGGACAAATCTAGAAAAAGAATGTGTTCTAAGAAGCTATTCATAGCTTTTTAAGGTCTCTTCAAATCCATAAACATCAAGTTTAATGTCAGTACTTTTCTGAGATATCACAAAAGAGTATTGACTGCCAGATGTTACAAATCTTCAAAATGAGATTGCACGGTTTTCACTACATTTTTCAAGAAATAGCACAATCTTGTTAGAAGTTTTACATTTTTGTCTTTACGTGTTTCATATATTTCAACTCTGTTTAGAGGACACAATAAAAATTGCTAACTTTTTTTTTACATCTTTGCATTTCCATTCCTCTGTAAAGTCCCCTGCAAGAAGCAAATGCTTTAAAATATTAAACATGGCATCATGATATTTAAATCCACCTCTACTTTTCTAAATAGGTTCCCAGAAAAAAACTATTTTTCCCAGCCACTTATGTGTTAGAGTGCCTCCCAGTGAATTCATCAATCTACTATCTGAGCCACATGGATATTGTTCTAACCCACATATCAAGATTTCTTTTCAAAGTTAACGATTGTGATTTCTAACATCACAGCAGTGTTTTTGTTTCTGCTGTGCTGCTTTGATATTGGCAGGAATTAGTTCAAAAGAATGCAATGAAACCTTTATTAGGGGACTGTGATACTCATAGACTCTGGAAAGGCAGCCAGGGGAATCAATTGGTGAAACATTCAAAGCCAAAGGTGTACCACCTTCTTTAACATTTTCCCATGCCAAAGCTGACTGCTGAGGCATCGAACTAAAGATCCTTGTCCTAGTCTTTGTAGTATTCAACTTATTTCTTCAGACCTCAATACCTGTTTTTATTTACATTTCTTTCAGCATGATATGCTGTGATGTTTCGAGATTTCACTTCAAGGCACTGGCAGGTTTCTTTTACACCTGTGCAGTTCTTAAGCATGGAAAGGTACTGAAGAAAGGGCTGCCAGGCAGGCCATGTGATAAAAATCACCACTAGAAATGGTGTATACATCTTATACGCCTGGAGATGTTCTTTGCCTAAGTCAGAGCAGGGCAGGAAGTTCATGTTCTTGGGATGTGAAATGCTGACTTTTTCCTTATTATTAGAATATAAGCCAAGCTGAAAAGAACAAGGACTCTGAAAGAAAAATAACCAACTCCTCTGGCTCCAGTGTTCACCTGTCAACTTACTTTTCCAAGTCCAGATTATGAAAAGTGATGGGGGCAAGAGAAAGGAGAAAAGAAGGGGCAAAGTGTTTCACCCAGACATTGTTTGGATTAGCTAATAAAAATCTGCTAAGCTTTTGAAAATCCCTATCAAAAATCAGGCAATTAATTTTATCTTCATTTCTAATTGAGAGCAGCCAACATGAGTTTTCAGAGCAAAGACAGAGAGAATAATTTGTTAATGTTATTTGGTTAATCATAGTTCCCAAATATAAACTTTAAAGTCTTCTCAAAGTTTAGAGAATCATGGATTGCCACATGAAAACTGCAGAGTAAAAAAAATATATATATATATATTTATCAATCTAATATAAAACACTAATTTAAAATACTACAGTTTATAAAATTATTTGCTTATATTATACTCCCATATATTATTAATGTCTTGTGCATGTTATAATATACATGTTTTTTAAGATTCCCTCAAAAGATTGCTGTTTCATAAGGATTCTGTAAAAACTGGGGTAGAATTATAACGTTATCAAAGTTTTAGAGGCATCAATAGATTTGAAGTAATTTAATCCAATAATTTCATTCCATAACATGGGAAACTGAGACTAGAAATAAGAAACTTTTTCAAGATTACAAAGCTAACTAGCAGAGACAGGCCCTTTTGCATTCCCAAGACTTACAAGATACCAAGCTGCTTCCAAAGAACAATGTAGTTGGCAGGACTTTCTGTATGAAGTCCAGCTCTTGCAATTTACCCTACAAGGTATTAAAAATAGCATTACAGTTTTAACTGAATGTGTAGCTACTTCAATAAACTATTATATTTAATAACTACATACAGTTTTATTGGGTTGGTCAAAAGTTTTGTTCAGTTTTTTCTGTAAGATGACTCTAGTAGCGCTCAGTTGTCTTTAACTTCGTTCGAAACCATTTATTTAGATTGTATTGTGACAGCTGTCATATCAGTGTGCATTTAAAAAAAAACATCAAATTTGGTAAATTTTTGTGTAGCCATTTTAATATTGAAGATGGAAGAAAAAAGCAACATTTTCGGCATATGATGCTTTGTTATTTCAAGAAAGGTAAAAACACAACTGAAACGCAAAAAAAAGATTTGTGAAGTGTATGGAGAATATGCTGTGACCGACCTAACATGTCAAAAGTGGTTCGAGAAGTTTTGTGCTAGAGATTTCTTGCTGGACGATGCTCCGTGGTCAGGTAGACCAGTTGAAGTTGATAGCGATCAAATTGAGACATTAATTGAGAACAATCAACGTCATACCACACAGGAGATAGCTGACATACTCAAAATATCCAAATCAAGTGTTGAAAATCATTTGCACCAGCTTGGTTATGTTAATTGCTTTGATGTTTGAGTTCCACGTAAGTTAAGCGAAAGAAACCGTTCTGGACCGTATTTCCACATGCGATTCTCTACTTAAATGTAATGAAAACGTTCTGGGTTTTTTTTTGTTTTTGCTTTTGTTTTGTTTGTTTGTTTGTTTTTGCGGTACGCGGGCCTCTCACTGTTGTGGCCTCTCCCGTTGTGGAGCACAGGCTCCGGATGCGCAGGCTCAGCAGCCATGGCTCACGGGCCTAGCCGCTCCGCGGCACGTGGGATCTTCCCGGACCGGGACACGAACCCGTGTCTCCTGCATCGGCAGGTGGACTCTCAAACACTGCGCCACCAGGGAAGCCCAAAATGTTCTGTTTTTAAAACAAATTGTGACGGACAATGAAAAGTGGATACCGTACAATAATGTGGAATGGAAGAGGTCGTGGGGCAAGCGAAATGAACCACCACCAATCACACCAAAGGCCAGTCTTCATCCGAAGAAGGTGATGTTGTGTATATGGTGGGATTGGAAGGGGGTCCTCTATTATGAGCTCCTTCTGGAAAACCAAATGATTAATTCCAACAAATGCTGCTCCCAATTAGACCAACTGAAAACAGCACACGAAGAAAAGCATCTAGAATGAGTCAACAGAAAACACATAATCTTCCATCAGGATAATGCAAGACCGCATGTTTCTTTGATGACCAGGCAAAAACTGTTACAGCATGGCTGGGAAGCTCTGATTCATCTGCCATATTCACCAGACATTGCACCTTCAGATTTCCATTTATTTTGGTCTTTACAAAATTCTCTTAATGGAAAAAATTTCAATTCCCTGAAAGACTGTAAAAGGCACCTGGAACAGTTCTTTGCTCAAAAAGATAAAAAGTTTTGGGAAGATGGAATTATGAGGTTGCCTGAAAAATGGCAGAGGATAGTGGAACAAAAGGTGAATACGTTGTTCAATAAAGTTCTTGGTGAAAATGAAAGATGTGTCTATTTTTACTTAAAAACTGAAGGCACTTTTTGGCCAACCCAATATATAATGCAAATATTATATTGATATATATCAAATATAATGATATATATCTAATAAAGTACAGTGTCCAAAGGATTAAAGAAAACTGCATAATTAGACAAAATAGTTAAATGTGTACAAGATACTTAATGATTTCCAGTTTAACACTTTCACTGTTCTCTAAGAAAATAAATGCAAGTGATTAATTTGAGAAAACATGATATTCCACAAATGAATAAAAATGCATTTGAAATGTTAAATAATGTATTATTTCTTTACTTCTTCCCTTTCCAGAGATCTTTCCAAATGTTCAGTTACAATTCTTTCAACTGTGAGTATAAATTATAGAGACCTTTTCAGCTTCATTTTACTGTGGTTGACTAAACACTGGATTGACATGCTCAGTGGTCACACAGACATCAATTGGGATAATGATATAACAATAACAAACATGTTTTCTTAGAAATATTTTAAAGAGTAAATAATATACTGAACCATAAAATGAAAAGAAGAGGATGCAAATGCTCTTTAAATATTTTTTTATAAGCATACTGAAATGTAGACAGGAACTTTTAAGACAGGAAATAGAACAAATTTGTTTTCAGGTTGCACTTAAAAATAGATGAAATAAAAAGGGGGAAATTTTATTTATTTTCTGTATATAGGAGTTAACTTTAAAACAAAATTTTAAGTCTATATAAAGAGTTCAAAATGAAGGAGATAGTAAATGAGCCAGAAGGACAGAATTAGCCAAATGAAGATTATTTTATATTTAATTTAAAAGATCAAATGAAAACTATTTAATATAGGAAGGAAAACATTTGACTTGACATGAAATCTATCAGTAAGCAGAGAAAGTGATGGATAATGTAATGAGATAGCCCATTTTAATTAAATTTTCAAAATATAAGTTAATCAAAATCTATATAGGCCAAATAAAAAAAACCCAACAAAATGGAAAATGGATGGTAAGCCAAGATATGAATGGGGAAATAAGAAGGAACACTAATTATAGAGAAATATCAGTTCACTGAACTCTTTGTTGACCAATTGCTCAGGTCAACAGCACTATAGCTAAGGAATGAAAGTTAACAGATGCCTACCAACATGGGGTCTCTAATGCTTTATTTCTTAGCAATATTAGAAAAGTCAAATGGAGCCATGCACAAGAGGCTTAACAGTAATTTGCAATATAAATTTAAAAAACACAAATTAAATAAATTGTATTTTCTATTGTTTCAGTTTTATTCTTCAAATCAATAGAGTTTGATAAAAAAGTTCTCTAGTGCTCCACTCTTACAGTTTAAAACATTTTCCTAAAGATCAAATAACTCACATAAAACAACTAAAACAAATCTAGTGGATCTTGTAGAAAAGAAAAAGATTCACTATTGAGCAGATATGCAGTTCTGAAATTTAGTTGTAAATTCTTCTTGAAAGGTCTCTGTGGAATGAAACAGTGTCATTAGACAATTTCTGTTGTCGTTGCTTTCAATTTTATGCAAAGGTAATTTAGTTCTTCTATATTCCTCTATGATGACAATTCTGTAGGATTTTCAGGTTGTTGTACTTAGTTTTTGCCAATGCTCAGATAAAAATTGAGTATTTACCTTATGACAGAAAACATTTCAAATTTTGTATTGCTATATAGTCAATCAGCTGGACAGGTCCATTCTCACAGTTAGTGTCCTCTCTCTTTCTTTCTTCTTTATGATTGACTCGGCCTAACCACTGACACAATAGCCTCTGACCAAAGGGAATGGTTCTTTTCCAGAGTTATTGTTTTGGATTCTATTCTCAGTTAAGTATGTCTCACTGAACCCTTCTAATATAAACAAAATATTTGGATTATTTTCAAAGTAATAATGCCCAAAGGCAAAATTTAATATAAAACCCAACTTTTTTTTTTTTTTTTTGCAACTCAGCAGAAAGACCTACAAAATATGTGATGCTTGGCAGAATGACCAAGATCAATTTTTATTGCTGCATGAGGTCAGCCACTATCTTATCTAGTAAGCAGATTCCAGTTTTTGTTATTTTTTGTAAAGTACATTCTATGAGAGGCAGATGCAATATCAGCTGTTCTTGATCGATTCTTACGTAAATAAGAGAGTGACGAACCCCCCAACCAATTTGGGGAGGAGTCACCTCAAATTGAGTGATTGATCTTCAGCTAACCTTGTGGTAATTAAAGAAAAATTCTATCATGCAGGATCCACGCTGCTTCAGTCATCAACTAAGCAAATTAATAATAGTCAGCCCCTAAATACTTCCCTGAATAACTTAGAATATGTTATTAAGAAGATGATTAAAGGCTCCAAGTTCAAGAGAATTTTTGTCATCCTGTTCATTATCAAGATAGAATATCTATCTAAATATGAAATATTAGTAGGTAAGACAATCTGATTTTGGCTGTCACTGGTTTTTAAAAGGAATTTATATCAGTCAGTTCTTCTTAGGAATATTTTCTCCTACAAAATTATTGACAACTTATGCATAGAAAGATGTCTGGAATTTATCAGCTTCAAATGACTAATTCCTAGGATGTATTTCCAGACTCAGAGGTGATGGTAAATAGTCACAGAATATTATTTTTCCTGATGCATTACAGCTAGAGTTTCTGTTTTCACATTCTGGAAATAAGATATCTAAAGTTATTTGAACATTATGTCTACTATTGGACAAAATAAAGGCAAGTTTCTGGATAATACAAGAAAAAAAATTGCGAACTGAGTCTAACGTTCAATATAAATGTAAGAAATAAGATAGAGGTGCTGTCACCAGTGGTCATGTCTAGCTTATTCCTGAAATATTGGCATGGAAGTTTGAACTAGCTCACTGTGTGTGCCTGAGTCATCACGGTGTTTTTTCAGACCAGTGGTAGAGATCACGCTGCTCTAACCAGCAGACATTTTCTTCTTACACTTTGGGTGCCTTTGCTTATTTTTCTCATGGCTTCTAATTTTCATCTAATGAAATTATAAGCTTTGGAGTCAAACAAACCTGAGATTGAAGCTTGACTTTGAGAGCTGTAACTAGTTTGACCTTTGTCACATTCACTTTTGTTAGCCTTAGTTTCTTCAACTATAAAATGGTGAAGTTAAATGGATCAACAGTGAAATGAGACACACACACATATTTAGCAGTGTCCACCACATTCAATAAACTTAGCTACAAGAAATTTATTAACTTATTATTAAGTTTTTAAGACATTATAGGGGTATAATTAAGTAAATGTATTAATATCATGCATCCATTCATTTACTGTTTCATGAACACTTGTCCTTCCTGATACTGTGCTGGGCTTTGCCAAACAGGGATCCAATAAACTAAGAGTAGATCTTGAAGAACACGTAGCATCTATCCAGGGAGATACCTATGTGAATAATTCACAATAAGACAACATAATAAGTATGATAATAGAAAAATTACTAAAGGAGCAAGAAAATACTGAGGAGGAAATTATTTATCTCTTCTTTTCCGGGGTATTCAAGGAAGTACCCCAGAAAGTGGTCGCTCTTGAATTTGACCTTGAAAAATGAGTAGGAATGTGCCATTGCAGGAGAGGAAGGGAAATTTCCAGCCAAGAGCAATGTTTCAAAGGTGTTCAGATACACATTGTGCCTGGGAAGTGAGTTAGGCCTGGCTAGAGGACCCAATCCCTCAGTTTTACTAAAGAAACCGTCTTCTCCAATACTCACCATTGTTATTAATAATAACATTATTCTAAATATACAATTCAGTCAGTTTTGGTATCTTTATCCATTAGTTCTATGATCATCCACTGTCAAATGTGGCTACCTTTGCCTTCAATGACGGATTTTAAAGTATGTTACTTTTATCCATTTCCCCTATTCATATATTAGGATGACTATCTTCTAGGCATTCCACACTCCATTCCCCTTGCAAAAAACATCAGCATCTTTATAGGAGCTGATCATACTCACACTCCTCTGCTGAATAAAAAAAAAAAAATCTAAATAATTCAGTATTTGATTTTAAGACGTTGCTATCAGCCTTCATAGACCTATTGTCCCTCTCTTTTTTCTCAATATTCCAATCGGTTTTTCATTGGCTCAGAGTATCGACTTTATTCAAACACAGCATTAATGGGACAGTTCAGATTGTGAATTCTGAAGCTTTATTGCCTGGGATTGTATTCTGTGATCACTACTCCCTAGCTGTGTGGCCTTAGACAAGCACCTTATCCTCAGTGTCCTCATCTGTAAAATGGCAATAGTGCTAACACTTCTCTCTTAGGATTAAATGAGTCAGGAATAGGCGTGTTAATACATGCACAGCATTTAAACAGTGTCTGGCACATGACAAACATTCAGTAAGTTTTTAGCTAATATTACTATTTCCTCTTCAAAGTATAATTGCCCTATTTTAGATCATGATTTAAAAGATTTTTAAATGATGTATGATGAATTTTTAATGATACATGAATATATGCTTTTTCTAAAAGAGGCAAGCAATAGCTATCTACAGATATGAAACATAACTGAAGCTCTCCCCTTTATCCCCACCACTGCTGTTGCACAACTCAGAGGTAACTTCTGGTGACAGTTTAACAGGTATAATTCTGGTTCTTTATCTTTGTTTCTTTGAACATAAATTAGATCTTGCCCCATGAATTATCCTGGAATTTAATTGAATTTTTACTTATTATATAGGTAACTTTCCATAACAACACATATTAAATTCATTTACTTACCAAATATTTCCTAAACAGCTACAATGTACCAGTCCTTTTCCTACTTGCTGGAAATACATCAGGGAAAAAAATCCCTGCCCAATTGAAGCTTACATTCTCTTTGATGTATAGTTTACACATTTCTAATAACTACAGTATACCATAGAGTATGAATCTAACATAAGTTCTTGTATCACTCCTCTACTGAAGTAAATGTAGATGGTTTTCAGTTTTTGCTAATATATTACCACTGACAAACTTTATACTCATGTTTCTGAGTTTTTAATTTTCAGGAGAGATTCTAAATAGTGGAATTACTGATATAGAGGGCTTTAAAAAAATTCATTTTCTTCCAGTTGTGTTGAGATATAATTGGCATACAGCACTGTATACGTTTAAGGTGTAGAACATAATGATTTGACTTAATACATGATGAAGTGATTACCATAATAAGTTTAGTGAACATCCATCATCTCAATGAGATACAACTTAAAGAAATAGAAAAAAATTTCTTCCTTGTGGATGACAAGGAAGATGACAACACTTAGAATTCACTCTTGACAACTTTTGTATAAAACTTCCAGCAGTGTTAATTATATGTATCATGCTGTACTTATATTCCTAGTACTTATTTATCTTATAACTAGAAGTTTGTACATTTTGACTGCCTTCATCCAGTTCTCCCTTCCCTCACTCCCTGCCTTTGGTAACCACAAATCTGAAATCTTTTCCTATGAGTTTGTTTATTTGTTTGTTTTTAAAGTATATTTGACCTAAAACATTGTTAGTTCCTGGTACACAACATAATGATTCTATATTTCTATAATATTCAAAATAATCACCAAGATAAGTCTACTTGTCATCTGTCACCCTGCAAACATAGTGCATAATTATTGACTATATTCTCTGTACTGTACATTTCATACCTATGACTCATTTATTTTGTACCTGAAAGTTTGGACCTCTTCGTCTCTCTCACTTGTATTTCTCCTACCCACAACCCCCTCCCCTCTGGTAGCCACCCCCTCCCCTCTGGTAGCCACCTGTTTGTTCTCTGTACCTATGACTCTGTTTCTGCTTAGTTATGTTTGTTCATTTGTTTTGTTTTTTAGATTCCACGTATAAGAGGAATCATACATTATTTGTCTTTGTCTGACTTATTTCACCTAGGATAATACCCTCTAGGTCTATCCATGTTGTTTCAAAGGGCAAGATTTTATTCTTTTTTATGGCTGAGATGTATTCTACTATATATATATATATATATATATATATATATATATATATATACATACACACACACACATACATTTTCTTTATCCATTCATCTATCGATGGGCACTTCAGTTGCTTCCATATCTTGGCTATTTTAAATAATGTTGCAATGAACAGAGGATGCACATATCTTCTCTGATTAGTGCTTTCTTTTCTTCAGATAATTACCCAGCATCACATGGTAGTTCTATTTTTAATTTTGGGGGGAACCTCCTACTGTTTTCCATAGTGACTACACCATTTTCCATTCCCACTGGCAGTGCACAAGGGTTCCCTTTTCTCCACATACTCGCCAACACTAGCTTTTTGTTTTTGTTTTTTTGTTTTTGTTTTTGTTTTTTTTTGATAATAGCCACTCTGACAGATGTGAGCTGGTATCTCACTGTGGTTTTAATTTTCATTTCTCTGATGATTAGTGATGTTGAGCACAGTTGCATGTGCCTGTTGGCCATCTGTATATCTTCTTTTGAAAAATGCCTACTCAGGTCTGCTGCCCATTTTTTAATTGGATTACTTGTTTTCCTGATGTTGAGTTATAGAAGTTCTTTGTATATTTGGGGTATTAACCCCTTGTCAGATAAATTGTTTGCAAATAATTTCTTTCATTCAGTAGGTGGCCTTTTCATTTGTTGATAGTTTCCTTTGCTATGCAAAAAGCTTTTTGGTTTCATGTTGACCTATTTTTAAAATTTTTGCTTTTCTTTCCCTTGTCAGATATATATATACATATATATAATATATATATATATATAGCTAAGATCAATGTCAAAGAGTGACTGCCTATGTTTTCTTGAAGTTTCATTGTTTCAGGTCTTACATTTAAGTCTTTAATCCATTTTAAGTTTATTAATGTATATAGTGTGAGAAAGTAGTCCAGTTTGATTCTTTGCATATAGCTGTCAGCTTTTCCCAACACCATTTATTGAAAAGGCTGTCTTTTTCCCATTGTATATTCTTGCCTCCTTAGTCATAGATTAATTGTCCATATAAATGTGGATTCAGTTCTGGGCTGTTAACTCTGTTCCATTGATCTATAAGTCTGTTTTTGTACCAGTACCATATTGTTTTGATTACTGTAGCTTTGTAGTATAGTTCAAAATCTGGTAGCATGAGATCTCCAGCTTTGTTCTTCTTTATCAAAATTGTTTTGGTTATTCAGGGTCTTTGTGTTTCCATACAAATTTTAGAATTATTTGTTATAGTTCTGTGAAAAATGCCATTGGCATTTTGATAGGGATTGCAGTAAATCTGTAGATTGCCTTGGGTAATATACAATATTAATCTTTACAGTGAACATGGTGTATCTTTCCTTTCTGTTTGTTTGTTCTTCAATTTCTTTCATCAGGGTCTTATAGTTATCTCAGCACAGGTCTTTCACCTCCTTAGGAATATTTATTCCTAGGTATTTTATTGTTTATTTTGTGATTATAAATGGGATTGTCTTTTAAAATTTCTTTTTCTGAGAGTTCATGTTAGTGTATAGAAATGCAACAGATTTCTGTATGTTAATTTTGTATCCTACAATTTTACTGAATTTATTGTTGAGTTCTAGTAGATTTTTGGAGGTTCTTTAGGATTTTCTATATATAGCATCATGTCATCTGCGGTTTCCAATTTGAATGTTATTGAAAAGTGAGTTTTAGGAAAAAGAACTAACAAAGGCAAGAGAAGAGAAAAGAAAAGAGAGGTGAAACCAGTTGTGTGTGATAATATAGACACCAAGATAAGAGTGTGTTTCAAGAAAAGTATATTAATAGTATTAAATACTGCTGATAGATCAATCATGATGGGAACAGAAAATACTCTTGATTTTATTATGTGGCAAGGGGTTCTCTAATTTCCTCAACTGGAATGACTTCTCCTATCCTTCTCAGCCATCTATTTCAAGTCTCCTAAGGTCTTATTATCTAATCCAGCCATGCTCCCAAATCACTTTCCAAAAATGATTTCTATTTCCAGGTTATGTGCTCAACTCTTCCTAATGTAGTCATTCTAACATGCAATTGTTTGTCTATTATGAGCCAATCCATTAGTGTCATGTTTTGTTTATTTTTCCTAATTCAGTTTATAACACTCTGGCCAATACCCCACTCACCTCTACTTTCATTATACCCGTATGGCAAAATTTCAACCATGGATTAACGCAAGTATGCATTTTTCCATGCTCTTCTGGGTCAGCTAAGTACTACTGGAGAAAGCCACAAAACAGGGGAGGCTGTTTCTATAAAATGTTCTTGACCACCAGTTTCATCTGGGCCCTCAACAAAGCCTGTCAGTTTTACCATGATTCTCTGAATAGTCCAGTTCCCTACTGTCCACAATACCACACAGTAGGGACACACACAAAAAATTCAGTGAATAAAAGCTTTCCAGTGCTTCTCCATTCTTCTAAAATCACCACTGACCAGTAGCTCTTTCATTCTGAAAAGAAGATTCTGACTTCTACTTCATTCCCATTAGATAAGAGTCACTCTACAGCTTGCTAATAAGCCTAAAAACCTTTCTGTACCTACACCCATCTTTCCTCGTTCCCTTTAGTTTCAACATATTGTGTCCTCCAATCTAAGGCCAGGGTCATTGCATAAACTTTGGATCCCACTTATTCTATCCTTTGTAAAACTGCACTGCAGGATTTTCCTCTTACTCTTTGTACTTTCAGTTTTGACCCCTCTAATCATTATATAAAATGTATTCAATATCTGCTACCTTAAAAACAGAAGCTCTTCCTATGGTAGATGCTGCAACTAATCACTCAGATTGCTGCCTTCTGAACTTAGACATTCATTCTGCTAGTTGCCAGAGTACTTACTGCTGATAGCTGAGTCCTTCCCCAGGCATTGCCATAAGCAGCATATAAAAAGAATCTCATCTCCTGTAGATGGAGAAGTGAAGAAGCTGAGGATTAGTGCCAGTGTTTAATTATACGGGTAGTTGAGCTTTAGAGAAGGTTGAATTTTGACTTCAACAAGGCTGTTATGCCAAAGTCACTGATTAAAAAATTGTGGAATTGACATTTTGACCTGGGAATATCTGGATCAATGCATTCAAATATTTTAATCCTCATATTCTGCTGAACCATCTGGGCCTTCAGAAATGGCCTATTTCTTCCTCTTAAAGGTTAGTAGTGGGCTTCCCTGGTGGCAGAGTGGTTGAGAATCTGCCTGCCAATGCAGGGGACACGGGTTCGAGCCCTGGTCTGGGAAGATCCCACATGCCGCGGAGCAACTGAGCCTGTGCGCCATAACTACTGAGCCTGTGCGTCTGGAGCCTGTGCTCTGCAACGAGAGGCCACGACAGTGAGAGGCCCGTGCACCGCGATGAAGAGTGGCTCCCGCTCACCGCAACTAGAGAAAGCCCTCGCACAAACACGAAGACCCAACACAGCCAAAAGTTAATTAATTAATTAATTAATTTTTTTTAAAAAAAAGGTTAGTAATAACAATCACTTGAAGACAAGTCAAAGACCTCAGACTGATAAAGTCAAGGTTCGATATACCTCATGTGGATGTGATACAGTTACAGAGGAAGGAAAGAGGCTATACCCCCGTAAAGGCTACAGAACTTAGCCAAGGTATACCTGCAGAGGCCAGGGAAGTATGTGTGGTTTAGATCAGGTGGGTTCTGGGTCCAGAGAACAGGTGGTAGAACATAAAGTTGGATGATAGAGAGTTGATCAATATGGAAGAACTTTCCCTTGATACAGGAACTAATACCTTGTCAAGAGCCCTGGGACATGGCACAACAACCCTGTTGGAATGCTCTTGGAAACTGGGCAAAAATAATGAACAATACAAAGTGAAGTCAAAGTGCACAAATTAGCATGAAAAATGATAGAAGAAGTAGCCAAAAGGCTCAGAGAAGTCAGTATTGTAAGAGAGTTATACACATAAGGCTGGAAATACCACCAGCCAATTGTGTTCCACAGGGGTTCCAGATGACAATCCATTTACTATTAAGGAATTTTCTAGGAATCTCAGTGTTAGCTGTTCTCACTAGACCAGGACTGACTATAGGAGATGGTGTTATAGAACTGGGCTTCATGATAATAAGCGGAATGAGAGGATCCAAAATACTACTACTACTGCTACTAATAATAATAATGGAGGACTGGAAGGAGTACATAACTGACAGAGCAAGATGGTTATGTTACCCTAATGAGCAGCAGGTTGGAGTGGCGGTGGATCGGGGACAGTGCTGACTCACAGAGAGCCATGGAGATGGTATTATGCAAGGATAATGAAGATGAGCAGCCAATAAGGGTATTCTCAATCTAAATAATAAAAAGAAGTCAAGATTGGACGGCAGGAGGCTCAGAACACTGCCATAATAAAATGTCATGACCCTCTGCTTAGCTTCCAGACTTGCCAGCGTTCAGGTCCAGTACTCATTAAATGAAGGAGAGACTGGTTTACAGGGAGGAAGTACCCAATAACTCCATGCCACAAATGTCTATGGAGACTTTAGGTGAATTACAAAATCTTTCTTTAATTTTTCTTTTATAAAATTGGGAAAATAACAGTGTCTCCTCATTGGCAAATGTTTTGTGGACTAAATGAAATAATTTGTGTGGCCTTTGATAAAGGTCCAGAATGTATTAGATATTAATTTTGTTATAGAAGTAGTAATATTAAGCAATTATATGTCTTATTTATACAGAACAATTATAAATTTAATGTTTGCCATTAATAACATATAAGAATAGTCTTAAAAAAAATGTCAGCTCTCTCTCATACATACTTGGTGCAGTAAAATTCAGTGACCACCTCTCCAGTTGTTTCATGTCTTCCTTGGGTTGTTCTGCACAGCCCATCTTTTATCTAATTTCTTTCAACTTTTGAACTGTGCTGCTTGATCTTTCAATTCTTGATCTGTAAAGAAGAATATATTTTTAATAATTCACCCTAAGAATCAGATCATGTCTATCACTCAACCTCTTTCTGATGCCACCAACATAAAGCTTCTGGATTTCGTTTTATCATAAATATTTCAATAAATCCATAGGTAGCTTTGGAGATTTATTTTTGAAAAAAAAAAAAAGAACATTCTTAGATGTTTAAAAAAAAAGCTACTTTAATACTTTTAAAATTTTAAATTGGGTCAAAGTTAATCCTTTATTTTACAAATTATGAATATTTGCAACCTATACAAGTAATTTTTTTCAGATTTTCCTTAAATACATGATTATTTTAAAAAGCAGGCCAATAATTTTTGGAAGCTTTATTTTTTGAAAGTGAAAGAAAAAAATCAAAAGGAGAAAAAAGATAACCCTGTATAACTTGTCTTTTGCAGGTTCTGAGAGTAGTTCTACTTGACAAGAGAGGAAATGGCAACCAGAGTCTTCTGTCAGAGGCAGAAACTAAAGTCATGCGGTTTTTAATTTAAATGAAGACAGATAAGGTTAAACTCTGCAAACTTGCCTAACTTTGTATTTATCCCTCATGCTGCAGAGCTAACTAACTGCTACCATCTGAAGAAAAGTTTACACTAAGTTTAATTACAGCACTAGTAAGTCATTTCATTTTAGAAATATTTACTGAGCTCAAAATACATGTATAGAGGAGTCCCTCTACTAGATACCATCAGTCTAAATGTATGAATAAGTTTGATTCCTTCACCTAAGGAGGTTAGAATCTAGTTTGGAAGACTATAAGCCTGTCCTTTACCCTGATAAAAGGAAAACTCCAATGATGGACTGTCATTCATTGCAGTTGGAAGAACTGGTGAGAGAGTTGGCATTTGGGCTGGATCTTGACAGGAACACCTTTCCTCTTACAGATGGACATGAGAGCAAAGGGCAAGATAAGGAAAAAGAAAAGTGTGCAACTGAGAGTCCCAGGACATGGAACAGAATGCTGAGCCATCCAATGGGATGAGACATAGGTACTGATAATGGTTGAATGAAAACTAAACCTGGATCAACTGGAGTCCCTTTTTTTGAATATTTCCATACCATACTCAGGAATTTAAATTTTATTTTAAAAATAGGAGTCACCATCAAAGATAGTTTGTGAGTTTTGTTTGGTGGGGGTAGTGCAGGAGTGATCAGAGGAGTGATATAGTAATGTAATTACACTTGTGTTTGGAGAAAATTACTATATAGAATCTAAGGGCTGGGTACTGACAACCTTCTTTTTAGAGTAAGTAAGTTGGAACTGTGAATCTCTAAATTCCTATCTTTCATTCTTTTTCATATCCTCCTCCCCAAGCATCTAGCACAGCCCCTTGTCTGATATTCATTAAATGTTTGATGAAAGTCTTTGGTTTGGTTTCAAGAAAACTACACGTAAGGACACAGCTTTAGTGTTCTAGGAAATGAAACTGCTTCTAGGTGGTGTTTTAAACAAAGATCTAAGATCATATCAAAGGGAAGAACCCAATTCTGACTAGGAGTACTGGGCTGGAGAACAGTGAGTAAGGCTTTATGGAAGAAGGTGCATTTGAGCTGGACTTAATTCATTGGTAAAGAACTAAAGCAAAGCAATATCCATGAACTTAGAACTTTTAGGAGAGATCATGAATGCTGAAGAGGGATTGACCACAGAGATAGCAAGGAAATCCTAAAATGGATATTCATCAATTTCTTAGAGTCAAACTGTCCAACCTGTGGAGACACGGATCAGGGGAGACTCAAGCTTATTCTACCACCTACTGCACAGGGATGTGTATCTGTATGGATACTGACAGGAAATACGTGACATACTCCAATGGTATAATTTGTGTAGAGTGTAATAAAAGGACCATTTACAAAGGTGTGGATAGGGTATAGGTACTGTGATACCCTAGGTCTACAAGTACCTGATGTTTCTATCATATGTAGCCCTCAAGCAGAGAAGAGAGGCTGCCTTAATGGAAATGGAGAAGAAGCTCAATGAGGAGAGAGCTGTCTGTCAGGAGTCACTACCTGTTGGTCAGGAGATGCAGCCAGCCCTCAGCAAAGCCAAGGAGAGGAAGCAGAGGACTTCGCTCTGCTCCCACTCTGCTCCTTTTCTCCTACCTCTTCCTGAAGTTCCTCATCTGCTTAACCAAACAGGATGCCAGTGGGCAAGGGAGCCCTTTGATGTAGGCCAAACCATTAGTCTCACTGAGCACAGAGATGGGTAAGAGTGTTTTTGAGGGAAAAATAGAAGATATATAAATAATATACAGAATGACACATGATTGACAAATTAGTTACAATGAAAAACACTAAAATTAAAATAGCACGTATCTACCTGGATTATCATGAGAAAACATTATTCTTCTTCTATGCTGTATTTTCAAATGCCAATTTACTCTTGAAAATGTCTTCTCCTGTATATTTGATACGCCCAGACATACCAACTTAAAATTAGTATGCAAATATAATTACAAAATGTAGTTTATATACCACATGTACATTTTCTTGATTAAAAGTCACTCAAAACAGAGACATGGATGTAGAGAACAAATGTATGGATACCAAGGAGGAAAGGGGTGGTGGTGGTGGTGGGAGGAATTGGGATATTGGGATTGACACGTATACACTATTGATACTATGTATAAAATAGATAGCTAATGAAAACATACTGTATAGCACAGAGAACTCTACTTAATGCACTGTGGTGACCTAATTGGGAAATAAATCCAAAAAAAAAGGGGATATATGTATATATGTATAGCTGATTCATTTTGCTGTACAGTAGAAACTAACACAACATTGTAAATCAACTATACTCCAATAAAAATTAATTTAATTTTAAAAAGTCGCTCAAATAGTGACTAGATTTTTTTTTTGCTATGTGGATTGACAGCAAATGTGCCAAAATTTGTAATATGAATTTTAAAACATGTTTATTTATCTTTTACCCTTACTGTTAGCCTTCATGGAAGACTGTATTTCACCAAAATGAAACATGGCAACAAATTTTGTTTTTTAAATGCTGAGATAAATGATGCACTGCTATTTATTCAAAACTTATAAAATACTTGAATTACTTTTCCGCCACATAAGATTTCATAAGCTATATTTTATAATCATTAAATTATAAAAATTACAGTTCTAAAAATGTCTACAAATAGGAAAAAAAATACCTTGAACACTCATGCTTGAGCTACAATTTAAGAACAACAAAGATGATTGGATATAAGTATCCAATCTTCATTTGACATCTAGATTATATGCCTTATATCTAAATTGCACATCACAAGGTCAAGTCAAAAAAGTACAGGTCTGAATATGTGACTCTTTGGGGCCACACAGGCTTCATAGCAGGGCCTGAGGCTGGCTAAAATCAGTAGGCCTGAGTCTGCAGGCCTACAGAATTAGGCACTGTTACTACTCAATACTCTGTAATGATCTATACGGGAAAAGAACCTAAAAAAAGAGTGGGTATATGTGTATATATTGCTGATTCACCTTGCCATATAGCAGAAACTAACACAACACTGTAAATCAACTATACTCCAATAAAAATTTAAAAATTTTAAAAAGAACCCAAATAAAACAACAAAACATAAGCAGGCACTAATTTATAACTTCTTAATTTTCCCTTAAAAGTCTCAAAGATCTTTGAAGATCATATGGTAAGAGAATAACTCCAAAACGCAATGGAAAATTAATAAAATTACTAATTTATTCTGATGTGAAAAATCAAAAAGGAAGACTGTTTTTAACCCAGAGTAACATCCTATACACTATAAGCAAAGCATTAAAAGTTCAATTTCCATTTCAAAATCCCTGTTTTCATTCTCATTGTTCATAGTTGCTTTGACGTTTCTGTACTCTGACAGAGAGCATGGTTTCATTTGGGGAAAGGAATCAATTTCTCAATGTAAATTGTGATTTACACACTTCCATTCCTCACCTATTTTGAACTGATTTGATTCTAGAAGCACTAAGACATGTGAAAAACACCGTTTTGCTTGATTGAATAAACACTTAGAAAATGGCTTGTTGGATAAGCCCTAGACCAAAAACTAGCAATCCTGAAGGAATGCATTTTCCTTTTTTTTGTCAGTTCCCTTCTCAGTGTTCCAGACTCTACCTTTTAATTAAGGTACAAAGGAATCCTCAGGTCAAGAGGAAGCTAACATCCCTGCATAGGGAATCCATCTACCTTATAATAACCTATTCTTAGGAAACAATTTTGGCTCCTAAGTATGGTTTATTAAAATTGTATGATAGTGTTAAAATTGATGGAACTCAGGACCTAGCCTTTTCTAAAGGCCTAAAGAGAAGCATAAAACAATGGGGAGTTTATTCTAACAGATATACCAATGGGCCAATCAAAAACAGTCATACTTTTAATAGTCTCTATAGAGAAGATACTGAATAAACTTCCAAAAAGGTAAATATTTAATAATTTAAGTGGTTTAATCAAAGAAACAGCAAAAGGTAACAGGGCAAAATTTTGATCACATGCTTTGTGACAGGTACTCTGTTAAGTACTTCACTTACATCATATCTAATACTCCAAAGCAATCAGTATGTTCATTTCAAGATAAAGAATATGGAACTTTATGGCAAACAGTTTCCATTTTCTTGAGTACCTTGCTCATCAAGATTAGAACATAGCCAAAATCTCTGAGATAACCATATGGTAATCATCCATTGAAAACCCTGTTTTCTGTCTTGGCAGAAGTAGATGTGTGGGTGATTCTCAATCACTGTAGCTCTTGGATACATTCCCTGTCAATTCAGATAACCCCACATGCAGGAGCAGGTTTTCACCAGAGGAAGAAAGTTAAATGCTCACCAGAAAATTTGCCATATTAGTAATCTTTTTTCAGGCAATATTCTGGAATTTGAAGGAAACCAGATCAATAGCTATTGGTGGTAAAATAACACCAAGCCTTAGAGAAAGCCAAAAGGAGTGTGAGTACACAAACTTCTGTAGTTCAGCCTTTTCAGAAATCAAGCCAGGTTAGGGGGACATTTTTTGTTTTTTTCTGATGAAAGTTCTCACTAAGTTTCAGTGTGTTCTGGTGGCAAATATGGCCTAAAGAACTAACTTGGGAGCAGGATTCTGAAACAGCTCTTAGGTCAGAATATGAAATGGAATCATTACAAGTAAAGTTACCAGAAAAAAATATTGTAGAAATAGACTGGATATAATGCAACCACTTGACTTGTTTACATGTGCTAACAAATATGACATGTATTGAGCAAAGACTTTCTATTTTTTTTAACCATTCTAAGGTGATTTTGTCTCTATAGAAAATGTTGGTGGCATAGCTGTGTACATGCAAGCTCTTTTTCTTGTCTGCTTTCCTCATTTTACCTTCAAAGTTAAGTAACTGTGATATAAGTGATGATGGTTAACAGCATTTATATCCAGGGACAGAAAGACATGGGTTTGCAACCTCGTTCCATCTCTTAACGGCTCTGTGGCTTTATCAAGTCATTTCATACTTCTAATCTTAATTTACCTTATTTATAAAATGGAGATAAGTATGTTATTGTAAGGATTACAAGTAATACATATAATTCATGTAAATTTCTTTAAAGTTCATGAAACATTACAAGAGCAAAATAACCTCGGCTAAGATAATAATTGCTATCATTATGTTAATTTTCATCAGAGATACAAGTATCATAAACTACTAATTGAAAATATGGGAAAATCTCTAAAATCTTTTAATTAAATAGAAACATTTTGAACCTCATTACCATGGAGGTTTATTCATCTTGCTCATGATTTTGGTATAAAATTAGAAAATATTTCAGTCAGTCACCAGGCATGATGAAGCCTTTCTCTAATTATCCAGAACAAACTTCTAGAAAGACACATTGTTTGGTTAACCTGGAAGTAACTCTGAATAGATGGTCCAGAGGCCTGAAATGACTGCAGAGACCCAGCTGTGGAGAGTCATGGTGAAGCTCAGAGGAGCCTGGCATAATCAGAGGAAGATTTTCCATTAGCTAGTCAGAAGGCAAAACAAACATTTTAAAATAAAGAAGAATTTTTAGTTTAAATAAAGAGAAACACTTAGAGATCTTTGAATGCCATAGGTAGTCTTACATCACTGGGTCTTCATATATGTAGTTGTCTCCACCTGAAACAGCTCTATCCTCACCTGGCTATCTTCTATATGTCCTTCAAGAATCATCTCAAGCATACTTTCCAATTTATCAGCATTGGCATGCAAAATGAATGATATTTGCCACCCCAGATTTATAACCTCTTTTCAGGTTATAACTGAAAATAGTACTGAGTTTTAATCAAAAGGCCAGATTTGAGGTTCTGGGTCCAGCACTTACTATCTTTGTAACTTTGGGCAGATTTTCTCCATTTGAGCCTCTCTGAGCCTGGATCTCCTCATCTGAAAATGGATCATTTTAATACCTCTTTGCCTATCTCATAGAGGTGTTACAAAGATCAAGTGATAGAAGTCAGGAAAGAAATTTGTGAATATTTAGTCTCCATATAAACATAAAGCAAATTATTTTATGATTAATACATTTAGTCACCTCAAGGGCAAACTTTTTCAATTGACAGAAAAAATACTTTAATATGGAATTTTACTTTTTTTTAGTTTTAAAAGCATAATCATATTTGAGTTCCCTTTCTCTGCTGACTTGGATACCCTTCTCCCCATGGCGGAATTGAGATATACTCTTTTTGAGAGATAATGCGCTCTGTATTGAAAACTTTTTCACAAATTAGGAAAGTTTAAACTCTATTCTGAAAAATGGTTTTAACGGGTATCAATCATTAATGTATCCCAATGTCATTTAATAGTCACACTAAATAATGCAGCTTATTTAAAAATGCACTTTAAGTATCTCCTTGTGTGTTGTAAAATAGTCAACATTTTTTCTTACATCAAACATGACTCTCTCCCATTTGCTGTATCGGATGTGAGGCCAGCCAGTTCTACACTGGCACCACTGGAGCTCTGGCAGGAGAGAGGAAGGAGATGAGAAGTTCTAAATGTATTGTTTATTAGCAAAAACCACCATTTCACCAATCTTTCTACAATAGGAGGTGGTGGAATGTGAGGCAAGGAATAGAGTGGGAGCAGAACAGTAACAGAAGAGTCATGTAACAGTCACTCAGGGATGACTTCTGACATGTTTTATCATGCTATGTGAAAAATATATCGGTAATTTTCTTATTATAAGGAGAGAATGAGGAGTGCCAGGTAGGTGAGTACATGGTCAAAGGGTAGAATTCTTAAAAGTAATGATTCTTATTTAATTTAAAAATGATGTGGAAAAACATGATAGATACATTCAATCTATGCTTTTCCCTTAATTAAGAAAAAATTCTTTATTCAAATTATTGAGTTTGTTTGTTTGTGTGTTTGTTTTGGTTTGTTTCAAGGACTTTCCCAGACTAGAAAAGAAGAGAGAGGGATCTCTGAGTCCCACAGCATAGAATACATATTGGGTGGTTGAAATAAGCATTGGCCTCAGGTTCATCAGGGAGGATCCTAGACTTGACAAAGATCCCTCTGCCTAAAACAGGTCACAGAAGAGCAGCAGAGATGAAAGGACACTATTGGATAGGACAATGGGTGCTTCATTGGTAACTAAGATGGATAGATGATGGACAACCAGACAATCTTCCCTGTTTCATTTCTGGTATTGGAGAACATTCTGGAATCTTGGCATCTTGACACAACTCAGAAGTGGAGAGAATTCCCATGGCTGAATAAAGATAAATGTTCTACTTTTCAGCAGACTGGAGGCTCAGAGTTTAAAATTAAGTTGATTTTAGAAAACTTAAAAGTAGAGTATTTTTTCTACCGTTGAATTGTGGAAAGAAATGATATGATAATAATTATCATATAACTATGATAGTAATAGTTAAATTTTACTGAGCTCTTATTATGGGCCAGAAACTTTGATAATGTGTTTATACTGATTAGCTCATTTACATTTGACACATCTCTATAATGTAGGTACTACAATAAACTCCATTTCACAGATAAAAAAACCTGAAGCATGGAATGGTTAAGAAACATGTCCAAGATCCACTCAGTGAAGTGATGGACACAGGTTAGAAGGTCAATCAGTCTAACTCTGAAACCACATGGGAGGCTACTACTCAATATCATATTAAGAAATTAATCTCTTTATATATTTGAATATTGAATATATAGTAAATACTAAGGTATATATTATAATGCTAAAGTGAATTATATTTAGCATAATTGAACATAAAGCCTCTAATATAGTAATTTTAAGTAACTAAACAGTGTTAATTAAGAGAAACTTTAGAAGGAAGTATATAGTAGAACTTTTACATTTTTTCAGAAAAAAGTAAAAAGTCCCCATATAATAATATTTTATGGCTAAGACAAGAACAGGGTAAGACACAGGGATGCCACTACCATATTTGGAAGATAAAAATCTTACATATCTTCACATGAATCAGACTGTGTGGCAACATGGAACAAAGTTTGTTGACTTCTTTTAAATAAAATGAACATTTAATAAGTTTGGTTTAGGCCCATTATTATCCTATAGAAGAAATCCAGAAATTAAAAAAAATCTAGCAGTCCTCTGTATTAACGTGAATAGCTGTGCCCATGCAAAGCTTTCCAGCAGTGGCTTACTTAGTCAAACAATTGCTCTAACCAAAAGTTCCGGGGCAGTTGAGTAAATGACTCTTTAATAGTCTTGAACACTCCCCTCTAGCAAAGTATAAGAGTTGAAATTTAGTTTGTTTAATCTGTACCCTTCTTTGCCTGCACCAAATAGTTATTTGGATGACTGCTTCTTTGGATCAGCTGCACAAACTCTTCAGATTATTTTTGAATAACTTCTATTAAATCCCTTTCATCACTGCCTAACCTTACTTGCCAAGGAAAACTGGAAGCCCCTTTCTCATTGAAAAATGATTGGATTTGTGCTCTGGACCATATACTCTTTCGTAAACTTAACAGAAAACATCTATTTACTGAGAATATCACTTCCAACTCTGGAAACTGTGGATCAGTCGAAGCTGATTATCACTAGCCTAGAATGGTGACTTTCAATCACTTAGTACCAATGAACACTCAGCATCAAACTGTGTTAAATGGTACGTCTTTCCAACTAGAGTTATTCCATCGGAATCATTTTCTCCTTATACACTGGGCGTTTTGCATCTTAGTCTCTCCCTGCTTCCTCTAAGCAATACAGCCACGATTCATGGGACGGAGTGCTACTTTTCTTATCCTAGAATCCCACCTTAATCAATTAAGAAAAGTTTGTTTTCTGAGTTAATTAGAATGATATGGTCTACTGGTCTGGACATGAGAAATATTGACTTACTTTACATAATGACTGTTCAAGTGATAACTTTTCAATACAATGGCTCTCCAAAAGTTATACTGGTTTTCAAACTAATCATCTTGGAGATTATTATGACTTAAACACACATTAACAAACAAAAAAATAAACATGCTATAAGAAATGATAGTTTGACATTTTGAGTTCAAAGACACACCTGAAACAAGTATCTGTTAAAAAGGAAATAAATTTGAATAACATACTGTCTTTGGATGAACCCAAATTCTGTTGCTTAGTGTAATTGTATGGCAATTTTAGCTGTTGCATGTGAGCAGTTGCAGTGTTTAAAAGCCTTTTCCTGCATAGTCTTTAGTTTTATCTAAAAATATTTTTGTGCTACAATTTTATTTTGAAATGCATAGTTATGAGCTCCCCCAAAGTTAAAATATTTGTAGTGAAATTTGTGCAGAAAGGAGAAAAAGAACAAGTAAAATTAACTTCCACTATGTTTTATGTGAATACTGAATTTACTTCCAAATTTGTGTTCATTCCTTTTTTTATTGTTCAATCAATATATATTTATATCTGTGAAAATTATTTTGGAACTTTGTGCAGATGGAATGCATCATAATTTCCCCATTAAAGTTAGTAAACTTTCTCTTCATTTACTGGCCTAACACTGAGTTGTAGAGTCTTCAAGAATTGAAAGTTGTTAAGTTAGAGAGACACATACATTAATACACACATATAGGTGGACGAGAGAAAGAATGTTTATTTTTCATAACAGTAATAAAAACCTTCCTGAGCTTTATTGCTCTTGTGATTTTTGGAATAAAATTTTATATATAAATAAATGTTATATCATAATGATATATATACATATGTATACATACATATACATAATATGAAAAAATGTATTTGTATTATATCTGCACACTTGTGAAAACTTTTAGTGACTTTATCAAAGCTGTAGCTTATATACTGGTTGAAGATTCAGGAACTTGAAGCTCAGTATTCTCTCTCTCTGTCATCCAACAGGTTTGACTTTTTAATTTGGTGAAAACTAAGTCACCAATCTGATCTGGTTTCTTTAACTATAAAGTAAGATGACAGTAAATACCACTCATTTCATCCTGTACTTCATAGCAATGTTAAAAAAATTAATAAGATAATGTAAAATAGTTCTAATTCCTTAGAGATAGTGTGTTGCATAAATCAAAGCTACTATTAGTAAATAGGCAAGGTAATATGATCTTTACAGTTAACTTAAATGGTTGACATTATTGATCTAATTAATTTTTTAAAAGTGTTTCAAAGGAAAAGAAATTCTAAAGTTAATCACTGCTCATACTCAAAAGTCACCCTTAAGCTAGGTCTCCTTAATGCCATGGCTCTTTTAGAAAGCCATTTACTCAGTGCTATATAAGATTCATATATATATATTCAATTAATTCAGTGAGTTATTATGTAGTTTAACTAGGAGTTTTATCAAACCCCTGAATAAATCAATACTCTGATACAGATAAGAAGCATTTAGTTATGTATATTGTATTGTACATCAAGAATAAGTGAAATGGTTAAAATTAAAATTGGTTAAGTCACCAAGTTTTTAATTTATTATGCTAGAGAATACTATAGGAAAATCACTTAAAATAATGCTAAGAAATCCATAGATATAATTTTATATTTTAACAGATGGCATTTTCTCATTGGCTGGAACCAACATTAACATTTTCAAAATGTAATGACTGAAGTCAGAGTGATTTTAAGAAATTCTTAAAATACTGTATGAAGCACCTAGCTTAAGAAAGGTAAATTCAAATATGAAAAAAATGAAAGGAGGAAAAAATACTATAAAGTAAAATAGCATAATGAGATTTTATAATGGTTGATGAACATTCCCATGTTGATTTGAAAATTTTGAGACTTGATGAAAATAATAGCCATTACTATTGAGCAAATGATTGGCCCCTTTACAACATTAAGGAATATTAAGTTCAGGTAAACTGTAGTTTTCACTGAAACTGAGTCAATTATCAGCATCACTAAATCAGAAATGGGCAATATTCAAACCTGTTAAATATCCAGTCTAATAACATCTTACTATTATTGAAATTAAACTAATTATCTTTGAAAAGAAAGAAGTAATTTGCAGGAGCTCTTTGAAATAAACACAGAGAAGCAATCAAATAATTTGAACACCAACTATGCAAAGTTACCTGCTCAAATAAGTAACCACAAGTCACAAGTCGTAACCACAGGGGTTACAAGAAGGAGCCAAAAGATAGCATTGCCCCAGGACCGACAGTCTAAGGGTGCCTTGTGGATAGTGCCTTAGTGAGGTCACATAGTCCAGGGCCTCACCCTCAATCTTTCAGGCTTAGAAATCCTTTTTCTTTTTTCTGTACACTAGGAATGAATTGACCTCTGAAGGACAGATTCATATTAACCAAGCTCTCAAGATTGACATATAGAATGAGAATTACGTTTTCATGGTTTTACAATGATAAACACATTCTTGAAGGACCTGGCACTCACATTCTATAGCCATTACTATTTTTCTCCTTGTAATCACACTAGAAGGGTACTTACATAGCTCACCAGAAGAGCCATCTCAGGCTCTGTAATAGTTCATGTCAGATGGAACTGTGGTGGCAGCAGGAGTGGATATATTTCTCATGAAGTCTGATGACAAAATCACCAGCACTTGCTGGTGGGTTTGGCTATAGGTGGTGAGGAAGAGAGGAATTGAGAAAGCATCACAGAGGATGCTTTGTAGAAATATGACTGTCAAAAGGAACAGAGACAGAAAGCTAGCAGAAGGATGCCAGAGAATCACAGGCGTTTGTTTTGTTTGGCAATATAGATTGTTGTATTATCATAGGTAATGCCTGAGAAAGTACAATTGAGGGTTTGTTAGTGACGCCTACAGTGGCAACTACCAATAGTCTCTGGCTAACTCTTCATCAATATAATTGCTAGAATTCTGACCTGCCCACCATATCTCAGGCAGACAGTCCATATTGCTACTGTTAATACTGTTGACAACTGCACCTCATACCTCTGTCATTTGGTCCCGTCCTCACCATCCTAGTTGTCACACTCTAGTCTGAGTCTATACTAGAACAGGCATCCCCAGGAAGACTCATTCCCCATGCCTCAGGGATGAACCAATTCTTTCCCTCTTTTGATGACATTGGTGAGGACATTGAGAGGTGTTTTTCTCTCTTTTCCTAATATGCAAGGTCTATTTGCTTAGAATTGCCTTGTAAGTTTCACTTTTTAACAATTATAAATTCAGAGATCCATGTGACCCAGATTCAAGACAGAATCACAACCACTCACATCGAACTTTAGAAATCAGTTGTTTTCAAAGTGTTTTGTTTGCATGTTGATACACAACAAAGGGGAAATATAGCATATGACAATATATTTTAAATATCATTATTTCTCTCCATCCATATTCCTAACAAGGATACAGGATCCATTTAATTGCTTTTCTATTCTAAATATTCCTTAAAAAAATAAAAAAAAACCAACTATGTGTCACATTTTTTATCCATTCTTAATCTTTCAACACTCACTTCTGATCTCTCTTCTGTTGATTTTTTTTTTAATTTTTAAATTTTTAATTTTTTTTTAGCATCTTGGATCTGGTAAATGTGGGAGCTCCTTTAGAAGTCAGGGGAAAGGCTAGAAATATCCACTTACTAATTTTGGATCTACCATATCTTCATAGCCAGAGAAGGTGTGACTTCTCCCTGGTTTCTCTCCTTTCACCCAACCCCTTACCATGGCTTTGAGAAAAATTCCTTAATCTTGCTATCATCTGTATTTGACTATTTTGCCAAAGGAGAGTAATAATTTCCTCTCCTACCACAGAAGAAATCTGGGGAAACAAAATGTGAGAATAGATGTAAAAATAGTCAAATATGATTTGAGGGAGGAAAAATGAGGAAAGAGAAGAACTGTTATTTATATTATTTGCATTACTACTGTGACAATTCTACCACAAATAAATGAGAAAGGTGAGAAATCTGATATGCTTTATAAATTCATCACTTCAGCATTCGTGTGCATGACCCTGACACAAGTTCCCAAAGAAAAGAAGACTGAGATAAAAGAAAATATCAACGAGGGATTTCTAAAATGAAACAGATGAAAAACAAGTGCTTGTTACTGCAGCAAGGGGAAACAGTTGCTTGGAAATTTTTAAAACTTATTTGGTTGACTTAATAAGTGGAAAATAAAAGATTAGACTGGCTGCTAAGGGATCTGAAAACTATCAGAGATTTGGGAAGGAATTTACAGATCATAAACAAAAAATAAACTCCCTGCTATAGTTGCAACTCAGAAAAGAGAGCCCCCAAGGACCCCAAAGATGCTTCTTGTATTCTAGTGTAAAATGATTCTTATGATCAGAAGAAAGGAAAATATCCCACTAAGAACTAGAGAATAGCAGCTACAGACTGACAACAATCTCTGAGCATCTTACAAAAGTATTTTTTTTCCAAAAGGAGAAAGTTCTTGGTGTGTTCTGCATTAACTGAAATGGGCAAATGGAGTATGAGTATGTTAAATCACCAACTTATTGTTTCAAATGAATTGCTTCAAGGTCATAATTCCTGAAATGTTTTAAATTAACACTTTAAGTGTGAGAAAAATCTCAACCAATCCTATAGAGTTATAGAGGCAGAGAACCAAGTTTTCTGTGGTTTCCAATTGTCTACATCAGAGATCCTCTATCATGGGGAGCTTATGAAAACTACAGACTTCAGGAAACCAGTCTCAGAAATTCTGATTCATAAAGTATGGGATGGAGCATGAGAATCTGATTTTTTAAGCAGCCCACGAAGTCTTATTGCAGAAACCGCACGAGCCACATTTTGAGATACTAGCCTAGAGAATCACATCTGAATTTTTCAGTAGTACATTCAAGGCTGCAACGTTCTAAGTATGAATTATCTTTTCCATCTTGCCTCTCACCACATCTCTTCACTCTCTTCCTCCCCAGACATCTAGCCTATTTACCATCATATTCCATGCTTATTAAGGCCAGCTCTCCTATTTGAATGGAATTGGGAGACTTCCTCCCATTCCAGTGCATTGAAATTCTAATACTTTAGGGTATGCTCTACATTTCAACATCTCCTCTGTTTAATTACACTAACTTTCATTTTATCAATAAAATATATTTAATGTTTTATATTTTAAAATATTTTGTTGTTTACTTCTAGTTCACTTATCTTGCATTACAGATTATAGTGAGTTGGTTTTATATCTGCTTCTTCCAGCAGAGTTTAAGCTCCTTGAAAACAAACATTCAAGCATTCTAGAAAAATATTTGTTTACTTGAATTAATAATGCACAAAGGTTCATATCTGGTAGATCAAGGTTTTCATATTTTGCCAGAACTTCCATTTATAACAAGGAAATGAAAAGACTGATTATGTAAAGTCAGTTGATACACATAGAATTTGAATGCCATAGCCAAAGTTGTCCAGAAGTTCTCCAAACGATATTTAGTTGCTTACTCCTCAGAGTGGGATCTATATTGCACTGCTCAGATCCTAAGGACTTCTTATATGAATTAAATGCTTCAGCTCGTAAAGAAAAGTGAGAAATCCATGGAGAATGACCTCCTAGCATCCAGCTTCTGGGAGTAGTATTGGTAAACCAGCTCAGCGGTCAGCCCTTCTAGGACATTGCTTAGACTGAAGAGGGCCTTGCCCAACAGGGACACATCCCTTCCTGAGACAGCCCACATAAAATGACTGAACCACCTGGAGAGATAAATGTCTAGAACTCTTGCTCCAATGCACAACAGCTCTGAGGAGAATTGCGTCTTTGGAGCTCCGTGCAAGGTCAGCTGAAGCTCCCATCAAGTCTTCATTGCACTCAACTTCTCCCTCTGCCCAAACTGGCTTCCTTCTCTTCTCTACAGGCACTGATCTTAAGAATACTGATTAATTTCTTTCTCCTGTTTTCTGGAGAACCCAACTTGCACAACTCCTATTTGCTATCCTTATACATAAAATACTATTCACCCTTACAGAGATAGCATGAACATTATGAGAAATGGTCAGAAAATGTTTATTTAGTGTCAGCTGTGCACCCAGTACTATACATACATTCTTTACATTAATCCTCCAAACATCCCAAATTGGTATGTGCTCCTGGCACGTTTATGCCTTCAGATCTCAATTCAAATATCACTTCCTTGGAGGGCCTCTCCTTGGCAACCCTATCAGAAATAGCTGCCCCCTCCACTATCCCCACCATGGGTCCCTTATCCTGCTTTTATTTCAATTCATAGCGGTTACCATGACCTCAAGTTACATTATGTGTTTTATCTATTTACAGAGTTCTGGTTTGTCTCTCTAGCAGATTGCAAGCTATATAAGGGCAAGGGGCTTTGTGTTGTTCACTGTTTCAGTTCCAGTATCCAGAACAGACACATGATAAATCCTCAAAACTTAATTGTTGAATGAATGCACACATTTTAACCTTACTCAGTGAATGAAATATTTTTATAAGTAGATCACTCTTGCTAATCTAAATTCTTAGAATCTTTCTCCCCAAGAAATCATTTATTTCTTAATATGAAATCATTTAAAGTGGCTAATAACTACATTGGTATAAAGAAAGGACTGTGTTTGAGTTATCCAGGAAAGATCTGTGAATGGAAAATTGACAAATTCTCAGAAAAGGAGAGAAGGAGAGATAACTCATTCTAATAAGTGAAATATTCTCTGATCAAATTAGCAACCCTGAAACAAATGGTGAACGTGGAGCATGATGGTTAACAATCTACTCTGATGCAGGGTTTTTAACAGTGTAATATATCATTAAGTTCTGGAGGGGGAGCTTTTTGAAAAATCAGTGTGAAGACTCCCACTGTTGAGACTGCAGCTGTTCTGTGGAGTGACAGAGAGATGTCCACGAGAATTTTGAACTCTGTCTAACAAGCCCCTCCAAGCCTGTGAACTCCCTGCCGCTTGCCTGTTAGCCTCCTCTCTTCCAGAAAGACTGTGGCTGCTGTGCTGACATTCATCACTGAGAGTTCTGGCCTGGTGCTGCCTTTCCCAGATCGACGTGCTTACTCTAAATCAGCATGTTGGAGCACTAGGCAGAAGTTGTCTCTGGGGTGATGAACACTCAAGGGGAGGAGGCCAAGACATGAGGAAAGGAGATTCCCCGCCCCCCAGTATGATGCCATTTTAACTTAAAACCATAGAAAACGTTTCAAAGTGTTCTACAAAATAACCCCTGAAGAAGAATGAATTTGTAATTCTCCATATAATAGAAAAAGAAGAGAAACATATTTGGAGTTGGTGCTAGTGAATGAGATATTTTCCCCAAGAGAAAGTGAAGAACCCAGAAATAATCATTTCCAGGATATGCAGATACCCACTGGCAAAACTGCTCCTAACTTCAGGTTGAACATAGTAATACACCAGAAAATTGAAGTACAAAATCATGAGCAGATATCTTTAAAAGTCATTTCTTAAGCTGGGGAAAAATTAAAACTGGTGGAAGACATGTCACATAAAACAAAACGAAGCAATGAAATTCTCCATAGGTAACAAGATGAGTTACAGTTAGCATGAACATGGTAAGAAAGAGTCAACAAGTGTTTCTTCAGTGTCAGCACTGTACCCACTCCTAGGCATACATTTCCTTCCCTAGGTCATTTTATTACCTTACTGTACAGGTGTGAAAACTGAGGATAAGAGGAGTGAGGTGAATCTGGCTAGGTTAGAAAAGGCCCTGAATGATCAAGCCACATTGGCCCTTGCCATCTCACTTTTCACCAGCTCTCCTGCCGAGCATGCTATGCGTCCATGCTCAGCCTTCTCTGCCCATGGAAGGCAACAAGTGCTTCTGGACTTTTAGCATTTTCCAAACTGATACTTCATATATTTGGAATATTCTTCTCATTACCTTGTTTCTGTGTCAATTTCCAGTCATCCCATAGACTTTGTTTAAATGTTTCCTCAAAAAAAAAAAAGTCTTTCCTGACTCTCCTTATAAGTGTATAAGTCTAAAGACCAGCAAATCTAGGGATCCATATGTATAAAACACATAATGTAAAACATATAATATGTATTTTAGTATAATAATCTCTCATGTAATATTTGGGACATACTTATACTAAAAATTATTTACTATTTATCTGAAATTCAAATTTAACTGGTTGTCTTATATTTTATCTGACAATCTTCCCCTTGCCCCCTGAATTTCTGTATCCCTTAGGTATCCTATTTATAGTGCCTGTACTTATACATCAAGTCATTTCTCACATTTTAGTTATAAAATTATTTGTGGAATTATTTTGTTTAAAGTATATCTCCCCAACTAAACAATGCCTCTGTTCTCATCCTTGTAATTTTGGTAGCTGAAAAACTGCCTGACTTATATGAAGTACTCAACAAATCTGACCTGAATAAATGATGATATAGAGACATGATCAAAACCCCAGTATGTGTGATCCCAAAGTCCATTGTTTTTGTTCACTCCTCCAGATTGTTGTACATGAAAGATAGACGTTTGTCACAACATGCATCATATACATTTACAAACATTTAAAAGCCAATTCTAATTATCACAGTGTTAATAGAAGAAAACACTGTCAGATCAGAATCCTTGAATTTTGATGATGCTAATTGCTCATTTCCCATCTTAGTTATTTTATTAGTAAAAGTGTCGGAACCCTCGACATTTCATTTTATTTGATAGATACTTAAATATAGTTCCCTGAAGGATATGGATATGGCTATTTCCTTTAATGGAACACAGTCTGAATTTTGAAAATATGGCATGCAGTGTTGTTATTGGTTCTGTTCATGAACAAGAATTTCTAAACCATGCAAGGATGATTTAGTGATTCTATATCTTGCCAAAGGCTTAACATTTCCAAATAGGCTTTTGCACAATGAAGTGTAAAGTTCATGGGCTGCTGTCACCATGAGCTTTACATAAGCAACCTCTAGGAACTGATTCAATAGCCAACTCTAAAATTTTGGATGGCCAAGACCCACTGTGCTGCTGTCAACTTTGGTTAAACTGGTTATATTAATTTTGTACAGAAAAACAGAGAGTACTCAGGATAAATGTGTGTTATTTTCTTTTTAAAAATTCTGTGATAAATGCATTTCTATAGCTAAACAAAAAGAGAACTTCTTTTATGGTGAGATTATCAATTGAAGACAGGGAGAAATTTCATATGCAAAAATCCAGTCCAGCAATTGTCACCATAAATATTCCCAGGGATTTCTCATCTATGGGTACAAATGAGGGACTTCAAACATTAATGACATTTGATGACTACTGGATGACTCTCAGACCTCTGTTATTTTTGGAATTCCTAAGAGTCTAATGTTCTCAACACCTAATTATATTCTTCTCTATGACAACTCTGTTTTCACCAGTTCTATGAGAAACCAGACTCAAAAACGCAGATTGGTTTCAGTTGGAATTAATGCTGAGGACCCAGGACTGGAGGTCTGCAGGTCAAGAGAGATTCCATTCTCTGCTTTGTTCAGAGCAGTTATTCACATACACTGTGCCTCCTTCTCCCCATTTTATTTTTATATTAAAAAAAATTCAAGAAGGCATGGCTTCAGATAATGTCTAACTTTCTTAAAACAAGATGACATTTTATAGTTGATACATATTTCTTCTAAAAATTTTCATTTTCCATCAGCTTACTTTTATTTCATATTGGCTTTTATATCATTGTTCCTTATTTTTAACTCATGAAAAACTACCTGGTGCTAACATCTTTTTAACTATAATTTTAGAAAGAAATAAGAAATCTTAACTTTGGTTGTGGTTTCTTAAGACTGAAATATACAATAGAAGTGATTTTTCTTCCCACAATTTCCCTGTATTATTATCTGGCTAGGTTAGAAAAGAGATTAGAGGTTAGAGATTCTTATAGTTAGAGATTCTTATACTAAAAATATATATGTTTTACATTATGTGTTTTATATATATGGATTCCTAGATTTGCTGGTCTTTAGACTTATACAGGGAAAGAAAGAAAGAAAAGAAAAATTAATACTTGCTCTATTTACTTCTGTCTTTTTGAGAAAATGAAATGAGTTAATAAGTGTGAAAGCATATTAAGAAAGTCAAAAGTGCTAGACAGATATATGAGATTTGTAATTCTCTCTGAACATGATGCTAACTTGTTTTAATAAACCTCTATTTAGAGAGATAATACCAAATATAAATCTACACATTCCAATACAAGCAAAGGATAGGACTTTAAAAAAGTAATTCATTTTTTGAAAAGATAAACCTATTTGGAAATTACATATTATTTGATTTGTTTTCAGAACTGAAACAGTCACCCATAACGTTGCCTCTGGCCATAATTAGTATTAGAAACATAAGTCATTTATCAAATACATGCTGGCTGAATTATCAAGAGTGTTTCAGAAGAGATTATGTTCAAAACTTGTCTACTCAATGAACAAAAATAAAATCCTGGGCCTATGAAATACAGGGTAGAGTTAAATTCAGTTTTACTTTATGGGTAAAATTTCTACTGAGAATTTACTGTTTCTTTTATTATTATTATTTTTATTACTGTTTCTTAAAACTTGATACAATAATAGATTTGAGAAGGACCTTACAATTGCCTCATGTATGCAGATAGGAAGACTGAGGACCAAGGATGTGAAACATCCATCCTAGCAGATCCGAGATGACAGTATGTCTGATCCCTTCCTAAGGCTGTACTGATGCCTCTGTACTCTTGGGTACTTGCTTAGCTTCAGAGTTCAATAAATATCATTTATAGTCAGTATTTGTACATTGCTCCAGATATGGTGAATTAACCAAATTAAATGGAATATCATCTTAATAAGCAAAATAATGGTTGGGACTTAAATTAGGAAAATGTATTTTTGGTGTTGTCGAGTGGGACTAGGGAGTTTGGTTAGAGAGGTAAAAAGGGAAATTGGCTTCATGTGATAATTTTAAAATACAGTGTTTAAATTCAATAAACAAACATTTATTGAAATCCTATTGTACTAGGATATATATATGTATATGTACATATATATATATATATATATCTCTTTGTAACATATAAACAAATAGCATTCCATTGATTTGCTTATCAAATACTGAGTACCTACTGTATATAAACTAGGTACTGGGTATAATTTTGAGCTTACATAAGTGAAAAAATACATGCTTGCAGCATTTTTCAAGGGACTGATGGTCAAGTTGAATGATTCAGTATGTACCAATTAACATGAAAATACAATTTCTGAGTAGTTCTTTGAAAATTATTGAGGCTTTTGTATAACATTACTGGAAGAACAACCTCAGAGTGTTTAAAAGTCAAAGTATTAGAGTGAAACATACATACTAGTCTACATTATAAAGCACTAATTTAAATAAGGAGAAATTATGTCTTCTCTGGAAAAGATGTATAGAAGGAAATTGTGGGAAAAAAATCACTTCTATTGTATATTTCAGTCTTAAGAAACCACAACCAAAGTTAAGATTTGTTATTTCTTTCTAAAATTATAGTTAAAAAAATGTTAGCACCAGGTACTTTTTCATGAGTTAAAAATAATGAACAATGATATAAAAGCTAATATGAAATAAAGTAAGCTGATGGAAAATGAAAATTTTTAGAAGATATATGTATCAACTATAAAATGTCATCACTTAGTCTCATTTTAAGAAAGTTAGACATATTATCTGAAACCATGCATTCTTGAATTTTTTTTAATATAAATCCAACAACCTATCCACTATTTTTTTGAGTAAAATCTTAAATTAAATTACTCCTTTGAAAGACTGGGCAAATTCAACTCATAAAATCATGTGTATGTACTAGAGTTACCAATTTTATCATTAACTCAATTTTTTAAATAAAAAACGCTTAAAAAGTGGTAGCTTTCAAATAACATTTGAACCAGGTAGTTATGCTTGTCTGTTAAAGTGAACCACTCAATAAATATAGGACTTATATTTGGTAAACCATTACAAATGATTTACCAATAAAAGTCAAAAAGTATTCTACTTTTAACAGCACAAGGCAAAATCATAAAAAGTGACATTCCTCTCTATATCTCTTCTACAAGAAGGCGTCTTCTCTTACCAAATCCATGACTTATACTTAGCGTTTGAGAGAAAAGAAATACCCACCACTTTGCTGCAAGATTCTTGAAGACTATAGACAATTTATTATTTATTCTAATTTATTTCTCTCTTCATTCCACTAACTTCACCTTTGGACTCTCATAATGGCCATCTTTTCCATACAGCTTTTCTTCTGAATGGTTTTTAAAGCAGTCATCAGATTTTAACTCTCTAGTATTTGTTATTTTTCCCTTTCCTCTTTATAGCCTTTAATTGTGCACATTCTCTATAACTTTCAAACATAAATATAAATCCCTAACCAACATAGAAAACTCTTGTTTTTTCCTCAGGGTTCTGGCTTTCATGTCTATATTAATAAATAGCAACTCTGATTGCCATTTCTGTTTCCTATACTCACTTCTAGGTTCATATTTCAAATGCCTTTGAGATATTTAAACTTGAAAATCGTACCTAAATCTCAAATTCAATATGCCTTGCATTGAGGTTATTAACCTCTATCCAAACCAACTCTACTTCTCAACTATTCTGCCTTTGCCAGAGAAACGATGTCCAAATTATTAGGGTTCTGCACCTTGAGCCTTCTTTGATTTATATTTCCTATATCAAAATATGTTTCATTTCCAGAACTATTGTATTCAACTTTTATTTCAATAAGTATCACACAATTCAATAAAAGTAGCCAAAATTTAAGAAAAAACTTAACCAGTGATCAATTAGTTAAGACAAAAACAATTTCCAATTTAATTGCTTAAAAGGACTCTGCTCTGTATTCTCAATGATAGAACTGAAGGGTATCTTCATTGCCTTGAGATTTCATTTAGAAACAGAAATTATCCACATCACAGAGGAACTAGAATATTTTTTAAATTTTTATTTGAATCACTATCCTTTACTAAATTAAAGAAAAATGAACATGTGAATTCAAAATCTAAGTTTTTCCCTATTTTTTAAGATATTTAATCATTTCTAATCCTTTCAGACTCTCATTGAATATACCTTACCTCTGAGAGCACTGGAAAGTCAGTTCTGTCCTTCGCATGCAATAATGAAATATTATCCAGACACCCAACATAACTACAGATAATGGAGTGTTATATGTAAAAATGTGTACAGTGAACAAACATCAACTGGAAACAGAACCAGCTAGATTCCAGAAAAGTAGAATGTTACAGATGGTAGTAACATAAGGTTTATAAAAACACAAAATGCAGTATTTCTAACAAACATGCTTGTTTCCAAATTTTTTTAAATAAATAAGTTTTGTATAGTTTTATGTTTCCCCACCAAAGTTTCTCTCAGCACACAAACAGCTTTTCCTCTTTGGGTGTCTCCCAAACCTAGAATTAAGTATCCAAACTGTATACTTTAGAATCACCAAGATTTCTGTAATTGTTACAGCTTCTAGAATAACTCTGTTGTATAATCTTTTCTGAAGATTTTTTTTAAGTTCTTAATAGTCCTTTACCAGTTCTGTTCATTCTCTTAATAGCTCATTTGGTGGAAGAGAGAGATGTTGCTCAGTAGTATTACAGCTGGCTTTCTCTAGTTGGTAAGTACCTGAATATTATACTGGATTACACTTTTATTGGAAATACAACAAATAGCCTTGAGCCACTCTGCTGTTTCAAGGATTTTAAAAGTTCTCCCTCATCAAGTATTGACTTTTGCAACTTTTGCCACCAGGTGCAAATTGTATTTCAATGGCATGCTGATCTCCAGGAGAGGTTTGTTTATACATTTATTCTCCAGGGACAACAGATGTACAATGCTTTTTGTTCAAGAGATTCTGATGCTTTGTAGAGCTTTATGGAGACTTACAGTCAATGGTTGACTCTAGGGACTCACAAAAATCATACAGTACTCCATGAGAAGTAGCACTGATATTATATCACACTCAGTGGGGTGTTGAAGCTGTGCAATAGAAGAAAAGCCACACAGACTAGAGTTGGATGGTAGTTTATGAAAAATAATTAAGGAGATCCTGCTTTTCAAGACCTTGTCCATCCTGCTTTGGCCTTAATCACAAAATTATCATAGTGATAACAGATAAATACTAAAGCTTATCTTTTAAGACTATCAATCATCTTTAGATTTTGTAATTATACAATAAAATTCCAAGAACAATAGATCCTCTAGAGTATGTATTTTTTAGTATCGTAAGTTTGATAATAAAACAGTCCCTATTTTCTTTGCATAATATTAGAAACGAAACAAAACATCTTACACTGAAGACACTTTTGTAATGTTATAGAAAAAGTGGTGATGGTTTTAAGTATTGAACTCAAAATCTTTTAATATTAAAAATATGTATTTATTTTTAATAAAGTTTGTAGAACTCCACCACCACATGTCAAAAAGACCTGAATATCAAGAACATTCTTATAGATGTGTATACAGATTTGGAGAGCATTTACATCCCAAACTCCCTGTCTATTTTCATTTTGGAAAAGTTGTTGAAAACAAAAACAAAGATTTGGGATGTTTACAAAATTAAAAGTTTTATCATATCAATTCAGTTTAACTTGTATTTTTGAGTACATGTTCCATGCCAGGCAGTCTGTTAGGCATGGAGAATACACTAATTGGACAATTCCTACCTTGAAGAACTTAGGTTCTAGTGAGAGAGATGGATTTGTGAATACTTAATTCCAGTAGAATATAGAAGGAAGCCCAGGATGCACATGGTCAAACCTGGGTTTGGGGGAAGGTTTTTTCGGTAATATGGTATCTGGATGGCAATTTCATATGGTTCAACATAATAAAACATTTTAGCTTTAGGAAAGAAAGAGAGTGTATTTTAAGAAAGTAACACTAAAAGTAGGCAGACCAGTTAGGGGGCTCTTGTAGTTAAAATATGGGTCAGAAGCTGGGTTAGCGAGAGGATAACACCCAGGAAGTGACATCATGCTTAAATGACCACAGGATAAGTTCACCTCATGCTATCATGGTTTCCCATGTTTACATCTTTCCTTATCTTCTTGCTCACTCACACAAACTTTGCTAAATATTTGTAGGAATTCAAATGAAATCTATCAAGGTTCACCTTGACTATATTTTTTGAGTGACTTTATTCTTAGTGCACTAAAAGCACTTTGAGACTCTCATTTTTAGTGTCTGCTGTCTCAGGAGTTGTTTTCTAAGGTAAATATTCTGTATTCTCAATGTGGTTTTGTTGTTTTGGGAGCAAAGCAGAAAGAAATAAACCCAAACTGTATTTTACTGTAGTTATCTAAAGAATGGTTTTTCATTTGCCATTGTTTCCTGTATATCAATATAGCACACAAAAGAATTTGAAGTAACTGAGATATTTACATTTTAATAATTCACTATAAATCTCTGCAATGTCTTTAATATAGACACATTAGGAAAATTTGAATCTAACCAGAGCTTTAGAATAATAATTTCATCTCTTTTATTAAAGACCACCAGGAGAACTAATAATTGAAATGTTATTTGTAACAGCCTGTGTTTTGGATCTAAATCTCATAAACTTTGTACTATTAGCATTGACCATTAATTTGCACTGCATCAATTGAATTTCTAGCAGCTTGGCAATAGAATTAAACTACTCCCAGGCAAGACTTATAAATAGACAATTATGTACCCTTCATGTACATAATTGATGTTCTGTATATGATAACAAAATATTATATTATCAACATAAACCTAACATACTCATTATGAACGATTGTCTCTGATTAATGTAAGCTTGCTTTATCTTTCTCTCCCTAATTTTTTATAATCTCGGACATAACTAGGTGCTATCACTATAAAATAATTTCCAAAGTAAGTGTGAGAAAGTATAGCATTTGGAAATTTAAAATGAGTAGATATCATTATGTCCTAGGCACCTCCAGATGATATGGGATGGTGGAGGTAAGAAATTTTCACAGTCTTTGTACAGTGAAAGTCCACTTCATTTTGCATTAAATTTCTTTCAAAAATGTGAGAAGAATTTTGATTTCCAGCCAGTAGTCAAACTATGAGTTATAATGGAAGTACTAAGTAAATGTCTGAATGTTCTGGGGTAAATCTAATTTGAGAAACACAAATGTTTTTCAAACAGCTACTATTCCTTGGGCACTGTTTTAGGTCAAATAATATTCCTAACAGCATGGATCTTATAATCTAGTAAGACTGACAATAAATAAATAAATATTATTTTGGCCAAAAAGTTCTTTCGGTTTTTTCTGTAAGATGGCTCTAGTAGCACTTAGTTGTCTTTAAAGTCATTCAAAACAATTTTGTTAGATTGATTACGCTTTATTATTTCAAGAAAGTTAAAAATGCAACTGGAATGCAAAAAAGACTTTTGCAGTGAATGGAGAATGTGCTGTGACTGATCGAATGTGTCAAAAGTGGTTTGCAAAGTTTCATGCCACAGATTTCTTGCTGGACCATGCTCCATGGTCGGGTAGACCAGTTGAAGTTGATCGCGATCAAATCGAGACATTAACTGAGAACAATCAACGTTATACCACATGGGAGACAGATGACATACTCAAAATATCCAAATTACGTTTTGAAGATCATCTGCACAAGCTTGGTTATGTTAATCACTTTGATGTTTGGGTTCCACATAAGTTAAGTGAAAGAAACCTTCTTGACCGTATTTCTGCATGTGATTCTCTACTTAAAAATAACAAAAACGTTCTGTCTTTAAAACAAATTGTGATAGGCAATGAAAAGTGGATACTGTACAATAATGTGGAATGGAAGAGATCATGGGGTAAGCGAAATGAACCACCACCAATCACACCAAAGGCCAGTCTTCAACCGAAGAAGGTGATGTTGTGTATATGGTGGGATTGGAAGCGAGTCCTCTACTATGTGCTCCTTCTGGAAGACCAAAAGATTAATTCCAAAAGTACTGTTTCCAATTAGACCAACTGAAAGCAGCACTCAACGAAAAGTGTCCAGAATTAATCAACAGAAAATGATAATCTTCCATCAGGATAACACAAGACCGCATGTTTTTTGATGACCAGGAAAAATCTGTTACAGCATGGCTGGGAAGTTTTGATTCATCCGCCATATTCACCAGACATTGCACCTTCGGATTTCCATTTATTTTGGTCTTTACAAAGTTATCTTAATGGAAGAAATTTCAATTCTCTGGAAGGCTGTAAAGGTCACCTGGAACAGCTTTTTGTTCAAAAAGATAAAAAGTTTTGGAAAGATGGAAGTATGAAGTTGCCTGAAAAATGGCAGAAAGTAGTGGAACAAAAGGGTGAATGCATTGTTCAATAAAGTTCTTGGTGAAAATGAAAAATGTGTCTTTTATTTTTACCTAAAAACCGAAGGCAATTCTTGGCCAACCCAATATTTACCTATCAGTTATAGTGATAAATTATGTATAGAGAATAAATCAGTAGAAGGGTAATGAGTGCCTGGAGGTTGTATTTTATATAGTATGGTCAGGAATAGTTTCTCTGTGCATTTAACAGTTGAGCTCTTTGACTAGTGAGAATGGGTAAGCCATGCAAAAGTCTGGGGCAAGAGGGTTTCATAGTAGAGAACAGCAAGTATGAAGGCCCTGGATTGGGAATTACTTGGACTCTATAGGTAAGGAAGAAAGGCAATGCATTTGAAGCTTTGAGAGAAGGGAGAGTGGATGAAGATGATGATGTCCAAGAGGTTCAAAGTCTCAAATTGAGTAGGGCTGTTAGATTTGGATAAGAGGTTGGATTCAAAGTTCTCACATACAATGCAACAGGAATATTTTTTTCCTCTCTCTTAAATACATATCCAGAATCTGACCACTTCTCAGAGCATCTATCACTATAGTTCTATTCAAGCCACTATAACTTTCCATCTGGAATTTTATAATGCTCTCTTAATTTATATCCCTGCTTTTCACACTTACATTGTGTTCTTAACAGATCATTCAGTGATCCTTCTAAAACAGAGCTATCTCGATGGCCCACGTACTGAGACTTTGAGTAAACTAGAAAAGGATAGTCACCATTTATATTTGAAAACTGAGCACCATCTGGGCAGGAGAATTAGAAAAATTATCCCCCTAAGATTTCAATCTCTCGTGTCCTCTCTCCCAAGCTTCTATGCAGTGCACAAAACACACAACTGCAGAAGATGACTTCCCAGGCCATGCCTATGTCCCTTTCCTGCTTTATACTTCTCCCTTGTACTTATCTTCTAAAATACTACTTGACTGATTTGTTATTGTCTTCCTCCACTCTCTACCCCCACTAGTATGCCAGTTCCATGAGGGCAGATAATTTGATCGTTTTGCTTACCACTTTAGCCTCAACTCCCAGAATAGTCCTGGAACATGGTAGATTCTCAATAAATATTAGGTAAATGAACGATGAATATCACTGTAGCATTTTAAACATCTTGGTTGCTATTGGAGAGTGGATCTTAAAGTACTAAGTGTGGTAGTAGGGAAACCCCTTTGAAACAATTTCAAGAATCTGAGCCATGGTCCCTTGTATTAGGCTGATGGTGGGAGAAATGGAAAGAAGTAGGTGAATTCAGAATCTGTTTTGATTGGTAAGCAGATAACACTTGCAGACTGATTGGATATGAAAAAATAGTGAAAAGGAAAGAATCTAGGGTGACTTCTAAGGGTTTGATTTGAATAATTAGGTAGATGGGAAAGCAATTTACTGAAATGAGAAACAGGGAGAAGAGATTTGACTGCTAATGGATGTACATGCGGGGAAACTAGGGCAGATATCTCTCAGTTGATTTTCTTTTATTTCTCTCTTCTTTTTCTCCTTTTTCTTTGATGAACCAAATATAACAATTGTTTCCTTTATGGTTTTTCAAATCCTTTTGAATTTATGCTCAGAAAAACTTTCTTCTGAGGTAATTATGTATATTTTTAATATTTTAATATTTCATGCTTTTTGTATTTAAATTGATTCATTACTTAGAATTTATTTAGACATATAACATAGAGTTCTGATATAATTTTTCCCAAACATTTAACCAATTACCTCAGAAACATTTGCTCATCTGTTGAATAACTTCTTCTTATTTTACATATTTTAAATATAACTTTTTTTCATATACCAACTTATTATATATGCTTGAATACGCTTGTGGAATTTCTTATTTCTTTCTCTTCTCTTAATGTTAACATTAAATAACATATTTTTTTCAATTAATGTACTTTCCTTATTTTTCTTATTTTCAAAGTTGGATGAGTTGTTCTTAACCATTTATTCTCCCTAATAAATCCCTTTAGGATTCTAATCCATTCTTTATATTGATACTTCAGCCAAATTAACTCATTTAAATAATCTAGTCTCTACTATTCTTCCAAGCTTCTCCTCTTTCCCACTGAAGTTTTCTCTGTGGTTCAACCATAAAGGGATATTTAGGGTTCATATCTTTGCCTTATACTTGCTATGTACCTCTTTAGGACATTTTTTCTTCTGCCTAGGGAACATTGTTCTCTCCCTTCTAGACACAAATTAGAGGCCAATGCCTCTATCAAAGTTAGTTTAGTGGCTCTGTTACTAGTGTCTTTAGAGTAGCATATCTATCATCTCTTTATACTAATTTCAAAATACTGTAATTTCTTACACTTGTGTCTTTGTTAATAACTAAACGTGAATGTCATCAGGTGTTACCCTGTTTGTACCTCCAGAATTGTTCACATTTCCTGTCATTTAGTAAGTGTTAGATACATATTTGTTTAATGAATAAATATATAAAGATTGCTATTTTGTATGAGACATGACACCAAAAAACTCCTAGAAGAGAAAATATATAAAATATTCTCTGACATAAATTGTAGCAAAGTTTTCTTCAGGTAGTCCCCCAAGGCAAAAATAAAAGCAAAAATAAACAAATAGGACCTAATCAATCTAAAAAGATTTTGCACCTCAAAAGACATCATAAACAAAATGAAAAGGCAACCTACAGAATGGGAGAAAATTTTTGCAAATGATGTGACCAACAAGGGGTTAATTTCCAAAATATGCAAACAGCTTATGTAACTCAATATCAAAAAAACAAACAACCTAATCAAAATATGGGGAGAAGATTACCTTAAATGTAAATGGATTAAATGCTCCAACCAAAAGACACAGACTGGCTGAATGGATACAAAAACAAGACCCATATATATGCTTTCTACAAGAAACCAACTTCAGACATAGGGACACATACAGACTGAAAGTGAGGGGATGGAAAAAGATATTCCATGCAAATGGAAGCCAAAAGAAAGCTGGAGTAGACATATCAGACAAAATAGACTTTAAAATAAAGATTATTACAAGAGATGAAGGACACTACATAATGATCAAGGGATCAATCCCAGAAGAAGATATAACAATTGTAAATATTTATGCACCCAACGTAGGAGCACTCCAATACATAAGGCAAAAGCTAACAACCTTAAAAGGGGAAATCGACAGTAACACAATCATAGTAGGAGACTTTAACACCCCACTTTCACCAATGGACAGATCATCCAAAATGAAAATAAATAATGAAACACAAGCTTTAAATGATACATTAAACAAGGTGGACTTAATTGATATTTATAGGATATTCCATCCAAAAACAACAGAATACACTTTCTTCTCAAGTGCTCATGGAACATTCTCCAGGATAGATCATATCATGGGTCACAAATCAAACCTTGGTAAATTTAAGAAAATTGAAATCGTATCAAGTATCTTTTCCGACCACAACACTAGGAGACTAGATATCAATTACAGGAGAAAAAGTGTAAAACATACAAACACATAGAGGCTAAACAATATGCTACTAAATAACTGAGAGATTACTGAAGAAATAAAAAAAATACCTAGAAACAAATGACAATGAAAACACAATGACCCAAAACCTATGGGATGCAACAAAGCAGTCTCTAAGAGAGAAGTTTATAGCAATACAATCCTACCTCAAGAAACTAGAAATATCTCAAATAAACAACCTAACCTTAGAGCTAAGCAATCACAGAAAGAAGGAAAAAAAAAAAGTTAGCACAAGGAAAGAAATCATAAAGATCAGATCAGAAATAAGTGCAAAAGAAATGACGGAGACAATAACAAAGATCAATAAAACTGAAAGCTGGTTTTTTCAGAAGATAAACAAAATTGATAAACCATTAGCCAGACTCATCAAGAAAAAAGGGAGAAGACTCAAATCAACAGAATTAGAAATGAAAAAGGAGAAGTAACAACTGACACTGCAGAAATACAAAGGATCATAAGAGACTAGTACAGCAACTATATGCCAATAAAATGGACAACCTGGAAGAAATGAACAAATACTTAGAAAAGCACAACCTTCTGAGACTGAACCAGGAAGAAATAGAAAATATAAACAGATGAATCACAAGCACTGAAATTGAAACTGTGATTAAAAATCTTCCAACAAACAAAAGTCCAGGACCAGATGGCTTCACAGGTGAATTATCAAACATTTAGAGAAGACCTCACACCTATCCTTCTCAAACTCTTCCAAAACATAGCAGAGGGAGGAACACTCCTAAACTCATTCTACAAGGCCACCATCACCCTGATACCAAAACCAGACAAAGATATCACTATAAAAGAAAATTACAGACCAATATCAGTGTTGAACATAGATGCAAAAATCCTCAACAAAATACTAGCAAACAGAATCCAGCAGCACATTAAAAGGATCATACACCATGATCAAGTGGAGTTTATCGCAAGAATGCAAGGATTCTTCAGTATATGCAAATCAATCAATGTGATACACCATAGTAACAAACTGAAGAACAAAAAGCATATGATAATCTCAATAGATGCAGAAAAAGCTTTCAACAAAATTCAACACCTATTTATGATAAAAACTTTTCAGAAAGTGGGCACAGAGGGAACTTACCTCAACATAATAAAGTCCACATATGACAAACCCACAGCCAACAACGTTCTCAATGGTGAAAACCTGAAACCATTTCCTCTAAGATCAGGAAGAAGACAAGGTTCCCCACTCTCCCTGCTATTTTTCGGCTTAGTTTTGGAAGTGTTAGCCACAGCAGTCAGAGAAGAAAAAGAAATAAAAGGAATCCAAATTGGAAAAGAAGAAGTAAAACTGTCACTGTTTGCAGATGACATGATACTATACATAGAGAATCCTAAAGATACTACCAAAAAACTACTAGAACTACTCAATGAATTTGGTAAAGTAGCAGGATACATAATTAATGCACAGAAATCTCTTGCATTCCTATACACTAATGACAAAAATATCTGAAAGAGAAATTAAGGAAACATTCCCATTTACCACTGCAACAAAAAGAATAAAATACCTAGGAATAAACCTACCTAAGGAGACAAAAGACCTGTATGCAAAAAACTATAAGACACTGATGAAAGAAATTAAAGATGATACAAACAGATGGAGAGATATACCATGTTCTTGGATTGGAAGAATCAATATTGTGATAATGACTATACTACACAAAGCAATCTACAGATTCAGTGCAATCCTTATCAAGCTACCAATGGCATTTTTCACAGAACTAGAACAAAAAATGTCACAATTTCTATGGAAACACAAAAGACCACGAATAGCAAAAGCAATCTTGAGAAAGAAAAACAGAGCTGGAGGAATCAGGCTCCCCAACTCCAGACTATACTACAAATCTATAGTAATCAATACAGTATGGTACTGGCACAAAAATAGATCAATGGAACAGGATAGAAAGCCCAGAGATAAACCCACACACAGAAGGTGACCTTATCTTTGACAGGAGGCAAGAACACACAATGGAGAAAAGACAGCCTCTTCAATAAGTGGTGCTGGGAAAACTGGACAGCTACATGTAAAAGAATGAAATTAGAATACTTCCTAACTCTGTACACAGAAATAAACTCAAAATGGATTAAAGACCTAAATGTAAGGCCAGACACTATAAAACTCTTAGAGGGAAACATAGGCAGAACACTCTCTGACATAAATCACAGGAAGATCCTTTTTGACCCACCTCCTAGAGAAATGGAAATAAAAACAAACATGAACAAATTGGACCTAATGAAACTTAAAAGCTTTTGCACAGCAAAGGAAACCTTAAACAAGATGAAAAGTCAATCCTCAAAATGTGAGAAAATATTTGCAAACGAAACAATTGACCGAGGATTAATCTCCAAAATATACAGCTCATGTAGCTCAATATAAAAAAACAAACAACCCAATCCAAAACTGGGCAGAAGACCTAAATAGACATTTTTCCAAAGAAGATATACAGATTGCCAACAAACACATTGGCATTGAAAGAATGTTCAACATCATTAATCATTAGAGAAATTCAAATCAAAACTACAATGAGATATCATCTCACACCCGTCAGAATGGCCATCATCAAAAAATCTACAAACAATAAATGTTGGAGAGGGTGTGGAGAAAAGGGAACCCTCTTGCACTGTTAGTGGGAATGTAAATTGATACAGCCACTGTGGAGAACAGTATGGAGGTTGCTTAAAAAACTAAAAATAGAACTACCATATGACCCGGCAATCCCACTACTGGGCATATACCCTGAGAAAACTATAATTCAAAAAGAGTCATGTACCAAAATGTTCATTGCAGCACTACTGACAATAGCTAGGACATGGAAGCAACCTAAGTGTCCATCAACAGATGAATGGATAAAGAAGATGTGGCACATATATAACAATGGAATATTAATCAGCCATAAAAATAAATGAAATTGAGTTATTTGTAGTGAGGTGGATGGGCCTAGATGTGTCATACAGAGTGAAGTAAGTCAGAAAGAGAAAAACAAATACCATATGCTAACACATATATATGGAATCTAAAAAATGGTTCTGAAGAACCTTGGGGCAGGGCAAGAATAAAGACACAGTTGTAGAGAATGGACTTGAGGACATGGGGAGGAGGAAGAGTAAACTGGGACGAAGAGAGAGAGTGACACTGACATATATACTCTACCAAATGTAAAATAGGTAGCTAGTGGAAAGCAGCTGCATAACACAGGTAGCTCACCTCGGTACTTTGTGACCACCTAGAGGGTTGGGATAGAGCAGGCGGGAGGGAGGGGGTACGGGGATATATGTATACGTATAACTGATTCACTTTGTTGTACAACAGAAACTAACACAACATTGTAAAGCAATTATACTCCAATAATGATGTTAAAAAAAAAAAAAAATGGGCAGAAGACCTAAGTGGGCATTTCTCCAAAGAAGACACACAAATGTCCAATAGGCACATGAATAGATGCTCAACAGTGCTAATTATTAGAGAAATGCAAGTCAAAACTACAATGAGATATCACCTCACACCAGTCAGAATCACCATCATTAAAATGTCTATAAATAATAAATACTGGAGAGGTGTGGAGAAAAGGGAACCCTCCTCCACTGTTGGTGGGAATGTAAATTGGTGTAGCCACTATGAAAAGGAGGTAAGGAGGTTCCTTAAAAAGCTAAAAATAGAGCAACCGTATGATCAGGCAGTCCCACTCCTAAGCATACATCTGGAAATGACGAAAACTCTAATTTGAAAACATACATTCACCCTAATATTCATAGCAGCACTGTTTACATACAGTAGCCAATACCTGGAAGTAACCTAAGTGTCCATCAACAGATGAGTGGATAAAGAAATTGTGGTATGTATATGCAATGGAATACTACTCAGCTATAAAAAAGAACAAAAGAATGCCATTTGCAGCAACAAGGGTGGACCTAGAAATTACCATACTAAGGGAAGTAAGTCAGACAGAGAAAGACAAATACTATATAACACTTATATGTGGAATCTAAAAAAATTACAAATTTATTTTCAAAACAGAAACAGACTCACAGGTTTAGAAAGCAAACTTAGGTTTATCAAAGGTGAAAGGATGGGTATAAATTAGGAGCATGGGATTAACAGATACACACTAGTATATACAAAATAGATAAGCTACAAGGATTTACTGTATAACACAGGGAACTATATTCAATATCTTATAAAACATATAATGGAAAATAATCTGAAAAAGAATATGTATATATCTGAATCACTTTGCTGTAAACCTGGAATTAGTATAATATTGTAAGTCAACTATACTTCAATAAAAAAAAAAAAAAGATTCTTAGCTTGGCCTCCATCATTCTTCACTTTTCCAGACTAAAATGCCTTAGTTCTTTTAAGTTTTTATATGACACTTCACAACTCTAGAAACACCAGTTTGTAACTATTTCTCAATTGTAACCTACTAAATGTTAAAAAAAAGCAGAATTGATCTTTATTTTCTTAGCATAGACATTATAATTCTGTTGCTCACAGCTTTAAAACTGTCTTAGCTTTTTAAATAGCATGTCACTTTAGGAGTTTCTATGAAGTTTGTAGCCAGCCTCAACCCCCAAGGCCTTTTCATTGACTTACTGTTTTTCCCCACTCATCCATCCTTAACTAAACACTTTTTTAAATGCAAATATATACATATACGTGTGTTTAAATTTATCTTTTTATTCATTCTAGACCATAGAGATCATTTAAAACTATGATTTAATTATCAAACATAGTACTATCTATTGCACTCAAATCTGAAATTCGTTAAGTATGTTTTCTATTTCTTCTCTCCAGCTGATTATATGAACGTTGAACATCCAGTGCCTTGTGGTATGGCATTGGAGACCCTAGCATTTGATTGATTATTCAACCAAACTATGTTTTTCAAAGGATTTGTAAGTTTTGTGACTTTGCCAAAAGCTTTTCTGAATCTAAGACATCTTCATCTATCTTCTTAGTAATCCTGTTAAAACCCTATTTTAGACTGGCTTAATAGAGGATAGAAATAACAAATCCTAGATCTGAATGCTATTTTTAATACATGTTATCATGTAGAAACAATAGTTAGAAAAGGCTCTGGTACTATTTTTGTGTAATTCTCTCATTTCTGCCCTCTCCATTGTGTCAGCTTCATCTGCAGGATGCCTTCTCTCATGATAGCCAAAAGGCTGCAGCAGTTTAAGCTTCTGTAACCATATCATCCAGACAGAAAGAGTGTCTCAGTGCCAGCACTGCTGGAGAGAGTCTTGGGCTTTGAGTGGATTGAACCATCCCTTTACTGCTTTATTCCTCCCCAGAAAAGTCATGCAATGACTGCTTAGGCCTGGGTTACCTGAATCAATCAGTGTCCATGGACAGGAGGCTGCATTGAGCATAGAGTCAACACTTCTCAAAACCCATTGCTGTTATGCAGGGTAAAAGGAGTTGAGGAAAAAACTCAGCAATGTCTCCAGAAGACATAAACCTAGATACAGACAGAGATACATACAGAAGACATAAACCTAGATACAGACAGAGATAGATACAGAGATAGTTGAAAGCTTTCTGGCTGGAGTGATTCAAAAGGCATTGTGTACATGGTCACATGTACACAATGAAATTTACAAGGTTGAGAATATTTTCTTATATGGGACAATAGAAGGAATATTTCAGGGAGAAGGAAGGATATTGGGTCATTTTCTAATTTTATTGGCCAATATCTAACATCTTTGTTTCAGCCTTCTTGATGCATCCAATTTTAAAGTTTGTGGGAGAAATGTACTGAGAAATGGTGGGTCTGTGACCATGTTTTCTTTCCTTTTACCATAAAAACCCTCAGGGGCTGTGTGTTTGTCTGAGCAAGCTGTCAGCCAATTAGAGTTTACGGCTGGAGAAGAAGCTGAGAAAGTTAATCCTGCTCCTTCAAGGCATAGTTAGAAAGAAAACATGAATCTTAAGTAGTACACATTATTTCATCCACTGAGAACCAAGAGAAACTAGTTAAGCAGGAAGAAGAGAGGACAGTTTTTTTAATTTCTTTTGGCAGTACGCGGGCCTCTCACCGTTGTGCCCTCTCCCATTGTGCAGCACAAGCTCCAGACGCGCAGGCTCAGCGGCCATGGCTCACAGGCCCAGCCGCTTCGCGGCATGTGGAATCTCCCGGACCGGGGCCCAAACCCCCATCCCCTGCATCGGCAGACGGACTCTCAACCACTGCGCCACCAGGGAAGCCGGAGAGGACTGTTTTAATGGGCTTATTTAAATAGGAAAACCACAGCATACCCAGAAGTCATTTCTTTCCCATGGCCTAGAATTGGGAAGGAGGAAGGCATTAATGAGTTGAAACTGACATTTAAAACACCCTTCTTCAGTATTTTACATATTAGAAATGCTATAATTTGAAGATGATTGTACTAGAAGTGAGGCGCTATGTATCCTCTTCCAATGTTAATGACTTTATGCAAGGCCTTTACCCTTTCTTGTCTTCTGAGTCCTCCTGTGTAAAAGAAACGTAGTAATGACTGCCACGGATTCACTAAAGTGGTAATGACATACCTACTGAGAAATAAAATATCCTTGTATTTAACCAGCATATAGTCTATTTAATCTTTTTCACTTCCAGGTCACAGTCTTTAGGATCAGAAAGCCAACACAAATCACTTGTGTCATGTCATATCATGCACAAGCCAGTGGACATGCTGTATCCACACCATCCAAGGAAGTCTTCTAAAAATATGTTTATTGAATCCTCACTTATGGAATCTTCAGATTCAGTTGGTCTAGGGTAAGAGCAAAGAATCTGTACTTTCAAAAAATCTCCCTAGAGGATTCTGATTCTCGGGTTTGGTAACCATTGATCTCATCCAACCATGTTATTCAGAAGATAAGAAAACTGGTTTTAATTGGAAGAACTGAGTAAAGTCTAGACATCCAGTCAATTGCCCAGAAACACTAATCTATAACAAATTCTAAGACATTATGTGAGTGCTAAAATATCGTTTATAATGTTAAAAATGAGAGAAATTATATGAAAACTTTTTGGTATATAGAAGAGATGTTTTAGTAATAAATTTCTTGGAGTGTTTAGGAGTGGGGAGAAAAGAAAATTAAAACCACCAGGTGGCATTAGTAACTACATTGAGCCTCCTCTGCTCTGGAGAAAAATCTCTTTATTGCAAAAAAAAGGAAAAAAAAAGAATTGTGAGTCTGTAAGTTGAGCCAGCCTAGCAGTGATCCTCTTTCTCCTCAGTTACCCTGAACAGAGCTCGGTTGCTCCTCTAAATAAATGGAGAACAGAGACTTCCAGTGAATTGATTTTAAGGGGCCATCTAGCATGCCCTCATGTCTCCATCCAGCCCCGTAGAGTGGCCTCCTAAAAGCCGTACAACTAATCTCGTGCAGATTTGAGACTATACTCAATGTCTTTATTTCCAAGTCCAGACTCATTTGAGCACCTCATACCATTCCACATGCATCTATCTTTAAAAATACTTTCGCAAGGTTACTTTCAATTACTGAATAGCCAGTGCTTCACAGTAACAGATCCTAACTCCACTTCCATCAGCTTTTAGTAAAGACGGCCATGTGAGTCTGTACTTGTAGGGCAATATATGTACGGTTAGAGCCCTATGTTCAGGCTCCACATCAGCCCCTGGGAACTGCGGACTAGAGCTAGGGAAGGTCAGCAAAGAAGGAAAGGCAATAAAAATGCCATATTCTGGGGAAAAATATTAACTGGCTGTATCCTAAAATTTATATATGTGTGGATATACTGATGTGTGTGTAACTCTAGTCATATGTTTATGACTACATAACTACTACACTTATTCACCACTGGTTGCCTAGTTTTTATAAAGTTGGTCACGACAGGTGACATGATTCCTAAAACCCTTAAAGTCAATGCAGACATATCTCAGTTTAAGAAACTTGATAAACAAAATTTAGACTTGCAGTCTATAAGTCAAAGGATAATTATTTGCACTGAGAAAAGATTTTTAGAAATTAAACCCTCCTTTTAAATAGAAATTCTCCTACTTCATTTAACATCTGTATTTTGTTCAAAAATTATCTGATAGATAATCCAGAGGACACTAACCTAAAGCTAAAATATTTGAACACATTATGAATAGAAGATCTACCCAAATTTGCAATGATGAGGTCATGTGGTCATAGCTTTCCAAAAATTTTCTGTGTGGTGGGGGATCTAATCTTCGAAGACTTCATACATGGGGAACAATGTGTTCTGGGAAATAAGTCCAGAAAATATTCCATACCTTTGAAGATTTGCAAAGCATTTTAGCATGATTAAGGCTCTGAAAATGCCTGCTGCATATAAGCTGTTTAATTTTTCTCTACCGTTTCCCCCCAAGCTTGTGTGACCACAGAACAATTTAACACAAGACTTATTAAATACCGCCTTATACTACTGTTCAGACAATTGTAGATCCAAATCAAAAAGAAAACAGATTTTACACCTTTCATGACAATAATATATGGCATTTTAACTAGATTTGTGAGCTTCTTAAGAGCTCGGTCTATACACTATATTCTCTGCAAGATCTAAAGCTGTGTTGGGCCTATAATGGGTGCCTAATCGCCAAATTCTAAATAAATCATTGGGCAACCAGTCTTTGGCATATACTTGAAATGGGAAAAAAAAGGGAAAAATCTTTTGTCCTTTTAGAAACAAAGTTATTTTTGTCTTCAGAAATATGAAAATCATGCTCATTGTTATTTCAATTTGTAGCCTGCAAATCAGCTGATCATAACTTGTTTAAGGCAGGAACAAAGGTGACTAGATTTTTCTGCCCACCTGAAGGAAAATAGAAAATTGTGCCTTGTCAGCAGAGACTGTAATGACACATATTAAGATAGCAACATGTATAGAAAGAGATGAATTTCAACTCTGCCGCTAGTAGCTGCTCTGTGTCCCAGGAGGCTGAACTCCGTGGGTTGCATATTTAGGCTCTTTTTCTCTCTGACTTCAGCCAACAGGATGCAGGATGAAAGTTGGGCGAGGGTGTTCAATCCTTTTCTTTTCTTCTTTTCAAGTAACTGTGGTTTGGTAGTGGCCTTTTACTTAAGGCCACTTGGCCTATCTGGTGGCATACCCTTGGGTTTCAGAAACTGCTCTCTCCCCTTTGTTCTTTCAGGTCAAGGGATGAAAATGGCTCTTAACTATTATCAGCCAGAATATATAGCATGATTTCTTGTTATTTTTCCTAAACCTTGCCTACAACTTTGTGAATAGCCCCTCTATTAAATTCTCTCTGGTTATCTAGTTTGTGTGTATGCCATCTCTATCTTTCCAGGAACATAACTGATAAATTAGGTATGTGGTGACTTTGTACAACTAATGGATTTCTTTTAGCCTCAGTTTCTTTACCTGTGAAATGGGGATAATAACATCTATCCTTTCTACCTCATAAACCTGGGGGAAATTTTAATGAGTCAATGTTGTTTCTTATTTCCTTTCCCACCTTTTTAATTCTAGAAGGTGACCAGGAAAAACTGTGTGCAAACTAAGTCTTGCCCTTGTTTCAGATAAGAGATATTCTCCTGTGGAACAGAATTCCCAGACTGAGCCCTGTGGTGGTCAAAATCTATGCAATACTCTTCAAATAGTACATATTGTGTGCATGTGTGGAGAGCTTGTGCAGTAACTTTGAAGAGAAGGGAGATCTACACAGAAGAGATGCCCAGACTAGAGGCCTCTCACTGAGTAACAGTGATATAGAAAACCTGAAGACCTTTCTTTTTGTAACTAACTCACAAGGTCCATCCTCTAGGGCACCTGGAAGTAAGAGTACTCCTGCAGCAAATATGAGACCATCAAATACATCATCAAATAAGATAATGATGTACTATTGCAGTGAAGTCACCCATACTTCTTCAAGTATACTGTGTGGATGATGAGATGCTTTCTGGGAACCTGATGGCTAAAAGTTGATTTGAAATAATAATGAGGATAACCATTCACAGTCAATAAATATTTGATGAATTTTCATATATCAGCCTTGTTGTGCTAGACACATCTAACTATAATATGCTTATTTAAGGTAAAGTAACTCAAAATCAAGAGAAAACTATTAGACATAAAGTTTTCCTGATATGCTAGTCTATGTTGCTCATTTTGTTTGCATCAAAGCGAGTAATCAGGTGAAAATAGCTTTCATATCCTTTCCTTAGAATAGAGATAGCATTTGTGATTTAATCTCCAAGACCCTTCTTTCTGATATGTAATGTTCTCACATTATAATAGTAAACTGAAGGGTAGAAAAAGGCTGATTGCTTTCATCTGCTTCTCCACTCCATGCAATGTTTTATATGTCCTTCTCTAAGGTTTATGCATAGCTAAAGAGGATGCTAATTACACAGAGAGATGGGTCCTTGGTTGAAGGTAGATCAGTAACAGTAGTCTTCGATAGAACCATTAAGTTAAGGCTCCTTCAAGTTTTTATTTGTTTAATTGATTTCATCAAAATCACACATAAATCAGATCAATAACTAAGAGAAACCTTTGGAGGTAACTAATTAACAATACATGAGATCTATCCATATATAATAATATTGAACTGCTATGTGTCAGATAAAACAAGCACCATACACCATATATATCATACACACACACACACACACACACACACACACACACACCAATAAGCCAGTATAAAACATAGTGACTCTGTACAGCTATTGTATTTAGGATTGGAAGAATTTACTCAGTTTTTACTATTACTCTTCCATGTTTATTTCATCATTTGCTTTATGTTTTATTAAGTGGAGTGAGAGAAAGCCATAAATAAAACATTATTATTTATGGCAAATCTGTTGTGTGTGGTTCAATAAATTGGACTGAAGTTTCTTAGGCAGGGCCCCAAACTCAGTGAAATTAGATGATTTATTGAGCTCCTCAAAAACAAACTTGAAAAAGTATATAACAAGGCTATAGTCAATAGTCATCATAGTAATCATAAAAGTGTTGACTTGTTGTAAGTGTTAAATAAATTTCACTTTTATATGGTGTCTCACACAGTAATATCCTTCAGGGATAATAAAGCACATTCCCTGTTGCCTTACCTTTGGCTTGAGACAAGAAACATGGCATAGACCAGCATGAACTCAAAGCTCAACTAAAATTAAGCACCTTAATGTACATCTAACTAAAAGGTATTTAATATACATGCTAAGGAGACAGGATTACTGTATCTTAAGGACCTCCATCTGCAGAATTGTAGGCACTGAATTTCCCTCTCAAAGTAGAGAGTTGCTTTGGTTACTTTAAGGAAGTTGAGATTTTTCTGAGCAAATTGTAGACAAGATTTCTGAATGATCTTTCATCTTTTCTGCATGCACATAAGAAAACATAAAGTTTAAAATTTCCAGCCATGGCTGCATAAACTATAAACTCCTACACATGTTCTCCTATTCTCTAGCAGAGACATGTATTTTGCTTTTTATTTTTTTCTAAACCTTCTCAATTGTCTCTCATCACTGATAAAGCAGAAAGGTGGTAGAAGTGCATAGAATGTGTTTTTGGGCTTTTCAGAAGACCTATCTATATAAACTAAAATAACCAAGCCTCCAGCAATTGATAAAATCAACCACAAAAACTCCTTCACCAAATATGAGACCTCTTTTTTTTTCCCCACATAGTCCAGTAACCCTGCTACCTGATATATGCAAGATGTGATTAGAAAGAAAGAAGAGGGAGCTAGAACTTTACTGTATGTGGCCAATGGCTATAGCAAAACTTCCTAAGCGTGGATCAAGTGTTTCGTAATCCTTGAGATGGGCATGTTAGTATTTGCCTTGTCTACCTCACAGTGTTGTAGTAAAACTCTAAAGGGATCATTTTTGTGGTAAAAGTGCTTTGAATACTGTGGAGTGCTTTAAAAAATGTCTCTTCCTTTTCGTCTCAAAAGTTCAAAGTGACAGCTGGAGAGCAGGCAATGACCAGAATTGGATAAAAGATGGAGATTAAGCAGAAGCATGCAAGAAGGAGGCCGCTTTGATCACCTACTCTACACTCCCATTCTTATATCTCTTCAAGAAGGATAAAAATAAACTGATTGGTCTGATTCCAGGACATGTATGGCCATAGTTAATCATGAGAGAGTTCATAATTCATTGAAAGGCCACACAAGAATATGGCATGTTCTTCTGTCTCCTCACCTTATAAAGTCTAAAGCATAAGAGAGTAGTCCTGGCCATCCTTCCCCTTTCTCCCTTGCATCTTAAATATTGACTCTTTCTTCTTTTTCATCTCCTGAGATTCTATAATGACAACCAGAATACAAAAATATTATAAATTTAGGTTAGGATTTAGTATCCTAAGGATTAAAGGGTAAAACTTTGCATTGGGGTTTGGGCAAAAGCCCAGATGACAATAATGTGATTTTGGTTCCTCTGCCATTGTTACTTTCACAAATTCTTCTCTTGAGTGCATTGTGAGAAAAAATGGTTATGGTCTGGGGTGGGATTCAGATACTATTCTTTCCCTAGTCATATTGTCAAAACATTGCTTTGATTTATGGCACATACCGTTAAAATTCCCTGTACCATTATTTATTGAACAAATGTGTTGTTCTAGACATAGGAGATACAGATGTTTACAAGGCAGATGAGGGTCTTGCTCTTGTGGAATGTGTGTTCTATAGGGGAGGAGCGCCGAAACATGTTATATACATATACCTCTTCAGAGAGGGAGAGAGGAGAAGAGGAGATGGGCGGGTGGGGGGGTGACTAGGTGATTATTTCTTGTTGGTTGAGCAAGGAAGCTCTTTCTAAGGACGTCACATTAAGGTCAAGGAAAGGACATCGAAAAAGAGAAGGGCCCAGGAGACCAATCAGTGGAGCCAAGAAGACGGCAGAGAAGGATCAGTTAGTGAGGTGGAGGAAAACCATGAGGGGTGGCATCCCTGTGTTTCAGAGCCCTTCTACTTAGGTAAATAAAGATTTATTCTTGCCACCAAACAATGTCCGCAGTTGATGAGTATTAAGGGAAAGAGTTTCAGAAGTTTTATAAGATGTCTTACCAAAACCATTTGTGAAAGAATCCTTATTTCATAGCTCTGGTTCCTTCGCTATGCTAGTGAAGCAGCATTGTCTAGTCTTCTTAAGAAGTTGTGACTTCATGTTATAAGCATCAATGCAAGATTTCATGCAGAATTGAAGGACTTTGAAATGAACTTGAATTTTTTACTCACATTCCCCAGTAGGAAGCACATCTCACCTGGGACTAACAGTATGGCTTGAAATGCTGAAAATTCAAGTGTTTAATGATCAGGTTAGTAATGGCTTTAAAAATCATACTGTGGTATCTCAATCCATATCACTTCTACTAAAGGTAACTCAAATGTTTCAAAAGTAAGCCTAGATTTATTTTTGATGCAGCAGAATGTCTGCAGACCGTAATGTGGTTCTATGAAAGATGACAGGTGGAAAGAAACAAATTTTGGAACAATGAGACATGAGGCTAAGGTGTATTGATTTGAAATTTCTGTATAGTTTGGAGGTCAAATGGAAACCAGATGGCCAAAGGAATTGTAAAATATTTGATTTACAATTTGGTAGTAGTGAGAGAAATAACGTGTGTGTATAGCCAACATCCCAGCCATCCTTATTCTGGGTATGTATCCCGAAGGATTTCTCATATTGATCCCTAAGGGAACATGTGTGAGATTGTTCATCATGGCAGTTTTTACAGAAGAGAAGGCTGAGGCAACCTAGGAATATGAGAATGGATACAGCAATGGATAACCAAAATGTGGTAGATAAATACTGTATGATGTCACAGTTGAAAATAAATACATAAATATACAGATAGCAAAATGCACAGAACTTACAAATATATTATGGAGTGAAAAAAAAGAAGAAACAGAAAGAAATTTACAGCACGACATTTATATTTATATTTAAAAATACCCTAATACCACTACCTATTTTATAAGGATACATTCATATCAAAAGACTGAAATCAAATACATTAGTGTGGGTGCCTATGGGAAGGGAGGAGGTTGAATGTAGGAAAAGGGATGCAGGGGAAAAACAGAAAAACTAAAACTGAATTTTAAAAGGGAGCTTATGTTGATAACATGTTATGAAACAAAGATAACTCGTGTCTCTATTTCTGAGGGAAAAAAGATTTTTTTAAAAAAAACAGTAAACACTCATTTTATTCACTGCAAATTTCTCACAAAAGTAAGCAAACACAAATCCTATTGAGTAAAATGATGGGAAATAATTTCTTACTTGTCTTAAGGTAATGCAGCAAGTTGCAGACTAGAGCGTGCTCCCTCCCTAATATTGCACGCATGAGGTCCACACAGCCCCTGAACTTGGTGGTGAGGGCTGGGTATCTGGTAAAAGAAGCAAGGAAATAGTACTTGAGGAGTAGGTGAGTGTTAACATTTGGTTAGTGACCCTCAATTTAGAGACACTAACTCGTATCCACACATTCGCAGGCTTGAGTTGTGAATATTATAAGGAAAATGGGGGAATATCAAAACCATGCCATGTGTAACAGAAAGCAAAGAAAAAAATGGGCTCGTCCCTCTTCCCCTCCCTGTTAGCTCTTGCAGTGCCTACAGATGTTTTCCTTCTGACTCTCACCTTTGCTTCCCTCTGTGACCCTTCCCCTCATACTGGTTTTGTTTTTAACTTTCCTTGACTCTCAGTCCTGGCCTCCTGACTTCCTTGTAACTAACACCATATCCCTGTTGGCCTGGCATCCACTTGAAGATTATTGCTTTGCACTGGCATCAGAGAACTTCCTCCTCTCCTGACCCTGACAGCCTCCATTCAGTGCTGTGTATTTGGAAAAGGGAGGAAGGGCAGAGGCTCCCACACAGAAACATCTGTGTCGGTACCCATTTTCTCAGATCAACTTGGAATATTTTTCTTCATACTACGCTGGCTATTAGAGTGGGTCTAATGTTGCTTTTTAATGAAAGCCACCTTTAGAGTTAGGGAAAATCACATTCATATTTATATAAAGCCTTCTTATGTGAGATCCGAATGTTTATGCCCAGGTTCCCAAGAAGTCATAGGCCAAGGAGAAGACAAAAACCTACACAGATTGGTACTTAAGGCAGTAAGCTAATATGGATCCTTTTATAATTTAGCACTGAACTGCCCTCCTTATATAACCAAGGGGGGAATTTCCTTTGGATTGAATATCTGTTTCCTGTTCTGATAATTGACACCTGCTCCAAATTTGGATGAGGATGTCACGTGCAGGATCAGCATCTGGTGTTCCAAGCCAAAGTGAGCTTAGAAGACTCCATGTGTGATCAGAAATGGAGAAACTTTCTGGCTGAGGTTTTCATTAGGCAAATGAAAGTTTTAGGGTTTCATTTCACTTCAAAGACAAGATCCTCTGAGTGGTACATCCTGTTGCACTGGTAGTGATGAGATTATATTAATAGCCATGAGGTACCAGAGCTGAAGAGTGGAATAGAAGGCATCTACTTCTTAGCCATAAAATGTGAGTCGTTAGGCAGTGCCAGTGTGTTTTGTAAAATTGAAGAGATGATTAAAATTTCCTCAGGTCCTCAGAAAGTTTCCCTTCAAATATGTTTACCACTTTGTGATGGAATGAATCTTGCAAACATTTCAATAACCAGAAGCTATCTCAGCTATGTTGTATAAGCAGGAGTTAAAGTCAACTCAATTGTTACGAACAGCTACTGTAAAATAACTTTTTGACTTTGCATTTTACATGCCTTTCAGCTAACTACTGCCATCTCTGTTCATTAAAATAGATTGATATAACCAAGGAACATCACATTTATTAAGCGTTTACTCTGTGTGTGCCAGATATGTTGTTAGATAATTAGCAAGCCTGTGATTTGCCATTTATCTATTTTGCTCTCAGATCCTTTCTGCTGCTGTGTTTTGTTTCACATGGAACATTTCCAAGGCTTCCTTTTCCTTTGGTTTCCATATAGGTTTGGTCAATGGGAGGCATTGCTAAAAGCCTAGTGTCATTTTCTTGGCAGTTCTGGCAGCATCTGAGCCTCTGCTACTATTACAGGTTTCATGAGGCAGCCTCTCTCTCAGAGTTCCACATACTACTGAGCAGGCCCTACTCGGTTTCACCTTTTACCAACTTATCCCTGACCCCAAGCTCCAGCAGTGCCACTTGGTCCTTTTGTTCTTTCAGGAATAAAGGCAGTTGTGGCTGCCTCCTAAGTCTAAATTCTAAGTTGCCTCACTGTTCCTTTATCAGCCTCTCACCTATACCAGCACCTGTGTAACCAATTTCCTGTTTCAATTTCTTTATGTTTGAAATATCCCAAGTGGTTTCTGCTTTCCTGATTGGATGTCGGCCGATATATTGAACATGTGTACTATTTTGATTAACCCAAACAACAAAATTCTCAGGACGGTATCATAATCCTACAGAATAATAACACAGGATGCAAAGACTTTGTGAAGTAAAAAATGTGTATGGGTATGTGTATGCCTCTGTGTACATGTGCATGCGTGTGTGTGTGTGCGTTCATGGTCATAACGATAGGAAATAAGGGATCTCGTTTGTGAACTATATACTCCAAGCTTATGCTCTTTCAATGACACCACACTGCCATACATTCCCCCCTGTAATCTGTTGTATTATAGAATATTATTAAATCTACATGTCCCTTCTAAGCAGAAAATCCTCCCTAGTGGGAAGAACTGCCAGGGAAAGGGAGAAAGCAAACTATCAATGATCCATGTGTATCTAATATTTTTCCTGTGCTCCCAAAGGATAAATACCTTTAGTTCTACTCATGGTCAAACTATTCCTTGAACCCTTGACCCAAACCCCTCTGTTGTTTTCTAGATCCTTGCTTCTTCAGTTATCTCCCTTCTACTGTAACTTCAACTTTTTTTTATTTCCACTAGATCCTTCCCAAAACATACATACAAAACTCCCATCATTAACAGCCACACTCTCCCTTAAATCCCGCACCCGACACACTCTCTCATCTTATGTGTCTCCATTCTGCCTTCTCATCTCCCATTCACTTCCCCGCCAAGTGTAATCTGACTTCTGCCTTTATTACTCTACTTCTTTCATTCTGAACACTACATGGTCTGCTGATTGCTAAATTCTCTATCCCCTGATCTTAAAAGACCCTTCTGCTACATTTGACACTATTTCCTCACTGCCATGACTTTCACCACCTCTCCTTTACTAGTTACGCTCTTACAAATAAGACTGTGTTTTCATGTGTCCTCACAGGCTTCTGTTTCTCTGCCTCCTCCCTACATATTGGTATTCCTCAGGATTCTGGCCTGCCCATCACTATTTTTATTGCACACACTTTCACTAGAAAGTCTCATCCATTCTTCAAGTTTTCAAATACGATTTATATGTTAAAATTTTCAAATATATATTTGCATCACACTTTCTCCAGATGTTTAGATTCATTATCATAAAGCCTGTTAACCATCTTTAACACAATATTTCCAGAACTGAACTCATCACCGTAACCTTCAGAATTGGGTTTCTCAATGTAATCTACATTTTACCATCGTCTGAGCATCTGAATCACTCATACCTGGAACCTGAGAGTTTTCCATGCTCTTCTCTCTCTCCCATCCACCAACTTTAGCCAGTTTTGGCTCCTACATATCCTTCATCTGATCCCGCTTCTCAGTCTCTATTATCACTACCCTAGTTCCACTGTAATCTTGCCCTTCTCTGTCCACACCCTATACCATGAGTGATTTTGTTATGCAAGATTCTTGCTTAACTCTCAAGCTTCACCTGCATCAACTCCCTCTCTGTCTAAGTGTCCCGGCATCACGAGCCTTCTTAAGTTCCATGCATGTGTCATGTTTCCTCTTACCAAAGGACCACTGCCCATATTATTTCCTCTTTCTGGACAGATAGTCACTATCTCATTACCTAGTTAACCTTTCCCATTCTTTAGATTACACCTCAACTCTGATTTCTTCAAGAAATCCTTTGTCATCTTATCATGTCTTTTTTTTTTTCAGTCTAGATCAGGCACACAACAACCATGCTCCTTTCCACCAGAGCCTTTTGTCAAATTGTCATTTGACATGTGGCTATTTGATTAACACATATCTCCTCTATTACTCTGTAAGCTCCTTAAGGGCAAGATCTTGGAATCAAATCCCTAGCATATATTATAGTCCTAATACATAACTTGCAATTAATAATTAATTACAGCATAAGTGAAAGAGTGAGTTAAAAGCTGCTGAAGATACAACTATGACATGGGAGCCTGATGAAGTTTGATGGGTACAATCTTAGAACGTGAAAACCTCTGCAATTCCCTGTTTTGTCATGACTGTTACATACCATATGTTATATGTTAAATCATATGATATAGTTGTTTATCATATGTAAAAATGAGAATTTATATAGCTTCAGAAATATTGTCTGTGCCTCTAATATAAAGATTTGTGTGTAATAACGTCAGTTTTATCAACGTGGTCCTCATTCTCTTACATAATGCAATGTGAGAGTACTGCTTCTTTTCCTTCACCCTTAGTTCCTTTGGTATTTTTCAAAATATATCTTTTTTTCACTATTGGTGCCATAAATGCTTAAGATATACTGAGAGAAGAACAAGAAAGTATTAACACAAACAGTTTCAGATTAGGATAGATGCTGATACTTTGAAACAAGTAGAAGTTAGGGTTGTGATCTTAATTTCTGTTTCTATAATTCCATATACTGAGATTCAGGGATAAATGTATAAATCAAAGGAATAAGCAGCTAATGTAAGAAGGAAGTGATATTTTTACTGTGATGGCTGTCTCAAACTGTTTATTTCTTATCACTTATGTATTTTTGTAGAAAATTAAAAAGGAGCATAATATTTCAACAATAACCCAATACCTGGCACTGTCAGAGAAGTTGCAAATGCCAACTTAAAGCACACTACGGTTTGTCAGATTCATTGTTTTATATAAACCTTCAGGCATTTGGCAAAACTGAATGTATTTGAGTCTAAGGTGGAAATAGAAAAATAGGTTTTAAAGGAAAAAAATTGGAACGTGAGCAGAAAAAGTCTCTGTCCCAAAAGAAATCTGCCCACAATTCTGAGGCCTGTAGTCAAAACCATAATCAAGGACTAAAATGGGACCAGGTTTGGTCCTAGTCCTTCCATCGACGTTTTTCATATTTGAATTACTTTCACCATGCATTTGTAAATTGTTATTTCCCTTTTCTTTATTACTATTGTTATTTGACCTCGATTATACCAAGACCAACAAAGCATAGTTATATAAAGAGGGCTTTCAATTGATATGACCCAAGTAGAAAATATTGTATCATATAATTGCCTGCCCCTCCACAGAGAAAAACTATTAAAGAGATCTATTGAATTCAATTACATTTTTTTCTTTTTTGGCTCGTATTTATTGCACTAAAATTTTTAAAAAATAAACCTACAAAAAAGATTCTTCGGTTATAAAGCAGAAACTAACACACCATTGTAAAGCAATTATACCCCAATAAAGATGTAAAAAAAAAAAAAGAAAAGAAAAAAAAAGATTCTTCGATGATATTATATGATATATATTTATGTAGTTATATACATTTGAACAAATATTTCTGTGCATTTGTTTACAGATATATATGAGGTAAGTTTTTATATGTTTTGATAATGAGATAGCTTAAGAGATTTTCCTGTTGTTACATAAAATAAATTTTTAAAGAATCAAATTCAGGAATGCATAACAACATCCCAAAAGAGGTCTGGAAGAAAAGGAAGTTATATTGTCAGGGCAGGAGCCAACAGAGGAAAAAAGGTTTCTAGCCCATCCCTCTCCTCCTGGGAGACACAGATGAAGGAGGAGTAGCCTGTGATCCAGAGGGACAGACACTGAGTCAGATTCCTTAGGTGATTAAAAGACATAAAGTACAAAAAAGGTAAGATATTGGCTGAGAATCAAGATAGATTATAAAAGACTGAACGTAGAAGAGTCTGCTAGCAAAGACGTTAGACTTTTTTTTTTCTTCCGCTCTTCTCTTGTAAAAGAGTCATAGAAAAACTGGAATAGAAATACTTTTATATGAAAAGAAAGAAATGAATTCATGTAATTTCTGGGTCATCAGAATAGCTCAGTGGACAATCCCAGCTCCACCCTCAAAGAGAAAAAAAATGGGCTAATGGCCTTGAATGTCTCTTTTTATCTGGTGAAGATTGAAATACCCGCAACTGAGACTGGGAGAGACAGGGGATACCCCTATCAAGTGCAACTTCAACTTGGGAGTGGTCTGGGAGCATGAAGGGGTTTGCTCTCCCCTTCGGTAGTTCTAAGCCTCAGGGACTGCAAGATATTATCGCAAGTTCTGAAGATGCAGGACAAACTCAGCCAGCCTCCCGTGGCCTGGTTTTCCTCACCTGTAATACAAATTAAGGAAGCCCTTGCTTCCACTACAGATCTCAAAGTCTCTTCCAGCTGTTTTAGCATATCAGAAACATCTTTTATAAATCCCGAAGGCCTAAGTTTAAAATAGTAATTCTGACCCCAAATTCCTTTCTGTCGTCGTCAGACTCAGCACTTTTATGAACAACTCCAGAAAATCTCCCCGGTAGGCTGAATGCCATGTGTCCAAGAGGTTAAATGGGAAACAGAGTGTGAATTACTTAGAGAGCTATTTTATAAACAAACACCAACTAGGATTGAACTCTACACTGATTTGGAGGTGACTTAAGTCTAATTTCCTGCTCCTTCCCACTCTTTCCTTTCAGGACCAAAAGCATTAAGTGCTACAAAGAGAGCTCCTGCTGAGAGTCCCCCCCTCTTCTCCTCAAGATCCTGACAGGAGGGGGCTGCCTTTTGTCACAGTTTGACTGGTGAGTGACACTGAAATGCTCCACCTTGCTCAGCCTGAGGAACAGTGGCACTAATCCTAAAGGACAAAAAAAAGAGTTTAAAAAAGGAAATGGCTTGGTGAGAAACTGGCCAAAATCTCTTCCAATGAGAGAATGAAGAACATCTTCTTTCTGAATGGCAGCTAGGAAGAGGCCTATCAATCAATCCGGAGATCTCCACACACCTGCATACTATGTCCACCAATGAGACTTTACAAGCCTACTATGATGCAAAGTTGTGACTCAAAACCTCATTTCAATAAAGCTCTTTCCTGTTCTTTAGAAGCCCAGGTCAACTGAGGTCAGGCAAGCGCCCAAACCAGCAGGCTTTAAGGAGAACCTTAGGGCTCACAGCAAGATCTTTCCTTTTTCTGCTTTTTATGTAGCAGACCACCTTCTGCAGCCTTGGCTGTGATCTCAGTTCCTCTCGCTCGCAGTCTTGGCTATCTGCCTGTTCTCCTGCTGTCCTCATCTGCAGGAGCTGCACAGCTCGGCAAGAAACCGTTCTTAGTGTACCGATCACAGCACTGGAAGAAAAAGAAGACTGAGATACTTGCCTGTAAAGCAAAAGAACCTCTTGTTGGAATGAGGAATTCATTCTTTTAAGAACTTCTGATTTTACAAAAGGAAACTTCCCCAAACTAAAAGATAAGATGAAAAATCACCATGTCTTAAAAATGACAGTTCAATTTTTTTTGTTGTTTTTTTTTTACTAAAGTGAAAAACATGTAAGAATCATGAAACAAATGACCTCTCACTGGCTGCTGACTGGTGTTTCAGTTTGGTATTAGTTCGCCGTTCAGAAATTCAGAGTAATTCTTTGTTAGATATTCTGTGCTAATGTCTTCTAACCAAGATGAAAATATTTAACTATGCAGTACTCTGTGTGATTGCTATTACTTATTCTGGAATTACTGTTTTATTTGATAATTATGTAACAGGATAAAATATTATGAAGACAGCGGTACCGATGTGTAAATAGGCAGATCCTTCTGGTAATAAGATCTGTTTATCAGAGACCTGCTGTTTTATTGATATTTATTCTTTGTAATAGGGTCAATATTTCTTGTTCTGTGTTCAGAAATGAGAGCATCAAAATGTCACTCACCTGTGACACTATTTTGATGTGAATCATGTTTACTGCTTATTGAATTATAAAATTTGAACATATTTGGAAAAATATATGCTCTACAATACATAACATGAGTGTTAAATATTAAGGAGAAGATTAAATGCTTGGTCACTCTCAGTAAGTGTCTTATCAATTATACCTTTAATTATTGTTAGATATCAAGATATGCTATTTAACTGAGTGTTAATGGAGGGATGAGGGTTTTAATGAAATGTAGATTCTTCAAGTTTGTACGAAGCAAATGCTGTGGTGATTGCCTCTTGAACTTACACTTTAAATGTCTTGTATAAATATATGAAAGTGAGAGTTCACATTTTAACAGATCAGGTTTGTTTTAGTCCTCTGGGAAATAAGGATGGATAGATATTGCTGAGTTTATACTAGGTGCTTAATAAATATCTGTTGATTGGTTAAGTTTTGATGAAAGAAATCAAGGAAACAATTTAAACTTTATTATGCCATAACTGTGACTCAAATAATCCTTGGATTGAGTAATATGGTCACCAATTATGCAGTTTAAAATCCAGATAATAAAACTTGGTAAGTTTCTCCTCGAAACTGATTTTTCTTAGCCTTATTTTTTTAAAGGAAAAAAAAATAAGTTTTGGGCTTCCCTGGTGGCACAGTGGTTGAGAATCCGCCTGCCGATGCAGGGGACGCGGGTTCGTGTCCCGGTCCGGGAAGATCCCACATGCCGCGGAGCGGCTAGGCCCGTGAGCCACGGCCGCTGAGCCTGCGCGTCCGGAGCCTGTGCTCCGCAACAGGAGAAGCCACAACAGTGAGAGGCCCACGTAACGCAAAATAAATAAATAAATAAAATAAAATAAAATAAAGTTTTACCTCTGGGGAGCAGAGAGACTTCCATTATCTTGTGACAACAAGATGGTCAGTAGAACCATAAGTTCTTAGTGCATCTAAATCACAATTTGAAGATGCTTCAGAAATACAGAAAATATTTTAGCCAAAGTCTCCTGGCCTTTCATTCCTATGTAATTGGGATCAGAAGCAGAGACAACTAAAAATAGAAATGCTTCCAAAAGTTTCTTTGAATTAAGAATTTTGCTTGAATTTTAGTCTCATAATTATAACCTAAGGATAATTATAGCCACTTCCTCTGAAACCTGATTGTTCTTAAGCATAAATGTATGAAATACAACTATTGCTATGTAGTACCATTTTTACACTTCTATGATGTTTGGTTAAAAGATAAAGTCAGCATGGTGCAACAGAGTCAAGAGACCTGCATTTTAGTTTCACCTCTGCCCCAACTAACTATGCATCCCGAGCAAATTACTTACTCCTTTTTCATCTGTGAAATTAAGTCAGATTAGACCATCTCCAATGACTTTTGTTCAATATTTCAGAGGCTGTGTGATGTCTTCCTTAATAATAACACAAGTATTTTTCATACATTGAGAGCTCCCTTTGTGCCAATTACCATGCTAAGTGCTTTACCTTCATTTTCTCGTTAAATTCATGATTACTAATGCCATTTTCTGGGTGACGCTGAGGCTTAGAGATGTTAAGTGACCCGCTCAGTGTCTCATAGCTAATAGATAGTAGACATGGAGTTTCAGCACATGTACTCTGATTTCACTATTTCACAAAAACTGTCTGAGACTGAAGACACTGAAATGTAGTGAAAGCATTTAAACTCACAGTGTTGCAGGTTGAGTTTCCTGGGAATGAGTCTTCAAGATAGAGATTAACAAATAGGAGGCCTATTAGGGACTGCCTTGCAGAAGGGAAGGGAAGGGAAGGGAGCAGGGCTGAATAGAAGGAGAAAGAAAACTACAATGCAGTCTCGACATACGTATCTGTCCTTTTGGAAGTTCCAAAGATGTGATGGCCATTCAGGGTTGTCTGGTGTTCAAGCAAGAGGGTGGGGCCTTTACACCTCCCCATCAGTCAGTCAATCACTGGATAAAACTCTGGGAAGGGAGTATGACCTTGGACAAGGCAGATCTTAGCAGCCTAGACAGTCCCTGTAAGAGGCTATCACCTGAGGGCTTTCATCTGCAGCCTTCTCAGTAGCTGAGGGAATAAGTATTTATTCCTGAGGGCGAACTATGTGGTTCATCACAGCATCCAAGATGGAAGGAAGTGCAAATATAAGAAATCCAGGCTATTTCTATATGAGTATAAATACTGTTGGGAAGCAAAGTAGAATAGTCAAAGATATTTAAATTGCAGGCTGACTTGACAAAGGAAAGGAAGTTGAGGTATGATTCCTTTTACTTCTTTGAAATATCCATTGTAAAGCATTTAGCATAAACAAACATGAAGGTTAGAATTTTGAGGAGGAGGTAACATTGCTGCAGATGGTGAATATGACCAAGGTGATATCTCCATGTCTATCGAGGGACTGAGCTGGTATATAGCACCCTTAGGAAAGGTAGCCATTTATTCAAGAAGGGAAAGTACTGCATATTTATTTCTTGGTTCATTTACTTATTTATTCTGTGTAATTTAAGGGAGATGTCATGAATCTTGAGGTCAGATCCTGGTTCAAATTCCAGTTCTACCATGAGTATATGTATCACTGTGTGTGTTTGTGAGTGTGAGTGTTTAACACTATGAACCAGATCTTCTTAATTTGTAAAATGTGAGTTAAACTAATTGATTAGATGGATAAGTCTGATCATATAGAATAACTTGCTGTGAAAATATCAACCTCCTTGTAAGACATCTGGCATATATTTGTTGCACAAGAAATGTTTTTTCCATTGAACATTCCCTTCACGTATAAATATATTTATTTATCTAGTCACCCTTTTATGTGCCAGGCTCTGCGAATCTAAAGATAAGATACAGCCCATGCTTCTTAGAAGATCACATTCTGTAAAAGGAGAAAAAAATATTTTCAAAGTTTATTGTAATTCCCTTTAGCAAATATCACAATGGAGATATGAAGAAAATGCTGAGAGAACACAGAGAATGGTGGAATTAATCTACAGTACCAACAGGAGTTGGAAAGGCTTTTTAGGTATACCCTCTGTGAACTGGTATCTCCAGATGAATAGAGGTTTCAGTAGAGAGGGGGAATAGGGGCGTTCTAAGAAAAAGTAGTGATATTGTTTGTTATATCTTGTCTCATTCTTGTATTTTTTATCATTTAGGTTCATTTTTTTTAATAAAAGCAACTGATTAATTTTCAGTCAATTCTTGTTACTCTTCTTACTTGAGTTATTGGCAACATTTAACAAAGCTGAGCACTCCCTCTTTCATATAATACTTTTTACTTGGCATCCAGAAAGTTATATTTTCTTTGTTCTCCTACTTCATAGAATGTTCCCTCGTCGACTTTGCTGGTTCTTCCTCCTTGTCCTCTTTACTGCTTAACAATTTAAGCCCTAGCCCTCTGTCTTCCCACCTCCTCACATCTTTACTGATACTCATTCCCTCAGTGAGCACATCCTGTCCATTGACTTTATATACCACCTATATGCAGATCATTCACAATATTAAGTGGTTCCTCCAGCCTTACTTGTGATCCCAGCTTTGTTTATCACAAGAGCCAGGGTGAGCTATTTAAAAGGTGGGCAGGATCACACTGATGCTCTGCAAAGCTCAGCCAAGCCCCACCATGACCCATGGTTTCTCATTTTATTTTCAGCAAAAACCAAAATCCTTACAAGGTCCTATAAAATGGTCTCCTTTTATGTCCCTGGCCTGCCCTCTACTCACTGCCCCTTACTTACAATACTGCAGCCATTCTCCCCACTCCAATCTTTGTTGCTCCTAGAAAATGCCAAGCAGTCCAGAGAACAGCTAGATACAGACTGGAGAAAACGAGGGCAAGCTAAACCTGCCAGCCCCTCTGCATCTGTCTCTCACAGAATTTAACCACATTGACCTTCGAAGAACTGTGGCTACTTCTTTTCTTCTACTTTTCAAATATTACATGTCTCTTTTGGCCAACCTCGTAGGAAAGGGATTTGGGGATCTGAGGTTCCAGCTTATTCAAGTGGGTAAATTAGAAAACCACCACAGCTGTTAATATGAAAAATAATTTCTTTGACCATTTCTCCACAATTGAATTCCTATTACTGAAGTTGAAGAAGTTATATAGCATAATAATTAATAGTAAAGTCTTTAGTGCCAGATAAACCTGTGTTTAAAATCTTAGCACTGGCATTTACTGCCTATAGAAGACTGGAAAACTTACTTAACCTTTCTTAGGTGTGAACTACAAAGTAGGGTAGTAATATAACTACCTCAAGAGTTCCTCGAATGATTAAAAGGTAGAAGGTATGTAAATCATCTAGAACCTGATAAATATCCAAAAGTATTAGCTATGAGACTTATTATATTTAGCAAATGTCATACATATGATAATGAAAGCTAAAATAAATACTAAAAAATTGCAAAGAGAATTATTGAGGTGTGGCAGGGGAGGGGGGCAGTGGCAAGTAGTGCATATAAACTGAATAATTAGTCCCCAGCCACTAGTTTCACTATAATTACAAAGTTCCTGGTGCCAATTTTAAAACGTTAATCCTCAGGAAATATCTAGGTAGTAACAGAGGGAGATAGTGGGAATGGAAATACAACCAAACTTTCCCAAATATTTCACACTCTTTTGACCTTCTCTATTATCTTAAATATCCCTTCCTGTTGTGACCGTTAAACAAAGATACCCAGACTGTGAGACTTAAAAAAAAAAAAAAAAAAATCACTGTCAAGTAGAGTTTGAACTCTTCTAGGCAAAACATAGTTTCAGCATTCATATTCACTTGTGATCCCTGAAAGAAAGCACAGGTTTTCTTGAAATGAGCAGGAGGTCTTTGGCTAATTGTTACCTAGGTGCAATGCAAGTGTAACCCATGTTTGTTCACACTACATCAAACTGAGAAGTGGGGTAAAGTCACAAAAGCAGTGGCACAATGGCATTTTTCCAGCTTAGCTCTCATGGACAGCATTGTGCAAACCCCAGCTCACATTCAAATTACCTCTGACTAATTCAGGAATTACCCAGGGACTATGCCATGTTTATTGCTGGATGTAATCCTCCAGTTTGATACATAGTAGCCTTCTTCTTCCCCACTCCTGGAATTGTAACTCAATCACCAGATCACATAAAAGTTCTGGCTCTGTGCTACAGCACATGCAGTGAGTCTCCTTCTGTTGTTGATATCTGCATTGGGGCCCAACAGCCAGGAAAGGAAGCTGTTGTTCTCTTCCCTTCCTGCTGGACTCATAAGCCCTGATTTCCTGGTTGTCACATCAGGATAAACCAGTCTGGATTAGCCCTCTGTAGCTGTCTCCTATTGCTGCTGCTGCTTCCAATAGTTCAGTTCTATGCTTCTAATAACACCTCTTTGAACAAGGGGAAAAATCCTACATCCAAATTTGTGTTCCATTTTGCTCTTTTCCATAAGGTACAAAGCATTTGTGCTGCTTTATGCTCTCAATGTCCTAATTAGATTTTAGTTATATGACTAAGTTATAATCAGAAGAAAAAAAATTCCATTTGAATTTCTCAGTGAGAACCCTGTGATTGTTTGAAAGAAATATTGTTTCCATTGAGCCATCAGGGTGGAGATGAGACCTCAAGTGCATTCAAATAACAGGAGATGAGTAAGACCACAAATGGATGAACAAGAAAAAAAAAAACAACTGGATAATGAAAGGAGGAAGAGAAGAAAAGGAAGAAATTGAGGGAAGACTTGCAGCATTGTATGATTTATCTCAGTAACCCCCAAATCTTTTATTCAATTTGCTAATTCTAGTAAAATTTCTTAAATTCTTGACTAATTGGCTTTATTTTAAAAGCAGTAAAGTTCTGTATTAAGGTTGACAAAGGATGAAATTGGTATAGTCCCAGGAGCCAGAGCAATGTTTTTTCAAGAGTTTGCAGAAGTCTTAGAAAGTTTTAGGTTTATTCTAAATGATGGAATTTGTATTATTAAAGTAAACATATCTAGAGCTCCAGGGGAAAATAGTTATCACAGACCTTAAGAATTAAAAGATATTCTTGTTACCTCTTCTTGTCAAGACTGGCAAGGTAGCCTTGAATGGAAGTAGAGAAGGTTTTCTCCACAGAACATACTTTGCAACACAGGAAATTCCCCTCCCTAACTTATCACCCATTTTCCTCGAGCCAAAGGAATGCCTTCTGACTCTTTCCTAAAAGCTATTGGGGACTTCAGGTCTTTTGGGTATTAGCTGCCCATTCTCCTTGCTTGCACCCTGCAATAAATGTACTTTCCTTCACCAAAACCTGGTGTCAGTAGATTGGCTTTAAGTGCATCAGTTAATCAGAACTGAGTTCTGTTCAGTAATAAATGAAAGAGTATTTATTGTATGTAGAACATGAGCATGGAAACTGTTACCCCCTGCTCAAATTTCAAAATTGTACATGATTCATTTGGAGGAAAACTGACCTCTGGAGGTTAAAAGGAGCCTCCATAAATAAATAATCCATAAACTGCTTTGTGAAATAGTAATTCAAATAGTTTGGGATTTATCACATAATTTAATTAGCACTTATGAAGTGGATAGGAGAGTTAATATTATCCTCATTTTACAGATGAAAAAATTAAAGATCAAGGTCATTAACTATGACATGCTCTCATTTGTTTTGAATTCTAATAATATAGTTTAGTGGTGAATATATTGGCCTGAATGTCAGAAAACTTGATTGGGTTCTAGTCCTGGCCCTTCATTTATTACCTTTTGGATTTGAGAGAAATTACTTGTTTTCCTAAATTACAAATAATCTTTATTATCAGAAATAATATTCACGTTTCCAATAATATAAGGCTATTGTGAGGATAAAATGAGTTAATATATGCCAAAAAATACCTTTTTAATTGCAAAAGTCTCCATAAGTCTATTATTTTAAAATTTTTATCTAACATCATTTTACATAAACAAGTCTTAGAGCCCTCAAGAATTGAGACTATTAATACACTCCCATGTAAAATTGGCAAAATACACACATTCTTGATCTCATTTAGATCCTTGTTGTATTTGAACAACAGAAGGGGCTACCTCAGTTTCTTAGATGAATTCAAGGATTTTTCTACACAATGTAGTCAATTGAACTGGTTTCTACAAAGATATTAATGTGTGAAGTACTCTATTAAAGGATTCCTCTTTGATCTACTTCCTTTGAAACCATTACAAAAGTACCAGACCTTAGCAGCCATTAGATACTATCAGGTTAATCCATGCCCTTTCATGTCAGGATGTAAACATTATTAAACATTAACTGGATCTTGGAGACTAACATGTTAACATATGACAACTCCATTGTCTCAATCTATTTTTCATAATAAATGAATTATAAAACTTGACCAGAACAGGCCAGGCATTTACAATCTCTCTGTTTTCCTTCAGTTCTAGGAAGATAAAGAGCAAACTATTAAATGTTTGATCACTCTTAACAAGTGCTAGTATCAGTAATATTCAGCAATGATTATGACTTGTCAAAGTGAGCCTTGAAAATATGAAGTCTGTATGCTCTTAACATACTTGCACATATTAAATGGATGAAAAAAGTTTACTATACAAGAGTGGTATCATATTTTTAAATACTTATGGTTCAGATATTTTAAACCATATACCTTTAAAATACTGAATTCTTGATTAGTTTCCAAATGAGGTTTCATTCTTTTAAAAAACACAACTTAGTATTTCCACTTGAATACACTTAAAAACCTTCATGTTACCACAAACGCCACCTATTTAAAAAGGCACTCATTAACCTCCCCTCAAATAAATTACTATTCTGAAATTCATTGTTTTTGTGAATGTCACTATATTATGAATGGTCTATACAGTTTGAAGTCTATGGCTTGCAGTCTTCCCCCTCTGCTGTCACTGAGCTGTCCTGGAGCTCCAGGGTAGGGCAGCCTCACTGTGCTGCCGGCTCTGGAGGGGTGCCACCAGCTGAAGCCACAACCATCCTGGGGACCACAGGCCAGTTGTTTCAACAAGTAACTTAAAGACAAAATGGAAAAACAAGGAGGTTTTTGCCTGAGATCATGCTGATGTGAAACCATGAATGGCCACCTTGAGCCAGACAAACTCCCAGCATCATTTATTGGGAGCAAGAGCCGATGGGTCCAGTGAGCTTCCCAGAATGAGATAAGAACTCTCCTAGAGCTTCCAAATGTTTCTTGAAAAACAGTTGCTCTGAGGTTTGTGAGTTGTTATTTAATTGTACTGAAAAAACTTCTTGTTTATCTCCAGGTCTCTGGTAGCAACATGGCATTTTGCTTGAATCCTTGGTTTGTCTTAAGGAGACCTTGCTTTTGGAGGTTTTGATTAAAAAGTGCCATATATGACAGGGTTTCTTGATCTGAAGGTGGACTTCTGATTTTAAAATGCTGCATTTCACTTAGGAGGAAGCAAAGATGTTATCCGTTTCCAGAGAAGTTTTACATAATGTTCCAGAAGATAAAGCTTTGATTTTCCAATCATCAGATGATTTGAGTCCACCAGCATGACAAAAAACCTTTAGATTACACTGACTAGAAGGAATAATCACAGAGGGGAAAAACCCAGTTTAATGGTGGAAACTTTACTCTAATCTGCATTTGAATCTTTTGAAACCCACTGAATGTATTCCTGTGGTTTGCACAATGTGTTTTTCTGTCTTTCCTTCACAGGTTCCCTGACCTGCACTTAAAGGCCACCTTTATTCACACAAGGAAAGGATTTTTCCATTTGGAGGTCAACATGTCAGAGTAGGACTGCATGATAAGAACTGACCACCACAGGAGGACCTTCAAGATGGTGGAGGAGTAAGACGTGGAGATTACATTCCTACCCACAAATACATCAAAAATTCATCTACTTGTGGAACAACTCTTACTGAACACTGGCAGAATACCTCAGACTTCCCAAAAGGCAAGAAACTCCCCACTTACCTGGCCGTGTGGCTGACAGGGTCTTGGTGCACCAGCCAGGTGTCAGGCTGAGCATCTGAGGTGGGAGAGCCAAGTCCACAACATTGGACCACCAGAAACCTCCTGGTCCCACATAATATCAAATGGTTAAAGCTCTCCCAGAGATCTCCATCTCAATGCTAAGACCCAACTCCACTCAACGACCAGCAAACTACAGTGCTGGACACCGCATGCCACACAACTAGCAAGACAGAAACACAACCCTACCCATTAGCAGATAGGCAGCCTAAAATAATAATAAGTTCACAGACACCCCAAAACGCACCACCAGAGGTGGTCCTGCCAACCAGAAAGAAAAGATCTAGCCTCATCTACCAGAATACAGGCACCAATACCCTCCACCAGGAAGCCTAAACAACCCATTGAACCGAACTTACACACTGGGGGAAGACACCAAAAACAACAGGGACTATGAACCTGTAGCCTGCAAAAATGAGACCACAAACACAGTAAGTTAAGCAAAATGAGAAGACTGAGAAATACTTAGATGATGGAGGAGCAAAGTAAAAACCCACCAGACCAAACAAATGAAGAGGAAATAGGCAGGCTACCTGAAAAAGAATTCAGAGTTATGATAGTAAAGTTGATACAAAATCTTGGAAATAAAATGGAGAAAATACAAGAAACATTTAACAAGGACCTAGAAGAACTAAAGAGCAAACAAACAATGATGAAAAATACAATAAATGAAATGTAAATTCTCTACAAGGAATCAGTAGCAGAATAACGGAGGCAGAAGAATGGATAAGTGACCTGGAAGATAAAATAGTGGAAATAACTACTGCAGAGGAGAATAAAGAAAAAAGAATGAAAAGAATTGTGGACAGTCTCAGAGACATCTGGGACAGCATTAAATGCATCAACATTCAAATTTAAGGGTTTCCAAAAGAATAAAAGAAAAAGAAAGTGTCTGCGAAAATATTTGAAGAGATTATAGTTGAAAACTTCCCTAATATGGGAAAGGAAATATTCAATCAAGTCCAGGAACCTCAGAGAGTCTGAAACAGGATAACTCCAAGGAGAAACATGCCAAGATACATATAAATCAAACTATCAAAAATTAAATACAAAGAAAAATTATTAAAAGCAGCAAGGGGAAATCAACAGATAACATACAAGGGAACCCCCATAAGGTTAACAGCTGATCTTTCAGCAGAAACTCTACAAGCCAGAAGGCAGTGGCAGGAAATATTTAAAGCAATGAAAGGGAATAACTTACAACGAAGATTACTCCACCCAGCAAGGATCTCATTCAGATTCAATGGAGAAATTAAAAGCTTTACAGACATGCAAAAGCTACAAGAATTCAGCACCATCAAACCAGCTTTACAACAAATGCTGAAGGAACTACTCTAGGCAGGAAACAAAAGAGAAGGAAAAGACCTATAATAACAAAGCTAAAACAATTAAGAAAATGGTAATAGGAACATACATATTGATAATTACCTTAAATGTAAATGGATTAAATGCTCTAACCAAAAGACATAGACTGGCTGAGTGGCTACAAAAAGAAGACCCATATACGTGCTGTCTACAAGAGATCCACTTCAGATCTAGGGACGCATACAGACTGAAAGTGAGGGGATGGAGAAAGATATTCCATGCAAATGGAAATCAAAAGAAAGCTGGAGTATTCATCCTCATATCAGACAAAATAGACTTTAAAATAAAGACTGTTACAAGAGACAAAGGACACTACATAATAATCAAGGGATCAATCCAAGAAGAAGATATAACAATTTTAAATATTTATGCACCCAACATAGGAGCACCTCAATACATAAGGCAAATGCTAACAGCCATAAAAGGGGAAATTGACAGTAACACATTCATAGTAGAAGAATTTATCACCCTACTTTCACCAAGAGACAGATCATCCAAAAAGAAAATAAATAAGGAAACACAAGCTTTAAAGGACACATTAGACAAGACAGACTTACTTGATATTTATAGGACATTCTATCCAAAAACAACAGAATACACTTTCTCTCAACTGCTCATGGAACATTCTCTAGGATATATCATATCATGGGTTACAAATCAAGCCTTGGTAAATTTAAGAAAATTGAAATCGTATCAAGTATCTTTTCTTACCACAAGGCTATGAGACTAGATATCAATTACAGGAAAAACCAAAAATACAAACACATGGAAGCTAAACAATACACTACTAAATAGCCAAGATATGACAGAAGAAATCAAAGAGGAAATCAAAAAATACCTAGAAACAAATAACAATGAAAACACGATGACATAAAACCTATGGGACACAGCAAAAGCAGTTCTAAGAGGGAAGTTTATTGCAATAAAATAATACCTCAAGAAACAAGAAACATCTCACATAAACAACCTAACCTTACACCTAAAGCAATTAGAGAAAGAAGAACAAAAAAACCCAAAGTTAGCAGAAGGGAAGAAATCGTAAAGATCAGATCAGAAATAAATGAAAAAGAAATGAAGGAAAAAATAACAAAGATCTATAAAACTAAAAGCTGGTTCTTTGAGAAGATAAACAAACTTGATAAACCATCAGCCACATTCATCAAGAAAAAAAGGGAGAAGACTCAAATCAACAGAATTAGAAATGAACATGAAGAAGTATCAACTGACACTGCAGAAATACAAAGGATCATGCGAGGCTACTACAAGCAACTATATGCCAATAAAATGGACAACGTGGAAGAAATGGACAAATTCTTGAGAATTTGTCTCAACCTCCCGAGACTGAACCAGAAAAAAAAAGAAAATATAGACCGACCAATCACAAGCACTGAAATTGAAACTGTGATTAGAAATCTTCCAACAAGCAAAAGCCCAGGACCAGATGGCTTCACAGGAGAATTCTATTAAACATTTAGAGAAAACCTAACACCTATACTTCGCAAACTGTTCCAAAATATAGCAGAGGAAGGAACAGTCCCAGACTCATTCTATGAGGCCTCTTTCACCCTGATAACCAAAACCAGACAATGATGTAACCAAAAAAAAAAAGAAAACTATGGACCAATATCACTGATGAACATAGGTGCAAAAATTCTCAATGAAATACCAGCAAATAGAATCCAACAGCACATTAAAAGGATCATACACCATGATCAAGTGGGATATTTCCCAGGAATGCAAGGATTCTTCAATATATGCAAATCAATCAATGTGATACACTATATTAACAAATTGAAAGATAAAACCATATGATCATCTCAATAGATGCAGAAAAAGCTTTAGACAAAATTCAACACCCATTTATGATAAAAACCATCCAGAAAGTTGGCATAGAGGGAACTTACCTCAACATAATAAAGGCCATATATGACAAACTAACAGCCAACATCGTTCTCAGTGGTGAAAAACTGAAACCATTTCCACCAAGATCAGGAAGAAGACAAGGTTGCCCACTCTCACCACTATAATTCAACATAGTTTTGGAAGTTTTAGCCACAGCCTTGAGAGAAGAAAAATAAATAAAAGGAATCCAAATCGGAAAAGAAGAAGTAAAACTGTCACTGTTTGCAGATGACATGATATTATGCATAGAGAATCCTAAAGATGCTACCAGAAAACTACTAGAACAAATCAATGAACTTGGTAAAGTAGCAGGATACAAAATTAATGCACAGAAATCTCTGGCATTCCTATACACTAATGATGTAAAATATGAAAGGGAAATTAATGAAACACTCCCATTTACCATTTCAGCTAAAAGAATAAAATACCTAGGAATAAAGCTACCTAAGGAGACAGAAGACCATTTTTGCAGAAAACTATAAGACACTGATGAAAGAAATTAAACACGATACAAAAGGTTGGAGAGATATACCATGTTCTTGGATTGGAAGAATCACTATTGTGAAAATGACTATAATACCCAAGGCAATCTACAGATTCAATGCAATCCCTATAAAACTACCAATGACATTTTTCACAGAACTAGAACAAAAAATTTCACAGTTTCTGTGGAAACACAAAAGACCCCGAATAGCCAAATCAATCTTGAGAAAGAAAAATGGAGCTGAAGTAATCAGGATCCTGGACTTCAGACTATACTACAAAGCTACAGTAATCAAGACAGTATGGTACTGGCACAAAAACAGAAATATAGATCAGTGGAACAGGACAGAAATCCCAGAGATAAACCCACACACAGAAGGTGACCTTATCTTTGATAAAGGAGGCAAGAATACACAATGGAGAAAGGCAGCCCCTTCAATAAGTGGTGCTGGGAAAACTGGACAGCTACATGTAAAAGAATGAAATTAGAATACCTCCTCACACCATACACAAAAATAAACTCAAAATAAATTAAAGACCTAAATGTAAGGCCAGACACTATAAAACTCTTAGAGGAAAACATAGGCAAAACACTCTATGACATACATCACAGCAGTATCCTTTTTGACCCACCTCCTAGCAAAATGCAAATAAAAACAAAAATAAACAAATGGGACCTCATCAAACTTAAAATCTTTTCCACAGCAAAGGAAACCATAAACAAGACGCAAAGACAACTCTCAGAATGGGAGAAAATATTTGCAAATGAAGCAACTGACAAAGGATTAATCTCCAAAACATACAAGCATCTTATGTAGCTCAATATCAAAAAAAACAAACAACCCAATCCAAAACTTAGGCAGAAATTAAGCAGAATTTAGGCAGAAGACCTAAATAGATGTTTCTCCAAAGAAGATATACAGATTGCCAACAAACACATGAAAGGATGCTCAATATCACTAATCATTAGAGTAATGCTAATTAGAGAAATGCAAATCAAAACTACAATGAGGTATCACCTCACACAGGTCAGAATGGCCATCAACAAAAAATCTACAAACAATAAATGCTGGATAGGGTGTGGAGAAAAGGGAACCCTCTTGTACTTTTGGTAGGAATGTAAATTGATAAAGCTACTATGAAGTATAGTAAGGAGGTTCCTTTAAAAACTAAAAATAGAACTACCATAAGACCTAGCAATCCCACTACTGGGCATATATCCTGAGAAAACCATAATTCAAAAAGAGTCAAGTTCCCCAATGTCCATTGCAGCACTACTGACAATAGCTAGGACATGGAAGCAACCTAAGTGTCCATCGACAGATGAATGGCTAAAGAAGATGTGGCACATGTATACAATGGAATATTATTCAGCCATAAAAAGAAATAAACTTGAATTATTTGTAGTGAGATGGATGGACCTAGAGTCTGTCATACAGAGTGATGTATGTCATAAAGAGAAAAACAAATACCATATGCTAACACATATATATGGAATCTAAAAAAAAAAAATGGTTATGAAGAACCTAGGGTCAGGACAGGAATAAAGATGCAGACATAGAGAATGGACTTGAGGACATGGGGATGGGGAAGGGTAAACTGGGACAAAGTGAGAGTGGCATTGACATATATACTCCACCAAATGTAAAATAGATAAGTAGTGGGAAGCTGTCACATAGCACAGAGTGATCAGCTTGGTGCTTTGTGTCCACCTAGAGGGGTGGGATAGGGAGGGTAGGATGGAGACGCAAGAGGGAGGGGATATGAGAATATATGTATAAGTATAGCTGATTCACTTTGTTATACAGCAGAAACTAACACAGCATTGTAAAACAAGTATACTCCAATCAAGATGTTAAAAAAAAAATAGTTTGAACTCATCTTTGATCAACTTCTTTCTTTACTTCCCAATACCTAGTTAAATACCAGTTTTGTTAATTCCCATTCCATTTGCTTCTCATATGTATCCCTCTCTTTTTGTGGCTACTGTTATCTCCCGAAGTCTAACTTTTCATACTCCTACCTACATCACTGACATGACTGTTTTCAACAATACAAGTAATGACAATAAACAGACATTACATGAGTATAAATGTAAAATTATCAAGTCTTACACATGGTTGCATCCTTACACATGGTTGTGCCCAACACTAAGTTTGCTTTAAGTAAGTGTTCAGATTTTGGTCACCAGATAGCTTACAAAAGTATAAGAGAATCTGTTTAGACAAACACTTGATTTATCAGTAATGAATGGACCAATAGCTGTATTTTGTAATAGCTCCTGCTTTAAGTCATTATCATCTCTCTCCTGGATTATGAGTTTAAAAAAACTCCTCACTGGTTTCCCTGCTTCTGAGGTTAACTGACAACACAACAGCCAGGGTAACTTTATTAAAATGTGAGTGATATAGATATGTATTAGCTTGCTCTGTTAGCTGAGAGGGCCCAGTGCAATGAGATCCCAACGAGCACACCCAAGGACCAGATCTTGGTTTCTCCAATAAAAGGATCTAGGGCTCCTTAGAAGTGGCTGAATCTAAAGTTAGAGCAGGGAACATGCAAGATGAGCCTGGAGCACCCTGAAGTACAAGAATATAAGGAAGTATTCAAACACATGCACACACTCACACACACACAGTGATGGGGCTATGTCAGCCGGACATAGAAATCAACTGAAAGTGTTCTCATTGGCAAAGCTGGAATAATTTGAGCAACAAAATAAACAATGTAGTGTTGGATTATAACCCAAAGAATTGAAAGGAAGGAAGGAAGGAAGGAATGAAGGAAGGAAGGAAAAGTCTCCTGTGCATAATATTTCCAAATGATTTATGCAGATAATATCCCCTTAAGGACCACAACACCCTATCCTTTAAGAATGGCCTGAAAATAGTGTCTTCCTTTCAAAGGAAAGAGAGAGAAAACAAAAGAATAACTTTATAGTGATGAAACCTGACAAACGCTACTTCAGTCAGGACATTAAAGTCAACATCAACAGTGATAAGTCATGTTGACAGTATGTATCTTTGATATGACATGATGAAAATTGCACTTACTTCTGTGGTCTTTCACCAAAAATCTTACAAGCCCTGCCTAACCATGAGATTAACATCTCACAAATCTAAATTGAAAGACATTCTATATGATAACTGACCAATACTCCCCAAACTCTCAAAGTCATCAAAAAAAAAGGAAAGTCTGAGAAATATTCCCAGTCTAGAGGAGCCTAAGGAGATATAATGATTAAATGTAATGCAAAAAAAGACAAGAGATAACAAATGCTGACATGAATGTGGATAAAAAGGAATACTTGTACACTGTTGGTGGTATTGTAGGTTGGTACAACCACTGTGGAAAACTGCCTGGAGGATCTTCAAAAAATTAAAAGTAGAACTAACATATGATCTAGCAATTTTACTTCTGGGAGTATATCCAAAGGAAACAAAAACACTAAATTAAAAAGATATCCACACCTCCATGTTCATAGCAGCATTATTTACAATAATGTCAAGCAGGAAGACAATCTAAATGTCCATCCATGGATTAATGGACAAAGAAGTTGTGGCATAAACACACACACATACACAATGAATATTATTTGGAGGAAGATGGTCAAAAGATACAAATTTCCAATTATAAGATCAATAAGTACTAGGGATATAATATACATGATGCCTATAGCTAACACTGCGGTATGATATACAGGAGAGTGGTTAAGAAAGTAAATTCTAAGAGTTCTCATTGGAAGGTGATTATTTTTTCATTTTTCTTTCTTTTAGTTGTATCTATATGATAAGATGGTGTTATTTGAACCTACTGTGGTAATCATTTCACATATATGTAAATCAAACTATCATTATGTACATCTTAAAATTATACAGTGATGAATATCAATTATGTCTCAATAAAACTGAGAAAAATATCAACTTAGAGGTGAAGCAAGCCTCAGGAGATCATTTTGTGTCATTTACCTCTTGGTGGTTTGGTGTTATTAGTACCTCCTTTGGAGCTGAAGAGTAAGAAAGCATGAGAAGAAAATAAATAAAAAGCTTGTATTTTGCTATTGTTATACAACTTTATTATTTTCGATTGCAGAATACCTGTTATAAGAAAGTCTTTCACTACAGAAAAAAAGAAAAAAAATACTTTTTATTAATGCTACTCAAAAGTCACACACAAGATGAAGACATTGCTGAAGGCATTCTCATTCTTTCAGAACCTAAAATTCCACCCATTCATCCGCTTCTCTAGCATATTGTAACAAAGAAATATTATGATTGCAGTGGTTTTGACACCCACTAAGAAATGTGAAAATTGTGCTTGTGATAGTTCAAGCACAGAGGCCTACAGATTTCAGTAGATAATAAAAAGGACAACCATAGCTCAAAAATTTAAACTCCTCCATTGACATACACGTTCTTAAAACTAGAAAATGGGCTAATCTCACTGAATCACACTGATCAGTGACTGTGTTACTGTCATTAGTCTCTCTATACATATATATTTATTGAGTACTCCTTGTGATCAAGCCCTCATGCTAAATACTGAAGCACACTAGACACAGGAGTCATTAAGAAGCTTGCTGCTCTAGAAAGATCTAAAACACTCCTTATAGCCCTGCCTTGACCCATAAGGCCTTAGAAGGTCTAGAAAATCATGAGTTATATATCAAAATTTTACTCTACTTGGAAGTTTAGTCACCTTCAGAAACAAGCATTTTCTTCCTTAACCATTTGTTTCAGACTCAGTCTTACTTTCAGAAGTAGTGAAAAAGGTAACATAACCAATGAAATGAGATAAATGTTCTTTTCTTTCTGATATAGTCTCTTTACCAAACATGGTTGGGTCAGCAATAGAGAGTAAAAACAAATGCTAGTCCCACTGTATTTTCATAGCATGGTCAAAATTCTGACTCAGCTTCTCAGAGTAACTTCTCTAGTCCAAAAAATTGTGGATTCTGTAGAGCATAGAACAGAGCATAGAGCGGCAATAAGGAAAGTAAGGAAGAATGACTTTGTGTAGACTATTTCAAGGTAGAGTCTAGAAAATCCATGGCAGAGTGTTCTTTGGAGAAATAAGGTGGTGGAAGTTTTTCCCAACTAGAAGCCTATAAGGTATTTTCTTTTGCCACAAACAGAAATTTTTGTCACTCTTCTTCTTGATCTACTATGTTACCAACATCATTCTCATCATCACTACCACCAATAAACAGTCACTGAGCACTTTTTATATTCTAGACACAGAACAAAGAACTAGGCATGATGAGCAGGTAGGGGGCCAAAAACATTCAACCCTCCCTGCAGTGTCTTTTCATAATTGAGACTATAAGATATCTAATTTTTTTAAATTAAGATAAGTTCAAAAAAAGCAGTATTCAGAAGGAGGATGTTAGAATCCTCTTCTCAGATATTTTCACTCATTCAAAAGCAGAAAAAATAACTACTTCATGAGGTTAGAAATGAGGTGTGCAAATTGTCTCATAAAAGGCTGCCTTATAGTTGGCTGTAAAACAATAATTACCTCAACTTATTGAGAGCTTTCTGCATGCTAGATATCATCCTAAGCACTTTACATACATTTACTTATAAAATTTAAAAATCATTGTATGAGGTAAATGCTTGAAATATGAGGAAACTGAGACACAAAAAAGTTAAGTCACTTGCCCAAAGTTAGCTTGCAGGTGATGGGTGCGGACATAAACCTAAGCATTATGGTTCCAGAGCCCATACTCTTAAACATATTGCTATATTATGGTAGATATTTGCAATAGCTCGATTAGAAGAAGGAGGGAAGATGATATCACATTGTAGTTTGATTTGCATTTCTCTCATGATTAATGATGTTGAGCATTCTTTCATGTGTTTGTTGGCAATCTGTATATCTTCTTTGGAGAAATGTCTATTTAGGTCTTCTGCTCATTTTTGGATTGGGTTGTTTGTTTTTGTGATATTGAGCTGCATGAGCTGCTTGTAAATTTTGGAGAACCTTCTTTGGTGTCTTCTCTCTATTGTCCATTACGCACATGCATCTTTCAAAGTGAATCTTTGATTATCATTCTCTTTGACATGGCAGAATGTAGGGGAATGAACATGGGCTTTGGAATCAGAAAGGCTCAGGATTAAGTCCTGGCTTTTCTACCTACTAGTTGAATGACCTGAGCACAGAACATAAACTTTCTGAGGCTCATTTGAAAACTAAAGATAATATCTATTTCTCAGAGTTGTTATAAGCATAAATAAATAGTGCATATCCCATCACTTTGAAAACTGTAAAGCAGAATACAAATGTTAGTTATTATTTCTGTCATCTTCAAGGTTCTCTACCTCTGGCTTCAAATTCAGCGTGCCTCTTAGTCCCCTTGACAACCTGGACTTGCGGCCAAACATGCTTTGTGTTATAATACTTGGAAGACTTTCTTTATGCCCTTGATTTCTTCGAAAGCAGAGAAGAAACTCTTGACACTAGAGACACACTCTGCATGTGTCCACACGCACTCCTCACACTACTCAGGCATCATAATCTGATCATGTGAAGTTACATACCCACTATAGAGCTTGAATTCTGAGAGGAGCCTTAGACATCACCCAGGGAGTTCACAGGAGTCTCAAAAACAATCTACTTATACTGTTTATGTGCAAATATCAGGCAAGAATCAAGGATGAATAATGAGGGAAACAAAGCCAATCAATTGGCCAACAAATAAATAAAACCAAAAAGCTTTAGGGACAGTGAAAAAAAAAATTCCATATAAAAGAACTAAGAGGGCAGGCTTGTATAATTAAAAATCGTTGATACATAACTGAAACTCAAACTATCTTTTTAATAAAATAGTAAAAACAAAGACTCTCTGGAAAAAAAAGAAAGATAATTATAAGCCAATACACTGAAATGAGAAAGAAATTAGCTGAATGAAAGAACTGATACGAGGAAACTAACCATTCCCAGGTAATATTAAATACAGTACACTACAAACAACAAATGCAGCTCTGACATTTCTGAAGAAATTCAAAATCGGTCTGGTCTTTTTGTAGGGCAACTTTGCCACGTGGATCAACACACTTGAAGTTGTGAATATCCTTCTACACATTGATTCAACTTCTGATCTTTTATCCTAATACAATACTCTTCAAAGATATATAAAATTATTTCTTAACGATGATGTTCATTTAAAATACTGGAACTTTTTTTTTCTGTTTTGCAAAATTGAATCCATTCTTAATACTCTACAGCCTATTTTTTTTACCTGCAGCCTATTTTTAACTTGCCCTTGTGTTTTAAATTTAGGAAAAAAACTATAAATAAATGTAACTATTTGTGCTTGTATGCATTCTATATGAGCATAAAAAAGCATGAGGAAAGATGTACATCAAATATTGATCACAGGACACTTGGAGAGTATAGGGAGAATAATTTGGGAGGAAGAGGGTGAACTAAAAGTCATTGGCTGTTTCTTAGCACGTATCTGTTACCAGGCATTTTTCAAAAATGATGTATTGCTTTTGTAGTTTGAATGGAGAAAAAAATCAATTAAGTATTTTCAAAAATTTTATTTAAGAGAGCAAAAATTTGGAAACTTTCTATAGTAATTAAGGTACAACTTGCTGCTTAACACATGAACTCCCAAATCTTAGTGAATTATAATAAAAGTTATTTCTTGCTCAGGTTCACTAAGGATATGTGGTAGGCACCCTTCCATGTGGTGAAACAGACTCTGCTCTTTCCATCATGCGTCACTGTCATATTTTATGCCTTAGAGTCCTTTGTTCTCTGTAGACAGAGAATGCGGAATGACAGAGTGGAGAGAAGGGAAGGGGAAGGAGTCCATTAAAGATTAGCTCTGTAAATGTGTAGTGTATATCATTTCTGCCCAATTCTACTTTAACACGAAAGAGTCACATGACTCCACTAAGATGCAGAGGAATGCTGGGAAATGCAGCCACTTTCCAGCAAAAACTCAACATCATGGGATGGGAGTGCAGCCTTTGTAGACAGCTTCTCTGCCCTACTGTTTAAATGCCCAAAAACATGCTATTGGCTAAAAATATTATAATAAATATATTAATATTGGGTCATAGAAAACATGTAATAACATGAGAAGATATTTATTATAACATCAGATTTATAAAATGATATTATAATTCCATTTTAGTAAACAAAAGGAATATATATTTGAAAGAGACAGATAGATTATAGATAGATAGATAGATAGATAGATAGATAGATATAGATATAGTATTCATTCCTGATTTCTCCCTATGGAAATCTTTCTAAAAGTGAAATTAACAGGTAAAAATATACTTTTAAAGTATTGTGCTATTTTGTCTTTCTCTTATAATAAACACAATTCTTTGCATGGTAAATATTTGAGAAATATATCATAGAATGAAAAAGAAGAGAAATTGTCCATATTCCCACCCAGAAGATATACACCAGAATGTTAACGGTTATTAACTTTGAGTGCAGATATTATGAGTGATTTGTGTCTTCTTCCATGTGCTTTAAAGTATATTCTAAAATTTCTGCAGTATGCTTATATTACTTTTATTATCAGGAAAATTGAATACTACTTTAAAAAAATCCATCTGCTCTTTCAGTAATTTTTCAGAAGTTACCTTCTCCAGGAAATGTTACCTGAACAACCCAGTTGTAAGTAAGAGTTCTTTTCTCTTGTTGAAGCTAAATAAAAAGCCTCCAGATACAGATCCCAGGTGAGTTCCACACTGAAGTGGCTTCCTTGGGTGGCTGCCCTGCACAGGGATCCAGTGTTTGGACAATGGCAGGGCCATTGCTCTGCCACTGAATAGTTGTTCCAAACTTGAGAGAATTGTATAACCTTTCTGTATCTCAGTTTCTTCATCTGTAAAATGAAGATTATAATGGTACCAATTTCATCAGTTTACAGGAAATATTAAATGAGTTAAAACGTATGAAGCATTTAGAAAAGCATAGACAGGTAGTAAACCAGCACTAGACATTAGCTATCGTTATTATTATTACTGTTATATTACATACTTATGTAAATTTCATTGAATCTTACGTTGTAGTTATATTTTTCACATACTTTTTTACCCTTACTTTATTATATACTCTTTAAAATAGAAACCATGGTTTATGTCTATTTATAGCTTTTATAGCACTTTATATAAAATTTTGCACAGAGTAAGCCTTCAATAAAATATTAGCTGAATTTATCAGTAAGTGCATGAATGGGATAGAAAAACCTCAAGCTCAGGTGTATTACAGGAACAACTTAAATGTAGATATTTATTTCAGAAATCTGTTCCAGGAAATACTGTGGACAGAGGACTTTATCAGTGAAAGTCAAAGAAGAAAGGAGAAAGTCAACAAGAGATTATGGGAAAGAGGGAGAAGGGGAGGCACACTGCTTTAAGTAGTTCTTGAAAAGAGGACAATGGCACTCAGAGTGACCAAAATGGATAGGGGACTGCTCGGATCAGGTCTGTGAGGAAAGTGGAAGCATCAATTTGGATAACCATTAGCAGTATCATTTTTTTTCATGAACAATAATAGCAACTGAGTGCTCTCAGATTGAGAGAAGTTAAACAAATTGCCCAGGCCCACAAAACAAACAATTTGCCAAATAGATTCAACCCAAGTCCGTCTGACTCCATGACTGCCTTACTTCATAAATACCTCATAACATCAAGTTTACCCCAAGGTAGGTTACTAGTCTGCTAGTACTGAATCTGTTTTTTGTTTATTTATTATTCCATTTACTAATTTTGGGTTTATTTTACTTAATTATGCTTTGCAAAATGGATTAAGTGCTTTAAATCTGTTATAAATAAGTCTCTTTTTTGGATATAAACAATGCTGCTTTGTTATTCCCCTGAGTCCAGTCCAAAGGCCCAAAGTTTCCAAGAGTATGTCTTTTGTCTCACTGAGCTACTTCACAACTCATGTCTGCAGAGGGGAAGGGCCTGGTTCAGAGTGTTTGAAAAGTCACAACCCCCAAACAGAGAGAGGAGGCACACTGCCAAACCCTTCTTATTTGCTTAACTTTAACAAATAGTACCCTGAACCAATCTACACTTGAATCCTTCAGCTTGTCGCTGAATAATTCATGGTTATTTAATTTTGGCCCCTATCAAAAGATTTACAATGCATAATCTTTTAAGTACAGAGATTGTAAGTATGTCACAGGGCTTATTTAAAGCTTCACTGTTCTGTTTAATACATTTAACTTTGCCAATGAAAAGATCCACAAAAACTGATGTATTCTTATCCAACTTGAGATTAGACAATACATGTAAATAAAGAATGACATCTGATATCACCAAATGTCTCTTTTACTATGCTTGGTATTTGGAACTCAGAAATGTCTAAACAAATTGTACAAAATCGCATTCAGAGGGACAAAAAAAGAAAAGAAAAAAAAAAAAAACAGCCTTGCTTTTCCGCTCTAGACTTTGAGCTAATGGAATGTTTATTCTAGACATCAGTATAACAATATTACTAAACTTTGAGCTAATGGAATGTTTATTCTAGACATCAGTGTAACAATATTACTGTCCTAAAAAGATGTATATTTATATGAATTGACAGTATTTTGTGATATATGAGAAAAGCAGACCTCTCAGGATTTAGACAACCTTCAAACCAACTGTAACTGAACAAAAGTAGAGTGAGTAGTTCCTAAAGCCCCCATCTGTTCCATATATACAGATTGTCAAAGGCAGAGACAACAGCAGTTTTCTCATTTGGTCTTACTGAGGAGATTCCTGCATCCTGTATGTACTGCTGTTAGTATACAAATGATATCTTCAACAGAGATGTCAGTTTAAACCATCAGGTTTTCATTCTAAAAGCCAAAATTTTTATACAAAGAAGCGAGAACAAGAGCTATGACTTCTTCTTGTTGAATAAATTGCAAAAAAAAAATGTAACTCAAATAGATACCACTAAAAGCAAGAAATACCTTCTCTGTTTAATGGCTCTTAATGAGATGAACATTGAAAAAGTTCTTATCCTGTAGCAATAAGCAGAACTTTATCAATTTTTTTTTAAATCTTAAAGCAGTATTTTTGTCATGACTTCTTGACTTAAGGAAGAAGAACAGCAATTTGGATAATACCACTCCTTAAGGAAAAAGAGAATCAAATCATCTCGGCATTTGGAGCATGTTGCCCAAAATATTAGGCTGCTTTGTGCAAAGACAGCAGGAGTCTTCCTCGCCTGGCAAGCACATTTGTAACATATTTCTAAGCCATATAGGTTCTATTGCCTTTTTCTTTTTTAAGTAAAGACTGGTCAAACAAACCAACAAAAATACATTTTCTTCCTGAAGAATATGAACAAATGTCAAAAAAGCAAGCACTTAAGTTACAACTGCCCCTAGGCAAATGTAACTTCATGCTGGGCTTATGCTACTATCATAGACATCACACCACAGGAAATCACTAACACTAACCATGACCAAGCCAGTCGTGTCTTTCCAGAATTTAAGGCGTAATTGCCTTAATGAACTCAGACAGTATCTGAAAAGTTCCCAATTAACAGTCATTTACTAAAGAAAATTGTGTTTCATATAGAGGTTTTCTGTGTTCGGTCACAGATAATAATTATTTTGTAGTTTTAAGGGGTTGTGAGCATCAGGTAAATGATGGTAACTGGCCAGCTATCGAGAGAGCAGCATTAAAATTGTTTTTGTATGTTTGGGGGAATGGGCAAATGTCAGCATCGGGCAGCCTCAGATCAATAATACAATCTCAAATGTTAAGGATGTTGCTTTATGTACTCAAATGTAGGCATGAAAATGGACAATAGCAATGAAGAAAGATCAAGTAAGCAATCCAGTCCATGTACACACCCCAGCAGGGGAAAATTGCTTCCTAAAATAAACCTTCTAATATTTTAGTACTGTTGACTTTTGTATGTCCCTGGTGATTAAGCTTCTATCACTCACTTTCCCTGCAAGACTATTCTTGTAACCTAATATTTTCCTATGTCAGGAAGTGCCTTAAATTTCCCTTTCTCAGTTTCAACCTACAATCCCAGTACTCCACGGGATATTAGGAGAATAATTAAACAGTTGTAAATCATTCTAAATATTTCAAATGAATGCTATCCACAGTCCTAGAAACAAAAATTTTCTTCTTTATAATTTAAAAATGTTTTGTACTTTCTTTCATTATACCTTATGCAATGGCAATTTAGTAAAGTGATGAAATCCTTTAAAGCAGGAACTATGTAATGTAATGTAATTTCAATTAATATGTTATATATTTTTAATTTGGGGTACCATATCAATCCTTTCTTTTCCTTGATCGTTTTTGTTATTCTACCCTGCACTATTTTAGTTTTAGCCACTCATTTGGAACAAAAGACATTTCATAAATGCTACATTTCAAATCATTTTAGGAAACCACTTTCATTTACTTTATTTTATATTCAGTGGCAAAGCAGCCCTATCAGTGAGATTTTGGGGCTTCTCTCTTTGATTTTAATTCTTTGGTCATAATATTTGATCTAATCATATACGTTAAAGGACACTTTAAATGGAGGATATGCCCAATGTTGAGATCCACAATTTACTTAGAAGTTCATGTCTCCCTCAACCACTCAATTTTCCTCCCTATGACTCCCTCCTCATTTCTCATGCAAAATTCTCTTAATTTTGTCCCTTGGATAAGAAACATTTTTCTTACAGAAATTAGGAACCCTCCCAGTACTGTATGTCAGTACTCGTGTCCCAAATTATAAATGAATATGTGCCTTACAGTACGATTTTGTGTTTTTCAAGAATGTACTTCCAAACATGGGCAAAAATGACATTTGATATTTTGCTAGCTTCTCACGTAAGTAGTGTTTTGATATTAAGTTTGTGGTTTGTTTTTTATTTTCCTAGATCAATGTTAATTCACTTGGTTCCCTTATGGATACAATATTGGGAATCTGAACAAATCCTTACAACCTGTCTGCTTTTTGTGTCTTCTATGATTTTGCAAGAAAGCTATTTCATTTCAACTTTGGCTAGTTTGCAGAAAAGCTATTTCACTTCACCTTTGACTTCAACATAATGCAAACAATATTAAAAATATATGGCAAAATATAATCTGAGCTAAAATGAAATTTCTGCTTACATAAAACTATTGAGTTGTAAAACAAATATGTTATATGAAAGATGACAATTTATAGGGCAGAGAATAACACTAGCATATGATATAGGGCTTTGTATATATTTTATACTATACCAATTTCATCAGTTGAATTAGAAAAAAACTTGAAAATTCAGACTATAGGTTTATAACTAAGTTATTTTACTAGTAATTTATCAAGGTTTTGTGAATAAGTGTGGAGGGCAATTGAAAATCTAACACTCTATTTCACTTCTTGTTTAAATTTCAAAAGCCATCAGGTTAATACAATGCAAACGTCCTGGGTTTCTGTCAAAATGACCATTGAAGATTTTACTATTTTATAAATGGCCAGCATTGATTTAGACAATGGATAACACAGATTTTACTTGGATGTGCAGTAAATCATGATATTACATATAGTAACTGAAAATGTGTAGTTACTCTTCTTTCTCTCACTTTTGTGCAAAAAGAATAGCCAGTGGAGAGTAATATTAAACACAAATCCAGCAGTTTCTCTCTTTTAAAGACTAAGCAGTTACTTTCTTTTTAAAGGCTAAACAGATGAATAACAGACTAACTTTAAAGTATGCATCTATTATCTAATCATATAAAGTATTTTTGATACTTATATAGGGAAACACTTTAAAAAATTAAGGCTAATAATTTCCTATGTTTATTTTTATTCCTAATTTGTAAATTAAATTAATTACATATTTTGTTTTGAATTAATAAATACTAAATTGACAGAAATCAAGATTATTGAATTTAAAATTACATTTTTTTCATTCATCAATGGAAGTATATTAACAGGAGAGTTGCTTGATATAATTATTTTTCATTAAAAGAAATTATCTCATGAAAATGCTAAGAAGTAAATTAAATATTTCTTAGATTTTTTTGGCTATATTTTAATTAAGTTAAGCAGTTCTTATATTTTGAGTAAGAATTTCTATACAATTTCTACTGACTGGAATCAGTTACAGAAATTAGAACTAGTACATAGAGCTCCTAAATTTTAATTTTCAAAAGGGAAAAATCGTAACTCTCATAAAAATATAAAATGAATACATGTCAAAGATTTTATTAAACTAGTAAGTGAGGAAATCAGTAAGGTGTTATAATTGGTTCAAAGGAGAATTTGAAGAAGACACACATTTTATATGTATATACACTTTATAAGTATATATTATATTAATAATCAGAAATGCTGAAATGAATTTTCTAGGAAATGTAGAGGTCAGTAAACTTTTTCTGTAAAGTGCTAAATAGCTACATATGGTTTTGATCACATTCTTATTCTTCTTTTGTGTGTGTGTTTGTGTTTTAACAACTCATTAAAATTAAAAAATAAATCTTATCTCACAGGCCATTTTAAAAACAGGCCACAGGCTGGAATTGACTTACAGGCCATAGTTTGATGACTTCTACTATAGGGCAATGAAATGTAATATTTGGACATATCTTTCCTATAAGGCAGAAATCAATTGTCTCTATATCACACACTATTTGTATTTCTATGGACAAGAATCATTTGCTTTTCTGGCCTTTTTCTGTAATTAAACATCTACCCCTACAGAGTATAATGTAGTCTATCTAGTCAAGAGAAAAACAATAGGTGCACACCTCTATAGAACCAGAAAAAACCCAGAGCGTCATCTGGACAATATCAAGCACTCCACTGAAAGGACGTCCTGGAATACCTCCTGTCCATTTCCAAGTTTTTGACTATATTTTTGTAAGACACTGCTATTAGATCATAGCTAAGTGCATGAGCTTTACATAAACCTGGGTTCAAATCTCTGGAATTCCATTTCTGTGGTATTTGACTCTGGAGAAATAATTTAATTTCTGTGAATCTTGGAATATTTATCTATTTGTAAAATAATGTTAGTGAAACTTTATTGGTAGTTTTAATGTTAAATGAGGCAGTACCTATATAAAATAACCTCTTTTGTCTTCTTTATCCCTGCCCCTATCTCTGAAGTCTCAACATCTCAAAGGCAACAACACAAAGAGTTTTTGTATTATGATTCAACTGGAATCTTTTAGGCAACCACCATCATTATTTCTCTCATTATATAAGAGAAGTGTGTAAATTTGATCTTTATGAATTTGGGCTAGTTATTAACCTCTTTGTGTCTCTGTGAGATGATTATATATATATACCTTTGCCCCAGTTCCTGACACAGAACTCCTAAAACCCTTGTAATTTCCTAAGTGATAGGAATACTAGGAGCAACTCTTGTAATATTTGTCTTTGTCTTTGACCCAGTCCCCGACACAAGGCTCCTAAAACCTTTGTAAATTCCTAAGTCATAAGAGCACTAGGAGTACTTTTGTTCAAATGAGATGACTCTGGATGAGCTTCTGGATGACTCTTGAATGGCGGCTGGTCACCAGAAAGACCAAAAGACCAAGACATGATTAGATACTTGAAATTCTCAGCCCTGCCCTCCCTCTCACTTCTCCAGAGAGGGGAGATGGGACTGGAAATGGAGTTAATAATTGATCATGCCTATGTGAAATCCCAATAGTAGGAGGTTCGTAGTGTTTCTGGGTTGGTAAACTCATGGAGGTACTGGGAGAGTGGCATACCCAGAGAGGGCATGGAAGCCCCCTTTCCACCTAACTCATTCTATGCATCTTTTCCACCTGATGTTCATCTGTATTCTTTATCATATCCATTAACAAACTACTAAATGTAAGTTTTTCCTGGGCTCTGTGAGCCACTCTAGCAAATTAATCACACCTGAAGAGCCAGGAGTTGGAAGCTCCAATTTGTAGCCCAATTGGACAGAAGTTGTGGGTAACCTGGGCTTTCAACTGGGATCTAAAGCAGCTAAGATGTAGGGGGTGCAGTCTTGTGGGCCTGAGTTTTAACCTATAGATCTGAAACTATCTCCAGTTAGATGGTATTAGAATTGAGTTAAATTATAGGACACCCAGCTGGTGTCACAGATAATTGCTTGTTGTGGGGGAAAATCTCCACATATTTAATGATAGAAATGCCAGAAGTAAAGTGTTCTATGTGAGAAGTAAAGGAGACTCATAGGAAAGAAACACAGTTGAACAGTTGAAAAGAATTGGGTTTTCCCTACAGAGAAAGAGGAAAAATGTGAGTTTTTTTTCTTTTACAGTTTCAATTTCTGTCTATTAAATGGTAATAATTTATTATGAATTCCATAATGAATAAACAGAGTTTGACAAGTAATAAACATTTGATTGGTCAAAAAATATTCCTTAACAAGGCAAAAGAATGCTTGTCTTTTTCTTAGCTCAGGATAGAAGTCTCTACTCTGTGAATTTAGTATCACATTGTTTGGGTCCATGATAGGATAGGAGATACGATGAGGTGAGTAGGGGAGAGGTTGAAAGGATTAGTGGGAAAAGCAGTGGTTGGGAGAAGAAAAAACAATCTCATTACATACATAAAATGCCAAATATCACGTAGTAAGCATTCAATAAGTGACATTCCTTGATATTATTGCCTTTGACTTCCACTAAAAGACTTAAATATCTTATTTTACAAATATTTGTTAAAGCCACCAATCTTTATTAAAGTAAAATGAACTTCATTGCCCAATTTTAACCAAGGCAAGTTATTTTCATTAGTAATTGTAGCCAATAAATGGCCCAATCAAATGGGAAGTACTATGGATTAAACCACATTAGTGCCTGGGTTCTAGTTTTCACTCTAGATGCATCAGTGAGTTACTAGATTTCATTGCTAAGGCCACTAACAATATGAACTTTTATATTTGAATTGCAAAAGCTCACAGAAAATTTAAGTGGCCTACCTTATAAGAAGGCAATTGACAGTGCAGGTAGCAGATATTTGAGAGTTAAATGTATATTCTGAGATCCTGATATAGAGAAAAAATACCTAGAACGTTTAGATTGGAAACATTATATGCTTGGTAGAAAACTATAAATTATCTTCTCTGCTTACTGGAATAACGTTTAAATCATTTTGGATATATGGCTATCAATTAATCTTTTTAAAACAAAGCACTTCCTATTGAGTCCCTTAATTCTTTTTCTCAAACATCACATTAATAGTTATAATTAATGGTCACTCAGGGAAATTTAATTGATAATTTAAGTCTTGGATTGATTTAAATATTCAAAGAATAATAGTTTTGTTTAGTCAATTTAGCCAAACAATCAAGTCAAGGTAAAATAAATAATTAAATGAAACTTTAAATTTAGTCAACAGATTATTTGATGTTTGATTTTAAAGATATATGTAATTAACTCACTGGCCAATTTTGGTGGGTATGGAGAGAGGTTTGCTCTATCTACTTAGTATAAAATTCTACCTTACTATTTATTTAAACCGCTTTGCTTTTATTCTAAAACAGCTACAAACTCATCCTTGATCTCCATATTATAATTTCCTCGACTTTTAAAGAAATTACGGTAGTGTTCAGACTTTTCCAATCCAGGTATATAAAAGTCAATTCTTTTCATTTATCTTCAGAAATCATTTGACTCTAATGCTTGAACCAAGCTTAATTCTTTTATTTGCAAATTCTTAACATTCCTATTAATTTTTTTACTCCAAACTGCCAGAACAAAAGAGTAAATGGGTCAAACCTTAAATTTATTATTGTATACTATAAAACCTATCAACATGAAATTATCTCATTATTAGATCATTACTAATTCACTTTTCTCATCATCCAAATAACCAGAGAGAGAGAGAGAGAGAGAGTGCTGTTGCATGTGCCACTTAATCAAGGTTTCCTGTGATTGGCTTCTTGTTTCCTATAAATGTACAATGACTACATCATAGATCCCATCATTAACCTTAGTATAATGTAATAGATTTTGAAACCAAAGGTAAAAATAACATTGTACTAGGAGTGAAGTGTAAATAAAACTGGTTGTAAAAAATGTGTTAAAACAAAATCATAAATATCCCTTCAATTACTTTATTATTTAGGAATTCCACATTTGTTTTAATTATCCCTTGCACTGAGAAATTTCCCTGGTGAGATTTACTTCACTAGTTTCTGAGTACAGTATAAAATTTTACATATGAATATCCGTTCCTTTGATGTATAGCTTCCAATCTTTGTGCTGTGTTGTCTACAACAACTATTTTCTAAAACCTTTAATACAGATTTAATGCAGCCTATGAAAACATTTATTAAGTATTTACTTTATACCAGGCACAGTGTGCTAGATCGAGGGAAACAAATGAAATGAAAGCTAAAAGTCCAGCATGGTAACATATGATGGTCTATGGATGACTCTTAGTTTCCAGCATTTGCTGTACATGTCAAATGACGGGTCCTCCAGGGTTTTGTAATTTCCACCATGTACTAAGGATTGATCGTCTCTGAAACTGTTTAGTTGTTAGGTATCCCCAAAGGCACTGAGAGTATAAGAGGCCACCACATGCATGCAAAGTTGACCCGAGGAAAGACAGTGTTGGCTTGCATTTAGGACATAGAAATAGAGATAATTAAGGCAGATGAACTAAGTAACCAGAAGGCTGAAAAAAAAAAAAAATGCTCCCTAGGAAAATTAGCTTACTTGTAGATTTTGCTTGATAATTGCTTCAATTAAGTACAAATTATTTATAACTTTTGTATTCACTTCTATTACTAAACCACTTCCAAGAATATCTTGAATTTTTATAGGCAAAGTCTATAAACATACTGTAGGGATGTAGATTCATTCATATCAATTGGAAAACCCACTGAAAACTAAATGAAAGGAACTAGCAAGAGAGTGCATGGATTTATAACTGTTAGTATTGTAATGGCATGGTTTGCTTACAAAAAGTATACTACAGTGATTAAAATTTTAAATTCTCTACTGTCAATTCTTAAAAGTATATGCTTACTGATGTAGATTCTTTTTAAAAAGTTCTCAATAAATATAAAACAGTGGTCAAGCCACAGGAAGGAAAAAGGCTCCCTGCAGTTTCCCCGCAGGGAAAGCACAGTGTTCAGACTTCCACCACCCCATGTCTGTCTTCTAAGGGATTCACTTTATTAATTATGTGAAAAGCAATCAGGGACCTCTGTGAGGACTTACACAGCTACTCACTGGATACACAACCAGCCATGCACATTAAGGCTACTTTCTTTTTTCCAGGACATCATTATCATAGACACAAAAGACACATAGTCACTACTTTCTACATTCACCAGATTCTGAATTCACCACTCAAAAACGTAAAATTGTTGTATGTATGTACTTTCCTAGAGAGAGACAATACAATCAGAAATTGAGAAATATTTAATGACATAGTCTAACAAGTTCTGAATGCTGCAGATACAGACCTCGTAGGTTCCTGCTTTTGAAACTTTTCCCTTTGTATACTGAAAGCATCAAAAAGTAGGAGCTGCATTTTATTCCACTGCTGTGCAAATCTTTAAGCATTCATCTTTGATTATAGAAGTTGATGTGTGGGTCTGAGAAATGAGAGCTCCCTCGGCCTTCATAGAGTGTGTGGCTCCCCACAGACATGCTGGTGCATTATTTAGGTTTTCCAGCCTGTCTCTGCAGGTGTTAGTGCTTAAGCTTAGGCAGTGCAGATAAAGCTAGCAAGTGGAAGGAAGTCAGGTTTCACAGCCTGACCACCTCTCTGGAGGAACCGGATCATGCCATCCATGGAAAAACCAGAACAGCTACTGAAGGATTTCTATTTGGTATTTGAAAATTGGACTTTTACTTCTTGGATGAATTTGAAGAAATTTTGCTTTTCTGGTCAGACAAAATCTCTGGGGCAAGAATTCTTGGTGCATTGAAAACTAAGTTTTACAATGTCAAACAGACATTTTTATGCCACCAAGTACATTTACTTATATTAATACTCCTTAAATTCAGCTCAAGAAATATCCTTTATAAATTTGTTTCCTGAGTCAGATTTTCTCTAGATATAAACTTTCCAATGGCACAATTAATTAATTAGCCAAAAAGTAGCTATTTACCACCTGCTGAGATCTATGCATTATGACTCCTTCTCTCAGAGAACTTAAATTCTTGGTAAGGGCAAGGTGATGACTAAGAATGTGATAATTTTAGATCGGAAACATTATATGCTTGGTAGAAAAAAATGCTTGAAAAAAATCACATAAATAATTTTGTTCTTCCAATAAGTCTATTTTATTTCTACTTAAAATAAATATTGTGATAGATGAACACAATTTTAATTAACACTCTAGAGGCTTCACAGCCTTAAGAAATGATATCTATGTGCACTAGTCAGGATTCTCTAGATAACAAAACCAATGGTGTGTGTGTGTGTATGTGTGTGTGCGTATAAAGAGATTTATATAAGGAATTGGCTTACACGTCTGTGAGGCAGAGAAGTCCCAAAACTTACAGTTGGCATGCTGGAGATCCAGAAGAGCTGATGATGTACTTCCAGTCTGAATCCAAGACTAAGAAGCTGAGGAGAGCCCATGGAGTAAGTTCAAGTCTGAGAGTCAGCATGCTGGAGACCCAGAATGGCCCATGTTTCAGTCTGAGTCCAAAAGCAGGAAAAGACTGATGTCCCAGCTCAAGGCAGTCAGTCAAGAGGAATTAATTCCCTCTTACTCATGGGAGGATGAGCCTTTTTGTTCTATTCAGGCCTTTGATTAGATCAGGACCACCAACATTAGGAAGAGCAAACTGCTTTACTCAGTCTATGATTTATATGTTAATGTCATCCTAAAATTAACCATCAAAAGTCCACCTCTTTTGTCAACTTGGCATCCATACACATCTCCTTAAACCATAATCTCCAGATAAAGCCAACAAAAAGGACAAAATTCCACCTAACTTGATACAACTATTCTGTATATAACCAAAAATGCACTAACCCCTTCCCCAAGAGGTAAGTCCTTGAGTGATGTTTACTCTTCTCTTTGATATCTCATAACTTAAATACTATTATGTAAATTTAATAATACTTAAATGCTATAATATAAAGTCACTGCATCCATGTTAAAGGAATAAGAGAGGAAAGAAAACAAAGATTTTTCTAATCACACACATGAACATTCTTATAACTAAATAAGCAGAAAACACCCACGACAATTAAAACTCTCATTCTGTATCTGGTTGCATCGTCATAGTTGGTTTTTACAAGTACCTTCTTCCACTACCCATTCTATTGATACATTCCCTCTGTTTTCAGCAAGCACCTCAGCTAGTTATGATTCTTTACTAGGCATGGTGACCCAAAATTTATTCCTGAAGGGTCTGGACCATTAGCAGTCCTGCCTGGGTTGGGTTGTAGTAGTTTTCCATTGATCTTAATCACAGAGCATGGTAATATTCTAAAACACATTCAGGGATCTTCTGTATTCCAGATATATTCTTCCTTACCTCTATTGTGTAATAGTAGTCCAATTTCCCCTTGATAGTGAAGATGAATCACTACAGCCATCATAGTAACTCCCTTCTTTGGTTATTGATTCAGAAGCATGAGGAGTCCAAAGTGGCATAAAAGAATGTTGTATTTTCTCAAATGCTCTTTCTGCATCTATTGAAATAATTATATGATTTTTATCTTTTGTTTTATTAATGTAGGGTGTTATATTTATTAATTTGCATTGAACCATCCTTACATCCCAGGGATAAATCTCACTTGATTGGTCATGATGTATGAACCTTTTAAAGTGCTGTTGAATTGACTTTACTAGTATTTTGTTGAGGATTTTTGCATCTCTGTTCATCAGGGATGTTGGCCTGCAGTTTTCTTTTCTTGTAGTATACTTATCTGACTTTGGTATCAGGGTAATCCTGGCCACATAAAATGAGTCTGGGAGTGTTCCCTCCTCTTCAGTTTTTGGACGAGTTTGAGAAGGATTGATGCTAATTATTCTTTAAGTGTTTGGTAGAATTCACCAATGAAGCCATCTGGTCCTGGGCTTTTTGGTGTTGGGAAGTTTTAAATTATTGATTCAGTCTCCTTACTCATTACTGGTCTGTTCAGATATCCTATTTCTTCACGATTCAGTCTTGGTAGATTGTATGCTTCTAAAAATTATCCTTTTTTCTAGGTTATCCAGTTTGTTGGATATAATTGTTCATAGTAGTCTCTTATGATCCTTTGCATTTCTATGGTATCAGTTGTTATGTCTCCTCTTTTATTTCTAATTTTATTTGAGTCCTCTCTCTCTTTTCTTACTATAGCTAAAGATTTATCAACTTTATCTTGTTTTAAAAAATAACCTTTTATTTCATTGATCTTTTATGTTTCTGATTTTTTTTTTCTGATTAATCATTGTTATTTCTTTCCTTCTGCTAACTTTGGGCTTAGTTTGTTCTTCTTTTGCTAATTCCTTGAGGAGTAAAATTGATGGTTTATTTGAGATTTTTCTTGTTTGTTAATGTAGGTGTTTATCATGATAAGCTTCCCTGTTAGAACTGCTTTTGCTGCATCCCATAATTTTGGTTTGTTGTGTTTCTGCTTTTTTTGTTTCAAAATATTTTAAATTTCCTTTTTGATTTATTTTTTACTCATTGTTTGTTTAATTTCCACATATTTGTGAATTTTCCAGTTTTACTGCTATATTGATTGATTTCTATTGTAGTTTCACACCACTGAGTCTTGGTATGATTCCAATCTTCTAAAATTGCTAAGAATTGCTTCATGAACTAAAAAATGGTGTATTCTGCAGAATGGTACATGAGTGCTTAAGAAGAATAGTGTTCTGCTGCTGTTTGATGGAATGTTATGTATATGTCTATTAGATTCATTTGGTCTAAAGTATAGTTCAAGTCCAGTGTTTATCAATTTTCTGTCCGAATGACCTATCAGTTGGTGAAAGTGGGGTATTGAAGTTCCCAACTATCATTGTATTGCTGTCTATTTCTTTCTTCAGGTATGTTAGTATTCGCTTAATATATTTAGGTGTTCCAGTTTGGGTGCATGTATACTAATAATTGTTATATCCTCTTGATGAATTGACCCCTTTATCATTATATAATATATATACTTATATAATATACATACTTTCATTGTCTGTTTTGACTTAAAGTTTCTTTTGTCTTCTCTCTTTTGGTTTCCATGGAATATCTTTTTCAATCACTTTACTTTGAGCCTATCTGTGTCCTTAAAGCTGAAGTCAGTTTCTTGTAGGCAGCATATAGTTTGATCTTGTTTTTTCATACACCTAGTCATTCTATGCCTTTTGACTGGAGAATTTAATTCATTTACATTTAGAATAATTATTAGTAAAGACTTACTAATGCCATCAAATTAATTGCTTTATGGTTGTTTTGTAATTCCCTTGTTCCTTTCTTCCTTTCTTGATGTCTTCTGCCTGCTTTGATTCCATTCTCTTTATCTTTTGTGTATCTACTATAGGTTTTTGTTTTGTGGTTACCATGAGGGTTACATAAAATATCTTATAGATATAACAATCTATTTTATGCTAATAACATCTTAACTTTGATAGCATACAAAACTCTACTCTTTTACTCCTCCTCCCTTTTATGTTTTTGATGTCACAATTTACTTATTTTTATACTGCATATTCACTAGTAAATTATTATAGCTATAGTTATTTTTAATATTTTTGTCATTTAACCTTTTTATTAGAGTTAAGTGGTTAACATAATACCATATTGCAGTATTAGAACATTCTTAGTTTGACTAAATACTTACCTTTACCAGTGCATTTTATATCTGTGTATGTTTTTATGTTACTCATTAGCACCCTTTCATATCAGCTTGAACAACTCCTTTCAGCCTTTCTCATAAGGCAGGTCTGGTGGGGATGAACTACCTCAAATTTTATTTTATTGGGAATATTTTTTACTTCCTTTCATTTCTGAAGGGTAACTTTTCAAGATAAAATATTCTTGGTTGGCAGTTTTGTTTCTTTGTTTTTGTTTGTTTGTTTGTTTGTTTTAAGCACTTTAATATATGATTTCAGTCTCCCCTGGCCAGTCAGCTTCTGCTGAGATATCAACTGATAGCTTTATGACAGTTCCTGTGTAAGTAATAAGCTTTTCTCTCTTGCTGTTTTGAAGATTTTCTCTCTTGTTGATAGTTTTATTGTAATGTGTCTTGGGGAAAATTTTTTTAAGTTGAGTTTGTTTGGGGTCCTTTGAGCTTCATGAACTTGGATAGCTAAATCTCTCCACAGATTTGGAAAGTTCTCAATCATTATTTCTTTATATATGCTTTCTACTCCCTCTCTTCTCCTTCTGGGGCTCAAATAATTAGCAGATTGCTTCTCTTGGTGGTATCCTATATTTCATGTAGGCTTTCTTTACTCTTTTTCATTCTTTATTCTTTGTTCTTCTCTGACTAGGTAATTTCAATAATCCTGTCTTCTACTTCACATATTTTTCTTCTGTTGCTTGAACTAATCTGATGATGATGCTCTTTACTGCATTTTTTGATTCATTTATTATAATCTTTAGCTTTAGAATTTTTCTTTGGTTCTCTTCATGATTTCTATCTCTTTATTAAATTTCACATTTTGCTTATGTATTGTTTTCCTGATTTTGCTGAATTGTCTTCCTGTGCTTTCTTGTAACTCATCGAGCTTCCTTAAAACAGCTATTTTTAATACTTTATCAGGTAAATTGCAGACCTCCATGTCTTTGAAGTGTGTTACTGGAAGATTATTGTGATCTTTCGGTGGTGTCATATTTCCTTGTTATTTATTTTTATGTACCTTGAAGTCTTGAGCTTCTGTGTCCACATTTGAGGTACCAGTCACCTCCTCCAGTCTTTACTGACTGACTTCAGTAAAGAAATAATTTCTGTCAGTCCTGCTAGGGACTTTGAGATATTTTTCAGACCTTCTATGGATATGTATTTTCCACACTTCTCGCTCTCTTTTGTGGCAAAATTCTTAAGCTTGGTTACCTTCCCTTGATCCTGTAACACAACAGACCTGGTGCTGACAGCCTCCTTTTTGCTTTCCCAAGGGCAGTGCTAAAATTCTAGTTTGTGGTCTCTTCCTGGCCTGCAGATTCAGGCCAGTTTTCTGTACATGTTCATTAGCCTTCTGTCAAACCTCACTTACACTGCTTTTGGGAGCACACGCAGGGACCTTGCCATAGGGTGGGGCTGTGTGTAGATGGCACCATGGAGCACTAGGGGTCCCCTTCCACCAACTGGCGGATCCACAAAAAGGTGTGCCAGCAGCTCCTGTGCAGACCTCCCCAAGGAGTCTGTGATGTACTAGGATCTGCATCCTTTTTATTCAATCAGAGCCCTGAATGCTACTGTCCTAGCTACTTACCTCCCCCTGTTGTGCAACTCACAACTCAGTACTCTGGATAAGGCAAAAGAGAAATGGGCCTCTTTGGCAGCATACTGTACAGCTGGTGAAACTGGTTATTCACTTACATGTTCTCACTTTCACCGACAGTAGAAATCACAAGTTGAGGAGGGTTCTCTTGGCACTGAGCTATGTCACTTCCAAGGGGAGAGATGATGCAGGTTAAGTCAAACTGTTTCTCTTACCCTCTCCAATGAGTCCAAACTCTCTCTCTTTTTTTTTTTTTTTGGCTCTAATAGTGTGCTGGAACTTCTCTACTGGACTCCTGAACTTCCAAAAACTCTCTAGTCTGTGAATGATTGTCTAGGCCAGTGTTCTCCAAGACCTTTCTTTCTCTTTCTCTCTCTCTCTTTCTTTTGCTTCCTCACTTGCTCTCACTCTCTTTCTCCCTCTGCATGTACACAAGAAAGAACTCATGTGAGCACACAGCAAGATGGCAGCTGCCTACAGGCCAAGAGAAGAAGAGGGTTCAGAATGAAACCTATCTTTCATTGCCTTGATTTTGAACTTCCTAGCCTCCAGAGCTGTGAGAAATAAATTCTTCCTTAAGCCACATAGTCTATGATATTTTGTTGTGGCAGTCTGAGCAGATTAATGCACTATGTACTCACATTTTTACAAGGATTTAAGGCCCTCTTTCCATACTTAAGTTTCATCTCTATGTTAGAAAGAAAACCTAAAAAGATAGCAAATCTCATTAATAGTAGGTGTCTTCTGAGTGCTAACTATAGGCCAAACAAATTAAATACATACACATAAAGTTATTACAGTCCTAATTACTTCTAATAATTAATTGTGTATATTTATGTTGAGAGCCATGACAAGATATGCAGATAAATCAGTGGATCTTGCATTTAAAATGTTTGAACCTCTCTCTGCTCCCATCTCTCAGGGTCTTGACACATGTGTTTTTCCTTCATTTCCTCTTTGCCTCTCTAAGCCATCATTAAGTCCTCAGCTTAAATGTTGCTTCAACTGGAAACTTTTCTTAACCTGCAGACTGGGTATGGTTTCCCATTATGTGTTATACATTTCTGAGGAATTCATAACTTCTCTTTTGTAACAATTTCAAACCCACTATATTAGCCTGGGTTCTCCAGAGAAGTAAAATTAATATAATGCATATATAGAGAAAAAGAGATTCATTATAAGGAATTGGTTCATACAATTATTGAGGCTGTGAAATCCAAGACCTACAGTTGGCATGCCAGAGACCTAGCAGAGCCAATGGTTCTAGCACGTCTAAAGACCTGAGAACTAAGAAAGTCCATGATGTAAATTCCAGTCTGAAGGCTGATAGACTTGAGACCCAGTTCAAGTCCAAAGGCAAGAAAAAAACTGATATCCCAATTCAAAGCAGTTGCGTAAAAGGAGATCTCTCTTATTCATGGGAGGATCAGACTTTTTGTTCAATTCATCCTTCAACTAATTGGATGAGACACACCCATATTAGGGAGAACAATCTGGTTTACTCAATCAATTTAAATGTTGATGCCATCCAAAGAAATCCTCACAGACACACCTAGAATAATGTTTAACCTAGTGTCTGGGTACCCTGTTGCCCAGTCAACTTGACACATAAAATTAACCATCACACCAATTATTACTTTTAAATAATAATGGCATAAGAACTGTGCCTGATCTGTTCACCTAATATCCCTAGTGTACCAAAATAAAAGGTACTTGGTAACTATATATATATTTTTTAAAATTTTTTTTGCAGAATAACTGACTAAACACCAATTTAAGATCACTAGGTTAATCTTTATATGGATATAAAATTATTATGGCTATGATGGATTTGAGAGTACATGTATCTTTTTTTTGTGTGTGTGGTACGCAGGCCTCTCACTGTTGTGGCCTCTTCCATTGTGGAGCACAGGCTCCAGACGCGCAGGCCCAGAGGCCATGGCTCACGGGTCTAGCCGCTCCGCGGCATGTGGGATCTTCCTGGATCAGGGCACAAACCCATGTCCCCTGCATCAGCAGGCGGACTCTCAACCACTGCGCCACCAGTGAAACCCAGAGAGTACATGTATCTTTCGTCTGAATCTCCATTTACAATGTACCAAGACTTCATCCCTTGAAAATCTTGTCCATTCAACAAAGCAAAAAATTTCTGGACTCATCTATGTTTTTCAAACAATGCTTTAGTAATTCCCATTACAAATTCAGTTGAGATAAATGTCTTTTGTTTTATGATGAAATTCACATATTACATATTTAAGGCTTTATTATATATAATCTCTATATTACTTATTATACATATTATTTATTATGTATTATATTACATAAATTTCCTTCAATGATTCCACATTACTCTCTAGATATATTCTTATATGATTTGAGGCCAATTTTATATATATATATATGTTATATATAATTACATATATTATTATATAATGAGACCAATTTCCAAAAAATGTTGTCAGTATTTGCTTTCTCTATTTCATCACTCTTGTCTGGCCTTACCTTGGCTTTTGCTAAGTTATCTATGGCTCTCCTGTGTCACTAAATGTAATGACTAATTTAAAATCTTCATCAAACTTGATCTCTCCACAGCACTGATACAATTGATATCTTATTTCTTTTGAAAATACTCTTCTCCCCCTCACCTTCTGTGACACCATATTATCTCCCTCTCTACTCTCTGCTTTCTGAGGCTTCTATGGGGAATCCTCCTCTCCTTCCTCCTTTTCTGACTCCCAAGTGTTACAGGTTCTCCCAGCTTCATGCTAAATTGCATTTTCTCAATTAGCTTCAACTACCATCAATATGGAAATGACATGCAGATTTATGTTTCCACGTGGATCTTTCCTCTGTGTTCCACACCATATACCTGACTAAGACATTTAATTTGTATGTTGCAAAGCCCATCTTTTCCTCTGTCTCCTCTAAATCCTGATCATTTTCCAGTGTTCCCAATCTCAATGAATGTTAACAGTGCATTATCAGTTGTGTAAATGAGAATTCTAAGAATCTCTGTTGACACTTCCCACTCCATCATACCCTTAAATCTAGAATCACCCTGTTGATTCTCTCTCATGTAGTTCTCTTAATTTCCTCCACTTCTTTCTCTTTCACTCCCTACTCTGGTGTCCCAAGTTTAAGATAACATTACCTCTGGCCTGCTTGACTGTAATGATCTGTTAAATTTTTCTTCCCCTGAGTTTATTTCTGGACACTCCAATCTATTAGCCATCTGCAACCAGAGACCTTTTCAAAAGGGAAGACTAATCATATATTCCCAATATTCAAAACACTTCACTGGGTTTCCTTTATATTTAGCCATGCCTTCCCCTATCTTTCCAGATTCATCTTTAACTTATCTCCTTCTATCCTTTTATCTCACTTTCTTCTCTACTGTACCCTAGACACACTGGTCTTGTCTTGTATTTTGAATGCTTCATATTTTTTCACAAGCTATGACCTTTGGAAAATTCCCACACCAATACACCCAGATATAGTTTATGCCAGTTAACAGATAGGCACAAGCCTCAGGAAGGCTTTTTCTGATCCCCTGACACTAATTCTCTTAAAGCATCATGTACCTCTCATTTGGATTACATGTTATTGTACTTATTTTATTATTTTATACATGTCTATTTTCCTTAGTAGATTGCAACGTCCATCAGCATAATTATGATGTCTCTTTTATTCACAGCTATGTCCCAAGATCGTGTCTGGCACATTGATTAATAAACGATGAAGCTAAATAAATAAAAATTTATTCATTGTTGATTCTGTGCAGGTACCACAGGGTCATATGAAAATATGTTCGGGATTTCCCTTACTCTCAAAGTGTTTACCTTTTGGTTTAGAAGATAAACATAAATAGAAATGAAAGCAAAATACTACACTAAGTAATTAACATCTAACGCTATGACATGAAAAGTCTCAAAACAATTTTTAAATAATTTACAAAGTAACATAAGAAGTAAGATATTTATAACTGGAATAGTGAATTATCATTTATGGATGAAAACAGTATTGAGCTTGACCTTTAAAGATAGAAAAATGTTGGAGAGTCAAAATGGAAAATGTAGAAGTTTGGGGGAAGAAGAATAGAATGAACAACACTCCAGAGACAGGCTAGCCTTGGAGATCAAGATTAATGGTGATGCCCTCCTAATAGCCCTTAAATGGCTCTAATGTTCTATGGAAGTGAAGAGAGACTGTAGTACTAGAATGTTATAAAAAACAGACTGTGGTATGATAAGAATTTTAATAGCAGGAAATCCTGAAACAAAGCTTCAGTATTGTATTTTTACAAGGTACTAGAAGAACCGTTGCTGCATAACTGACATGTGGGAAGAAAAGGTGTGAAAAACCAATGAGCTGGCTAAAACTTTTTAAACAAGTTGTAAAGTTGTAGTCTTATTGGACAGTTTCCTGGATCTCAATGAGATCTTTAGAATTGTCAACACGTAAAACAGGATATGTGTTTTCCCCCTTACTAATAAGAACTATTCCATGTCTTCAACATCTTTCTTTTCATGCTTAGATGTACACATAGAATCTTCTTTTAAAGAAAACTGACCTACAGATGGTTTGTCAACTATCCTTGGAAATTGATCTATCATCGTGAAAGCTATGTTTTTCTTGAAATGCTACCTCTAAAAGAATAGAGTTTGCAGGTTTGGCAATACCAAACACAGACCCATTACTTTATCTGTGAAATCATCATTTTGCAATATAAGAAATAAGAAACTCACAGCCTCTTTCATTGAATTTCCTACATAGAAATCCTAATGTAAATATTAATGCTATACTGATTTATAGCATTTCTGTGGATATGTATCAATAACAAATATCAAAGTATTCCACCAGATCTCCAAATGATAATGACATCAAGCTGGAAATGATTCAATATTCAAAAACAGACTTCTATTTAATATGATTCTCATCAAATTAACACATCACATAGTTTTAAGAGTCAAATGTTTCCACAAGGCTTGCTTTGAAAAAGATCAGTTTCCTCTCCTCCCTCACCACCATCCTTGCTTCTTGCTCCATGAGACATCCACTTTATTGCTTAATTTCAGACTTAAGCATTAGCTGTTGACTTCCAGCTATGGAAGCTGAGAATCTCACTCCCTAGCAATCTCCTCCCTCACCTTGGATCCCACCATATTTACACTTTCCATCCTTCATCCTCTTAATGAACACATATCATAATTTTTATAGATTCACATTCAATGATTATTTTAACCATGCAAAGCAATTCACCCCTGAATTGTAAGATACATAATACCTTGTTTCCTGCACAACCTACTGTTTTTCTTGGAGTTAATAATTGTCTTGTTTATAGCTTGCTTAACTTTTTCTTGTAATTATCACTAGTCTAAATCCAAACTCTCTGCCAATCACTTAATCTCTATGAACAAAACATATTTGGTATTCTATCTATTACATCTTTTTGCGGTAGCCACTCATGTAACCTTCTGACTCACTCTAATCTAAATGTACAGAATAGCTGTCAGTGTAAGGTCTCTCTTCTTGGGTAATTCTCTTTACTTATCTTTTCAGTTGAATCCAATGTTCACTGGACCCCTTGTTTTCCTCTTTCTTCTTTATCCGTTCATTTTCCTGAAGTTTATACTTTAGTAAATTTCTAAGAAAATGTGCTTGAGAGGTAAATATTTTTATTCATTTCATGTCTTAACAAATTTATTCTGTTCATATATATTGGGTATAGAATCCTTGCTTGAAACTTATTTCCCTAAAATTTTTGAAAACAACTCTATTCTCTTTAAAATTCCATTGATGTTGTTCAGATTCTCAATTCCATTCTTATTTTTTAATCATTATTATGAAATCTTATTTTTTGAAAATGGTTGAATACTCTTTTTTTTCTCCAGTGTTCTAAGGTTTCATGACAATTGTTGTAGTGCATATCTTATTTTACTCATTGTGCTTGGTACTCAGGAATATTTCAACCTGAACACATATCCTTCAGTTCTGGGAAATAATTTAAAATTATTTCTTTGATGATTATCTCCTCTATTTTCTTTATTTTCTCTTTCTAAACTGGCCCTTTAATTTTTTTTTAATCTTCCCTTCCTTAATCCATCTCATTTTCCTTCTGTTTTTTTGAGGAGAGATTTTCTCAGCTTTATTTTCCAAACCATTAAAAAAAATTTTCCACTATCATATTTTTTTAATTCTAGTAGTACTTTTAATTTTCTAATTATTAAACTTTTAATAGCCCCATGTCCCTATTTCATAAAAACAATATCGTCTCATATCTCTTTATTTATGTTTTTTCTAATCTTTCTTATCTTGCAGTCTCAATTTCCTGCAAAGGATTTTCCTTCTCTGTGAAAGATTTTGTCTTAGACTCTAATAGAAGTGGATTTCCTTCATTGCCTGGTGATTCCTGGCTGCCTGATCATAATGAAAAGTGGAGCTGATTGGAAGCTCTCTGTTCATGGTAGGGATTCTTTATTGTTGGGCTCATTGTAGGGTTGTCTGGCTGGGCAATTAAATATAGAGAATCCCAGCGTCATCATCTTTAGATTTTTTTTCTCTTGGGCTAGTTAAATTCCATGGAGAAGATTTTTCCAATCTTCTCTCTAGAGGGTAAGAGTTTGACTGCCAGTATCCTGGGAGACAAGTGGTATAAAAATCTAAAAGGACTTCAACTCTGTATATGTAATCTTCCATTTAACAACTGTTTTTTCAGTGTAATATCCTTATGCTCAACTATACTTCTTTGCCAATCCACTATACCTTTTCCAGAGAAGAAATTTCCAGTCTTCCACCAGGGTGGAGAGGGACAATTACCTAGGTACACACAATGGTAGAATGAATAAATGTGACTAAAAATTTCATATATGAGTTTTCAACCAATCATCCATTTTTAGCACTCTTCCAGAAGTAATTGTAGTAGCTAACTGGTGTGGCTTTTATAGGTTTTGTGACATAATTACATTTGTTTGTTAGAATTTGTCACTCCTGATTTATGATACAATTTTCTGCAATCTGCCAATCAGTTACCACTCATTCATTTGCTTTCTAGCTTCTAAACTTAAGGGTTGTCTATTTTACTTTTCTCTTTTTTTTTTTTTTTAAATCCCTCTACTATCATATTAGTAGGGTTTCAGGGGAGTTGATGTAAATATGTGTGTTCAATCTGCCATCTCTGGACTTCTTGATTATCTCCCTAGTCATCTGTATTGATGAACATTAATCAGTGGTTTTATAGGATTATGCAATGTTATGTGTAGAAGTACCAAGAAATGAGTCTGGCATCTTATATTACACACTCAATAAATATTTATTGCCCCTTCCTTTAGAAGTAGCAACTGCAATCACCTCCTCCTTCTTACTCTCTTCTCCTGGCTGTTCCATCCATTCTCACTCTACTAATAAAGATATTCAGGATCAGAGGGATTCATATAAGTTGTCCAAGGACATATGAATCATCAATGTCAGAGAGACTTAAATATTTTTCTTTATTGCCTTTTTGTATGTATATATCATTCTTTTTCAGTCTGAATTCTTATATTTAAGGATGTTAGTATTCCTTTTGCAAAATTGGGCCTGGCATTTTTTACAATACTAACAGTTGAGTATACTATAGCTACAGAAGATGGTAATACAAAGAGCCCACAGCTCTTAATTCAAAAGGAACTATAACTGATCAGCCATGTCAACAACTAGCCTATGGCATAGGTAGCTGGCTGTGGATTGGCAACAGTTGCTCTAAACAATGCTTAGAATTTGCACACTTCTCCATAAACAAAGTAGAAATATAACTATTTCTAAAAAGATCACAGCTCCATTCTTGCAAGGTGTGCCATTCTTGTTCCCATATCACCAGTCTGAATGCTGGTGCCAGTAAGCCTAGGTAAGCCTATCTGAGGAACTTTATAAAATAGATCCCCAGGTCTCACTATCAGAGAATCTGATTCTATAGATCCTGCTGGAACCTATATTTTCATTTTAAATGTTCTCAGATGATTTGAGGCACACTTACGTTTAGAACCACTCTAGTAGTGTACACGTTATCTGGATAGAGCATAAATATAGGGATATTTTCTTAATGGATCAGTAAATGTCCCAAAAAAGCTTTTGGAAATTTCTACTACAGATTTCTGTTTAGATGGCTCCAAAAGATCATTTGAGTAAATTTTCTTCTTGATCTTGCAACTCTGAGTACATTTTCTAACCCTGGATGACTGAGCAGAAAAGAGAGCTGCAGTGACAAAGAAGGCACTTGGGACATTGTTGCATTAAGATGTTAAGCTCTAAATGAATTCTTCAAACAGTGTCACTAAATTTTATTGTCAAAAAGAACTAAAGATTATGCTATCTACTACAAAATCTTTATTGGCAAATAAACTGAGGTTTAAATAACCTAAATATTTTATCTATAGTCATAACTCTAATTGTTGACATCAAAACCAGATCTTCTATGTCTGGAGGAATTTTATTTCCACCACACCACTTTTCCTAAACTATGTTCTTAAGAAACATGGGTGTTCCAAAAGATGTCACTAAGTGTTTGAGAATGGGGGGATATAAATTTTGAGTAAATGTATTTTGAATTTCCATAAGGGGTAACTGTGGACAGTCTTTCCTGCTTGACCATGTACAATTCTAGTCATAAGGACTATTACAATTTTATAGAAGCTCATAAAACACTTTGGGAAATCATCTCTATTCTTTGTGACTTAATCCTGTCAGCATTTCTGTGTAATTTTTCCCATGGAGGCTTTGGTGTTAAATCATGTTAACTTGGTGCAGATTTTTTTCTTGTTACTGTTTGGACAGTAATATCCAAAACTTCACTAGTGAATAGACAGGATATTGTACTAGAGTTCAAAGATATAACACTCTGCCCTAAAGGGCTTTAGCAAGTCAGAAATTCTTTGGGGGAATATATTTGTAGTTTCAATTTCTACACTTGATTTTCTGTTGCAATCTGCAGAAGCCATTGCATTTGTGTATGAGATCAGGAACTATGCAGTTACATTATTGTCACTACTTTGGAAATTCTTGACCTTGATCTATACAGAATATGTCTACACTTCCTTTAACTGTGCTATTATTACTTCCATTTCCCCTATTCTATTTTTCCTTTAATGTGCCTTAAGTTCCTCAGATGAAAGGATTATCAGAAGTACAAAGTGTTGTATTATTACTATAAGCATAAAACCTCTTCAGTTCATCAGTGAAAGTTTGGTCCATTGACTAAAATGGTCTAAATTGTTTGAAGTATGCTACCACCATATTTCTGAGGACTTATAAAAATTTTGAAGGACATATATAGAAGTATATTCCGTCTTTTGAATGCTCAAATACCAGTTTCTAGGATTATATGTTTAGTTTCTCTAAAGACATTTTGAATGTAGCTTTCCCCCTTATTTTCCGAGATGGATAGGAATTATTATGTCCATCAATATTCTCTCTAACAGTAGTCAGACAAATGGTTAAGGTTGCTTGTTTCAAAGACATTGACAATTTCAGTCAACACTGCCATCAAATTAGAAGGTCATTAAGAAAGAGTTGGAGAGGAAGATCTGTAAGTTTTTGCTTACTTTGCTCCTTCTCAAAGGAATAAATATCATCAAAAATAGACTGGCTGGTACCTCTGAACTGATGAAAATTATTTTAAAAGTGTCTTTCTATGAAGCGTACAAAGAAAATCCAGACATTTGGATCATCAGGAATGTGCAGTAATAGTTTTCTCAACCTATAAACTCTCAAACAGAGAAGTTGACTCCATCTCTTTGTATGCAAATTCCTTTCCCAGGTACTACTAAAATTCTAATTTACCTAGTAAGAAGCTTTACACATAAGTTATTCTCCCTTTTTGATCATCACTTTCAGTCTCCAAACTCTGGTCACTGCCATATTTCTTTCTATTTCTAGACACAGTCTACCATATTATCTCATCTTACAACTGAGTTATTGCATATTTTCCTATCTGATTTTTTTTTCTTTTTAAAGTTAAATTAATTTTATTTTCCAGCAGAGGTTGTAAATTTCCTAAGGGCAGTCACAGTCTTATGCTTCTTTTGTATACACGTACACAGTATTGTAAACTTCACTAGAACTCAAAACTACTTGTTGATTTTGATTCATTAAAGCCCAGAGACAGTGGGAAGTTCAACTGAAGCACTAAGAGGAGGTATCCTTACTCTTTGAATCTAATGTCAGAAATTCTAGATTTCACCTCCTGTGATGAGTTCAATAACACTGATGTCCAGAATGAGATGGACACAAATGGTGCCATGGCATGGATGTTAGGACCCTTCGATGGGTTAAAGTAGGATAAGGTAGTAGAAGATTAAATGATTTACAATAATCATGGTATATTTTTCTCTACAGCTCAAGGTTCTTTTGCTACCTTGAAAATTTATCTTATATCTACATTTCATTAGAAAAGACCTTACATGTAAAAGAAAGAAGAAGTGAAAGAAATTTTAGTGAAAATATTGACCCTGATTCTTTTCCTTAGAGGGTCAGAAAGCATATTCTCATAAACGCTCAGGAGCTCTCAGGAGCAGTAAGTCGGGGTGGTCAGGAAACAGAGAAGGTCTTGCTTGCGTGCTTCTACTCAGTGCAGTAAATGGGGTCAAATGACCCCACTTGAGATTGGGGCTGGAGAATGTAACAGAACGAGACATGTGCAAGCATAAAGATAACATTTCAAATAAAGTTTAACATCATGCTATAACATTATGCAATAACAAAGGCCAGGGGCAAAAAATCCAGACCTTGTGCATAGCTCTTTCACCAGTGTGATTTGTGAGCCCATATCTCCCTGATCCTTTGCTTCCTCACCCATGCAATAGATGATGCTAATGATGCTTACCTGGCAGGAATGTTGTGAGGTAGAATGGAAGACAAATTGTCATGGTGTAATAAGTTTTTTACTGACAGATTAATAAAGGACAAATTCTTTTCTCATATATGACAAAATAGCCTGCAGTAGAACCATTTAAAGAAATTGTACTTCCAAAAATGTGAAAAGGAGAATGTTCCTAGGTATGCTATGGCCATGTAGTCACGTGGTTCTAAGAGTCCAGAATTTTCATCTCAGTGGAGACTTGTAGAGTATCAACAATAGTTCTATGTCCTGGTGACCCAGAACCAGCCTAGATCTTTATTGCCTTTCCCTTTGTCACCCAGCAATAACACCCACAACTTTGTCATGTTTCAGGCCTCTATAATCTTAGTATTTATTGAAAAAGAACTTGTAGGGCTTGACAAGTGAAATACCAATAAACAGAAGAATAGAAGGGTTAATCCAAGAGACAGATAAGAAAGCAGTCCATTCACCAAGTAGTGTGCAATAGACTCCAGAAACTGGAAATTCATGTAGTATTTATGAATCACAGATAATAAGCAGTATACAATTTCTAAGGATATGGGGGAAGGATGGAGAAGCCTCAATGCCTAGGATTTTTATTAGACAAAGAAAGGAAGGATTTTATGCTCCCTATCCCCTACCCTAAGACAGCATTTGGTAGAGGATGTCATTTTAAAGAAAGGCTCAAATTTCAAACTTTCTGCTTGCTTTTTATGCTACTAAAGGTGAAAACTCAAGATAGAAGTTTTTTTTTTACTGTAATTTTTTCTATTTATTTTCTTAGGAAATACCTTAACAATCCTTTTTGGTTGTGAAAGACAAAGTTGGCATGATCTGAAAGCTCTTTACTTTTCTGCATAAAAGAGGAACAGAAGTTTTTGAATTTTCTTCTGGCAGCTCCCAAGAGAAGTTGGGGGACCCCAGAGAAACAGGGTGTAGAAAAAATGGTATCTCAAAAGGGGAAAGAACAAGCTCTAGAAAACAGAGTCTGGGGAATTCCCTGGTGGTTCAGTGATTAGGATTCCATGCTTCCACTGCAGGGGGCATGTGTTCCATCCTTGGATGGGGAACTAAGACCCCGCATGCCATGCGGCGTAGCCCAAAAAAAAAAAAAAATTAAAAACAAACATAAATAAATAGAAATCCACCAATTTAAAAAAAAAAAAAAAGGAATACAGAGGCTGTAAAATGGAGGATGGTATAGTAAATATTTGTTTTGCATGCTTAACATTATCTCTCTTTTGCCTGTTAACCTTTCCTGCAGGGCACATAATTCTAATGTAGTCCTTTAGAAAGATTCTCTCATTCTTTCTACCCCTCCTTGGTGCTACTATTACTACTGCTGCTGCTACACACACACACACACACACACACACACACACTCACAAAACACAACACATTAACACATAGTGTTAATACATTAACACCATAGTGACAAACAAGTGGTCTACACTGCAATTTGATATATAGACATTATTACACTTAATTCCTGGTAACTAACTCATATTCAAATTCCTCCAGTTGCCTTCCCCTCAATTTTTTAACCTTTCTTTTCTTTCTAACAAGATTTTAATCTAGGTTACACATGATACCGTATTGTCCCACTGTAACTAATAAATAATGTGAAAGGTGATGTCTTTTCATCAACGGATACTCAGTTCCCCCCAACATTTTTCTCCCATAGTTTTAACATCTATTGATGGTCCTTGGTATGTGTATTTTAAAAGGTGTCTCCCTAGTTTTACCTTTTATTTTAACATTTATCTTTTACCAAGTTCTGTCCAAAAGTCTGGACATAATAGAGCATGTCTAATAGAGTATGCTGATCTTTTCTTTAGAAAAACAGCTCTATAGGACTTTTTAAGTGTCATCAGAAAGCTTCTTTTCCCAGATCATTTATTTTTTTTAAATTTTGATCTTATCTAATTCAAGAAAAAATATCTTGACATTCTGTTAGAAAACATACTGTTTTCCTGGGATACCAAAAAAATTGAATTTCACCTTTTGCCAATTGAAGAGCCAAGAAAGCATGCCTAAATTTCCCTTTAAAGATTTCTAAGACTCAAGGACTCTATCTATGCATGAAGTTCTCAGTGAAATCTATAACAGTTTTGAGCACAGAAGGAAATGTGATAAGAGATGTGGGTCCCACATCTTTCAGCACATGCATGTCAATCAAAATCAAAACAAAAGAAAAATTCCTAATAATTTTAACATTCGTTAAAATTTTTTTTTAACGAATTCGTTTTTTAACATTCGTTTAAAAAAATCTCAAATGGAAATGCTATGTCTAACTTATTCAATAATTATTAGACTATGAACTGTAAAAGTTTTAATTCATTAATTATTGTTCTCAAAGTCTCATTAAATAAAATGATTTTAATAGGAATAAATTCCTCCCTGCGTGTAACTTTCTTCAGAACAATGCTCTATTTTGTCATTTTTAGCACCAGTTAAAAAGTGCAATCTTCATAAAGAACATAATTCTTAATATGGCACAATGCATGAAGTCTGTTAAGATGTTTATCACCTCATGAATTACACATATATCTTTGCAATGGGTCTTCTTGCCTCCATTCCCTTCTAAATTCATTGTCTCACTAAATGAATCTTTTAAAGGTACCAGTTTTCACATCTCATGACATTGCTGTAAACATTCAGTAACTTATCACTGCTAATCAAGCTTAAATTTAACATTCTGTGATTTTAGTCTTTTGCATCTTACTTCTTCTCTCCAGTCTCACCTTTCCTTATTTCCATCAAGATGTCCTGATTCCCATTTGTATGGGCCATTTTACCACTTGCACAAGCAGGTGTACCTAGAAACTAAGTAAGTTTACTTCAGGGCCTCTTACTTGTGCAAGCCCATAAAGGAGCCTGTCCTAACTTTGTTTTGATAATTTTATTTTCTTTTCCCTAAAGAGACCTCCAAAAATCCTTGAACTTCCCTGCCTATGTGTCAAATACTTTAACTCTATTCTCTTATTTTAAAATAGTACCCCAGCTTTTTGTGTCCACTTTTCCTTCTGCTTTTCACTCTGAACACTGAAATCTCTTCTTAAGGGCTCAAATCAACTCCTGTTTCCTCCATGACATATCTCACAGCTACTAGGACCTTCTGGCACTATTATATACCCTTATTCTTTTATATGTCTCCTTTTTTAATCATGTTTTAAAATAGTGTATTATCATCTTGTTTTTTATGTGTCCTGTAAGCCATCTCAAATACATTTGGAACATGGAGAGTATATGTACATACATACCTACATACATAAATATGTTTCACAACTCTCCAACTGGGAAGTTTTGCCTGTTATTAATTTGTTTAAATTGTTTTTTTTTTGTTCTCTAAACAAAAATATGTAGATATTTTATTTTAGTCCAGGTAGTAGGATGAGAATTTCCAAATTTAGTGCTTAATAATGCACATAGTATTTGGTATGCCATGAACATTTACTCACAAAATATTTGGTATGTACCAACTATGTACTAGGAATATGCTATGGATTAGGAATAGTTCAATAGTGGCTACAAATAATGAACAGACACAAGTCAGAATATTAATGCTATTATGAAGAATCACACATATTGAGGGAGCACTGATGCAGCAAAAAAATACACATACATACACACATACACATATATTTCTCCAATTTTTTACACAAATGGTAGTATCCTATACACACACTTATTTTGATTCTCTTTTTTAATTTAACATATTTGAGAGGTCATCCAAATTATACATTAAAAAAACCTTATAATTCATCTCCACTGATTGTATATTCCATAACTTATTTAACCTTCCACTTATTGCTGGCCATTGATTTGTTTCCAATAATTTGCTATTTCACATAATACAACAATGAATAAATTTTCACGTAAATTATTTTTCACATGGGTAGGACTCTGTAAAAAACTTTTCTAGAAATAAATTTTTTTATTAAAGAATGTATATAATTGAAATTTTAGAGAAACGTTTTGTATTAACATTCCTTAAAGAGGAGACTTATTTTAGAGGAGCCTCATTACAACTTCTATGGTTTGTTATATTAATACATTAAAAAATAGTAAATGTAATTGGATTAAAAATAATTAACATATGAAAATTCTCAGCCTTTCTACAGCTCCTGCTCTTAAATAGGGAGCTGATTTTGCTTGTTCAGTTTAATTCCCCTTACTCTACCTTCATAAATATATTTAAAAGATTGTAGGGAAAAGGGTTAGTAAGGAAAGGGGTATATTGAGAAGATATCTGCTGGAGAAACTATAAAGTATAAGGGAAAAGAAAACCAGAAGGATTGCTGTGTACTAAGGTTAATTTAATATTGTTTAAAGAAATTCAAAGAAAAAAATAGATCTATTTCAAAATTGTGTGCTTTTTATTGTATAGCAAATCACTCTAATACTGGATCAAATGGATCTAGTCTTTAATAGGGCTACATTGGGAATGAGGGATTGGCATGTTGGATTTTGGATATGAGGTACATTTCTATGTTATATCCTTAGTTCAAATTATTATTCTAGCCCAAGTCAAGTACAAGTTTCACTATGACCACAAGACTGTTGAAATAAAACAGCAGAGGGTCAGTAGGTAATCAATCCAGATCTTGGACTAATAGTAAAGTCAGAAATATCTAAGGGACAACAGTAAAGTCAGGGTTGCAAATTATGGGACAATCTCCTTTACAGAATGGAAGTTATCAGCAATGAAAAAAACTTGTAAGAGGTTCTAGTATTATTTAATTAATAAAAGAAGTCTGAGACCCCCTTTTCAGGAAGTGGAAACTGGAAATAAAGTTATTCTTGACATCAGCAGGCACTCAGCTTATAAATTTTGTTTTGTTTTACTTATTCATTTATTTTTAGTCACGGCCCTTTTGAGATGAATAGAGGGGGACCACACAAATAGTGTGCTCATTTGTGTTTAAAACCTCTGCCTAATTCAAACTAGATTCCCTATAGACATGCTAATGCTATAAGATTTATCTAGAGTAAGCGTACAAGCTCTGGGACTCACCAAACTCAGTCTGAATCTTACCTCTGACAATTCCTAGCTATGTGAGTCTGATCAGTTTTTCTCTGTATACCTCAGTTTCCTAATATGTAAACTAGGAAAAACAGAATTTACCCTATGGGATTTTATTGTGAGGGTTAAATTAGTTAACTAATACAAAGATCTTTAATAAGATTCCCATTTTGCCTATGATGAAATATCTTGTAACATATCAATGGTTTTAACAAGAACAACTAGAACAAAAAAAGTGGAATTAAAAAAATAGACAAAATTTCTCAATGTGGGATCTATGGACAAAATTGATGGAGCTTGTGAACTTGAATGGGAGTAATAATTATGCCATTTTCTTCACTGACTTCAAACTAAAATTTAACATTTTCTTCAATTATGACTATAACCCAAAATCACATTAGTATTAACAGTATCTGTGATATTATGAACAATAAAATTATAGATATTTTTACTTATTACACTTGTGCATATCTTAAGATATGATTTATGCTTATCCAATGTGATGGTTAGCTTTATATGTCAACTTGGCTGGACCATGATGCCTAGCTATTTGGATTACTCTGGGTGTTATTCAGGATATTTCTGTGAGGCTGTTTTTTGGATGAGATTAACATTTAAATCAGTGAACTTTGAGGAAAGTAGGTTACTCTCCATAATGTGAGTGGCCCTCATCCAATTAGTTGAAGGTCTTCATAGAACAAAGACTGATCTTCACTGAGCAAGAAGGAATTCTGCCAGCAGATGGCCTTTGGACTTGAACTGAAACATTGGCTCTTCCCTACATCTCCAGACTGCTAGCCTACCTTACAAATTTTGGACTTGCCAGCCTCTATAATCATATGAGTCAATTTTTTAAAATAAATCTCATATACATATATATATATATATATATATATATATATACACACACACACACACACATCCTATTGGTTCTTCTTCTCTGCAGAACCCTAATACTTCTTACACTGAAATTATGGTAGCTGTTAAACCTGTTAAATATTACTATTTAATGCGAAATAAAGAAGTACATCTATTTTAACTCTAAATTCAAATACACATGTATATTTGATATAGTGTTTCAATAAGATTATTTCCCTTTGTAACTATTTTATTTTATATATTTAAAAATATTATTCTGAGAAGCTACCATAGACTATTCAAATTAACAAATATGTCCATGTCAAAATAATGGTTAATACCCCTGGTTTAAGGACACTACAGAACTTGAGGGGTCCAGATTTCAAAGAGAAGGAAAAAGCAGAAGAGTGAAACTAACACTCTGAACCAATTTTGTCCTTGATGTTTTTAAACTGCATAAAAAAGATGATAAGAAATCAGGAATAAATCAGCTGAAAAGCTGAGATTATAAGAAACCAGGAATAAATCACCTGACACTCTCATGATACTAAAAAAACAAAAAGTATTATTCATAGAAAAAAGAAAGGGCACTGGTAAGACCCAGAGGCTCTCAGAAACACTGGAGAGCTATACCTTAGGAAAGGGGCTAAAGTAGAGGTAGACTAAACCTTACAAAGATTTTAACCCAATTTCTTGCCAGCTCGGACTTTGATTGGGTTGTGGTGACCTGTCCTTACTCTAGCTATCCACTAAGAATAGAGTGAATGGTCGGTGTGGTAGGTAGGTAGAGAGACAGATGTCAATACATAGATACATATCACTTTTATGCAAAATGCCTATCATTCAGTTAAAAAATAATCAGAGCCAAAAGAAAAAAAGATGATAAAAAGAAACCCACAGGTGATATGGAATTGAGATAAGACATAGAATTTAGAAAAACTACAATAAACATGACCAAGAGGATACAGAACAAGCATTTCAGCATAGAAATTCTAGAACTGAAAACTAAAATATCTTAAAATGAAACAATACATGGGTTTAACAACATATTGGACATGGAAGAAATGACTATTGAACTTAAAGGTATGTCAGCCAAAAATATTAAGACCAAAGCACAGAGGGGAAAACAGACTGGAAATACAGAAGATAGTTCTTGAGATATATGAGAACTAGTGAAAAGGTCTAATGTATAATTAGGATACTAGTAAGAAGACAAAATGGGACAGAAGCAATATTTGAAAAGCTAATGACTGAGTTTTACTCAAAATTAAATAAAAACATTAAGCCATAAAATGCCTGTGAATTCTAAACAGAATAAATACACATAACAACACACTTAGAGACACTATAGTAAAACTGTTAAAAATCAATGACAACAATATTTAAAATAACAAGTAAAAACACATTTCCTTCAAAAGAGTAATGATAAAACTGACAGTAAACTTCCTGATAGAAATGATGGACGTAAGAAAACAATAGAAAAAATACATTTAAAGTGTTGAAAGAAAATAACTGCCAGTGTACAATTCTATACCTAATGAAAATATCCCTCAAAAATTAAGAGAAAATAAATATGTTCAGGCAGAAAAAGAAAAACACTCAGACAATTTTCCCACAGTAATGACATAATACTACAAGAAGAGGAAAAAGATAAATGGAGTTAAAGTATTTGAAGGTTTTAGCACTGGCTATGAAGAGATATAAGTATATTTATATTAGATTTTAATAAATTAAAGAAAATGTTATAATATCTAGGGTAACCAAACAGAGACAAAAATTTTTGAAGAAAAAAATATCTGGCTAATTTTTAAAGGCAAGAAAAGAAATAAAAATGGATATAAAACATATGAAAAAAAGATAAAAACCAAATAGGCAATAGGTAGATATAAGCTCAACTATGTCAACAACTATTTTACTTATAAATGAGCTAAAATTGCAAGGAATAGATTTAGACAGTCAAGCAGGATTAAAAACATAGACAAATACAAAATTATATCCTCCTTACAAAGATATAACTCAGAAAGTTTACAAGTAGAAGAATAGAAAATGATACAAGTAACCACTAAATGTAATCTGGTGCCACTAAGTATCTGTCAAATTTAGATTTTAAAGCAAAAGCATTATTAGAGGTAAGAAGGGATATTTCATAACAATCCACCAGAAAGACTAAATAAGAAAAGTTTTCACACATCTAATAACATAGATACAGGATTTCTTAGTAATTTCTAATATTTAATGAGAACTTTAAAAATCCAATAATAGTGAGAAATTTTAGCACACTTCACTTGAACTCTAATAATGTTAAAGAAAGAAAACTTAATAAATAGAAATATATATCATAATCATGGATTGGAAGAATAAATATTTAAAACAAAAGATCAATTTTCTCAGATTAATCAATGGAGTCATTGCAATTCTAATAAAAATCCTGGCAGATTTTTTTTAATATATATATCTGTATGTTAGTTGTGGAGGATGGGCATATAAATACACTGATTTTAAAATTTACTTGGAAATTCAAGTGGCCAAAGAGAGCAAAGACTAGCTTAAAGAAGAACGAAATTGAAGACGAGTTTGAAGAACAAACACACATATCAGATACCTAGATATATTCTAAAGCAGCGGTAGTTAAGAAAATGTGGTAAGGATAGATAAATAGGCTGATGGAACAAAAGAAAATCCACAAAAAGAGACTTAATACATAAAGCTGTTACTTGTGTTTTTTTTTTACAAATGTAACAGTGTAGTGTGGTTGAGATAGAATAATCTTTTCAATAAATAGTACTGGATCAATCAGATCCGCACATGAAAACAAATGACTCAACCCACACTTCCTATTGTATAAAAAAACAATTCCATATGGATTATGAAGCTAAATTTAAAGAGAAAACAAGAAAAATTTTGGAAGAAACATGACAATTTCTTCTTGACCTTGAGGTAGGCAAGGACATAAAAGCACTAAATGTAAGGAACAAAATAAAGTGTTAAATTTAACAATACTTAAATTAAGAAATTGTTCTTTTTTTAAAAGGTAGTTTAAAAATCCACAAAGTATAAGACGATATTTACAATACATGTTCAACAAAGTACTCATATATATTCATCCTCCTCCCCACTCCCAATCCTTTAAATCATTATGAAAAATGCAGACATCCAACAGACTGTGGGCAAAAGTCTTGAACTTCACAAAAGAAGATATTTATACAGCCAAAAAAATGTGAAAAGATACTCAACAACATATTAAAAGTTCACACACATTCACACAAATTTTGAACAGTCTCAAAAACAGTAATAATAAAAGATATGCAAATTAAAATTGCAATGAGATATACAAACACCCAGCAGATGACTAAAGTAGAAAAGACAGATAAAATCAAGTCTTGAATGAATATGGAGCAACTGAACTCTCATCTATTGCAATTGGGAGTGAAAATCAGTACAACCACTTTGGAAAACTGTTTGGTAGAATTCCCTATGACTCAACAATTTCTCTCCCAAGTATAGACATGACAGAAATATTTCACCAAAAAGCATGTACAAGAATGTTCATACATAAGTAATCATAATTGCAAAAGTATGATGAATAAATAAGCTATATAGTAATGAGAATGTATAAACATGCAACAACATGAATGTTTCTCACAATCACAAAGTTGAGTTAAAGAAACCAAAGACAAAAGAATACATACATTTCATTTATATAAAGTTCTTAAAAAGCAGCATTAATAAATGGTATTTGAAGTCAGGATAAAGGTTATATTTGGGGATGTGTTAGTGGTAGGAAAGGAGCATAATCAGGATGGTGGGTAACATGGGTGTGTTCATTTTATGAAAATTCATCAGCTATACATGTTTTATCCATTTGTCTGTATGCATGTTATATTTAAAAGTTCACACACAAATTTTGAACAGTTCACACATAGCAAATACTCCAGAAATGTTAGGATTATTCAACTTGAATATATGACTCCCTTCTAACTCCCTTCTAACTCCCTTCTCTCGAACTTGTGAAAATCAACAGTGAGGACCTGAGCCAGAGAGGACTGAAGAAAGACATGAGAGTAAATATGCACAAGTCCCATAGAAAAAGACGAAAATGAATAATGGACTAGAAATAGAGAGTCTATCTGGGCAGCACATTTAAATATTGTTCATCTCTTTTCAGGAACCACAAATCCTCAATAGAAGGAAAGAGAGATTGAACAGAAATTATTAATGTATTACAGCTGCAAGCCTTTCTCCTTTTTCTTTATGCTAAAGCGGGTTATGGCCTTTGCACTCTTAGTTTGTTGCCCTCCTTCCAGAGAGGATTCTGCTCTTGCCAGATGGTTCTCTGGGTTTTGTAATGCAAAATCAATATAAGGAGATGGCAACTGAATTGCGGGAATCGCAGATTAAGGAGAGGGGAGTAGAAGGACAGACAGAATACAGATGGCAGATGTGTCCTCTGCAATAAGGAGATATAGCTTGGAAAGAACGTGTTTTCTTCTTAGAAAAATTATCATTAAAAAGGAAACAAAGAGAAAAAATAAGAGAGAGAAAGAGATCATGTGGAAAAAAAATCAGTTTACAGCTGTTTCAAGATAAATTCTCCATGTCCAATGTTAAATATCCAGTGATGTCTGAGTTCAAAAGAACTCAGTTATGTGAGACATTAAGTGCTGAATAAGTGTCATATGGTCATAAAATTAGCAGATACATATCAAACAGTAACCTCTAAATAAAGACAGTACTATAGACCTCTGATTTATCAATATTTTTTTGGAATAGAGACCAAAACTATAGACAGTTGCAGAAGCAGCATCCCTTATAGGATTCCCATCAGTTGGGAAAACAATTTGAACTTGGGGTTAATGGATGATTAATGAATTGTTGCAGAAATACCATTTTCTGGGCACTTTCTCTCTCAATGTTGGAGAAAGGAAAGAGAGAGAAGAGCAGAGAAGGTCTCCTTGCCTGCCTGGCCACATGTGCTGGTGGGTTGGTGTCCTGGATTCACTCTGGTTCATTCTGGATCCTTCTAAGGCTGCTGGTATAGTGGTTTCACCCTGGATCCCTTTATCGTTAAGTTACAGGCTTTGTGTTCAATCACTTGACAAGCAGCTATTGAGGCTGCCCCATATCCCCTGCTTCTCCATTCATTTGTATTCCTTCTTGTGGAGCCATGGAAGACTGTGGAGCAATAGGGTGAGGTGGAGATTACCTCCATCTTTTTCAAGATAATAATATTGTGCTATTTCTAAGTACTTTTGACCTTCCAACTATAGATAGCCTTAGACCAGAATTGTGCACAGTTTTTTTTTAATAGATTTTTATTGGAGTATAATTGTTTCACAATACTGTGTTAATTTCTGTTGTACACCAGAGTGAATCAGCCATATGCATACATGTGTCCCCATACCCCCTCCCTCTTGAGCCTCCCTCCCATCCTCCCTATCCCACCCCTCTAGGTGGTCACAAAGCACCAAGTTGATCTCCCTGTGCTATGCGGCTGCTTCCCACTAGCTATCTATTTTACATTCAGTAGTGTATATATGTCAATACTACTCTCACTTTGCCCCAGCTTCCCCCTCCCACCCCATGTCCTCAAGTCCATTCTCTATGTCTACATCTTTATTCCTACCCTGCAACTAGTTTCATCAGTACCATTTTTCTTTTTTTAGATCCCATATATATGAGTTAGAATACGGTATTTATTTGTTTTTCTCTTTCTGACTTACTTCACTCTGCATGACAGATTCTATGTCCCTCCACCTCACTACAAACAACTCAATTTCATTTCTTTTTATGGCTGAGTAATATTCCATTGTATATATGTGCCACATCTTCTTTTTCCATTCATCTGTCGATGGACATTTAAGTTGGTTCCATGTCCTGGCTATTGTAAATAGTGCTGCAATGAACATTGTGGTACATGACTCTTTTTGAATTATGGTTTTCTCAGGGTATATGCCCAGTAGTGGGATTGCTGGGTCATATGGTAGTTCTATTTTTAGTTTTTTGAGGAACCTCCATACTGTTTTCCATAGTGGCTGTATCAATTTACATTTCCACCAACAGTGCAGGAGGGTTCCCTTTCCTCCACACCTTTTCCAGCATTTATTGTTTCTAGATTTTTTGATAATAGCCATTCTGACTGGCATGAGGTGATACTTCATAGTTTTGATTTACATTTCTCTAATAATTAGTGATGCTAAGCATCTTTTCATGTGTCTCTTGGCCAACTGTATGATATTTGAAAGTACCCCTAAATTTCAGAGAACACATGAGATATAGTTGTTTTTATTCTCTTCTTTGCCATGATAAAGTAGGAAAATGAAAAGAACAATGTGCCAAAATATCTAGGTTTCCAGAGCACTCTACCAGAACACTGCAATGTATTCCACTCCTCTAGGATGGGATTAAGGGTTTTGCAGCTCAATAAACATAGAGTTGAAAAATAGAATATTAGTCTCTGCTACTTGGAGCCACCCCCAATATTTAAGAATTACTCTCTTGGGAAACTTCCCTTTATCCTGAGAGAGGATAAAGAAATCTTTGCTTCTCCTAGAAAAGGAGGAGGTCTAGCATTTTGCTATAAACACTAAACGTCTAAGAAAAGAAAAAAGAAAAACCTTTCAGTTCTCCATTTCTATTGGTTTATTGAGAAGTGGCTGTTGGGGGCAAGGATGTAGTGTGCAGATGGGGTTTTTGGTAAGCTCAGTCTTAGACTGACCTCCAGTAAGCCCTTTAGGGCAGTGGTTGGCCTGAACTCATGATAACTCCTTGAACTCAGAAGAGTTGGAGTCATTTGTTCTATTTAGAGTGCTGGCTGCAATTCTAGGACAAGAAAAAATCCATTCAAAACCTTGTCAGAAAGGAATGAATCAATTCCTCCAGAATGGTGGTTCTCAGCCCAGAGCAATTTTTGCCCTCAGTGGACATTTGGTAAACATTAGAGATATATTTGGTTGCCACAACTCCAGGGGTACTACTGGCATCTAGTGGGTAGAGGCCAGGGCTACTGCTAATCATCCTATAATGCACAGGACAGACCCCAGGAAAAGTTATTCAACCTAAGTGTTCTCATTGCTGAGGCTGGGAAACTCTGGGCTGGAACATATCTCTATGTTCATCTCTAAAGTTAACAACAGATATTTCATGGGAACCTAGTAGTCTTATAAATTCCATGTCTATGTTCGGTAAAGACGATTATTCCTAAAACACAATTAGCATTTTATATGGTTGTATAATGACTGCATATTTCTTATTTCAAAATTTCTATGTGGTTGATTTCACTTACTTCCAACATCATCATTTATATCTCTAAATGTACCTGTATTTTAGGTTAATAAAAATTAATTACTAAAATTCCACTGATCTCTCTTCAATGACATTGGCTTCCCCAATTTTGAAAGGTCATCAGAATGTGATGATAATCTCAACAACAACAAAAAAATGGAAAATCTGAAAAGAAAAGAATCCAATAACTGTATCCCTTTCACACTCTTCAGAGGTGCCATCAAACCAGCTCAGTTTATTGTTTCACCAGAAACAATTAACCGCAAAACTATGTAACTACCAGGCCAGGTGGTGAAGCAACCTAGAGGTCAAACAAGCGAATTGACATAACACTTTAAAATATGCTATTTTGTCAGGCTGAATGATGGTGCTGTTATGTGCATAAAATCACAGATTTATCTGAATGCTAAGTTACTTGTCAAGGAGTCATTTTACCATTTTTTTTTTTTTGCCTTGTGTCATGTAAGATTCCTTGAAGCAACTAAAAAAACAGCCATAATCCATTTGATTTTCTGCCTTCCCATGAGAAAAACTTTTGACAGATGATAAATAGCAACTGCTGACAATCATCAATGTGAAGCTATCATGCTTTTACATTAAATACAAAAACAGAGTTGTAAAGTCACAAGGGATAGGACTTTTGACACATAAGAGACAAATATATAATCCTCAGAACTAAATCACTGTTGGGATCTAAGCAAGTGCAACAAAGCACAGCTGCTTGTAGAATCTCACAAAGTCAAAGTAAAGCTAACTTTGATATCTGGAACCTAATGCATGTTCCAACCCAATGTGCCGTACTCTTATCCAGAAGTTTGAGTTAAACTTGCAAACATCAGTGAATGCATGTGCACAAAGGAAATAGCCATTTTATCATACTGTCTCTTTTAATTAAGACCAAAAATGAGACTAGAAAACAAATAAAAATACCACAAAACCTAGTTAATTAGAATAGAAGGGCAATTTTGAGGCAAAGGGTTTTGAGTATCAGATGTCTGTATCTCATTAAACCTGCACCAGAGCTAAGCATGTATGAACCTTCAAAGAAAAACGGTAAATTGTCCAGATCACCTGTCAATAAAAGGAAGTCATGTGCAAAGGTTACTTCCTTTATAGTCTAAGCAGCTCCCTCTTTTGCTGTTGACAAGGAATCAGAGTGGTTCACAGATCATTCTTTTACTTATGGCTAACTCGTAGCTATTTAGTGACATTAGCTTCAAGTTATCTAACCAATTTAGCAACCCAAGGTACGCTTGGGACCCAATTTCCACCTCAAATTATATGTATTTTTGTACTTTGGGTTAAATGACTGATTTTAATGGGGAAATCTTATCTAATAGGCTGGGGAATAGTAGTTATTTCAAATTTCGTGCCATTCTGAATGATCCAGATAACAAATTACAAAGGTTTTACAGCATACTGTTTATTTACCTAATTAGTAATACACTGGCCTTTTGGCTTTTATCTAAGCTTGTTTTTCCTCTATTTGTTCTAATTTCCCCAGAGGAGAAAAAAGGTGAAGTAGACAGGGTTAGGGAGATCATTCCTTATTCCTCAAACTCTTTCCTTTCTTCTTCCTCCTACTTGTGTGCATGCATACACAACCACACACACACACACACACACACAGATTTGTAGCTTTACATGGGTTGCAATGATTTAGCAGAGTATCTGTCACTGAGAATCTTTGAATGGGGACTCCATTTTCAGAAAGGGTTTCCATGTTTTTTGGCATTTTCTGTACCAGTGAGATTTTTCTACAATCATTCTACATGTCTGTATTTCTAATTGTATATTTTCAGTAATCTGATCACAGTTATCAAAATCAACCACGTACAAAGGGTAACTTACATTAAGAGCACACTTAAATAGAAGGAACACCTACATGAAAGTTGGTAGGAGTGATGATGGTGATAGATATCCCATTAAGCACTTTATATATATGATTTTATTTAATCCTTACAGCAATGCGATTGGGGAGATACTATTTTCCCAAATTTACAGAAGTTAAGTAACTTTTGAAGGTTACACATATAGGAATCAGCAGAAGTAGAACTTGAATTCTTTTTTGCTTGACTTTTTGTCATTGGTGTCATTCAATGCCTCTCATAGAAATGGTAAATTTGATTACTTTTACTTATTTATATTTCTTATTTTCAAAAAACTTCTGCAGTGCCTTTATTCAAAAGAATAAAAAATATAAATGTTCAAGGTTAAACATGTTCGTGTAATAAAATTAATTGCAGGATGAATGCTTAAGCAGTAAAATTTTAAATTATTTATTTTACCTTTTTACTAAATAATATTTATTTATTATTATTAGTCTTTAATGAAAATATACATGGTAAAGTTTTAGTTTTTCACACTAACCAATGATGAGTTTGAAAGAGTATTCTCTCAATTTTGAAATCTGAGATGACTAGAACAGTTAATTAGAATTTAAATAAGTCTACTAAGAAGTGGGGTTAAGACACTAAGGATCATAAACCTCCAGTTATTTAAGATGAATGGAAATGACTGACAATATTATTTTGAAGGAGACCATACGATCCTTGGAAACTTAAAGCCACTGAAAGCCTAGATAATACACATTTACAAAAAGAAATATTTGTACTCACATGTAAATAGAAAAACATACAATGATGTTTGTATTAAACTCTTAAATTTTAAGCAAAATGAAATATATGGTTTGGACAAATGTCAACCAGAAGTGATATTCAATATTGATCATGGTTATTTTCCAATTAAATGTGACTAGATGCTATAACTAATAAAGTCGCATACTTTTTATCAGAAAATAAGTAGAACAGATGAATCAATCCATCCTAGAATACATTTTAGGAGCATTTATTTACCAAGAACATCACACAATACATGAACTACCTTGTCTTCTTCGTGTAGATCAAAGCAACATAATCTTATGTGAAAGACATCAGCATTGTCAAAATTCTTAGTCTTTTATCTTCATCCGACTTTAATTGATTATACTTGAGAAAGGCCATCATGGTGAAGACATTTTTTTTCAAAGCACTCTCTGTCATAACATCTCCTTGTCAGCCTGACTGTTATAAACCAAATACTGGATAAGGTGGAATACTGTTGTTCCTGGATGATTATCTTAGGGATAGAAGCATGGATAACTCTAACCTTGTTAGCTGCCAGGGATATATAGTGTCTTAGTCTATAACAAAACACCATAGACTAGGTGGCTTAAACAACAAACATTTATTTCTCACAGTTCCACAAGCTGGGAAGTCCAAGATCAAGGAACAGGCAGTTTTGATGTCTGGTGAAAGCCTGCTTCCTGTTTCATAGACAGCTATCATTTTGCTGTGTCCTCATATAGCAGAAGGGGCAAAGAGGTTCTATGCTGTCTTGGGTTGGAGGGAAGAATTAATTTCCCCATAGATAAGGCACCTTAATAGTTATATTAAGGGCTTTGCCATTTTAATTTTACATGTCTAACAGAATTATATCTACAATTATAACAAATCAAATTATGGTAATTTATCATAAGTTATAGAAAGTTTAAATGAAAATAATCCTATCTAGCCAAACCATAGTACAAGATAACAGATGTCCCAGTACTAAAATATTTCACTAGGTTTTATGTTCTCAAAACTTAGGAAAAGTGAACTTGAGACATTTAATGGCTCCTAAGTAGAGATCGTAACACCTGTTACATACTATTCTTTCTCTGAGAGTATTCCCTAATGGCTATGAGAGAAGGAAAATGGGACCAGTTAATTTGACTAGTTCTGAATACTCATAAGGATAAGGTCAAAGGTTGAATCCTAACAGACTAGTTAACTTCAAACGAAGAAGACATCTGTTCTTCAGTCACATTTTGTGCCTCCATAATCCTGGCCAGTTGTCTCGGAAACATTTCAATCACAGTAGGGATCAGCTGAGGCTGTGTAGATAGTTCACTGGTTCAGTGCAAACATATCACCACTACAGGTAAAAGAGATCAAAAGTCAACACTCCACTGATGCTCTCTTAGCAATTTTAATACACAAAAAAACCCCGCTTATTTTAAAGAAAATTAAAATTGGTTTTGTCTACACAATGCCAGCAAAATCATCTATTCAATGAAAGAAAATCAGCTACAATATTTAACACTAATTGTGGGACAAACAGTATTTCAATGTTGTGTATTATCCAGCTGTCATGATGACAAAGCCTTTCTCTTTTGTCTTACTGCATTTGTTTTCAGTTGCATTCAACATTTGGATCAAATTGGCATTTGAAAAACCTAGGAAATGTTTATTTATTCCTTTTGCCAAGGAATAAAGCAGGTCATTCACCCTGTGACAGATGGACAAAAGAATCAACAAAAGTGGCTCACCCAGAGAGACAGACTATCAGCAAAACTGAGGCTAGAACCTGGGTCTCTAAAACACAAAATTTTTATTGTGCTTCAAACTCATCCTAAACAGTTCATTATTTAAGCACATTTTGAAGTTGGGGTGTTAAATTATCCCTGAAGTCTCATTGATTAAGAGAGTTTCTGAAGACCTGACAACTAATCATATTTAGAAGAGAAAGACATCATTTAAAACCTAGAATTATTTCCAATATGTTTAGTCCTTCATTGTCTTCCATAGCATTTTTTGTGATTGTCTTTTCAAAAATATTAAACAAATGATATCAAATCACAAAGTGTTTAAAATTTTGTATTGCTTTCTTACCATGCAATGTGAAGCTAAGTAATTCAAAGTTGAGTTTGAATCTCATTTTCTTTCTCTAAAGTGACCAAAAAGACAGGCAAAACTGTTAATTGTATTCTAAAGTTTATTAGAAAGTGCCAAAGAGAAAAAGAAAGTGAGAGGAATAAAGCAAGGTATAAGTGCTATAGTCCTGTCTCTGAGGAAAATTCTAAGAACGTGTGTTGACTCTCCTAAAAACAAAGGGAAAAACTGATCTAGATTATGGAGACTACCCAGTAAATCAATTAGCAAGTTTAAAAACATGTTATTTCAATTAATACACCCTGGATCAGGAGCATACCTGTACATTAGTATTTCTGTATCTGATGTCTGGCTCTCTTAAAATGTAATATTAACCCTCTTGATCATTTGTTGAGTGTGATAGGATTCTTCATATCTGTTACATATATACTTATATATATAAATTGGAGTATAGTTGCCTTACAATATTATATTACTTAGTTTCAGGTGTACATCATAGTGATTTTATATTTTTATAGATTATACTCCATGTAAAGCTTTATAAAATATTAGCTATACTCTGCACGCTGTATATTACATCTTGTATTTACATATTTTATACCTAGTAGTTTGTACTTCTTAATCCCCTTCCCATATCTTGCCCTTCTCCCCACCCTTACCCTTACTGGTAGCCACTAGTTTGTTCTCTGTATCTGTGAGTCTGTTCTGTTTTGTTATATTTATTCTTTTTATTTTTTAGATACCACATTTAAGGAAAAACATACAGGATTTCTCTTTTTTTGGATATTGAGTTGTATGAGTTCTTTATATATTTCAGATATTAACCCCTTATCAGACATATCATTTCTGAATATCTTCTCCCATTCAGTAGGCTGCTTTTTTTGTTTTGTTGATGGTTTCCTTTGCTATGCAAAAGCTTTTAAGTTTTGATTATTTTTACACACCAGCAATTTATTAAACTATTTTACAGTTTGGGTACATAGATCATTTAAATTATATTTGAGAGGTTTGTTAAATGAAGCCATCTTCAAATAAATCTGGCTAAGTGCTTATATGGCCTTAACTGAACTAGGTAATTCTAATGGCTGTTAGCAGTACCTGCTTTTTATGGCTTTCTGGGCAAAAAGACAAAGGGCATTCAAACTGCAAATGGCAAAGCATTTTCAAAAAAGGAGAAAACATTTTCTCATATTCATAAAATACCATCTTTTGACATAAATGATTCAGTTAGGCTATGGAAGAGGTTAAGAGGGTGTCTGGAGAAAAGAGAAATATAACATAAGCTCAATGTTTCATTACATTTTGCAGTAATATAACTCTAAATTTCTTCATAAATACCAGATCTGTGAGGTGGGCAACTAAAATTTCAACCTCAATAAAAAGAATAATTATAAAAATACAAATTACCAGAAATTACATTTCAGAATAAAAATATAAACCTTTTAACTTAATATTCATTGACATTTAATTTATTAAACAAACATTTATTTGGTATTGAGGTGTAAAAAACTAGTCCTGAAACAGGAGGGCAACAGGTGAGAGAAAAGGCTGACTCTATCCATTGGTGTTTAAAAGAAATCTAAGATTTATCTTCATTCTAAAGCCAAACATCCTCCCTTATGCCCAGAATTCCTTCTATTCTGTTACTATAATAGCCCAAACAGAAAGGACTGATCTTTCCCGTTTCTACATATACACCCTTCAGTCTGTATATTGCTTTTTATGGAAGTTTTTACCTTCTGACTTGCTCTTGAGGCTTGTTTTAATCTAAACATTGTAAGGCATGAGGCCCATGCCATGAAATTTACCCCGATTCCATACACTCCATAAAGACAAGCTTGTAATGTAAAGCTCTCCAATTCATTTTAGACTAGATTATAGACTCAGTGAAAGCAGGCACCACTGTACTTCCTTCATCATTGTATTTCAGAGCCTGGAATACTGTAGGTGCTAGATAAATATTTGTTAAAGAAATAAATAAATAAACTCAAAATTAATGAACTGACAAGGACATCTGAGCACCAAGATAAAATAGTTTATTTTACTCTATACAGATTGTTACCCTGCTCATCCCCTTCCAATCTTACCTTTCTCTTTTCCCAAAGCACTTGTTTGTGGCTGTTTAGAATGTTTCTCATGGTTTGACTTATGTAACTATTGTTTATGAGTCTTTTTTTTTCCTGATTAGATTATGATTCCTTGAGGGCAAAGAATGTAGACTCCTTCCCTCTATTTATACAGCTGGTACCTAGGAGAACACTTCTCACAGGCTAATGCTCCATAAATATTAGAAGGAATTGTTCTGACGGGTGTGTCCATATATATTACAGTTGACTAAACTGAGGCCCATGTTTATAAGGAACAAAAGAATGCCCAAACACAGTGCTAGGCAGTTTCTACATATTATTTTATTAAACATCAAAACAACTTCTTTAAGTCGGTCTCATTAAACTCACTTCAACTTTGGAGACTCGGATTCAGAAAGGTAAATCAATTTGACTCTAGTTTGAGCATTAATAATGGCAGAATGAGAATTCAAATAGAAGTCTTTCCTACTCCAATGTCAGTGCCCCTTTTACTATACTACATTTCCTCTGTATTTGCCCTTCAAATCTTTACGGTAGAACTACATCAAAACTTTAGTCCTGGGCCTCCCTGGTGGCGCAGCGGTTGAGAGTCCGTCTGCCGATGCGGGGGACACGGGTTCGTGCCCCGGTCCGGGGGGATCCCACATGCCGCGGAGCGGCTGGGACCGTGAGCCATGGCCGCTGAGCCTGCGCGTCCGGAGCCTGTGCTCCGCAACGGGAGAGGCCACAACAGTGAGAGGCCCGAGTACCGAAGGAAAAAAAAAAAACAACCTTTAGTCCTTTTAAACATATAGCCTATATCCTAGTTACTCAGTTTACTGTTAGCAATATTAGGCTGCTAGATCCTTTTGTAAAGTTTTACCAATGGAAGGGTTAATTTTATAATTTAATCCATTTTTCATATCTTTAGTAATAGTACTTCAACCACCTTCCTTAGCAAGCTTTTGCATTTGTCTGACTCTCACTATGAGGAATTGTTTCCTAGTTTACATTTCCTCATTTTCAGTTTCAGGTCATGTGTACTCCAGCCTTTCCTTGCAATCCCTATTAAACTGCTTTCAGCTCTCTTCTTAGTCATCTTTCTTAAGGCCACATATGCTAAGCTGGATAATCGTTCTTCATGAATAATTCTCTAGCCTCTTAAATTTTAAGTTCATCTGGTTGCCTTCCATTCAACCTCTTTAATTTTAGTGATGTTCTTTCAACAGAGTAATATGGTGATCTGAAGTGTACATAGCATACTATTCCAAACATGGCTTCACTTTCATTATGATCTGCCAAAATAACTTGGATTGATTTAGAATCCATGTTCTGACTAGTCATCTCTTTCTTTCTTTCTTAAAGTTTCTAGCAAGGACTTGTCACTCTATTTTTGACAAAGTATTTAATAGTGAGAATTTAATGAATTAATACACTTGCATAATCTTTTTCCCCTGTCATTTTCTAAAGCCAGAATCTATATTGTACTTTGTTTTTGATTCTGGCCTTTATGATTGGTTTCTATCCCTGTACTCACTCCTGTTATATGGGATCATATCAGTCATTGGAATCCCATAAACTGAATATACAAAACATGATTATGTTTGCTCTGTTCCTCAGTATATTCAAAATCTTGGGTATTCAGGAAGAATTCCTAACCTAAGGTCATTTCTACACTACTAAAAAGATTCTTGCATAAACTCTTGAGTACTCAAATAATTTCAATGTATATTATGTACATTTTTTAAATCCATTGTATTCATTTACAAGTTTGATATACTTTTTTAAAACATGGAGAAGTTTCTTCAATTTAATCTTTTGTCCCCTAAACTTCTGTTTTCAAATTTACTACAATCTCCATTTTTTATTCCTGTATCTTGTCTTGTAAACCAGAACTGTCCAATACAGCCACATGTGGAAACTGATCAAAATAAAATTAAACAAAATTCTTCAATAGCACTGGTCACCTTGAAACTGCTCCATAGTCACATGTGCTGTCTGTTGTATTGGATTATTGTAATAATTGATCTATATTTCTGTTTTTGTGCCAGTACCATATTGTAATAATTCTTATTAGTTATCTATTTTATACATATTAGTGTATATATGTCAATCCCAATCTCCCAATTCATTCCACCACCCCTCCCCACCACTTTCCCCACTTGGTGTCCATACGTTTGTTCTCTACATCTGCGTCTCTATTTCTGCCTTGCAAATCAGTTCATCTGCACCATTTTTCTAGATTCCACATATATGTGTTAATATACGATATTTGTTTTTCTCTTTCTCACTTACTTCACTCTGTATGACAGTCTCTAGGTCCATCCATGTCTCTACAAATGACCCAATTTTGTTCCTTTTTATGGCTGAGTAATATTGCATTGTATATATGTGTCACATCTTCTTTATCCATTCATCTGTCGATGGTCACTTAGGTTGCTTCCATGACCTGGCTATTGTAAATAGTGCTGCAATGAACATTGGGGGTGCATGTGTCTTTTTCTTTTTTTTTTTTAACTTATTTTTAACATCTTTATTGGCGTATAATTGCTTTACAATGGTGTGTTAGTTTCTGCTTTATAACAAAGTGAATCAGCTATACATATACATATGTCCCCATAACTCTTCCCTCTTGCATCTCCCTCCCTCCCACCCCGCCTTTCCCACCCCTCTAGGTGGTCACAAAGCGCCGAGATGATCTCCCTGTGCTATGCGGCTGTTTCCCACTAGCTATCTATTTTACGTTTGGTAGTGTATATATGTCCATGCCACTCTCTCACTTTGTCCCAGCTTACCCTTGCACCTTCCCGTATCCTCAAGTCCATTCTCTAGTAGGTCTGTGTCTTTATTCCCATCTTGCCTCTAGGTTCTTCATGACCTTTTTTTTTTTTTTAGATTCCATATATATGTGTCAGCATACGGTATTTGTTTTTCTCCTTCTGACTTACTTCACTCTGTATGACAGATTCTAGGTCCATCCACCTCACTACAAATAACTCAATTTCATTTCTTTTTATGGCTGAGTAACATTCCATTGTATATATGTGCCACATCTTCTTTATCCATTCATCTGTTGATGGACACTTACATTGCTTCCATGTCCTGGCTATTGTAAATAGAGCTGCAATGAACATTTTGGTACATGACTCTTTTTGAATCATGGTTTTCTCAGGGTATATGCCCAGTAGTGGGATTGCTGGGTCATATGGTAGTTCTATTTTTAGTTTTTTAAGGAACCTCCATACTGTTCTCTGTAGTGGCTGTGTCAATTTACATTCCCACCAGCAGTACAAAAGGGTTCCCTTTTCTCCACACCCTCTCCAGCATTTATTGCTTGTAGATTTTTTGATAATGGCCATTCTGACCAGTGTGAGATGATATCTCATTGTGGTTTTGATTTGCATTTCTCTAATGATTAATGATGTTGAGCATTCTTCCATGTGTTTGTTGTCAATCTGTATATCTTCTTTGTAGAAATGTCTATTTAGGTCTTCTGTACATTTTTGGATTAGGTTGCTTGTTTTTTTGATATTGAGCTGCATGAGCTGCTTGTATGTTTTGGAGATTAATCCTTTGTCAGTTGCTTCATTTGCAAATATTTTCTCCCATTCTGAGGGTTGTCTTTTCGTCTTGTTCATGGTTTCCTTTGTTGGGCAAAAGCTTTTAAGTTTCATTAGGTCCCATTTGTTTATTTTTGCTTTTATTTCCATTTCTCTAGGAGGTGGGTCAAAAAGGATCTTGCTTTATTTATGTCATAGAGTGTTCTGCCTATGTTTTCCTCTAAGAGTTTGATAGTGTCTGCGTTACATTTAGGTCTCTAATCCATTTTGAGTTTATTATTGTGTATGGTGTTAGCGAGTGTTCTAATCTCATTCTTTTACATGTACCTGTCAAGTTTTCCCAGCACCACTTATTGAAGAGGCTGTCTTTACTCCACTGTATATTCTTGCTTCCTTTATCAAAAATAACGTGACCTTATGTGCATGAGTTTATCTCTGGGCTTTCTATCCTGTTCCATTGATCTATATTTCTGTTTTTCTGCCAGTACCATATTCTCTTGATTACTGTACATTTGTAGTATAGTCTGAAGTCAGGGAGTTTGATTCCTCCAGATCCGTTTTTTTTTTTCTCAAAATTGCTTTGGCTATTTGGTGCCTTTTGTGTCTCCACACAAATTTTAAGATATTCTATTCTAGTTCTGTTAAAAATGCTATTGGTAATTTGATAGGGATTGCAATGAATCTGTAGATTGCTTTGGGTAGTATATTCATTCTCACAATATTGATTCTTCCTGTCCAAGAACATGGCATATCTCTCCATCTGTTTGTGTCATCTTTGATTTCTTTCATCACTGTCTTATAGTTTTCTGAGTACAGGTCTTTTACCTCCTTAGGTAGGTTTATTCCTAGATATTTTACTCTTTTTTTTGCAGTGGTGAATGGTATTGTTTCCTTAATTTCTCTTTCTGATCTTTCATTGATAGAGTATAGGAATGGAAGAGATTTCTGTGCATTAATTTTGTATCCTTCAAATTTGCCAAATTCATTGATTAGCTCTAGTAGTTTTTTGGTGGCATCGTTAGGATTTTCTATGTATAGTGTCATGTCATCTGCAAACAGTGACAATTTTACTTTTTCTTTTCCAATTTGTATTCTTTTTATTTCTTTTTCTTCTCTGATTGCCATGGCTAGTGCTTCCAAAATTATGTTGAATAATAGTGGCAAGAGTGGACATCCTTGTCTTTTTCCTGATCTTAGAGGAAATGCTTTTAGTTTTTCACCACTGAGAATGATGTTTCCTGTGGGTTTGTCATATATGGCCTATATTATGTTGAAGTAGGTTCCTGCTATGTCCACTTTCTGGAGAGTTTTTATCATAAATTGCTGTTGAATTTTGTCAAAATCTTCTTCTGCATCTATTAAGATGATCATATGTTTCTTCTTCTTCACTTTGTTAATATGGTGTATCACATTGATTGATTTGCATATATTGAAGAATCCTTGCATCCCTGGGATAAATCCCACTTGATCATGGTGTATGATCCTTTTAATGTGTTGTTGGATTCTGTCTGCTAGTAGTTTGTTGAGGATTTTTGCACCTATATTCATCAGTGATATTGGTCTGTAACTTTCTTTTTTTGTTGTATCTTTGTCTGGTTTTGGTATCAGGGTGATGGTGGTCTCATAGAATGAGTGTGGGAGTGTTCCTTCCTCTGCAAGTTTCTGGAAGAGTTTAAGAAGGATGGGTGTTAGCTATTCTCTAATTGTTTGATAGAATTCACCTGTGAAGCCATTTGGTCCTGGGCTTTTGTTTGTTGGAATATTTTCAATCACAGTTTCAATTTCAGTGCTTGTGATTATTCTGTTTATATTTTCTATTTCTTCCTGGTTCAGCCTCAGAAGGTTGTGTTTTTCTAAGTATTGTCCATTTCTTCTAGGTTGTCCATTTTATTGGCATATAGTTGCTATACTAGTCTCTCATGATCCTTTTTATTTCTGCAGTGTCAGTTGTTACTTCTCCTTTTTCATTTCTAATTCTGTTGATTTGAGTCTTCTCCCTTTTTTTCTTGATGAGTCTGGCTAAGGTTTAGCAATTTTGTTTATCTTCACAAAGAACCACCTTTTAATTTTATTGATCTTTGCTATTGTTTTCTTTGTTTCTATTTCATTTATTTCTGCTCTGATCTTTATGATTTCTCTCCTTCTGCTAGCTTTGGGTTTTGTTTGTTCTTCTTTCTGTAGTTCCTTTAGGTGTAAGTTTAGATTTTTAATTTGAGATTGTTCTTGTTTCTTGAGGTAGGATTGTACTGCTGTAAACTTCTCTCTTAAAATTGCTTAAAATCCCATAGATTTTGGATCATTGTGTTTTTGTTGTCATTTGTCTTTAGGTATTTTTTGGTTTCCTCTTTGATTTCTTCAGTGAGCTCTTGGTTATTTAGTAACGTATTGTTTAGCCTCCATGTGTTTGTGCTTTTTACTTTTTTTCCCTGTAATTCATTTCTAATCTCATAGCATTGTGGTCAGAAAAGAAGCTTGATATGATTTCAACCTCCTTGAATTTACCAAGGGTTGATTTGTGACCCAAGATGTGATCTACCCTGGGTAATATTCCATGTGCACTTGAGAAGAAAGTGTAATCTACTGTTTTTGGATGGAATGTCATATACATATCAATTAAATCTATCTAGTTTATTGTGTCATTTAAAGCTTGTATTTCCTTATTAATTTTCTGACTAGATAATCGTCCACTGGTGTAAGTGAGATGTTAAAGTCCCCCACTATAATTGTGTTACTGTTGATTTCCTCTTTTATAGCTGTTAACATTTGCCTTATGTATTGAGGTGCTCTTATGTTGGGTGCATATATATTTATAATTATATCTTCTTGGATGATCCCTTCATCATTATGTAGTGTTATTCTTTGTCTCTTGTAATAGTCTTCATTTTAATGTCCAATTTTTCTGATATGAGAATTTCTACTACAGATTGCTTCTGATTTCCATTTGCATGCAATATCTTTTTCCATCCCCTCACTTTCAGTCTGTATGTGTCCCTAGGTCTGAAGTGGGTTTCTTATAGAGAGCATATATATGGTCTTGTTTTTGGATCCATTCAAGCAGCCTGTGTCTTTTCGTTGGAGCATTTAATCCATTCACATTTAAGGTAATTATTGATATGTATGTTCCTATTACTATTTTCTTAATTTTTGAGGGTTTGATTTTGTAGTTCCTTTTCTTCTCTGTGTTTCCCACTTAGAAAAGTTCCTTCAGTGTTTCTTGTAGAGCTGGTTTGGTGGTACTGACTTCTCTTAGCTTTTGTTTGTCTGTAAAACTTTTGACTTCTCCATCAAATCTGAATGAGATTCTTGCTGGGTAGAGTAATCCTGGTTGTAAGTTCTTCCCTTTCATCACTTTAAATATATTATGCCACTCCCTTCTGGCTGGTAGAGTTTCTTCTGAGAAATCAGCTGTTAACCTTATGGGAGTTCCCTTGCATATTATTTGTCATTTTCCCCTTGTTGCTTTTAATAATTTTGCTTTGTCTGTAATTTTTGTCACTTTGATTACTATGTGTCTTGGTGTGTTTCTCCTTGGGTTTATCCTGCCAGGGACTGTCTGCACTTCCTGGACTTGGGTGGCTATTTTCTTTCCCATGTTAGGGAGATTTTCGACTATAATCTCTTCAAAATTTTTCTCAGGTCCTTTCTCTCTCTCTTCTCCATCTGGAACCCCTATAATGAGAATGTTGGTGTGCTTAATGTTGTCCTAGAGGTCTCTAAGGCTGTCTTCATTTCTTTTCATTCTGTTACTTTATTCTGTTCCATGACAGTGAATTGGACCATTCTGTCTTCCAGGTAACTTATCCATTCTTCTGCCTCAGTTATTCTGCTGTTGATTTCTTCTAGTGTATTTTTTTCATTTCAGTTATTGTGTTGTTCCTCTCCGTTGTTTGTTCTCTAATTCTCCTAGGTCTTTGTTAAACATTTCTTGCACTTTCTTGATCTTTGCCTCCATTCTTTCTCCGAGGTCCTTGATCATCTTCACTATCATTATTCTGAATTCTTTTTCTGAATGGTTGCTTATCTCCACTTCTTTTATTTGTATTTCTGGGGCTTTGTCTTGTTCCTTCATCTGATACATAGTCTTCTGCCTTTGTGTTTTGTCTATCTTTCTGTGAATGTGGTTTTTGTTCCACAGACTGCAGGATTGTAGTTCTTCTTGTTTCTGCTGTCTGCCTTCTGGTGGATGAGGCTATCCAAGAGGCTTGTGCAAGCTTCCTGATGGGAGGGACTGGTGGTAGGTATAGCTGGGCATTGCTCTGGTGGGCAGAGCTGAGTAAAACTTTAATCTGCCTGTCTGCTTATGGGTGGGGTGGAGTTCCCTCCCTGTTGGTTGTTTGGCCTGAGGCAACCCAGCACTGGAGGCTACAGGGTTTTTTGTGGGGCTAATGGCAGACTCTGGGAGGGCTCATGCCAAGGAGTACTTCCCAGACCTTCTGCTGCCAGTGTCCTTGTCCCCATAGTGAGCCACAGTCACTCCCCATCTCTACAGGAGACCCTCCAACACTAGCAGGTAGGTCTGGTTCAGCCACCTATGGGGTCACTGCTCCTTCTCCATATGTCCTAATGCATACACTACATTGTGTGTGCCCTCCAAGAGTGCAGTCTCTGTTTCCCCAGGTTCTGTCAAAGTCCTGCAATCAAATCCCACTAGCTTTCAAAGTCTGATTCTCTGGGAAATCCTCCCTCTGTTGCCAGACCCCCAGGATGGGAAGCCTGACGTGGGGCTCAGAACCTTCACTCCAGTGGGTGGACTTCTGTAACATAAGTATTCTCCTGTTTGTGGGTCACCCAACCAGTGGTTATGGGATTTGATTTTATTGTGATTGCACCCCTCTTACCATCTCATTGTGGTTTCTCCCTTGTCTGGATGTGGGGTATCTTTTTGGGTAAGTTCCAGTATCCTCCTGTCAATGATTGTTCAGCAGTTAGTTGTGATTCCAGTGCTCTTGCAAGAGCTTGAACCAATCATATAGAGTATTTCTATCATCACAGAAAGCTCTATTAGACAGCACTGCCTTAAATATATAGACCCCAACAATGACTATCACTCTCTTAACATTCTCACTCCCTCAGTACACTGCTGCTGCACAACAATCAATAAAAGTTTATTCAGTTTATTAGTTTTAGAATAATTGACATTTAGAGTTAGCAGGGTCAGTAACTTTTTTTTTTTAATTTTTTTTGGGAGATTGGTTCAAGATGGCAGAGTAGAAGGACATGCTCTCTCTCCCTCTTTCGAGAACACTGGAATCATAACTAACTGCTGAACAATCATCTATAGGAAGACACTGGAACTCACCAAAAAAAGACACCCCACATGCAAAGACAAAGGAGAAGCTGCAATGAGATGGTATGAAGGGTGCTATCACAATAAAATCAAATTCCATAACTGCTGGGTGGGTGACACAAGCTGGAGAACACTTATACCACAGAAGTTCACCCACTGGAGTGAAGGTTCAGAGCCCCACCTCAGGCTTCCCAAACTGGGGGTCTGGCGACGGGAGTGGGAATTCCTAGAGAATCAGACTTTGAAAGTTAGTGGGATTTGATTGCTGCACTCAGCAGGACTGGGGGAGACAAAGATTCCACTCTTGGAGGACACAAAGTAGTGTGAGTATCAGGACCCAGGGGAAGCAGCAGTGACCCCATAGGAGGCTGAACCATACCTACCTGTAGTGTTGGAGGGTGTCCTGCAGAGGCCGGTGACAGCTGTGGCTCACCAAAGGACAAGGACACTGGCAGCAGAAGGTCTGGGAAGTACTCCTTGGCATGAGACCTCCCAGAGTCTGCCATTAGCCCCACCAAAGAGCCCAGGTAGGCTCCAGTGTTCAATTGCCTCAGGCCAAACAACCAACAGGGAGGGAACTCAGCCCCACCCATCAGCAGACAAGAGGATTAAAGTTTTACTGAGCTCTGCCCACAAGAGCAACAGTCAGCTCTACCCACCACCAGTCCCTCCCATCAGGAAACTTGCACAAGCCTCACAGATAGCCTCATCCACCAGAGAGCAGACAGCAGAAACAAGAAGAACAACAGTCCTGCAGCCTGTGGAACAAAAACCACATTCACAGAAATATAGACAAGATGAAAAGGCAGAGGTCTATGTACCAGATGAAGGAACAACATAAAACCCTGGGAAAACAACTAAATGAAGTGGAGATAGCCGATCTTCCAGAAAAAGAATTCAGAATAATGATAGTGAAGATGATCCAGGACCTTGGAAAAAGAATGGAGGCAAAGATGGAGAAGAAGCAAAAAATGTTTAACAAAGACCTAGAAAAATTAAGAACAAACAAACAGAGATGAGCAATACAATAACTGAAATGAAAACTACACTAGAAGGAATCAATAGCAGAATAACTGAGGCAGAAGAATGGATAAATGACCTGGAAGACAGAATGGTGGAATTTACTGCTGTGGAACAGAATAAAGAAAAAAGAATGAAAAGAAATGAAGACAGCCTAACAGACCTCTGGGACAACATTCAACGCAACAACATTCGCATTATAGGGGTCCCAGAAGGAGAAGAGAGAGAGAAAAGACCCGAGAAAATATTTGAAGAGATTATAGTCGAAAACTTCCCTAACATGGGAAAGGAAATAGCCACCCAAGTCCAGGAAGCGCAAAGTCCCGTACAGGATAAACCCAAAGACAAACACGCCAAGCCACATGGTAATCAAACTGGCAAAAATTAAAGTCAAAGAAAAATTATTGAATGCAGCAAGGGAAAAATGACAAATAATATACAAGGGAACTCCCATAAGGTTAACAGCTGATTTCTCAGAAGAAATTCTACAAGCCAGAAGGGAGTAGCATGATATACTTAAAGTGATGAAAGGGAAGAACCTACAACCAAGATTACTCTATCCAGCAAGGATCTCATTCAGATTTGATGAAGAACTCAAAAGCTTTATAGACAAGCAAAAGCTAAGAGAACTCAGCACCACCAAACCAGCTCTAGGACAAATGCTAAAGGGACTTCTCTAAGTGGAAACACAAGGGAAGAAAAGGAACTACAAAAGAAACCCAAAACAATTAATAAAATGGTAATAGGAATGTACATATCAATAATTACCTTAAACGTTAATGCTCCAACCAAAAGACACAGGCTTGCTGAATGGATACAAAAACGAGACCCATATATATGCCATCTCAAGAGATCCACTTCAGACCTAGGGACACATACAGATTGAAAGTGAGGTGATGGAAAAAGATATTCCTTTGTAAAGGAAATCAAAAGAAAGCTGGAGTAGCAATACTCATATCAGATAATATAGACTTGAAAATAAAGAATGTTACAAGAGACAAGGAAAGCCACTATGTAATGATCAAGGGATTAATCCAAGAAGAAGATATAACAATTGTAAATATATATGTACCCAACATAGGAGCACCTCAATACATAAGGCAACTGCTAACAGCTCTAAAATAGGAAATCGACAGTAACATAATTATAGTGTGGGACTTTAACACCTCACTTACACCAATGGACAGATCATCCAAACAGAAAATTAATAAGGAGACACAAGCTTTAAATGACACATAGACCCGATAAATTTAATTGATATTTATAGGACATACTATCTAAAAACAGCTGATTACACTTTCTTCTCAAGTGCGCACGGAACATTCTCTAGGATAGATCACATCATGGGTCACAAGTCGAACCTCAGTAAATTTAAGAAAATTGAAATCATATCAAGCATCTTTTCTGACCACAACGCTATAAGATTAGAAATCAATTACAGGGAAAGAAACGTAAAAAACAAGCACGTGGAGGCTAAACAATACGTTACTAAATAACCAAGAGATCACTGAATAAATCAAAAAGGAAATCAAAAAATACCTAGAGAAAAATGACAATGAAAATACAATGATCCAAAACATATGGGCTGCAGCAAAAGCAGTTCTAAGAGGGAAGTTTATAGCTATACAAGCCTACCACAAGAAACAACAAAAATCTCAAATAAACAATCTAACCTTACAACTAAAGGAACTAGAGAAAGAAGAACAAATAAATCTCAAAGTTAGCAAAAGGAAAGAAATCCTAAAGATCAGAGAAGAAATAAATAGAAACAAGGAAAACAATAGCAAAGATCAATAAAACTAAAACCTGGTTCTTTGAGAAGATAAACAAAATTGATAAACTATTAGCCAGACTCATCAAGAAAAAGAGGGAGAGGACTCAAATCAAAAGAATTAGAAATGAAAAAGGAGAAGTTACAACAGACACCACAGAAATACAAAGCATCCTGAGGGCCTACTTCAAGCAAGTGCATACCAATAAAATGGACAACCTGGAATAAATGCACAAATTTATAGAAAGGTATAACCTTCCAAGACTGAACCAGGAAGAAATAGAAAATATGAAGAGACCAAACACAAGTAATGATATTGAAACTGTGATTAAAAATCTTCCAACAAACAAAAGCCCAGGACCAGATGGCTTCACAGGTAAATTCTATCAAACATTTAGAGAAGAGTTCACACCTACCCTTCTCAAACTCTTCCAAAAAATTGCAGAGGAAGGAACACTTGCAAACTCATTCTATGAGGTCACCATCACCCTGATACCAAAACCAAACAAAACGACTACAAAAAAAGAAAATTACACACCAATATCACTGATGAATAGAGATGCAAAAATCCTCAGCCAAATACTAGCAAACAGAATTCAACAACACATTAAAAGGATCATACACCATGATGAAGTGATATTTATCCCAGAGATGCAAGGATTCTTCAATATACACAATTCAATCAATGTGATACAGTATATTAACAAATTGAAGAAGAAAAAACATATGATCATCTTAATAGATGCAGAAGAAGCTTTTGACAAAATTCAACACCGATTTATGATAAAAACTCTCCTGAAAATGTGTATAGAGGGAACCTACCTCAATATAATAAAGGCCCTGTATGACAAACCCACAGCAAACATCATTCTCAATGGTGCAAAACTGAAAACATTTCCTCTAAGATCAGGAAGAAAACAAGGATGTCCACTCTTACCACTATTATTCAACATAGTTTTGGAAGTCCTAGCCATGGCAATCAGAGAAGAAAAAATAATAAAAGCAATACAACTGGGAAAAGAAGGAGTAAAATTGTCACTGTATGCAGATGATATGATACTATACATAGAGAATCCTAAAAATGCCACCAGAAAACTATTAGAGCTAATCAATGAATTTAGTAAAGTTGCAGGATACAAAATTGATGCACAGAAATCTCTTGCATTCCGATACACTAATGATGAAAAATCTGAAAGAGAAATTAAGGAAACACTCCCATTTAGCACTGCAACAAAAAGAATAAAATACCTAGGAATAAGCCTACCTAGGGAGACAAAAGACCTGTATGCAGAAAATTATAAGACACTGATGAAAGAAATTAAAGATGATATAAACAGGTGGAGCGATGTACCATGTTCTTGGATTGGAAGAATCAATATTGTGATAATGACTATACTACCCAAAGCAGTCTACAGATTCAATTCAATCCCTATCAAATTACCAATGGCATTTTTTACAAACCTAGAACAAAAAATCTACAATTTTGTATGGAGACACAAAAGACCCCGAATAGCCAAAGCAGTCTTGGGGGAAAAAAATGGAGCTGGAGGAATCAGACTCCCTGACTTCAGACTATAGTACAAAGCTACGGTAATCAAGACAATATGGTACTGGCACAAAAACAGAAATATAGATCAATGGAACAGGATAGAAAGCCCAGAGATAAACCCACACAACTATGGTAAACTAATCTATGACAAAGGAGGCAAGAATATACATTAGAGAAGAGACAGTCTCTTCAATTAGTGGTGTTGGCAAAACTGGACAGCTACCTATAAAAGAATGAAATTAGAACACTCCCTAATACCATATACAAAAATAAACTCAAAATGGATTAGAGACCTAAATGTAAGACCGGGCACTATAAAACTCTTGGGGGAAAACATAGGAAGAACACTCTTTGACATAAGTCACAGCAAGATCTTTTTTGATCTATCTCCTAGAGTAATGGAAATAAGAACAAAAATAAACAAATGGGACGTAATGAAACTTAAAGGTTTTTGCACAACAAAGGAAACCATAAACAAGACAAAAAGACAACTCTCAGAATGGGAGAAATATTTGCCAATGAATCATCAAAGGATTAATCTCCAAAATATACAAACAGCTCATGCATCTCAATATTAAAAAACAAACAACCCAGTCCCAAAATGGGCAGAAGACCTAAATAGACAATTCTCCAAAGAAGACATACAGATGGCCAAGAAGCACATGAAAAGCTGCTCAACATCACTAATTATTAGAGAAATGCAAATCAAAACTACAATGAGGTATCACCTCACACCAGTTAGAATCGGCATCGTCAGAAAATCTACAAACAACAAATGCTGGAGTGGGTGTGGAGACAAGGGAACCCTCCTGCACTGTTGGTGGGAATGTAAATTGATACAGCCACTATGGAGAACAGTATGGAGGTTCCTTAAAGAGCTAAAAATAGGATTGCCATATGACCCAGCAATCCCACTGCTTAGCATATACCCAGAGAAAACCATAAATCAAAAAGACACATGCACCCCAATGTTCATTGCAGCACTATTTACAATAGCCAGGTCATGGAAGCAACCTAAATGCCCATCGACAAATGAATGGATAAAGAATATGTGGTCCATATATACAATGGAATATTACTCAGCCATAAAAAGGAATGAAATTGGGTCATTTGTAGAGATGTGGATGTATCTAGAGACTGTCATACAGAGTGTAGTAAGTCAGAAAGGGAAAAACAAATATCGTATAGTAACGCATATATGTGGAACCTAGAAAATGGTACAGATGAACCGGTTTGCAGAGCAGAAATTGAGACACAGAAGTAGAGAAAAAAACCTATGCACACCAAAGGGAGAAAGCGGCAGGGGGTGGCGGTTGTGGTGTGATGAATTGGGAGCTTGGGGTTGACATGTATACACTGATGTGTATAAAATCAATGACTAATAAGAAAAAATAAATAAATTAAAAAACAAAAAAGTAAAAATACACTCCCCTCCAAAAACAATAAATTTTGGAATTATTCAGATACATTGCTGAGAAATGGAATAATCTTAATGACAGTTTTTAGAACAATTGGTTTCAGCAAAAATTATTTTTTTATGATTATATGAGTAAATATACAAAGACTATGTGAATGATTATATGCATAAACCATAGATAATATGGAAAAAACAAAAATCTATTTTGCTGAATGGTATGTCATAAATATTCATGTTTCATTAATGTATGCTGTATTTTCATTATCTCCTTTATCCTGGTTTCCTTGGAGTTGATATTTCAACTTTTCTAATGGTTACAAAGTTGCAGCATTAGTACATTTACTTAAATTCATTCTTTTTTCAAAATGAAAATTTAAAGCCTGTGACTTTATATTTGATTACAGTTTTGGCCACGCACCATACATTTTGATATGTGGAGTCCTTATTTTTTATTATTTTCTACATAATCTAAAAATAAAACCATATTCTTTGACCTAAAAAACAAAAAAATATTTTTGGCTGCATTGGGTCTTTGTTGCTCTGCACAGGCTTTCTCTAGTTGCAGCAAGCAGGGGCTACTCTTCATTGTGGTGTGCAGGTGGCTTCTTTGGTTGTGGAGCATGGGCTCTAGATGCACAGGCTTCAGTAGTTGCAGCACATGTGCCAAGCAGCTGTGGCTCGTTGGCTCTAGAGCGCAGGCTCAGTAGTTGTGGCACATGGGCTTAGCTGCTCTGTGGCATGTGGGATCTTCCTGGACCAGGAATTGAACCCATGTCCCCTGCATTGGCCAGCAGATTCTTAACCACTGAGCCACAAGGGAAGTCCCAGGTTTGGATTATTTTAGATATCACCCTGTCTAATCCTACCACTTTATAGATGACAATATTCAGCTCAGAGGGTTAACTTATTTCTTCAAAATAAATCCTAGCGAAGAATAAGGTCTCCTAAATACAAATCCACAGTTCTCTTTCTACTAATTCACTCTGAATTCTTTATGAACTCATGAAGTATGTGAACCTCATGCTGGTATCAAAAATCACAGGGATACTCACAGGAAAAAGTGAGGTAGCATATTTGAGTAGTGTTAAAATAAAATCATCGCTGAGATGCAGCCATTAACTAACTATATAATGTCTACATATCTAAAATAATACTGGAATTTTCAAATGCATGGACATGTGTATTATTGTTATTGCTTACTGATTATATATATATATATATTAGCAAATAGAGGTGAGAGGGGAACACATGTATTTATTCATCCAGCCAACATTTACTGAGCATCTCCTATGTGTTTGGCACTTAATATATAATCATTAGAAAAGTAGGTAGGTGAGAACTAGCAGTTACCATACTGAGGAAACATCAGACTTAAAACTAGCAGATTGCAAGGAAGTTTGTAAATATTGCAATAGAGACCAATCTGGAAATACATAAAAGGGACCCTAAAGTTCTCTGTAGAAAGTGCCAGAAAAAGCTTATTGGAGGGACCCTATATTCACACATTCCTTCAACCAACAGTGAGTTGACACAGACTAAGTGCATTGATATTGTGAGAGAACACAGAGATGAACAAACCAGGATCCTATCCTAGTGAACCCTCAATTCAGCCTAAGAACCCATACGGAGGACACAGCCAGTATCAGAGTGAAGATTCTTTTTTTTTTTTTCGGTACGCGGGCCTCTCACTGTTGTGGCCTCTCCAGTTGCGGAGCACAGGCTCCGGACGCGCAGGCTCAGCAGCCATGGCTCACAGGCTTAGCCGCTCCGCGGCATGTGGGATCTTCCCGTACCGGGGCACGAACTCGTGTCCCCTGCATCGGCAAGCGGACTCTCAAACACTGTGCCACCAGGGAAGCCCAAGAGGGAAGATTCTTAAGGGGTCTAATCTTTATGCTAAGATTCACTGTGACCATCATCTTCTGTCACTTATCTAGGCTATCCATCTCCAAGACCATGCAGTGAGAATGGTTTATGAAAACAAGTGTCAATGATGCCACCAAGTTAACTGCTAATCTTTAGAAACAAAGTGTTTGGGACTTCTGGTGCAATGGATAGGACGATTACTTTAAAAGTTCTTCATTCCAAACAGCAATAACTCCTATGGATACTAGCAAGATTTAGTGAGACCTGTAAAACATGTGGAATTTGGAAAGTAAGTGATAAGCATTATGTGAATATTATATTAAATTATTATTCAGTGTAGCAGTATTTCATGCTTTTTAAAAATGCAGCAGTAATCCACTTAAAGATTTTATAGCAAGGTGATAGGACAGTGCTTGAAGTTGACTCTGGTATTACTAAATTATGCATTACCAAATGTTTCATAATTGTCAATTACTTAAATCCTAGGCTGGGTCTTTCCACCATCTTTCAAGGTGACTTCTTTTTTGTTTCTGTTTTAATACTTATAAATCAAGGTAGGAGTTTCTGAAATGATACTTGCTGCCTACATTTGAAAGGTCTTGATGATTGGTGGGTTAATATCTACAAGCACACTGCAATAACTGCTTATGAAAGAAGAAAATGACTTCTGAAGATTCAGGCTTTCCTGAGGAGTTTTTTTCCAGACTCGTGTGTTTGTGTGTGTGTGTGCATGTGTGTGCTCTTTTCTCAAATATATGAATACATTAGCACTCTTCAGCCCTCTGGTGAGATGTTGTCCTCAATGAGTTATAAAAAGTATTCACTAAAAATTGTACTATTTATTACTTCTTTCAGAATTCTAGTGAGTAATGTATTTAAACTAATGCTCTGTCAAACTTAATAGTTGTAATTGCCTAATTATCTGCTCTAATGTGATGGTAAAGCCTTTTAACACCTCACTTCCCCCTAAGGAGAGTGCACTGCAGTTTCTAGAATACTACCTTTCTCTTCTTTGGGGAATACTCAAGCAAATAATTCATTTTGCTCTCAGCTAAATAAACCTCATTAACAGAGGCTTCTCCTCCTCATGACTAGCAGCAAACTTCTGCCAAAATATGTGCTTGGTTGCATGTACCCTCCTTCACCAAAATCATATATATACTGACCTCCCCTGCTACCTCTTTGGAGCAGTTCCTCAGAGTTATCTGAGAAGCTGTCTCCCATGCTATAGTCCTCATTTTGTCCCAAATAAAACTTAACTCATAACTCTCATGTTGTGCATTTTTTTCAGTTAACACAGGTTTACAAAATGTTTTTAAATGGATTAACATTCATATCCATAAAATACTGTCTTGTTCTTTGACTTTCTCAATTAATTTTATGGTGCTCCTTTGCAACAAGCCCTTTTCATCTTTACCTTCTTCAATATTATACGTTCAGAAAAATGTCTTTCATTTCATACTAATTAACAATCTCCTTATACAGCTTCTAAGGATTTATATCACTTCACACAATACAATTAATTAACATTCATGACCAGGTGACTTTTGCACTAAGATGAGTCAATTTTTAGGTGAGTTCATTTTTATTTGCTTGTTTTGGTTTTTATACAATTTCATCTTAATGAACTCAGTACCCAATTGTGCTGTGCAAAGTACATTATCGTGACATTATTTTTCACCTGTTACCTTAAATCTGGGCCCCTGAACTTAATCTTTTAATATCCAGTCTATTTGGGGATTCAGAGTGGTAGATGACACAATGTGACAGAGATCTGATTGACAGACACAGATGCTGGCCTGCACAGAGGATGCAGAGTGTCTCTTTTAATAAAAGATGCAGAAAATTACAGAGACAAATCTATGAAGGTAGAAATAGCAAAGGGTGTGCCCAGAAAGTGGTAGAGCTTCTCAGGTATTCTAAAGTTTTCCAGAGGGAATTAGGGAAGCTCTAGCCACAGGCCTGCCCCATCACCAAGCACAAGTCACTAGTGCAAAAGAGGCCCAAAACAATCCTGAATGCTCACTGCTCAACTGGGTGAAGTAAAGATCAATAGCTGGCAGAACCACACTTAGGCCCAAACTTCAAACATATTTGAAGCTGTATCCTCAATTAAAAATTTTTAGAGTATTAATTCAGAAAGTAAAATATCTTTCACATCTCAGGTGGATATTAACATCAACTTAAACCACCCAGTTGGAAAGATATTTTATCATTTAAAAAAAATAAAAGTCTTCACTTTCCTTTACTTACTGAATGATTTGACCACCTGCCCCCACCTGAGTGTGTGTGTGTGTGCATATGTGTGCATGCATTACTGGGTACCAAATGATTGATCAGCTTGATAGATAGTGTTAAAAGACAAATGACAGGCTCAAAATGGAGTCACTTGTGCTAAAACCAAGACTTAATACCTAAGCTAATTGCAGTTATAACCTTCCACAGGAATGTAATCCTAACTGGTCAGTGTGGGATTTTCTGGCCAGTACCAATGAGTTAATCCTTTCCATTCCACAGAGGAAGATGAGACAGTATGTCACATAGACCCCTTCTGTTCCCCATATGGAGGTTATCTAAGCATGAAATAATGTTTTGTTTGTTTGATTGTTTGTTTGGTTGGTTGGTTATGACTTCCTTGTCTTGCCTTGTAAAACCTTTCCCTTTCTGTAGCCCTTTGGAGATCCCCTCTACTTGCTAGATGGGATGCTGCCTGATTCATGAATCATTCAAGAGAGGAATTAGATCTTTACCATTTAATTGGTTAAATTTTGTTTTTCAGCAATAAATTGGGCATGATTTTTATCTATGACCCTTAAATGTTCAACTTGAAAACTCTTGCCCCAATCATGAAATGATCTCTTCTACAAGGACCCCTGGTTCTTTCAGTGAAGAATAGTATTAGGGGACCCAATCTGCAGGCTAGGATACACAATATATCATGCAACACACTGTTGTAGATAAATATAAGACACAAGAGAAGAAGATATTTAAATCACTGCAGTGACTGAGCAAAAAATTAACTTTCACCACAGTGATCATGAGATCAGGCTATTTTCAATTCAGCATGTTTCTTCCACTTTGTTATAAAATGGGAGATTTTTAATTCACTTTCCTTTCTACCAAATATCAAGTATTATATCTATGCTGTCACACATAACGTTATCAAATTATAGTTTTGTTGCTTTGTTTGTTTTGTTTTTTTAACTTTATGCTCAAGCACTAGGAACTGGCTGCTAACTTTTTTTTTGTTAACATCTTTATTTGGAGTGTAATTACTTTACAATGGTGTGTTAGTTTCTGCTTTATAACAAAGTGAATCAGCTATACATATACATATATCCCCATATCTCCTCCCTTTTGCATCTCCCTCCCACCCTCCCTATCCAAGGCGTCTAAGTGGTCACAAAGCACTGAGCTGATCTCCCTGTGCTGTGCAGCTGCTTCCCACTAACTATCTATTTTACATTTGGTAGTTTATATATGTCCATGCCACTCTCTCACTTTGTCCCAGCTTACCCTTCCCCCTCCCTGTGTCCTCAAGTCCATTCTCTAGTAGGTCTGCGTCTTTATTCCCATCCTGTACCTAGGTTCTTCATGACCTTTTTTTTTTTTTTTTAGATTCCACATATATGTGTTAGCACACAGTATTTGTTTTTCTCTTTCTGACTTACTTCACTCTGTAGGACAGACTCTAGGTCCATCCACCTCACTACAAATAACTCAATTTCATTTCTTTTTATGACTGAGTAATATTCCATCATATATATGTGCCATGTCTTTATCCATTCATCTGTCGATGGACACTTAGGTTGCTTCCATGTCCTGGCTGTTGTAAATAGAGCTGCAATGAACACTGTGGTACGTGACCCTTTTGAATTATGGTTTTCTCAGGGTATATGCCCAGTAGTGCGATTGCTGGGTCATATGATAGTTCTGTTTTTAGTTTTTGAAGCAATCTCCATACAGTTCCTAATAGTGGCTGTATCTATTTGCACTCCCTCCAACAGCGCAAGAGGGTTCCCTTTTCTCCACACTCTCTCCAGCATTTATTGTTTGTAGATTTTTTGATGATGGCCAGTCTGACTGGTGTGAGGTGATACCTCATTGTAGTTTTGATTTGCATTTCTCTAATGATTAGTGATGTTGAGCATTCTTTCATCTGTTTGTTGGCTATCTATATATCTTCTTTGGAGAAATATCTATTTAGGTCTTCTGCCCATTTTTCGATTGGGTAGATTGTCTTTTTGAATGAGCTGCATGAGCTGGTTGTAAATTTTGGAGATTAATCCTTTGTCATTTGCAAATATTTTCTCCCATGCTGAGGGTTATCTTTTTGTCTTGTTTATGGTTTCCTTGGTTGTGCAAAAGCTTTTAAGTTTCATTAGGTCCCATTTGTTTATTTTTGATTTTATTTCCATTTTTCTAAGAGGTGGGTCAAAAAGGATCTTGTGTGATTTATGTCATAGAATGTTCTGCCTATGTTTTCCTCTAAGAATTTGATAGTGTCTGGCCTTACATTTAGGTCTTTAATCCATTTTGAGTTTATTTTTGTGTATGGTGTTAGGGAGTGCTCTAATTTCATTCTTTTACATATAGCTGTCCAGTTTTCCAGCACCACTTATTGAAGAGGCTGTCTTCTCTCCATTGTATATTCTTGCCTCCTTTATCAAACATAAGGTGACCATATGAGTGTGGGTTTATGTCTGGGCTTTCTATCCTGTTCCATTGATCTATATTTCTGTTTTTGTGCCAGTATCAAACTGTCATGATTACTGTAGCTTTGTAGTATAGTCTGAAGTCTGGGAGCCTGATTCTTCCAGCTCCATTTTTCTTTCTCAAGATTTCTTTGGCTATTCAGGGTCTTTTGTGTTTCCATACAAATTGTGAATTTTTTTGTTCTAGTTCTGAGAAAAATGCCATTTGTAGTTTGATAGGGATTCCATTGAATTGTAGATTGCTTTGGGTAGTATATTCATTTTCACAATGTTTATCCTTTCGACCCAAGAACATGGTTTATCTCTCCATCTGTTTGTATCATCTTTAATTTCTTTCATCAGTGTCTTATAGTCTTCTGCATACGGGTCTTTTGCCTCCTTACATAGGTTTATTCCTAGGTATTTTATTCTTTTTGTTGCAATGGTAAATGGGAGTGTTTCCTTAATTTCTCTTTCAGATTTTTCATCCTTACTGTATAGGAATGCAAGAGATTTCTGTGCATTAATTTTGTATCCTGCTACTTTACCAAATTCACTGATTAGCTCTAGTAGTTTTCTGGTAGCATCTTTAAGATTCTCTATGTATAGTATCATGTCATCTGCAAACAGTGACACTTTTACTTCTTTTCTGATTTGGATTACATTTATTTCTTTTTCTTCTCTGATTGCTGTGGCTAAAACTTTCAAAACTATGTCAAATGATAGTGGTGAGAGTGGACAACCTTGTCTTGTTCCTGATCTTAGAGGAAATGGTTTCAGTTTTTCACCATTGAGAATAATGTTGGCTGTGGGTTTATCATATATGGCCTTTATTATGTTGAGGTAAGTTCCCTCTATGCCTACTTTCTGGAGGGTTTTTATCATAAATGGGTGTTGAATTTTCCTGAATTGAGATGATCATATGGTTTTACTCCTTCAATTTGTTAATATGGTGTATCACATTGATTGATTTGCATATATTGAAGAATCCTTGCATTCCTGGGATAAACCCCAATTGATCATGGTGTATGATCCTTTTAATGTGCTGCTGGATTCTGTTTGCTAGTATTTTGTTGAGGATTATTGCATCTATGTTCATCAGTGACATTGGCCTATAGTGGCCTTTCTTTGTGACATCTTTGTCTGGTTTTGGTATCAGGGTGATGGTGGCCTCGTAGAATAAGTTTGGGAGTGTTCCTCCCTCTGCTACATTTTGGAAGAGTCTGAGAAGGATAGGTGTCAGCTCTTCTCTAAATGTTTGATAGAATTCTCCTGTGAAGCCATCGGGTCCTGGGCATTTGTTTGTTGGAAGATTTTTAATTACAGTTTCAATTTCATTGCTTGTGATAGGTCTGTTTATATTTTCTAAATCTCCCTGGTTCAGTCTTGGAAAATTGTACCTTTCCAAGAATTTGTCCATTTTTTCATGGTTGTCCATCTTACTGGCATATAGTTGTTCATAGTAGTCTCTTATAATCCTTTCTATTTTTGCAGTGTGAGTTGTGATTTCTCCTTTTCCATTTCTAATTTTATTGGTTTGCATCCTCTCCCTTTTTTTCTAGATGACTCTGGCTAAGAGTTTATCAATTTTGTTGTTTATCAGTCTTCTCAAAGAACAAGCTTTTAGTTTTATTTATCTTTGCTATTGTTTTCTTTGTTTCTGTTTCATTTATTTCTGCTCTGATCTTTATTTCTTTCTTTCTTTTTACTGACTTTGGGTTTTCTTTGTTCTTCTTTCTCTAATTGCTTTAGGTGTAAGTTTAGGTTGTGTATTTGAGATTTTTGCTAAAGTTCCTTTAGGATTTGTTGTAAAGCTGGTTTGGCGGTGCTGAATTCTCTTAACTTTTGCTTGTCTGTAAATGTTTTAATTTCTCCTTCGAATCCGAGTGAGATCCTTGCTGGGTAGAGTAATCTTGGTTGTAGGTTTTTCCCTTTCATCACTTTAATTATGTCCTGAGACTCCCTTCTGGCTTGCAGAGTTTCTGCTGAAAGACCAGCTGTTAACCTTATGGGGATTACTTTGCATGTTATTTGTTGCTTTTCCCTTGCTGCTTTTAATATTTTTTCTTTGTATTTAGTTTTTTAAAGTTTGATTAATATGTGTCTTGCCATGTTTCTCCTTGGAATTATCCTGTATTGGACTCTGCACTTCCTGGACTGGACTTGATTGACTATTTCCTTTCCCATATTAGGGAAGTTTTCATCTATAATCTCTTCAAATATTTTCTCCATCCCTTTCTTTTTCTCTTCTTCTTCTGAGACCCCTATAATTCGAATGTTGGTGCATTTAATGTTGTCCCAGAGGTCTCTAAGACTGTTCTTAATTCTTTTCATTCTTTTTTCTTTATTCTGCTCTGTGGTAGTTATTTCTACTATTTTATCTTTAAGGTCACTTATCTGTTCTGTCTCAGTTATTCTGCTATTGATTCCTTCTAGAGAATTTTTAATTTCATTTATTGTGTTATTCATCATTGTTTTTTTGCTCTTAATTCTTCTAGGTCCTTGTTAAATGTTTCTTATATTTTCTCCATTCTATTTCCAAGATTTTGGATCATCTTTACTATCATTACTCTGAATTCATTTTCAGGTAGACTGCCTATTTCCTCTTCATTTGTTTGGTTTGGTCGTTTTTTACCTTGCACCTTCATCTGCTGTATGTTTCTCCGTCTTCTCATTTTGCTTAACTTGCTGTGTTTGGGGTCTCCTTTTCCCAGGCTGCAGGTTCATAATTCCCATTGTTTTGTTGTCTGCCCCCAGTGGCTAAGGTTTTTTCAGTGGGTTGTGTAGTCTTCTTGGTGGAGGGGACTAGTGCCTGTATTCTGGTGGATGAGTTTGGATATTGTCAATCTGGTGGGCAGGACCATGTCCAGTGGTGTGTTTTGGGGTGTCTGTGACCCTATTATTATTTTAGGCAGCCTCTCTGCTAATGGGTGGGGTTGTGTTTTTGTCTTGCTAGTTGTTTGGCATAGGGTGTCCAGCACTGTAGCTTGCTGGTCATTGAGTGGAGCTGGGTCTTAGCACTGAGTTGGTGATCTCTGGTAGAGCTTTCGCCATTTAACATTACGTGTAGCCAGGAGGTCTCTGGTGGACCAATGTACTGAGCTCGGCTCTCCCACCTCATAGGCACAACCCTGACACCCAGCCAGAGCACCAAGACACTGTCAGCCACACAGCTCAGAAGAAAGGGAGAAAAAGGGAAGGAAGGAAGGAAAGAAGAAAGAAAGAAAGAAAGAAAGAAAGAAAGAAAGAAAGAAAGAAAGGAAGAAAGAAAGAAAGAAAGAAAGAAAGAGAAAAGAAAAGAAGGAAGAAAGAAGTAAAAGAAAAAGTTATTAAAATATTTTTTAAATTTTTTAAAATTGTTAAAAATTAAAAAAAAATTAAAAAGTATTAAAAAACGAAAGAAAAGAGCAACCAAACCAAAAAACAAATCAAGCAACGGTAACAAGTGCTAAAAACTATACTAAAAAACAAAACAAACAAACAAAAAAAACAGAAGCCTAGAACAAATGGTAAAACCAAACTATACAGACAAAATCACACAAAAAAAGCATACACATACACACTCAGAAAAAGAGAAAAAGGAAAAAAATATATGTATATATATATATTATATATAAAAGATAGGAAGAGAGCAACCAAATCAAACAAATCTACCAATGATAATAAACTCTAAATACTAAACTAAGATAAACATAAAACCAGAAACAAATTAGATGGAGAAAGCAAACCCCAAATCTTCAAGTTGTTCCCAAAGTCCACCACCTGAATTTTGGGATAATTCGTTGTCTATTCTGGTATTTCACAGGTGAAAGGTACATCAATTGGATTGTGGAGATTTAATCTGCTGCTCCAGAGACTGCTGGGAGAAATTTCCCTTTCTCTTCTTTGTTCACACAGCTCCTGGGGTTCAGCTTTGGATTGTCCCTGCCTCTGCATGTAGGTCGCCTGAGGGTGTCTGTTCCCACCCAGACCAGACGGGGTTAAAGGAGCAGCTGATTAGGGGCCTCTGGCTCACTCAGTCTGTGGGGAGGGAGGGGTACGGAATGCAGGGCGAGCCTGCGGCAGCAGAGTCATGATATTGCAATAGCCTGAGGTGTGCCGCATGTTCTCCCAGGGAAGTTGTCCCTGGATCATGGGACCCTGGCAGTAGCGTGTTTCACAGGCTCCCAAGAGGGGAGGTGTGGATAGTGACCTGTGCTTGCACACAGGCTTCTTGGTGGCTGCAGATGCAGCCTTAGCGTTTCATGCCCGTCTCTGGTCTCTGGTATCCGCACTAGTAGTCGCGGCTTGCGCGCTTCTCTGGAGCTTGTTTAGGTGGTGCTCTGTATCCCCTCTCCTCGCAAATCCGTAAACAATTGTCTCTTGCCTCTTAGGCAGGTCCAGAATTTTACTGGACTCCTTCCCTGCTAGCTGTGGCACGCTAGCCCCCTTCAGGCTGTGTTCATGCAGCCAACCCCAGTCCTCTCCCTGGGATCTGACCTCCGAAGCCTGAGCCTCAGCTCCGAGCCCCCACCCATCCCAGCCAGCCAGTGAACAGAGAAGCTTCTCGGGCTGGTGAGTGCTGGTTGGCACCGATCCTCTGTGCAGGAATCTCTGTGCTTTGCCCTCTGCACCCCTGTTGCTGCATTCTCCTCCATGGCTCCAAAGCTTCCCCCCCACCCACGCCCATCTCCACCAGTGAAGGGTCTCCCTAGTGTGTGGAAACTTTTCCTCCTTCACAGCTCCCTCCCAGAGGTGCAGGTTCTGTCCCTATTCTATTGTCTCTGTTTTTTCTTTTTTCTTTTGCCCTACCCAGTTACGTGGGGAGTTTCTTGCCTTTTGGGAAGTCAGAGGTCTTCTGCCAGTGTTCAGTAGGAGTTGTTCCACTTGTAGATGTATTTCTGATGTATTTGTGGAGAGGAAGGTGATCTCCATGTCTTACTCCTCTGCCATCTTGAAGGTCTCCCCTGTGTATCTTTTTTAATGAATTTAACACTACATGTTTTCAAGGGATGGTGAAAAACCCCTCCCCCTCCCTACTTGTTTCTTCTTTCTGACTATCCTGTTTTTCAAGTTGCTTCGTGTAGCATTTACTGCATATATCTGAACTGCGATTTGGGCTCTTACATGGTTGGCTTCCACGTTTTATAAATGTCTCACTCATTTTCTCCTCCTACCTTTACAACCATTTTAAAGCTCTTATTGGTGGGTAAGTAATGATGAAAGGTACAAGCAAGTGACCTCTTGTATATTTCTGGAGAAGTAATTAGTGAGATCCTCCGGAGACATGGGTGATATATTACAGCTTGTAGGTGGTTTGGCACTGAGGATACTACTCCACCTACACAACTCTAATCAACTTACATATTTTAAAGCAGAGGTAAGACAACAACAGCAGATGGAAGGAAATGTGTTTATAAACAATATATGTGTATTTTCAGGGCTGACACAGAATTTATAGACATTCATCACATACTTAATGTCACACTGACAACTGATGGTGGAAGTAGATAAATTTCAGTAAACCCTTTAATGTATATTTCAACAAACACTGATAAGGAACTCTGAGCTTAGATTTCACAATAAGAAAAAAAATAAACAATGCAAACTAAGCAAACTTACTCTTTACCTTCCCCTAAGGGTAGTCAGGCTTAACATTATCTCCAGAGACATTTACTGTGACATAAGTGTGACCAGAAAACTGAATTGCAGAGCAGTGTATTACTTAGAACAGTAAAGGTAGCAGTGCTTATTTCCATGCAAATGTTCCATTTCCTGTTGACAATGTCAAGCTAAATATTTAATTGATCTCATTAAACATGTTCAGGTATTTTTACATCACAGGTTGTGAATTTAAAATGAGACTATATTGATTAAGATAAGGCACTGGAATAAAAATTATTCTAGCCCTGTCATGAGCTCTCATAAATATCTTGGTTGAAACCACTTAGCATTTCCATATCTATAGTTGCAGACCAAGTTCCAAATTGTTAATCAGGAATGATGGACCTCATGTCTGGCCTGGGTAGGGAACAGATATTGAGCTCCTATTCCAAAGAAATGTATTTTTTAATCTTATAATGGGAATGAATGGAATGTTAATCCACTCCACCACACCATCTTCCTATCAACTTTCTGGTCTCTAAAGAGTAAATGCAAATACCTATCTTGCATTCCACCAGTACCCATTCAAAGCCTGACTGACATCACTAATTGGTCATATCACTCTTGGCTTTTCAGCTGAGATGTGGTGTCAGAATCCTTGTCAAATAGTTCTTTAAGAAGCCAGTCTTAATAGTTCAGAATCACCTCCTGCGATGGAACATATTTCATCATTGCCATTTCAACTCTGAACAGGCATACTGGCTTCCTAGCTCCTTATAGACTGATTTTAGTTTCCCCCCATACATAAAAAAAGCTCATATAGATGCTTCCTTGATTTCTTGATAATAATAAACATATTCCTGTCTTTTTCTCTAGCAGAGGATAGAGTCTAGGCTATCTGTGCTTTGAGTACCATCTTATTTCTCATTCCAGATTATTAGTACCAAAAAAGTAGCAACATAACATAGAAAAGCAAAGAAAAGCTAGTGTTAGGGCTTCCCTGGTGGCACAGTGGTTGGGAGTCCGCCTGCCGATGCGGGGGGCGTGGGTTCGTGCCCCGGTCCGGGAGGATCCCGAGTGCAGCGGAGCGGCTGGGCCCGTGGGCCATGGCCGCTGGGCCTGCGCGTCCGGAGCCTGTGCTCTGCAACGGGAGAGACCACAACAGTGATAGGCCCGCGTACCGAAAAAAAAAAAAAAAAAAAAAGGGCCTTCCAGGCAGAGAGAATAACATGTGTCAAATCCTTGAGGCAAGAAGCTATATGGCAATTTTGAAGAACTGAGTGCAAATAAAAAGCAGACTGAGGAGCAGATCCCAGTAAATCTTGGAAGATGTTGCTAGAGAGCTAAGCAGAGCCTTGGTAGACAGTGTGGGGGCTTGTGGACCCTGCCGATGGCTGAAGCTCAAGTGTTTTAAACAAATGTATCACACCATGGTTTGTGTTTGTTTTTATTTGATATCACTCAAAGAACCAGAGTGGATATTAATAGAAAAGTTAAGAGGCTACTGCACTTGTGCAGGTGTGACATGATGACAGCTTGGACAAAGGTCATGGTGATAGAGATGAAGATAAGTGGACAGATTAAAGAGATATTTAGAAAGAAAACTCAACAGTGCTATAAGATGGTGGAGGTAGAGGGAATAACTGGAAAAGTCGGGGTTAATAATGATTTGAAAATACTAGTTGCACCCTTGGATTGAGTGTTTTGCTATTTACTAAGACAGGACACACGGGAAAGACTAGATTTTGAAGATTTATGGTGTGGGTTTTGTATAATTGATATATCAGTGAGTTTTTCAAATAGAGTTGGCAAATAAGCAGTTGGATATACTGATCTGGATCACTGTGGGGTGAAAATGTAAATATGAGAGGCATTCACATATATCCACTCATTTTCTGATGACTTTCATAAAGATTCATTCAATTCAATTAAGACATTTTTGTCTAACTTATCATACATAGGCCCAGTTTCCCTACTACAGATTTTATATTTTGTAGAGATGCATTGTTTTCTACATTATAAGGTAGGTATGGAGGTGATAGGAGTGGGGGAAGATTTACTGACATGCATTGAGCAAATACTATTGCCAAGTACTGGACTAGGTACTTACATACATTACTTCATTCAATCAATCTCATACCCTGGGGACTATGCACCATTACAAAGGGGAGAAAACTGAGGTTCAGAGAAATTGAAAGAACTAAATCAAGATCCTTCAGCAACTAGAGTGTGATTCTAAGCGCCCGTGTTCTTTCCACTGTGACATGTTCTTTCTCATGAGTTTCAAAAAAAGTAAATGATTGTATGATAGCATGTATGATATCCAAATGCAATGTTTCTGATATTATTTTTTTCTTTCACTTAGAGTATGATTTAATGTTGAATAATATTTTAAGTAAATTTGCTACTAGATAATATTTATCAGAGAGTCAATTAAAAGTAGTTGTTCAACAAAATTTTATTGAACACTGACTATATGCTAAAGTATGTTATTACTAGTGCTATGCGAATACAAAAAGTGGCACCGCATACCTTTAGTTTATTCCTCATCTAGTAGGAAAGGCAGGGAAATGTGATCATGATATTTATTAACTGCTACCTATGTGCCAAACATTGTGTTAATTATTTTACATGGTTTCTCTCAAGCCATATTATATGATTGTGAGCTAAGTAGGTAATATGTTTTCTGTGTTACAGATGAGGAAAATTAGGTTCAAGCCCATCCAGTAATTAGCAGAGCTAAGTTTTGTATTGAGTTCTGTCGGGGTCTATATCTCAAATTTATGATTAGATTATTCTCTCTCTCTCATGCGCTCTCTCTCAGATTAATAGTTGAACAGATTGTGTAATGTGTTATACTAGTTTCCTGTATCATGTAAAATGGGAAAACAAAAGAAGGAATAGTCATGCTAATGATACTTTCTAGAAAGACAGAAAATACTGAGTTTCGTTTTTAAAAATGATTTAAAGGGTACTTTTATTAAGAGAAGAAAAATGTATATATTTACTAAATGTTAACAATAAAATCTTATACATTTTTCCACGAGATTGAGAATTGAAACCCATTGTAGGGAAATAGTGCATATTAAAATTCTTTATTAGTTCAGAACTTAAGGCAGTTTCTTATATGACGACCACGATTTATTTTACAGGCTTTGTGCCATTTTCTAATTTAACTTAGTCTTACAGATTTTAGAACTATTTTATTTTTATTTTCCCTTGAAATTAGATATCGTCAAAGCACATATCAAATTTTTAAATAATTTTCCTCCTATTTATTGGGGGTCAATTTGAAAGATATTTCAATTTAAATAGCATACGCTGAAGTTTAACTATTGCTTTGTTTGGACTGTCAGTGAAAAAAAAAAGCTCTCTTTATATATAGGTGGATCACCTGGCTACATTGAATATTTATTTCTGAAATAGAAAGGAAAATATTAGTAAAGGAGGCCAAGGTTCTTAAACAGCTTACAGATATGGCTTTCATGTTTTAAACATTCAACATTAATGCTTCATGAAATCTAGCATGTTTATACTATTTAATCAGAGTCTGAAGTGAAGGGGAGCTTCTAGTTGCCCTTAACTGTCTTTAGAGCCAAAAGAACATATATTTGGAAAAGAAAAAAAAAAACAACTTTCACAAATAAAGCTTTCTACTATTTTCTAATATTTTGAATCACATGGTTAAATGTGTGGATATGTCACATTATTTAAAACAATTTCACGTTACGAAAACAAACTGCTTCTGTACATTGTATGCTTGTGCTTTGGTATCCTACTAGGTACCAGATGCCATGCTTACTTACAAAGATGGTGTCATGCAATCTGTTTTCAAGAAGCTCACAATCTCTTGAGGGAGGGAGACAGACAAAACAAATACTCTAATGTTGAAAGTTAAACAAATAGTGACACAGATGACCTAGTTCTGTATGATATAAGAAAAGCAAAAAACTTAAAAGTAAAGGGAGGGAGAATAGTAGAGAGAAAAAGGGGACAAGGAAAGAAGTGAGATAAGGACAGTGGAGAGGGGAAGGAACATAGTAAGGAAGATGAGGAAAGAGAGATCTACAGAAGCACAGAGTGTTAGTCCTATCCCTACCTTCTCAAAATAATTTGTGAAGGTCACTCATGGTCATGTCTGTTTGTGTATCTATGTGTAAGTGTCTTTGGGGTGTATACACAGAAGTTATATTAACAGGTTTAATATATATTCATGCCTAATCTAAATACCACTGGCTTGTTTCCCAAAATGACTGCATCAGTTTACAACCGCAGCAGCAGCAAATGCAACAACAAAAAAGTGCATATTTCCCCATTCTCATCAGCACTTGCTATCTTTATTATGATTTTAATTTTATTGCTCTTATTTCTTGTGCAGTGAGTAGCTTTTCAGATACATATTAATCCCTTTTATTTTCCTTTGCTCAATTGCCTACTCACATTTTTTCTAAATGTTCTGTCTTATGTATGAATTCTTGGTCAGTTATATATTTGCAATGTTTTTTTCTTAATGTGTACCCACTCAGTCTTTTAAAACTCTATCTATGATAGATTTTACTTTATAATTTTAATTGCTATATACTTTATTTTCAACATTTTATTTATTGTTATAGTTTCTTTTTCCTTGATCTTTAAAAATCAAATCCTATATTTCTTTTACTGTATACAACAATTCCAATATCTCAGGTCCTCAGTGGACTCCAAACCCATTGTTTTTTTTTATATTCAAGGTGGCTTGTTGCTTCATGTCCTTGGGAGTCTGGGTGTGGAGTTCATTGTGACATCTTAACCTGTAGGAATCCTATAGACTTAAGGAGACCCTTTGCTCCAGAGAGGATTTTTCATCTGATTCTTTTCCATGATGATTCTGCAATTACCACAAAATGCAAAAATGTGGGAGTATAGATGTTAATTTATTCATATTTTGGATATTTTCAAAACTGAAATTACTCTGATCACTTTAAGTGGAAATAAAATTTCTGGGGGCAGTCCAAACATTTCTGGGAAAGGCTTGAAGCTTTTTGAGAGTTTTCTGAAAGACATAAATAGAGAACATCAACTAAAATGTGCTATAATCCAAGTATTTTAAGGTCTTCTAAGAACTGGTTCTCGTGGAAACCAGGCAGTATTGTGGGAAAAAAAATGCTACCTATCAAAAAGGTTTGCTTGATCCTTGGGGTAATGTTTTCTAAATTCTATGTTATTCTTAATGCTAATTTGGTGGTATTTTCTGTCATTTTAGAATCTTTTTTTAAAAAGTGAGATTGATGCAATACAAAGATATTGAATTCCTACATTTATTTTGAAGTCTTTCAGAAATTGCAATATAGAATTTAAAAAACAATGTCGGTAATAAGAGACTAATAATGATACAAGGGCCCATGGAAATAAAAAGCCAAAAGAGGATTGTAAGCATGTGTTTTTCTCTTTTGTACCATTTGTGATCCTTGTGACTTCAAGTGTCATATGTATATTTTGGGAGATTTGCTTGGATTGGTGTTAGAATATCTTTTCTTTTTCAGAGTGCTCATGTCCAAGTGACACTGAAAGGAAAATCATGAAAAAGATAGCAGCCAGACAGAGGATCAGTGCCGACCAGCACTCACCAGCCTGAGAGGCTTGACTGCCCACCCACCAGCTGGGACAGGTTGGGGCTGGGAGTTGAGGCTCAGGCTTCAGAGGTCAGATCCCAGGGAAAGGACTGGGGTTGGCTGTGTGAACACAGCCTGAAGGGGGCTAGTGCACCACAGCTAATATGGAGGGAGTCCAAGAAAAAGTCTGGACCTGCCTAAGAGGCAAGAGAAAATTGTTTAGGAGTGCACGAGGAGAGGGGATTCAGAGCACTGCCTAAACAAGCGCCAGAGGAGGGCGCGAGCTGTGGCTATCAGCGTGGACACCAGAGACGGGCATGAAACGCTAAGGCTGCAGCTGCAGTCCAAGAAGCCTGTGTGCAAGCACAGGTCACTATGCATACCTCCCCTCCCGGGAGCCTGTGAAGTCCACCTCTACCAGGGTCCCGTGATCCAGGGACAACTTCCCCGGGAGAAAACAAGGTGCACCTCAGGCTGGTGCAGCATCATGCCAGCCTCTGCCACCGCAGGCTTGCTCCAAACTCCGTACCCTTCCCTCCCCAGAGCTACCAAATCAGCTGCTCCTTTAACACCATCCTGTCTGGGTAGGAACAGACTCCCTCAGGCGACCTACACACAGAGGCAGGGCCAATCCAAAGCTGAACACCAGGAGCTGTGTGAACAAAGAAGAGAAAGGGAAATTTCTCCCAGCAGCCTCAGGAGCAGTGGGTTAAATCTCCACAATCAAATTGGTGTACCCTTCATCTGTGGAATACCTGAATAGACAATGATTCATCCCAAAATTGAGTTGCTGGACTTTAGGAGCAGCTGTAGATTTGGGGTTTGCTTTCTGCATCTAATTTGCTTCTGTTTTTATGTTTATCTTAGTTTAGTATTTAGAGCTTATTATCATTGGTAGATTTGTTTACTGATTTGGTTGTTCTCTTCCTTTCTTTTTTTTATATATAGATATATATATATTTTTTCCTTTTTCTCTTTTTCTGAGTCTGTATGTGTATGCTTTTTCTGTGATTTTTTTCTGTATAGCTTTGGTTTTACCATTTGTCCTAGGGTTCTGTCTGTCTGTTTGGTTTTTTTTAAATTTTTTTTTTAGTATAGTTTTTAGCACTTATCATTGGTGGATTTGTTTTTTGGTTCGGTTGCTCTCTTCTTTCTTTATTACTTTTTTTCTTATTACTTTTTAATTTTTTTACTTTTAATATTTTTAAAATATTTTTTTATTTTAATAACTTTCTTTCCCTTCTTTTCTTTTTCTTTCTTCTTCCTTCCTTCCTCCCTCCTTCCCTCCCTCCCTCCCTTCCTTCCTTCCTCTTTTTCTCCCTTTTCTTCTGACTGTGTGGCTGACAGGGTCTTGGTGCTCTGGCTGGGTGTCAGGCTTGTGCTTCTGAGGTGGGAAAGCCGATTACAGGACATTGGTCAACCAGAGACCTCTTGGCTCCACATAATATCAAAGGGCAAAAGCTCTACCAGAGATCACCAACTCAAGGCTAAGACCCAGCTCCACTCAAAGACAAGCAAGCTACAGTGCGGGACACCCTATACCAAACAACTAGCAAGACAGGAACACAACCCCACCCATTAGGAGAGAAGGTGCCTAAAATCATAAGGTCACAGACACCCCAAAACATACCACTGGATGCGGTCCTGCCCACCAGATTGACAGTATCCAGCCTCATCCACCGGAACACATGCACTAGTCCTCTCTGTGAAGAAGCCTACACAACCCACTGAAACAACCTTAGCCACTGGGGGCAGACACCAAAAACAACAGGAATTACGAACCTGCAGCCTGTGAAAAGGAGACCCCAAACACAGTAAGTTAAGCAAAATGAGAAGACAGAGAAACATACAGCAGACGAAGGTGCAAGGTAAAAACCCAGCAGACCAAACAAATGAAGAGGAAATAGGCAGTCTATCTGAAAAAAAATTCAGAGTAATAATAGTAAAGATGATCCAAAATCTTGGAAATAGAATGGAGAAAATACAAGAAATGTTTAACAAGGACCTAGAGGAATTAACAGCAAACAAACAATGATGAACAACACAATAAATGAAATTAAAAATTCTCTACAAGGAATCAATAGCAGAATAACTGAGACAGAACAGATAAGTGACCTTGAAGATAAAATAGTAGAAATAACTACCACAGAGCAGAATAAAGAAAAAAAGAATGAAAATAATTAAAGACAGTCTTAGAGACCTCTGGGACAACATTAAATGCACCAACATTTGAATTATAGGGGTCCCAGAAGGGGTCACAGAAGAAGAAGAGAAAAAGAAAGGGACAGAGAAAATATTTGAAGAGATTATAGTTGTAAACTTCCCTAATATGGGAAAGGAAATAGTCAATCAAGTCCAGGAAGTGCAGAGTCCAATACAGGATAATTCCAAGGAGAAACACGCCAAGACACATATTAATCAAACTATCAAAAACTAAATACAAAGAAAAACTATTAAAAGCAGCAAGGGAAAAGCAACAAATACATGCAAAGTAATCCCCATAAGGTTAACAGCTGATCTTTCAGCAGAAACTCTGCAAGCCAGAAGGGAGTTGCAGGACATATTTAAAGTGATGAAAGGGAAAAACCTGCAACCAAGATTACTCTACCCAGCAAGGATCTCACTCAGATTTGACAGAGAAATTAAAACATTTACAGACAAGCAAAAGTTAAGAGAATTCAGCACCACCAAACCAGCTTTACAACAAATGCTAAAGGAACTTCTCTATGCAGGACACACAAGAGAAGGAAAAGACCTACCATAAAAAACCCAAAACAATTAAGAAAATGGTAATAAGAACATACATATGGATAGCTACCTGAAATGTAAATGGATTACATGCTCCAACCAAAAGACACAGACTGGCTGAATGGATACAAAAACAAGACCCATATATATGCTGTCTACAGGGGACCCACTTAAGACCTAGGGACACAGAGAGAATGAAAGTGAGGGGATGGAAAAAGATATTCCATGCAAATGGAAATGAAAAAAAGCTGGAGTAGCAATTCTCATATCAGACAAAATGGACTTTAAAATAAAGACTATTACAAGAGATAAAGAAGGACACTACATAATGATCAAGGGATCAATCCAAGACAAGATATAACAATTGTAAATATTTATGTACCCAACACAGGAGCACCGCAATATATAAGGCAAATGCTAACAGCCATAAAAGGGGAAATCGACAGTAACACAGTCAAAGTAAGGGACTTTAACACTCCACTTTCACCAATGGACAGATCATCCAAAATGAAAATAAATAAGGAAACACGAGGTTTAAATGATACATTAAGCAAGATGGACTTTATTGATATTGATAGGGCAATCCATCCCAAAACAACAGATTACACTTTCTTCTCACGTGCTCATGAACATTCTCCAGGGTATGTCATATCTTGGTTCACAAATCAAACCTTGGTAAATTTAAGAAAAGTGAAATCATATGAAGTATCTTTCCTGACCACAATGCTATGAGACTAGATATCAATTACAGGAAAAAAACTGTAAAAAATACAAACTCAGGGAGGCTAAGCAATACACCACTAAATAATCAAGAGATCACTGAAGAAATCAAAGAGGAAATCAAAAAATACCTAGAAACAAATGAAAATGAAAAAATGACAATCCAAAACCTATGTGATATAGCAAAAGCAGCTCTAAGAGGGAAGTTCAGAGCAATACAATCCTACCTCAAGAAACATGAAACATTTCAAATAAAGAACCTAATCTTACACCTCAAGCAATTAGAGAAAGAGGAACAAAAAAACCCCAAAGTTACCAGAAGGGAAGAAATCATGAAGATCAGATCAGAAAAAAAATAAAAAAGAAATGCAGGAAACAAGAGCAGAGATAAATAAAACTAAAAGCAGGTTCTTTGAGAAGATAAACAAAATTTATAAACCACTAGCTAGACTCTTCAAAAAAAAAAGGTAGAAGACTCAAATCAAGAGAATTTGAGATGAAAAAGGAGAAGTAACAACTGAAACTGCAGAAATAAAAAGGATCATGCGAGATAACTAAAAGCAACTATATGCCAATAAAATGGACAACCAGGAAAAAATGGACATATTCTTAGAAAAGCACAACATTCTGAGATGAACCAGGAAGAAGTAGAAAATACAAACACACCAATCACCAGGACTGAAACTGAGATTGTGATTAAAAATCTTCTAACAAACAAAAGCCCAGGACCAGACAGCTTCACAGGCGAATTCTATCAAACATTTAGAGAAGAGCTAACACTTATCCTTCTCAGACTTTTCCAAAATATAGCAGAGGGAGGAACATTCCCAAACTCATTCTACGAGGCCACCATCACCCTGATACCAAAACCAGACAAAGATGTCACAAAGAAAGACAACTACAGGCCAATATCACTGATGAACATAGATGCTATTTTGTTAATCCCCAACAAAATACTAGGAAACAGAATCCAGCAGCACATTAAAAGGATCACACAGCATGATCAAGTGGGGTTTATCCCAGGAATGCAAGGATTCTTCAACATATGCAAATCAATGTGATAAACCATATTAACAAATTGAAGGAGAAAAAAACATATGATCATCTCAATAGATGCAGAAAAAGCATTCAACAAAATTCAACACCCATTTATGATAAAACACCCTGCAGAAAGTAGGCATAGAGGGAACTTCCCTCAACATAATAAAGGCCAGATATGATAAACCCACAGCCAACATCATTCTCAATGGTGAAAAATTGAAACCATTTCCTCTAAGATCAGGAACATGACAAGGTTGTCCACTCTCACCACTATCATTCAACATAGTATTGGAAGTTTTAGCCACAGCAATCAGAGAAGAATAAGAAGTAAAAGGAATCCGAATCAGAAAAGCAGAAGTAAAGCTGCCAGTGTTTGTAGATGACATGATACTATACATAGAGAATCCTAAAGAGGCTACCAGAAAACTACTAGAGCTAATCAATGAATTTGGTAAAGTAGCAGGATATAAAATTAATGCACATAAATCTCTTGCATTCCTGTACAGTAAGGATGAAAAATCTGAAAGAGAAATTAAGGAAACACTCCCATTTACCACTGCAACAAAAAGAATAAAATACCTAGGAATAAACCTACCTAAGGAGACAAAAGACCTGTACGCAGAAAACTATAAGACACTGATGTAAGCAATTAAAGATGAAACAAGCAGATGGAGAGATATACCATGTTCTAGGATTGGAAGAATCAACATTGTGAAAATGAATATACTACTCAAAGCAATCTACAAATTCAGTGTAATTTCTATCAAACTACCAATGGCATTTTTCACAGAACTAGAACAAAAAAATTCACAATTTGTATGGAAACACAAAAGACCCCGAATAGCCAAGGCAACCATGAGAAAGAAAAACAGAGCTGGAGGAATCAGGCTCCCGGACTTCAGACTAAACTACAAAGCTACAGTAATCAAGACATTATGGTACTGGCACAAAAACAGAAATACAGATCAATGGAATAGGATAGAAAACCTAGAGGTAAACCCACACACATATGATTATGTTATTTTTGATAAAGGAAGCAAGAATATACAGTGGAGCAAAGACAGCCTCTTCAATAAGTGGCGTTGGGATAACTGGACAGGTACATGTAAAAGAATGAAATTAGAACACTCCCTAACACCATACACAAAAATAAACTCAAAATGGATTAAAGACCTAAATGTAAGGGCAGACACTATCAAATTCTTAGAGGAAAACATAGGCAGAACATTCTATGACATAAATCACAGCAAGATCCTTTTTGACCCACCTCCTAGAAAAATGGAAATAAAATCAAAAATAAACAAATGGGACCTAATATCACTTAAAAGCTTTTGCACAGCAAAAGAAACCATAAACAAGATGAAAAGACAATGCCCAGAATGGAAGAAAATATTTGCAAATGTAGCAACTGACAAAGGATTAATCTCCAAAATTTACAAGCAGCTCATGCAGCTCAATGTCAAAAAAACAAACAACCCAATCCAAAAATGGGCAGAAGACCTAAATAGACATTTCTCCAAGAAGATATACAGATTGCCAAGAAACACATGAAAGGATGCTCAGTATCACTAATCATTAGAGAAATGCGAATGAAAACTACAATGAAGTATCACCTCACACCAGTCAGACTGGCCATCCTCAAATATCTAGAAACAATGAATGCTGGAGAGGGTATGGAGAAAGGGACCCTCTTGCACTGTTGGTGGGAATGTAAAATGATACAGCTATGGAGAACATTATGGAGGTTCCTTGAAAAACTAAAAATACAACTACCATATGACCCAGCAATGCTACTACTGGGCATATACCCTGAGAAAACCATAATTCAAAAAAGGTCATGTACCACAATGTTCGTTGCAGCTCTATTTACAATAGCCAGGACATGGAATCAACTTAAATGTCCATCGACAGATGAATGGATAAAGAAGATGTGGCACATATATACAATGGAATATTCCTCAGCCATTAAAAAAAAAAAAAACAAAAACGAATTTGAGTTATTTGTAGTGAGGTGGATGGACCTAGCGTCTGTACTACAGAATGAAGTAAGTCAGAAAGAGAAAAACAAATATAGTATGCTAACACATATATATGGAATCTAAAGAAAAAAATAGTTCTGAAGAACTTAGGAGCAGGATAGGAATAGATGCAGATGTAGAGAATGGACTTGAGGACACGAGGAAGGGGAAGGGGAAGCTGGGACGAAGTGAGAGAGTGGCATGGGCATATATACACTACCAAATGTAAAATAGATAGTCAGTGGGAAGCAGCCGCATAGCACAGGGAGATCAGCTTGGTGCTTTGTGACCACCTGGAGGGGTGGGATAGGGAGGGTGGGAGGGACACGCAAGAGGGAGGAGATATGGGGATATATGTATATGTATAGCTGATTCACTTTGCTTGCAGCAGAAACTAACACACCATTGTAAAGCAGTTATCCTCCAATAAAGATGTTAAAAAAAAAAAAAGATATACATCTTAGATTTCTTTATAATCATTTGTAAGCTTTGTGGCAAACTCTTAGCTCTCTACTGTGTTTTAAAATGATTCTTTATGTTCTTTATACGAAGATTGTAAAATCCTTTCAATATAATATTGTAAGTGCTGTTTCCTGCTTTGAATTGGAATGGGGAATAAAATTGAGGTTATCCATTCTTGGTTTTCAATGCCCAGAGATTTGCCAGATGCTGAAACCACCAGGGTCAAGCAATCCAACTGCCTTCCCACTTATGGTTTTCATCCATCTGTAGTGCCTCTAGAATCTTTCTCCCCACCGCTAGGCAAAGCTCATTACAGAGTCTGGAGTCGACCCCTAACCAAACGGTTCAAAGGTGGCTTTTCTCAACTTTTCAGGTATGTGTGGGAAGGTTTCTCAGGGGGGTGTGGGTGGAGGTGGGAATGATATCACTGTTTTATTGAGAGAGAAGTGGGAGGAATTGAGATCAATGCCATACTGAGGAATCAAGATATTAAACATAGTAAAGGGCATTTCCCTTTTCATGCTTAAGAAATTAATTTGCTCCTAAAAACATAAGACTTAATCTTCATTTGAGGTTAGAAAATCAAGGCACACAGGTAAAAACTTTTTTTATCTTAATAAGTCTAAACATATATTAAAAAATAATTTCCAGGACTCAGATTTAGCTTCATAGTTATGTGACAGTGCATTTTCCCTCTGGTTCTCATATTTGAGAACTGACACATATCTAGCTTACTTATGCTTCTATAAGCACAATTTCATGTGTTTTCAAAAAGCATAATAATATATCCAGTCACTCTTTCTGAAGATGAAGGAACTAGCAGGATTTTTTTGCCATCCATTCTGGACCTCAATATATCACCAGCTCCTTCAGATCCTTTCAGCAACTGCTTTAAGATCTGATATGCTATGCATCAACAGGGACTCCCCTTTGGCATGATGAGTTTTCTGTCATTCTCAATAACCCAGTGTTTACCAACATCATACTTATTAACAAGTACCTACTAGATTCCAAAAGACATGTAAGGCCAAACAATCTGGTAGCTTAAAATTATCCTAAAACAAAAATAGCAGAGAATATGAAGGAGCCTGATGAACTGTCAGTCTGATTTACTCAATTTTAGATTCAAGATTAGCAAAGAGCTACCTCAATCTCAAGAGACAGCTAACTGGCAAATGCATGGTCATTATTCCTTACCATGTTAATTGGTTGTCTTCCAAAGGTTTAATGTTTCTTCCAAACTAACTCTCTGTTAGATAAACAATATATATGAAATATATGAATATATGAAAAAAAAAATTCTGTGAAAAGAAAAATGAAAGGGCATTTTTAAGATACTTATGAAAGGCAAGGCCAAGTTCATTTGATAATTTCAAAGAACTGGGTAAACAATAGCATAATTAATTTTCTTTCTTATCATACTTCATATAGTTTTAGCAAAGAATTGTCACATAAAATCAAATCTTAGAAATAAACAGCGTAAGAATGAGTATCTCTCAATATATAGATGTTTTGTAAATAGATTTAGATAAATTTGTCATATTCATATGACTAAATAACTGAACCTAGGTATTCTAGGTCTTGTACTTTATACAACATCTGAGAATATTTTTATTTTTCTATCTCACATAAATTTAAACAGTAATGCTATTTGTTCAAGTATAAATTCATATACTAATAGTATAAAACTTAATTGTTTTTATTGTTGAAATTATAATCAACTATGCAAGATTGTCATCCATATCTCAGCCTAACTTTGAAGTGGGTGACTATATTCAGTATTATCTTGATCGTAAAGTTTTGGTGAGAGAAGAACAAAACCCAAACTTTCTTTGAAAACAAGTTAACATGAACTTATAGGGGAAGGAAATCTTAATTTTCTAAGCACTAGAAGTTAAGAGCACTTTGAAGAGTTTTCGGTGGCTTTCATAAAGCAAATTTCCTGTCCTACACTTACCCTGCTGAAAACTGACAGAGAAGCCACAAATGGAAAGAAGGTACTCCATTAGTCCACTGTAATTTCCCTCGTACGAATTAATACGAGGTGGACTCAGAAATATCTCTTGGTTTGCCTTCCTGTGGGGTGCACATGTGAGTATGTGCAGACTCTCTCCGTAAGTAATTGGGTGACAAGCTTAAAGGCACAGCAGACTAAGGAAATGAGCTCTAAAGAGTGATTTCCCACGTAGGAAAGTCACTTTTGTCTCTCTCTTTAGTTTCAGGTTTGGCTTTGTTTTGTTTCCTTTTTTCTTTTAAACAACCACAACCCAGGAGCCCTGCCTAAGGGTATATATTGTAAACCAAACCGTATGGATCGCTGAGTTTTCAGCCCCTGGCTTCCATGGCTTTCTCATCCAGGATGCTAGTATTTATGCGAGTAACTAACAAGACAAGAGCAAGATATGCTGCTTCTTGCATCCTTCCTTTGGAGGGAGGAAAAAAAAAAAAAGAAAGGAAAATCTGAAAGCTGTAATTTATTAGTAAAAATTGCCAAGAAAATCAATCCATTTGATGACATCGTCCTCCCCCACCCCCAAGGCTGCACTATCATCTTGGAGCTTAGAGTGTGCTGTTTCAGAAAAGGGGTAAAAAGCAAAAGACAAAAGTTCAGTATATGGGTCATCACCCCACACCGAGAGGAAGCTCATGACTCAAGTGGTCAGATAACACTCTCATGCTACTGTTTGGAACAAAACCCACTAGGATGAGACTCATATCTCTGCCTCCATCTGATTTCCTGTCTTTGCAAAATTAAAAAGGAAAGGATATCTATTTACTGATAGACTGTTCCCTGGTAACATTCTTATAATTTCTACATCCTGCTTAATCATGCTATATCTGACATTGTGTTTATTCTCTTTAACTTGTTCTTGTAAGTCATCCCTGTATTTGAAGAATATTTACCCGCAGAAAACAAAAATTAAATCTTTTTCTCATAAGCCAAAGAAAAGTAACTCTCTATGGACCTAGGATTTGTGCTGTTTGATTTCTGCCTCAAACATCTACAATAAAATATTGAAAATACTTAGTAGAGGTTTCAGCTCATAGAAGGACCTGAAGCACAATATTCATTCTGCACAAGGGTCATTTCCTAGGGACAGAAGGAATGGAATTGTGAAACAGGACTTTCTTTACTGAGGCTGTATTCAGTGAGTAATGGGTAAACCTCTTTACTCATTTATGCTCTGCATAACAAATCTGCACACAGTTATTTGGGGAGAGAAACATATCATGTTTTTAGATGCCCTCGGGTAGGAGCTACGTCTCTCTATGATGCATTTTATAGTATACTGACAACTTTTAGGGATCTTGCATGTCAAGTTTTCATGCAATACAAGAATTTTTCCACAACATCATTGCCAAGTAGTTGTCTAGTGTCTACCATTTATGTATTAACACATTTATTTATTTTTTTATTTTTATTTTATATTGTAGCATAGTTGATGTACAATATTGTTAGTTTCAGGTGTACAGCAAAGTGACTCAGTTAAACATATACATGTATCTATTCTTTTTCAAAGTCTTTTCCCATTTAGGTTATTACAGAATATTGGGACGGGGGGAGGAATAGATTGGGAGTTTGGAATTGACCTGTACATACTGCTATATTTTAAATAGATAACCAACAAGGGTCTATGGTATAGCACAGGGAACACTGCTCAGTATTCTGTAATAACAAATATTTACTAAGAATGCTAAGTTTTAAGCAGTAAGCTAAGCACATGCAAAGATTTTTAAAAGGTATATTATCCTTGCCCTCAAGATTCTCACAGTCTAGAAGAAAAGAGACAACATGTAACCAATTATAAGAACTATGCTAAGAAAGAGGTGAAAGGTAATAATTAATTCTGAGTGGTTGGGTAATAAAAGAAATCACAGAAAAGTTAATAACAAGATGAGATCTTAAGAATGAGGAGATAGTCACCAGATGGAGAAAGGATAAAAGGACATTCTGAGCAAACAAACAAACAAACAAAAAACACATCTGGAAATGTGAAAATTCTAGGAATATTAAATTCATGTAGAGATATTTATTTCTTTTAGGGCTTCACTGTCTAATATGGTAGCCACTACAGATCTTCTTTCACTTATGACAGGATTATGTCCCAATAAACCAAGTGTAAATTGAAAATAACATTAGTCAAAAATGCATTAATACACCTAACCTACTGAATATCATAGCTTAGCCTAGCCTACCTTAAAAGTGCTCAGAGGGCTTCCCTGGTGGCTCAGTGGTTGAGAGTCCGCCTGCTGGTGCAGGGGACACGGGTTCGTGCCCTGGTCCGGGAGGATCCCACATGCCGCGGAGCGGCTGGGCCCGTGAGCCATGGCCGCTGAGCCTGTGCATCCAGAGCGTGTGCTCTGCAACGGGAGAGGCCACAACAGTGAGAGGCCCGTGTACTGCAAAAAAAAAAAAAATTCGGAAAAAAAAAAAAAAAAAGTGCTCAGAACACTTATATTAGCTTACAGTTGGACAAAATCTAACCCAAAGCCTATTTTATAATAAAGTGTTGAATATTACACTTAATTTATTGAAAACTGTACAGAATGTGAAAAACAGAATGGTTGCATGGGTACAGATGGTTGTAAGTGTATCAGTTGTTTTCCCTTGTGATGGAGTGGCTGACTGGAAGCTGTGGCTGACTGTCACTGCACAGCATCATGAGAGTATCATACCGCATATTGCCAGCCCAGGGAAAGATCAAAATTCACAATTTGAAGTACAGTTTCTACTGAATGCATATTGCTTTCACACCATCATAAAGTCAAAAAATTGTAAGTCAAACCATGCTAAGTCGGGAACCGTGTGTAGTACCAAATGGCTATTGAACACGATGTTAGTTCAAATCTAAATGTGCTTTAAGTGTAAAATATACACTAGATTTTTTAAAATAATTTTTTAAAGACTATAAAATGTATTAGCAATATATTGCTGTGTAACAATTTACCCTAAAATTTAGTAGTTTAAAACACTAACATTAATTATCTCACAGTTTCTGTGGATCAGGATTTGAGAGTAATTCTTGCTCAGGAACTCTCATGAGATTACAATAAAAATGTCACTCTAGGGCTGCAGACATCTGAAGGCTTGAGTGAGGCTGGAGGATCCACTTCCCAAAGATCACTCACGTTGTTGTGGTCAGTAGACCTCAGTTTATTGCTGGCTATTGGTCAGAAACCTCAGTTCCTTGCAACATCAATCATTACCATAAATAAGAGTCCTCATAATATGGCAGCTGGCTTCTCACAGAGTGTGTGATCAAAGAGAGAGAAAGCAAGCGGGATGCTTTAATGCCTTTTATGACCTAGTCTCCAATGTCAAACACCATCACCTCTACTTTATTCTATCCATTAGAAACTACTCATTAAGTCCAGTCCACATTCAAAAGAAGAGAAATTTGGCTTCACCTCTTGAAGGAAAGAGATATGTTAAACATAGTCCACCTTTTGGCTGAAAATTATTTATATTCTTCTTACATGGAAAATATATGCACTCTTTTCCAAGGCCGCCAAAAGTCTCAGCGCATCTCAGTATCAGCTTGAAGGGCTGAATCTTGTCATCTAGATCAGGTGTAGATACAGCCTGGAAAGTGACATACCATGTGCCATATTCTACTGGTCACACCAACCAACCCTGATACACTGTGAGAGGGGATTATACAAGGGTAATCAAAAGCCATTGATCTTCACAGAGATAAATGAGGCAAATTCGGAAGGTGGCTACCACATTAAGTATTTAATTTTTATATTGACTACATGATTTATACCATTTATGTATTTAATATAAATATAACTTCTAAATGTTTCCTTTAAATATAAATATAAACAAACATAAACGTATAAATATGTTATATATATATATATCAATAAGTATAAATTATAAAAATCTAATCAACCATCATTTTCACCTGTTTATTTTTACTTTTATTTTAATGTGGCTACTAAATAATTCAAAGTTGTATATCTGACTCATATTATATTGCTACTGGACAACACTGTCCTGGAGGATACATAAAAGAGAGAAAAATAAGATGTGAGGAAAAAAAGCAGAAGACAAATCATGCGTCATCCTGAATCCCCTCTTAAGTGTTTAGATCTTCTCTAAGCAATAAAGAGACCTTGCGATTTTGAGCAGGGAAGTGACATTATCTGAGATATGTTTCAGGGTGATTACATCTAACAGTAGGATGTTAGATGGATTACACCAGAGAAGACACTGAAGAGAGATCCAAAAGACAGTGCATCACACAAGGCATCAACCCAGAAGAAAAATCAGGATGAGAGAAGAGAACGTTTTTGAGTCACATCCTTAGGGATCATAGTTGAAGGCTTGCAAAGGATGAGTCCACTAAAAGGGACAGTGGTGGATTCTTAACGAAAGTTTTCATTTAGAAAAATCAGTGGGTGAAGAGAAGCCAGAGAACAAAGAAGCAAGCAACCAACAAAAGTAGGAGGAGTAATAAAAGAGGATAGCAAATGGACTTTTGCTTCCTCTTTGGGGTTGTCACTGTGGATTCTAGATTTAGTTTCTGGTACTCCTGAAGGCTCTAAAGGAACAGAGAAGCACCCTAGAGCAACTGCTACACAGGTGGATTTTTTTTTCCTCCACCCAGTAAACATTGCTTTTGAAACAGTACTGCTTTGTTATTCACAGGTGGTCAACTCCAGCTCAAGCAATTGGCAGAGCTCTGATGAAAATATTTTATCTTTATCTTTTGCCAGCTCCTATCTCCTATCAAACTTCTGGGAAGGAGACAGTTGTGGATAAGCAGTTTTGGTGTCATCCAGAGCTCCGGTCTAAATGTTTATGATGTGCTGCTATAAAAGAGAAAGTAAAAAGAACAGCTGGCTTTATTCAGTTGAGATTGAAAAGGCTTTTAATGAAAAGTTTAAATTACTCTTCCATCTTTAAAAAAAATGCTTTGTCAGTAGCCCTACAAATGGTGAACTCAGTAGCATTTTGGATTATGTAAAATATAATTCTTTAAGTTTTAAGAAACATATTTTCCAGTAACTTTTCCCCATGTGCCAAACCTGTTTTCTGAATTTTTGTATCAATTCCATGCTATGTTAAATAAACCACCATTGTCTAAAAGGCAGAAAGTTCTTGTATAATGTTTAATACTGAAAGTAAAGAAACCCAAAAGAGGAGGGGGAAAAAAGTAACCAGTAACATATATGGAATTTTCTAATTATTTTTCCATTTGCTACCACCTAAAATTTAAAACGTTATATACTATGATTAAGGCTAAGCTTGTAAACAGAACCTAGAGGAAAAGGGAAGCTTCTATTCTGATGTCATTTTCTCCCTTACACTTTCTGGTAATTTGAAAAGCATAGATGCCAAGAGGATTTTTTTTTATACCCACTAGAAATTGGAACACGGTCAACAATTCTCATAAGACCTAAACAGTCTTATTCACTGCATTGTTTAGAATTGTTCAGTTGATTGTATTTGATGATTAGTGAATATTTATTTTTCCATCAATGTGAAGCTTTTTTTGATTAGGTAATTTTTATAGGTTAATTATATCCTGAAAATAAGGAAATCACAAAAGTGGTTGTCATTACAATCCCAAGAGTGACTCAGTGAAGAAAAAAATTTAAATCCATTCTTTATTCTGGCTAGGTAGCAAGGAAAAAATGAACATCTCTTAAAGGTATGCAGCAATATTCCTTTTCTAACATATAGTGCCTTGCACATTGTATTTGAGTGGATAAAAATAAACTAAAAGGGAATAGAAGGAAAGGAACCCCCATGCAAGTAGAAATAAGCATAAAATCTTTATCTAGTTTTCTTCCTTGTTTCCTCTCATGCATTCAACCAATATTTATGAAATAACTACTTTATCCCAGGCATACTTGTAGATACTGGGGAATACAAAGCTTAATTATAATACAATTTCCTCTCTCAATGTGATTATATAATCTATCAGGGGAAGCAAACATTTATACAACTAACTACAATACAAAGTGATAAGTACTGTAACAACGTACATTTGTATAGCATCTAATGTGTTGCATATAATTTTCACATTTTATTTTATTTACTCTTAAACCCATTTAGTAGGTGATTTATTATCCCTGACACCATCAGTTAATATAACAGCAAGCTGAGACATATGGATGGTGCTAAGCACCATGTTCTTTAAGGAGAACAGAAGACATGGATTGGAGTCCAGTGAAATTTCTCTTAAAAAGTACAATGGATCTTGAAAGAAAAATGAATTTTTAAGGGAAAATGGACAAGTAGCATTTAACTCAGGAAGAAAGAACATTTCAGACAAAGTAGACACCATTAGCTATGGTGTAGAGCTATTCCCACAAATGGAAGGTTCTAGGATCAGTAATTCTGGAGTTGTGGGCAATGATGCTGGAAGGTAGACTGTAGTCTGTATGTGAGAGACTTTAGTTGTCATCCTGAATAGGTTGGCCTTTGCCCCAAAGGAGAAGGGGGCCACTGAAAAGGCACTTTATTCTTTAAGTAAAATAGTAAAACAATAGGCTTTGTGCTTTAAGAAGACAATTTGGATGTGATATAGAGAATGGAATGAAGACAGGGAGAGCAGTTAGTGACAGCACAGTGGACCAATGGGAGAGAGGGGAAATTCCAAATAGAGCAATGAAAATGGGGAGAAAAGGTGTACATAGAATCAAGAAAAGAATCAGGTAAAGCCCTGAAGAGTGTTCCTCATTTTCAACTGCCAAGAGATCCAGTACCCAGAAAGATGTGAAAGAGGCAATGAGGCCCATTGTTCTGCAAATGCTTTATAGAAAGTTTAATGAGAGAAGCTGTCCGTTGCTTGATGAGTCTGCCAGAAACCATGAGTTTGTCAGGCAAAAGGTAAAATCTAACGATGAGAACAAATATTTCTTAACCTGTAAAGAAAATCCACAGCTGAATTCATTTTGCATAAGGGTGTATTACAAGCCGTAATTATAACTTCATCTCACAGGGATTTTTGCATGCTGAATAGGCAAAGATGGTTTCGTCAGGTTGAAGTGGCACATCTTGCTACCAGTTGGTAGCTCTTCAAATGTGTCAGTGTTAGGAAATGTATCATTGATCCCTGTGTTCTTTGTTATGTAGGCAGCCTCTGTGCTCTTCAGCTAACAAAACAGCAATGAAGGGCAAGGTCCCAGGGCCAGTCTTCTTTCCTCAGGGAAGGAGCTGGCAGCTCACCAGGCGATCAAACACTTGGGAGTCATTTCTGCTAAGTAGCACTCTTACCCAAAGGCACTGAAAGTACTTAGGTTTTCCTTGATAATACTGAGCACTTTTGTAGCACGTTCGAGTCATTAATTAGTTAATCTGAACACCATCCCTATGAGATAGGTAAGGATAATTATCCCCAGTTTACAGATGAGAAAACAAACACTAAGAGGTTAAATGACTTTGACAAGGTTATTTAGGAAGCTGGAGAGGCAGAGCTAAAATGCAGACAATTTTCAGACCTGAAGAAATAAAATGCTCTTTTCTTCAGCGCATAACAAATGTAATTCTAATATGTTTAAGCAATCCATATGATGTCATTGTTTTCTTTTTGATCTAGATGACCTGGGGCCTTAAACCTAGTCCAATCAATCACCAGTTAGTGATGGGTAGTGACTAATAGGGTGATATATGTTGCTGTTGGCTGCCACCAGTGCTAGACTGGTTACAAGTACTGGAAGATAATGTAAGAAGACTGAAAAAGAAGTACCACAGAGTCACTTTGACACTGAGTTCAAGTGAAAGAAAATTATTAATTTTAATAGCCCTATATAAAGAGAAGTAACTCTAAAGAGTTAGAAGTTCAATTAAAGCACATATCAAAATATTAGGAACAAATCAGGACTTATTTTAAACCATTTGATCTTAATAATACTGTTACTCTACAATGGAAGAAATTAATAAATATAGTCTAGAAGTATTTACATCACTATCTGCCAAAAATGACCAGGGAATTGGTGGGTTCCGTATATCTCAACATAATTGATTGGTTAGAGACTTTTTTTTTTTTTTTTCTGCATTGGGTCTTATTACTGTGCCCGGGCTTTCTCTAGTTGCGTGAGTGGGAGCTACTTTTCCTTGCAGTGCACAGGCTCTAGGAGTGCAGTCTTCAGTAGTTGTGGTGCACCGGCTCAGTAGTTGTGGCTCACGGGCTTAGTTTCTCAACAGCATATGGGATCCTCCCAGACCAGGGATAGAACCTGTGTCCCCTGCATTGGCAGGCGGAGTCTCAACCACTGTGCCACCAGGGAAGTTAGATATTAATTTAATTTAATTTAACATCTACAGTTTAGAAATTTTAAGTAAACAATTTTACCAAAATTGTGAGTTTTTTCACATTGACTATCTATACATAAAATAGTGAATCTATAAAAAATCAAACTGAGATCAAACATTCTTCATCTCCATCCTGCTCTTTCCAAAATTTAATGTGTTCACTGCACTACTGGAATTATTTTCACTTATGGCAACTTTCATATGAACTGTAAAATTATAATTCCTTATCAACGTTAATAAATATTCATAGGCTGCCCACTTGCATATTGGTTTCTATGGGACTAATGTTACATAACTCCTATGTCTCCATATTCATGTAGACACAAAGGATGTTATATTTGCCTACAAGTCATGAAACTTGAAATTATTTGGCTAGTGTAAGGAGCACTTGCAATATCAGATTTTTTTGTTAAGAACAGAGGTCTCAATCTAAAATGTATGTATGTCCTAGGAACGAGTATTCTCCTGGGAAAGACAAAAGGAAGGTAAAACAAGAAAGAATTCACAGCTCATCTGTAAATTGCACATCTAAAAACAATCTTTTACATCCTTTTTTCAATTTGCATAGCTTACCTTTTTATTTTAAATTCCACATGTTTTCCATTAAAAGGGAAATTTTAAACTCAAATATAAATGAGAAAATCCCACTACTCTTTTCAAGAAATAGACTTACCTGAGTCCAAAGCATTAAAGAATAACTTAAAATTTCAGTAACATTTTCATAGAATGGAGTAGGGAACATTTATTTTAAGTCCAATTACAAGATTTCCTAAGCATCTCCTTGAACCATTTCTCATTTTCTTCAACCTTTATCTCTCCTTGTTTGCAAATATCCTTTCTCACTCTCCCACCAAAACTCTTTTATTAACAACCATCCTTCTCCCCACCTCCATTGCTCCTTCCAGGGCTACTTCACTCCCACTCTTCTCTTTGGACCCTTGGACTACCTCCAGGTTGATTCATCCCCTCCTCACATCTTTTTATTTCTACCCCATAATTCAACCTTTCTTGACTTTCCCCACATGAATTCTTATTCTGCTCAGCAAAGCATTGGATTTCTCTAGATCCTATATCTTTAAAGAGGGCAAGAGAGAGAGAATATAAATATTTATCATTTGATATTTTCCTTGTCATGAATCAAAGGAATAAAGGAAAAAGAATAGAGGATGTATGAAAAACTAGTGGAAAACAGGAGAGAGAAATATTAACTCATACATGTAAAGCTGGCAAAGGTGAAAATACTATTAAAGGTCCCATGCCCAGAGAAATTTAAAAGCAGCCTTACAAGTCTAGGGATTTGCCTCTGTGAAATCAAAAAGGGAAAGGAAAATGATTAGATATCATAGCAGCCAACACGCCTCCCACAGTTGGACAGTGCTTTCCCAGCAGGGTGTCTCTCTCCTGTATTAGCCTCTCAGAATCAGTGTTCACAATCAATCTCTATTGAGCAAGGACAATTTCAGCCTACTGAGTGAATTTTTGAAAACCTACTAAAGAAAATCTCTAAAGAGGTACTTACTGTGGCACAGCGACCCTGACAATGGCAAAGAAAGGTCACAGGCCTCCCACAGGATAGTAACCCATCACCAAAGCCTTGGGGTGATTTTTTTCATTTCTTTTGCTGGCCAGTGAGGGCTTCAGAATGGTTCAGTAATGCTAGTGGAGAGAACGATTAAAAAAAATAGGAAGACACCAGAAAATCAGTGTGATAAAGAAAAAAGAAGGAAATACTCCTGAGGTTTTGCAAGAGGTGAATCTAATGCTGTGGAGCATTAGCAAGACCAGTTGAGGTTGGTGACCATTAACTAATCATGGGCCCAATTACAGCTAATCCCAAGATAGGCACCAGCAAGATGGCACATTATCGTCTTCTTCTGCTGGTGAGGACAGGAAAGCGGGGACGATTATATGTAAGCACTGCACTTAAGCGTGGTAAAAAGAAAATAAAGATATCATTGAGAAGGTCTCATCCTATTCTTCTAAATCAAAGAGAGAAGAGTGGGCTGGCAGTTGATAATGAAGATATTGACAGACTGAAGTTTGTTAAATATGTGGAGACTTAGAAATTTCCAGCGGGGGGAGGAAAGCCAAGACTGAACTCACTTTTGAGTGTGAGTACATATCACGAATGAATAAAAGGAAAGGTGTGGGTGAAAATGGGCAAATACACACACACACACACACACACACACACACACACAGAGCTGTGAAACATCAGAAACAGATATTAATTCCTTAAAAAAAATAAAAGGGACTATATTGAAGATGTTTTCATGAAATCTCCAAACACTAACATAGTTCAGATTCTAGTGGAATCCTACATGTAAGCAATTAAAGAACAGCGTTAAAACTTGCAATTCACACAAAGAAAAATGTAGTAAGAAAGGGGGAAGTAAGTAAATATATGTTAAAATAGGCCTGGAGCCTTTCAATATTTAGTGAGCATCAGAAGTGCCAGTAAAGTGGGTTTGTTAACACAGATTTCTAGGCTCCATTCCCCAAAGTTCTGATTTCAGGCGGTTTGGGTGGGGCCTTCCAGGTGATGCAGATGCTGCTGGTCTGTGGACCATACCATGAGTAGCACTGATCTAAAATATGCAACCATATCATGGACATTTAGGTTTCCTGTAAATTCAGATTTATCACAGGCGATCAGTCACCAGGGACCTTAATTTCAGAGCAGTTTTCCGAGATATCTGACATCAATCTCTCAATCTCTATGCACCTCAGTTTTCCATTATGTGGCATTATTAAAATAGCTATCCTTAGGCTTCCCTGGTGGCGCAGTGGTTGAGAGTCCGCCTGCCAATGCAGGGGACACGCGTTCGTGACCCGGTCCGGGAAGATCCCACATGCCGCGGAACGGCTGGGCCCGTGAGCCATGGCCACTGAGCCTGCGCGTCCGGAGCCTGTGCTCCGCAACGGGAGAGGCCACAACAGTGAGAGGCCCGCGTACTGCCAAAAAAAGAAAAAAACAAAACAAAAAAAATAGCTATCCTTAATTTTCTAGTGCAGTTTGATAATTAGGTGCATTCTTAATGGTGGGTGAGGTCCCTAATTATACAATTAAGGTTCTAAAGCCTTTTGAAATCCTAACATGGAGAGTACTTTCACACAAGTGTTCTTGTTATTATTTTTAAAATCCCTGTAATATCAGCCAAATCCAGCAGAAGAAATTTTGCAATCTATAGCCAATTCACACTTGCCTCAGGTACTAATTATAGAAAACTTATGACTTTTCTGTTTGCAAAGGCTGAAGTTTTTGAGGAAATAAGCAGCTTCCAAATGTCAAGCACTTAACAGAGCCTCCTCTCCCACTAAAGAGGTTGCTGTCTAAGGATGGGAAATTTTCTGTTATTACAAAAGGGATTTACTCTGACCAGGCTCGAATTGACCCATGGGGCAAAGAGTCATTGGTTCAGTTGGACTCCTCTGCAAGAAAGAGAACATTCTGACCATATTTCTGCCAGAGACTTTTTATTCTCTAGTCTGACCCTGTTTCTGGACACTTAGCTAAGGAAAAGCAAGTTGATAAACGCATTAATTACATTTTTCCTAATTTTTTTGCCTCATAGATGTAATGAAAATCATCCTCTAGAAAAATATCTTTCCCAATGCATCACATAGTACTGAAAAAGATATTATGTTATTATGATCGTGATAATACTAAATTAAGCAGTATTGACAATGAAAATACTGAATTCACCTCTCCTTCCCTATTCACTTGCCTTGTTTCTCCTTTCTTTGCCTTCCTTTTTCATTTTTCTTTCTCTTCTCTTTACTCTTTCCTTCTGTCTATCTTCCTTCTAATAAAGGGACATTACATGATTCAAGTTAAAACTCATCAACATCATCAAAAATTGCTTCAACATCACTGAGTACAATCATGTGGCATTATCATCATCATTATCTCGGGTGGCTGGAGATGCCAAAGCATGTTCCTCGCCTCCTCTCTTCCTTTCCCACAGCTTCCAAGAAGCTTTATTCTCACCATCAAACTTCCTGTTTCTGAATACAAGAGAAAAGGTTATTTTCTCTTTCCTTCTCCCTTTTCCCCAATACTATATACTGCCAATGTAATTTCTGTTGTTTCTTCCCTTTATTTGTTTTACCAGCAATTATTTACAGCTCCTTAACTGAAAATAAATTGGCAAGAAAAGTTGGCATTGGACAGCATTTTAGATTTCACTCAATGGCGTAAAGATGTGGAAATGACTTCCTGCAAAGTACCAATGGACTAGATTGTTCTATGAACTATTTAAGTGAGCATGCAATGTTATTACTTCAAAGCTTCACCTACTGCAATTATGTCTAAGTATGCCTTCACTGAGAAGATCCTGGATGCGATGTTGAGGGGTCATTTCCAAGTCAAAAGCACGCCTCGCTTTCCATAGTAAAATCAGATATCAGCGATGTCACAACTCACTGAAGGAGAGGGCATGTGCATACAGTCATCGCAGGGTTACAGCTCAAGTCAAGAGATCTTCTTTCAGATAAATAATTTTGTGTTGCTTCAAATATCATTTTATTTCCGAATTGGTAGTGCATACTTCTTTGCTGGATAAATGGAATGGACTAGGTATAGCATCATCCTTAATTAACTGGTGTGCTGGCTGCTTAAGAGGGCACACAGCACTTGTGTTATTAAACAGTGTCATGTCGGATTTAATGGATGTCATTATGGGGGTTCCTCAGGGATCAATCTTTGGACCATTGTTATTTATGATCTTTATAAATAAGCTGACAAGGCAGTGTTCTGAGTGTAGTGTGCATCTTTATGCTGAGAATACAATCCTGGGTGGAAGTGCTCAGTCACTGAGTGAACTTTCAAGCAGCCCTGTTCAGGGATTCCTTTGATGGAAATTGAATTGTTTCAACAAAGCAAAGAAACACTTAGGCATTTTGTGTAGGAATTCTTTAAAACTCTGTGCATTCAAAGATAAAGTTTAAATACCAGGTATTTCTATGATCAGAATGATCTTAGAGGAAGTGCTATTATTGGCTATTATTGACAATTATGCTTGCATTTAAATCATATCAGGTACATTGTATTTATCAGAATTTTATTTTTTAATTTTTATTTATTTATTTATTTATTTTTATTATTATTATTTTGCGGTACACGGGCCTCTCACTGCTGTGGCCTCTCCCGTTGCCGAGCACAGGCTCCGGACACGCAGGCTCCGGACGTGCAGGCTCAGCGGCCATGGCTCACGGGCCCAGCCGCTCCGCGGCATGCGGGATCCTCCCGGACCGGGGCACGAACCTGTGTCCCCTGCATCGGCAGGCAGACTCTCAACCACTGCACCACCAGGGAAGCCCAGGTACATTGTATTTAGAAAGACAACTAAAAATATTTTATTCTGAAAATTTAGAGGAAAATTTAGGCAAATTTCTGCTATGGGAATAATGGGTTGTAAGGAAGCTAATTGGCTTTAACATAGATATTCCCTCCTCCTGAGGGTGCTATCTGACCTCCCCAGTCTGCACTAAACTTCCTACATGTTTTCATTTGCACCTTGTGCTTACTTTTCAATCTTCCCACTAGATTTTCAGCTTTTTGAGGGCAGGACCATATCTTTAGCTCTGCAGCCTCAGAGTCTAACCCACCATAGGTTATATTTTAGATACTAAGAAAATGTTTATAGAATGCGTGTATCAGTCTGTGTTTTGGTCAGGAAAAAAAAAGAGAGAGAGAGCAGGGAGAAGGAGAGAACGAGAGAGACTACAGGTATTATGAAGTGAAAGAAGCTTAATATAAAAAATGGAAATAACATAATTGTGGGACATGAAGGTCTAGAGGCCTGCACCTGGAGGAGTGAAGAAACAGTCGCTCAGAACTTCCACCTCAAGCACTGCAGTAGGTGGAGACTCCAGAGGTCACAGAGAAATTTGAGAAGCTGCAACTACTGTGGTACAAAAAGGAGCTTGTAAAGGAGTCTGAGAGGCCACCATGTCTGGCCACCTTGACTGTGAAGAGTGAGCCCTTGGAATACACTGAGAAACCACCATACCTGATAAATGCAATCTTCTGAGAATAATGACCCCTCCTTTTCTCTGGCCTCTCATTGTCAAACTTTAACTTGGGACCATTTAGGGAAGGGGATTATGAGAAGTGTAAGCTCGGCTTTCCTTGCACAAGACAGAGTAGATCTTAGGCACAGAGGGAGGAGTGATGTAAAGTTGACAGGTAGCAATCCAGTGTGATATACAAATAAAGTGCAAGCATCCCAACACAAAGGAAAGCTTGTTCAACAGCTGCAGTAAGTCCCCTACATACGAACCTTCAAGTTGCAAACTCTCAGATGTGAACACGTGTTCCATCAACGTCAGGCGTAAGCGAAACTGCAGCTTGCCCTCTGTCTCCTATTGCTAAAGATCCTTCAGCTCTACATCTCCTACCTCCTCTCATTCCTCCAGGCAGTAACTCTTCTTGCCTGTCCACTTGATGCCAGCTCCTGCATGCCAGCTGTTGTACTGCACTACTTACTTTTCAAGGTACTGTACTATAAGATTTAAAAGGTTTTCTTTATTTTTTTGTGTTTTTTTTTTTTACGTATTATTTGTGTGAAAAGTATCATAAACCTATTACAGTACAGTACTATACAGCTGATTGTGTTAGTTGGGTACGTAGGCTAACTTTGTTGGACTTAAGAACAAACTGGACTTAAGAACTCGCTCTCGGAACGGAACTCGTTTGTATGCTGGGGACTTATTTCAACACAAAGGAAAGCTTGTTCACCAACTATTGCCCTAGGTAGAGAAAGGCTTTGTTTTCGGACATTAGATATAAGTTAAACCAAGAGAAGAGAGAAAGTATCTGCCAACTCCTCTGTAATATCCTTAAAGTTAGCCTGTGAGATAATAAAAGAAACATGGGCAAAGGAATAAAAAGAGCTGTCTCTGCCAATAAATGTTTTTGTTCTGACAGACTAGGAAAATTAACACAGTAAGCAGGATTTAGTTATTTTATGGAGGATGACTGAGGATACAGGGTCAAAAATAATTTATATTTTATGATTTAACAACTAAGTACCACCAAAGAATACTGCCAGTTCTCTCTCTTTTGGGGCACCATGGACATGGCTGTCATTGGATCTCCCAGAAATAGTCTTGACTGTCCTGGCTTGGCAGATAGTGGTTATATCGTCATCCGTTTAGAACTATCCCATGTGAACCCCCTTCCAGTCACTTCACTTATATCACAGTCTACCTCCACACAATGACAAACCACAAATAACTGTACTATAAGTAAATGGTTCTTGATTGTTACATTTAGGCACCATATCAGCAAAATTATTCTAATTCTATGTCAGGCAATGTGCCATTATTCCTCTCTGAACTAAAAATGGTAAGAATGGAGTTGGTGCTATGACTTCAGTAAGACAAAACCCAAGAGGGAGAATAAAAAGGAAGGAAAGGATCTCTTTTCTTTCTCTCTTTCTTTTTTTTTTTTTTGCTCACATGTCCAAATATTTTCTTTTTAAAACTTTTCCTAATGGTTTGCATGTAAAGAAGATAGAACACTTTTTTATGTAGAAATTCTGATAATATGACTATAGTTAAGGTTCATTCATTTACTCAGTGAATATTTACCAAGAAGCATTTAATATGTACATGTCATTATATTAAGTCCTATGAGGGATACAAAAAAATGAATCTAAAATAAGCTATATTCATAATAAATTCACTATCTGGTAAGGAAAATAAAATAAGCTCATAAATAACTCCAATACAATGTGAAATATAAGTGTTAAAATATTTAAATTCACTACTCTCCAAGTAGTGAGATCAGGGAAGCTAGTGTCATTGAGTTTTGCTTTGTAGAATGAGTGTAACTTGGATTCTCTCCAATTGGGCTTTTTGTTCCTACACTAAACTGATTTTATCAAGGTCACCCATGACCTTCAAGTTGATCAGACTTTATCTTAGTTGACATGTCAGTGTTAGACAGAGCTGACTATTCCTTCTGACTTTTTCTTCACTTGACTTCCAAGACATTGAAGCCTTTTCTCCTGTCTCCCTGGTTGCCTCATCTTAGTTATCTTGGTTTATTCTTACTATACTCCAGTTATACTGGCCCACTTGCTGTTCCTCAGACATTCTAGGTACACTCACACCTTAAAGACTTTACTCTGAATGTTCCTCTACCTGGATCACTCTTTTTCCAGATAATCATATGGCTAACTCTCTCACTCGCTCCACATCTTTCCTCAGATGTTCTAGTGGGTTGAATGGTGGCCCTCCAAAAGACATGTCCATATGCTAACCCCTAGAACCTATGAATGCATACTTACTGGAAAAAAAGAATCTTTGTAGGTGTAATTAAGTTAAAGTCCTTGAGATGAGAACATCCTGGATTATCTGCATCCTGGATTATCTGGTTGTTCCCTAAATCCAGTGATATGTCCTTGTAAAAGACACACGGAGTAGAGACACACAGAGGGAAGTGGAACACACAGAAGAGAATGCCATATGATGACAGAAACAGAGACTGAAGTTATGCGCTCCCAAGTCAATGAATGTCCAGAGCCACCAGAAGCTGAAAGAGGCAAGGCAAGATTTTCTCCTAGGCACTTCAAAGGTTGTGCAGTCCTAACAACACCTTGACTTTGGACTTCTGGCCTCCAGAACTGAGAAAAAATAAATTTATGCTGTTGTAAGTCACCTGGTTTGTGGTAACTTGTTACAGAAGCCCTAGGAATCTAATAATAGATGCCAAGTTTCAAATGATTCTTACCTTGACCATCCTTCTAAAAATGTCTCTGCCTATCTGCAATGCCCTGGTACTTCCAGTTTTGCTTACCCTGCTCTATTTTTATGGCACATATCACTTTCTAAAATACTGTAAGTTTACTTATTCAAATATGTTTACTGTTTATTATCCATCTCCTACTAGAAAATACAATCCACAATGACAAGGATTTTTGTATGTTTTGTTCACTGATGTATCTCAACTGCCTAAAGCAGTGCTTGGCATATGTTAGGTACATAATAAACATTTGCTAATGAAAGCACAGCCCCAAACACAACAAAACACAAAAAAATGTTTAAGGAACAATGGGATACACAGTCTTGAGTTTACCAATGGATCCTTGTAATATAAACCTGGAAAATTAGACTGGGAGAATCTGGATAAAAGAAGAAAATAAATACAAACTTAACTTGTAAACCTACAGAAATTTATTTTGTGTAGGGACATTGTGTGATCAGAGCTATGCTTTGTTATGCATAATTGATTATTCCTTCCTTGTTGAGGAAGTTACCTCATATAAAACTCTTGGCCTCTCAGGGCTCCTTCACTCATTTTCCATCAGGGAGAAGATAGAACTTACCTCATGGTGAGGTTGATAAAGGAATAAACTAGACTAGCTCAGTCTACACTCGTCCTCTTTCCTCTTTTGAGAGACTACTCACAGGATGCATGTGCTTTGCTCTCCAACACTATTAATTTTAAGAGGGCCAGGCCCCTGCCTGGAGAGGCTTGTGAAGGTATAGATAATCTAAGAAACATAGGATTAGCTATGGAACCTGCAAAGAAGTCATGCTTTCTACTCCATTACACCATGACCTTACTAGATAAAGTTATCAAAATGGGCAAAGATCCTTTGTTCACTGACATCAGATAATATAAGGTAAATTTTCCCCAGTCTGTGATTTTCATATTACATCTCATTTATAGAGTATAAAATGAAAAGGCATCCATAAAAACAAAAAATGTGTTCTGAAGGTAGAAACAAAACATCACTTTTAAAATTGAGAATTAAGAATATTTTGGAAACTGTACTTAGAGTCATTAGGACACATTAATATCTTTGTAGACAAGTCAAAAACTACTATTTTTCGAAAGCATAGAAGGAGAATACCTCAGCCCAAATCTAAGTTCTATATCTTACTAGATCTTTTAATCTGACCGATCATTTTGTGTCTTTTGACCTCAGTTTCTTCATGTTTAACTTTTAGGATAAATTTTTGCTCACAAGATTGTTCTCAATACAAATGATCTGTGTTCATGGGAGCCTCCACACTTCCACAAGAAGGGATTTCTGCTATAATAACACTGCTGGTTTCTCTTCCACTCTCTCATCCACTTACCTAGTTGGGTTTTGAGAGAAAGAAGTGACCATGTCCTGCTCAATCCCTTCTTGTTTCTTTCTTGAAAGCAGCCATTTAAGAGATGCATATATTTTCTGCTACTCTATGCTATAAGCTTAAGGAGCAAGCCCCAGTGGGCAGAGGCCTGCAGCCATCCAGCCATGTCATGACTGGGAAGTAAGTTTGTCTAATTAGAAGGTAAAGTATTAGCAAACCCACTGTTGCCACACATATATTCCATGTCCTCAATTCAGCTTTTATTAGTAATAAAACTCTTAATTTTCCTTCCATCTCACCGATTTTTAAATTTATTTTTCATATGGTTCCAAACTTGGATAGGGAAGAGGTACATTATTAATGGCTTTCCTCAAAACTCCAACATCCTCTACAAATACAAATTAATGCTATTATTATGCAATATCTTTGAGCTGTGTTTGCAAATGACTATCACATGTATTTATTTTTGCCTACTTTTCCTGCTACAAGCAATGAAATATCTTTCAGATCAAATTTTCTGCACCAATAGCAAATCAGAAAAGGGCAGAGAAAGAAAGAAATGAAATGAAATACTCAGTAAATGATATAGATTTGTTGTGCTTTGTAATTATGCAGTCCTTCACTGTATACTTCCTTAAAAATAAAAACCTTCCTGCTCACATACTTAAATAGCTCTATTGGTTTTGGGGTGTGTGTGTTGTGTGTTGTGTGTGTTTATGGTTTTCAATAAAAGAATTGTTCTTTCCTATTTTTAGGAAAAAGTTATCAAAGAGAGGTTTGTTTTTCCATCGTGCCCTGCCCCGCCTTTGATTCCTTCCACTTCCTAGTTGAGGTCATTATAACCCTGTACCCAGGGAAAAGGAAGAAATTGGTCTATTGTTTTCTTCTTCAGTCTCAAATGGCTAGAAGACATTGTATCTTGAGCTTAATCACCAAATAGTAATATCCTCCAAGCCTGGGTTATACGGTTATTTAAGAGAAAACTGTAGTTGTTTTAATATGGTTATTGTAGCCACACACTTTGTTTTCATGATTTTTTATATAGCACTGTTACTTGTGTGGTAATCTTAAGGATATTGTTATAATTTGTTTTATGTGTTAAGTATTATAGAGACCTTGCTAACATTGCTATAGTTAAAGGTCTTCGAGCATCTCATTTGATTCGAGCATATTCTCTGACTTAAACCTTTTCTTTTTAACATGGGTTACATATACAGCTTTTGCTCACTGATTTATGCCATTTGCTATTGGAAATTTTAGCCCTTTTCCTTTAGAAATAGATCATCTCCAATCTCCCAGAAATTCTGCCTATGAGAAATGGCCCATGTTCTACAAATGCAAAGCTCTGCAGTCTTCTACTTAGCCTGATAAATATCACTTCTTTTGATTCCATGTGCCAGCACAGTACTTGTTTGTGACCCAACCCTTCTTTCTGTTTCTCTAACTTTTCAATCTGTAACATTAGTATTTGATTGTCTTTTTTGTTTATGTTAAAAAAAATCACAGATTTTAGGTGCTGTTATTACTCATATACCTTCAACCTATGTTCTCTGTTTTCCTTAATTCCTTAATCTGAGAAGATGTTCCTCAGAGACGGAAATTCTGGAGTTGTTATGACATCTTATTTCACTAGTGAGACCGTTTCTAGGAAAGTAGTTGCTGTTATTCAAGCAAGAATAGCTAATTCTTATGCTATAGATTATAGTAGAGGGGACAACATCTGACAACATACAAGAATCATTGGGGACAAACACCCCATGACAGCTTATTTTGTTTCTTAGGAATTACTCCATGCCCATTAGGCGTATTTGTTATGTTTTGAATTTTTTTTGGTTTGTAATACCATATAGAAACACACCTTTACATGCTGAACATACATGAATGGATATACACATATCACAAACGGCATCTAAGCACCTAATCGTGTGTTACTTGAACTTTAAAACTCTTAATAGGTACAGCTAAGGAATGAAGAGAAGGAATAAAATTACACTATAAGTATCATGGTCACTTACAGATTCAAATAACTAGTCTATTTTTTTAAATGACATTGAAAAGGGACCAAGAGAGAATTTTCAACTTAGGTTAGGATATAGAAAGTTGTAAGGTACAATTTTTCCAATTTAGCAATAATCCAGTTAAATGACAAAATCATAGATTTAAAAAAACTAAATTCAAAAGAGTGGTGAATTTTCTGGAGGAGAAGCACAGCTGCTTTCAGCACTGTTAGAGTGGCAGGGGAACAGGGAAGGGTAAACCGGCCAAACTTAACAAACTTGTAGGGACCACATGTGGACTAGTGTGATGGGTTAGAACCACTAAAAGCCATAGAGTGAATCTGCATCTACTTGCCAACTCTTTCCCAAGACACTTCACCAAACACAAGGATCTAATATGCCAAAGGCTGGGAAAGGGCAAGAATTCTGAGAGATAATTCCCCTTGGGATTTGTAGGACCTTCCCCTAGTGTAAGTCAGTGGCAAGGCTGCAGGAGAGAGCAGAGGGAAATCCCTCTGGGACACACTCAAAACCTTTATCAAGCGAAGTCAATGACTGCAAAAGATCAGGGAAAAGGTAAAGAACTGAAAAAAATTCCTCCAAGACACTTTGAACTTTGACCCAGTGCAATGCAGAGGTCTTCCAGAGGTTAGTACAGGAAAGCTGAGTGGAGAGACTACTGCTAGGGTACAGAAAGTCAAGAGTAGAAATGGAGTGAAGAAAGAACTCACCAGTGACTAACAAAACAAGCAGCTGGGTGTAAAGGAGAGAGAGATCACCCACAATTTGAAAAGCTAGCAGGAGGGCTCTAACTCATAAAAGAAATCTCTGGAGTTTCTCAAACAGCTGAAGCTAGTGCTGATTTGAAAATAACTAAAGTTGCAGCAAAGCCCAAACCCAACTCGATTACCTGATTAGATTGAAGCCACTGGACACTCCAGCAGCCTGACAGAAGGGAACATGTCTTTTTCTGGGAAATAAAAATTATTTACTTCAGTCTCTAGTATTCTTTTACACACAATGTGTAGCATATAATTAAAAATCATGAGACATGAAAAGAATCAAGAAAACATCACTTACGATTAACGGAGTACAAATAGAAGTGAATTTAGAAATAGCACAGATGTTGGAATTATGAAACAGTGATTTTAAATCTTATGTTCCTGTATTTCAATATGTTAAAGAACCTTGGGGGAAAGGTGGACAACATACATAAACATTTGGGGAATTTGAGCAGAGAGAAAAGAACAACACAAAAGAATCAAATAGAAATATAAAAGACATCAAAAATAAACAAAATATTCAGTGGGCTTAACATAAGACTAGAAACAACAGTGAAAATAATCAATGAACTTGAACACAGGTCAGGAGAAATTATTCAGACTGGAATACAAAAGGAAAATATAAATGAAAAAACATATAGATGTACAAGATCTGTGGAACAATATTAAAATATTAAATGATATATGAATGATTGAAATCTAAGATAGAAAGGAGAGAGAAATGGAGTAGAAGAATATTTGACTGAGAAAGAAGTTACTGAGAATTTTCAAAAATTAATGAAAGACATCAACCCTAGGATCCAAAAAGCAAAGTGAATACCAAGCCAAATAAATTTAAAGAAAACCACACTTAGGCACATCATCAAAATTCTGAAAATCAATGAAAAAGAGGAAACAAAATATTCAGCCAAAGGAGAAAGCTAAATACATTACATATCAAGACACAAGCAGAAGAGAAATGGCTGACTTATCATCAGAAACAATGAGGCCAGAAGGAAATTAAGCAACATATTAAAAATACAGAAAGAAAAAAATTATCCTAAAATTTTATATCTAGCAAAAAGTATCCATCAATTATAATGGTGAAATAGAGGTATTTTTAGTTATTTAAAAAGAAGCAGAGACAATTAATTCCAAGCAGAGCCTCCCTGCAAGAAATGTCAAAGAAATTTTTCAGGGTGAGGTAAATTAATACCAGAGGAAAGACTACATCATCAGGAAAAACTAAAAATAACAGAAAGAGTGAATATATGTGCAGATATAAGACCTTTTCTTAGTAGACTATTGACCAGTTTAAGTAGAAATAATAATAATGTGTATATAAGTAAAATATATGCCAACAGAGGGAGAATGAAGTAGGAGGGGAGAAGAAATGTATGTAGATATAACGTTTTTACCTTGTTTGTGAAATAATAAAGTATTATTTGAAGGTCCTCTATAATATGATGAGGTGCATATTCAAATCTCTAGAGAAATATTAAAAATAACACAGATAGGTATTGCAAAAAATTAATATAACAGAAAATAAAATACTAAACAATACTAGATTTAATAAAATAAAGATGGAAAATGAATAATTGGAACAAAGAACAAATGAGAGTAATAGAAAATAAATGTTGATAGTTTTGACTTAAATCTAACTATGTCAATAATTGCAATAAACTTCAATGGAATGGATACTCCAATTAAGTGGCAGAGACTGTTAGATTGCTTTTTAAAAAAAAAAGCTAAACCAAGCTATATGCTGTTTGCAAGTGATACATTTTGTATATAAAGACAAATATAGTTTGAAAATACAAAGTATGAAGAAAGACACACCATGTAAGCACTGATTATAAGAAAGCTGTTGTGGCTATATTAATATCAAAATAAAACTAGAATTAAGCAAATGTGGTAGAGAATAATGCCCCCCAACACACACACACACACACACACACACACACAAACACACACACACACACACACACACACACACACACACACACAATGTCCTAATCCCTGGAACCTATGAATGTTACCTTGCAGGGCAAAAAGGACTTTGCAAATATGATTAAGTGAAAATCTCGAGATGGGAAAATTTTCCTGGATTATCTAGTGGTCTCAATATGATCACAAAGGATTATAAGTAAAGGAAGAGGATTAAAGTCATACAAAATTTGCTCCAAGAAAGCAGAGGAACAGAAAGAGACTGAAAGACGCTATGCTTCTGGATTATAAGATGGGAGATAGGGCTTCCAAGGAATGCAGGTCAAGGGATGGTGGCCTCTAGAGACTAGAAAAGAAAAGTAAAGAGATCATCCCCTAGAGCTTCCAGAATGCAATCCTGACAACCCATTTTAAGACCTCTAACCCCAAAACTAAAAGAGAATAAATTTATATTGTTTTAAGTCACTAAGCTTATAGTAATTTTTTACAGCAACAAGACAAAACTAGTACACAATTTAGCAAGGTCACATAAAACAAGATTAATATACAATAAATGAATTATATTTCCATATATTAGCAATGGACAATTAGGGAATAATTTTTAAGACTATTAAAAAGAGCATAAAAAATAAATACTTAGAAATAAATCTAATAGAATATGTACATGACTAAAAACTACAAAGTATTGCTGAGCTGGAACTATAATCTTTTAGAAGTATAGAAGAAAAAATTTACAACCAGGGGTTAGGCAAATATATGTTAAAGAAGTCACAAAAGCACTAACCATAAAATTTTTAATTTAAAGAATGTTAAACATTTGTAGGGCAGCTGGAAACAAGCAAGGCTTCTATGTTGCAGTCTTGAGGCAGAATTTCTTCTCCAGGAAATCTCAGTTTGGGCTCTTAAAGCCTTCAACTGATTGGACGAGACCCACCCACTTTACCAAGGGTAATCTCCTTTACTTAAAGTCAACTGATTGTAGATGTTGACCATATCTACAAATTACCACACAGATATACACAGGTGCATATTTTTATTCACAAACACAAATACCTAGATTAGTGATTGATTTAACTGTGTACTATAGTCTAGTCAAGTTGACATACAAAATTAACCACTAGAGGCACTGTTAAGAAAATTAATAATCAAGCAACAGCTTGGGGTAAAAAATGTCATAAAACTTCTTTCTGACAAAGAACTCATATCAAAAATATATAAAGAATTCTTTTAAATCAACAACAAAAAACAGAAACAATACAATAAAAGTAGGCAAAAAACAGATACTTCACAATAGAAGATATATGAATAATTAAAAGGTAAATAAAATGGTGCTCAACATTATTTGTTATAAGGAAAATGCATACTGAAATTGCAGTGAGAAACCACTGTGTACTCGTTAGAAAAGCAAAGGTCAAAAAATGCTAACAATACCAAAAGCTGGTGAGAATGTGGAACAACTGGAACTCTCCTACACTACTGGTGGAAGGGAAGCTTGGTAAAATCACTTGGAGAGCTGTTAGTCAGTTTCTTATAAAATTAAGTACACACTCATATATAAACTAGCAATACCACTTCTAGGTTTATGCCCAAAAGAAATGAAACAAGAAGTCCAAAAATTTGTACAAGAATATCCATGGCAGCCTCATTCAGAATAGTCATTAGCTAGAAAGACCCAAATGTCCATCTATAGGAAATTGGACAGAAATGTGGATGATACTCCATAATGTGGAATATTACTAAACAATACAAAACAATGTACTATTGATGCATACAACAACATGGATGAATCTCAAAAATATTTTGAGTGAAGAAACCAGACATAGAAGAACACATACTGAATGATTAAATTTACATGAAGTCCAGGAATAAGCAAAACTAATTTTCAGTGATATAAACAAAAAGATGATTGCTTTGGAGGAATAACAGGGGTGAACTGTTTAGGAGAGTCATGAAGGAATTTTCTAGAGTGAAGGAAATGTACTATATCTTGTTTGGGGGCCAGTTACAATTGTCAAATATACAATTGTCAAAATGCAACAACCTGAAGTTTTTAAGGCCTCTGTATTTTATTGTTTGAGAATTAACCCTCAGTGAAAAATAAAAATTAAAAATGAGGCACAATAGCTTCTTGAAGAGACGGTTTACTGCTACAACTTTATAGAGGCAGTTTCCAAAGTCTTGGATTAGAAAGAAAGAAAGTGATACTCTGGAGAAGGTGCTGGCTTTTTACCTAGAGAAAATGGCATTCTGCTTGACATCAGCCCTTTACCTCTAGAGACAAAGAGTGGAATAAAAATAGAATTGTTTTTCTCTGAAACTAAACAGATCAAGTCTAATCAATTTGTGCTGATTGTAGGTGAAGGGATAGAAGCTTGACACACAGAAGCAGTCATTAAATTTTTACTTAAACTTTTATAGTGATCTATATTTCAAAGGGGAGTTAATTGAAAGTGAAAATATTTGGGGTTTGGGTTCTTTTTTTTAACGTATCATGTTAGCCCTATCTTAAATATTTAGTATCTTTAAGTCAGATACAAAAGCAAGACAAAGCTTGCTAAACACACATGGATACCAAGGGAGTGGTTTCCTTAGCAATGCTACCCACATGTATTAAGCACCCAGCTCAAATTTATGAGAGCAACCGCACAAAGACAGAGTGCTAAATTGCCTAGACTATTACTTGTGGATTACAGGTAGAATTTTATTAATTTATGATAGAAATGTTTCCTTCTAAAAAGTTCTTTCTTTGAAAGAATTTATCTAGTACCATTGCACATGCATGTCTCATACTACACATGTATAAATACATATATATTTATGTATATATGTATATGTATATATGATTAATACTATAACATCTGGCATTTTGAGGAATTGAAATTGCTGGAATGTTCTACATCATTTTTCAATGATGACAGTAGCAAATCTTCTGACAGAGATTGAAGAAAAAATAATGATGTAGATGTTTATTTTGGAAGATATTTTCTAGGGAGAGGGTTTTAAGCAAAGATATATTACTTGAATCCTAGAGCTGAAAGGAATTAGAGGTCATCTGGTTCATCTTCCATGCCCAAACTAGAACTCTCTCTACTACACTGACTGATGACCAACCTGTCTCTGATTGAATTCTTTCAGCAACAGGGAAGTTTCTACTTTGGAAGTCAGCCCAATCAGATTCCTCTCTTGAGAAAAATTAATGTAGAGTTGCAGATACTGACTGTTCTTTTAAGCTCTGGAGCTGAAAGTTTACACAGAGTCAAAACTAGAAATGCAAACATAATGGTAGGAAGAGAAGTGAGACAGTGAAAAAGGAGAGGAAGACAAGTTACCAAAAAAGAGAATGACAGGAAAAGAGACAAGAAGCCATGCACTCCTTGCCAGAGTCGTCTTGCTTCCTGACTCTCTCTCTGGTTCCTCATCCAAGCACTTTCCAGTCGTCTGTCCTTGAGTTTAAGTACCTCAAGATGTGTGCCATTTGGAGAGACAGGCTTCTAGAAAATATAAAACTGATCTAAACAAATAATCAGAATTGTCTGAGATGGCAATTATAGAGGCACGTTATCTCACCTCCTGAGTACCAGTCTTGATGGTCTCTTCTTGGCATACAGAGGGATATTTGAGTTCTCAGGAGATGGAGCCTCAGCAAGAAGAAGCTGAGGAAATTAAGACTTTGACAGTTTGCCATGACCACTGCAAGATGGGATCCATTTTTGCCAATATAAAGTATTGCTGTTAAAACAAATGTCTTTTAAGCTAAAAGTAACAAAAAAAATTTCTTAAGTTACCAGTGGTTGGAGAATATTATTTCATTTCTGCAAAATCATAAGAGGAAGAAAAAATATATAGACATTGTAACAATAGGAACTGAGCAAAAATACGATAAAGACAAATTTGAAAAACTTGTATTCTTTGCTTTTGTCCAAGAAAATATGTTCACTTCCATCAATACAACTTCAGGTAAATTCACTGTTTTATTATGCAAACATTGTGCATTAGTTTGAAAGGTGACTTTTTCTCAATATTCTTCTTTGTTACTCACTCTTGACAGTTTTTAGGGTAACTCTCTCTTTCTTTTGGTTTTATTTTTTGGGTACACTTATTTCCTTCCATAAAAGGTATATACCTTAACAATTGTAGGCATTTTTTCCAGGTTCATCTCTAGGAAAATAACTTTATTGCTGACTTAGAAATCCAGTTCCATCATATCTATGGATAAGAGTACCTCTGAGTATTACTAAATGATATGGAATAGATGGATAAGCTTCAGATATTTACCAGGAAATCAGAGTATAATTCCTTCTCCAAGAAAGGAAGCTTAGCAATTATATTTTTTTTAAAGTTTCTTTAATCCCAGTAGAGTGCCAAAAATAGAAAAATATTAAAAAAAATCAAAAGTCTGAAACATGCTGAATCTACTCCAGTTTAGCCACATATCAAAGGCATTTAGAGACTAAAAGTATCTATTGTCTTCCACATTTAAAAGAAAGGCTTAATTTAAAAGAAAATAGGAAGCTGAGCAAGCAATTCAGTTCTTAAAAGGTTTGAAAAGCCTTCCATTTTAGTAGCCTTTTAATTTAAATACATGTCCTACTCTAAAGGAACATCATTCTCAAGAAATTTCCATGGGATGTAAATTGGCACAAGGAATTTGGTAACGTGTTAATGTTTAAATGTATGTACTCACCAATGTCTTTTGTTGAAATATATCCTGAGATGATAATTACAAAAATGCACACATATATCTATATATTTACACATGTATGTGTGTATGTTTGTAGCAATGTTCACTGAAATAGATTTTATAAGAGAAAAAATTGAAAACATCCTAAATATCACTTGTAAGGAATCAATTAAAAATATATATAATCAGGGCTTCCCTGGTGGTGCAGTGGTTGAGGGTCCACCTGCCAGTGCAGGGGACACGGGTTCGGGTCCTGGTCTGGGAGGATCCCACATGCTGTGGAGCGGCTGGGCCCGTGAGCCACAACTACTGAGCCTGTGCGTCTGGAGCTTGTGCTCTGCAACAGGAGAGACCGCGATAGTGAGAGGCCCCCGCACCGCGATGAAGAGTGTCCCCTGCTTGCCACAACTAGAGAAAGCCCTCGCACAGAAACGAAGACCCAACACAGCCAAAAATAAATAAATTAAAAAAAAAAATATATATATATATATATATATATTCAGCAGAATACTGTTCAGCAATTAAAATGAAAAAGTATAGTTTTAATCACTGACAAAGAAACAGGTTTTCATGGAGAATAGCAGCTACAGAACAGCACATATAGCATGGAAAATTGTGTGTTGGTATGTGTGTGCATATGTGCACACACTCATTCCCCGTGCACAAAGACAGATGTAAAAAAAAGGAGGTTTACAGATATGTTACCAGTAGTCACCTCTCCCTGGAAAGAAAGTAGGTGATTTTTAATTTATTTAAAAATTGTTATTTATTATCATAAGCATGTATAATTCTACAGTAGAAAAGCACTATAGCATTCTAATTTTTAAATAAAGACTATATCTGGATGTCACACGGGAAATTGGTGGAGTCTGTGTTCCTTGAACATGACTGAATTCCGTATAAGTTAATTTATTTGTGAACAGGCCATCCTTTCATAATAATGCTTTTGATAAAGTTAATTTTATTGAATGTGCAACTCTGCTTACCTGAAGTGTCTTTTAGCCACTTTCACATAAATAATATACACTCAGAAAACTTAGGACACCTGGTTGTGTAGAAAATAGTTTATACCTGTTGTAGGACACCTGGTTGGGTAAACATGAAGGAGGAAATAAAGATCTTTGAAATTTCTGCTGAAAGCATGTGTTAAAGCAAGGGGAATTGCAGTGATTTTTTTTTTCCCTATGTACTTTAGAAGTTAACATGAATTGAATTTTGAATATTCATATTATTATATTTGTTTTATTTAAACAAAATATAATTATTTTGAACAATTTTTAACTATCAATTTAATTTTAAATTAACTAACAAACTACATTTTGCTATCTTATTAAGTTATTCAAAACTAGATTTGAGGGGGAGCATATATCCTGAAAGAAGTACTTAGACAGGCTGACAATTTGACGTAGTACACAATGAGTGAGACTATTTAAAAGTAGGACTAAATAGGAGAAGCTAGGATTTGGTTGATACCATATGAGTAAAATTTTTATGAAAGGTTTGTTATATGGATATGAGATCCATCAACATTCCAAAAAGCAGCTTAACTAAAGGCCTTTAGTTTTGTAATACCACTTAGTAGCTTAAAACAACCCTTATTTTCTCACAATTCTGTAAGTCAGGAATTCAGGTAGGGCTCCTCTGGGCAGTTCTTTGGTTTCACAAGGAAATTAGCCGAGGCCACTTATGAGGTTACAGTCAGTTGATGGCTGGGGATAAGACATCTCAAGATGGATCCACTACATGTCTGGTGCTTTGAAATGTATCAAAAAGTGAGATCTTTCACTCTCTCTCTCTATTTCTCTTTGTCTCTCTCCATGTGGCTCTTTCTATATGGCTAGCTCAGGCCTTTTTACATGCCTCTGAATCCCACAGATAATCTAGTAGATCTGATGGTATATGAAGTATCTGGCAGATAGCGATAGGGTATTCAGCTGTTGGCATACCCCTGTAGGTGATCACAGTTCCCCAATTTAGGATTCTGGAGCAAAGTTATGCTATGCACATACTTATTTTCCTTTGAGAAACAGCTTCTGGTTTTCTACTAAGACATAATAGAAACTCAACACTTGGCTGTGGGCTACCAAGTTACAGTGTAATCTGAATTTCCCCTTACAGACCCAGTGTTGTCTCTAGTTTGTTGTTTTACAAACTCAGCTTTGTGAGTTTCCCCTTACAAACTCCGCTATTTGAGCAAGCACCCCATCACCAATAGAAGTGTTACATAGAAGGCTGAGCTTTGAGAAAAATCCCCAAAGCACAAAAAACAACATGAGCAAGTGGCTCAGATTTTCACAGTCCCTACCTACTACATTGCTTCTTCTCATTAAACTCATACCTATGACTTTATGGAGAAATTCTTATAACCAAATGACAAAAGAAGAAAAGATCAGGCCTGGTTTACAGATGGTTCTGCATGACATGCTGGCACTACCTTAAAGTGGATGACCACAGCACTATAGCTCTACTCAAGGGTAAGTTTGAAGGAGAGTGGTGAAAGAAGATCCACCACAGCAGAACTTCAAGTAGTATGCCTGGCTGTTAATTTTGCTTGAAAGGAGAGATGGCAAGAGGTATGGATCTACATTGATTCTTGAGTAATGCCTGAGTTTTCAGAAACTTAGAGGAAACACAACTGGAAAATTAGGTAGCAAGAAGTCTTTGAGGGAACGATATGAGCATAGATTTCTCTGGTCACAGCATAGAAAGACATTTATGTCCTACCTGAAGGCTCATCAAAAAGTAACTTTAGCAGAGGAGAGCCTATTTGAATGTCAGTCATATATCTTCCCCATCCACCCTTAGTTTTGTCCAATAGGGTTATGAACAAAGAACCCATGGTGACAAGGGTGGAGGCTACACATAGGCCCAGGAACATGAACTTCCACTTATCAAGGCCGATCTGGCTATAACCACTGCCAAGTGTCTACCCAGCCAATAGCAGAGACCAACACTAAGACCCATATGGCAGCATTCCCCACATGGCAGAGATCCTTAAGCTACTTAGCTAGTGTCAGGCTGATCACATTTGAGCACATCCTTTATAGAAGTGACACAACTTTGTTCTCACTGGACTAGATACTTTCTCTGGATACGGATTTGCCTTCTCTGCCTACAATGCTTTTGCCAAGATCACCACTGTGGACTTACAGAATGCTTTATTCACCCTCTGGGTATTCCACCCAGCATTTCTTCTTAACAGGGAACTCATTTTATAGCAAATGAAGTGAGGCAATGGGCTCATGTTCATAGAATCTACTGGTCTTGCCTGCCATGTTTCCCATTGCCCTGAAGCAGCTAACCTAACAGAATGATGAAAAGGTCACTTGAATAATTACTTACAGCACCAAACAGATGACAACACCTTGCAGAGTTCGGATTATGTTCTCCAGGATGTGTTCTATACTCTGTATCAGTAACCAAAGTATGAATTTCTCTCATACCTAAGATTCACATGTCTGGAATCAAAGAATAAAAATTGGGAGTAACTCTTTCCACCATTAATCTTAATTATTCATTAATGAATTCTGTACTTTTCATTCTTGCAACTTACAGCTCTGTTTGGTTTACAAGTCTTAGTTCCCAAGAGTGATATATTTCCACCAGGAGGTACAATAGCAGTCCCATTAAACTGGAAACTTTAGGCTCTTGATATTAGTGAACCAAGCACAAAAAGGTTATTAGTATACTGAATTTGATGATTAGTTCTGACTGTTAATAGGAAATTGTGTTGCTTCTACATAATGAAGGCAGGGAGAGCTAAGTCCGAACACAGATCATCTTGGGCACCCCTAAGCACTCCAATGTCCTATGATCAAAGTTAATATAAAATATCAACGACAGGTAGATATACAGGTAGGAATATTAATAACACAGACTTTTCAAAGCTGATGTTTTGAGTCACCTAATAGACAAGGAATCATAACCAGCTGAGGTGCTTGCTAAGGTCAAAGGAAATATGGAGTGGAAAAATGAAGTTTATAAATACCATAAATGAGAACTGTAATAGAAATGAGTATTTCCTCCTTACTTTGATATAAATATTCTTTAATATATACTAACTTCTTCCTTTACATTCCTTTGTTTCTTCCCTCTCTTCTCTATAGCTTGCTGCTATACTTCAATAAAAAAGAAATTCCTTGGTCTGAAGTAATTTTGGGTGAGATACTATGATAGAATAAGACATTTCAACACTCAGTGGATGATGGGATAGCAGCACGATTGTGGGCAGGAAAGGCAAATCCACATCCAGAAGAAGTTTTTATTCAAGTTACATCAAAGTGCGGCCATTTCCATTATGTAAGAGAACTAATGAAACAACTTCTATCAGGCAAACTGATCCCTCTGGGACTGGGGCTACACAGAGGGCTCAGTGTTGGCTTTTGATATTGGGCTAGTTAGTCTGAACAGGGACAGTAACCACATCAGTAGTAGAAAGTGTATGTTTTCAACCCTACATACAACCTGAATTCCTGCCACCATGGCCACTTTGTACAAGAGCACATTGAACATGGGTCCAGGGAGGAGGAGACACTGCTTCAAAAATTAGGATTATGGAATTTAGCCACTTCGAGAAACACTGACAGAATTAAGAGAGAGAGAAAGAGAGAGAGGGAAGGAGGGAGGGAGGGAGGGAAGGAGGAAGGAAGGAAGGAAGGAAGGAAGGAAGGAAGGGGAGAGGGAGGGAGGGAGGGGGAGAGGAAAACAGAAAGAGGAAGAACAATGGCTTCTCCCTTTTTTCTGTCTTTTGATCTCCCACTTTTCTGTCTCTTAATAATAGAACCAAAGAATGATAGGAAATATAATTTGCAAAATCTCAGCCCCAGCATCATATAGCAATATTGAAGGACAGGTAAAAAGTGAAAGGATAGTAGGAAAATAATTGGCACATTAACCCCATCACATCCTACTGTGAAACCCTCAACAGCAATATAGAAATACAAAGAAACTGAGATATGGCATAGGAGTCAAGAGACATTACCACTGCAATTGGCAATTGTTTAGGATCTTATAATAATATCATTGAAAATAACCGGGTATTTTTACGTGGCCTTTATTTTCATTATCAACATTTTTTTACCCACTCAATTGTGTCCTTTTTAGTCCTTTAAAATCAATGTTCAAAGATTTCATTAAAAATTTGATGAAGAATACAATAAATTGTCACCAAAGGGCCATCAATCTGAGGTGATACGAACAAATAGAGAATTCTCCTAAGAGAAGAAAGGAAAACACAGTTGCCAGTTAGACTCCACTTTAACTAATCTGAGATTACAGAGAATTTCCAGGATGTATAGAGGGTGTATTTCAGCCCTTAAAAAATATGTTCCTTTTTCTACTTTTCTGTCCACCTAAATAATACTGGATCTGTATTCCTCTGAGACATAGCTTGATTCAAGCTTTAATTGTTTTACACATATGTTACAGCTGTGGTTCTGGCGGATGTAAACAGAACAGCATTCTACTGACAACCAAATAATTCTTGTGAATGAATACTGATTATATGTGCACAGCAGTTTATCTAATACAATGGGTCATTTTGCCCTATTAAGTATAGTACATGAAATTCCAGCTTATCAGGAATGATAGCAATGTCTTATGTTTGGAGCCAATTGTAACAAATTTCCAGACATTCTTGATTCTTCAGCTGACTGTCACTGACTCTCTGTGAGCCTGCGCAAGTCATTTAAACTTTAAAAGTTTGATTTTCCATCTGTAAAATGGGATAATTATATTGACTTTAGGATGTTCAGATGAAAGGAATGATGTAAGTGCAAAATAATCTACTCATCATTAGGACGGCAAGATTATCTACTTATGAAAGTGAGTAGTACTAGGAAACTATGGTCAAAGGAAAAAGACATTTAACAAGATTTTTATACACAAAGCTAATTTGACTAACATTCATTAAGACAGGTATGTATTTTATTCCACGTATTATCTCTTCTGCAAGACAGAAGATACTATCTTTGCAATTCTTTAATGATAGTAGTGTCTCAAAAAAGCAATTCACTACGATTTATAGTTCTCATGAGAATTTTAAAAACATTACTCAATAATTTTCTTTAAATGCTTAAAATGCTCTCTACAAAACAAATATAAATTAATTTATTTTGTTGTTTTGAGATTAACTGTAAATAAAAATGCACATATAGTTCTTTTAGGTTGTAATACAAGTTAGTTTCTGAATTTATCAAATCAAAACATAGTAGATACTCCTGAGGCTTCCCTGGTGGCGCAGTGGTTGAGAGTCAGCCTGCTGATGCAGGGGACACGGGTTCGTGCCCCGGTCCGGGAAGATCCCACATGCCGCGGAGCGGCTGGGCCCGTGAGCCATGGCCGCTGAGCCTGCATGTCCAGAGCCTGTGCTCTGCAACGGGAGAGGCCACAACAGTGAGAGGCCTGCGTACCACAAAAAAAAAAAAAGAAAAAAAGTAAAAAATACATAGTAGATACTCCATACAAGATTTAGACTCTTGTCTTGCATTTGGTAAACAGTACCAATGAGATTATAATCTCAAAAAAAGCAAACTGTAGCTGATTTTGATACTACTTTAAGACATTCTTTGAAAGTAAGTTCCAAAAGTTTTCTTTTTTCAAGCTGTACCCCAAAATTGGACACTGACTTTAGGATTGATTAGAACAAATTATGAATGTGGTAATTTAAATACATAAAATCATTAAAGTTCTTTCCACTATTTTTTCTGAGAAACATATATTTTTTTAAGTCTGTGTATTGATCAATAATGTGTGCCTACTAACCAAAAATAAAAGATACTAACGATGGTGGGGGGGAGAGAGAGAGAGAGGAAATGAGGAAGAAGTTGTCTTCAGGGAAATCTTAAGTTTTGCAGGAGGTTCTAAACCTCCAGTGCAGCTGATTCAATTGTCTCATATCCAAGGACTGAAACATCCTCCAGAAGTTCTAACTTTTAAGTAAAATGTTTATGTATGAACACTACATTTTCATAGTCATCAATTCCTTTTCTACAGATTAACCACAATAAGTTTTGCATGTAATTAATAGTGACATAATTTTTAAACAGTTCCAACCTTAGAGCCACAAAGAGGTAATAACTTAGGAAAACTAGGTGTGAAAAGGAAGCATCTGACAGGTGGTTTTCTGGGGCAGCTCTTTGGTTTCTTGCTCCAGTGAAGGGAAGTGTATGATTAATGAAATCTTAGTTTTTTTAAAACAAAGTGATTAGCTAGATAATCACCTTAAGCTTTTACCCAAAGGGGTAAACTTATCAGTAGCTTCCCATAAATGCCAGAGAAAAACTCCATTCTCAGATGTATGTGGGTACAATTTTAAAATGTTATGGATTAATGCAAACAATAAATTAAGCAAAATTAAAACTGAAATAGCTCCTTTCATAGCTTTCCTGGATATCTTCTGAATATCTGGCTATTACTATGCCTCCTATAGATTACATCCATGTGGCATGCTGGGCTTCACTGGCTGTCATGAAAGAACTTGATATATGACCTTTTCCCTGTGGCTAGGGAGAAAGGTGGGGAATATTTAAAACCACAAAGTTCAAGAGATATAGCTAACTTCAGAATGAACTGAGTGAACAATGACCTATGACTTCAGTGCTGTGAAAGGAGTCAAAAGTAGGGATTTAAGGACAGAGAAAATTCTTGCTAAGTTATGAGGCAGCCCAGCATGACTGAATTTTAAAAAGATCCAAAGAGTTGGCTGGAGATACATGAGCAAAGTCTAACTTCCTGGGAAGAAGAATGGCAAGGGTCTAGCAAGTTGTCTAGGGAGGTTTCCCAGGGGACCAGAATGAAAATCAGAAAAAGAGCAGACCATGGACATATGGGGTGAAAACTAAAGTTTGATGATCATGTTGGTGCTAAATATGCATTTTCTTATTCAGTTTTCACAATCTATGGGCAATAGCCATTAGCATATTCATAAAAATAGATATTAGTAGGCATACAGCTAGAAAGAAGAAGAAACTGCATTAAAACTTGAATCTTTTTGACTTCGCAGCCCATGAACTTTACAAATAACTTTCATTTTGTAGATAAGAAAACTGAAATTAAGTCATCTGCTTAAGATCACATATGTTTAGAAACAGCAATAAAGACAATCATCATGGATACCAGTGGAAGGTAGCAGACTAATTCCAGAATACACATGCTGTTGGGATTAAAGGGCCTAATAAAATACAATACTTTATTCTCAGCCATGCAAGGATTGGTTAGGGAAGTGAATTCAGGCAAAAATGAATTTATTTGCTTCAGATAGGAAGCAAATAAAGACTGTCAGTTCTATCTGCCCCTTAGAAAGACATTTAAATTTTTTTCCTAATCAAGAAAAAAAAAATAAGGCTAAGATTTATTGGACCTTCTCTATACTAGGAGTCAAATAATTAGCAATTCAAGATATACAGAAGGCCAGGAAATTCTTGGCAGGAGCTACCTTTGCGAGCAATCAATACTCCAGGTAGGAGTCTGGAGCCACAGTCAATGGGGAGGTTTTATTCAGCCATATAGATATCACAGGCAAATGAATAGAGAGGAATGGAAGCTAGAAAACAGAGCTAAAGATTAGAATTCAGAAAGATAGTCAATCCATGAGTGAAATCAGAATTATTGATCCAAAATGAGACTACTGAATATATAAAAGTGAGCAAGAGAGTACTTTTTCGACACATAAAATGGCATTGTTTTCTAGACAGCCTATAAACTATACAATCACTAGGGGCGAAATACATTGAGCTTACTAGACCTTACAAGGAGTTCATACAAATTAACAAATATATCCTGGTTGCCTGTGTTCTAGCTGCTATACATACTACAATGAACAAGACAAAGATTCTGACTTCAGAAGGTTTATGTTCTTGTATAGGAGACAGATAACAGAAAAATAAACATATAAAATAATGTTCAGTGATTGTCAGTGCTAAGAAGAAAACTTGAAAATGATTGATGGGAAGCTTAGGGCCTTCGAGAAAGTGAGAATTTCAAAGAGAATTTCTCTGAGGTAGGGACATTTGAGCATAGACAGGAATGAAATTAAGAAACTAGACCTGTGAATTTCAAGGGAAAGAAAACAAAAGGTGAAAACCCATAAAAAATAAACAAACTTCATGTCTGAGCAAAAATAAGAGGACCACTGTGGCCAGAACAGAGCGAGCACGGCAAGGAGTCATAGGTGAGGTCAAAGAGAGAGGATTCAGAACATGTAAGCCTGTGTAGGTAAGGAGTTTTGTTGAAGTTTGAGCAAAACAGTGACATCCTCAATTGACATCTTCAAAAGGTGAATAGTCACAACAGAAAGATTAAATAGCCGAGGAGCCTACATACAAGAGGATGGTGGCTTGGATAAGAATGGTAATACTGGAGATGGTGGTTTTTGAATACAGTGTGTATGTTGAAGGTAAGTTGAAGAGATCTTACATATCAGTACCTGGAAATAAGGGAAAGAGAGGAGTCAAAAATTATTGTCTAGGTATTTTGGCCTAAACAGCTTAATAAGTAGAAGTACCACTTATTAAATGGTGAAGGCTGGGAAAGGAGCAGGTGTTAGATGGTGGTAGGGAGGGGCAATGAGTGGTGAATAAGGCACATTTGACCAAAAGCTCAGTATTAGAAGTGTTCAGTTTGAGATGACCACTAGACATCTAAGAAGAGATGTTGAGTTGCTGCTTTAGATATGTTTTGAAGTTCAGAAGAAAGATTCAAGCAAAAATTATACACTAAGATTCATCAATGTACACATGGCATGTGAAGTCACAGGACTGGAAAAACAAAACAAAAAACAAAAAAAACAGGGAACTATTTAGAAAGTAAGCACTATCACTAGAAAAACTGAGACCTGAAAGGTTTGACTAGATACCTCATCACGGTCACCTAACTAGGAAGAAAGGGTGCAAAGACTGGAACCAAGACGTATCCGAGTCCACGTTCTTATTCTGTACTTTCCAAAATCATTTACTATATCAGTGCTGATTTAATAATCTTCATAGCAGCCTTGGGAAACAAGTAACTTATAACTGTTTATATGTGATAAAACTTTTCAAAATTACATACAACTAATAAATTATAAGACATTTGTATCCTATGAAAAGTTGAAGGAATTAATTTTTTTTTTTTTTTTTTGCGGTACTCGGGCCTCTCACTGTTGTGGCTTCTCCCGTTGCGGAGCACAGGCTCCGGACGCGCAGGCTAAGTGGCCATGGCTCACGGGCCCAGCCACTCCGCGGCATGAGGGATCTTCCCGGACCGGGGCACGAACCCGTGTCCCCTGCATCGGCAGGCGGACTCTCAACCACTGCGCCACCAGGGAAGCCCGAAGGAATTAATATTTAAGATCACAGGCTCAGAATATGAACTAGATGTATCCAGTTCTGGCTCCATTGCTTGCTATTTGACCTTGGGCAAGTTAATAAAACTTTCTGTGCCTCAGTTTCTTTATCTGTAGAACAGAGAGAATAATCGTACCTCCTTGTAGGGCTGTCGTTATGATTAAGTATGGTAACATTTGTAAAACACTTTGAAGAGTACCTGACACACAGCAAGAGTTATAATGGTGCAGCTAGGGTTATCATCTAGGTTAGAGGCAGCAGAGTAGTTTGGTTAAGAGTGAGGGCCCTACTACCAGATTTCCTGGCAGTGCATTCAGGCTGCCAGATTTATTGACTGTGAGCCTTGTGCAAGTTAATCTACCTGGGTCTCCGTTTCCTCATTTATATATTGGGAATAAGAAAATTATATACCTCATAGGATGACTGTGATGACCCAATACACAAATAAACCTATAGTATTTAGAACAATGCATGGCACATATTAAGTTCTCAATGAATGTTAAGTATTGATATCTACTCCAGATCCATTCCAACGTCCAATATATCCCAACTTCCCTCTGGGCATCAAACAATAGCTATTATGAAAAACATAATTAGCAAGCTTACAAGAGCTCAAATTTCACAAAACCCGCACTTTGGGTACTTTTATGAATGAAATCTATAAATATTTAAAGGCTTGCCTGACACTAATTGCCATCAAAGCTTTCATTGCAAAGCAATAAACACCAGGAATTTTCATGAGATACTGTGAATAGGACAGTTGCTTTTGTTCATAAATCAGGTAGTAACCTCAATCATTAATAAACAAATCAGAGCCACAGCAGCAAGAGAATGTAAAGAGTAATTGGTGAGGAATCCAATAAATTTATTCAATACAAATAATCAAAACAAAGAATTTATTCTTAATTCTGCCATGCTAATGGCTTCTGTTAAAATGAAAATGATTAAGTCAAATTTGGCTTTAATTTGTTGTGGCTAGATGCAGTTTTCCCCAAGGTGATAAATTACTGTGAGAACAAGTCAAATAATGTGAAATTTACTATGAGCCTGCTGTTGCATGAAAATGGAATGAAACAAGAAACAATTCAAGAGTTATTTAGCATATAGTTCACTGAAATCAAGAAGGGAAAAGTATTATTAAAACCTCATATATCTTTATTACTGTTGCTCTGTTGTTGAAGAATTACTTTTACATCAAGACTGGTAATTTTCTATGCCATGCTCTTGGGGCACACCATATCTGTGATCTGGACAATCTTTCAACTCCAAATATTTCATAGGATTACAGAATGCTTCTGTTGTGAGACATGCCAGAAATAGCTTGTCCCAACTTTCTCAGTATATAAACTAGGAAAATGAGGCCCAGAAAGGTTTAATGACCTCCTCAAGTTCCACTTGGGACAGAGCCAGAAGTTGCCTTGGGTTCTGTTTAGTCCAAATAGGAAAGAAAGATGGAAAGGAGGTGGAGAGGGTAAGTAGAGAGGAGCTGGTCTTTCAGCCTGCAATTTATTTAATATTCATTTAAAAAAAAAAACAATTTTCTAAAGCTCTCCTTTCTCCAATTAAGCAGGTGTTAACGTACTCTTCAGCTACCTAACAACTCTGTCCCAACATTTATTTCTTTACTGTTTTAAAAGTTGTACTAGAATAGAGGAGTTTGGATTTGTGAACTTTAAATATTTTTTGAATAAATTATTTTAATGAGTTTGTCTATTTTTGCCCTTTCAAGCTTTCAGAAAAATTAGTGGGCAACATCTGAATCTCTCCATCAGGAACAACAAAAAAAAAGTGGGAGTATAATTGAAAATTGTAGAAAAAGAAAGTTGAAGCGCCTGCAAACGTAACAGAAGGAAAGGCCACAGTGGGTGACGAAGGGTCACAGCAGAAAGAAGGAGAAAGATAATCAGAATGACTCAGAAATTTTTACTTGGTATTGAAACAGAAAGTGGTAAATTTCATGTCATGAGGGAGCTGTCCTACTAGATAATGGCAAAGGGTAATTAAGGAGTCATTCTACAAAGGAAACTATTTTTCGTAAGTGGAAATCAATGGGTGCATTCCCCCCACCAGCACCATCTGCCACTGAGTCTGTAGTTTTGCATTTCACCTGAAGTAGCTGATTGAATCACTGACACTTGGAGCAGAACAGGGACTTTTCTTTTTAATTTAATTTAATTTATTTTATACAGCAGGTTCTTATTAGTTCTCTACTTTATACATATTAGTGTATATATGTCAATCCCAATCTCCCAGTTCATTCCACCACCAAGAACAGGGACTTGTAATCTTTACAGTGTGCTGCGCTAATCAGGCCAGCAACTGTGCAAGGGACAGCGAGACCTGAACTTCTGTGATGACAGCACTAAGTGGAGTAGAAAGAGATGTATTAGATATCTTAAGCTACTCTGGTGCTGAGCACTGGTTATGTCAGCCTAAGAGAAAAGACAACATGAGAAGACTTGCCTCAGGTCAGGACTTTAAGCATCAGAAGAAAAGATGATTTGCTCATACTCACTAAGCTAACCCCTGCCGAGAGCCCTTTTCTCCCAGCTCCTACTCAAAATATGAACTAGAAAGAATGAGGGAAGGGCTAAAAGAGGAAATAAAGAAGCTAGATGGACATCTTAGTGTCCTGTACAGTTTAAGTTTTGCTCAAATGTACGCACTAGTGATACAGGCAGAGTCAATTTAAAGCATGGGTCCTGTCTCTTAGTCAGGGGCCCTTTCAATTATGGCAGAAGCTCTAAACCTTGCACTGGACACCTAAGCTTAGGCCATAAGTGGGTCTTTCTTGGATTCATCCAGCAAATCCATATTAGGTTAAATTCATAATTAAGAAATCTCCAGACACCAGTTTGTAGAAATTGTGTATTCTTGTCAGTGAATAGGCTTATCAACAGCATGTGCACAGTCTTCTTCATCCAGAATAATTTAGCTCCCCAGACAGTCTCAATTCTTCAAGCCTGCCCAGAACTCACTGTCCTTCACATTCATTCTGACAAGTAACATACATTTTTATTGCTCAGTGTCGGGCAACATGAATATATCCTTCCTTCCCTCCCCCCTCCCTCCCTCCCTCCCTCCCTCTCTTTCTTCCTCTCTCTCTCCTTCTTTCTTTCTTTCTTTCTTTTTCTTTCTTTCTTTCTTTCTTTTCCTTTCTTTCTTCCTTTCTTTCTACTTTTGTTTACAGGAAACTATAATAAACACTTTCTTAGTCCGTTCAGGCTGCTGTAACAAATTACCCTAGACTGGGTGACTTATAAACAACAGACATTTATTTCTCACAGTTCTGGAGGCTGGGAAGTGCAAGATCAAGGTGCTGGCAGATGTGGTTTCCGGTAAGTACCTACTTCCTTTTGCTAGAGGGCTGTGTGGCTATATTCTCACTGTGTTCTCACATTGCAGAAAGGGCATTAATTCCATTCATGAGGGCTCATGACCTAGTCACCTTCCAAAGGCTCTACCACATTGGGGATTAGGCTTCAGTATATGTATTTGGTGGGACACGAACATTCAGTCCAGTCCACTCCCTTTTCCTTGGTTTTGGGTTCAAAAGGCACCAAGCCAATGTTTCTATATGCCAAGAACCAGTATTCAAATTAATTGATGGCATTCTATTTATATTTTGTTTCTATGAACAAATCTTCAGATGGCTTAGTCTAGATTCTACCAGCTGTTTTATAAATGCGTTGTCAAATTAATTTGGCATGTATTATAGAAAAGGTTTCTGACAAGTTTTATATTTTATACAAAGCAAACCAAAACCTTGAATTTTAAATTTCTGGATGACCCATAACAAGTCAGTTCAAAATGTAAGATTTGCAATGAGTTTATAATATTCTGCCTCCACATTGTAACAAGATAAAGAAGCAGCGCATGTTTGGGACATCCCTGACCTTGTCCCATGGGATCCATTTTTCTTATAAGCTAGTCCTTACAGTGTCAGAATCAGTGTCATGGCTACAAAAAATAAAGTAGCAATTTTGCTTGCAAGGTTTAGCTGCAGATAGTTCAGTTGCCTCAACTTCTGACAAATTAGAGGAAGTAATAAAATCTCAGGTTGTTGAACTGTGACTTTGAATCAGGATAGAGCTACCATTAAAATCCAGATCGAGACTTTCAGTAGCACTTCTAATGGATAATATAACTGAAGAAGCAGATTCAGGGCAAATCCTTTTTATGCATTTTCCAGGAGGCTAGAACCTAGTTAACAGTGTTAAATAGAATTGAGGAAGTGGGACATGGAAGGTAGATGAGGTGCTGAAGATGCAAAATATTGTAAGTATGATCTTTCTAGATTGCAAATCTGAAACATGCCACACCTTTCCACCCCCGCTTAAAGCCTTTAGTGACTCCTGCCATCCTCTAGATAAATATGAAGCTCCTTAGCCAACAATGTGATCCCTGTTACTTCTGCTCATCCCACAATCATTTCATTGTCTCCCCTCTTATCTGGAGCTAGCCAGCTCTCAGCCACACTGTGCTCTCTTACCCTGTGCCTTTTCACATTGTCACAGATACAGCTGCTTGGTTTGCTCATCTCTGTTGCATCTTCACTTTAATGTACCTTCCTTAATGAGCCAGCTAAAATCACATTTCAGCCAGTATTCTAGATGTGTCACAGGTTCTATCAATCAGATGCACTAGTAAATGAAGAGAAGAAAACTAGAGGAAAATAATTTATTCAAATGGACAACATAGTATCAACTATTACCTTAAAAGTTGACTGGTCAATTCCTATCTTTCTTTAAAGAGGACTTAAACATCTAAAAGAAACATTCCCTTTAGAAAAACCCTATAATTATAAACATAGTTCCACAGGAAAATATCATATGCTTCAATTAAAGTAAATGTTAGAACAGCTGTGTGTCATCATTCGTTTATTCTTTCAAATAGGCATTTGTTGGTTCCCTTCTGTGTACTCAGTGAAAGAACTGTAATCAGTGTATTTGTATCAGTGACCCAATATCTACCAGGGATGATAGGATGTTACGCTACAGTATCAAACAGTACCTGACTCAGTGGCTTAGAAAAACAGAGATTTATTTCACATTTATGCTAAAATTCCACCATGACTGGGAGCTCTGCTCTACATCTCTTTACTCTGGGATCCAGGCTGACAAAACAGAGACCATCTTGAACATTCCTATTCGCTGAGTCAGAGGGCAAAAATGTATTCATAAAGGTCTCCACTATACAAATGATATATAACTCTGTCATTCACAGCTGATTGGCCAGGATTAGTCACATGGCCCAATGCAACCACGAGGGAGCCAGGATGGCCTCAGAAGGAAAGAATCTGAAATATTTAACAAATATCACCAATGTCCATTATGATCTGCCCTTCTGGGTAACCAAATATTTGGTTTATCCTCCTTTCTGAATGAAAAATATGCTCCTCTTTACCTAAGGGAGAAAATTCCAAAGGTGCATACAGTCATAGCATCAAGCTCTGGGCTCTATGTGGCAGTTTCTACATTGAGGTTATGTGCAATAGTGTGTGCATATCCAGGTGGGTCTTTATCTGGAGAGCTATAAACAAGCAAAAAATAAAAGACAAGTTATCTGCTTCTTACACAATCAATATGAAATGGTGGAACAGGAATAAGATAACTGAAGTAAACCCTCCCATTCAGAAAAGGAGAGAGTGAGAAAAACACACAGTAGACAGTGATCCACAGCCCCCTACCCTGGAGTAGAGGCATGTTTCTTGATTAGGCTTCAATTCTATTCGCTGGGAAAAGTTCCCTAGTCCATTGTTCTCTGTGGCCCTTAGATCTGGTCTTTGTTCATTATACTCTCTGGCCATTTTAAAGTGGGCATTGATGAACAGGACACCCCTGTGGGCTGAGCAGCTTCTTCAGTCTACTTCCTGACCTGTTAACCCAGGTTCTGGTTTCTTCTTAATCAATGTCTTTTCCTTTTTGTTCAACAGCTCCATGTGCCAACAATTGCACAAAAAATTCTCTTCAAGATATTTTTCTCATTCTCTCTTGACTTAGTTGCACACATCTGGAGGCTATATGGCTTCAATGATAGAACACGTACACTTATTCTCCTTTCCCTGATCCATTTTTCTTCTGAAAAAATTTACTGGGCACTCCTTAATCCATTTAGAAGTTTTAACAGTAAGTATGACAACAATGCTCTTGATTTTATCCTTGTTTGTAGGCTGAATTTTAAGAAGTCTTTGTAGCTTAAAACAATTCTCAGTTTTAGCTTTTACTGTTAGGGGTTTAGATAGAGTTGCCTGTTAATTTCTGGACTCTATATGTACTCTTTCATTACTACTTGCAAACTGACCGATTATTTTTTAAGCTTGTCTCTTTCTTATATTGCCTTGTCACATGCCACAAAAAGCAGTCAATGTATCCTACTAACATTCTAATACCCATTTTTTCCTCTTTAAGCTGCTAACTCATTAGGTATACTGTGCTCCTTCCTTGTTATCCCAAGCAAGTCTTAGCAAAGTTCCATCACCACCCAACTGGATTGCCTTTCTTCTAGCCCCAGTATCAGTTTCCTTGAAAGTTGAAAATTATCTCCCCTCATCAAGCTAATCCCACATATTTTAACATTTTTTATTTATTTCGGTAGCATTGTATACCTCATACCAATTTCTGAGGCATTTCAAGTTGTGCTAGCTGTGAGTAGCAAACTACCACCAAAATCTCAATCACCAATAACATAAAGATCTTTATGTTCTTTATAGAGGGGAAATCTAGCACTTCCTCTTTACGTTTTGCCACTACCTTTGTGCATAAAACTCACATGGTTTTTCCCTTAGGTTGCTCCCAAAGTCTCCCTTTCTCTAGTCTTGAATTCATACACCACAAACTGCCATGAGAATCGCCTCAATGTGATGCAAATCTGACTATGATTCTTGAATTTACATTTCTCAATTCTTCCTAAGCATACTGAGAATAAAAATCTTTTTTTTTTTTTTTAAGTACATAAATTCTTTCATGATGTAACCACTGACTACCTTTCTAGCTCATCTTTGGCCATTCATCAACATACACATAGGCTCCAGTCATACAAAAATACTCTGGTCATTCTTGCTTCCACCATGAAGGCTTTTCCCATTTTGCTTCTCTTTTGTTAACTCTTACACATGTTTTAAGATTCAACTCAAACACAGAGAAATTCTTTCAAGACCCTCTCTTTAAGTTGGGTTACTTAAATTTCTTCCTTCCGTAGTATCTTGTGAATAACTTTATCAAATTGCTTATTGCATTATGTTTTATTGTTTATTTTTGTTCCCTAAAGTGGACTATTAGCTATTTGAAGTCAATGACTTTCTAATTTGTTTCAATTCTTAGAACAGTGGCAGACCTGTGATTGGTGTTCATTATTCATTAATTAATTCAATCTATGTTTATAGAGTACCTGCTCTGTCACAGGGCACTGTGCTAGACTCAGAAAAGATAGAATAATTTGAATAACTTTTTACTTCCTTAGCTCAAGATACTTTGCTACTGAGTAGAGTTGATGTCATTTCCTGAGTGTGCCATGAAATTCTAATCCCCAAAGGCACAGATGAAAACATCTGATTATGAGAAAGAAATCTGATTTAGGCAAGTGGACTGTTGCCTCGTAATTTTATGTGGTCAAAATCCTGACCCTGATCTCTAAACATATCAAAGCTAGCCTGGTTCCATTACACAGGGTTTTGTAATATGTTTTACTAAATCCAATGTAAGTCACAGGACAGAGTTTCGATCCTTTTCTTATTTCTTCCTTCCTAGTACTATTTTATTAATTAAAAATTAATAAATTAAAAGGTATTTATTTATTTATTTAAGAGGTTGCAAGACCTTATTCATAATGATTATACAGAATTAGGTTTTGAACACCTAGAGTTTTAAGTCTAGTTATCCTTACTTTAATACATAGATATTTTCATTTCTTGTGGGTTACTCCAATACCTATTATTTTTCAGCTTTCTTCATACTGCAAAATCTGCTTAGAGCATGATTTCATGCTACCTTCAGGGATGTGCCTTTGTGTTCATATTTTTTTAAAATTATTTATTCCTTTTTGTAATAACTTCTCATAGCCTGGAGAAGATTTTCCTTGCCATATGCTCACCAAATCAATTCAAATTCCAAGTTTCCTTTCTACAAAATTTGTGGTTTTTAATTTGGAACTGTTAAATACTCTAAAAAGAAAGAAGGGTAATTCCAAATAAATGAGAAAGAAGTTTAAGTCAGAAAGAGAAAAACAAATACCGTATGCTAACACATATATATGGAATCTAAAAAAAAAAAAAAAAAAGTTTCTGAAGAGCCTAGGGGCAGGACAGGAATAAAGACGTAAACGTAGAGAATAGACTTGGGGACATGGGGAGGGGGAAGGGTAAGCTGGGACAAAGTGAGAGAGTGGCATGGACTTATATATGCCACCAAATGTAAAATAGATAGCCAGTGGGAAGCAGCCGCATAGCACAAGGAGATCAGCTCTGTGCTTTGTGACCACCTAGAGGGGTGGGATAGGGAGGGTGGGAGGGAGAAGCAAGAGGGAGGGGATATGGGGATGTATGTATACGTATAGCTGATTCACTTTGTTATGTAGCAGAAACTAACACACCATTGTAAAGCAATTATACTTCAATAAACATGTAAAAAAAAAAAAGAGAAAGTAGTTTTAAATTTTGTGTGTTTGTTAATGGTAATGGTACAAATGGTAGAAAGAAATGTGTATAGTCAACATGTCCCAAACCCATACCCCAACTTGGTGGGGTCAGACCTTACTTCTGAGGTTTTTTTGACAGAACATGAAATATGTGGAGGCTCTATGCTGTGACGAGGAAAGAACAAAATTTGGAGTCAGGCACACCTGAGAATAAATTGAGATTCTGGCATATGCCTAACCCCTTGCAAACCACTAACCGCTCAGCCTGAGTTCCTTGTCTCCTGAATAGTAGTAATACTCCTCGAATTTGCAGGATCGCTGCAAGGCTTAGAGATGAAATAGGTGACACACAGAAGACACTGAAAAGGTATATTATTTTGTCAATTGTCTTTTGAGAAATAAAGGAAATTATTTTCTGTAAACTTTTATAATTATACTCTATCAGTCATTTTAGGGGCTTTTCTTTTTCTTTCATAGATTATTATTTCTTTAAAAAACAGAAAGAAGAGAAATTATAATTATGTTATATTTCATCCAGCCACATTTATGGATAATATTACTATAAGAAAAATTCCAATGTGAATATTGAGATTACTTATTTAAACAAAAAATAAAGGGAAATGTTATAATATGCCAAACGTTTAGGGAAAGTGAGCTGAACAATTAGAGTGCCCATATGATCTAGCAACATGGAATGCAAAGGATAGGGCCCTCCTTCTATACAATGTACCTTAAACTTAAGTCTCAGATAATCAGAGCATTTTGGAAAATATGAATCATGGAATAACGTATGGTAGTAACTTGACAGCTTAGCCTAGTAGAGCAGGTAAACAGTGATGGCAGTTGATCACTGCGTACTGAGTCTTGGCATACAAATAAGACACAATAAAACTGACATACTTGCACACACTGCTCTTAATTTCTGACAAAGGAGAGAGATTTTTAATGAACAATCAAAATTCCAATAGAGTGAACTCTTGATTAACTGCAAATGCAGAGTAAAAAATTTGTGTATAATATTTTAAAAATAAAGTGAACAACATTAAAACTTGCTATATGGACTTTGAAAAGCAGACACACTCTAAGATAGCATTACACATCCTCAGATTCTTACATACTCAGCTCTCAGATTTGAAACCTGAAGCAATCATATTACTAGCTGCTCAGATTCTATATGTATGTGAGAAAAATAGTCTAAAGTTATCATTTATAGAATCAGATTTCCAACTGTATCATTCTTCTCTCTTTGGTTTTTAGTCTACCAATTCATGGATTCATGAATGTTTAATTTATATTTCCTCTGTGAAATGAATTACTGATTTCAAGGTTCATTGTCACCAATTACCAATAACTGAGGCCCTTAGAGCCCCAAAAGCTTTAAAAACACTGGTCAGAAGACAACAGTATGGTCTTCACCCTGCCTCAACAAAGTTATTTAACCTCTTTGGACTTCACTTTTATTAGTGAAATGAAAATGTTAAGGTCTTTCAAGTAGTTCAAAGGTTTTTGATTCCATAACTTTTAAGTATTATAAGAGATAATAATTAAAGATATTAATAATGATGTCTAACACTTAATCATTGCTCACCATGTCCGAAACCTTGTTCAGTGCACTTCACCTTACTAAGTCATTTAATCTTCACAGCAGGTCTCTGTGGTATGTACCATTAGTCCTGTTTTATAGATGTGGAAATCGAAGCACTTGCAGGTTCAGTAACTTGTTCAAGTCATTCAACTAGTAAGAGGTAGAGTTAGGATTTGAATCCACATATCTCTCTACAAAGGCCATTTCTAAATGTAATTACACTGTCCAAGGAGCAGGATGAAAGTCATACAATGAATAGCCTTGCATGTCTGAGAAAAGAATTTCCATGTAATTTGTGAAGAAATAAGGAGCTACTGAAGGATGTTGAATAGCAGAATATGTTTTGATCCAATCTGCATCTGAGGGAACAGTCTTCAAAGAATATGCCAAATGGAAAAATGTAGAAAACAAGGGGCAGAAAAAGCAGTTCGGAAAGTAGCACAGAGACCCAGAGGAGTAAAAGCTAGGTAGTCCACCCAAAATAGAGAACATAGGAATGAAAATAAGGAGTTAAACTTGCCAGACATTGAAGACATAGCATATGCATGTAGTCTACATCATATTCCACGTTTTCTAGCCTAGGTAGTGGGAAAATGGTAGTATCATTAAGACAGACACGGACATTTTTTAGAAAAATAAGATTTGGAGAAGAAGGTGTTGAGGCAGGTTTAGTAAGAAGTTGGGAGCCAGTTGAGAGAGACATATTAGCAAAGGCAGTGGAAGGAATTGGAGGATTAGAATGTAGCTAATGCAGGAGTAAGTCAGAGTGACAGTGCTGATGTGACCCTGTCCTGCCTCCAATAGTCTGTGGCCTCATGTAGTCAGGCTGGGTTAACCACAGGATCACAGCTTCAATAGGATGGTCAGTGGCAGAACTGAGGGAAACGTGAACACAATAAAGTATCCACTTTTGTTCTGCCCTCACCATATTTTATTCCTCTGGTCTGAAAAGAGCATGTCAGACACCTAACAAAACAATATATCAGAAGGACCTCAGTTTACTTTCCTTACATACAAAAACAAGCTCTACAGCCACTGACTTCTCCAAAGGTCGGTTATAAGTAATCCACAAATCTACTTACAGTCGCCAAGTGGGCAGAATTAAGGTACTTGGTTAGCCTTCTCTATGAGTTTCCTAACCTTTAGAACATTAGAAGTATAAAATTGCAGCATTCCAGTAATAGAAATGTTAATTTAACATTCCCACATGGAAGAGAATCCTGAATGTGTCATGCTCTTTCAAGACGCCAGTCAAAATAACTTTTCAATTTCTGCATAACTTAAATTTCTTGTATAGTCAAAATAACTTTTAAATTTCTGCATAACTTAAATTTCTTGTACTGAAAAACCAAAAGTTCCATGTAAAAGAAAAACAGAACAGGATTCTGATCTGCCCTTTTGTTTAAGTAAAAAAAAATCCATCAAAAACTTCTACCTTTCTTCTTACAAAGTTTGTTTGTAGTTTCACACTTCTGTTTGAGTGACACAGTCCCCTGGAAACGTCACTTTTTTTTTTTTTTTTTTGCTGTATGCGGGCCTCTCACTGTTGTGGGCTCTCCCATTGCGGAGCACAGGCTCCGGACGCGCAGGCTCAGCGGCCATGGCTCACGGGCCCAGCCACTCCGCGGCATGTGAGATCTTCCCGGACCGGGGCACGAACCCGTGTCCCCTGCATCGGCAGGCAGACTCTCAACCACTGCGCCACCAGGGAAGCCCAAAAGGTCACTTTTTTATTTTCCTCAGTTTAGGGGAATAGTGGGAAAACCAAACCTGTGAACAAGAACTAACCCACTCAGTCTAGGGTTCTTTTAATCATTCAACTAATATTTATCACATATTGAACATCTACTAAGTGTACTCTACTGTGCTGGGAAGAAATAATAATAATGACATATGATATAATCCCTGCCTTTTATGAGACTTAGAAAGAAAGAGACAAGCCCAAAATGCAAGGAGCACAATAAGAATGCCTTATGTGTAGTATGAATAATACTTTAGAGACGGAAAAGATTATTTCTGCCTAGAGCAAATGGCTTAATATACTCTCAGAATTCTGTGCTCTCTCGTACAACTCGTGTTTTAATAGACTTGCTATCTCTTTGAATGGAAAAATCTCCAACCACCAGTTGACTTTTTTTTTTTTTTTTAACCTGGTAGACTTTTCCTTCTCCTTCAGTACACTGTTTAAGAGTAACCCTTGCAGAGGGCCTAACCCAGGCTGGATTATGATGTATGTTACTGTATTTCCTTATCAAAATATAAAATATATTATAACATAATTATATATATATTATATGTTATATATTATATCATATAGTATATTTCTATTTTAGTAAGAAACGATGACATTTGTTTGCTTTCTCAGAATGCTGCACAAAGTCTGAAACATGTTTCACATTAAAAAAAAGTTTGTAGAATGAATGTGAAATCTGTTTTAATTGGATCTTCAGGAAGCATAAGACTTCTATAACTAGCAATGATAGAGAGGGAACTTCAAGAAAGGGGAATTTGCCTAAAAAAGTTAGACATATTAGAGGAATGAAAAAAGGAGATAAAATTTCTAAAACAGGCCATAGTGAAGGGCAATAGGAGATATGATTTAAAGGTAGGCAAAGAAAGATTTTGAAAGACTTTAAATTCAAAAGTGAGATATTGGAAATTTTTGACCATAGTCAATGAGGGATTTCCAAATATTTTTGAGCAGGCAAGTGCCATGATCAAACTGTTAGAACATAACAAGGTGAGCTCTGAGGTATGCCTGATGGACTCTCTGGAGTGGGGACCCAATATAGAGAACACAGATGATTTATCTACTGAAAAGTTATTCCAGATTTTAAAAATAAGGTGGTCAGTACCTAAATAACGGCCCTGGCAGAAAAAGTGAAAAAAAGTGAATTAAGAGAACCGGTGAAGAAAGACTCAAATGGATATAAATGTAAAGAGTAAAACAAAAGGAAAAATGAAATATAAATTTTATAGTTATCAATGCCACGACAGATACTCATAGGGAACTCCAATGAGTGGAAACACACAGAATAACCAGAAATTAAAAGCCAGCTGGAATAGTACCTAAGTTGGCAGAACTTTGGGTTTGGGGTTATAGCTTTTATTTTTTTTTCTTTAACATCTTTATTGGAGCATAATTGCTTTACAGTGTTGTGTTAGTTTCTGCTGTATAACAAAGTGAATCAGCTATATGTATATGTATATCCCCATATCCCCTCCCTCTTGCATCTCCCTCCTACCCTCCTTACCCTGCCCCTCTAGGTGGTCACAAAGCACCGAGCTGATCTCCCTGTGCCATGCAGCTGCTTCCCACTAGCTATCTATTTTACATTTAGTAGTGTATATATGTCAGTGCTACTCTCTCACTTCGTCCCAGATTACCCTTCCCCCTGTGTCCTCAAGTCCATTCTCTGCATCTGTGTCCTTATTCCTGTCCTGTCCCTAGGTTCATCAGAACCTTTTTTTTTTTAGAATCCATAGATATGTGTTAGCATACAGTATTTGTTTTTCTCTTTCTGACTTATGTCACTCTGTGGGACAGACTCTAGGTCCATCCACCTCACTACAAATAATTCAAATTCGTTTCTTTTCATGGCTGAGTAATATTCCATTGTATATATGTGCCACATCTTCTTTATCCATTCATCTGTCGATGGACATTTAAGTTGGTTCCATGTCCTGGCTATTGTAAATAGTGCTGCAATGAACATTGTGGTACATGACTCTTTTTGAATTATGGTTTTATCAGGGTATATGCCCAGTAGTGGGATTGCTGGGTTGTATGGTAGTTCTATTTTTAGTTTTTTAGGGAACATCCATACTATTCTCCATAGTGGCTGTATCAAGTTACATTCCCACCAACAGTGCAATAACAAACCCAAAACAATTAAGAAAATGGTAATAGGAATATACATATCGATATCAATAATTACCTTAAATATAAATGGATTAAATGCTTCAACCAAAAGACATAGACTGGCTGAATGGATACAAAAACAAGGCCCATATATATGCTGTCTACAAGAGACCCACTTCAGACCTAGGGACACATACAGACTGAAAGTGAGGGGATGGAAAAAGATATTCCATGCAAATAGAAATCAAAAGAATGCTGGAGTAGCAATTCTCATATCAGACAAAATAGGCTTTAAAATAAAGACTATTACAGGAGACAAAGAAGGACACTACATAATGATCAAGGGATCAATCCAAGAAGAAGATATAACAATTGTAAATATTTATGGACCCAACATAGGAGCACCTCAATACATAAGGCAAATGCTAACAGCCATAAAAGGGGAAATCGACGGTAACACAATCATAGTAGGGGACTTTAACACCCCACTTTCACCAATGGACAGATCATCCAAAATGAAAATAAATAATGAAACACAAGCTTTAAATGATACATTAAACAAGGTGGACTTAATTGATATTTATAGGATATTCCATCCAAAAACAACAGAATACACTTTCTTCTCAAGTGCTAATGGAACATTCTCCAGGATAGACCATATCTTGTGTCACAAATCAAGCCTTGGTAAATTTAAGAAAATTGAAATCGTATCAAGTATCTTTTCCAACCACAATGCTATGAGACTAGATATCAATTACGGGGTATAGCTTTTTGCTTTGGTTTTCTATTCTGGGCTTTATAACTTGACTTCCTGATTCTTGCTTCCAGTTTTTCTCAGTTTTTTTCTGTATTCCATTCCTTGATTGTTCAACTTTGGCTTTCTTAAATCTACTTCTAGATTTATTTCTCTGAGGAAACCATATAACACAAATTTGATGAGCTTCAACATTTATTCGTTATTGATTTTGAAATTCTTCAGATATACACACTTCACTCAGTCTGTGGATCACCACTAGACGACTAGATAATGAATGAAACTACTGAGAGAAATTTATAAACCGAGAGGAGAAGCATTTGAGAGGTGAAGAGAGGATAATAACTTTAGATTTATAAGTGTAACTTAGTTAAGCTTCCTTAGCCATTTACATCTGGATAGGTTTTACTCAAGTAACTAATACCTTTTTACTTCCTGGGGAAGTCTAAAGCTTCTGAAAGATGTGTGAAAATTCTCAGGAGACTTAATATATTAATAAGCACTCTTTTTCTAGTCTTTTGTTTCCACATGTACTATCAGAACTACATGGTATTTACCTAGATGTTGCAATATAAATTTTGTTTAGTATTAAAAAAAAAATTAAACCAACACACACAAGAAAAGGTTCACATAATATGGACTACTGAGCAATATTTATCTTTATTCAAGAATATTAAAGTTGAATTTACATCAGTTATCCTGCATCACACAACTTACAAACAGGTTAAATATTCGGCCTCCAAAATCTCTTCCACTTTTCCCACGCACCCGAAGTCTCCTCCACACTTCACTGAATGGTAGTTTAAGATAAATCACAGAAGTTGATAAAACACCAAAAGAGCTTAATAAAGGAGGAAAAGAACAAGGGAAAACTTTTAAGAATAGCAATATTTAGGAGGAGACAAGAGGAAGAAGAATCAATGAAAACAGAAAGGAAGAGTAGTCAGGATTAACTAGATCATGAAATTGCAATGAGGTATAAGCTAAGGTAAAAGAGCTCTAAGAAGGAAAAGTTACAAATCTACCCAATCAGCAAAAGTAGTGAGTAGAATGTGACCTTTGGAAAGGTTACTGACTGTGGTAATTCACATATTTATTACTGATTGAAAAACAATTCAGTAGAATAGTCAAAGCAAAATAACACATGAGAAGGGCCTCAGGAAGAGGAAGGGAAAAGAAATAAGACAGAGATGTACCCCACTGGGAAATTATCTCTATTTGCAAGCAGAGGGAATTTGGTGGTGTGTGGTACGTATTAAGGAAGGAGTTTTATGCTGTTCCAGGTCCCATGTATATGATGATGTGCATGTATCTTATGTTTGTCAGAAGCTTAGTTTTGGAGATGAAGACTTCTCACTCCATTGACAACCTCTTTGTTCTCTATCTTTTATAAGTAAAAATGAGAAAAGCTCTTATATTCCCATTCATTCATTCTACAAATATATCATTAACCAGGAAAATAAAAAGAATTAAAGAAGGAAGGAAGGCAGGGAGGGTTGGAGCCAGAGAGACTGGTTTATTTCAGTTCATTCTATTTTCTCAAGGAGGGAAGAGCCGAAATCACTTTACAGTTAACCTTTCAATTTTCCTACTCTCTGGAAGAAGAAATGCTGTTTTGGCACACTTCTCATTCTGGATGCTTTCCAGGCAGATTCTCAATACAAAACCACTGTCTGCACACATAATCAGTTTACTACTTGATTTGATATGAGAAACCCCCAAAGTAAAACTACCACTTTGGGGACCTCCTGATTGACCTCAGTGGGAAGCTTTGGACTGTAAAATAGTGCTTCCACTTTTAACACTTGGACACTCACCCTTTGTGAACTGGTTTATACTCTCCCTAAGCAAACATATTCATATTCATATTTTCTAGATAATTACCTCTGATACCCAATTCACATTGTGTTTAGACATGGCTTGGAATCATAGGATTTTTAGAGTTAGAAAAGACCAGATAGAACATATGTCTCAACCTCCTCATTAACAGATAAAAACCCAAGGCTTCAGAAACATACTCCAGGGGCTTTCCTGGTGGCGCAGTGGTTAAGAATCTGCCTGCCAATGCAGGGAACACAGGTTCGAGCCCTGGTCCGGGAAGATCCCACGTGCCGCAGAGCAACCAAGCCCGTGCGCCACAACTACTGAGCCTGTGCTCTAGAGCCCATGAGCCACAACTACTGAGCCCACGTGCCACAACTACTGAAGCCTGCGTGCCTAGAGCCTGTACTCCACAACGAGAAGCCACCACAATGAGAAGCCCATGCACCGCAAAGAAGAGTAACCCCTGCTCGCCACAACTAGAGACAGCTCGCGCAAAGCAAGGAAGACCCAACACAGCCAAAAATAAATAAATAAAATAAATTAATTTATAAAAAAAAGAAAGAAAGAAAGAAACATACTCCAGGTTGCACAGCTAGTGAGTCTCTAAGAAAGGACTAGTGTTCACCTGTTCTGACTTCAGTTTCAGGGCTCTGCCCCATCACACTTTTCAGTGTATGTTGGAGATTGCCACCCTTTCTTACCACTCATCTGTACTTTTAGTCTTGCTTTGCCATTAATTATTTTCTTCAACCATGAGCACGTTACTCTACTCATAGGCCCCAGTTTTCTCATGTGTAAAATTAGTGAGTTGAATTAGATATCTATAGTTCAGTCTGGCTAAGACATAGCCTGATTCCATAACCATCATGAAAACAATTGTCTCATTCATAGATCTTTCATTTTACATAACAGAAACCCTACCGAGCAAGTGTAAACGAAAGGCACATTTATTGTAGGGACACAGGGCTATCACACAGATCCCAAGATAAAGAAGTAAAGGGGCCTCACCAGGAACTAAGATGATAAACTGGGACTATAACAAGGTTATAATTGATTTCTTCTGTGTCTCTCAGGAGCCCCTAGACTTTTATGCCTGCTAGTCTCTGAATATTAGCCTTATTTTTCTTTCCCTTCAGATCAATTCTCTCTGCTTTTCCAGACTCAGAACATGGCTGTCTAGAGGGACAGCCTTCACACTCAGTTCAATTACTACTAGAGCCTAACTAGTACCTCTGAATCCCAGTTCCAAGTGTCTTCACAATCAAATCTGATTGGTCAGCCTGGGTCAGATGAATACCAAGCTCAGTAAACGGAGGTCAGTATGGCAAGGCCAGAATCCACTTCATCTTCAGAAAAGGGCCATTTGGTCTAGGCAGAGTTCCCAAAGGAATGCTATTTCCAAAGGAATATTCAGAGTTGCTCAAATCATTTGCTACTTGATAGACACCAGGATGACAATGATTCCGAGGCTAAATGAAGGATGCTGTAAGCCCAGTATGAATGTTTTCATCTCTCTAGGTTTGACACAATCTACATAGATAATGTAGATATTTACCCTACTTAGCTCTCTCAGGTTGTCCACATATGAAGGATTCCATATATGGGTCTTAAAAAAGCCCACATGAAAAAGAAAATTAAATTCAAGTTAACAGTTTAGAATGAAAATAAAATGTAGAGCCAGGAAGTAAAAAAGCAACAAAACCCTCTCTAGAGAGAAGAGTAAACCTATAGCAACAACTAAAGGAATCCCACAAAAGAGAGTAGTCTCCAGATAGAGAAAGACGTGCAACTATTCCTTTGAGAGGGTCTTAGTTTAAAGGGATTAAGGTAAATATTTAGGATAAAAAAAGAATCAACTAGGACAAGACAGCAAGGAATTCAGTGTGATTTCTCTTTGAACCGGAGCTGGTTTGTTATTATAATGAAACAAGCCCCCCACAGGCACCTTTTCCGAGACTTGTTTCCAATCCTATTGAGATTTCTATCCTTCAAAAGAAAGGATGTGGATTATTAGACTCTTGGCAGGGGGTACAGAAAAATCTATGTTGCTCTAGGTCCAACCCAGCAGTGGTGGATTAAGGTGTGATTGAATGGATTGGCAATCTTCCACCCCAAACTTGGAAGAGAACCTTCAAATTCTGTCAGGATCTTCAACAAGGCAGTTTTCCCAGTAGAATTCCTTTTGTTGCTCCTATTTCCTCTTTAATTTTTTTTTTATTCACCTCCTTGAATGCCACTGGTGAGTTTTACAAATCTGCCACCAAGACTATGTTTCTTCAAATAATATTTTTTAAAAGTTTTTGAGGTAGGGAAAATGGTACTAATCTTTATTATTCACCTCCCTGAATGCCACTGGTGAGTTTTACAAATCTGCCACCAAGACTATGTTTCTTCAAATAATATTTTTTAAAAGTTTTTGAGGTAGGGAAAATGGTACTAATCTTTATTATTTCTTAAGAAAACAAAAAAGGTTGGGGCACCATTTTTCATCATTGAACATCTTGAATTGTTTGAATCAATCTGCCTAAATCAGTTTGAATCAGGCTGTGCCAGAGAGCTGCTCTTAGGACAATTTAATTTGCTATTCCTTAAAATAGTAAGATATTATGTTTCCATTTTTCTGTTGCTTTACCCTAGAGACTTCCCAAATATTATTTTATAAATAAAGGGAACACCAAAATCTTGAATTCTTATATCTGGAATTGGAAAAGATTTAGAAACATATCTTCAGTATTATCTCTATTCATGTGCATATGTATCTGTCAGGGAGGAAGGAATTTCCTCTACCCTTCTAGGTTCTTCCGGCTGGTCTAAGAATTAAATTGACACAAGACAGATTAGCAGGAGAAAGTCAAACAAAAGTTGTTTGATGAGAGAGATCTAAAAAAAACTGAGTAACTTACCAAGAGGGCAGAAGCCCTCCCCTTAAATACCTTCTTTAGCTAAAGACAAAAGAGCATGTTGGGGGTGGGAAGAGTCCTTTATGGGAATTTACCAGGAAAATCATAGTAAACAAGGGTGATAGTGATGCAGATTTAAGTCGATCCCTTCTTCATTGGTAAGAGTTTCTAGAGAAGTGGTCATCCTCCGCTTCCTATAGAGAGGGAGACATTCTTACAAATGGAGATTTCTCTTACAAATGTAAATATCTCTTACAAAACTGCAACTCCTACTCGGGTTTTGGAGTCCTTTCCCTTATCTGCTGTTTCTCAGAAAACAAAAACAAAACAAAAAACCTTAAAATAATTAACATGCCAAAGAGTCATATCTTAGGGTGACAAATTCTGTTCCTCTACATATCATATATATGTTGTCTATTATATATCAAAGTTTATATCACTTTCTGTTATGTCAGAGACAAAGGCAAATCATCTGAATAGTTATCAAATTCATGGACCATATCTAATTTAACTTTCATATACATGTATATTAGGCATAATCAAGGCAAATTCTCTCAAGTAAGCTTTTTTTTTAATACATCTTTATTGGAGTATAATTGCTTCACAATACTGTGTTAGTTTCTGTTGCACAACAAACTGAATCAGCCATATGCATACATATGTCTCCATACCCACTCCTTCTTGAGCCTCCCTCCCATCCTCCTTATCCCACCCCTCTAGGTCCTCGCAAAGCACTGCGCTGATCTCCCTGTGCTACGCTGCTGCTTCCCACTAGCTATCTATTTTATATTTGGTAGTGTATATATATCGATGCTACTCTCACTTGGGCTTCTTTCCTTAACTTAAGAGGCTTTGTCTGCCATTTTTATACCATTACTAAACCATCTATAAGTAAAAGTTGGTTTGTTTTTGAATGGGCACTTTCACTTGTGAATGGCACTGAAAAAAACAAAGACCCTTCTTAAACACATTACCTTTAGAAATACAAGTAAAAATAGAACTCTGGTTTGTCACTTTAGTGATAATATATCTCTCCCATGGATTGACATTAACCATTTTTACTGTTCACATGTCATGGCTAGAAATGGACCCACTCGCTAATTAGCATGTTTTATCAATGCAGGCGTTAGGTGGTTAGTCAGACATTAGTAGGTCCTGCCCCATCCTGGACGGTTTGTCTTTCCCTCCCACAACCGGACACTGGTGGTCGGAGCTTAGCCAAGGATCCTCCCTCTTATAGTCAAGGACCACCGCTAGGTTTCCAGCCATATCAGGACCAAGCAAGATAAAACTACCAGCACACGTTGGTACAGGTGCACCAAGACCTAAAAGGTGATTCAAGGTAACCTGGGGTTCATTATGCTGTATTTGTAATAAATTAGCATTGTGGTTTTGTCCCGCCCCGCCCCCCACCATGGGTTTCGCTTAGGTGCTTATGGGTAAGTGCCTGCATACTAGGAGAAAAGTTATATAACCAAAAGCTGTCAATTAACTTGTCAGTCAAATGCTGCAGGACACAGGGAGGGACCACCAGTCTAAAAAACCCAACCCCACCCCATTGCGGGGCTGGCTTCTGTTTTCCAGACAGCCTGCTCTCATCCTTCTTGGAAGTATACTTTTGCTCTGCTTAATAAAACTCTTGTTACTTAAAACTGCTCTATGTCTCTTGACTGAATTATTTCCCTCAAGAAGGGCAAGAACTGAGGAAATCACTGTTTCCACTGGTGACACAAGAACTTGTGAGTGCTTACTAAAATGTGGATACTTCTAAGACTCTTAAGATCAGTTCCTCTAACATTAGCTAAGCAGGGCCAAGAACCCATGTTTTAATGAAAACCAGTTTGCTGCCGTTTTCTGCACTTTGGAATTATGAAGACCATGTTTTCAAACAAGTACTACCAGATCCTAACTAATGTCACTGAATACCAACTCCAAATATCTTCTCAATCAAATCTGATTGCTCCACCCTGGCCAGATTTCTAACCAGCTCAATAAGGTGGGACCAGTAGGGCAAGGCCAGAATCCCTCCTTCTTCAGAAAAGGGTGATCTGGCCTAAGTAGACTTAGTTAGAGATTAGATCTCTAGAGAGCCCTGTAATTTGGGATTGGTTTATTTCAGGCTACAGTGCAAAACTTTCTTCCCTCTAACACTAAAAAGAAAAAGGAAGAAATTTTAGAACAATGGTCTTCAAACTATTTCTTGCATTCCCACATTCCAACATTGGAATCTGGGGTATGTAGAGGGTTCTTTGTTTCAATACAGAATTACAGAGAACAAAATAAAAATCAAATTGATAGCAAAATAGCAGAATAAATGAAAGTTTTAAAAGACACACTTAATAGTAATTCAACTAATATATAACTACCAATAAAAGTAGCAACTGAAAATCATCACCAAATCAAGATGCTCTAAAGATGAAGCATTCTTCCCTAATGCTTCAGTTTTATGTACATGTACAGAACAAGGGTTTTACAAAGTTATCAAGGATTGTGTGGCAGCCATACCCCTTACAGAAACACTGGACTGGGGTCTTCCATGCTCTACTAACATGGGGCTTTTTCTTAAAGATATCAAAATTTAGTAACCTTTAAAAACTCAGTGCTTTACTAATGAGTGGCTCAATTTCCATTGTAATAAAAGTGTATAGTATTGCAAGTCATTTGGTAAAATAACTAAATACATGACTTACTATTTTTATTTTTCCATACAGTTGGGAAAATAACTGTGGACTACCAAGACATCAAAGATGGTATGAAGGAAAACATTGCTCCAGAGATGTAGTTCTGTAACTAATTTCATTTCTGACAACTGAGAACTAAGTCAGGTCTTGGCTAGATTCCTTGGGTGATAGATTATGTGGCCCCACTATCCAGGATAAGAAAAATGGAAAAGCAAGAAAGTAGAATTATGATTTTTTGCTGTCTCTCTTTTAAAGTCTCTCCTTTCTCTTCAGATTTCTTCCCTCCCCTTACCCAAGCCTAGTGATATAAAAGGAAAAAAAAGTTGTGATTGCTTATTAATTGATTATCTGTGTATATCTACCTATCATGTTATATGAAAGTTCTTAGGTATGGCTTTTCTCTTTACATGGAGCATGGTATCCAATTTGTATGTTTTGTTTTGTTTTGTTTTGCTTTTTTGATTTTGTTTTGTTTTGCTTTTAGACTCTACATACCATTTATGTCAGGAATTGCCTCTGCCTCAGCCTGCAGAATTGCACTGCTTTTGAATTTTGTAGATTTTTGCTTCTGACCAGAGATAAAATTTGCACGTTTTAAACATCCCATATTAGTCCTCAGTAAAGCTTCCTAAAATTTGATCAATTATCAAAAGTGATACTGCTCCAAAAGCTTAAGACACACAGAGTAGAGGCTTCTGAAATTCTACCAAACCTAAAATAATGAGAATGTTTCAGACCATTACTGTTTTCTTTATGTAGATTGACTGTGATCTCAATCCTTGGCCAAGAATGGAGAAAGACATAAACTTACAAATCCACTTGGGGGGAAAATAATTCCTAGGTATTGAAGAACAAAAATGTTAATCAATGATTAACCACTCTTACAGAGATGATTATTAATTACAGTAAACAGTAATTTTACATGGTATTTCATCCAGTATATTTAGCTTTTCGTTTTTATAACTTACCACGAGAGCTAGGAAATGTTCTTCAGGATCTCATCAATTAATGATTAATAACATATGTTTGGATGGAACCACAAAAGACCCCAAATAGCCAAAATGATCTTGAGAAAGAAGAACAAACCTGGAGGTATTAAGCTCCCAGATTTCACACTATACTACAAAGCTACAGTAATCAAAATTATAATGGTAATGGCACAAAAACAGGCACATAGATCAATGGAACAGAATAGAGAGCCCAGAAATAAACCTACACTTATATGGTCACTTAATCTACAACAAAGAAGGCAAGACTATACAATGGGGAAAAGATAGGCTCTTAAATGTATGATGCTGGGAAAACTGGACAGCTACATGTAAAAGAATCAAACTGGACTGCTTTCTCACATCATATACAAAATGTAACTCAACGTGGATTAAAGACTTGAATGTAAGACCTGAAACCATAAAAGTCCTAGGAGAAAACAAAGGCAATACCCTTTTGGAGATAGGTCTTAATAATATTTTTTTGGAACCATCTCTTCAGGCAAGGGGGAAAAAAAAGCAAAATAAACAAACAGGGCTACTTCAAACTAAAAAGCTTTTACATAGCAAAGGAAACCATCAACAAAATGAAAAGGCAACCTACTAAATGGAAGAAGGTATTTGCAAATGATATATCCAATAAAGGCTTAATACTCAAAATATATAAAGAACTCATACAACTCAATATCAAAAAAACAAACAATCCATTTAGAAAATGGTAGAGAACCTGAATAGACATTTTTCCAAAGGAAACATAAAGATAGCCAACAGACATATGAAAGATACTCAACGTTGCTAATCATCAGGAAAATAAAAATCAAACCCACAATGAGATATTGCCTCACAACTGTCAGAATGGCTAGCATTGAAAAGACAAGAAATAACAAGTATTGGCAAGTATGTGGAAAAAAAGGAACCCTCCTGTACTATTGGTGGGAATGTACATTGTTATAGCCACTGTGTAAAACAGTATGGAGGTTTCTCAGAAAATTAAAACTAGAATTACTAAATGATCCTGTAAACCGACTTCTGGTTATTTACCTGAAGGAAATGAAGACACTAACTCAACAACATATACGCACCTCCCTGTTCATTGCAGCATTATTTACAATAGTCAAGACATGTAAGAAACCTAAGTGTCCATAGATAGATGATTGGATAAAGAAGATATGGTATATATTGTGTAGGCCAAAAAGTTCATTCAGTTAGTGAATACATTGTTCAATAAAATTCTTGGTGAAAATGAAAAATGTGTCTTTTATTGTTACTTAAAGCCAAATGAACTTTTTGGCCAACCCAATATATGCCATGGAGTATTACTCAGCCATAAGAAAAGAATGAAATCTTGCCATTTGCAACAGCATGGATGGATCTAGAAGGTATTATGCTAAGTTAAATAAGTAAGACAAAGAAAGACAAATATCATGTGATTTTTCTTATACATGGAATCTAAAAAACAAAACAAGAAACAGAACCACAGATACAGAGAACAAACTGGTGGTCACGGGGCAGGAACAGAATTGGCAGGGGAATTGGTGAAATAGGTGAAGGGAATTAAGAGGTCAAACTTCTAGTTATAAAATAAATAAGTCACAGGAGTGTAATGTACAACATAGGAAATACAGGCAATAACATTGTAATAACTTTGTATGGTGACAGATGGTATGTGAGAGATGACCACTAGACTTACAGTGGTGATCATATCATAATGTAAAAAAATAGCAAATCACTATGTTGTACACCTGAAACTAATATACTATTGTAAGTCAATTATACTTCAATAAAAAGCAGATCACTAACAAATAAAGATCAATCTTCAATTACAGAGTTGAATTAAAACTATTTAATTAAACCAGTGATAAATTAGAATTTTATGTAGAGAAACAATCATTTTACACATAACTTTTCAAAAAAGTAATCCATTACTTCTGCTTAAAATAGACCAGATCTTTTGAATAATCCTTGTTCAAAAAGTTGCCTTGGAACCAGAATTAAATTATTCTCTCTCTGTCTCTCTCTCTATGTCTCTGTCTCTGTCTCTCTCTTTTAGCTACCATGTATTGAGTGTTTACTATTTGTAAGGTATTGTATCTCACAGTTAATATAATACCTAGTTTAATTCTCACAGTACCTTCTCAGGTAATTATTATTATCCTCATATTAAAAATGAGAAATTAATACATAAACAGGTAAGATCACATTCTTCTAGCATATGGAAAAATTGGAATCAAATTCTTTGCCTGTCTTGCTCTAAAATTGTGTTCTTAACTACAGAGCAGCTTTTCTCAAGAATGACAAAAGCGAATCCTTTGCCTTTGTCTGCGGAAAAATAAAAAAGTCCTAAAGACTAAAGACTTATGTTTTAAATTTATGTAGGGAGGAGAACTTACATTTCTTTTCTTTCCCTTAAAGGAGGTTTGGAGACATGACATGAAACTGACAACCAAATAAGAAGTAAATATTGATAATATCCCAGGTGGTTGAATGGACTTCTAATTTTTTATTACTATTCAGGAAGTGTCACTCAAACTAGATTCCTTTATTGCATCAGTGCTGTGGATCACTGTCATAAATTTTCTGTTTGTACAATTTTCCCTCTCATATTGTCAAGTATCTCATGGTTTTATTAGTGGCTTGCCTGTAATTAGATTCCAGGTACAGACTTACACTCATCTTTCCAGTCAGGAAATCAGAAAGGCTATCATTTCTCTTCTGCTCTTCCACTGAATTCAGTTTGGGATATAAGACATGTTAGTGGTAATTTCGTTTGTGGTTTGCATAATACCCAGTGACAATGGACTCTGCTCTTCTGATGTTTCCATAACCTCCCCTCACTTGGGATTTTGCTCGGCCTGAACATTTATTTTTTAAGTGATAATCCCTCTCATATTTGGGGAACTATACAAATTAAAATCAAAAGAATAAAAAAAAAATGTGTGCCTATTTCATTTGGGCCTTCAGTATTCTCAAATATCTCAAAGTATTTCTTATATCTCCTGGCATCAGGAGAGGGATTTAATTGTAAATAAAGCATCCTTCCCATGAAAAAAATCCCCAGAGACAACTAATTGTTTTCTTTTTCTGAAATCCACGAGTTAATGACATCTATTTCTCTCTATTCGTAGTTTTGTTGTCTGAGTACACACTGTAAAGTGTAGTTCTTGGTGATGCATTCTTTCTTTCTTCCTTACACCCAGATGAAACTTTCAAATGACATAACTTTTCGTTTTTTGAAAAATCTGTCAGTGAATCTGATATTGTCACATTTATGAATACGCTGTTCCCAAGGACTGTCAGGCAGAAAGAGCAAAGAAGCCTGGATAAACATATTTTACCACAAGAAAGGCCAACAACACCATTACAATCTATTAGATCATGAAGTGGCCGTCTTTTACCTATGTAAGAAAACATGGAGGTTTCTTTTTTTTCCTTATCTGTCCAGGGACTCAGACTCACAATTCATGACACTATGCACTTCAGAACAAATTAAGGTAAAAAGATGCTCAGATATTAATGAAAAACCCTCATTTTCTTTTGATTAATTAAAAGGGTTTTAGGAGAAAACTAATAATGGTCCACAGGGAAGGAAAGGCCGTTAAAGTCATAGAATATATATTAGCAATTATCCTACTTTATTTACAACTAATTTTTCTTCTGAAAACAGGAATGCATAAAATATATAAATTGTCATAAAATAATATGTGTAAAATTCATGAAAATCTGAAAAGAGATTGTGAATATAATGATATTAAGAATTAAAATAATTTCATATTTTTCAGTGACCAAAATATATGAGATGAGCTTTCAAATAATGCTAAATAAGTAAAGTAGGATTATAATTGAATGTAGCCCTAGTTAGACTTTTCTCATTTTGATCTTCATTTAAACATCTGCTAATTCCCTTTTACAGAGAAACACAGTTTAGAAACTGGTATAAGACTATAATCAACCAGGAAAATTCTGGGTATTTATTACCTTATGGATGGAATGTCAAGATGGGTTCCTGCAGGTGAACACGGGAACTTTGAACTTCAACAAATGTTAACAGTGTAGTTCTGGTCTAGATTTTCTCTGGCTGTACACTGACCACTTTACTTAAAAATGGAACAATCCCCTGAAATTTGGATTTTTCAGTGTCTGGCCTGGAATTTGGGTTATAATCTAGGGCAATACCTGGTTGGAGTTCTAGGTTTCCAGACTAATGCTGTGATTATACATTTGAACGCTGAGGTTGACTTTAGTTGGCTTTATACCCAGAAGTTAAGCACAGGGTTAAACCTAGTACATATTCCTGAAATAAATATCTGCTCTGAAATGAACCCAAACATAGATACTAATTACTAAATATTTACTGAGCAACTTTACTGCAAAGCACCCTTTCTGACTACAGGAAAAAAAAAAAGTGTTTTAAATTTAATTAAAGAAACTAACCATGAAAAGTAATTATCACGGGGTATAGTGGGGAAAGATTGATCTTTGAAGTTAAATTTCAACAGGCTTGTAAATTTCTCCACCTCTATGATCCCTCAGTCTTTTTCCTCTATAAAATGGGAGTTAAAAAAAAAATGTACTCGATAGGTTATTCTGATGATTAAATGAGAATTTGTGTATGAGGCATCTGGCACATGGTAAGCACTCAGTTGATTGTTGTCATTAAATACATTTATAATACTTAGTAGTATACTAGATGCTCTTGATAAAGACTAGATTCCATTCTCCTAACACCACAGAACAATTTGATAAGTGCCAGAAAATAAATATCACAGGACTTCATTGAGGATTAGGTCAAAAACCAAGGCCTCACAGATAATGCTGAGCTTAAATAAGCATATAGAAAAAGACACCAGGAAAAGCAAATGAATAGAGGAGAAAATTATTTGAATGTTTGAGGAATAATAAATGGAAAATTAGTCAAATGAGGCAAAATAATGTGAAATGGAGTAGAGACTGTTAAGATTGGAGAATAGGCAGTTGGAGAAATGTCTAGCTTTCCATGAACATCACATATAATATGGATGGAATTTTAATCAAGTAGAAAAAAATTTTTTTTAAGTTCTCTGAAATGCTTTAAAATAAGATGATAATTTTTAAAAGAGCTTTTCAACAATGCAAGTTACATGAGTTATATCAAGTTTCACTTTGACCATTTGCACCTTTTAAGAAAATATTTGCTGCTGTGACAAGCAAGATCTTAAATCTTAGTGGCTTAGTACAATAAAGTTTATTTTTTATTCACATAAATTACATATTCCTGGTCAGTGAACAGCCTTCCATATTATCAATCATGGAGCCAGACTCCTTCTATCTTAGAGTTTTGCCTTCCTCTGGATCCATAGGCTCCTCTCTACTCAGCAAAAGGACAGAAAAAGAAAGACAGGAGGATGACCACAGGAGGTTTTAAATGGTTAGGCCTAGAAGTTGTGTTCACATTTTTGTCTAAACTCAACTGACCAGAATTCAATCACATGGGCCTTACTCATTTGAAAGAGAGATGAGGAAGAAAGAAAAATATTTTATTTTTTAAAATCTCATAGTAATCTGCCATACCATCTAAGATGTTTGTCTGCTCAGGCTGGAATTTATGTACTCAACTTTTTATAAACATGAGCAAGAGAGATGAAAACTGATGTTTATGTTAGTAATTATTGTATTATTTCTATTCAGAATTGACTTATCCACTTCATGAGAAAACTAGAAAGTTTTCACTTTTTTATCACATAGACCTAAATCAAGATGGGTAATTAGTTGGATTGTAAACTATTTAAAATTTAGGAAATATTCAAATTACCTAGGTCTGTCTGAATGTCTTGATACAGGGAACTATTTCAATATTTCATTGTATTATATGTAACGTTTCCAAATACTGGTATTCTCTTTGTGAATTTCACATGTTAATTAGTGAAAGAATATTTGTTGCTATTAAAAAGCAAGTATTATGAGGTATCCAGATGTGAGTTATTATAAAATTTTTAAATGTGCCTGAGATACAGAATGAAATTTCTTAATTGCACGAAAGTATTACATAAGAAAGAATATCATATAAAACAGTTTATAAGAAATGTAACAACCAAGAAAATGTGTAATAAAATTTATTTCTACTAATTTAAGTAGGGATATAGTATCCAGTGACATGGCTGTGGGCTGAATTGTGCTCTCCCAAATTCTTATGTTGAAACCCTAATCCCAGTACCTCAGAACGTGATTGTATTTGGAGACAGGCCCTTTAAAGATTTAGTTATGTTAAAATAAGCCATTAGGATGAGCTCTAATCCAATCTGACTGGTTTACTTATAAGTGGAAATTTGGACACACAAAAAAGGTCAGGGATACATGCACACGGAGGAAAGACCGTTTGAGGTTACAGTGAAAAGAAAAAATATGTGATCATAAAAGGAGATTATAATATACCTTTCTAATATTCAATTAGATAAGCAGATAAAAATCAATGTCTGAACATTGAAATATATAGAAATATATAGAACTCTGCACAACATGACTCACAAATGATGTAACTGTTGTATAAGGAACATTGCATCCTACAACATCAGAGCATTTACAAAACTGACCATATGCAGGGACATAAAGCAAGTTCAATTTCAAAGGGTTGAAAATATACATAGTTTGTTTGAGGAATACAATAGCATTATGCTAGAAATCAATAAAAAAAGATAACTAGAATATCCCCAAATGTTTGAGAACTACACTTCTAAATAATTCATGGATAAAGAAGAAATTTCAATAAAAATTAGAAATATTTTGAACTAAATTAAAATCAAAACTGATTTAAACCTTAAAATATATATTGAAAGAGAAAAAAAAAGGTTGATAGTAAATTATATATGTATCCATCTCAAGAAATTAGGGGAAAAGTAGTTAAATTCAAAGACAGTAAAAGGAAGATAATAGGAGAAAAAAGTGAAAATTAACCAAATGGAAAAAAGATCTCAAAACCAATGAAGCCAAATTATATTCTTTGAAAGGACAAATAAAAGTAGCAAAACCCTAGGAAAATAAAGGAGCAAAAAATATAAGTAAATAAACAAACAACCAACAATAATAAATATTAGAATAAAAGAGAGACATCAATACAGATGTTATACAGATTAAAAAGATAATAGGAACCTATTATAAACAACCATAAGCCAACATATATGAAAATTTGCATGAAAAGGCATATATCTCTAAAAACACAACTTAGCAAAACTGATGAGAATAAACAGAAATCTTAATAGTCATATATATTAAAGACATTAAACATGGAATGAAAAACTTTGCCTCATTAGTCACTAGAGAAAAGCAAAACAAAACCAAAATTATCTCTAGACACACTCACTAGAACTGCTAAAGTTAAAAAGATAGAAAATTATGTGTTGCCCTGATATGAATCTACTGGAACTTCCATATATTACTAGGGTTATAATTTTGTGCAACCACTTTGCCACATGAAAAAGTAAGAAACAATCTCACACACAAGAGTGAACAAAAGAAGCATGACACAAAACAGTTCATACTATATATGTGATTCCATTTATATTATGTTCGAAAATAGGCAAAATAATCTATGTCCCCTGTGGTGCAGAAGAGAGGGGATGCTGGTGAGAAAGGCATATATAAGGGACTTTCAGGATTCATGTAATGTTCAATTTATTGAACTGATTGGTGGCTTAATGAGCATACTCATTTTTATCAAGGTAATTATTTGCATGTGTATGCACTTTAACAAATGTACATAAAATAATAATATTAGATATGATAGTTATTTCACATAAGTTAAGTTCCATTACAAAATTCTCTGGTCCCTTTATTATAAAACAAACAAATTGTGATTACCTGGAGGGAACAGGTCATTGTGAATTAATCATGAACAAATGAAACGGTGAAATATCAAAAACAATAACAAAAAGGACAACTCAGAATATCAGCTGGAGAAAAGTTATTTCAAGTTTATTTCAGAATCAGAAAAAATATATATTTGTTACAGAAACAGAAAAGAAAAACTAAGGCAAATATTGAAGAAAGCATTTTGCACAACTATTGCTATAGTTTGTGTAGTGTTTGATTCCCCTAAAAGAAGGAAGAATAGAACTTGTGAATTTAAAAGAATCAATTGAGACATTATTGCTCTTGCTAATTAACAAGGAAGTGTTAATGTGCCACTTAACACTTAGATTTTAACTACTGAACAGATGAAAATAAGCTGGGAAAGACTGGGCCCAAACTGTAAAAAGGCCTTGGAAATCTGCACATACAATAATTTATAGTGCTGCTACATTCCCCACCTAGGCAACTTAAGCTCCACCAGTTTCAGCCTCAAGCTTTGGTCTCATTTAGCTATCTAGGCTGGGCCCAGATCCAGGAGGTAAGTCTTGATTAGTTCAGCCTAAGATGAATAGTAGGTACAGCCTCCTTATTAGTAACTAGGAATAGAAAATATTGTGTTGCCTATTTTTTACCAATGAGAGTGCTTCATGAAAATGCAGCTCTGAAAGAGACAGATTGGATTAGGTCTTTATTTTTCCCCCTGACTTTGAACACTCTTGTGCCCTGAGGTGCTATGACCAATAGGCTCCATGAAGGGAGATAATCTACATTTCTGAGAAGAAAAAATAATATTTTTGTTGAACTATGACATTAACCAGCCATTAAGGCATCCTACCATTCTTTACTACAAGATAATACATCTTCTATTTGTTTAACCCAGTGATTTTCAAAGTATGGTGCCCAGACCAGCAGCATCCCTATCACCTGGGAACTTGTCAGAAATTCCTAGACACCACCCCAAACCTACTGAATCAGAAACTCTGGGCAAGTGATCTTGACGGCCCCTTAAAGTTTGAGAACCACTGGTTTAAGTCATTTTGAGTTGGGTTTTCTGTTACTTATGGGTCAAAAGTTCTTATTTGATACAACACATAGTAGTAAGTAAGATAAAAGGAAATGGTGATTATGAGAAAACAGATATAAAGAAAAATTATGAAGAGCAAAAGTACAACTCGAACCTGGTGAATTTTCTTCTATGTAAATTATACCTCACACACAAAAGGCCAAGGTTCAGTTTATTCCTCAAAGTTTATGCTACAAACCTTAATCATCTCTGAGTCTGTAGTAGATTCATAAGCAAATACCTCAGGGTCTCAGCATCATCCTTGTTATTGATTCTTTATATTAGTTAAGATTCATTACATTTATGGTAGCCCTCCAGTATTAAGAAGTCAGTCAACAGAGTACTTAATAACCCTGTTTCTACCTCCTCTTAGAAATCACTGAAAAATGAAGAGCATAATGAAGAATGGAATTACAAATATTTTACCATTCCAAAATTATAGGACATTCTAACCCTAAACCTCAATATTTTCCAAAGAACTGCCAAGTGTAGCAAAAGAGCAGAGAAGCATGGGAAAAGATCAAATGAGAAAACCTACAGATCTCAAACAAAGCCAGCAGAACATAATTATCCTTAAGTAGGGACTGCATCCAAGGAGCAAAACAATAACCTTTTTTGTTTAAAATATTTTGTTTAAAACAGAAGAAATGGAACACCCAGGCTGGCGGGAAAATACCATATGGTGCCAAGGTATACCAAGGATTCTGCAAGGAAACACACAAATATATTTGGTATGATTGGAGAGGTTGGAGACAGACTGGAGGAGAGAAACATGGGATTTTGGAGCATCCATAACTGTTGATCTTTACTGGCTCTGGAAAAGTCATGATTAAAATAAATCTCTCATATACCCAACATGGCATCTTGGGTTTCTTTGTGCACCAAGGTGAATCCCTACTAGCCAAAGGACTGCCATGATCCCTTTCTCCCTTTTCTGCAAAAAGCCAGGCCAGGAAAAACTTATTCAAACAATCAAGCTGAATCAGTATAGGATCTTATTCAAAATACTAGAAAGTAATAAATGAAGGTTAGAAACAACAACCAAAAAAGCAAAAACAATTACAATGCCAAACAATTTTTTAAATTAATAAAATAACCAAAGAGTTCAAAGCAAATACATAAGGCTTAAGGAAAATATATGATTGGTACAGAGAAATAGGAGCAGAGAGAGCTTAGGAAAGAAGCCAAGTAGAAAAACAAAACAATTGTTGAAGCTTTACTGACCATGATGCAAAGGAAAACGTGTCTTCTAAAAAGACAAAACAAGTAAATGGAGGTCAAGGTATGTTTTGTTTGTTTTTAATGAACACTATACATAAAAACAATGAGTTTCAAGAGAAGGAGCAACAATTGGAATGGAAAAATATTCAAATATGCAATTCAACGATATTTTCTAGAAATATAAGACTAACCTACAGAGTAAAAGGGTATATACTTTTTAGGAAAAAATGGATTCAGAGTGATCAACACTGAAACATAGACTGGAAGAATTGTTAGTCTTCTAAAAGAACAAAACAAAACAAACAAACAAAAAAACCAAACCTCTGTTGGGCCTCAATTCAAATAGATAAAGTCACCAACAGAGTGAAGATTCAGGATAGCCTTGGAGCCTTCTGTTCAGTCTTCTTCAATGGTAAAAGAGATTGGCAAATGCCTACAATGTTTACAGGGAAAGAAAGTATAAGACAAAAACTTTATCATCAGGAAACTGTGTATGCAAACAAAGGCAGAAGACAGATATTTTTCCCTGTGCAGGAATTCCAATTCCTATGAGCCCTTCTTAAGGAGAACAATGGAGTCAATGAAAAGATTAATAGAGAAATATGGGAAAACAATTGGTTAGGACATTGAACAAATCAAACATCTGATGAAATTATGCATGTAAAATCCTAAGAAAATGTCCCAAACCATAAAAATAAAGCAAAAATATATTAACAAAAAATTGGAGGCAAAAGTCAGAAAAAAATATGGAAAGCGATATATGTACTTTATTTCCTCATATTTAATAAAGACTAAAATATATTTTTAAAAACTGATAAAAATATAATAGAAATAAAATTGTATTTAAATATGTAAAGGTATATAGTAGACAAAATAAGAAAAAGACTATGTTGATCTGTAATTTCAAAGTAGAAATAAAGAGAAGAGATTGGGGAATTATAACAATTTTGTTATTGCACAAAATGGGGATTCAATAGTTACTGCCTAAAGATGCAGAGTAGTAAATGTATTATATAAAATTATTGTGTAAATGTAACCACTAAAAGAACTGACAGTAAAGGTGCAATTTACAGTTTATCAGAAAGAATCTACACATAAGACAAAGCCAAGGGGAAAAAATACTGTATTATAATACAAAAAAAAAGAAGCCATAAAAAATGAAAGCATAATATAAAGGACTATGAAAGAAAAAAGCCCAAACAAATCTGTCACTTTAATAAATACAGTTAGGCTAAGCACTCCTATGAAAAGAAAAGGAGTATCCGGTTGAACAAAGCTTATAAAACATGCAAACCCAAAACTAAATGTCTCAAAAAGATTGAAAATAACATAATAGGGAAAGACACACAAGACAAATGCAAACAAAAAGAAGGCAGGGTTAGCAATCTTAATACCAGGCAAGGTTACATTCAGTGCAAAAAGAAAAACAGCCAATGCAATTGGAAAACTGAACACTATTAGGAATCATAACACTTGAGGGAAAAAACCCACTTAAATTATCTCTATTTACAAATGATAGAGAATTAATAATAAAACAACACACACAAGAAAATGCTTCATTAAAGTGGCAGGATTAAAATTAGTATGTAAATATATACTAATATTTATTTATATAAAAGTGTATAAACATACAGATATAAAATAACGAATTGAAGATAAAATTGAAAAGAAAACCCATTTACAATAAAAACACAAAAATTAAATATTTTGGAGCAAATGTAATAAGAAATGTGGGGGAAAAAAGAAGGGACTTTAAAAACACCCCTGAATGATGCAAAAGTAGACCTAAAAAAATGGAAAGAATTCCTCATCACTGGAAAGGATTATTCCTTAAATTTATTTTCCTCAAATAACACAGATGTTAAATGATCCCCCAAAATACATTAACATTTATTTTTTTGGTGCTAGACAAATTTATTCTAATGTTCATCTGGGGAAAAATGCAAGAAAAACTACTAAAAATAAAACCTAATACAGAACCCTACTGCTACTGTACTTCCACTAGATCATCTAAAATTTTAAAATCTGACAACACCAAAGGTTTAACAACCAGAATTCACACACATGAGATAAAAGAATGGCTGTTCCTTACACAACTAGCATTCACCTACCCCATCCACCCAAATTTTACTCCTAGGTATTTTCCCAAAAGAAATGGAAACATAAGTCCACCAAATAGTTATTCAATAGTGTTCATAACAGCTAATGCAAAATAGCCGAAAACTGGAAATAGTCCATGTGCCCATGAGTAAAAAGTAGATAAACAAAGTGTGGTATATTCATACAATGGAATACTGCTCAGCAATTAAAAGAAATGATTTACTCATACACACAACATGGATGACTATCAAAACATACTGCTGAATGAAAGACACTTTACACAAAAATTTGCTTACTGTATGATTCTATTTATTTGAAGTCTTAGAACCAGAAAAACTAATTTGTCATGGGAAAAAAAAAATCAAAATAGTGATCTCCTTTGAGGCAGGAGTATGAGTGGGGATTTACTGGGAAGGAGAATGAGAGGACTTTACTGGATTACAAGGTATATGGATTTGTGAGAACTTACTGGATGTTACATTTAAGATTTAAGCATTTCATTGTAAAAAATTTACTTCAAAAAAAGACAACTCTAACAAATATTTAACTCTATTTGATGTTATGAATGCTGAAGTATTTGGAGGATCATGGTGATGTCTGCAATTTACTTTGGGATGCATCAAAAAATAAGATGGGCTGATGAATAGAGATGGATGGACAGATGGATAAATATGTAATAAAGTAAGTTTAGAACAAAATGTTAGAATATGGGCAGTGGTATATGGGTGTTCACTGTAAAGTTCTTAAAACATTTCTGAACATTTGAAAGTTTTTCATGATAAGATGAAAAAGTTTGGGGGTCGGGGGAGAAAAGAAGAGTAGTGAAAGGGCAACAGGTCTACCAGAAATGAAAATATTTTATGATGTTTCCTAAATTTAAGAAGTAATATGTTATTGTTGCAAGAATACATATGCCAGTGGAACAGAGTAAAATGTCTGGAAATTGACTCAAGTACAGATGAAAGTTTTGTATATGATAAAGGTGAACCCTCAAATCACTGAAAAATGATAGACATTTCAATAAATGGTGTTGACACAACCGGCTATCCATCTGGATAACAGATAAAATTGGATCCATACCACCAAACATCCTAATAAATTCCAAGTTGATAAGGTACATGTATTAGTCAGGGTTCTTAAGAGAAACAGAACCAATAGAAGCTATATATACACATAGAGAGACATTTATTTTAAGGAATTTACTTATGTAGCTGTGGCTTGTTGAGTCTGAACTCTGATGGGGTAGGCTGGCAGGCTGGAAACTCAGGGAAGAATTGAAGTTTGAGACCAACAGCAGCCTGCTGGCAGAATTCCTTCTTGTTTGGGGGACATCAGTGTTTCTTCTATTAAGGCCTTCAACTCCTTGGATAAGGCCCACTCACATTTTGGAGGGCAATTTGTTTTACTCGAAGTCCACTGATTAAAATATTAATTTCATCCAAAAAACACCTTCACAGAAATATCCAGAATAATGTTTAACCAAATATCTGGGTACCATGGCCCAGATAAGTTAACACATAAAATTAGCCATCACAATATATAAATGTAACAAAAACTTGAAACCGTATAAATATTCGAATAAAACATAATTGAATTCCTTTATACTCAAAATCTAGATGCAATAAATTAAAATATTAACAATTTTGACTATTTAACATATTTTGTATGGCAAAAAAATTATAAGCAAATTCAAAAGGCAAACGACCAAGAAGGAATGAACATTTGCAATATATATAGTAAATAAAGTGATAAACTTTCTGACCTATAAAGAACTTCTAAAAACTGAAAAGAAAAAAAAGGTAAAACCAAAATAAGGGTGAAAGAAATAAATAGTTCATGAGAAATGGTATAAAAATTGCCCTTACATGTATAAAATATATTCCAGCATAATGAAAGAAATTCAAATCAAAACTAAACTGTAAAGATACAGTTTCTCATCTGTCGAATTAAAAACAAATATTCAAAAGCTTGAGAATACACTATTTCCACAAACTCTAGGGAAATAGATTCTCTTTATACTGTTCCTGAGTGTGCAAAATGAGACAATCACTATAAAAAGGAATTTAGCAGTATCTAACAACATTATACATACATTTACCTTTCAATTTAGTAATCTTCACTTTTATACATTTTCCTTGAAGATTATAGCTCCAAAAATGTGGAGAAAAAATATATATAAAAGGTTTTTCATAAAGTATTATTTGAAAGAAAAATATTGGAAACAACCCAAATGCCCAATTATAGGAGAATGATTGAATAACTATCATAACTCACAAGACAGAGTACTCTACAGATGTTTATTTAAAAAAAGATCCTCATGAGAAGTTGTCATTTCCTACATGTAGGTTTAGATTTAGTTATAAATATAAACTTCTTTATTTTTTCAAAATAAAATATAGGAAGAATAAACCACAATATTGGTTACCTACAGGTGTGTGTGGATATAGAAAGGCTAAGTAATGACTAAAAATATTCTTAGTATACCTTATATGTTAGCATCCAGTCAGGAAAATAGAAACCACATAAATTATATTGACAATATAATTTAGGAGCTTGCCTACATTAATGCTGGAAGAGTGAAAAGGCGACCATGACACACTGAGGTAACAGAGATTGTAACTGCCTAAAGAAGCTCCCACCCCAAAGGCTAGGAAAACATAGAAGACTGGGGGAGGGAATCTGCAGGATTGGAACACATTTCTCTGAAGACAGGGGACTGACTCCCCAGTTGGTGTTAGAACTCCAGGGGCTCTGAAGAGGAACACCATGAAGCTGGGACTCAGACTACTGAAAATTGGGTTCTTACTGGTTAGTCTGAAAGTACTAGAAGAAGCTATAACCTGGAAACGTGTTACGAGAAAGATCTCTCACTGTCTGGATAAAGAGTTGTCACTGGAGAAATTCAGAAGTGGGCAACAAATAAATAGGAAGAAAGTCCTTTATCCATCCTCCTTCTTCTCTTCAGTTTCCTGTGGCACCCAGTGGTAGAACCTAACAGAACAATAATACGTGGTGAGGGTGAAATACAGTTCAGAATGCCAGCATGATAGAAAAGAATATGCAAGGGGGGTTTGGGAGCTGAGAGACAATAGCTTATTAACCAACACAGTGCAACCTTTTCGACGACCCAACATCCATACACACATTTCTAAGCATATGTGAAATTCTATGTAACAGAATAAAGTGTAATGCTTTAATAAATTTGTTAAAATGTATTTAAAATTATATGCACCTATCCTTCATTCAAATATGAATACTCTCATCTTCTCCCCCAAAAGGGTAAACACAAAGTCCTCATTGTATGGACATACATTACTGGACAATGTTAATTATTCATCAAAGGCAATCATAGTAAACAAATATCATGTAACCAAAATTAAAAAGAAATTGAAAATGAACCACCAACAATTCTTATATAAAATAATGAGAGGAGGAGGAAATAAGAAAAAATAAATTTTGAAAAATGAAAACATAGTATATACATTCAAAAATAAATCAGGGCTTCCCTGGTGGCGCAGTGGTTGAGAGTCCGCCTGCCGATGCAGGGGACACGAGTTCGTGCCCCGGTCCGGGAAGATCCCGCATGCCGTGAGCCATGGCCGCTGAGCCTGCGCGTCCGGAGCCTGTGCTCCGCAACGGGAGAGGCCACAGCAGAGAGAGGCCCGCGTACCGCAAAAAAAATAATAAATAAATAAATAAATAAAATAAATCAACAAGAATGCCAAAAAGAAACAGTAAAATTAACTACACATAGAAACAAATGGATATATCAAATGGACAATATAATTACATGGGAATAACAGAATTAATTTAAATATCTTTGACTACAGTATTTTAGCTGTATACCCTGAATATATTCTAACTACAAAGGCAGCAAAAATAACTTGAATTTTACTCAGTAAGGGGTGTGGTTTGGAGAATTTTGTCTAAGTCTTTCAATTATTAGGGAGACAATAATGATGATGATGGAGGAGGTGGAAGAGAAGGGGGAGGATAGATACATAGATACATAGATGCATAGATAGATGATAGAGCCAATGAGTAAATAGATTGTTACTTGGGAATAGACTTCACACTGAGAGAAGGAAGTAGGAGAGCAGGAGAGCAGGATGAGAAGAAACCTGAGATCTCTGTAAGAACAAATGATTTTTGGTTTTTTGTTTATTTCCTGGATCTGCTCCAAAAAAAGGCCAAGAAATGTAATACCAGTAAAAATGAGCAGAGTGGCACCAGATCTTGGTTTGTAAATACCATTTGGAGAAATAACTGATCACAAATGTAGGCAAAGAAATGGAATACCCTTCTGTGACTGAAAGTAAGCAAGTGCTGAAAAACTATTAAAGGAATTAAGGGGTTTTCACTGACTAAATTTGGAAAATTTTGAGCATATAAAAATGAAATAATTTTAATGAATTATGACACATTAAATTGTTTTAATTCATGAGTCTTTCCTCCCCCCACCCACTGCCACACACAAAAAGAACAAGAAAGAAAAGGAAAAAATTCTAGCTAATATATGTAGAAGGAAAAATAGAAAACCACTATTTTGAAGGCTTTCCAATGGATGCTAAAACCATTAGAGAAGGTTATTGAGAGCATAAAATCCAAAGTCTTGAAGTTTTGGTGAAACAGAGTTCCCTAGAGATTACATATTAATTATAAAGGGTAATAGATACCTTCAAGAAGTCTAACAGACATTACCTTTAAGTCACTGACTTAACATTACCTAGAAAGGGGTAAAATTACCTTATGTGCCTTCTGATGCAATGCACTGAGAAGGACACAGTATCACATAGAGTATTATTTCCAAAAATGTTGAATATGAACTCACTCATGAGGAAAGAGTCAGACAAACCCAGATGGTGTGATATCCTACAAAACACTTTTTCTGAACTATTTTTTTAAATGTTAATATCATATGATTTTTTTTAAAAGGAAGTGGGAAAGCTGTTGCAGATTAAAGCAGACTAAAGAGACAAATAAATGCACTGTGTGATCCTCAATGGATTCTCAGTGGGGAAAACACCTATAAATGACATTATTAGGACACTGGGAAAATCAGAATATAGGTTGTATGTCAGATGATTGCATAGTATCAATGTTATACCCTTTGGGAGTGACAATATTATTATAGGTATGCAGTAGAGTGTCCCCGTTTTTGGAAAATAAATGCTAATGTATTTCAGGGTGATGCATCGTAATGCCTGAAACATACTTCTAAAAGTTTAGCAGTTTGCACAAAACAAAGCAAACGTGGCAAATGAATGAACTTACGTGATGATTATAGGACTGACTGTTCATTGTAGTTTTCTTTCATCTTTTCTCAGGCAACCCTAAGACTAGAAAGGCTCTTCAAAATTGCCCCAAGCTAGGCTGAGGTGACCAGACCTTTACATCCCTCCACCACCCTTACCAGTCATCTGATGGGGGCTCCCCTGGAAAAGCCGGGGCATGGGCAGGGCCACTCTCCAGCAAAGGCAATAATCTCCCGAAAGGGGATTCCTGAAAGATTTCTGTCTATAGTGCTCCCAGCAGTGGAGCCAACAATACTCCTTCTAGGGGCATCTGGGCAGCACATCACAATGTCCCCTATGGATACTTCAAAATACATAAAGTAACTTCAGAAGTTATTGCCAGAGGGACATTATTTCCCCAGCTAAAGAAAAACAAAGGGGAAGGCAGATCCTCTGCACCGATGTGACTCTTGATAACACACCACATTCTCTCCTAGTATTGTTATTGCTGCCAAAGATTTATTTTTGCAGCTATCCATTTAAACCGACTTTTGTTTAGGTAACTCTAAAGAAAACAGCTCTTTTCACCCTGAAATTATGTGCCTGGTTTAGCTGAAAGAAATATGGTAATACATGATTTTAACTGAAACACAGTACAGCAATTTTCCTCTGAGAAGGTCAGGGTTAACCTTCAACGCCCTTACTCATATAAAGAAACCTCTTTAACTTGTATCAGCATATTTTCATTAAGTTCACATTGCCCTTCAATGTGCAAAAGGGCTTTCATCTCTAAGAAGGCAACAACTAATTAGAAATAAAGTTGCAAGAAAGGCACAGATTAAGCTGCAAAAATGGCACAGCCATTATAGACAAGGCATTCCAAAGGATCTAAAAAACATTTAGAAGTACAAAATAGAAACCAGAAACTGGGCTCTTTCAGGAGACATTTCAAAGGTGCAATGGGTTTTTTGTTACAATTCTAACACTCATAAAGTGTGTGTGTACTCACTGAGTGTGCACAGGGGCATGCATGCACACACACACACACACACACACACACAAACACACTAATTTAAAGGGCATTCTTCCCGGTTGCTCATAGGGATGGGCTTTATAAATTTCAGTTTGTGTAGGACAGTCACAGTTGCAAATGTTCTATGCTTTTGTTCCCATAGCATAAACTATGATTTCATCCTGGAAATTTCAAGTTTGACATTCATGATAGACTATCAGACAGTATCTGTAAACTGAAAATTAATTAACTTATTATTCATTATATATTTGGAGGTTGGAGATTTTAGGGGATATACAGAAAACTGTAAGACTATAGAAAGTGCACAGAGATCTAGTGTCAGGATGTGTCCCTTTTTAATTTTTATTTACAAAAACAGCATAATGTCTGACACATAATAGGCATGCAATATGTATTCATTGTATAAATTTTAATGTCTCCCCAACAGAGAAAATCCTGTCAGTTTTTAGGAATTATAAAAATAATGTTACTGATTAAAATGTTCTATATGTTTTGAACAATTTTAATGGGTAGAATCTCATAAAGATTTAACTATTTAACTTTTTTTAATTAAAATAAATTTTTTTTCATCTTTATTGGAGTAAAATTGCTTTACAATGGTGTGTTAGTTTCTGCTTTATAACAAAGTGAATCACTTATACATATACACATGTTCCCATATCTCTTCCCTCTTGCGTCTCCCTCCCTCCCACCCTCCCTATCCCACCCCTCTAGGTGGTCACAAAGCATCGAGCTGATCTCCCTGTGCTACGCAGCTGCTTCCCACTAGCTATCTGTTTTATGTTTGGTAGTGTATATATGTCCATGCCACTCTCTCGCTTTGTCACAGCTTACCCTTCCCTCTCCCCATATCCTCAAGTCCATTTTCTAGTAGGTCTGTGTCTTGATTCCTGTCTTACCCCTAGGTTCTTCATGACATTTTTTTTTCTTAAATTCCATATATATGTGTTAGCATACGGTCTTTGTCTTTCTCTCTCTGACTTACTTCACTCTGTATGACAGCCTCTAGGTCCATCCACCTCATTACAAATAGCTCAATTTCGTTTCTTTTTATGGCTGAGTAATATTCCATTGTATATATGTGCCACATCTTCTTTATCCATTCATCCAATGATGGACACTTAGGTTGTTTCCATCTCTGGGCTATTGTAAATAGAACTGCAATGAACATTTTGGTACATGACTCTTTTTGAATTATGGTTTTCTCACGGTATATGCCCAGTAGTGGGACTGCTGGGTCATATGGTAGTTCTATTTGTAGTTTTTTAAGGAACCTCCATACTGTTCTCCATAGTGGCTGTACCAATTCACATTCCCACCAGCAGTGCAAGAGTGTTCCCTTTTCTCCACACCCTCTCCAGCATTTATTGTTTCTAGATTTTTTGATGATGGCCATTCTGACTGGTGTGAGATGATATCTCATTGTAGTTTTGACTTGCATTTCTCTAATGATTAATGATGTTGAGCATTCTTTCAAGTGTTTGTTGGCAGTCTGTATATCTTCTTTGAAGAAATGTCTATTTAGGTCTTCTGCCCATTTTTGGATTGGGTTGTTTGTTTTTTTTTGTTATTGAGCTGCTTATAAATTTTGGAGATTAATCCTTTGTCAGTTGCTTCATTTGCAAATATTTTCTCCCATTCTGAGGGTTGTCTTTTGGTCTTGTTTATGGTTTCCTTTGCTGTGCTATTTAACTATTAATGTTTTGTTCTTTATAAGCTCAACCAAATCAAAATTTGCCTAGTTTTTTTGGATAATGTTGCCTATCTTTGTTTAACAAAATGTAATTCCTAAAAATCAGCAAGCACTTTAAGTATCTACTTCTTATCTTGGTGTTTGTGAGATTGTGTGCCATTTTCTGGTCATGTGATCCATTTAGAAGATGCAGTATCTACAAATTTTTCTTTCTCTCTTCTTCTGAAAATCCAATGGGGATGGTAGGAAGGCTTCTGGATTATTTTGCAGCCTGATATCAAATGTACATAAGATCATACTAAGAGTTGTCAAATCGAATCAATTTTCCCAGTTTATCTTAAAGTGGTTTACTATATAAATTGAATAAATATGTCCACATAGGGATAGAAAGGGGAAAAAAATCAACAGACTGGAAAATTCCTGGACATACATATCTTAAAACAAGTTGCAAAAGCTATTGCAAGGTTAATATTTGTGAGATAGTTACAGTTTTAATCATATATTCTAGAACTATGGAGGTTAACAAAACAGCCCTAGGGCAATTTGAGTTATGACTATTTACATTCTAAATTTATTTGGTACTGTCTTGACAGGACAGAAGAGATGAGTTGTTTGAACTTGAGTACAAAAGTCTGTTTTCTATCAATTAAATCTTCTCCTTCCCCCTCCACACACACTTAAAATGTTTCCCAATATGGTACTTGCTCTGGTTCATTTGATTTTATTTTGAAATGAGTTTTTTGTAGTTTCTGTTTTGTTTTTTTTTCTCTTTTCTGAGATATTCATTTTGAATCTGTGTCAGAATACAGAAGTGTTATCTCTAAATGAGAAGTGTATGCAAGAAGCTCAGCCAATGTTGAATTTCAATGAACTTAGTAGTTCTAATGTCATGAAACTCTGTCAAATGTTAAAAGAAATTATACATAGAATTCTTAAGGAAGCTTTCAAATCACAGCCTTTTCTGTCAGTATTTGATAATAACCTAAAATCTATGATCTATCAAGGTACTGAAGTGTAATAGTGATCCCCTGAGGAAAAATCATGACATTCTTAGGCCAACATAACAATATGTATTTCCAGTTTTGAGCATTTCTAAATTTTCTAATTGTGTTTTTTCAATCTACTTCATGGCAAATATGAAAAATAATAGACAATGAAAATAGTCATTCATTTGATACTTGGAAGTATTTCTCATTAATGTGATTGTACGTTTACTTAATAGTTCTCTCTTCATATTTTGGGAAAGAAAAATTAATATGAAAATTTTCTAGGCTTTTTTTAATCCAAATGTTCTAAATGGAGGCACAATGCTATTTATAGCTCAACCACAGCATTAAATACATAGTTTAAAGTCTTTTCCATTTTATGTCAACTACATTACATTTCCTTAAAGTATATAATATAGATCACATACAATAGCGTTGCTTACCTTTGGTTAGTCTGATTTTTTTAAAAAACGATGATGAAAAATCGTGGAAACCGACATTCAAGTGGGTAGTGGATGCCTCGGAATTCTTACCACAGTTAATATGGTTCAAAGGGCCATCACGTCACTTTTTATTAACTAAAAACTAATCTCACATCTGCTTCCTGCTTCAACTAATACATCCTATATTCTTGAATATTCAAGACTGGAGAGGTAGAGCCATAAACAGAGATTTGGCAATAACTATTCAAGGAGAACCCTAGGACTGTCTTGATTTTTACCCCGTTGGGCCAAGTAACAAATGATTTCGCAGCTACTGATGTTGGTCCAAGCCATTGTGAGGCAAGATCCTGAGCACAAAATAGCTGCCTTCCACAAGCCTTCATGAAGATGATGGAATTAAAAAGCCAAATTACAATGGCCTGCTCCATAGACAGCTGCAAGTAAAAGGGCTGCACCATCCCAGTCTTACACTAATAGGGAAAGGGTTTGTATATCAGTATTTTCAGGCATGTTCACATGGTAGATATGCTGTAAGCTCTGAAAAAACAGTGTCCATGCAAATTCTGTTCACTGCTGTTTTCTGTATTCACTGCACCTAGCACAGTGTCTGAAGCAGTAAAAAGATGCTCAAGGAATGAATGGGCCAAGGCTTAAGAATCACCGTAACCAGCTGTTCAGATCTCTTCCTTTCTCTGGTAGTCTCACCAATTCCCTGAAGCCAACTATACAATGGTAGGGGAGGAAAACTTTTTCTTTCTTCCTGGCTAAGTTCTTTGGCTTGGTCTAATAATTTAATTAATGTAAGACAGATTAACAGGGAAAAAAATTAATTTTGTAGGTACAGAGCTCATAAAAATATGAGACTCAAAGAAGTGACCAAAGCAGGCAGCTTTTATAGCTTTTAGACAAGGAAATACTAAATTTGTGAAGAATTGACAAAACAAAGGGGTTTGGGTTTGAGGTATCTAATTAGTGAAGAAGTAACAAGATTTGTTTATACAGTCTTCTTGGCCCTGAATTCCCTATCTCTGGTGATAAGGCAGTCTCTCTGCCTCCTAGTGGAGGAGGGTACCGTTCCCTTGGGGTATATTTATTTCCCGCTTTCAGGAGAACAAAGGAAGGTCAGAGTGTCCTTCTTGCACCTACTGTTTCTTAAGTAATCTTAATTCAAAATAACCAATATGCCAAAGTGGCATATTTGGGAGTGGCATATTTTGCTCTTTTCCACAACCACAGTAAATATCCTCAGGTAGATATATACCTCTCTGTGTGTGTGTGTGTGTGTGTGCACGTGTGCGTGTGTGTGTGTGTGTGTATGTGTGTGACTAGTATGAATGTGATGCAGCAGTGATGAATATCCCACACAAGAATAGGAATTACCATCTCCAGATGGTGCTTTGAGATACAGCTGTTAAAGTTATGCAACTTGAAATCAAAAGCACAGAGCAATGTAATGTTTAGAAAGCTAAATTTTCCCATATTTGAGTGTATTATTAGAGTTATTCAAAATTTTAAAACTTCATTACTAGTTAATAGGGATTTAGGTTTTAATCTTAGCACTAATTGGAAGACTTGGAAAATTATTGCAACCAAAATACTGATTAGATTTTTAAAAGACCTTAAGCTGAAAATCAAATCAGAGATTAAAATTTAAATCAAAGAGAATAAAAATATTTAAGTACAGCAAAAGTAAATCTTTGTAATGCAATTTATTTGGTAAATCACAATACAAACCTAATTTGCTGTTTATTTAGAGCACTGAATCAAATTCACAATTAGGGTATTATTTGAATTATGTTTCTTATGCTTACCAATAAGAAGGGAGCCCTTGTCTTCTAGTTATAACACAAATGACAGTGTTTTCTACCTTTATAGTTGCAGGACATGTTTTTTGCTCTCCTCTCATTTTACGTTAATCTAGGTACTTTCATTTACTCTCACAGTTCCAACTTAACTTGCCCTATTTCTAAAAATTTCAAACTGATCTCATACAAGATCTCTTTCCTGAAATTCAGGTTCACAAATCTATGTAGACATCTCCTTCTGGATGTTCCACAGACTTAAACTCATCACATTGAAGCTGATTACATCATCCCTTGGCTGATCCCTAAAACCGAGTACTTTTCCTATGTTACTTAATTCATTATCTACTTAGTTTCCCCAAATAGTGCAAAGTCAACATCAACCACATATCCTTCTTCACTTCCTATACTCAGTTAATCATTCATTCCTATCAGTTCTACCTCCCGAAGTTCTCCCTAATCTATCCACTTCTTATGCAGCCACCACTGTCTATCCCTGGCCTGGCCAATTGCCATAATCTATTAACTAGTCTTTCTGCATCCAATTATGCCTCTGGAAGTGACCCCAACTCCATTCATCCTTTATCCTGAAGCCAGATGATACTTACAAAGGGCAAATCTGATCACTGCAGCCCATCAGATAGAATCCTTCAGTGGCTCCCCAGTGTCCTAAGATTTATTAACTTAGATGCACAGTCTGACATTCAAGCATTTTATGATCTTTCTCATTCCTTTACTTCATTGACTAAACTTAAGTGATGCTGAACTGCTAAAATTAAGTCCATTACTTTCTGTGTGGATGGAATTGTGCTCCCTGAAAATTAATGTATTGAAGTTCTAACCCCCAATGTGCCTTAAAGAGATAATAAAGGTAAAATGAGGTCATAAGGTGGGGTCCTAATTCAATAGGACTGCTGTCCGTATAAGAAAAGGAAGAGACAACAGGAGTACACTCACACAGAGTTAAGGTCATGGTGAGGACACATCAAGAAGGTAGTATCTGCAAGACAAAGAGAGAGGCCTTATAAAACAAACTTGAGGGCACTTTGATCTTAGACTTCTAAGAAAGTATTACAGAACAGTGAAAATTAAATTTCTGTTGTTTAGGCTGTTCCATCTGTGATACTCTCTTATGGCCACCCTAACAGAATAATACACCCTCCTTCTCTTCTAAGCCTAGAAATACCTCACTCCCCCTTTTCTGCATCCCCTCAGGACTCCCCACAATGGGCAGGCTAATTCCTGCTGGTCTTTCATGCCTCAGCAAAACTATTAATACATCTAACAATCTTGACCCCCCGCTTTAGGGAACACTGGATTAGTTACTCCTCATAGCTGACAGACACTTCAGCCCCTTATTATTGTATTTAAATGGTCTAAATTTTAAATGCCACCTATCCGCAATTTTTTTTTTGAGCAGGGAATGTATTTTATACATTCTTTCATCCCCAGGACCTGGGACAGGCACTCAGGTAATATCTGTTGAACAAATGAATGAACAGTACCTAGTGCACAGTAGGTACTCAATAACTGATAAGTAAAAGAAAGGCAAGTTATGTCAAAAGCTTTCACCAAAATTGAGGCGAACTTGTATCGGCTATAATTAAAGAGCTAGGAGTAACTTCAAAAGTTCAATAAATGAGTAAGTCAAGGGAAAACCAAGCACTTCAGTTTGATGTCCAAACATATGGATAAGCACAGGATCCATAAACAAAAACAAGAAACATGGCAAAGCACAGATCAGATAGCATATTTGGAATAGATTTAGACATAAGTAATTGTTCTACATCAAATAGCCTTGTGCATTTGTACAAGAGTGCAAATTTCATCTCCTTCATTTCTTTTCCTTCCACATACACCTTTAGGAAAAATGATTATAAAATAAACCTTTTAAGATTTCATGACATATTTCATGTTTGGTCCTTCTAATGGTTCTATTAAGTCTCTTCAAAGGGGCACTTTTCTACCAGAGCAAACTTGAAAGAACAGAACATTTATTCCAAAAGCAATTTCCTTCCTCAGCTATTTCCTATATTCCCCTGGTAGTGTTTTTCAACAGTTTTACTTGAATAAGAGCTTATTTGGTCCCAAACCAGTTTCTCCTGCTGCTTGAACCTGCAGTCAAGTCTCAGACCTTTGTGTTTGACACCCCCCAATCCGCTGCCATGGAAATGACTACAATCACACATGTACATATTTTATTGCAAGTTAAGTTCAGATATTTTTAAAGAATAAATTAAAGTAAAATCTTATGAAAGGCATTTTAAAATACATTTTATTTCTTCTTTTAATCCATTCAAAGAAATTAAACAGGTTCCCAAATGGAACTTTCCATGTTTAAAGGAAAATATTAAAAACAAAGATATAATGGTGATGATAATGACTGCTTGTACTTATATATATTATATACATTATAAAGTTTGCAACAGGCAGGTCTACAACAACCTTAGGAAGAAAGAAGGATTAATTTTAATATCTCGATTTTACAGATAGGAAAACAGAGAAGTTAATTTACTTAAAATTGTTAAGCTTTTCATCCAGAAGAGGCATTATAGAAATACCTGGTGCCAGTTCCTTTGTTTTTCAAATATAAGAGCTCTGATGTAGATAACTTTGCCAAGATCCAAAATTTGGTAAGTGGTGAGAATTTCCCTAGTCTGCTGTGTAGACAGAGCTGTGTAGGCACCCAGGCTCTTCTTATGCATGAGCTCCACACCAGGAATAAAGCCAATTTCAGGAAAGGCGTGTTTATTATTTTTTGACCACGATTCATGAGTTGAAAGTAATCAAGTGGCCGAAGTAGCCCTGGGTGTCAGTAAAAGGAGCCTTCCTGGGAAGTTTAGACACCAATCAACAAAAAGAATTTGTAGAAGATCGATACCCTAGAGGGTCTTCTGAGACCTATCTGATGTCCCTCCTACCTGGTTGTCAACACAGAGTATTCTGCTTTTAAGACTTCTACGATATTCCTACTGGAGGAGAATACATGTACTACAAGGGGTTTTCAATTTTCACCAGCTTTGCATCTTTACTCTCATTACCTCATCACCAATACTACTAGAGATATCAAAAAAGCTTGTAGGAAAGGAAAATGAGCTCTTCATCAGCAAGTGGTCATGGATTCATAGTGTCAGGCCATTTGCATGCAACTAAATTCACCCCAAGCATCAACGGAATACTCTTACATGTTAGAAAAAGAATTTGAAACTATGGCACTAGTAGCCTGGCAGAAAAAAAAAAACTGTGATTTTTAAAAATTGTGTATATATTTTCCATACGGAAGCTATATAACACAGTTTGTTTCTGTTTTAACTATACTCCAAATCTGTTCTTTGGTTAGCCCCTAAGTTTTCTCTACTCTCCCACTCAAACCCTTACCACAACTTCAGAATGTATCTCTAATGTTAGGAGCTTACCTTGCAATCAGGCAGAGTTTTCCAGGCAGGGCAGCAAAAGCAGTCACTGTGACCCCTTCCTGGTGCCTCCCTAGGTACTTACGTTACTCTATGAAGTTGACAGATTGTTTCTCTTTCTAACCAACCACTCCTGCCAAAGTAGGTGGATCTCATCAGTTAAGGAATAATTTCCATTTTATTCTCTAAACACATATTTCACATATCACTCAGCAGATTCCACCTGCACCACAGTTGTGGAAAGAAATGGGACATTTTCTATACTTCAGGCTGTCTGGTAACACTATCTTTATGAAACGACAATACAGGTGTTATTCAGCGCAAGATTCCAGGTCCTCTACCAGGGTTCCTCAAAGTCCACCTCAGCCTTTGAATCTCCTTCCTCAATTCACCATTCCTACCACCTCCTCTTCCCCCCTTTCTTTCTTCAGACCTTTCAAACAGGGCTGTCAGTGTTTGTGCTCTGAATGGTGTTTTAAGGTTGCAGTTCCCAGGTGTCTCAAGCTAAAATTCCTGGCGCAAAGAACATATATAGCTCAGCATATGTTTTCATAGTCAATGGGAAAAAAATCTTCCTCAGCTCCTAATGGACTTTCTTCAGTAATATGCTTCATGGCACCCCTGGATGTGTGGGGGTCTGACGTTGCCAGAATATTTCTTTTTTACAGCTTTTGTTGCTTTGACAGCTTTGATTTTATGGCAACTTTAATCATGTGTGTCCTATTTCTTCACCTCTGGCATTTGGCAAATATTCTATTTCTCTATCACTGCTACCATAACTGCCTTCAACAGATTGTGATTCATCAAACTGTTTCCCCCATGTCCTTCTACTACATCCACAGGGAAACTCCAAAGGGAACTACATCAAGCACACAAGGCAATGCTAAATGCTCATGAGTGAGAAAATCTATTAATTAAAAAGGGGAGGAGAGAGGGAAGAGGAAGGAAGAAAAATTATGTGTATAAGTTAATGCAGCCCCAAGACACCACTGGCATTAACTTATACACTGACACTTTAAACAGGCTTTATGAGTCTGTTTACTCTATTCACAACTATTCATGAAAAATTGTGCTATCAAGTGTAAGAACACAATGTACATGTGTTATCTTAAAGATACAGTGAGTCAATAAATCATATCTGAGCTTTAACAATATTAGATTTCCATTTCTTGTATATTCATAGAATAATGGAACTGGAAATGAAAAAAGAGCAAGAGATGAAAAAGACCAAATAGGTTATCCATTCAATCTTGCTCTGACAAAAGATCAGTTTGGAGCAATATATCTTAGTTTCTGTCATCTGGAAATTAGTGCATTCTCTGTGTCATAGCTTTCAACCACTTTTTGTAGCAGTTTATTTCTGAATAGCAGAGCTCTTGGACTCTAGTTGTTTTCCCTTAAAACTAGAACTAAGTTTTGACTTCACTAATTCTCTCACCCTTTTTCTCATTTTAATTCCCTGGACCCTGTATAAAACTTTCCTCTGCTGTTGGATATTTATACTATCCTAATATTCCTTGGATTATTCCCTAGTTTCTATTACTCATCTAAGATAAATCCAGTGGCTGGTTCTCCTTTTTTCCTGAGAGGATACCCCTAGGAAATATATATCACCCACAATGTCAACTGTTTTGTGTATACTATTTTCCCAAGAGGGTGAGATTAGGACAATGTTCAGAAGATCTTTGCAAAAGGAAATGCCTCTCCTCAGCCACTCTCCTTCTAGCACTCTCTAAACTAGGGAGAGATTTGCCCATGAGCCCCTGCAGCTATCTCACTTCACCCTAGCAGCCATTTCTGCCTATTGAGCATCTATGTTTCTGATTAATTTGTCCCACTTTGCCCTTAAATCTTACTTAGCTATAAGCCCTGTTTCTGTTTCAAGACAGTATGGTCCATTTTTATGATTCCTTTTTTCTTGCAAATACTGGCATTGTTTTAAAATTTCATTAAAGTGCTATTTACTCTCTTTCATAGATCATTACAGAATTTTTTTTTATTTTGAGTGAAGTTAATACTATAGTTTGCAATATTACCTCTCCAAATGGATCAATTCATGGTCATTTTAAAGCACTATGATGCTTTTGTTTACAAAAGTTAAGCCAGTTTTCAAGTTACTGGCTTTGAGGCCCCCCCAAAAAAGAGAAAAAAGATGTGATGCTACAAAATATTTTACAGAAGTCATTATCATTATCAGAAGTATATAAATGCCTAAAAAGTGTTTTAGAGTTTGTGATGTTGATGAAAAACAAGATAGTAAGTGTCAAGAGTTTATTTACCTTTTACCTCCAAATCTAGCAAAAAAGTAGTGATTCGATAAATCCACACAGAATTAAATTTGTACTTTTAGATAATACATCATTTGTTCAAAGCCAAATAATTTTAAGTGTGTGAATTTTGCTATATAAAACACTTAGGTCTAACTTCATAAACGTGGGTTTGTAAAACCCATAGTTAGAAAATGCCTTTGTAGAAATCCAGAAATTGTGCTGTGCAATTTCCATGTATTAAGTCTAAACCTTGCAACATCCCTGCAAGTCAAGGGGGCAAACAAAGACACAGGGAGGTTACTTGACTAAGATCACAAAAAAAGATTAGAAGACAGAGAGAGAATTAGAGTACATGTGTATCTCCCCAACATCTACCAGAGTGTGCAAAATATGGGTTGAAAGAAGAAAATACCAGAGCCAGGCGTCAAATGAGGAAGCTCTGTCAGTAGTCCAGGTATGCACAATGCTACAGAAGCATGAAAAAGCATGGTCATGGTCATATTGGACACGTGTTAAAGTGAAGACAGGCATAAAGGGTAGCTGCAGTGATTACAGTGGGAGAAGTAAACAGAAGCCTGGTCATGAAGACCTTGCTCTTTTATTTGGTGCCCAAAATAGACTCAAGTTTATCCTATTGGGAAACAGAATCACTGAAGAGCTTTAACCAAGGACTCTGGGGATGCCTCTGACTTATAGCATCAAAAACTGATTTGAAGAGAATAAGGATAGACAAGGAAATCTGCTAAGAGAGATAATGCAATACACCAGGTAAAGAATGAGGGTATCTTGAACTAAAGCTGGGGGCAGTGAAATGAGAAGTAATGAGTAATGCTAATTAATTTATTTGTGGAGGAAAGATGAGTAAAAAGTTAGCTCACTGCTGAGTGTACGGTAATACCTTGCATTGAGGAAGAAATGTAGAACCTAAAAAATGTTACATAAGAATACATGTATATATGGGATTGAGGACACTGAAGGAAAAGGGAGGGTCGGGTTGGATGAGTTTTTTTGGAGATTCTAAGCTTAATTTTGTACCTACAGCGTTTGACAGATTTTTCCAGTACAGTAGAATACTGATGGTCAGAAGGTCATGAGATTAGATGCAATTACACAAGAAAAATATAAAAAGTTCCGTTCTCAACAGTGAGGATTTTCCAAATATGTATACCCAAGCCCTACCTTAGATATTATAATTCAGAAGTTCTGAAGCTTAGGCCAACAAAAAGCAAGCAACCAATCAAAATCAACCAACCTCCCAAAAAACACTGCAGGCTTAACAATACACATCTGTAGATCCTCTCCTGGATGGATAGAGCCCCAAAGTAGGTTAGTACACATACATACACACACACACACACACATATATATATATATAATATAATATAATATAATATAATATAATATAAATTCTCAGCTTAGGAGCAAATCCTGAGCAATTTAACTCTATTAAGGATACACCATTCTCCCTAACAATGATTGGTTTACAAATAAGCATATGACCCATTCTGGCCAATGCAATCTAACAAGGGGTTCTTGAGTCTAAAGGGAGGGACTTATAGAAAGAAACACAAAGAAAAGACTGCCATTTTATTTCTCTGGATGTTGACAATTGACATATCTGGATATGACTGCTGGAATTGCAGTAGCCATACTGCAACCATAAGGGCAGCTGGTCTGAGGACCAAGACAATTCCATGAACTTGTGACAGTGGGAAAGTGGAAAGAACCTTCACCTATGGTGATGATGTTGTTGAACTGCTGAACTATTCAACCTTGAAGTCATCCTATATCAAAACTATTTATATGTGTAACAGTAAACTTCTCTAGAGTTAAGCATTTTGAGTTATATTTTTGTGATACTTGCAGCCAAACCTCCAATACTCTAACCAATAAAATTCTTCCTTTCATTTTGTCTATAGGTCAAACTTTTGAGACTAAATATCTTAACTGAGTTTTGTTTCACCATTTCATCAACAATTTAGAAATATTCTAATTCTGCCTTTTTAAAAAAATTCTGTTAATCTAAAATACTATTTTTATGCCTATTGTGTTTTCTTATTGAGGGACTATTTTCCAAGATGTTTTGTATAAAATTATAGAATCAAAGGTTTTTACAAACCATTCAAGAACACGTTGGATAAATAATGACATCAAAAATATTAAAAATATTCATGTGTTAATAATCTCTCTCAAGTATTTAATTTTAAAAATAGTTGACTCATTTCATACTTTTTTGACTTACTAGGTACCACATGTGCAATCAATAACTGCGTTAGAAAGGGGAATACTAACCGAGCCATTGGATATGAGGGAAGCATGAACGACCTTGGGGTGGCATCTAACATCTTCTAAAATTTTATTCAAAATTGCTTATGTCTGTTTAGCATATTTTTCTGGTTATACTGTCCACAGCTTTTATCAGTCTCAGAGGGTTAAGAGCCACTGTGTATGATAAAAAAAATCCTCTTCCTTTACTATTCTCGCATCAGATTGACACAAGACAACAGTGTTCATTCAAATAAAGAATGATTTGATCTCTGATTTGTCACTTCATATAAACATAGCTCATGTGCATAATTTATATATAACGCTATACCATTTGGTGGAGGCTGAAAAATACTAGAAGCATTAGGTGTCTTTTCAGAAAGGAAGACATAAATCAGGCAATTGGATTTTTAGTTCTGCACCATTTCATTCAGAGCAATATAGAGTGGTTTAATTTTCTTTCCAGTATTCAGTAAAATAAGCATATGAACAATGTAGAGAAAATCTTTGGAATGGTACTGTATTCATAAAGTTATACCACTAAACTTTGGAAGACTAAGCCTAACCCTTTTATCATACTGTCTACCATTCTGGGTTTATCTCTGAAAACTCCACCCCACCCCCCAAACCCCCCTCCCCCACTCCACCCACTCCTAGGCTCTATCTATAAAGGAAGTATCCTTCTCTCTAGAATTAAAACATAGTTCTCTGTGCTTCTGAACATACCATTCACTCTTCAACAATATTCTCTCATCTCTCCTTCACTTGTTGGCATATGTCCCATTACTCAATACTTGTTCCAAAATCACCTCCTCTAAAAAGAACCTCTTAAGAGTATGACACCCACTCCTCTTTGCTTTTGTAGGATGCCAGGTGCTCATTCAACAAATGTTTATTCAATGCCTCTAAGCACTGGAGATACAGCAATGATCAAAACAATATTCTTGCTCTAATGGACATAATATTCTATAGGGAGTGAGTAGAAAATAAGCAAATAAGCACATAACATATGGCAGAGGTAATAAGTTATTTGAAGAAAGGTAAGCAAAGAGCAATCAGGATATAGCTACTATAGTTAGAGTGGGGAGAAAAATCCTCCATTGAGGTGTAACATTTGAGCAGAATTCTGAATTAAGTGAGGGAGATGGTGACCACTTAGGGGAAGAGTATTCAAGGAAGAAGGAACAGCAAATTCACTAGCTTGGAGACAGGAGCATTCTTTGAATGTTTGAAGAAAGGAGGAGGAACAGAGGGAGTGGGGAAGGGTTAGAAAAATGGGAGACGGGGTCAGAAAAGTAGCCTGGTGCCAACTCAGGCTCTTATAGGCTCTGGCAAAGACTTAATGGCTTATTTTAGTAAGATGAAAGCATTGGGAAATTATGAGCAAGATGTGACTTGACTTTGTTTTTATTTCAAAAAGCTCATTCTAGCTGCTCTAAGTAGGGTATAGGTGTGCCAGTGAGGAAGCAAGGAGACACAGAAGAGGTTACTGCAGTGGTCCAGGTGAAAACTGGTGGTGGCAGCTTGTCCTGGGGTAACTGCAGATGAAAGAAAGTGAAAACTATGAACACTGACAACTTGTTTGAGGAAGTTTTCTATATAAGAGAGCAGAGAAATGCTTAGTTCACTGGCGAATGTAGTGAGGTCAATGTATAATTCTTACAGTAAGTCCCCTACCTACGAACCTTCAAGTCTCGAACTTTCAAAGATGCTAACGTGTGTTCGTGTGTCCAATCACGTGTCTGGCGTACATTGTCACGTGCACGCATCCTCTACAAGTGGTTGTGCTTTTGTGCACTTTACAGTACAGTACTGTATAGAGTACAGTGGTACAATATCTTTATTTCAAGCCCAGGATGTCCAGAAGCAAGCATAAAAGTAGTGGCGATGTAGCTGTACTTTTCAAGGTATTGTACTGTAAGATTTTAAATGTTTTTACTTTTTGTGTTTGTTTGTTTTTTATGTATTATTCGTGTGAAAAGTATTATAAATGTATTACAGTACAGTACTATATAGCCATTTGTGTTAGCTGGGTACCTAGGCTAACTTTGTTGGGCTTAGGAACAAATTGAACTTATGAACACACTCTGGGAAAGGAACTCATTCATATGTAGGGGACTTGTACTAGGATATATTACAGTATATGTTACACTGATGGGAACAACCCAGTTAAGAAAATGTCAATGATTCACATTGAGAGGGGCTAATTGCCTGGTCCTTTAGTAGGTGATATGGTGAGATTCAGGATGTAAAAATATGGGGTGGTCTTTGTGGACCAGGGACAGTTCAAGACTATACTGGACAGGGATGCAGAGTACTTAGGTGCACACAAAAGTGAGGTGGTAGACTTGGTGGTACAACTATAGGGACAGTCTCTTTGGCATCCAATAGATGGGGAGAAGAGAGGAGAAGGATGTGGTGAGAAATTGTCTCAGATATGTAAGAGATGATTGATCAGAGATATTAGGCTATTTGGGCAGCACTAAGGGGCCTTTTGATATTCTGAGTGTTGAGTGTAAAATGAAATCAGTCAGAATTAACATGTGTGAAATAACTTATAATAATGGACCATAGAGTAGCCAACTAAGGAAGGAAGTGAGGACATGAATGGACAGTGAAAAGGGTAGAATCAAAGGTTCAAAGAATTATTGGGTCAGAAAAATTTGAAGGAGGGCCTGGAGAAAAAAGATGGTGATTAAGGAATGGGACACTGCAAACTGGAGTTTGGTGGTGGCAGTGTCTGGCATGACTCTGGGATTGGGTGGCTGTTCTAAGGTAGAAAACAAGATGATAGGAAATGTTGTATTAGGTGTTCTATTCCTCTCAGAAGGCGACACACTGTGGGACTGTATTAGGCAATTCATAGAATCCCTGTGAAGGCCAAAGAATCACTGGAGGCTATCCAACCAGGACAATATTCAAATTACAATGAAAACATTGATAACAAGACAGTATTCCACTGCTGCTGGGAACACCAGATTTCCCTGCCTATGTAGATCCCAAGGTGCAACTATTGAAACCCACATAATACTGGCTATCTTCCAGTCACCCTCACCAGAAAAATTATTCTACATTGTGCTTTCTTCTTCCTGTAATATGTCCCCTAATCAAAATCGTGCTTGGGAATGTCTGATGGAAGAAATCTAGATCAAATTCTTGGGCCCTCGTAGTAAGGAAAGTTTGAAAATTAAGTTTCTGGAATCTGCCTAGGTGATTGAGAAATTCCCCAAATATTAGAGTATATAGGAGATACTGGATAACTAACACTACAACAAATATAAACTATAGGTATTTACATATTTGCTGTTATAGTCCCAGAACTTTTCACAATTTTTGTTGCATAAATGGATAAATAAATGAAAGAATAACTACTTTTTTATGTACAGCCATTTGTTATCTCTTTGTTTTGACACATGGCCCCCACCTTAAAATCCACAAATAATATAAACTAAACTGAGGGTATTTTAAAGCATTAAAATACTACCTTAAATCTCTGGGATTTTTTCTGTACTTTAAGATTCTTTGGGGAGCTGGGTCATCTGAGCTCCTATTCATTTCAACACAACCGTCCTAAGAAGGTGTTAGATCTCTGGTAGTGTTCGAGAAGAAAGAACAGAGTGAGAACTCATTTATTAAACAGTTGCTTACTGAGTTCCTATTACAGTTAGATATTCTTCTGAATTGTTGGGCATACAGCAATGAACAAAAGAGATTCTAAAAATCCCTGCTGATGGCATTTATAATTCTAGAAAAAAGGCATGCTTTCAATATCGCAATTACCTTTAAGTGATTACAAAATTAAAGCATGTTTATGGTATGACAGAAAAGCATAAGAAGAAAATGAAATCACCTATAATAGTACTAATGCAACTCTTGTGCTTCTTGATACATATTCCTGCAGTTTTTCCTAGCATATAGACATAAATATTTTATTACAAAAACAAATGTTACCTAACCGTACTGTTTTCTATCTTGCTTTTATTCACTTGACATTAGTTTATGAACATTTTCCTATATCTTTATGCAATGTTTATAACATTTTTAAAAGTGTACATATTATTCTGTCAGATAAAAGTACCATAACCATTTTGTTGACCATTAGCTTCCAATTTTTCATTGTTATAAACAATGCTGGAATGAACATCCTTGTGCATGCCTATTTGCACACTTACCTGATTGTTTATTTACAATAATTTCACAAATGCAAAATTGCTGTGTCAAAGAGTAACCATATTTTAAGATTGTTAATGTATGTACAGAACTCTCCTCAAGAAAAAATCTGTGCCAATTTCATTCTCAGATGCAGTGTGTATGACAGTGCCTATTTCCTACACCCTAGCATATTCTACTTTTTTTTTTTTTATACTATTAATCAACTTCTGATGATTCAGCCAGTGACTCTCACAATAGGGGGAAAGGTGGTTGGGCAGCGTCACTAGACGATGTCAACAGATTTTTCGATATGGACCATTTATCCACAAGGATTACCCTGTGCCCAGTGGGATCCTTACCTGCTTCATGCTGATAGGAATGCCTAAGAAACTTCTGGAGGAAGAAAGGAAAAGAGGAGAGCAAATGTTTCAGTAAAACTCACCCTTATTGTTATTACCAATCCATCTTTTCACTAAGAAACAACATTAATTCCGCTGAAAAAGCTATTCAAATAATGTCGGTAATGACAAGTACAATTTAGCTCTATAAACATGTTTGTACCTGGTACACAGAGTGATCAAAGACACCTGGAAATGCAACTGAGATTACATATTACGCGTCATTAAATAATAAACACTGAACAACTGAGAATGCATGTTCCATCTCTTGGACATAATCTGTAGAATCCAAAGAAGAGATGATATTTCAGTGGATGGTCATTTTTTCTTACATGTTTATTCCCTTCCCAAATTGTAATAGTTAATAATATCAGAAATATCACAAGCAAATAACAATATTAGGATTAATCTCCCCATTTTACTGTTAAGATCCAAGTAAATTGACTAGGGTTATAGCTAATAAGTGGTAGATCTGGGACTTGAAATCAGCTTTATCTGACTCCAAAGCCCATATGTATGCTTGAGCTTTATGCCAAGCTGTTTCCTGAAATGTGCCAATCACCACTCACCACCAGAGATAAGAGGAAATTCCAGTGACACAATCCCAGAAGTCACTCTAATTCAGAAATCTCTGTTACCTAAGATCCCATGGAAATTTGGAGAGCCAAGCTGAGCTTGTTTGAGCCGGGAAAACCACTCAGCATACACAGCCTTTCACTGCCATTATTGGTGATAGCAGGACCCCATCTCTCTTTCTGTACAGCCTAAACCCACTAGTCTTTAGCCTCTCCATACCTGGAAAGCTGTTCATAACCAGAACAAAGGTTAGAAAGGCTCTATCCTCAATTACAAGTGATACCCCACATTTTTATAGATCCACCAGACAGGTGCTGATTATGAGCTGAACCCAGGCTCCTAGTAAAAATCCTTTTGTTTCCTCTTAACTCTGCCCTACTGCCTGATCTGAGCTTTTTCTCATTGAATAGACCCTGCCCAGATAGGCTACAAAATCTGTTTATGACTTCCATTTGGCTTCAGACTTTCCCATCCATTTCCCAAAGACCACACTTTCTCCAACCTATAAACTGGTCCCCTGCTGGCACACTAACTCTGCCCTTGCTCAGCAGAGTGAGATCTTTATATATTCTTTAAATTGGAAGTTCATTCCGAACTTCCTCAAGATAAAGATCGAGCAGCTTCTGGTTGAGAGCTTGGTACTAAATACATTTCTATACATTTCCTCATTTAACCTTCAGAAAAATTCTATGGAATAGATCTTTAGATTACAGGTGAGAAAATTGAGGCACAGGCAGATTAAGTGACTTGTTTGGCTGTTATATAATGGAGCTAAGATTTGAATCTAGGTCTTCCAAATCCAATGTTTTTCTACCTTATAATATTGAGATGGAACCACTCAGACCTAAATACCTTTTAAAACAGAGGTGGTTCATTTCCATAGCTAGTTTTAGTAATTTTTAGCTGAATGAAAAATTCCTATGCCCTGACCATGTGGGCCCTCGTCCACAGCACCAGTCCGAAAAACATACCCATGAATCAGATAGGCAGCCACCACTTTTTACATGATCTATAATATCAGATATGAAGCATGATTAACAAATTGGTCAAGCCAATGCTTAATAATAGGTGGAGGAGTTGATTGACCTTTACAAAACTTAAAATGCACAGACAAATTGTAAAAGTATAAGAAGTATCTTACTGCCTTCTCATACCCCACATGGTCGCCTCAGCATGATATGTCATCCCAACATGAGTCCCATGCAAAGATATCCCAATTATTAAGAGACCTTAGGCATCTCAACATGTAAAACAGCATTCAAAAGGATTGTGATTATATAGCATGTCGTATTTTCCCCCCCCAAAAAAAGAGAAAAAGAAAAAATCTGCTTTATAGCTCTTGCTTAATTGCCCTCATAGACTAATCAGGAAAGAAAATGATGCTATCTCCTCTCTCTAAACTTTTGATCTGCTCCCTACCAAGGTTTATTTCATTTCCTCAAAACCATAAAAAGAATAAAACAAGGTGATCAAGGCTGAAGTCACCCCCTTAGCAGTTTTCCCTGACTTGACACACTTTTTATTGCTAAGCCAAATCATGTAGGATTTCTATTTAATAAATTACAGGGTTACTACTGCTGATTGTTACAGAATTTCTTAACAATATGCTCCTTTATTTAGGTTAAACAATATCTTTCTTAAATGTATTGAAACAGTTATGTTAACTGATTGCAATTAGAATTCTAGTTTGCACTAAGATAATATGACTATTTGACTATATCAAGATATCAACACACACAAGTCTTGAAGTTGACATAGCTAGTTTACAGCAAAAGAGGAATCAGTTTCTGAGACAGTCCTTATGTCATGCAGAATATTACCAGAAATTCTATTAGCCTTTAAGTAGACATTGTGCTGTATTATAAGTACCAATACTATTACTTCTCAAGTTTGCACAAATTGTATAATCACTCAAGCCACTGCAGGTGTTGCTTAGAAAACAAATGTGACAGCATTTATCATATTGATTCTTGTCTGCAAATAAAGACCTTGTATCTTTTTCCTCTACAGCATTTTCTTAAATGTCATTCAGTATTAACCAAAGAAACAGAATAATAACATTTTCAGAATTGGGATTAGCATTTAGGTTGTTGCTAGGCATTTTAAGATGTGAAGAAAGTAGCCTTTAGTCCTTGTCTGGAGAAATAGAGGAGAAAGGGACTTTACCAATGTTCATGCTTATCTTAGTCTAGAAAATATGCTATACTTCTTTCCTCTAATATCAAAAAATAGTCACTTGCTTACCTCTTTTCAACTGACTGAGTAATCTTTTCTACAGTTTGAATCAATGAAAAGTGCTACACCTCTAGAATTAGAATTTTTTTATAATTTGAATGGACCTTGGTGATTAGTGAAACTGCATGGGGTGAACTAAGGCCCAGAGGAGTCAAATGTGACTGATTCTATCTTTCTTTTACTAAGTAATTTTTCTTGATCTTACTAGCAGCTTATTAAATATGTCTTCTAAGAAATAAAATAGAACAATAAACCATGAACATGGTCAGTTATTGTTCACTAACTTACTGTGCTTAAATAAGAGGACATTAGGTTAAGAATTGCTTTTCTTACTACTGTCATTGGTTGGACATTTCACGTTATAAAAGAGAAATGTCTTTTGTACTGTTTGTTCACAATTCTTCACACTAATATATCCACCCAAGTCAAATTAGTTGCCTAATGAACATTGGAAGAGATGGATGTATTTTAAATGGCCCCAAAATACATTATGGAGTATGTAAATTTTTCTTCTTCCTTGATTCTACACTTTTATTTGTAATTGGAAACTGCCAGGGGTCACATCAAGAAGATTTTAGGATTATCTCATGATTCTTTTTTTTTTTAGCGATACACGGGCCTCTCACTGTTGTGGCCTCTCCCTTTGCGGAGCACAGGCTCCAGACGCGCAGGCTCAGCAGCCATGGCTCATGGGCCCAGCCGCTCCGTGGCATGTGGGATCTTCCCGGAGCAGGGCACGAACCCGTGTCCCCTGCATCGGCAGGCGGACTCTCAACCACTGCGCCACCAGGGAAGCCCTCTCATGATTCTTTTACAGCATGGCTCCAATCCAGAGTAACAAATGTAAGTGTTGTTTTTCATTCCCAGCTTCAGTCAGAGCACTGTTTCTTTACAGAAATGAATTATAAAACATGTTTTCTGTCAGGATTGTTCTCTGTTCTCTTACCTTTCCCTTCAAAGACAATTTCTCTCTTCTTCTCTTAATTTGCTCCATTTACTTGTACTATAAAAAATATTCCTTCCTACTTTCTATGATAATTTAATACCACGCCTCTCCTTAGTTTCTCCATATTGGCTCTTATGCTTCATCAAAAAAGGCTCAGATTACTCCATTTTAAATAAATTTCTACCACTTATGTTCCAGCAATTTAGTAATAACCTCTTTCTAGTAATTCTATATGACATTTTCTGACTGATCTTGACCTATTCTTTTCTGACGATTCTTTTCTGCTTTGATTTCAGTGATGATGAGCCATCTTAAATTTTTTTCCTACTCTTCACTCTTTGGTTGGCATTTCTCTCTCTTACATTCCTCAGTTGTGTTTCTCAGGACTCTGTCCCTAGTTCTTTATTCTTCAGTCTTTCTTCTGAGTCTTTCAGTTATTGAAATACTATCTTCAACTATCCCTTCCATGTGGATGATTCTTGTGTTATTCATAGAAGGCCAACCCATAAACTTTTGGTTTATGTAATGATCCCACCAAGGTGTTCCTGGTTCAGTCACTTCTCAGGGCAGCTCTCCTATAGTTGCCTTATTCTACCCATGAGACCTCAGAATCCTTCACAGAACACAGAATACTCTGTGCTCTTGCTAACAGATGAGAAAAAAAAAAGGGGGGGGGAGCATAAAGTATTATCCAGGAAGGTTGTGTTTTCTCTTGTTTTTGTTTTGGACCCAGCTTGGAAGATGTACCCATCACTTCGAGCCCATATTACATTGGTCAAAATTCAGTGATATCATTACACCTAACTGAAAGGAAAGCTGAAGTGTGGAGTCAAATTATACCAAGGACCAAATGGAAAAGTGTTTTAGTGAATACATGGCAGTCTCTGCCATGACTCCCACCTCTCAGTCTCCAGCTCTGACTTACCCTGAGCAATCTCTCTATTCACTGATGCTGCAGAATATCCAGGTGTGGTTTTATCATATTCTCTTCCAGCCCAGTAAGTTCAAAACTGACTTAATCACAGATTTATAAACTTCATACCATCCAAGTTTCATTGTATAGGTGAGGAAAACAAGCATCCAATGGATTAAATGAAGTGCTAAAAGTCATCCAAATAGTTAGGGTAGGTGCTAAAGCGTAAATCAAGTCTCCTGGTTTCCATTTGCATCCTGTGTCCAGCATAAAACATGCGCTCACTGCCTCATATTTACCTCATTCCCTTTCTCACTCTCCCCTTATCACACATACTTTATCTTTAAAATTTTTTATGTGTAAGGTATACAATATGATGCTTTTATATACATATAATAATGAAATGATTGCTACAGTCAAGCTGATTAATATATCCATGTCCTTACATAGTTATCATTTTTGTTGGTGTGTGGTAAAAGCGCCTGAAATCTATTCTCTTAGGAAATTTCCAGTATACAAAACAATATTACTAACTATTATCATCATGCTATACATTAGATCTCTAGAACTTATTCATCCTACATAACTGCAATTCTGTACCCTATGACCAACATCTCCCATTTTCCCCAATTCCCTGCCACTGGTAACCACCATCATACTCTCTGTTTCTGTGAATTAAACTTTTTTAGATTCTACATATAAATTAGATCATGCAGTATTTTTCTGTCTCTGGCTTATTTCACTTAGCATACTGCCCTCCAGGTTTATCCATGTTGTTGCAAATGGTAGGATGTCCTTCTATTTTTAAGACCAAATAATATTCCATTATACATATAGGATAGAGGAGATCCTGCCACTTGCAACAACATAGATGTATCACAATGTCTTTATCCATTTATCCATCAGTGGACATTTAGGTTGTTTCTATGTCTTGACTATTGTGAATAAGGCTGCAATAAACATGAGAGTGCAGATATCTCTGAGATACTGACTTCATTTCCTTTAGATATAAACCCAGAAGAGGAATTGTTGGATCATATAGCAGTTCTATTTTTAATTTTTTGAGGAACCTCCATTCTGTTGTCCTTAATGGCTGTACTAACTTGCATTCTCACCAACATTGTACAAGAGTTCCCTTTTCTCCACATCCTCATCAACACTTACTTTTATCTTTTATATGGTAGCCGTCCTAACAGATGTGTGGTGATATTTTGTTTTCTATTTTCTATGATGTTTAGTGATGTTGAACATCTTTGCATATACCTGTTGGGCATTTGTGTATCTTCTTTGGAAAAATGTCTATTCAGGTCCTTTGCCCATTTTTTATTTGAGTTATTTACTACTGAGTTGTATGAGTTCTTTATATATTTTGGATATTAATCTCTTATCAAATATATAGTTAATAAATGTTTTCTCCCAATCTATGAGTTGCTTTTTCATTTTGCTGATTTTTTTTTTTTTTTTTTGCTGTACAGAAGCTTTTTGATTTGATATAATCCCACTTGTTTATTTTTGCTTTTGTTGCCTGTGCTTTCGGTGTCATATCCAAAAAATCATTGCCAAAGCCAATGTTGAAGAGCTTTTTCCCTGTGTTTTCTCTAGAAGTTTTATGGTTTCGGGTCTTAGGTTTAAGTTTTTAATCAATTTTGAGTTGATTTTTACATATACTGTAAGATGAGAGTACAATTTCACTTTTATGCATGTGGATATCCAATTTTCCAAAGACCATTTATTGTGAAGAGACTATCCTTTCTCAACTATGTATTCTTGGCACCTTGATGAAAATTAGTTGATCATATACGTTTGGATTTATTTCTGAGCTCTCTCATTCACACAACTGATATTATTCTAGGCCCTACGACTATATAATTAAACATAATTAAAATAAATTCTTCTTTCATGGAGCTTAAAGTCTAGTTCGGGATACAGAAAATCTAAAAAATAAGTAATTAATATGAATAAAATGTTTGCATGGTGAGAGGCTGTCTAGTATGGTAGTTAAGAGCACAACATACAGAGCCAGGAAACCAGAGTTTAAATCTATCTTGACAGCAAACAAATCACTTAACCAATCTGTATTTGCGTTTTCTCATCTGTAAAACGGGACTAATGATATTGTCAAGTTCAAAGGGTTGTTTTAAGCATTAAATAAGCGAATATTTCTTCAGTGCCTTGTTCATAGGCACTAAGTGCTTGTTATGTAGACAAGTGCTAAGGGAAACAATAAAGCAGGGAGAAGGAGAGATGAGAGGTTTTAGAACTGTAGATCAGGTAGCCAGGGAATGCCTCACTGGGAAGGTGACATATGGGCAGAAAGCTGAAGGAAGTCAGAGAGCAAATTATTTTGAGACCCTAAAGAAGATTACTCTTGGCAGCGGAAGCTGCAAGTCAAAAGCACTGAAGCAGGAGTTTTCCTAATGTGTCTCAAGAATTAAGAACGTCAATGTGGCTACGCTAAAGCAAAATGAGAGAGTGAGAGTCATGTTAGATAAAATCATAGGGGGAATGAGACAGAGAGATAAAGTGCTGTTGAAGGGTGTGGGGCACAGGAGTGTTAGGCTTTTTGATTGTTATTTACACAGGTTCGTTCTGGCTGCGATACTGAAAATAGTTTGAAATGAGGCAAAAAACCATTTATGAGGTCATAGCAACATATCAGATGAAAGATGCGGGTAGCTTTGACCAGAAAAGGAGTGGTGAGATGGTAAGAAGTGGCCAGATTTGAGATATATTCGGAAATTAGAGTCAATAAAATTTGCCGTCAGATTAAATGTGGGGTGTGAGAGAAAGATCAGGATTATTTAACCTAAGCAACAGGAAAATAAAATTACCATTAAACAAGATGAGAACTATTACAAGAAGAGTAAGTTGAGGAGAAAGATTAGGAATGTGGTTTTGGGTACATGAAATGAAAATATACACTTGGGAGTTATCAGTGATAGATAGCAATTAGAGCCATAACGGTATATGAGATAATCTAGGAAGTGAGAATAGTTTAATGAAAGAGAGTGAGAGAGAGAGAGAGAAAAAAAAAAAAACATATCCAAGGATTGATCCCTAGGGTGTGCAAAAGTTTACAACAGAAACCAGCAACAAACACAGAACACTGGGAAGGAGCAATCTGTGAAGTTGAAGGAAAACCAAGGGAATGTGGTATCCTGGAAGTCAAGTGAAAAAAAGCAGTGAAAAAAGTCAAGTGAAAAAGTGAAAAAGAGGAAGTGACCAACTTTGTCAAGTAATTAACTTTGTCAAACACGTTAGTTGAAAAGAAGACCAAGAATTATGATTTAGATTTAGTAATTTAGAAACCTTTGGTGAATATGAAAAGACAAGTTTCAACGGAGCCGTGGGAGCAAAATCTCAGGAACAAGACACAATGGAAAAGAAGAATGAGAGAAAGTGAATATGATTTTTTTCAAGGAGTTTTGCTATAATAGTTAGGAATAGTAAAGGGTGAGATGGAGAGTTAAGTAAGTAAAGAGAAGTTAGATTTTTTCACGGGAAAAATATTTTTATGCTAATGAGATAGGTTCACTGGAGAAAAAATGTTAAGGCAGGAGAGCAGTGACATTTACTTCCAATTGGATCCTGGAACCCATCTTTTCCCCTTGAACTGCACTTTTCCTGTAGCACCTATCTACCTATTAACTTACTTAATCTAGTCATCAAAAACCCAGATCCAAGGCATATTTTTCTGTGGCTTTTCAGCCACCAATTTTACTAACATCCCCACTTGTTTGCCAAGAAATTTGGAAATCATGTGAATCTTTTCCTAGAACATTACCTCTACCCTTCACCTTACATACAAACTGGATTTCCCATGATGGTGCCACTTCTCCAGAAACTCATGCAAGTGGAGAATGCTCGTGGTCTTAGGCTCACTTTGATCAATTTATTCCATCTTGATTCATTTATCTAACTACTCTGGGGCCCCTTGGATAAGCACTTCGACTGTATCAACGCTTCCATAACGCTTAAATTCTCTTTTCTCCCTTGTTGTTCTGCCCCATTAACTCCAGCACTGCATGTGCTGATTAGGCCCATTATGAAGGTTTTCAATCTTAGCTGAACTTTAGTATCAGTCAGAAATCAGTTTACTTATTCTTATTCAACAACTTTTTCCATAGTCCATGGTGACTGCTCAGATCTCTCAGGTTCTTATTTGTATGTCTCCCTCTCAGCTGGTTCATCCATTATACCTTTACTGAGGCCCTGCTACATGTTTAATCCTCTGCTTGGCACATATACAAAGGTCCTAGACTTCAAGGATCTTGTAGTGTTATAAAAGGAACTCTAGGATTAAAAAAAATAAGTCAGAGAGAAATAATGGAACAGAGAAGTATATAGATAGAATCAAACAAACAAAAACAACCTCTAATACAATTTGGTTCATGTTTTAACAGAGATATTAAACAAATTTAATGAATGCAGAATGAATAACTCTGCAAGAGAGAGTCAGAAAAAGTCTGACAGAAGAGGTGGTATCTGATTTGGGAGTTGAAGGATAACCAGAAATTTTACAAGTTCCATAAGAAGAGATTGGACAAATGGTAATTCTAAGGAAAAGGGATTTCTAGAGCAAGAAAATGAGGCATCAAACCAGGTTTTCCCACGGAATAACCAATTAATCCAATGTTCCTGGAGTGTATAGTACAAGCTAAAGAATTTGGACAGCTTTCTTAGGAATTTGGGAATCATGAATAGTTTTTGTGAAGAATGGGTAGACATATATATGTCCGTGTAAGAGATATAACTGGGAGTTATATGGAACACAGGCTGGAGAAGGGGAAGTGGAAATTATGGAAATCATCTAGAAAACAAATGATAAAGGTCTCTAGAGCAATGCTGTCTAAAAAAAAGAGGAGTGGACTTGGTAAAATTTTTATGAAAATATAATTGAAAAAAAATGTGCTGGTGGATTGGATTTAAGGAGCTACAAAGGGAAAGTGGTTAGATTTTACTTTGATACTTCTAGCTTGGGTAATTGTGTACAGAGCAGTACATCAATTAAGATATGAATACAGGAAGTTTTGAAATAGAAGGAATGGGAGAGCAACAAACAGGTTGGGTTTGAGAAGCCTGTAAAACATTTGGGTACCTATGTCCAGTAAACACTTGAAAATTCAGATCTGGAGCTTCTGAGAGATACTGGGGTTGGAGATATTTATTTAAACGTCACCAGGTTGTAAGTACAAGTTAAAGTTGGAACAGTGGACTAAATCCTCTGCAAGAGTGTCGAGAAAGAAAAAAAGGAATTCCATGAAAAAGATATACCCTTTGAAGGCTGAATCCAGAATACAGTCTGTTTACCATCTATACTTGCCACCAATTTCCTCAATCTTATTAACCAATAAAAACTGACAAGTCTTAGCTCCTAAACTTAAATCTTACAAGGTACTAGTCCCCAGCTTTTTTTTTTTCTCCTAGATTTCTTCTCTTTTTTCCCTTCTTTAAAATTTATTTATACTTTCAAAAAGTGTCAGATGATTTCTACAAGTTTCTCTTCTATAATAGCTGGCAGAAATTTCTACGTAATTTCACTTTAGAAAATTCTTTCATCATTTGCTCATAGTAAAACTGTCTAATTTGAAGATTCCATAATTTTAGTCCATTCACCCACTTTATTCTTCTAATGAATACAAGTACGTTATTCCCAGAGGTTAGCTCTGGCATGTGGTGGATATTGCAGGGCTCACATTCAGAAAGTGATTCTTCGACATTCCAGCATATTTAACACTCCATGTTGCCTCATGTCTCCTTCAGATGTCCAATACCTTGCACAGCATTTTTATTATAAATTTTCTACATAAGTTCACCTATGTCTCAAGGAACACAATCACGGAAACAACTTTTTTTTTCAAGAAGGCATACAAAGGTTACAACCCTTGAATAAAACACACAAAGGTTACTACTAGATACAGTATGGCTTGATTTCAGCAATAAATTGTGAGCTGAAGCAAGGAGGCAAAATAAGAAACCACTGCAGTCTTGAATCAGGATATTTTTAGACTTTCATTTCAGCATATTCAGGTGAGAAACCATATTTATTAATGGATTAGAAGGTTAATTGATCTGTATTATGCCTGAAAGTGGCCAGAGAAAATGGAAAATAAGGGTACTCATTTTGTGCCCCACTCACATATTTAAGCTCTCCCTATGTACTTTTAACTTACACCATCAGCACTTAATACACAAATAACTCATTTTAAAATTGAAAGGGTTATAATTTTTATAATTTCTCCTCACTAATGCTTTATGTATTACATGTGAAGGATTTCTGCACCTCACAAACTTTATAGAAATTTCTTGGTCAGTGACTAAAATGCTGGCTTATTTGAGACTGAATACAGTAACTACTGAATGAGATAAGCAATAAAATTATTCTTATGTGTATGCACTCTCAAGGATTTTAAAACTCCTTACATATTTTAAGGATTTCAAAAATATTTTTTAAATTTGAAAGTGGGTTCTGGGTGTTTACCAATCCTTAATCTAAATAGTTTTGTATCACTGGCAGATGTAGAAATTTATCCCTCCCTCTCCCCCTCCCCCTCATCCTCCCTGTCCACAAGTCATAAATATACTGAACATTCCACTCACAGTAAAGTCTTCAGGGTATCCATTTACCTTTCATCATATAGAAAATGGCCCATAGATTCCTATTATTTGTTTTTTCTTCAATAAGCAGTTTTTAATCCCTAACAGTACTTTCAATCTCTGATCTTCTTTTACAATTTAATCTTTTAAAGTCTTTATGAAAATTTTGTTAAAGTTTTCAACAATTATTTCCTGTAATTTTTTTTTTTTTTTTTTTTTTGCCTTTAAAGCTTTTCCAAACAATCTTTCTGGTTAATGAAGCGAAATTATTTTAGAGGAGGTCTGTTCTTCCTTCCCTCTGAATGGTTTTACACAGCCACGTTTGATAACCAAATTCCACTGGTGGCACTGTTGTTTTACAAACATATCCATGTGAGATGGGAAGAACCACCGCTGAGTTGATTATTGCAGAACACACACTCTATGAAGACTCAAGGCTACTTCTGTACTGTTTTCAGGATCAGTGATTTCAATACTATGTGATCTGAAATTCCTTCCTGCCAGGATCCTGCTTTCCCTTCCAGAAGATACTGTTTCTCCACCCACACTAAACGACAACATTTCCTTCCTTTATCAACAGCTGTACATCTTTCAATTCTTGTGTTAGATGTCAGGGGCCTCCATCATTTGCCTCCCACTCTTCCTGCCATTGCCTGCTGAATGTGGAGGAGAACGTAATTCTCTTAGTCTTTCATAAGGGCTCAAATGACAAATGAATTTTCTTATCCCTGCTGCTCTCTAAACTTTGGTAAGTATCAAGTGAACCATTAGCCATTTCACGATATTCAACTTGGGTGACCATGCTGGGAACAGTTGCAATGAAATGCCTTTTTAAATGTGTGGTTATAGGTTATATCATTTCTAGTTATATTACATTTTCTACCATATTTTCATTTAATTGTGCCATTAATAATTTATTTTCTTTATTTTTATTATCACATTATAATAATTGTTATATTTCCATTATTTTTTTCATTTCTTTTTATAAGTTGTAAAATTAATGAAACCTTTGACACTGCCTTGGGAGGTCAGTAAGGTTCCCAAATTGCCCTCTGCCAATTTGTCATTATGCATAGCTTGCTCAGGTCTTATTTGGGCATCTCCTGAACATATGAGTGGACAATGGGTTATTCAGTCAATTCACTGGGTTTTTTTCAATCTGTAAATTGTACAGAATATATAAATCTAGCAATCAGATAATGTGTTCAGAAAATGAAACCATTTTTCCTAACAACATAAAAAAGCCATCACTCCTAGGAAAAATAAAGATATGTTTGAAAAACTAAATACCTCAAAGATATTATTTAATGACATCTAAATAAGGTCAAACCATATAACACTATAGATCGTAATAACGTTAACAGTGCAACTGAAATCTATTTTTAAAATTATAAACTAAGGATCCAAGGAAGGAAGTTGTTTAACTTTTGTTGACAGAAGAGAACCATATTGATTCAAAATAGAAATAAGAAAAAAGATACCCCGAGACCTGGTATTTAAATTTATTTGAGATTAGCTAAGAGGCAATCCACTGTTTTCAAAAAGGTTTGGACTTCCGTGGTGGCGCAGTGGTTAAGAATCCACCTGCCAATGCAGAGGACATGGGTTCAGGCCCTGGTCCAGGAAGATCCCACATGCCACGGAGCAACTAAGCCCATGCACCACAATTACTGAGCCCGCACTCTAGAGTCCACAAGCCACAACTACTGAGCCCTTGTGCCACAACTACTGAAGCCTGAATGCCTAAAGCCCATGCTCTGCAACAAGAGAAGCCACTACAATGAGAAACCCGTGCACCGCAACAAAGAGTAGCCCCTGCTCGCTGCAACTAGAGAAAAGCCCGTGAGCAGCAACGAAGACCCAATGCAGCCAAAAATTAATAAATAAATAAATAATTTTTTTTAAAAAAGCCTTGATTAACAGATTTTTTTAAAAAACTTTTCTATTTCTGTCTCTAAGTTGTCCTAAACGGTTGTATTCTTTATGGATAAGTTTGCTCATATCTACAGCAAATGCTTAATCAAACGTAATGTTCCTGAGGGCAGAGACCATGTTGAACTCACTTTTGTAGCTTTACTGCCCAGAATATCAGAGATTCTCAATAAATATTTGCTGAATAAATCAATAAATAGGATATATATATCCAATAATAAAATATATTTTACATGTTATGTTACTTTAATATATAACTGATTAAGACAAATATCATGTTACATATGCAATACTGTACTTGGAAAAAAGATAGCATTTGGACAACCTTTGCGAATTTTACCTAAGATGGTTATATTGAAGTTATCATACAAGCAAGGATATACAGTTCTTTATACCAGAATGTCAAATTCTGTCTTAACATTTATCTTTCCCAGAGAATACATATAAATCAAAAAAGTCTTTTTAAAAATCCTCTATAAAAACACCGTAGAAAATATAATAAATTTAGTTTTTGGTTTTTAATAGTACATGTCAGTACACATCAAATATCTTTCTGATGCAATGCCTAGTGCCGTATTGGCTACAAATTGAGGAACTACCAACATGAATTAGCAAATAAAATACACACCTAAAAGATATGCTGTAGTATAACACAGTACTTTGAATTTTAGCAGAGCAGCCAAAGATAAAAGAAAATAGTATGTCAGTCTCATAATTGATCATTATGTCATCTACCTTTCCTTACACAAAAAGCATGCTTGTAAAGTGTTTGCTAAAGGCCATTTGATTTTCCTCAGATGTGAACACCAGATCTAATTAAGGAGGACATTTAATTTCTAATAAACCTCCTTTCTTTGTATGTTTTATGTTCTTGAATACATTTCTACTCAGGTGTTGATTTCAGATCTTTGGGGTTTTAAGTGATAAAAAAATAAAAAACAGTAGTAAATTCCATTTAGAATTTACTAAAATAACCTATCATTTTATCTAATGTTTGGGTTAGTGATATAAATGTATAATTAAACAAATACCCTCAGAACATGAAACCTCCTTATAATTCTATCCTGAAGGCCCATATCTGAGATCATCTTATTTATAAAGTCCATTCACAATCAGCCATTACTTTCTAAACAAGATATCTTGAAAGGAAACCATTATATATTAAATTCCAAAATATATATTATATCATTAGCCAGGTTCCAGGTTCATATTAAGACATGAAAAATGTATTTACAGATTAGAAACTCACCCACTCAGTCACCTAATAATTAGACCAGTGAAACCTGGAAACCAGAGTGATCTATACTGACATGTGTATTATTTAAATGTGCTTTGATTTTCTTACAGATCTGAAACTTTCTAGATGTAAGATAGGTACTCATATGAATATAGAGAAGTAAGATCAATAGTGGTAGAATCCCAGTACAGAGGCAGTATATCCTTCCATGTCTCCCAGCTGGAAAGAGATAGCACGTTCAAACTGGGTAATTAGAGAAGAGTTTAAAAGGGAGATATTTATAAAGATCTTGATCTAGTAACAGTGAAGAGCTACCCTCAGGTCTGATGGGAAGGGGAAAGCAGGTGTTAATCTAAATGAGGAGACAGAACTATATGGAAAGGACTACCTAACCTGCTGCAATCAGTCCTGGTGACCCCATGGGAAGGGAGCTGAGGAAATAAAGTCCTCATACTCACTGTTTTCTCTTTATCTATTGGTCAAACCCAGCCAGAAGCCAGGAAGCGTGTGGACCACTGATGCAGTCCATTAAAGCACAGCAGAGTAGAGGGTGTGGGGGCAAATGAACCCAGAGGAGCCAAAGGAAGATCCTGAACACAAAAGGCAACTGATAAGAACATCTGTCAGACGACCAAGAGAGTGGACAAAGGAATATACAATGTCCAACAAAAAGCAGTACATTTTTGACTGAGTAGGCAAGAACAATGAATGAGAAATCATCATGCTGTCAACTGGATGTCACAATAGGGTATAAGGAAGAAAGCCTCTAAAGAAATAGTGGAAGAAATTCTAAACAAATAGGTGAAGGAAAGTGAATTAACAGTTGTAGCACAACTACTACGTACCAAACATTGTGCTAGGTGTTTTTTTTTTCTTTTTATAAGTGATTTTTTTTCAATTCTTATAACCTGCCAGGGAGAAAAATGTTTATAACAATTTTTATAATATAGAAACTGCAACCCATAAGGAAACCTGCCCATCTATCCCCATCATAGGTGTACCTGTACATTACCACTTAGTCTACACCAGACAGTTTAACCACCAAAGCAGAGGGTTCCCATTAGGTTAAACCTAGTCTGGTGATGAATTATGGCCTCAAGATTTCACTAACCTGAGAAGAATGGATAGAAACTTGTGTCCCCTTTCCAGCAACTTTCACAGTGTCTTGTCTCACCAGGGTCTCCAGAGACAATGAGTATAAAATTGTGCTGCTCCAAATGCCAAGTCATCTTCTGCTAGATTTCTCATTCTCCCCATTCAAATGGAGCCAAGGAAAGTAAGCCAGGCATACAGTTTTACATTATGTATGGAATCCATTAGGTAATTCTACCTGGACCTAAAAAGTGATAACTACTTTTCTTCCAACTTAAAATTGACTGTTGCAATCCCACACTCTTTCAAAGTTATTTCCAGCAAGTTTACATTGTAGCCATTGTAACATATATTTGTTGTATCAAATCCCTTTTATCAACAAAAATAATTTTATATTTTTTTCTCTAGCTTTACAGTTTTCCTTAGAGCTTCCCGAATCATAAGCACAACACACTCTTGAGATTTAATAGTAATAACAGCCAACATTTATAGAGGATCATGCCCTGGACTAAAGATCAAGACACAGTTTATCTCATGGAAACTTCCCAATAGATCTACGAGGTAAGTACTATTATTAGCCCTATTTTGGAGTGAAGTAACTGAGACTTACTTAGGTTAAGCAGTTTGCCACTGCTCCCACAGTAGGAAATGTTAAAGATAAGCTTTAAGTCCAGGTATTCTGGTTCCACACTTGCATGTTTAACCAACGCCCTCTATCGCTTCCCAATGTGTTAAATAAAACTATTCACTACTCTCCCTCCCTCTGTCTCCCAAGCAACGGACAGAGAGATGTGTAAGTTGGCTTCCACTCCCTTTCTCAGTCACCTTTCCTTGTTTCTCCTGATTTATTTATTTTTTACTCTCTCCTTATTCCCTTTTCTGGTTACAGCCAGCACTTAATTCTCCCTCTAATCTGGACAATATTAAAGCATCTTTTAATACAACCAAATTGTCTACAACTTTCCCAGCAATGCCAATAAGGCAAAGCACATTATCAGGCCATTAAGCTGTGTTCCCATTTGTCAATGTAGCAAAACCATATTCAGCAAAATTGTACATTCAGGCAGATGGCTGATAAGCACTGCTTCATGAAGTACCTACCACGTCTAGTCAGGTAATTGCCAATCAGGGAAATAATGAAGAACAAAATATACCATCTCTGATGACATTAGTGACATGAAATTAAAACCAGAAATATTTCAGTCCTAGTCCTGAAGCACTAAAGAGACTGGTTTCAATATGGAAAAAATCAAACCTTCTTCACTGATGATTGAAGAATCCCGTGTGGAATCTGAGACCAAAGGCAAAATCATTTTATTTGAATTTTTAGTATAATAACGTTTTCAGTATAATAATGTTTGAAATAGTAACTAACCAAACTCACATGTGAGAAAAGATGGTTTCAGAAATACCAAACAAAAGAAAATGAAAGATTTTCAGCATTCTTTATGGAAGACACCAAAATTTAATAGTTTCACTTTGGCATGTGTAGCAACATAAAGCTTCTATATGTATATACTTTCTTTACATCCATGATAACATACTGAGGAGTTTTGTTTTGTTTTGTTTTGCTCTATGACACTGATTAGAATTATTGTTTTTGATTCTGCATTTTCATCTCTTTTTTCAAAAACAGCAAAAAATTGGTGGCTTCTGCTATGTCTTATGTTTTATAATGTGTAATTGGCATAGGTACTCATAGGACTATGGGACGGGTGGAGTTACTATGAAGTTGGCGACATAAATTTTGCAGCCAGCCTGCCATTGATTTAAAATGCATTTCAGACTGATGAAAGCTGGTGGATTCACAGTTCCCGAGACTGAAGTTCTCTGGTTCTCCACTGAACAAAGAGTACCCGGGGAACTGCAATGCCCCATAAACTTGCTTCAGCTGTGCGGTGACATTCACCATAAAGAGCCATGTTGGGTAGGTACAGCTGAAAGAACTGGATTATCAGGAAGCCACATATCACTTAGGTTTGAAAAGAGTAGTTAGATTGTTCCTATTGTTAGCTGAGTCAAATTAGAACATCTTGTTCATTGAACAATAATTTTAGGATTTTGTTTCTCTTTTTTTTTCCTCAAAATTTCTTAGGTTTTTCTAATATATAAGATTCCCTGGAAACCTAAATACGTCCTTATTCAGAACTTTTCACTAAACTGCTATGCAAAATTAGGCAAGTTACTGTTTCCATATACGATTCAGTTAACATATCTATTAAATGAGGGTTATACTCAGTGGTTTATGACACCTTCCAGCTCTAAAATCCAGATGTATGGTGGGTGAGTTTATCATGCGAGAAAAATGTTCCCTACAACCCCATAAACATATCTTTAAAAAATAGTTCATTCTACTCTATCAGATATTTTGGATTCTAAAATATAATGGGTATATGAAATCAGGAATAAAGACAATCTCATGTAGTTTTCACAATTTGCAGATGTACATCTCAAAATATTTTATTTGTTCCCCTTTATATTGTGAATGGGTATTTCCTGTGTCTTCCCTATGCAATTTCAATTAGAGAGAGAGAGAACTATCCCCATCTCCTTGGCAAGATGGCCATACGTATTTAAGACTGCACTATAAGGAACCAACCCAAGAAAAGTGGTTGTTGGAATTTACTATAACAAACCTGGTTCTCTATCATTCAGAAATATTCTTATGCTATGGGTCATGCTATTTGCCTCCTGACAGATTCTTCTGGTTATATAGACCTCATATAGAAATTAAACTGGAGGAAAAAATATAGCTCACTAGAGTTGTCTTATTACCCAACAGATTTAAACCAGATATAATGGAATGGAAGGGGAATAACAAGCAGCTGGGAGAAAATACACAGCAAGAAACATATAAAGTGTGTGCTCCCTTGGATTCTGACCAAAATCAGGATTTAGGGTTTTGGAGCATTTGGATACTTTGTGTGTTCCATTTTATCTTGATTTTATTCTCTTTCCCACTTTTAATTCCATCCTGCTCTAATTCACTTAATTCTACCCCCCCAAACACACACACACCACATAAAGCACCCAAATACGTACACATTTAATTCGATCTACATTCATGTTATGTGATACAACATACTCAGGTTCCTATCTCCTTTGTCACTCTAAAGATAATGCTAGCTCTTTTTAAGTGTTGTAAAAGCTATATAAGAAAAACTTTATAGAATATCATGTACAATCTTCTTAATTTAATCCATTATTTTTTTTAAAATAATGTTTCCTTTGAAACATTAACTATTCTTGGTTAATCTCTATATCAAGGAAGAAGAATTCAAATGTCTTATTGACATTTTAAGTAAATACCCAATGATGGCTAATTTTAGTACTGAGATGGAAAAAGATCATCTAAACTTCCACTTTCAAGGCTCATTATTGGATTTTTTCAGAGGCACTAAAATAAACACATAGAAGGGGACTTCCCTGGTGGTCCAGGGGGTAAGACTCCTCACTCCCAATGCAAGGGGCCCGGGTCGATCCCTGGTCAGGGAACTAGATCCGGCATGCATGCCACAACTAAGAGTTCACATGCCACAACTAAGAAGCCCGCATGCTGCAACTGAAATATCCCACGTGCCACAGCGAAGATCCCGAATGCTGCAACTAAGACCCGGCGTGGCCAAAATAAATAAATAAATATTTTTTTAAAAATAAGTAAACACATAGAGGAAATAATTCATTATCTACTAGAGAGCTCAGGCTTAACAGTTTATCTTCTGATGAAAGTCTATTCAATGAGAAAAAATAGGAAAGGGACAAAATAATGGGCAAAGAGAAGAGATTTTGTCCTAAAGATCAAATAGAGGAGGAAGCCAGCTTTAACAGCAAGTCCTTAGTATCTAAGAGAATGTACATTATCAGCACCATTATATTCATGGTGACCTCAACCCCATGACTATGCTTTTGAGCGAACTCTCTGAGCCAGGAAGGACCATGAACCAAGCAGAAGAAGAGACCTCATGTCTACTGAATAGGCAGTGCATAGAATAATTATGCTTCTGTGTTTCCTCCAGCATCCTTAGCAGTGTGCTGTGCAGACGGTAGGTGACTGAACATCTTCAAATCAAGAAGATACTCTAAATTATGTCTCCTTCATATCTATATGGAAAATTGCATGGCTGAGAAGCAGCAATGAGTGGTGGAAATCACTGTGGACATTCTATCACATACAAAAAAGCCTCCAACTAATTCTAAATCTCAGTTTCTTCCACTGTGAAATGATAATAATAACCCCTTCCTTGCTTATTTCACAAATTTGTTATGAGCATCAAGTAAAATAAATAATATAATAATAGCATCTTAGATAATAAATATATGCAAAAGACGTCACAAGCATAATTTCAGTTAGCCATTTAAACAAACCTATGAAATGAGTCATATTGATCCACTTCTGCAGCTGAGAACAGTGAGGCTCAGGGAACTAAAATTCCACAGATTATAAATGGGAATGAAGAAAGATTCCAATTCCAAGAGTTTTAGGTGACACCTTACATAAATGGTATCAGTGAGGCTTTATTCATTGAAACCAACAAGGAGAGGGTTCTGTTTTCCTGGCCTCTTTGTTTTCAAATGATAATGATATTTGGTGATAATAACTGCAGTTCTGCTGATAAGAAAGAATGTCCATAGTCCAGTTCTAAATTAATAGTACACAAAATCACCAAACTTAACATTTACTAGAAAACTCGATGAAAATTTAGAGAAAGGAAGTTTCTCCTTTCACAGGTAAAGCTCTGTTTTCTTTTTTTTTTTTACTTACTTTAACCTTCCTTTAAAAGGCTGGGGGGACGGTCTTGTTACTTTTCTTTCTTCTTTGCCCTTGAATGCTGCTAATAATTGCCTTCAGTCCATGATATTGTCCCCTCATTTACCTAAAGATGGAACTTTTTAAAAATTAAAATCTGCAGTGGAAAAGGTGATATTAGGCCACCTAAGGTCCCCTTCTGCCTTTCAAAATCCAGCTAAGGGCATTTAATCTCTCTCATTCATGAAAAGATGCAAATAACCCCTTTGACCAACTGCTATCTAATTAAACCAAGAACACTAAAAAGTCACTCATTCTCCACTTACTCAGTTTAGCTCTGAAAGACACAAAGGGCTGCCTGTTTTGGATGGTTTTCCCTTAGGTAGATAACTGAAATGATTCTAGTTTGGCAGTGCAAGCACTAAAGTGTCATAGTGATGAGTGTCATAAGACAAAGAGAGGGATAGCTTCTTACAAATATTGTTTTTTGCAATCTGGTGTTGCATATGGATGCCTGGAATAAGTAATGTAAATTGGTCTCTTCTAATTTACATTTAAACAGGGGCTTAAGAAGGATCAGGGAGCATCTTTCTGTCTCTGAAAACTACAGCCTAAAAAGAGTGACAGGGATTGTCATCTGTATTATAATCATTACCAAGTTCTGAAAAAAAGATCCTTGTTAGGAATGGATCCATCTCTGCAGGGGATATTCAAGACTGTGGAGCTTGGATAAAATATGAATCAAGGACTAAGGCCAAAAATCCAAATTACATTTTTAAAAGAGGGTGTTACATTAAAATAGTGATAAGCTGGATAATTACAGAGAATTTATGTATCTTTTAAAATAATTAATGACATAAAACACTGAAGTTTTAAATTTAAAGTCGATGTATTTTAAATTACACTTCTGAATTCACATATATCATTAGAATAAAAATAAAATAGTCTAAATGGTTAGATTAATAAGTATAAACTAAACATGGATTTGATATTCGTCCATTGTGAATATTATAAAAGAAAGCAAGAACTGCTTCTCATATTAAGTAGATTCTAGTTAACTGCAGGGCATTTACTAAAACTAATATTAATATTATCTTAGTTAACTTTTCATATATAACAAGTGCTGGGTAAATAAACACTGTATGAAATCTGGAATGTAATTTATAATGAATTTGTGCTAATGATATTTAATGTGCCTAGTTAAAATGGAAGCTTTATTGAGAATAAATGTTGCTCATTTACTTCAAAGGGAGTTACCAAACATACGTAATTTAATGGTAATTTAAGATATAAAACAATGTTAGCTAATATAAGTATGATTTACAAATTTCCTTATAAAAATGTATTACATATGTTATATATTTTTCTTAATTGTTTATTAGTAAAAAACTTCTCAGACTCTATGGACACTCCAAAAATTGAAACAAATAACTATTTCAGAATACATACTTGTGGTGGCAGAATAATGGCCCCCCACCAAAGACTTCTACACCTTAATCCCTAGAACCCTAAATATGTAACACTGTTACATGGCAAAGGGCCTCTGAAGATGTAATTAAGGTTAGGCACCATAAAACAGGGAGATTTTCATTATTCTAGATTATCCCAGTGTGTCCAACCACATGAGCCTTTAAAGGCAGAGAACTTTCTCCAGACGAAGTCAAAGAAATGTGAAAGAAGTAGAAGAGATGAGGCCAAAGAGGAAGTCAGAAAGAAATCTGAAAATGATTTGGCCCCACCTTTTCCAGCTTTGAAGATGAAGGTAGTTGGTCAGCATCCAGAAGCTGTAAAGGACTCCTGGTCAAAAGTCAGTAAGGAAATGGGGACCTCAGTCCTTCAAGTGCATGGAACTGAATTCTACCAAGATCCTGAAGGAGCCTGGAAGCAGATTATCCTGTACAGAATGCAGCTCTACTGACACCTTGATTTTAGCCCAGTGAGACCATGTTTGCCTTCTAACATAAAGAACTGTGAGATAAGAAATGTGTGCTGTCTTAAGCCACAAAATGTGTGGTAATTTGTTAGGGCATCAGCAGAAAACTAATACTATACTGCATATAAACAAACATTTAGTAAGTGAACATTAAGATGATCAAAATTCATTTTCACAACAGAACATCATGGTATCAATATGAACAAGAATTTTGAAATTCTAAATTTTTTGAGGATAAATTCTTTAAGTATTGATATCTTTAGTCATGATATAAAAAAATTAAAAAGACATAGCATTTAAAAAATGAAATCAAGTGTTTGCATATCCAACATAAGCAATGGAGCTTACAGTTTAGGATTTTTGTAAAATCCTAAAGATTGTGTGATCTTGCTCCCCGCTTTTTTGTTTCCTCCAAAGAATTTTATCATTTTAATAAAACTATAGTTTCTTACCACAGCTAGTTTTTATTCATCAATGATATATATTTTGAATCAATTTTAAGAAACATAAATTTGTATTAATTTTAAAATTTGATTATTGATTTTTGTTTGCATATAACTCAAATTATTAAAGAAGAAAGTATTCTTATACCAAATGTCTTTGTTGGTTTATTAAAACTAAAATGTGGCACCCACACGTTCAGAAGTTCAATTTCTGGAAACTCAATCAATTACTTAGTTTTAACTTGCTCTATCATTCTGCTGTGAAGGGGTTGCTAATCCCTTTTCCTCAATTTTCCATAGACAGGGAAGGAAATACTTCTCTCCCAGAAGAGGACGAAGAGCATGGAGTGAGCACTTCCCTTCTTTTCCCCTTCTCAGCTTACTTTCCCCACAAAAGATAAGAGTCTTCTCTGCTTGGGGAGATCCAAGGGTCCAATATCTATTATCTGATCTATCAGAAGTGCTCACTTTTTCTAATTATGTTTTGTATTTAGAAATCAGCATTAAATGATGTATTTCAAAGTATAGGAGAATTATGATAAAACATAAAGACAAACCACTCAAACAGCTATTTAAATGTTATGCTTTGGGTGCATTACTACCTGATTTTTTAGGGGGAAGCATAAGAAAATAATCCTAATATGATTCTCTCCCTATTTTGAAAGTAAAAAAAAAAAAGCAGCAAATTTCCAAACTCTATAATGGAAATTCCTAAGGATCCTCAGGTTGTTTACAAACCAAACATGTTCCATCCTCTGTGCTCACTTAGCAATGTTCTTACATTGGTGAAGACTTATTATCCTGCATTATATCTTTTTGTACTTATGTGTATTTTCTATCCCTCCACCTCCTCAACTCTTAGAGTTTCCATGGTACTCCTGATACATTTTTCTCCTTTACATTCATTTCCCGTCTCCAAGTCCTGTAGAATTCACTTCCCCAACATTCTAAAGTCTGTCCCCTGCATTGCCACCACCATATCAAAGCTGCTATCACCTAGCCCTGTAGCATAGCGATTGTCTCACTACATCTAATCTTTTTTTTTTTTTTTTCTTTGTGGGATCTTAGTTCCCTGACCAGGGATCAATCCCGTGCCACCTGCAGTGGAAGCATGGAGTCCTAACCACAGGACTGCAAGGGAATTCCCTCTTTTTTAAAATCTAATCTTGTCTTCATCAAATCTCTTTTCTGCTCTGCAGACTTGGAGATCTTTCCATAATGGAAATCAAATAAACTCATGCTCTGGGCTACCTCTCAGCCTCTTCTTACATCACTCACCCTCTGAGATGGCAAATGTATGGTGAACTCTTAGTGTATGCTGAACACATTGTGCTGAGTGCTTTACTTAAATGATTTCACTTAGTCCTCATAGGCCACACTGAGGTTGCTATGTAACTTGTGTCACCTGATGCAGTTGATGCAGAACATCACTAAATAGCTTGCCCAAAGAGCCACAGCTAGTCACTGAATGCTTTCTGCTTGAAATGAAGCATTCTGAGCCCATAGTCTATATTCTGAACCATTCCATCATTTAGTTTTCTTTTAGTCTCTTTAAGTCTGCCTGTTCCTCTTTACATTCTTTATGCACCATTTTTCCTACCTGAGCCAAACTCCTCTCCATCTTTGCCAAGATAGCCACTTCTGATTCTTTATATCAGCTCAAGTGTAACTTACAGAAGACTTTTCTGACTCTCTAGTCAATGCTGTCGTTAGACCATTATCCCTTCCTTCATAGCACTTAGTGTGAAATCAGTCACTCATGGTTGTGTTTATTCCATCAGTGCCTGTCTCCAACATTAGACATTTCATTAGCTGAGGCACTCCAAGACAGGAGGAGTCTTGTCTGGTTCTACTCATCATTGTGTCCTTAGTGATCTTCACTACCTAGCAAGTAAGTGCTCGACAAACGTAAAATAAGTGACTAAAGTAATGACTTTTTTCTGCTTTTAACCATATTCTCCAACAACCTGATCCCTTCATGTGGTACTATACAAGCTGCCAGTAGTTTCCGATCCTCACCTTTTAGCTCCACTCTCGGAGATAGATTCAATGAAGCTCTTTCTCCTGCTTTAGTTTAAAAACTTTTAGGGAAGGACCTTGAGTGGCATTGCTTGAATCAGGTCCTAGCCCTAGTCCAGTTGACTCTGATCAAAGAGACCATATCCTTTTTTTTTTTTTACTTTTTTTTTTTTAATTGAAGTATAGTTGATTTACAATGTTGTGTTAGTTTCTGGTATACAGCAAAGTACATAGTCTTTTCCATTATGGTTTATTACAGGATATTGAATATAGTTCCCTGTACTATACAGTAAGACCTTGTTGTTTATTTTATATACAGTAGTTCTTAGCTGCTAATATTATTATCCTATTTAACACATGAGAAATTGAGGCTTAGAAAGCTTAAGTGATTTACTCAGAATCACATGGCTAGAAAATGGAAGAGTGAATCCCAAATTGTCTAACTCCAAAGTTTGTGAACAGAATTGCTATAAATCCTGCCTACTTAATAGCAAAGCTATTTAAGTATATAAAGAAACCCAAAATTTACTAGATGATTAGCTGTGTTAGTATACAGCTGCAAAGGAAAGAATTCACCTAGTATTATTCACAGAGCCTGTAATTCAAAGGTGGCATTATGGGAGGAGGAAGAAAAAAGATAGTATATATAATACATACAATACAGCAGGGGCTATCTCTGTCAAATGATGGTGAAGTACCAGATGTAAATAAACAAGACTAGAGAAGCTGTATTAAACATAGCTATGCACACACAAACATACACAAGCAAACACATAACAAATAAGCAAGAACTTTTACACATTCCAATACTTCATTGTGCATGACCTATCCTGGAGGTGGAATAAAATCCTTCTTCCAAAAGGGCACAATAGGATAAATCCATATATTGATCAGAAAACTATGATTAAGTGCACACATTTTAATTTTTGAAGCTAAAAATTTTATTAGATTCCCCATAACTATTGTATTTTAAATCTACTAAAGGGAAACCTTTATAAGAGAAAATACAAATTGAATTCATAGGCTGACACTCTTTATTTTAGGGGTTCAGGAATAAAAGATAAAAGAAACTAATTTTCTATAAATCCTCGTATGTTATCAAAATGGTACATTAAATTTTCATATTGAATTATTTAACTATTTAGCACATTATAAAATTTAAAATGACATCTCTATTTTAAATGATTATAAAGCATTGAATGTGAATATAATTTAACAAAATTATGTAAAATGCATTACTGTATGAAGTCAATCTGATCAATTTCATAATATTACATATTATGATGTATAATACTATTAAAAATGTATTAATATAGTTCCCTTTAAAGCATTTTTTCCTCTGCCATTGGGCATATGACTGAATGCTTTAATTTATTCTCTAAACATTATCTTGACATTATTGATTTCTATAATTGTTTTTTGGATTCTTTAATTATGAAACATTTCAAGATTTCAGTGTTATGAAGTATGTGATGCGCAAATAAATTGTATTGTATGACTCTGTTCGATATCCTAGAGTGTTCCTGTAGTTACGCCAAAGAAGTACTCATGGATTAGGTCCTATTCTAATTGCCATTTAGCCTAAATCTGATCTGTTTAAAAAGTGAGCTGAAAGCAGATTTAAAAATCTAAGAAACTTAAAGGAAATGGTATATTTATGAACCAGGTTTTTTTTTTTTTTTTTTTGCGGTACGCGGGCCTCTCACTGTTGTCGCCTCTCCCGTTGCGGAGCACAGGCTCTGGACGCGCAGGCTCAGCGGCCATGGCCCACGGGCCCAGCCGCTCCACGGCATGTGGGATCTTCCCGGACCGGGGCACGAACCCGTGTCCCCTGCATCGGCAGGCGGACTCTCAAGCACTGTGCCACCAGGGAAGCCCTGAACCAGGTTTTAAACATCTATAATGCAACATTCAAAAGAGCCCTTTCTTTTTTTTTTTTTAACATCTTTATTGGGGTATAATTGCTTTACAATGGTGTGTTATTTTCTGCTTTATAACAAAGTGAATCAGTTATACATATACATATGTTCCCATATCTCTTCCCTGAGAGCCCTTTCTTTTAAAATAAAATAATAATACATAGATTTTTAATATAACAGATTGGTAATGACATCTTTGTGCTTTTAATCATTAATTTTAATTAACACATATATTAAGTACCTCATGTAATAGAAATATTTCTGTATACATTGAAAGCTGGAAGAATGTTCAGTTTTGTATTTATTCAACTGACATCTGACTCCAATAAAATTTTTTTCTAAATAAATTAATATAGGGTTTTTTAATTTAAAATATAATAATAAGCATTGAGGAAATGAAAGCTACACAAGTCTAGAGTAGCTGTCAGATCAGTGGACCCACTCAGTACCACTGTGCCCTCAGTCCAACATTCTGGCACAACTCCATCAGCCTGGGCAGTGCACAAATCCCTGAGTTTCCGGCTCCCATGGTAGAGATCCATTTGCCTCCCGATTCCTGAATATCTCTCATGTTCTCCTTAATAACTTAGTCTCCACAAATATCTTACAATCAACAAACATCACAATCAGACTCATTCTAAGCACTATACCTGACCAATGGCATTTAATTTGTGTTTATATGAGTTGGGGATGTTCCTTTGCTTTCCAGAACTTACATATTTAAATTCTGGCTGAATACCAGTCCACTTGGATATCCTAAAGGCACTTTTTAATTAACATCTTAAAAACTGAATTCAGGGCTTCCCTGGTGGCTCAGTGGTTGAGAGTCCGCCTGCCGATGCAGGGGACACAGGTTCGTGCCCCGGTCCGGCAAGATCCCACATTCCGCGGAGCGGCTGGACCCGTGAGCCATGGCCGCTGAGCCTGCGCGTCCGGAGCCTGTGCTCCTCAACAGGAGAGGCCACAACAGCGAGAGGCCCGCGTACCGCAAAAAAAAAAAACAAAAAAACTGAATTCATACAGTCTCTGCTCCCTAATCCATATCTGTGTCCCCACCTGCATGCCCTGATTGTTCTTGCCATTGCTCAAGGCAAGCACTTGGGAGCTATTCTAGGTGCTTTCGTTTCCTCAAGAACATTCCTCATCTCCAGCATAGTCAATCACCACATACTGACTTGCTTCACTTTAGATTCATGACCACTAAACTCCAGCGTGCTCTCAGCAATCCTACAGTGTCTTGCCAGTCAGTTCATTTTCTCTCCAAATAACTATTACATAATTTCTCCCCCTCTTCAAATGACCAATACCTATCTCTGGTCTTCCTTCTCAGCTGATGATTTTGCATATTATTTCTCTGAGAAATAAGACCTTCTATACTTCTTGCCTCCACATCCTTCACCTCCGCATTAGGACCCACCTACCTTGAGTCCCCTGAAGTCAGCCACTGTATACTCCATTCAGTCTCCATTCCCTTCTCGAGAGGAGGGCTCAATCTCTCTCTCGGATTATTCCCATAAACATACACACTTCTATTAAAAAATAACAATAAATTCTCTAGACATATCTCGCCAGTTACTGCTGTTTCTCCATTTCCTTTATAACAATACTCCCCAAAAAGATAGTCTACTTACTGTCTCTAGCTTCTCTCCTCTTGAAACTGAGCAAAACCCCTATGCCCCTCCCCTACCACCAAGTACAAAGGCCCCTGTATGTCCGCTGCCTCTTGTTTGTAGGAAAGTTGAAGTCTCTCAGGCCTCCCTGAGTCACAAAAGAGCAGGTACAAGCAGTTGATGATTAGGACAACAGAGTCAGAGACTCAGTGTCTGATGCACATTCCTAAGTTGTTTTACAGATACAATAACTGACACCAGAGAGAAAAAAGCTAAATGCATGATGACAGACTATAGCCATGACATAAGCTCCTCCATCTTGAGCAGTACTGAATCTATGGCTAGCAGAGTTCCAAACACTGGCCTCAGGAGAGTGTTAACACAATTGCTCATAATAATCTATATCTTTGTAGGCATTAAAGTAATTGTAGCTTATTCTGCTCATATGTGTAAGCAGGCAACTAAAATTGCCAGCAAACAGATGCTACAGACCCATGTCAACATCTTCCACTCTAAGAATATGGTGCCCTATGTCAACTTGAAGAAGTTACAAGACAGACCTTTGCCCATGATCCCATAGAAATGGAATGATGTCTGACAAGTGGGGATTTATAAGCAGCTCTTTGCAGGAAACCACCCTCAGCAGGAGACACTTTTTTTGTCTTGTCACTTTAGCAAAGCTATATTGTAACTAACTTTTAAACCAGGCACCCCCATGCTCTACTCATCTCAAGCCCAAGCACACCTCTGAAATCTTTTGATCACACAATACCTTTCCTAAACTGCTGGTTCTCTCCTTAGAGCAAAGAAGTAAAAATGAAGAATAAGTAATTAACAGATCACCAGATCTTTTCACCAGCTTCCCCTTCAGTAACCTCACTAGCAAAACGTATGAATGAGATAGCATCTAAAGAAAGATCATGAGGCATCGACAAGCCTGTGTGCCACAGGAGATGGCAACAAGTCTGATCCCCTATCTCAATGATTAACTGAGATTACTTCCCCTTTTCCCTTTAAAAACTTTCATGGCCATGCAGAATCTTGGGAGTTGGTTTTGGGACACAAGTCCACCTTCTCCCCAGAATGCCAGCTTTCTGATTAAAGCAACCCTCTGCTTCTACCAGCACTTGCCTCTTGAATATTGACTTCCGAGCAGCAAGCTGCTGGACATGAGTTTGGTAACACTTGATTCTCTTTCGCTTTGCTTTTCTTTCTTTTTTTTTTTTTACATTTTTTTAAATCAAGGTTGTATATGGTAAGTAAAACTCTGTTCAGAAAACAACAATAACTTGTATTATCCTCTTCAGTGGAAAAAAATTTTTTAATCATTTAGGTGAATTGTTTGATATTTGTTGAATTGTGTTTCCCTCAAAATGCATATGCTGAAGCCTTAACTCTCTGTACCTCAGAACATAATCTTATTTGGAGACAAGGTCTTTGAAAAGGTAATTAAGTTAAAATGAGGTCATTAGGGTAGGCCATAACCCAATATGACTGGTGTCCTTATAAGAAAAGAAAATTTGGATACAGACAGGCACACAGAGAAGACCACGTGAGCAAAAATAGAGAAGGCAATAATCCATGAGCCAAGGAAAGAGGCCTCAGAAGAAACCAGCCCTGCTGACACTTTGATCTTGGTCTTCTAGCCTCCAGAACTATGAGAAAATAAATTTCTGTTCTTAAGCTACCCAGTTGGTCGAACTTTGTTATGGCAGCCCTAACAAACTAAAAAAATAATCTTATTTATCTCCAAATAATACACTTGCATTGTCATTTCCTGGTTTTTCAGATTTAGGCAATATATATTGACTTCATCCTAAAAAAAGATAATAATTTACATCATTTTCACCACTCTCTCATCCATACCTTTATACACCAGCAGCCATGCCACCCATCTTCTGAATATAGTTACTGTATTTTATCTATCTAAGAGGCCATCACTTTTTAAGATGCACTATCATTTTATGTACCACTAACAAAGAAAGATACTACCAATTAAACTATGACACAAAACTTTTTTATCACTTAGACTTTCTACTGAAAGAAGTCTTTTAGAATTAACCAGACATAGGTTTTATCATGTATCACTTACTCAACTTGAAAATATAAGCAAAATAAATTATTTTAAGGTAAGCCTAATTTTTTCAAATTCAGAATCTGACTGTTGCAAATCACTTGTTGACTTGCAGTTTTACTGTTTTTCCAGACTACCACCCTCTGTAGCATCAATAATGTTGATAGTGCCATTTTCATAAAATAATTCTTAAAATACTGAATGACTGTGATGTTAGTCTCTTAATCCAGTTTTGCATTATGTATAGCTAGGTAGATTTTCCATTCCCTTTTGGGGAATATTACTAAATAATTCTAGTTCACCACTTTACTTTATTCCCATACCACTGGTTCCTTACATATGTATATATTCATGTAGCCACTACCAAATCAATTATAGAGCACCTCCAGTACACCATGATGCAGGCATCTGTTGATGTGCATTCTTGCATAGGTAATGATAATCTTATTATGAATTGCTGTCTGGCCAAAAATTTTGTAAGATATCATTTATTACAAGACGATCCTAATTTTTAGATATGTTAAAATGGGCAGAGTAAAATTAATAAAACTCAAAATATCTTTTTGGTTAGATCAATATTCAATGTTTATTTATTAGAACCATATAGATGCTAATCATTGTAGAGGTGAATTTACCATGAAATTAATGAAGATCCCCTGACTAGGATGGGAATCTTCAAAGCCCCTGGGACAGGACCTCACAATGTGCTCATATGATAACATTTTTTGTAAAAATTATAAAAGGTACTTTAACTGCCACCAGTTAACTGGCCGTTTTTACTCTGACTTCACATGTATTGCCTGTCACATTTCTTTTCACGATTTGTTAAACATAATCATATTTGTAGGGGAAGCTGACATGAGGATACATAGAGTTTGGGTTTAGAGGAATATCTTTATTCCTCTAGTAGTTTTCAGTCACTTCCATGTACCGTTAAGATGTTGCTAGCCACTTTTTTAAGCTGTCGTTGTTACTGCTAACTGCCAACTCACTGGGTATCATGATCTGAAGTGCAGCGTGAAATCTTATTGCAATATGAAGGGGTGCTAGGGAGCCGAGCACTGGGAACACGGAGGAGAAAAAGAGTTTGAAATGGAGCCTGAAGCTAGTCCATGTAATATAATACATGGAGGATTCAGTTCTCATCGAGGCCTACTTAAAGTACTGCTGTTCTTTTAGAAATATACTCCACGCTGCAGCTGTACCCTGACATTGACAAATATAACATAAAATTTATAATACACTACTACAGTAAGGACATCAACAAACTGCTTGAGAGCTGTTGATTCAAAAACTATCGAAGATCAGTCTCTGCATCAGAAAATTTGAAATATCCTGAAATCTTACTACTAATATATGAAGAAAGTTTGATAGAGATTTTTTTCCCCAAATTTGACAAAAATCTGAAACTTTACTTGACGTCAGCATTATTTAGCTAAAGGAAAAATTTCTCAATTATCAATAATAAAGCAAAAATTTTGATCAGCTATGCTAAAGGAAAGACTGAATTATGTGTTTTTCCTCTCTCTACAGAAAATGATATTACAATATTATTTTAATAAGAAGAGAAGATTATAACATATATAGCCAAAAATGTAGGTAAAGTGTATTACTGGGGTATGTGTCAGGAAGTTAATTAATAAAGGTAGCATTTTATTTCTCTGGATATTGTGATGTTTGCAGTATTTTGTATGTTTTTAATTTTGTAATTTTTGTAAATTATCTTATTCCAAATAAATATTTACTCACAAGAAATTTTTGTAACTTCATATTCTTTTTTAGAAAGAGAATCCCCATAATTGTATTCACTTCTGTCCCCAGTAAGTCTGGAATATTTCCTATGATTACCTTTTCATTCCTGCATACTGGCCTCCTTGCAATCTTTAAAGCACATCCTGCTCCTGGTTCAGGCCTTTGCCTCATCAGCATGTTCTTTTCAGACATAGCAACATGGCTTGCTCTGCACTTCCTTCTGGGCAATACTCAGAGACCATATATTAGGGAGAACTCACTCACTATCCTCTATAAATAGCACCTCTACCAACGCTAGAGTTGTTAGATAAAATACAGGACACCTGGTTACATTTAAATGTCAGATCAACAATGAATAATTTTTTAGTCTAAGTATGTCTCCCAAAACGCATGGAATATACTCATAGTAAAAATTTATACATTGTTCGCCTGAAATTCAAATTTAATCAGGGATCACGTCTTTTTTTTTTTTTTTTGGCTAAATCTGGTAATACTGCTCCCACAGTTTCTATTCCCTTACTCCACTTTGTAGCACTTATCACCATGTAATATACTAGACATTTACTTTTTGTTCCTTCCCATGTTCCTCACTAAACTGTGAGCTCCCAGGTAGCAGGGATGTTTGTCTGTCGTTCACTGATGTATCCAAGCACCTTGACTGGTGCCTGGCACATAACAGGCACTCAATGAATATTAATTCTAAGATTAATGAACAAGCAGTCTAAACCTTACAACTTTACCTCTTAATATTGCTCAAACCCTCTCCTTTTTCTATTCTAGTGACACCCACTCTAATTAAGGGCCCAGAATATGGCTATTGTGTTCTAACTGGTTTCCTTGCTTCCAGCACACTGGTTTGAAATCCATTCACTATAAATAACTGATTGACCTAAAACACAAATCTAAACAAACCATTCCCCTGCATAGACTCAACAGGACTACAGCAACTAGAGCAAAAAATCCAAGCACCCTGGCATGTTACTTGTGGCCTTCTTCATGGTACCCACACCAACCTCTCCATCTCATCTACTACAGCCCTCCAATAGGTCCCCATCCATAAGTTACCCTTCACACCTCCACATCCATACTGACTAAGTTACTTCTGACCATAGCACTCTCCCTACCCCTTTTGTCACCTAAGTCTTTCATATTCTTAAGGACACATGTCAAGTACAATTCTCCTCCAGAAATCCTTCCCTTACACCCATGGGCTGAACCCAGTATGTCTTTCTGGAGGGTTTTGTTGTTGCTTGTTCGTTTGTTTGCTTCTGTACCTCCATAGCACTCTGTGCATAATTCTGTCATGGTATAGTCTATAGTGTATTACCCTCCCCACATACCATTTCCACTGAGTTTGAATTTTTGCATGCAAGTCTCAGGGGGATTTAGAAATCTCCCAGATCACTGTGTTACTAGATGTGGTCCTTATTTGGGAAGGACTACTCTAGTTTAGGTCAATGCTGAGTAACTGTGAGGTTCTGATAACTTATTCACCCCATGTTAAACTTTTTTGCCTGATAGAACTCCCCAAGACTGATGGGGAGAAAGAAGTTTATTTTGCCAATGTCCCAGGAAAGTGCAGTTACTTGAAGAAATTTTTCAATTCGTAACTCCACAAAAACTTCTTATAAAAAGAAAACATGGAAAATATACCACTATGGCACACAATTTTTCTCTCTGAGTCCCTCTTTTCTTTCATTAGAGATGATCAATTAACAAAGAATCAATTAAATAATTCCACACAGCATTTCACCTGCCAGGAACTTTGTTTAAAAAAAAAAAATGCTCACTGCACACCTTATTCCACTCTCCTATACAACTTTTTCATCCTACTAGATTGCCCCAAAATTGAGGAACCTATTTCAATTTTTTAAAATTACCTAAATTAAAATAACTTCACAGTAAAATATAACCCAAAAGAGGTGTATCAAATGTAGGATGTTGAGTAGAAAAAGAAAACTGTAGTGTCCCAAAGGAGTCTGAGAATAAGGTCTGAGAATTACAAGATGGAACCTTCCATCAGATTGCTGTTCAACTTAATTATGGTTTAAGATATGCACATATGAAGTTAATATTCAGGATCCTGGTGATTTAAAAAGCAGCAGTCGACCACTATTTGAATTCACTGTCTTATAAACTATCTTTCCTGATGAAACAACTAAGCACAATATGATATCAGTGCTCAGATTTCTGGAGAGAGAAAGCAGTGGCCCTATTTTTTTTTTTTTAATGATGCATATGTAATTTGAATACAAAAGGGGAAATTATGTAAATACCAAGGGGACACTACAGAGCTTCTAACTTTTCAGTCCCAAACCAAGTAGAAATTCCCACTTAGCTCTTTAGGTCTATTTGGAATGTCATTGCACACAGACCAATGTCATGCTCTTAAAACATTCTCTGAGCCTCGGGCTATGCTCATGTCTGTCATAACTTTGCATGGTCAGAAGTGGAGATACTAAATTAAGGATGAGACCTGGACTGGTTTGATTGAAGCTGCACTGATAATAACCCATTTCTACCTGCCACTCCTCCCCATGGTTGCTAATAAACACTATCCAGGGACATATGCCCCAGGGAAATAAGAGAAATAATTGTCCTCTCCAAGCCTCCACTCTGGTCCAAAGAAGCTCTGACCCTTGCTTTCTATGTCTCAGCAGCTGCTTTCCACAAATGTCCAATGCAGATCCCACCTCCCCAGGGTCCAATAAATCTATGTTAGGCAGGCACCACATCCTCCTAGAACTTCCTGGCTCTTCTGTGTTGGACAGTTTGGCATGGGATCATTCAGTTTTATCCTCTGAATCCTGCCTTGTCACTGTCACAAGGAAGCAGCTTGGCATAGTAGAAAGACTTCAAGCGTTTTGAGTCAAGTCTAGACTCCCTTACTCACTCATGGCTATGTGACCTTGGATAAGTTACTTAACTACTCTGGATCTTTTATTTGTTGTTTGTTTTCCTAGGTAAATATAGATGCATTTTACTTACAGGATTGTAAGCACGAAATGAGAAAAATATGTAGTACAGGGACTACCATATAAATGTGTTTGGTAAATCTTAGTTCCCATCACTGCCATGGAATGCACTCCACCAAGAACAAAGTCAATTCCACTGAGATTGTGTTGTGCTGATGGACCTTATCAGGGCAGTTGACAGAGCTCTTAGTCAAGCTGTCTCTACCACCATGGCAAGATCTGGATGCTTCACCCTCTTGAGCTTCATCTCGGATGTATATAACCCATGCTCATTGTCATGCTCAAGCCATCTGGCCTTCCCTAAGTTGAAACATTTTGAGTTCTTGCTTTCTCAATTTTGCTGATACCTTTCTCCTGACTCTTCATTGAACTACTCTTTAGGTGTCATTTGAAATGTCATCTCCTCAGAGAAGCTTTTTCTGTCTATCTGTATCTAAACGAAGTCCTTCTTTGTATCTTTTTCTGGACATGCACCACAATCTGTAATGATTTTATTTGCTTGGTCGTGTAATATAATATAATCTCCTTGAAGATCTTTGTAACCTTTGTATCCCTCATGCCCAGGAAGGGGCTGGAGCATAGCAGATGTATAATAAATACAATATCTGTTGAATGAATGAATGAGTGAGTGAACAAATTATGGTCATTTCATCACTGCCTCAGTTTTAAAGAAGCTCTTTGCTGCATTCCCCATTTAGATAAATCATTGGGTGGAATTGATTATTTACTTAGCATTGAAGAAAGAATTTGTGAAAAAGTAAATGAAATGTTGGTACTATGATTTTCTCTTAATGAATACTCAATATATATTAATTATTTGTGGTGATATTTTTGTTAATTAAAGAACAGTAGCCTCAGTGTTATAAGAGCACACAGTACCTTCACTTCCCTTTGCCTTGGTTTTCTCAACTATAAAATGAGAAAACTAATAAAATGTACATCATGTGTGTTACAAAGATTAAATGAGTTTATAGGTGTAAAGTGCCTGAAGTGGTACCTGGAACACAGTGCTAAAATTGCTAAATCATTTCCAGAATTGATATTTACTTCAGTCTAAGGCATAGACAATTTCAGATTAACTGATTAATTCATCTCACTGAAGCCGCAGATGTAAGGAAAGGCAGAATCTATGCAGCCTGGATTAAGAGCCCTGCTGTCATACACAGGGTTAAAGAAAAGTCTGTAATTCCTATTTGGTGAGAATTAGTATAATTTGATACTGATATTACCTGACAAGATGAAAATGTTGTTCCACTAAAATCCCTGGAGAGATTATATCCTCAAGAAGTTTCAGAGGAAACTGTATTTTCACTAACAGCATGTGACTATCAAAAGGTATTTTAAACCCATGCTGACCAAACTGATCAGAGATAACCAAATATTTAAGAATATTCTGGTCTAATGGATACCAAAGCTTGTTAGATAAAATCCATGCCAGTTGGGTTTATCATAATAATAAGTCAGCAAGTCCCTGGATTTGTCTTTCTGCTCTGTATTATCACAACCCTTGGATAAAGATTCATTTCAGTACCACAACTAGTAAGATTTTTTTATATTATTCTACTACAAATTCAGAGTTTTGAACTGACAATAAACTCAATGTGTCTGTTTATAAAGACAAAAAGTTTTTTAAAAATCCATGTTAGTAGAAAACTAAAAATAGCAAATGGTCCCATATTTATATCTCAGTAGTCAGAATACAAATAAACATCCTTGGTGAAAACACACCAGTGCTTTCAATTAAGGTAATATAATTGCATGCTTTGAAGTGGAATAATGGAAAAATCTGACAATCCATTGTATTAACATGAGGCACAGACTTTAGAGACATATAAAAAATAACATTTAATCTTTGTAAGGCATCTGCTTCTATATACTTTTTGCATAACATTTATGTATTGTGTGTAAACACACACATTAGATAGATAAATAGATAGCTGGATAGATGAACATATGTTAAAAAGCTCAATGAAATCTGCTGCAATCCATTAATTCACTTCAGTAAGCCATTTCACTGCTATTGCTACAAGTTCTATTGTCTTCTGCAGTTTCATTGTTTTCAAGAGGTGGTAGAAAAACTTTACACATTTATACTCAGTCAATTAATTTACTTACCTGGCACAGATCACAAAAGACTGATGTGAAGGTAGAGGACAAAGGCTCAAATAGACTAGACAATGGTGTAAAAGCTGAGAGCAATGATTTTTATCCTATGTATGTCTTCAAGAGTTTTATTCATTTATAAAGTAGAGTGCAATGTATAACCATTGAAGAAAAAATAACAGGTCAACTAATAGTCTTTTGTAAATAACTATTTGGAGCACACAGTTGTTTTCCCCATTCTTCATGAGATTCCACTATTATTTTGTCATCAGTTTTCAAGTATCACAGTTCCCCTTCTTTGCTCTCTAAATCAACTTAAACAAAACTAAGCATTATTTGCAAATTTCTTTGTTAAGAATCCTAGTTTCTGGGCCTCTGACTCTGCCTACTGCAGTATTTGAATGTATAAAATTTAATTAAAATTATCACTTAGATTTCTTTATCAAGAAAGACTGAGACTTGGAGCTCAAGATAACTAGGAAGATGGGGAGGGCATTTAAGGTAACCAATTCGGTGAATGAGTAACTAATATTCCAATACTGATGGTCATAATTTATAGGCCTTTAGAAACTCCTTTGTAAGATGGATTGTAGGCCAATGGTTATATACTATAAAAAGAAGCTTCATTTAAAAAAAAAAAAAGAAGCTTCATTAGAACATTTGGTCTAGATTTAAAAATCAAGAAGCGAGGAAGGCAGCAGTTCTAGAAGACAGCAAAGAATTGATCACAGTTGTCTTGCACCCATCACCAATAGATCGGTTACAATTAGGGAAGCTTTGTTTTAATTTCAATCTCTCACCTTCTGCCACAATCACAACAAATTGTCCTCCTACTTTTATCTGAGGGGATTTTTTTAGCATTTAAAAAAAAAAAACTTCAGCCACTTTGTAGTACATAAAATTATCCACTCTTAAGTCCCATAATGCAAACATGCTACAATATTCCAGCATGGAGTAACTTTCTGTAACGTAAAATATTATGACATGAAATTGATTTATTCATAATCTACACTGCTTATGTTGTGAACTATTCAATTTTGTGGACGTAGATTCTTTAGTAAAATGTATATGTTGAACCCAAAGATGCATTTCATCCAATAGTTCCTAAGGATTTTATAAACATACCTCTGAAAGGCCTCTTGGTACTCATGATCAGAGTTTCGATCTGACAGTCCTGACAATGAAACCAAAATATCCATCAGTGCAACTGGTATGCAAAAGGTGTGCTCTCAGTGCATGGCCATGAGTGCAGTTCCTGCCTTGCCGGAACCAATGTGGTAACTGGACACTCTGGGTCTCATTGTTCTGTTTTCATCAATGTACAACATCACAGAATAAATCCATCAACAGAATTTTAGGCACAGGTTTTAAAAATTGTGTCAAAGATGTAATTGATCAGTCATAAGTGTACACCATCCAAGAAACTGAGTCAAGATGTAGCATTATTAAGGGCATTAATTTAAATAAAATTAATGAAAATTAATTAATAAAATTTTTAAACTATTAATTTTAAAAATTAATAAAATTTTAAAAAATAAACTAATAATTTAGGGATGAGCTATACTGTTTCTGCTCTGACTGTATCCAGTGTACCAAACCATACAGAGTTTAGATGTCTCTTCAACACAGATAGGTTGGCTACTAAATATACATAATCTAGAAGGGAAATAATAATCGTTTTTTATAATTTTTTTTAAATTGGTCATTCTTTAGAGTCACATGTAGGTGGAGATAAACATTAAATAAGAATTATTTTTAAGAAAGAAAGGTGAGAAAGTTACAGTTTACTAAAATAAAAAAATGAGGGGGGTATACAAGTAATCTAGGGGCAGGCATCATTTATCAAATTGCCTTTTTCTGCCAGGAAAATTCAACATTTATCATTCCGCTTATGTTTCCCCCGTACAACTTTTCAGGGTTAAAAGCTTTGTGTTTCAGACTCTGAAACATTGGAAAACTCATTCAGCTGGTTCATTTAGGGGTCTTTGTAAATTCTGAGAGACATTTGAAGTGTTGTGGTGGGTTTAGAGTCAGGTGTTTGAAAGCCTTGGCACTCCTGGGTGAAGCCATCTCAGATACTAAGATGGAAATACAGCAAAGAAAAATAATAACACATTAAATTCTAATTCATTGTTGTCTTAGAGCCTGAAGGCCTCTGAGAAGTTTAACAAAAGACCACTAAGAAAAACATGCTTGAAATACACTCCAAAGAGGAAAAAAGTAAACAATGAACCTCAAATAGTTCAAGGCAAAAGGCACACTAACAGTGTGTTGGACCAAAAATAAAAGTCTAAAGAGAAACTAAAAAGCTTTGAGACTGGCCTTTAGGATGGTGCATATGAGAAGGGGAAGAATTTCTAGTTAAAGTCCTTTAAGATCCAACAGATTACACATTTTGATGGCCAATAGTATCATTCTGACCTTGACTGTTGCTGTAGGAAATAGCTGGGCATTCAAATATTGCCATGTATTTGCTCCACGTCAGTCAGACACTGACGATAATGATGGCCCAAGAATACAGGTCCTTTTGCTGTATTCTTTGTTCTCTGTAGGAGAAAAATCCGAGAAAGATTTTCTATTATACACCAAATAGCATTCTTTCTGGCAGTCCATAATAGCAGGGAAAGGGAAAGGATTGTTAAGTGAGGAAAAAGTTTACCTAGGGAAATATATACATAAAGAAACTTCTGTTTATCACATGCCAATATAGTCTACAATTCTACTAGGTACTTTGTGTGAATTTATATAATTCTAAAAACACTCAGATGTAGGAATTATTAATTCTATTTTGTAGACATGAAAACAGAGATGGAGAGCAGTAAGACATTTGCCCAAGGCCATTCAGTGACTGAGCAATAGAGGCAAGATTTGCAGCAAAATCTGTTGAGTCCAAAGCCCCAGTCATTAATCATTATGTTTTTCTATCTATTATTAAATCTCAAGGGTTGTGAGATCATCTCAAGTAAGTCCAAGCATTTCATCCACCTACTTTAGGCAAATATTATCTAGAACATCCTAGATCTATTGTATGCTATAGAGAAGTAGCTGACCTCTAGGTGGCTATTAAGAATCTTCCACCTATGGGGCTTCCCTGGTGGCGCAGTGGTTGAGAGTCCGCCTGCCGATGCAGGGGACACGGGTTCGTGCCCCGGTCCAGGAAGATCCCACATGCCGCGGAGCGGCTGGGCCCGTGAGCCACGGCCGCTGAGCCTGTGCGTCCGGAGCCTGTGCTCCGCAACGAGAGAGGCCACAACAGTGAGAGGCCCGCGTACCGCAAAAAAAAAAAAAAAGAATCCACCTATGAAAGGCACTCACTGCCAAAGCTGCACCCAACCCTTCTACCAGTTAGGTTCCAAAGGACACAAGTGGTGAACTCATTTCATTCAGATGACAAAGATTGTAATTCCATCAACCTGGTGCAGAGAATCAGACCAATATCTGAAAAGTTTCCCATTCATTAAACCATAGCCACAACAGAAAAACTCCACAATCTTGTGTGAGGAATATTTCCACTGATGCAATTTCAAATGAAGACCATCTCCCTGAAAGATCAAACTCTTTACAGAAATTATTTTAATGTCAAAGTTAACCAAAACAATTAAGAAGCCCTCACCTACAATGATCAAGTAAAATGGGATATTAAATTTCCACAAATTTGGGGCATTATTTCAACTGTTGATATTATTTCAACTGTCCTCAAAATGGATTCACTGATCTAGTACTGAATAGAAAGCACTCATCTAAAATCACATTAATAATTTTTCTGCAAAATGAGAAAATACTGTCTTATACAAATACCTTCCATAATAGTATAAAAACTATGATTTAAAAAATTGAGTCCTAAATATCTTAGCTAAAGTTGGATTAGCTTTCAAAACTGAAATGATATGCGAATTCTGAGAAAGTCTCAATTTGAACTCAATAAGATTAACCATTCACAATAGAAAGCCATTTCAAATGCAGCATTTGGGAAGGATCACCCATCACAGAGACTAGCACATTCTCCATGCTAGATGAAGCTTGGAACTTAATGGGAGGTTACTGACAGCTTTCATCTTCATAGCTGCCCCTGGAATTTGTTAACAAATCAGTTCTCCTGACAGGGAGATACTAGAAGAAACTCACAATATCCCAAAGAATACAATACAAGAAATGCAACCTCATATAAACCTATTTGTTCAAGGGTTTGAAATAAGTAAATGTACCTTTTAGAGATCAATCAAGTATACTTCATAAACCTAGCCTTATGGTTTTTATCACATTTGATACAACTATTTCTAGCAAACAGTGAAAAGAATTCAATGTGTCAGAATTTCCAAATTCCTTTTCTTTTTTAAATTGCAATTCTCACAATCCAGTTCTAGAATCAATTATGTCATCAGCAGCTTATTAAAATGCGTATAGTGTAATAACATGTTCTGTCTTGATTCATTCTCAAAACAATCCTCTATGATAAGTACTATTGATCCTCTGTTGCAGATAAGTTAACTGAGGCTCTCAGAAGTTAAGGAACATGCCTAGATTATACTGCTAGGTATTGGCAGAATGACCAACTTTTTTCCCTACAGTAAAATTTATTTTTCCATAGAGATGGAGAAGTAGCATTAGAATTGAAGTGAGAATAAATAAAACTTTCTGTTTCATGTGAATTAACAACAGTATCTTTTAAATTTTATATGTGCTAAAGAGAGTTAAAAATAAATTTTCTTTTTTTATTAATTTTTATTGGAATTTAGTGGCTTTAAAAACTAAATTTTCTTACAGGCATTTTTAGCTTAAGCCCTACATAAATCGTGTGTGCGTGTGTGTGTGTGTGTGTGTGTGTGTGTGTGAGTGTGTATGTGTGTGTGTGTGTATGTGTGTGTGTGAGAGAGAGGGAGGAGGGAGAGAAATTCTGAGAAAGTCTATATGCCATATATATATATATATATATATATGGCATTTCTCTATAGATGAATTAGGTGACCTCCTTGACAGAAAATTCGAAAGACTGATATAAATCCTCTGTCAAATTCTGATCAAACTGCCACCATCACTACACTTACCACCAGCATTTCACAGTTCCTTAAACTTCCACCATGAGTCATATTTTTGAGTTGAGGCATCAAAATGTTACAACTACTGTGTTATTGAGTGAGGTTGGGGATGTATCACGTTAAATCGTTATAATCCATTAATATCATTCTACAGTGTTGTTTAACTGATTAACTATAATCATGTAGGAAGTCCTTGAAGAACAGGATCACCCAGAACAAGAACAGGTAAGTTTGACACTAGAGGATGGAAAAGGGAAAGGTTAGGAACCTTCATAGATCTGGTATTCCTAAAATAAGCACTTGAATTTATTCCGCCAGGCTCTTCTCAGAGCTGATGGAAATGACCACTGAATGCATTAATCCACATAGCATTGTAATCAGACAGATATTTTCACATTCTACAGTGTAAGGAACAGCTTATCCTCAGCAGATCCCTGCCTCCCATTATGACAACAGAGTTTTCAGAACTACGGGGCTATTTCTCATGGTGCCAACCACACATGGCTGTTCAGAGCATATTTTCTGTCACTTTTCCTTCTTTCAAGTTCTATTCTCTGTTACTCTTCTTTCTAATGGTCAGGGGGCAAGTGAAGAAGAAATGGCAGCTAAAGGTACATTTTTCATTTATAAACAGTAATTGCATATTTGTGGGTAAACAATCACCTAAATATCAAAGGCAGGTCTAGGACTGGTGCCAGACACACTAGCATAGCTCTTACCGAAATAGGTCCTGAATCATAAACCACCTATCACAGACTCTTTGAAAACTCCTCCTGATTCACCCTATATTTAAAAGGAATATGAAAAAATAGAGGATAGTTATTTAGGAGATGCATTATTTTAAAATGCATTTTAATAATCCTGAGATTGAGGGGTTAAATTTCTCTATATAGTTTTCTCTAAGTTTGTCCACATATCCTCATATATCTGCATTCCAATGTCAAGAAATAAAAGATTTGTCAATGACCCTAGAGGATACTTCTGCTAAGAACACTGCTGAGGCCATAAAACCAGCCACTGTGCTCACCCAGGTATGCTCAAACCTTGACAAGTCAAGTCTCTACAGATTTAAAATGTCTTACCATTAGCTTTTCACTTTAAAAAAACTGTCCAGTTTGTCTTTTAAAAATTACCCCTCTCAAATGGTTAATGTCCTTATTATCTAAAGATTTCATATGAAAAATTTTAAAAATACAGAGAACCCAATAAATGGATGAGCAAAGGGTAAGGATAGCTCACAGATGAGGAAGCACAATTAGAATGAAAAGTAATGAAAACTATACAAAACTCTTCAGGGTTTCCATTAGTAAAAGAAAAACCAAATAAACCAAATAGAAACCATCTTTAACCTCTAATTTTTTAATTACATAAAATAAAATTGTGGTTGAAGGCAAAAAAGCTCAAGGCTTTTAGAAAGTAATTCAGCAATACATGTCAAGAGTATGAAAAGTAGCCTTTGAACTCAAAGAAATAAAACTAAATGTGAGGAGGCAAAGCATATAAAAATATTGGTTTATCACAGCATTTTTCTTCATAGTGGAAAACTAGAAATAATCTAATACTCAACAATAGGGGAAGAGTTATGTAAATGGAATGATAGCTACTACGTTGTAATACAAGGTTTAAAAATGAGGAGATGACAAAAGATTGGTCAAGGGCTTCCCGGGTGGCACAGTGCTTGAGAGTCTGCCTGCTGATGCAGGGGACAAGGGTTCATGCCCCGGTCTGGGAAGACCCCACATGCCGCACAGCGGCTAGGCCCGTGAGCCATGGCCGCTGAGCCAGCGCATCCGGAGCCTCTGCTCCGCAACGGGAGAGGCCACAACAGTGAGAGGCCCGCGTACGGCAAAAAAAAAAAAAAAAAAAAATTGGTCAAATGGGGATAACTGTTGAAGTGGAGTCATAGGTACATGAGTTCATTATACTCTCAAAGAGATAGGGAAATTCTTGGACTATAGCATTAAAGGAAAGGAAACACATCTATGCTGGGAGAAAAAAGATATAGAAAGAAATATAACAATATGTTTAGTGAAGAATTTTTTAAATACTTTTTTAAAGAGTAGTTTTAGGTTAACAAGAAAATTGAGAGGAAAGTACAGAGATTTACCATATAACCCCTGCCCCCATACATGCATAGTCTCCTCCATTCTTAAAATCATTCACCAAAATGATACATTTTTTACCAAAGATGACTACACTGACACATCATAATCAGCCAAGTCCATAGTTGACATAAGTGGTCACTCTTGGTGCTGTATATTCAATGGGTTTGGACAAATGTATAGTGACATGTATCCATCATTTTAATATCATGCAGAATATTTTAACTGCCCTAAAAAACCTCTATGCTCTGTTTGTTCTTCTCCCCCCACCCCCCTAACCCCCACTCCTGGCAATCACAGATCTTTATATTGTCTCCAAAGTTTTGTTTTCTCCAGAATGTAATATAGTTGGAATCATGTAGAAAGAATAAGTTTAAAAAAATTTTAGAATCCATATTTATAATGAAAAACTAATAATTTGCAAATAAATATTACCCTCTTTATGAAATGCATGGAAACCATTAGGATTCCTCCATGAAAATAAACAAGGTATTGATACTACAAGCAACTGTATGTCAATAAAATGGACAACATGGAAGATATGGATAAATTCTTAGAAAGGTATAACCTTCCAAGACTGACCCAGGAAGAAATAGAAAATATGAACAGACCAATCACAAGTAATGAAATTGAAACTGTGGTTAAAAATCTTCCAACAAACAAAAGTTCAGGACCAGATGGCTTCACAGGTGAATTCTATCAAACATTTAGAGAAGAGCTAACACCTATTCTTCTCAAACTCTTCCAAAAAATTGCAGAGGAAGGAACACTCCCAAACTCATTCTACAAGGCCACCATCACCCTGATACCAAAACCAGACAAAGATACTACAAAACAAGAAAATTACAGACCAGTGTCACTGATGAATATAGATGCAAAAATCCTCAACAAAATACTAGCAAACAGAATCCAACAACACATTAAAAGGATCATACACCATGATCAAGTGGGATTTATCCCAGGGATGCAAGGATTCTTCAATATATGCAAATCAATCAATGTGATACACCATATTAACAAATTGCAGAATAAAAACCATATGATCATCTCAATAGATGCAGAAAAAGCTTTTGACAAAATTCAACACATATTTATGATGAAAACTCTCCAGAAAGTGGGCATGGAGGGAACCTACCTCAACATAATAAAGGCCATATATGACAAACCCACAGCAAACATCATTCTCAGTGGTGAAAAACTGAAATCATTTTCTCCAAGATCAGGAACAAGATAAGGATGTCCAATCTCACCATAATTATTCAACATAGGTTTGGAAGTCCTAGCCACAGCAATCAGAGAAGAAAAAAAAATAAAGGGAATACAACTTGGAAAAGAAGTAAAACTGTCAGTGTTTGCAGATGACATGATACTATACACAGAAAATCCTAAAGATGCCACCAGAAAACTACTAGAGCTACTCAATGAATTTGGTAAAGTTGCAGGATACAAAATTAATTCACAGAAATCTCTTTCATTCCTATACACTAACAACTAAAGATCAGAAAGAGAAATTAAGGAAACAATCCATTCACCATTGAAACAAAAATAATCAAATACCTAGGAATAAACTTCCTAAGGAGGTAAAAGACCTGTACTGAGGAAACTATAAGACACTGATGAAAGAAATCAAAGATGACACAAACAGATGGAGAGATATACCACGTTCATGGAATGGAAGAATCAATATTGTGAAAATGACTATACTACCCAAAGCAATCTACAGATTCAATGCAATCCCTATCAAATTACCAATGGCAATTTTTACAGAACTAGAACAAAAAATCTTAAAATTTGTATGGAGACACAAAAGACCCTGAATAGCCAAAGCAATCTTGAGGGAAAAAAAAAAAAAAAACAGAGCTGGAGGAATCAGACTCCCTGACTTCAGACTATACTGCAAAGCTACAATAATCAAGACAGTATGGTACTGGCACAAAAACAGAAATATAGATCAACGGAACAGGACAGAAAGCCTGGAGATAAACCCACGCACCTATGGTCAACTAATCTATGACAAAGGAGGCAAGGATATACAATGGAGAAAAGACAGTCTCTTCAATGAGTGGTGCTGGGAAAACTGGACAGCTACATGTAAAAGAATGAAATTAGAACACTCCCTAACACGATACACAAAAATAAACTCCAAACGGATTAAAGACCTAAACGTAAGACTGAACACTATAAAACTCTTGGAGGAAAACATAGGAAGAACACTCTTTGACATAAATCACCGCAAGATCTTTTTTGACCCACCTCCTAGAGTAAAGGAAATAAAAACAAAAATAAACAAATGGGACCTAATGAAACCTAAAAGCTTTTGCACAGCAAGGGAAATTATAAACAAGACAAAAAGACAACCCTCAGAATGGGAGAAAATATTTGCAAATGAATCAATTGACAATGGATTAATCCCCAAAATATATAAACAGCTCATGTAGCTCAATATCTAAAAAACAAACAACCCAATCAAAAAATGGGCAGAAGACCTAAATAGACATTTCTCCAAAGAAGACATACAGGTATCCAAGAGGCACATGAAAAGCTGCTCAACATCACTAATTATCAGAGAAATGCAAACCAAAACTACAATGAGGTGTCACCTCACACCAGTTAGAATGGGCATCATCAGAAAATCTACAAACAACAAATGCTGGAGATGGTGTGGAGAAAAGGAAACCCTCTTGCACTGTTGGTGGGAATGTAAATTGATACAGCTACTACAGAGAACAGTATGGAGGTTCCTTAAAAAAACTAAAAATACAATTACCATATGACCCAGCAATCCCACTACTGGGCATATACCCAGAGAAAACCATAATTCAAAAAGACATATGTACCCCAATGTTCACTGCAGCACTATTTACAATGGTGAATATTGTAAGCACTATTGTAAGCTTCATGGAAGCAACCTAAATGCCCATCGACAGACGAATGGATAAAGATGTGGTAAATATATACAATCGAGTATTACTCAGCCATAAAAAGGAACAAAATTGGGTCATTTGTAGAGATGTGGATGGACCTAGAGACTGTCATACAGAGTGAAGTAAGTCGGAAAGAGAAAAACAAATATAGTATATTAATGCATATATGTGGAATCTAGGAAAATGGTACAGATGAACTGGTTTCCAAGGCAGAAATAGAGACACAGATGTAGAGAACAAATGTATGGACACCAAGGAGGAAAGTGGGGAGGGGAGGTGGGATGAACTGGGAGACTGGGATTGACTTAAATACACTAATATGTATAAAATAAATAACTATTACGAACCTGCTGTATAGCACAGGGAACTCCACTTCGCTGTACAGTAGAAACTAACACAACATTGTAAAACAACTATAGCCCAAGAAAAATATTCAAAAAAAAGAAGGTATTGATAAAGCAGACTCCAGAAAGATAAAGAAAGCTAATATATTGATAATAACAGTTCAACTATAGAACATTAAAAGACAAAACAATTCTCAAAGAAACATTATAAGTGAAGAAATAATTTGTTTTCACAAACAAAACCCTTGGGAAACAAATGTCTCCCCTTGGCAATGAAACACTTTGGCAGACTGACTCAGAATCAAGACTGGACAAGGAAGAGACAGAGAAGAACAAAGGAGAGGAAGAGCCAGATAGCTATTCAATAACTGAATCTTTCAGGAGAAAAAGAAGAATGCTTTCTACACAGTTTAAAAAAAAAAAAAAAAGAATAGACAAATGTAGGTCTGTAAGACTTTGCTGAGATGACTTTATAATATTTACAATCTGAAGAAATATTTTAGTTTCTTCTAATCTGAAAGGACTTCTCTTCTTTCCCAGTCTTTCAGGATACTTTGGAAAGAAACCATGACCTGAGGTATTGTTGTCTTCGGAGATTAAGAGAATTGCAGTCCTCTGCTATCATTCTTCTGATCCTCTCCAATTATAAGCAGTTGCAGGCAGTTATGTGTGGCCTTTGCAGCTTGGTGACTACTAAATAATTGGAGTTGAGATGTCAAATATTTCCCTAATGAGCTCAAGGTCCAAAGTAAACCCTGAACTGAGATCACAGTAGTGAGGCATTTCAATGCATCTGCTTCTGGATGGGTTAGAGCTGTTATGCCTCCAAAAACACGTGCATGGTTGCTTGGGGAAAAAGAGAGAGAGAGTGAGAGATAAAACGAGGGGAGGGAAGAAGGGACTCTCTTTCTGTAATAAATTAAGAGGATTATCATTTTTAAATTGCTATTTCTATCACTTAGGTTTAGAAACTCAGCCCTAGAATGATTGATTCTAAACACTTCTAATTCTATTCAAATCTAACTAAGTGTACAAAGCTGGAGAAAGAAGAATTCTTAGAAAACAAAATGATACCATAAGCTTTCCTCAGAAATGACTAGCATATTTGTGGAAGCTTAGCTATTTTTGACAAAAGAGTATCTGGCATCTCTAAGCACAGATAAACACAGGTGTTACTTATAAACACAGCCAAGTCTCATCCCCCAGTGAATGCTCCAGGTTGCTGCCTGTTCTGTCATGCTGAGGTGAAGGTGAACCAGAGAATGCCATAACTCCCAGCCTGGATGACTCTGACTGCAGTAAATTTCTTTTCTAAGTAAGTAGTTAGACCTGCACAAAGATACTGATTGTGCTTCCTGCCCCAAATTTAAAGGAATAATATGGTGATTGAGGTCTATCATTATTGTAAAAGAACTAATATCTCACAGCTTTGGTTAAAGGTCTATTCTGAGACTGTACAGGAGTGAGGAAAAATCAACATTCTGCTGGTCGATAGGGTCTTCAAATCATGAAACCGTTACAGAAAGATGGTGAACATTTTAAATTAGCAGATTGCATTATAAAATAAATTTTTGTGGCCCCTCCTCAGTGAAACAATTATTATAAGCAACCCGTAATACTGTGAACACAGCTATTTGAATGTTTTATTAAACAAAAGCTTTCCAATCCTTTGAATTGGCATGTTGGCTTGAGATCAGACTTTGCCTCACGATTTGGAGTGTGGACATGTTTGTGCTTGTCTCTTTACTGCTTTGGGGATTTTCCCAATGTAAAACCTCTTGGAACTTAACTCTCCAGCTTTGTACAGATGTACTGTAACTGAGTCTTTGTTTATGATCCTCTATCCAGTTTTTTTTAATGGGAGTAGACAGATTAGACACACTTCTAAGGGACTTGTTGTGCATTGTGAGACCTGTGTGCTTAATTGCAAAAGAGAAAACAACAACACCCACCCAGCTGCTTAATTTATGGATATCAGAAATAGGGCCAGCAATTTCAAAATGGAAAGTGGAACTCTCATCATTCATAAAGCTGCCAAGAGTTTCTTCTGAATTTCAGACTGAACAAGAATCTGTTTTTCTCCAATTACTTTTTCAGACAACTAAATTGAGTGCTCATGGAAGGTGCTTATTTTCCTAAGTGAAGTGATCTATATCACCAGTGAACAGGTGCAACAGAGGGAGTGGCATTTAAGACATTACAAACTTCCTCAAATTCAGCTAGTATGCCTTAAGCTTAATCTAGATCCACTGTTTCTAGGGATCAATAAAGGTGAGGCTCTGTGGCCAGGTTTAGTCTATTCTTTGGCATTATCTGTAAAACCACCAATTGCAATGGTAATTTTTCAGAATCAGCTAGGCCTGGAAATAAACATATTATTTCTCTAATGTATTACCTCATACAATTTTGACTCATTTCCTTCTCTACTTGGCCCAGAGCCATCAATATCTTAGAGACTCCTCAATGCCCTCCAATTAAAACAGAGATGTGTGTTGAGGATGGCAAGGGCAAACCCAATGCCAATAGCTCTCTTCTTGGTTTTGCCTTATTTTTCTCCCAGCTCTCTTTCTGACCTTTCTTTTTTTTTTCTTTTCCCACCTAGCAGTAAATGTTTTGGGGTACGTCCTGATGATACGAGAGCGCTCAAAACGATCTCTTTCTTGATATGCCAGTCTTTCCAGAGCATTATGAGAACTCAATGGTGCTTTCTTATGAAGCTGTCTTTGAAGCCCCAAGACTTTAGAACCTGCTTCAAATAAGACTGTGTGGAACAATAAGTAATTGCTGTCTTAGAAATTAATTTCTCTTGGGTGGGATCTTGTAAAGATTTACTTTAATTATGAAAGTATTTTCAGAGGCATATAGTCTTAAAGTAGAGTTTCAATGTATTGCGAACAGATGAACTTCAGCATGAAACAATGTCAGAAGAGTAAGCCATGAGAAGTACCTGTCAGCATTAAGTAAATGGAGTCAGAAGAGAAGACATATACACATAGAAAATGTTGTTTTTGAAAATAAAAATGTCAATGTACAATGATCCATTTAGCAGAGGAATGCCATCCTAAATTATTCCACTAGAGTATCTGAAATTCCCGAATGCAACAGATTTTTGGTTACTATTAATTGAGTCTGGATTCACACCCACAAATTGAAGATAACATGTTTCTGTATCTCATTACTAATTCCTTTAACAAGGTTTCCTCTGAATATTTTTCACATTTTAAGACTTTTGGTTACTGAAATTCCATTTAACAGAATAGTTTCATAGAGGCACTTCAGTCTTATCCTGTCCAAGTACTTGGGATGCAGCTCTTTAATGAGATGTCCCAATTGTAATTGCCACGTGTTTTAGCAAGGAGCCAGTTTTGCATAGCCACATTTAGGTTTATGAGGAGAGAATAGCATACTTCTGTATACATAAAGATGTATACATCATAACAACTTGACTGTATATCCAGAAACCCTCTAGAGGACAAGGTGTTCACTCAGCTAGATAAGCTAGAACCTGAAGGGAAGACATGAATCAATGGTACCTACTTTAGCTTAGATATATTGTATTTGGTTTTCTGAATTACTCATAGACTAAGCTCCAAGTTGGGATACTCCTATATATGTACTTTAAAAAATAATTATCACTAGGCTAGGAATTGTGAGTCTCGTTCTAGGTCTGTCACTAGTTAGCTTTAGAAGTGAAAGCAACATACAGCTTCTCAGATGATTTATTCGTTCCCTCATACACAAGATAATAATAATAACTGGGGACTTCCCTGGTGACACAGTGGTCAAGAATCCACCTACCAATACAGGGGACATGGGTTCGAGCCCTGGTCCAGGAAGATCCCATATGCCACGGAGCAACTAAGCCCATGTGCCACAGCTACTGAGCCTGCGCTCTAGAGCCCGCGAGCCACAACTACTGAGCCCACGTGCCTAGAGCCTGTGCTCCACAACAAGAGACGCTACCGCAATACGGAGCCCGTGCAGCACGATGAAGAGTAGCCCTTGCTGGCCTCAACTAGAGAAAGCTGCATGCAACAAAGAAGACCCAATACAGCCAAGAATATAATTAATTAATTAATTTTAAAAAAATAGAACTTCATTAAAAAAAAATAATAACTGGCTTACATTCTTAACAGGGTTGGTGTGAAGATTAAATGCTACCATACAAAAAAAGCACTTTAATAAAAGCACGATCCAAATATAGGACCATTATATATGCCCAAAACAATCTGATTGTTGGATTGTCACCCCAATTTTTATAAGATTTAAACTGGAAACATACACTAGAATATTAGAAAGGCAACTTTTTATTTGATCTTAAAGAGAAGCCAATGGGAAGCCTCATATGGTCATGACACATTCATTCAACAAGTCTTTACTGAACTCTCATTTCTGAACCATTTTGTTAACTGCTGGTTAAAAAGTGATTAATAAGTCATATAAACTTTCCTGCATAGAGCTTAGAGTTTAATGGGGAGCTGGGTATTAAGCAGATAATTACACAAAGACTTATATGACTGAAATCATGACAAAGTGTTATAAAGGAAGAATACAGTTTGAGAGCATAAAACAAGGCCTCAAATATAGTTCAGGTTTTGGTGAAGGTCTCTAAGGAAATGACATTAGCTGAGACTTAAAAGATGAGTAGGAGTTACTCAGATGAATGAAAAGCATAAGATTACAGTCAGAGAAAACAACACGGATGAGATCTTGACACATAGAAAATAAGGGGCAGAATGTAGCTAGATGATACTAGAAACATAGGGAGAGGTAAGATCACACAGGAACCTAGACGTCAGGGATTTGGAATAAATGGAAAATTATAAATATGGGCATAAATAAATGCAGAATTGCAAATATAAACTAATAATTTCTTTTTATCCAAGTACACAAGTAAGAATGTATTATTGCAGCCCTTACCCTGGATCGGTGATTTTCACACCATGCTCTCTGGAATCCTAGACTTCTCCAGAGCTGTCTCAACAGGGGCCTGCAGTGGGCTAGGTGCAGGGAGGACCCCAGGCCAGGAGCATCATGTGGCTCCACCCACAAACCACCCTACTCCTTGCCACTAATCTTAGCTTATATTTTGGGCTTCTGCATAAGAATCATTGTGAAAGTCAAGGAAGGCAGGAAGGCAAGGAGAGAGAGAAAGTTACTATCTTCCATGAGCAGTAATGTTATTTATGTATGTTATATATGGCCTTCATCCACATTTTCTTCTTTTTTGCATAGAGGAGTTGGTGTTTTGTTTTCCAAGAGCTTATCAATGTTTTCTCTTCTGACTGCTTGCCCATGGATCATCATATTATATCAGATCATTTGTCTTAAAATGGGGCCTAACTCGCTAGTCCACAGGGCCTCGGGAAATCTGTGATGCCTCAGAAGGCAGGCTTATAAGTACTCCCTTTATGGAAGGGAGAGCCTGCTTTTTCCACTGGGCGATACTAATTTGCCTTGACTATGGTGGTACTTCAGCAGGCTCTGCTTTCTGAGGTTTTAAAACCTTTTTATTACAGCTTCCAGGGCTTTGTTCAGGATGGCTGATGGTGTTCTGAGACCTGGAGAGAGGGGAATATCAACCGTTGTATGTACTGTACACCAGAGAAATCTGGATGCCGAGCTCAGAGTCCAGACTGAAAAACACACTGTGAGTGACCGCCCACTGGCTCACAGGGAGCAAAAGAGACACAGCCTTGCCCTCCTGTCCTCACACTATGTTCTGTCCCTCAGGTTAGCTGAATGAAGGCTGACACTGATATGAAATGGATGCAGACCTGGCAAACTTGTAAACAGTAATAAAGGAAGGCAAAGAATAAGACTTCAGTCCCAGAGGATTCAATCCCAGAATCTTCAGAGGGAGCCAATCTTGCTGATCTATTTATTATTTTCTATCTACCTGTTTCATCCCAGGTAGAAAGCTACTTTTCATTCTCTCTCTACCCAAGCCAGCAAGCAATCTGGCAATCTCATGCCAAATGATACATTTCTGAGGCTGCCAAATGTTAACACATATTTTGTGGGAAAGAGTTTTTCTAAAATTACCATTTCTAGTTTTAACTTGTTAAAGGGGGAAAGGCATTACAGCAAGCAAGGAGAGAAGGTTATGTTGAAGCCTAACTTGGAGAAACTTCCACATGGAACTTGGAAGTCATTCCAGGATCACCTGCTTCATACTAGAACAGTCCAAGACCGGTTATGAAATCCGACCTGTGCGCTGTAGTTTTAATATCTCAGCAGGAAATATAACCTAATTCACTCTTGTGGTAGAGAGTGGTGGGCTCACCCAGTGTTGAACATACCCCTGACATTTTTCAGCTTCCCTCGAAGGTAGGCTAGGGCCACTGACTCTTCTGGCCAGTGGGTTGGGAGCTGAAGATATACTCTGATCTGACACACTTAGGGGTGGGTATAAGTTCCACACAATCTCTCATCTGATTCCTGAGCCCTTGTTTCACAATCCTGCAGTGACCTTCCTGTTACCACAGGGTACCCCATTGGGATATCACCTGGGCTACCTAGACTGTATCAACTAATACAAACCACAGAATGAAATTAAGGCAAATCTTCACTTAAACCTCCTAACCCTTCAAGCTCTCCATCTACTCACTGCCATATTTCTCTAGGTTATGGTTCTCTTGTGTCATGTGATTAACTTGAGTTCTATTCACTCCACTGAGCCTTGCTTTCTTAAGGATTACCAGCGAGTGGGCTGGGAATACCAACCAACTATTTCTTCTTAGCCTTCATCTATTTTTACCTCCTTGGAACATTTGGCATTCAGCATTGAAAACTGCCTTTTCTTCCAATTCTCTTTTCCCTGAAATTTTGCAAGTCTACTAAATCAATTAAACAAGAAGCATTTGTTGAGCAACTTCATACACTAAAACTGTCTATGACCCTTGGTCTCTGTTCCTTTATACTTTCCACTGAGATATCTTGTAGCTCTATAAATAGATTCCTTAAGCTTCAGTTTTCTAACCTGTAAAGTGAAAATAATAATGTTCTCCCTTTCTGTTGCTATGAAGATTAAATAGATTAAATGAGGTAGCATTTATAAAGGAACCCATGACAAAGTATTAAATATTGGAATTGCAGAGTCAATCTCCCTTACTGCTGTTGTTGTAAAGTGAGAGCTATTCCAACACTTCAGATCACTATTTGCAGTCTCACCTTTCCAGCAACTGCCAGTCTTACAGTTTTAATTTCTAAGGAACATTCCAAATGCAATATTTACTTTCACCTCAAGTTGTTTATTAAAAAAACAAATGCAATATTCATGTTCACCTCAAATCTAATAAGTCCACAAATCCACAATATGTCCCCTTTCAAACCCAACATTTCTTAAGTTTGTATTTCTGCCAGTGGTATCATTACTAACCCAGTCATCAAGGCTTGACACTTAAGTTTCATTTATTGAAGTCTCCTACTGATATCTGCTTTCCATTTCAGTTTAGTAAAACAGTAACTGAGCAGTAACCCTTGCAATGTTTGCCTTCAATTCAAAATTGAATCAGATACAAGCCCTGCCTTCAGGTTGAAGAAGTATTGAATGGATTTGTCAAAAGAACAAGATGAACACAGTCTGAAGGTTTAGCAAAAGAAGCCTGTACGTTATTGCAACATGAGGTTGCAGTCAAAGAGATAATGACAGCCTCTCCAAGAACTGGAGATACTAATGAGATGGAAGAGAAATTTGGGTGGGCTTAAGGGACTGAAGGTACTGGAGGGCTACAAGGTTGTTTTGCTGTTGTGAGTGAGTGGGATAATAAAGTCGAGGAGTCCTGGGTACCGACAAAGGGCAGTTGTAGCCATGGGAGGATTGTTAAAAGGAAAAAAGTTTTTTGAGAAGACTGAAGTTAGTTGTGAGGTGCACTTTCCATGTGGAGATTGAAGTTGTCCATGGTGATAACAGGAGTGGTGGTGGAGAGGAGGACTAAGATGATGCCAACTTCTTCAATAAGATGTGGTAGCTGCAACGTAACAGAAGACAATTGGAGATGTCTTCATCAGGCTCAGATGGCATGAGCCTCAGGGTGACATAGCACTAAAGAGGCAGTGGGAGAGGTGGGAGAATGTCCTTTGTGAACAAATTCCAGACCTCCATCTTTTTGTAATGGCTACTACCCTGGACCTTGTCATCCACTGCACTATAAAGTGGAGTACAATTAAAAATTGGATGTGTCCTTTCAAGAGGGTTAGTTGCTGAAGTAATGAAGTAACTGAGACAGCTCCTTTTAAGAGTTTCTCATATAAAAAGAGGATTTTAGCATGGATTTCAAAGGCATATTAGAGAGATTTCTAGTAAATGTGTGAGCTATTAAAATTATTTACCTTAAATAAATCTCAAGAGTCTTCTTCATCGCTTCCAACTTACACAGGTCACTAATGAAGACTAACAGAGACCACCCACAAAGAAAGCTAAACATTTTATTGGCTCCAACTTAGTTGTGTGGATAGCATCCAAAGACTTCCAGCCCCTTCAGATTTCACAGGACTGTGAATTTATGTAAACCACCGACATTCTGAGGTTAGTGGTGCAAGGAATAAACAGAGGAAGTTGAACAGATAATTCAAGCTGTGTAGCAATTTGGAAAAAGTAGTTCTATCTCAGATTAATAAAATGGAAATTGTGCTTCTAGAACTATGTTGCTTCCTGTTACTGCCAAATCTCTTTTGCATTTGTATGATCAAAAGCTCATAATCCTGTTCAATGCACACAAAATTGGATAATAAAGTTCTCCAAGTGTTATCGTTAGTATCTGCTCACCAATACCATCACAGAGGGAAAGCTGCATGCATATAAGATGTTACAATATTATAAACTTCTGACTCTTTTTAATACTTTCTTTTCACTGTTCAAAATATGTCTAAATTAAGAATTGAAAAGTCATTTCTATCAGATAGAATATAAGCACATCTATCATATAAATTAGTAATGTGACTAGCTATTGACCGTATGGGAAAAAATTGAACTGCCATAATTTGTATTTTTTTGCATGAAAAACTGAAGAGAGGTTTGGCTACAAAACAAATAGCTGTTCTAAAGTGGCTTTTTTTTTTTTTTTCTTTTCCTCCACGATGTTATGTTTGGGCTGTGAAGTAGTGTTATCATCTATTAGTGCCATAAAAGATTGTGCGTGAGGATGGGAATGTGTTAGGGGGAGGGACAGAAGGCTGATGGTGATTAACAGAAATTGATAATACCATATTGATTTTCATTTCCTTTCTCATCCCCAAATTTCCATAAGACAGAACACAAAGAAAATCCCATAAAGACAAAAAATTATGCACATAAACTCTCTCATTGACTCCAACTGCAGCATATTAGAAGAATCTCAAGGGCAAATGTTTCCTTTGGAACATTAAATTGGTACAATACCAGTATATTTTTTTATGAACCCTTAAAACAATAAATGACTCATGGAAATTCTAAGAAGTGAGATGTAAGCGGGGAGAGAGAAATTCCCTCCAAATTCAGCTTTATCTGAATTTCAAAATCTTTTGACTGGGAGAGGGGTTAAACTTGTCTCTCAAAAAGGGAATATAGTACTTTAAAAGCAAAAGAGCAGGGCTTCCCTGGTGGTGCAGTGGTTGAGAGTACGCCTGCCGATCAGGGGACATGGGTTCATTGCCCCAGTCCGGGAAGATCCCACATGCCGCGGAACGGCTGGGCCCGTGAGCCATGGCCGCTGAGCCTGCGCGTCCGGAGCCTGTGCTCCGCAACGGGAGAGGCCACAGCAGTGAGAGGCCCACATACCGCAAAAAAATAAATAAATAAAAAATAAAAATAAGAGCAACTTTTGTTTTGTTTCTGGAGTTATAATAGAACTTGAGAAGTTTCCTAAATTTCAACTTGAACAAACCTACTCAATGGATGTCATTCTGGTATCGAGTACTGCAGATGGAAAGGGGGAAGGGTGAGGAGGGATGTGGGGAATGGCATTCTGTCGTGTATCTCCTGTTCAACATTACTGAATTATTTATGTGCCAGTTGCTTGCCACATGTTTATCATACAGATTACGTGTATACCTTTTAGACAATGAAGAAAAACAGATATAATTTCTTTTTCATCTCACTCTAGAGATGAAAGAAGATTTGTAATCATTAAAGACATGTAGCTGTGTCCTAAAATAGCTTAGGTGATGTTAAACCAAGGAAGCCTGCATGTCAGATGCTGGTATTGACATTATTCTGTGCCACTCTTATTTTAGCGTCTCTAACCATTCGTTTAATTCTAACCAAAAAATCAATGCCTTTGCTTTATTGTAAACACAGTATTTAGCACCCAGGTTAATTCTTTCCTCTAATTCCAGCATATAGAAAGGAAGGTTTCATGTTTAAGATAATTTAGCCCACAGAAATAATCAGTTTACAAAAGAAAAGACTGAAAAATTCCTTTAAAAAAATGTTGTTTTTTTTTTTAAATACAAGATATTCACCATAGATAGAGCAGAAAGGAGAATACAACTAGGCAATACAAGAGAGAAAGTGGAAAGAAACAGAGAGATATCTTAAAGAGATATCTTAAAGTATTAAATTTTTAATCTCTTACCAGGGCACGCAATTCCTCTCTGTTGGACAGTGTCATCCTAATGCAACTTTCCAATATCCTGATAACTTAGTGTGACCCACAGAGCTTCTCTTGGTTATGTGGAGTTTTCTAGAAATCTGGGTCCACAGTGAGAAATCACTACACTGAGTTTCTCCTGTTGTCAGACAAAGGGTAGGTAATTAACTTCTTGGTATTTGTTGCTCTCCCCTCAAGTTTAGGATCTGTCTTTTTTCCCTTCCTTAAAAATTATGGATTCTAAAACATGCTGGATAAATTCATCAATATAATGTGTTTGATGTGGAGACACAATAATATTTATCAGTTTTACATTAGTTAAGGTAAAAGGAAAGCCTCAAATATGAGATTATTTTGACATTTATTCTAAAGGTTTCCAAAATTTCCCATGTTTTTCATGAAGGAAATTTAGGGAGTAGGGAAAGAGAATGATAATGATTAATAAAAGATAGACTTCAAACAGTATTTCAAGGACTAAAGTTATTAACTCTTCATTAGTATTCAGAAACCCCACTGGTTTAAAGTGAGTTTCCTTATACAACTGGGGCTGTGGAGCACAAGGGCCCAGGAGAAAATGATTAAATAATACAGTACATGCTCGAATGCACATGCAAACATTTGGCTAAGGATATGTATGCTTTCCTGACATCAGAGTGTGATATTCCATAGACCTACCATACGGCTCCATTATGCAGAAGGATCCACTAGAGAACTCCTGTTATGCAGCAAAGCTGAAATTTCTGCCTCTTTTATGCAGGCAATATTCCATTTTAAAATGTTTTCCAATCTGGCTCAGAATCACCCCCTCTGTGAACCAAATGTGTTCGTTACCAAATATTCTCCATGGTTTTCCTCCAAGGACTGACACAGCCTCCAGGTGTTAGCAATGACCTAATCATATAAAAGCCAGAATATTTATCTACTCTTACCCCCAAGAAAATATGGATCTGCTTCCTTCTTAGTCTACTTTGCCTCAACAGTCTTCATGTATCTGCTGATTATATATTTGTAAATCTCTCCTTTTATCTCCCCAACAGATGCATGCTGTGATGGGAAATACCGAAGCACACATTAGAAGCAATGATGGTTATCATCATAGCAGAGGCTGATGGGCTTCCTCAGATCTTGCCATGGAACCAATGGAATGCCAGAAAATGATTGGCTGGGGAGTTCTTCCACATTGTCAGGAGTTTTGGAAAAAGGCTGTAAGAGAATGATGAGAAAAAACCTGGAGAATGGTAAATGCTTCAATGAAGCAATCTGTTACATTCCTCCTTGCAGAGTGGGATCCCTGGCCTGAGATGAGAAGAGAAGTAATGGGACTGAGAGGAAGCAAAGGAAATAGAAGCTGAGGAGAGCAGCACAGAAAGCAAAGATTTATAGCATGTATCATAACCACTTTCTTATTCTGAGCTTCTCCTCAACTTAATCCAACTTCTACGTTGGATTGAAAATTTGGTTGAAAATTTATTATTTCCCTTATATATTTGTAGAAAACAGACCAAAAATGAGTAAAAAAAAAAAAAAAAATGGAGACAGAAAAAAGAAGACAAAAATGGAGGGGACCAGGAGTCCAATTCCTGTTTCTCCTGCTTCTGTCAGACTAAGTGAAACATTTAAAATCATCAGCAGATACTGGCTGACCCTCATCATATTGAAAGTGGCTATTCAAACCTTTTAGAGAAGGACCTGGTCTTTGACACAGTTATTGGCCAAGGTACAGCATGTACTAATAGCACTTTGGGGACAATGGCCTTTCGGTGACCATCAGGTACCAGTGCTTCTAAATTGGCCAATTTCATGTGTCCGGAGGCCAGAAGACATACAATCACGTAAGAAAAAGACTTTAATCCAGTCATTATAAGGTAGGAGCAGAACAGAGTAGCTGAGGTGTTTATGGGGATAACTGTAATTTCAGCCTAGCTTCATTCAGTCAAGAAGATTGCTTCCAGTCTACTAGAAAACACTTCCAATAAGCTTGAATTACAACCTCAATATCGCTCCATCTTTTTTTTCAGGTTAGCATGTGAAATAAAGAGATTTCCTCAATGTCATAGTAACATTTACTATCTAAAAACTGATGAATATCTTCCCCTCTAGAAACAAATAGGTTGTTTAATTTTAATCTCTTAGCAGACTGGTAGCAACAAAATTGGTTTTGCATTTTCTCTTTTCATTTACTTTTTGGCAATTGATCACTGGCCTTAAAAAGATGAGAAGATAGATTTTAGTTGCCATCTTCTATGGTGGTTTTCATTCATTAGTTTTCTTTTCTTCTTTCTTTCACCCTCCAATCTCCGCCTCTCATGTTACATCAGCTACATCTCTTACCACAAGCTCACATAATTCCTGTCGTGAGTCTTTGCAACATCCAATTTGTTATGATGTACTATGCATGCAAATGTAATTGCAGAGGAGGAGTTAAGCAGAATGACAGCTTAAAGAGGCATGTTTTTTTGACTCTGTCATTCCCAGAAAATAGCATGAAGAGATCTGGGACAACTAGATGTTGTGATGAAAATATTATAATGTCAGGATATCAAATTAAACAACAGAACTCTCCTACTGAATCAACATCATCTGTCAAAGGCAATGAGAGCCCCAAACAGAGAAGAAAGCTATATGAAGTTGAGGCCATTATTTGTCCTAAAATCTGCCTCTAATTTTTACATTGTGAAAAATAAAATAAAAATTGTGCTTTCAGCACAATACTTTTGAGTGAGAACTGTATAAACTTCTTTTGTCACATTATATAATTAGTTATTTTCAGACCACTTAGTTTGTGAAAAGTCATATTAACAAAAAGAGTAACCTAGAAACTAACTCAATAAATCTTAATGGCACTAACCACAATCTTAAAAATTAAGGAATTTTACTTTGATCTTATGTCTAAAGAAGAAAACTACAACGATATGGGAATAACTTACTCCTTACAAATCAAGTATCGCAGAACACGACATATCCATTAAAAGATGGATAATAGGAGTTGTTCCTTGAACTACAGTGCTAGAAAAATCATCTACAAATTATTAGTTTAAATTGCCAATAGACCTCTGAAACATGGTCTCAAATGGAATCATTTTGTACGAAGTAGATCTCAGACAATACATTTTAACTTCAAAAAAAATTCATTGTCCTGATGCTTACATGGTAAAAAATGAAATGGGAGCTTCTTCAGACTGACTCTTGACCTGGAACACCTTCCCTTCCAAACCAGGCTTTTCCCCTTTTCACACCGACCATTACACATAGTCATTATTTCTGGAGACTCAGAGAGGTTTGGAAAATATTCACAGAAAGGAGTTTATATATATGGGGGAAGAGTCTATAGCTGTGTAAGAATAGAACTAGTGAGCAGGCCTAATTGGTAAGAAATGTTTAGCTACACAGGCTAAGTCCATTGTCATGAAGGTTCATTCCTATCCTGTTATGATTTACACATTTAGGGACAATCCAAGATGAAGAAAAAGTGCTCTCTCCATGTGTAGTGGAAGATGGCAAGGAGAACATCTTCTTAGGATGGACGCTCAAGCAGAAACCCTGGCCTAAAACTAGAGCTCAGTAGAATTCTGGGATTCAGGTTGGAGACCTGGTTCTTGCCTTTATTTATTTCTCTATTTTGAGAATTTGTTTATTTATTTATTATATTTTAGGGCAGGAGTTAGTTTTATTTTCTTTATCAGCCTTGAAGCTGGACTTGCACAACACCTTTGTACTTGGGAAAATGCAAATCTTGGGGAAGAGCCAGGAGAGTCTTGACGTTGTACCCCTCCCTGCTATTCACATCCCTGCTTAGCCTGAGAGACAGACTCCTTCTGACACTAGCCTGGGATGCACATGAATACAAGTTGGAAACCAACTGACACAGTGACCTGTACTTTCAACATGTCTGCTGCTCTGATAACAGTGAAGGAGTCCAGCTGGGCTTCCACTTCCTTTTTTATTCTTATTTATGGAATAAATGCTGTCCTAATAAATAATCATTAAGGGAGACTGACTTTACAACTCAAGACAACTTCCAATAATGTTGGAACTAATTCTGTAGCTCAGATTAGCTTCGAAGAAAGGGCAGTTCAGACAATATATCAGCACTGTGCGACCTCATCAGCATATTAAGGAAGTGATGCAATAATGCACTGCACTGGATTGGGAGCAGGTAGAAGGAGACTCTTGGATGGCTTGGGATCTAAACCATTGGACATCACCCTGTGTGAAAACAGAACTCTGCCACCTAGTCTTCTGATTGTCTAACAACCGTGTACCCTTCTCCTAAATTCAGGTCAACTTTTGACCTAAATTAAAGTTGGTCTTGCCATCAAAATCTAAACTAGAGACATAGCTTTTTAAACCTTAGAGATGATAGCTATTCTGGGCCCCCAGGATGGCTCATCAGAATGCACCACTGAAAGAAAGGGACAGTTGGGGTGTCTTTATTTCCTCTTTTCTCAGTTTATCTATCACTCTGGCTCCAGCTATGTCCGTAACAGCCTCTCCAGCCTTTGTGGGACTCCTGCTAGCTAATTTCTTCACCCATCCATATCTCCGTCCTCTTGGCCAAATGACTTCCACACTACTTTCCCTGACTCTCCAATAAAAATTAACTGACCCATCAGTGATTTGCTGCGTGTGACTCTGTGAAAGCCTCTACCACCACACTACCCTGAAACAGCTTACTTGCTCCTCCAGTACTCAGACAAGTCTCAGGAGTCCAAGGTTTGCTCAATTATACCAAATTGTCCTAATTCCAAATCATGGCCTTAGGATTATGACAGAAGCAGAGGAAAGGAAAGTAGGAAAAATTGTAAAAGATCCCAGCTATAACTGCTGGTGGACAGGGAGAAAAGTGAAAGCAGTGTAATTTAAAGAAGTCTGTCCCCTAAATGCACAGATAAATGATTTACAAGTCACAATTTTAAATCACGCTGCCTAATGTTACTGAGAAGTGCAAGAAATATAAACCTCTATAAGAACATTGATAGAGTCTGATATCTAACACATATTTTAGTTAGAATGGTTCTGCCACCGGTATCAGTAGGGGGAGAAAAAAAGCTCTTTCTTTTAATAAATGGTAGTTGGACATCCATTCGGACAGTGTGAAACACCAGCTACCTTTAAGAATATTCATCATCTACCTTGTTAGACTTAGATGCCATCTTATGCTGGGAGGCAAACAGGTGAACTCTGTGACTTCTCTAAGTCCTTTATAGGCCTCTGATTTTAGATCTTTGATTTTCTATTTATGATCTTCCAGGGCAGAGGAATGGAGTTGATTTATTCATATTAAGTCCATTGATATATTTTGAATAAGGTATAGAGGAGGGTTTTGAATGGCTTCTCACTCATCTGAAGGCCTGTGACCTGTGAACTGCCTCAAGGCTCTCTCTTCAACCTCTCTTCAGAGTATTCCCAACCTATTCAAGCTCTTTCTTAAACTCTCCACTCTTTCGATGAAGATATCACTTGTAGTACTTATGGAATGAGTCTATCTATTACCAAACATGTGTGTACTTCTGTAATTAATAGGTATCTCTAATAAATAAGCAGACAATATAGTAAGGACAGAGCTCCATCAAGAATATCTCAATGCTCACTGAACATCTGTGATCTCAGTGTATAAAGTACATAGCCCCCAGGTAACACTATCCTCTGAACTGAGTTAGCTCACATTTTTTTCTGAACCCATCTGTACTTGTGAAGTAAGGGCTTGATTCAACAAGCCCTATGTGCTGCATACAAAGGGCTTTCTACATCTTGGAGTGGCCACTTCACATCTCCCACTCTAAACTCATAGACTCCCAACTGTATAACATGCATTCCTTTTTTATTCCTTAAAGGAATTGCAATTCTGCTATGATTGTAGTAATTTCTCTGGAAAGGCTATTTCTTACAATTTGAGAAGAGAGTCCTTTTTTTCCTCGTCTGGGGTGCTGTTGACTTTAGAGCTTGTGGTTATGCTGCATGCAAGGTGGTATGAGTGCCTAGTGGAGATGGTATTGCAGCTCCAAATCTACCCAGAAAAGGAACACCATGGGTAGGCTTTTCAACAATTACTAGTTGGACTGTAGAAGCAAGTGGCTATATTCCTTTTGCATTCACGCAGTCAAGTTTGTTTTAGTAAATCCTATAAGAAATAGAGCCACTTAAGAGGTTTTTTTAGAAATAATACCCACAAATTGAAATGAAATATCCCTATTCATGAAAATAATCCTTTTACAAGATGATTTTGCACTAAAGAAGAGTATTTTGTTTTGTAATTTGTTTTTGAAAACATAATTTGGAATTGTGTGATGGAATTTTGATCAAAAATATGAATAAGTTTTCTGAAAGTAACTACAAATCCTTATATGCATTCTATTTCAATAGTAATTATTTCTCTCAATCACAATGTTACATGATTCTTATTCTTACAGATAATAGAAAAAGCTACTGTGAAACAACTGTATTGACAAAACTTCTCAAACTTACTTTTTAATTTTGTGACAAAGAAATGCTAATTAAAACAAATAAATGTATATTCTCTGTTTCGTTGTTGCTGTATTCCAAAAAGGAAAGGGAAAAAAGTAAGTCAAGAAAGCTAAAAAGCATTTATTATATATCTATTGTGAATATGGCACCAGAGTAACATGTGTGGATACAGCTCATAAAAGGCTTGTCCAGGGAAAAACACTGCCATCCTAAGGGTCCCCTTTATTACCTCTATTAATGCTGGTAATATTAACAATATATATTAGTTATGATAATATGGACGCTATAGCAAACCATCAATTTTATGACTTAACCCAATAAAATTTAATTCATGACTCACATAACAGTCTAATTCCACTGTCCCTGGCTAGCATGCAGCTTTCCACCTTCTAATTTAGAGACAAAGGCATTTTAGACCTTTTAGAGACAAAGGCTCTGCCTTCTCCAAGGGTCTTGGAAGGGTCCTCTTTCAGCCAGACAATGGGAAAAGACAAGAAATGCCATGTACAAGAGACAGTTAAGGATCAGGTCTGAAAGTCATGCTTATTTCTGCTTACATGCCATTGGCTAGAACTCAGTTATCTGGCCACATCTCAATGCAAAGGAGGATATAGGAAATATAGCTATGTATTAGGATATAGGAAATATAGCCTAAGAAGAAGAGGAAAGAGACTTGGTGAGCAGCTAGCCACATAATGACTTAGTGGAAAGAACACTAGATGGAAATCAAAAGTCATAATTTTAGACTTTGTGGTACTACTAAGTAGTGTGTGCTGTAGAGTAAGTTTTTAATAGTTTTGGGCCATAATTTTTGCATAGGTGAAGTTAGTCATGATATTCTGATTCTGAATGAGAAAAGTAGGAGAACAAATTCATAGAAGTAAAGTTGGAGGAAAAATAAAATTACAGTTGTTATAAAACAGAAAGTACTATAATATCTGCCTAAATCATATTTTCTCAAGTTTCACTGAGGTATAATTAACACACAACAAAGTGCACATATTTAATGGATATAGTTTAAGTTTTGACTATACGTACACTCATGAAACCATCACATCAAGATAAACATATCCTACACCCCTGAAAGTTTTCTTCTACTGCATTATAATCTCTTACACCCTACACACCCATGCCACCATTTCTAGGCAACTACCAATCTACTTTTTGTCACTATAGCTTAGTTTGCCTTTTCTAGAATTTTATACAAATAAAAATATACTTTTTTGATTGACTTCTTTTACTCATAATTATTTGGGGATTTATCCATGTCATTGTATACATAATCAAAAGGTTCATTCTTTTTGATTGCTGAGTAATATTCCATTGTATGAATACAACATGATTTGCTTATCCATTTATTTTTTGGTAAATATTTGGATTGTTTCCAGGTTTTTGTTAGTATAAATAAAGCAGCTATGAACATTTGTATATAAATATTTCTATGGACAAATGTTTTCATTTTACTTCCATAAATACCAAGAGGTGGAATGGCTGGATCATATTGTCCTTTATTTCTTTTTTTCTATTTTTTCTGCCTCTCTTGGGTTAACTGATCAATTTTTATGATTCTATTAAATCTTTCTTATTGAATTATTGTTTGTATTTTTTAAAAATTGGTTGCCATAGGACTTTTCAATATGCACTTTAAAGCTATCTGAATTTATGTTCAAATAACACACTACTTCGGTTGCAGTGTTAGGATTTTATAAGAATACAATCCCAATTTCTCCCTCATATTCTTTGCACCATTGTCATATTTTTAACATATACACTAAACTCACATTATATTATTAGTATTTTTGATTGAACAATCAGTATCTCTTAGAGATATTAAGCTATAAAATACCTAAATATGTAAATTAAATTTTACCTTAATTTATTCATTTCAAAACCCCTCATTCCTTCTGATTGATATCAAAATATCTGCCTGAAAAACTTCCTTAAATGTGCTCTATAGAGTACATCTACTAGGAATGAATTCCCTCCATTTTTATGTGTCTGAGAAAGTATTTCTCCTCCACTTTTAGAGGATTTATTTTCTGGGCATAGAATTCTGGGTTGACTGGCTTTGCTTTTGTTTTTATTTTCTTTTAGCGTTCTAAAGATATTACTTATCTTCTTGCTCTTATGGTTTCTGATGAGAAGTTGGCTGTAATTATTATCTTATTCCTCTGGACATATGTATCTTTTTTGCTCTAGCTGCCTTCAAGATTATCTTTCTGTTTTCATTTTCAGTGGTTTAAATATGAAACTCCTAGCTATGGTTTTATGGTATTTATCATAATTCATGTTCTCTTAAGTTGTTGGACTAGTTTGCATAATGTCTGTCAATAATTTTAGAAAACTTTCAGCTGCATATTTCTACTACTCCATTCTCTCTCCTTTTCTCTGAAACTCCAATGGTGCCTACATTAACCTTTTTTTTTTTTTTTTTTTGCGGTACACGGGCCTCTGACTGTTGTGGCCTCTCCCGTTGTGGAGCACAGGCTCCGGATGTGCAGGCTCAACGGCCATGGCTCACGGGCCCAGCCGCTCCACGGCATGTGGGATCTTCCCGGACCGGGGCATGAACCCGTGTCCCCTGCATCGGCAGGCAGACTCTCAACCACTGCGCCACCAAGGAAGCCCTACGTTAACCATTTGATATTGTCCCACAGCTCTTAGATGCTCTGTTCTGGATGGATTTTTTTTTTTTTTTCCCTCCACTCTTTGTACTTTCTGTTTTAGTTTGCATGATCTATTGACCTTTCTTCAAGTTCACTGATTCTTTCCCTGTCTGTGTCAAGTCTACTGATGAGCCCAAGGAAAACATTATTCAGCTGTGTCAGCATGTTTTTTTATTTCATGCATTTCCTATTTGATTATTTCTAGCTTCTTTCTCTCTCTTGAAATTACCCATCTGATCTTGCATGCAATCTAACTTTTCTATTGGATCTTTTAACATATTAGTCATAATTATTTTAATTTTTCTGTCAAATAATTACAACATCTATGTTATAACTGAGATAACTAGTTCTGGTGATTGGTTTGTCTCTTTCGAATGTTTTTCCCTGTCATTTTGGATGCCTCATTATTTTTTGCTGAAAGCCAGACATCTTGTGTAGGATTGTAGATACTGAGATAAACATTTTTATGCTTGGAACTGTGCATATCTTTTTTCTGATAGCCTATTAGCAAAGGGTTTATGTTAATCTATTCAGAAGTTGGGCTGTGCTTGAGATTTGCTGTTGCTATGACTGGCCTCGGTTCACCACAGGCTTCAAATTCCCTCAGTGATAACTTGGGTTTATGGTGTGGGATGATTGCCAGTGATGATTTTTAAAGTATTTGCTCCCCCCTTCATATTGTGTTTTCCTAGTGCACTTCCCTTCAGAGAGAATCTGTTCCTTGCAGCTCTTTCAGCTGTATTCCACTGTTATTTTCACTCAACATTTGTTAGCCTGCTTGAGTGTGGGGGAAGTAAGGGGTCGTTCTCTAAAGTTTTGATTAAGACAATCTTAGGCTGATACAGTGTCTATGAGTCCAGCCAGGGTGTATCCTTCACAAGCCTCCTGCCCCTCTTCCTACTGTAGTGTTGAACCTGGAACATATTCTGCTCCTCCCCATGGGTAGTACTTTTTTAAAAATTCCCTTTCCTAAATTACAATGGGTTTCCACCAGCACCCTAAAGGAACATTTCTCTGTTGCTCTTCACCACCACCACCTACCCTCAAAGATTAAGTCTTTTGATCTGAAAGAGAAATAGGAAAAATGTTCTGGGTGAAGTTTTGGCAGTGGGTACTCTTCTCTTTACCCAAAGAGCACCATGAGTTAAACCCATCTCAGGACTTGCCCCATCATCCCTGTTAGTGTCTTGTGGGGTTAAGGAAAGAGTGTGAGAACACTGTAATATCGGAAGTCCTAGGGGCTTTCCACTTTCATGTCAGCCAACATTCCACCTTTAGTAATTTGTTAACAATTTTTAGCTGTAAATTCTTACTAGCTTTTATAACAGCCAGTGATATCTGCCCCAGGTAAACAAATGCTTGGATACTATTTCTCTCTGACAATGCCTCACTACTCCCAAGATTTCCCATGGCAATTCTCTGGTAAATTCAAGAAAAGTCATTAATTTGCAGTTTGGTATTTTTCTTATTACAAGGTTCTTTCCAGATGTCTCCTTCTCCAAAGGTGAAATAGAAGCTGACCTAGTTATAGAAATCCTCCTTGACAGTTTTTCTTCTTTCAAAATGTTGCTCCACTGTTCTCTCACTTATATTGTTTCTGGCAAAAAAAAATCTGCCTGAAATCCTCTTATTGTTGTTTCTCTGTAGATCAGATCTTGTTATCTGACTGCTTTCAATATTTTCATTTATCACTCATTTTAAGTAAATAGATTAGTTTGTGTGTTGATATAGTTTTTACTTGGAGCTCATTGAGCATCTTTGATCTGTGGGTTTATAGTTTTCATCCAATTTGGAAATTTTTGCCATTACTTCTTCAAATATTTTCTGACCCTTTTCCTCCCTCCTCTCCTTTGGGACTCTAATTATACATACATTGAGTTGCCTGAAGTTGTCCCTCAGCTCCCTGGTAACCTGGTTTTGTTGTTGTTTTCTTTGAATATTTTTTCCCCTGTTTTTCATTTTAGATAAGTTCTGCTGCTAGATCTTAAACTTAACTATTCTTTTTTCTGCAATGTCTAATCTGCCATTAATCCTATCCAGTGTACATTTCATCTCAGACATTGTAGTTTTCATTTCCAGAAATTTGGTTTTGCTTCTTTTTTATATCTTCCATGTCTCTATATAACATTTCCAATCTTTTCTCTAGCTTTTTGAATATATGGAATATAGTTATAATAACTATTTTAATGTCCTTGTCTGCTAATACTAACATCTGTTTCAGAGTTGCATTGGTTTCAATTGATTAATTTTTCTCCTCATTATGGATCTCATTTTCCTGCTTCTTTTCATGGCTGGTAGTTTGTTGATTGCATGCCAGAAATTGTGAATCATACCTTGCTGGGTGCTGGATATTTTTATATTTTTCGAAAATTCTTGGGCTTTGTTCTGGGATTCAGTTGAGTAACTTGGAAACAGCTTGATCCTTTTGGGTCTTGCTTTTAAGATTTGTTAAATTAAAGTAAAATAGTAATCTATGTCTAATTTTTCCCCTCTACTGAGGCAAGACCCTTCTGAGTGTTTATCCAACTCTATGAATTACATGATTTTCCAGTCTGGCTGGGGAATAAGCAATATTCTTGGCCCAGTGTGAGCTCTGAGTACTGTTGCTTCTAATGCTATCAGGTAGTTCTTTCCTTGGCCTCCAGCAGTTTGCTCATGCATATTTGCTGAACTTTGTTGATTACTCAAGGAGGACTCCCTGAAGACATCTAGAAATATGTTTTGTCTGGTTGGTTGGTTTTTGCTCACCTTGGTCTCCCTAAATTCTCAGCTGCTTCTCTCCAACTCAGGAAATCTGCCAGGCACTGCCTGGGCTCTCCCTCCATGCACTGCAACCTGAAAATTCTCTTAAGGCAATAAACTGGGGCAATTATAGGGCTTACCTCATTTGTTTCCCAGTTCTTGAGGATCACTGTTCTTTATTCTCTAATGTTCATTGTGTTGAAAATACTAGTTAATATATTTTGCCTACTTTATTTCAAGTGACAGATTAAATCTGATGTCCTTTTACTCCGTCCTGATTGAAAGCAACAGTCTTAAAACATATTTGAGTATACAAAATATGGTGAACCTTTCCAGAATACATAACCTCTTCATTAGAAACACCCATGGCATAAAGTACTCACGAAGAAATGATGGCATGTTATACTTTTAGCATTTATACCAGATATTTTATTTTGTTTTATTTTATTTTGTTTTATTTTGTTTGCTACCCAGCATTCCCTTTTTATGCTACGACATTACATCGAAATTCCTCTGGAGACTCTGCCTTCCTGACTAGTTCATGTGGTTTATTTGGGGCTCCATTCCTAGTTTAGATAAGTAAAAAATAGTATTGCAAAGTATTTTACATTTTGCATGTCATGAATCAGGTGAAGCAAATCTTCATATGCTTAAGAAACATTTGTAATTTCTTTTTGATGAGCTGTTATTTCATATCCCAGATCCATTTTTTCTTTTGGATTGTTTATCCCTCTCTTAACAATTTCTATAAGCTACCTATGTAGTTTAGAGATTGGCCCATTTGTCTCATATACTGGTTGCATTGATCTTTTGTTTACCCATTGAGTTTTATTCTTGCTTAAGGCATTTTTTTAACTCAGCAGATGATCTTTATTTTTATACAGTATATCTTTTCATTTTTGACTTCTAGATTTTTAATAATGGTTAGGCCATTCCTACTTTTATACAGGATTTTCCTAATGTCTCCTTTTAGTACTTTTAGTATTTTATTTATATGACCTCTTAAAAATTAGTTTCTAAAATTTGTTAAAACCTTTCCCAAGTATTTCAGCCACAATGACTTATTTCTGAATGCTACCAGTACTGATTGATCCATATCTTTTATTATAATTATTTGCTTTCTTAATATTATAGCAGTATGTTTGTATATATGTATGGCAATATTATGGCTTTCTTAATATATATTATATTATGGCATTTCATATCCCTCATGGTCCCTAGCTAAATTATTATATAAGCTCAGTGACAATACACAAATTTTCTTCCTTTATGTCCACAAAGTCCTAGTACAGAACACAACCTGCTAAAAACTAGATGTTGGTGCCAAAGTAAAAAGGAAGGTATTGTGTTCACCATATTATTAAATCCTCAGCATGTTTTGTTAAGTGGTACACTTCTAAAGATTGCTCAATTAATATTAAAAAATTCTGACTATGTGCATAGTAATTAAACTCAATGTATGCCATCTTTGTGCTATAATAATAATAATTTGAAAAATTAATAGCATATAAACATGATTTACATGGCATGTAAGAAATGATAGTATATATTTTATAATAACAGTACTCCTGTCACAATTCAATGGTTTAATTTAAACTTTACAATGACTTTCATGGTGACTTTTCCTATGAGTATATTCTGGTTTCTTCAGGTCATATAACATGATCTCATCTGATGCCTATGATTTAAAAATCATTTTTCCTCATCTTTCCTAAAATCCTGATTTTCTAAATATTATGTATCTTGAATAAGTTACATAACTTTCCTGAACCTATTCACCTACTTGTGTATGGAAATAATAAGATCTTTGTTCAAAACTCAAGAATTAAAAAAAAAAAAACAAAAAAACTAAACAAAAATGCCTAGTACAAAGCCTGGCATATAGCCAGTGTTCATAAAACAGTATTATCATCATTATGATTATCTCTATCATCTTTGTTCTTGGTTTTTTCTTTTAGTTATTTTTTAACCTCTTTAACATGTGTGCTTTCTTTCCTTTTTTAAAATCTTTCCTTCCTTCTTTCTATTGTTTTTTCTTTAATGTGCTCACTTGCTCCAATCATTCTTCACTCTTCTACTCTGAGTATAGCCTGTACTTCTTTAGACATCTTAAAATATTTGGAAACATAATGTGCTTTACATACATGCTCAGTTTTAACTTTTTTTTCCTGTATGAGATAAGCATCATCTAAAAGAGGCACAACAAATTTAGGCACAGAGACTGAGCCCTGAGTCCCCAGATGCAAGAAGTGTAATTCTCTTTCCTTCTCCCACCATTCATCTCTTCTCTTCCAAATTCCCCTTTGTCCCTTTAGACCTGTCACAGATCTAAGCAGAGAACATTTTTTCCAGTGTGGAAAAGTACCATAAAAAGCCCTCAGGTCTGCCACATCATAATCTTCACATGGAGCTCCATGCCATCTTGTACAGAGCCTTGTCAGCCACCTCTGAAACTATTATCTTGAACGATGAATCATAAAAGTAATCACCATTTGTTAAATATTTGCTACCAAGCAAAAATTTTAAAGTTCTATGTGTGTTATCTCATGGAATCTTTGACAACACATTGAGGTAACTTTATAACCTATTTACAATGAGTAAACTAAGGCTTAGTGACATTAAATAATTTACCCAAGGTCACACAGAATGTGGCACGCACAAGATCGCATATGACTCCAAAATCCATGCATTCTGCCGAGAAAACCAATTCTATATTTTAAGAAAAGTACATTCACCATGTCCCTTGACACTTTTCCTCTCAAAACAAAAATCTAGTGAGAAGACAAAATCTCAAAGATTAGCTTTGTACCTAGAAAATATCTAAGCCATAGTCAGTGAAATGATCTCTGGACCATAGGCAGATATCACAGAGCAAGTTAAAAAATAAATGCTTCAATGAAACAGAATTTCCAGGGGGGGTTGAAAATGCTCTTTGGATCCACTACAATATTTTACTATGGGTACAATATATTTTCCCTTCAATTGTGAAGTGGAGAAAATGTCAGCTTTGCTTTCATATTTTTTTAAGTTCAGGATGGTCAAATATCGAACTCTGGACCCTCTCAGTTGATAAGGTTTCAATATTCCTTGAACTCCTTTTATAGTATGAACAAAATGAATTTCTATTGTCTGTTGTTCTAAACTCCTGCCTGTTTTTTTTTAACTCTGTTTTTAAATTAGTGATTTTCACTACCTCATGCAATCTTCTAAATTACATTTTAGAGTGCTGGCTATTAATATTTTAGGTAGCTTTGATGTTTTACTTTATAGTCTTCAATTTTATTTTACATTTCACAGGTTCCTAGTTGCAAATAATCCTACAGGCAATTTTCTCACACTGCAACTATTCCTTGAAACATATGCTAATGCAGCACGACACTTGCAATACTGGGGGTTAAGTTAATCACCCAAAATGAGTTGTATTACTGTCAGCAGTGTATAAAGACATCCCATAGTGAATTACAAGGAAGGCTAGCTCTAAAGCTGCATTTCAAAAAATACCCAAAGCTGGAGATGAACAAAAATAAACATTTATTTCAAAGTCCATTGAGCTAAAGAACCAAACATTTGTTATTTCTGGTCTCAAAAGTTACCCAGTATAAATAAAGGGATTCATAGCTTTTTCAAAATTTAATTACCAGGAAAACCCTTATAGACAGCATACTCTGTCTCTGGGCAGGACAAACACTGCAGAGCAGTTTCTATCTTCAGATTTGTCAGCAGATAAAGGAAGAAATCACTATTTTCCTCTCTGTTTGGCTGAACCACATGCCAGTTCTAAAATCCTGGGGAGCAAATTGTGATCCTCTGCTCCATCAGCGGTAGTGACACTCATGGCAACATCACAGTCTAAACATGATTTTGCCAAAAATCACTAGGCAGTACATTGTGCATGTGTTCACCAATTTCTTTCCACTGTTCAGTTATTACTTGTGCTTTTAGTATGGATTAAATAGGAGATTTAAGGACCTGCCAAATACATGACCCTTTCAAATCTCTGAAATCCAAGTCGCTTGTAATACTATTTTGTATCAACTTCATAACAGTGAAGGCACATCCAACCACCCAAATTTCTGGTCTGTAATATTCCTTACTTTATTCTTGGGAGAGATTAACAATACCTTGCTGCCACGCCCAGATGCCCCACCACACTGCATCTCTGTTTCCTATACACTGTCGTGCATACAAAGCCAAGAGCAGCCATCACCGCCAGGCCTGGTTCTGATGGGTGGCATTGTATGCATTGCCACAGCTTTTTTCCATATGGGCAGCAGATTAAGGACTTTCAAGAAGCTTTAATCCTTTCTGTTAGAGGGTACTCCTCAGTCAACTGACTGCTCAGAGGCCAACTGAGGTACAGTTGCAAGCTGCATTTTAAAACAGCAGCAAGTCTGCACTTATGCTGATCTAGATTTCTCTTTTCTGTCTTGCAAAAATAATGAAATAAGATTTAGCTGCAATGTTGTGATACGCATTTTTATGAGAGAAGAAATATATTGTGAAAAGAGCATTACTTCACTTGAAAAGATCAAGAGAGCGAGGAAAGAATAAAGGTTTACCAGGAACACAGTATTTATTTGCCATGCATATTTGATATGAGTTCATTAATATGCAATAGAAGTGTCAACATAAAGTGCTGTTTAGATCAAGCTATGAAAACAAATTGCCCTGGTATTAACGCTGGAATATACTAAGCTGTGGTTAAATATAAGCCTTATTTACTATACGGTTAAGAAATATTTTATTGACTATTGTTAAATAACCATCTACTTAGCCTAATTGAATTTGTCCTCTATTTATAAGACTGATGGTTTGAATACTATGACAGTGTTCCTGGTAGTTTTACACACCATACCTTTGCCATTACATGGATTTTTCTTTTCTCATCCATTGACATTCAATAATTAGCAATTATCACCAGTCCATGCCTAATTTGAGAGTATTTTCTCAGTCTCACCGGACCATGGCCAAAGCTATATACAGTGAGGAAGCAAAGTACAGAAGCTTCTCTTTAAGGAACACTTGCTATAGAACTGGATAGAGTACGTCTGACTGCATCACAGCGTGAAAATCCACTCCCTGGCACAAGGAAGCGTTTCATAAGACAGAGTAGACTCATTTGAGTCTCTTCGGGGACTTGAATTTAAACATAGATATTTTGGATTAAAACGCAGATACCTCAGGCAGAAACAGAAGCCTGGGTTGTCTTCCTGGCACGTTGCCGTCCTGACGGTCATTAACATAATGCAAAAGCACCAAGATAGGAGACTATTATTATCCTCACGTCTCATGCAATATGCAGAAAAGCTAAACCTGCTGTAATTAATACTGACCCTTTCTTTACTGGTAGCTGTCACAGCGATTGTTAAGGAAGAATATCAGGAGAACAAACGCAGAGTTGAGATTTTTTAAAACCTAGGTTTTTGCCTTACAAATGATTTCTGCCACTGTTCTGGCCTTAATTCTTTGAGGTAGTAGAAATAAAACCATGAGTATGAATGTTGCCATCAGGATCTATAAACACTTTACAAAACAGAAGAAAAACACTGGGACTTATTCAAACTCATACCTAAGATGTCTGAACCACGTGTCACCAGCAAAGCCCATTGACAATTCCCTGAAATGACAATAGAATCTGGGTAATAAAGTCTGACCTTTTTTTTTTTTTGCTTTTCCTTTGTGTTTAGTCTAGTTTCACTTGCTCGTAGGGTATGATGTGCAGAGGCCTTGCACTCGGCCGGCCCTTCAGACCAGAGTTCCCTGTAGGAAACGACCGCACACAGGCTCCGCGCAGAAGCACCACGCACGACACTGCAATTCAAGTTGGCGGCGGTGGGTCGCGTGCAGACACGCTGCTCCCAGCACTGGGATCTGGAGCCTCAGCAGCGCAGCTGCGCCTGCTCTGCCAGAGCTCTGCCCCCTTGCCTCGGACAGAATCCTATACAGCCACCCCGCCCACGGCCTGTCAGAAAGAGTGCATACTTAGAGCAGGGAGTTCCGACCTCTCCATTCCTTGATCAAAGATAAAGCTTTCCTTTGCTTCAGAACCGAACTGAGCCTCTTTCTATTGGTTCGAACAACACAGAGCAGGAGGACCCTTGTTGGGGATCAACTCTAGAGGGTGGGTAACACATGTACTGAAATGCCATTTCTCTGATTAAAGTTAATAATGCAAAAAATATGAATTTCAAATATTCTTAATTTTAATGCTATATTTTTAGTTTATTGTTTTGTGATCTCTGAAGCAACTATTAATGGAGCTCTTGACATGAAGTCAGAAGTATTAATTTTTAATTTAGTTTTTAATTTAATGACCATGTATATCCTTCTTTGGGCTCCCTTTATTCAGGCTTTTAGATGAAAGGGTTTGAATTAATAACTATTTTTAAAGGTTCTGAATTCAAAAAAAAATGGGTATAAACTCTAAAATTAAGACTGGGTTCAAATTATATGGTTTCAGTTATCTGTCATTCTTCTTTAATAGTTTTCTGCAAATTTCCCACTGCCACCCAAATTAATTCCAGGTAAGGAGTTTCATGTCATAGTTGGGCTCTGATAAACATGATGATTAAAATATCAAGGTTTTCTCTCTAGAGGGAAAAACAAGGTTTTCACATAAAACTAGACAACACACAGCTTTCCCCAAAGGTTTCAACCAAGCCATTCATTATTTTTCTCTTTCAATAAATGTATAAGAAAAACACTTCATTTGCAATTTTTTCTCTTCAGGACTAACCACCACTTTAAATTTTAGCTAAAAAATGACACCAATAACCAACTAAATTGGTCTCAAATTAACCGTTGTCTGCGAAAATTTAGACTTTTGTTCATATTGTAATTGATGCAACACTGATTATAGAAATTCATTTCACTAATGAAAAATGAGTCAAGTGTCACAGAATTCTCAAAGGCATTGTTGTGTATGATAAGAATATCAAGACTGGCAAATGCCAAGAAACTGTAAAAATTTATTCCCACAATCTTCTCCATCACACCCACTTCCTCCTTCCTTTCCCAACATACAGCTCCTTTTCTGGGGCTGTCTTTTCCTTTTCACAGCATCATCATTAATTCAGTCAACCAAGCTACAAACCCTGAGGTCATCTTTGATAACTCTTCCACTCTGCCCCCTTTTTACTTCCTGCAGTGCTTCTCCTCTTTGAACCATCCTCTCCTTTATTGCCATAATTATCGTTTTAAAACAAGGTTTGACTAAGGCTCTAATGGAGTGTGGTATAGTGGGAAAAGGAGATGATATTAGGGTGATGATATTATTAATTACTTTGTTATTTATGTCATTGAGGTTGTGCCATCTATTTGGTTTAAACCAAGGATAGGTTTTGGAATCAAAGTTATGTCTTGGAGTGTAATGCTTACAATCAGATGTTCTTAGATAAATTGCTTGACCTTACTAAGTGTTGGCTTCCTCATCTGCAGGATGCTCGTAAATTGAAATCCTTCTTAACCAAAACTCAATTTCATGTAATTTCTTGCCAGCCAAACCGCTTACCTGAATAGTCTATATTCTTTTTTTTTTTTTTTTTTTTGCGGTATGCGGGCCTCTCACTGTTGTGGCCTCTCCCGTTGCGGGGCACAGGCTCCAGACGCGCAGGCTCAGCGGCCATGGATCACGGGCCTAGCCACTCCGCGGCATGCAGGATCCTCCCGGACCGGGGCATGAACCCGTGTCCCCTGCATTGGCAGGCGGACTCTCAACCACTGTGCCACCAGGGAAGCCCTGTATTCATTTTTCTACATTTTGTTTCATTTAATCCATTCATTATAATCTAGCTTCCATTCCTACCCCTACAACTAAAACTATTCTTGCCCAAGTCATCCATAAATCCCAGACTCAGTAGACATGTTTCAGCCTACATATTAATGAGACAATTCTTGGGATTTAGCTCTACTGTCTTCTCAACGAGTAATCAAACATTCTAGTCCCTTTCCTGGTTCCTCATATCTATTTGACAGTTTCTTCTTTATAACCTTCATGGGCTTCTATTTTATTCAAATCCTAATTGTCCCTCAGGGTCCATTCTGGACAAGTATTTCTCCTTACCTCTAAGTTTCAGATTTGCATATTCACTTGACTGCTATATATATATATATATATATATATATATATATATATATATATGATGTTGGCTGTCTCATGGTCATTTTAAAATCAGCATATCCTAGTCAGGATTCATAGTTATCTCCAAAACATCTCACTTCCCTCTTAGATATTAACATAAACATTTCTTCAATCTCCATGAAAAAACCTGTCTTTCTAACTCCTTCTTCTTCATCATTCACCGTGTGGTTAATCACCTGATACATAGAATTTTCTCTTGATTATTTCTTGTATATATTACCCACTTTTTATTTTTATTTCACTGATCCAGTTCAGTCCTTCCTGTTTTCCTGGACTGAAGTAATAGTCTCCTAATTCACCTCCCTCCAGGCTTTTCTACTTCGTTCTGCATCTTCCCCACAACAAATAAAGTGGTAGATCTGAAATCAAGTCTGACTATCTATTCCTCTACTTCAAATGTTTCAGTGGCTCCCCATTGCCCATGGCTTCTTAGTTTGGTCTGTCAGGCTTTCTATGACCTTGTCCATAACTACTCACTCAACTTCATAGTCCTCCCTTACTGCCATAAACATTGTATTTATTGTTATGCATTATTTTTATACAAATGGCTCATAACACACTTCAAACTTTAAAATTTGTAATTCATCTGACTCTTTGCTTTGATTGCTCTCTCTGCTCGGTATATTCCAACTTTTCAACTTTAATATTCATTCTTCAATACTTAGCAAAGGGACATTTTCAATAAATTTCTGATCCAATCTGTAAAGATTTTTTTCTATATCAGCCTATAACAATAACTTATTGTAATTATTGTTTTGTGTCAATTTCTCCTACTAGATATAACTTACTCAAAAACAGAATTTGTATCTTCATTAACTTTGCACTCTGAACATCTAGCAAAGTACTATACACATAGAGATGATTCTACAAAGGCACCCAATTTCTGTCTTGGGCAACTGAATAGTTGATCATGCCATTCAGTGAAACAAGAAATAAAGGGAGCTACAGGCATATGAAGCTAGATCGTATATTTGAGATGCTAAGGGGCAATCACATGGAAATATCCAATAGGTAGAAGAGTATATGCGTCTGAGTCAGGCAGTTAGAAGAGATCTGGACTGTAGATAAAGGTTGAGAAGTCATATTTATATAAATGGTAATAGTGCAATAAGGAAATTTGTCAATTGTTTTCTGTTTAAAATTTCATACTGAAAGCTAATTATTTAGACCTTATGTTTTAATCAGAATTGTTACTACAGAAAATCATTTTAATTAACTCAAACATTCAAGAATCTGGATGTCTGCAACATCCCTTGCTCTAGATTAAGAAATGTAGTTTTGATTTCAACTAGACTGTTATGTTATTGTTTTGGAAATGAGAATTACCCACATGAAGCTATTGTATTAAATAATCATCATAACACATATAAATTGAAAGCTGAATTAAACATTACTAAGTTTTAAAAGGCATGACACTAAAGAATAAGTGATGCTTTATAGTATATGAGGTGGACAGTATGTCTGTAATTCTAACATACTTATGACTCCAAACCCACGTTAGTAGAGGCTATAACAAAATATGAATTCACTTATAAAATGCAAAGGCAGTATAAAATCGTCCAGATATGTAATGAAAAGATCAAGTGCATAAACTAGATATGCTTTTCTTTTCTAGTCCCTAGAACTATGAACAGGATACTGGGAACCTATAATGAACATAAAATTCATTTATTCTTTAATACTCATCCAATGTTTATGAGTACCTACTATATGTCATCACTGTACCATGCACTGGAAATAGAGCAGTAAAGAAAACGGCAAAAATTTCTGTCCTCATTGAGCTGATAGTCCAGTGAGGAAGGCAAGAAATAAAATAAATAAATAAAATATAGAGGAAGTTAGATGGTGATGAGTCCTATGAAGTAAAATGAAGTAGAGAAGGGAGATATGGAATGTCAGAGAGGAAGCAATTAGTTTGAAATTGGGTGAACAGCAAGGTTACACATTTTAAAATGATCTGAAGGAAGTTCAAGAGTGAGCATTGTGAATATCTGAGGGAAGAGACTTCCAGGCAGAGGCAAAAACTATTACAAGGGTGTTCAAAGAACAGCACTTTGTGTGAGAGTAAAGAAGGCAAGGGGAGAGTAGTCAGATAGGTAACAGATGCCCTTATCATGTCAAGCCCCTAGACCTTTTTAAGGACGTTGGCTTTTATGTGTTTTTATTCTGAGTGGAAGCCATGAAAGAAGTTGAGCAGAAGGGTGTCATGACCTTATTTTTTTTATATTTCTAGACCATTACTATGACTTCAGTGCAAAGAATGAAACACAAGTTCTGAAGCAGGGAGACCAGTCAGGAGACATTTGCAACAATCTAGGAAGGAGGTGATGGTGGCTCAGACTAGGGTGGTAGTAGAAGATATGGTGAGCAATGATAAGATTCAAGATATATTTTGAAGCTAAAACTATAGCACTTGCTAGTAGCTTGAATGTGAATTATAAGAAAAGTAAAGTACTGAGAATGACTATAATGTTTTTGGCAAAATCACTTGGAAAAAAATAAAGTTTCTGTTAACCGACTTGGGGAATACTAAAGGAGCAGCAGGTTTGGAGTAGATAGTGGAAGAAATCAGTTCTATTTTGTGCCTATTTGAGATGCCTGTTAAACATCCCGATAGGAATGGTGGACAGACTACTAGATAAAAGAGTCTGGAGTTTACAAATGAGGACTGAGCTAGAGATACAAATATGAGAGTTATCAATATACAGATGGTGGGAGAAAAATGAAGGATATGAAATAATGATCTAGGAGAGTCAAAGTGTAAATGGACTAAGAAAATTTAGTGTGATTATCTCCAGCACAAAGGGCCCGCTTGTCTACTTGATCATAAATTTAAAGTGAGACCGACAGCAATGTCCAGGTGTAGGTACAAAATCAGCAGAGAGATCAACTTAACTATGGTTGTATTTTGCCAGCTGTGGCAGATGTTGAGATGGAATTTGCAGTGCAAAAGGTTTATTGGGAAATAATGCCTCTGAAATGAAGGGGGAGGAAGCAAGATTGGAAAAAGGAGCCTGAAGACCCTGGTACAGACTGATAAACTCCACCAGTGGAACAGAAAACCATTAAAGAAGTCCTGCACTGAATGGAAGTGGCTAGACTTTGGTACCACTGCCTCTCTCAGACATTGGCTGGAGTCACTGGACCACTCCAAGGAGTTCACAGCAAAAACTCAAAGGTGTTAAAAGCTGAAGGTTATCTGCTAATCATATTCCTCATTCTTGGACAATTTCTTTCTCAAAGCAGAATCTGAGCAACAAATCTTCCCAAGTCTCCCAGACCAACCCTTTCATAACTAAGTGAAAAAAAATGAGGATGAATGAAAGGAGATGGTTTTATTAATTAAACATGAAATTTAAGCTAAGGAAGAAAGTGAAAACGAGATGTGTAAAGGACAGTAAAAACAGGAGAATCCATGGATATATATTCCAGCAGGACTTAAAGATTGCTGGAGTCAAGATAGGAAAAAAATTAAGCTGAAAAAATAGGAGATGGTGGTCATTTTGTGGGGTACATGAATTTGGGATTATGGAAGGTTTTGGAGTAATGACAAGGTTTAAGATGTAACCCTGGGAGTGAGTGAGTGGCTGCGGTCAGATGGAAGACAAAATCATCAGAGGAAGAGGTTAAGGAGCTGAGAGGCTGCTGTATAGAAATGATCACCTATAAGAACAGTAAAATTACCAAGAGTTATAATAGCATTGGATTGAGAAGTAATGAGCCAGGAGCAGACGTCTTTAAATAATCAAGGGAAGTATCACAGGGATTGATAGGTGATTGCAGCAAGAAAGGTGGTAGTAAAAAGACAGATGACATGATATTCAAAGCTGGGAGGATTTACAAAGAAAGGTAAGAAAATGGAGTAGAAACATTAATGAGGACAGAATGGACACATACCACACCGAGATGTAAGTGGAGTGAGAAAAACACCCACTAAAGAGGGGTGCAGAAGTAGCCACGTCAAGAGCCAGGTTTCCAGTGAAGGCAAAATGGTGAGACAATTGTTCAGAGAAGATGTTGAATATATAGAGGATTTTGTGAATAATGACCCATGATTTCCAGAGGGCGCTGTGGCAGGATTTCCTGAACTGACATAGGGTGTTAGAGTGCAAGAGATGAAGGATGGCCTGGGATCTAGGGGCTTTTATGGGAGACAAACAAAAAACAGAAATAAAAAGCATATCATGTTTCAATTGGTGGGTCTCAGAGCAGGTAATGGTGGCGAAGTTGGAGCAATGAAGACTTGGAGAATGGGTAGGGGTCTGGGGTCTCCTGTTAACTCCTGTTGATAAAGGCATAAAACATGAGAGTGGCACTGAAGGCCCCGATTATGTACCTAGGATTACTGTTTGATGTTCTTGATTAAAGAACCATATTAAGTGCATTTATATTTTTGTATGTATGTAATTGCATTTACACAGTAATCAATACATAATACTAATTCTGAGAGATGATAAAGCAAAAGTAATTTTTTGAGTATTTAGTCTATCTATGACATGAAGTTAATTGTTTTCACATACTTTATCTCAACCAACTTCTCAACACATCTGTAAGGAGGGTATTTAGTTTTTTACACACAAGAAAACAGATTTAGAAAGATCATGTGACTTGTCTAAGATCATTGCTAATTCATAGCAGAGCTAGGATTCTTTTTTTTCATTTTTCTTTTTTTTTTTTTTTTTTTTTTGCAGTACGCAGGCCTCTCACTGTTGTGGCCTCTCCCGTTGTAGAGCACAGACTCCGGACGCGCAGGCTCAGCGGCCATGGCTCACGGGCCCAGCCACTCCGTGGCATGTGGGATCTTCCCGGACCAGGGCACGAACCCGCGTCCCCTTCATCGGCAGGCGGACTCTCAACCACTGCGCCACCAGGGGAGCCCGAGCTAGGATTTTTTAATTAGATCTCTCTGACTTGAAACCTAGATGAAGTCCATTGTGCTACACTTAAATAACCATCTTACAGGATGCCTTCATATTGAGATAGCTTTAATATTTCATTTCTCTGAAAATGTTCAATTTTTGAGATAAGATATCACATATGTTCCTGATATATGTATGAACACTATATATAATGTATGGTTATATATGATTATCCCTTATATAACCATTTTCAATAAATTAGTTATAATTCCCTATATTCCCCAAAATGTCTATTCCCTATGCATTTATTTTGCAGACTGAAGCCAATTTGTCAGGTTCATTGGTCATCTTAAATTTACAGATGTTGGCAGCAGATTAGATGAGATTGAATAGAGAGGTCTGAGGGCCAAAGCATTCACAGCTCAGATTTCTATCAAAAACTGAAAAGAAATTCCACATCACAAGAACTGCAGGTCTGGAACCAATAAGCAATGGTAAAACCAAAGGCCCAGATTCCATACACGCTACGCATTTTTTATTCATATCAAATGAGGCTGTTAAAAATATATGTACTTTCTTACATTTATAAGATTGGCTAAGAGATACCATATATGTTGAATTGGTTTTATGTTTTATTAAAATTATAATAAATAATATATTTTATTAATAATATAACACTAGTTATGCAAACAGCTCATTGTAATCATAGATATTTTTGTATATAAACAATGTGTCTATTTTTATCAAATGTATTCTATTAAGTGTATTATCCATTATTATAAGTCATATTCTATCATCTAACACAATAAAATGACTACATTTAGTTATATTTAAAGGAAGGGATTAAACAACAAGGTCCTACTGTATAGCACAGGGAACTATATTCAGTATCCTGGGATAAACCATAATGGAAAAGAATGTATATATATGTATAACTTAGCCACCCTGCTGTACAGCAGAAATGAACACAACACTGTAAATCAACTATACTTCAATAAAAGAGAATAAATTTTAAAATCGAAGGGATTATTATATTATCCTTTTGGAAAAAAATAAAATTATCATAATGTAGTATTAAAATAGTGAACTTTTTTTGGCTCTGCCAACAGAGGTATCCAAAAATATTTGTCAAAGCATGTTTCCTAGGCTCTCTCATCTCTATAATTGCCAATCAGTCCATTAGGCTGGTGATGAGGAGGGAATAGGGAATTTGAATCACAAAGCATATTCAGTTCCTAAAGAGAATAAATCCTTAAAGATTGATCTTTACCATATTTCATGGAGTCTACAATGCATATTTTCTGAAATCTGATGTCTTTTTAAAATCAAAGGCATCATAGATTTGATCAAATTTGTTAAATTACATTAAATGTATTTTAATCTAACTAAATGGTGGAGCAATTCATACTAGGTAAAATTCTTTCTCCATATCTTTCAGACAGATCTGCAGACTCTGACAATGGCAGCATGAACATCAGAGAGTCCTAACATAAGAACTCTCTGAGTTGCTACCCAAATAAAAATATCCTCTATCCAAAACAGGTCCATGTGCACAGAAATGACACAAGTCAAGTCTGAATGCCAAAAAGATGAGCTACAAAGTATTTGCACATAACTAAGCCCACAGGATTCAATTATCATTAATAAAATCTTAAATAAGGCAATTGACCAATAGACCCAGTGGCGTAGACAATTTTTTTTGATTTAACTAATATTGATTAAATTCTTATTGATGTCATATTTGGTTCTGACCAATTTTATATATGTTACCTCATTTAATTATAAAAACAGCACTATAAGGTATGTATTATTACCTGTCCTATAGATGTAGTAACTGAAGCTCTGAGAGGTTAAATAACGTGACCAAAATTCCCCATGTAGAGAGTAAGTGACTAGTTAGAATTTGAATCTAAGCTCAGTACACCTTCCACTGCCCCAGAACTCTGTCATTGCCTGAAGGATGGCTTGTTGCAGGCTCATGAGCCAAGACAGTCTCAGAAGTCCTTACTCACCTAGTTCAGGGCATGAAAAGTTTACTGTGGAATTTGAATTAAGAATCTGCAAATAAAAAAACAAACACACACACAATGTGTCCATCTATATTCCCTCAGAGACTTCTCATGTCCCTTTTAGTCCAATCACCTTTGTGCACATGCTATGATAAACTGCAATATCCACATTACAATTGGAAAGCAACAATATCAGAAATGAGACTAATTGTGGAATAACTTATAATAGTAGTTATAAAATAATAAGTTATACTAGGAAAGTAAAATAATGTGTCCAACAAAGAAATTTCTAGTTTTGGACAAAATCTTTAGCACCCTTTTAGTTATAAACCAGTATCTTATTACTATCTTATATTTAGTGAATGCTGACTTGTGTGATACTCTTTACTTATCTCACTTAAATCTCATGGCAATGGAATTGATATTATCATTATCTTCCTTTCTCACAGATGACAAAATGAAGAAAGAGAGACATTAAATCATTTACCTAAGATGAACTGTCCAACATTTCTAAATTGGTCTTTCAAAACTCAAGATCCATTTTCTTAACCATTACACTGCACTCCCTCCTGGCTCTCCTGAATTGCCATAATGTAATTTGAAGATGGACATTGTGAAGCCATGAATTGAGGATGAAGGATGTAGGAATCCCTATAAATAGCTATTTCTGATTGCTCAAAATTTTTAAAATGGCATGTTATATACACTGAAGGCAAATTGTGTGTTGGCAGAAATTAGTCCATAAAAAGCAAGAGTATTATGGAAAAGAAAGGTATTCATATGGGGAAATGAGTTTTAAAAAATAGCTTAGGCAACTTAATTTTTCAATTCCTTAAGTTTTACAGTGAAGATTTAAGTAAGAGTTATAACATTCAATGTTCTGAAGTTTTGAAGAACAGAATTACTTTTTAAATTCCTTTGGAAGACATGAAAGATCATGGTGGATTAATATTTTTATTGATACTGAACAGATCTCACTAAGAAATTTAAAGACTCTGCCCAGGAAACTTCTTAATATCAAACACTTGGGAAAATCTCAAACTCTCCTTTCTTCAATGTAAATGATGAACTTTATCATCAACACATTTTGCATCTAAGTGGACAAGAAAAAAACATTTTCAAATCTGTAGGCCTAAATTAGCAAAACATTACAATCACTTGTAGGTAATATGGTTTTGGATGTGGGTGTGGGGGGAGATGACAGAGAAAGAGGAAAAAGAAAGATGCGTGAGAAGAATGGTATCATATCTCGATGCAAAGATCCCTTGAAGACACGCAATGATTGCTAAGATATCTGTGAATCTCCAAAATTTACACATAAACTCCAATATAAAAGAACATCTTCAAAATTAATGAACCTATAACTGTTTAAATGTAGTTTTTGATAGATAATTCAAAATAGCCTGAAATGTTAAAGATCAAATGTTGGTGATAGAACAATCTTATAACTAGATTAACAATATAGGCCAGTAATTTTGAAAACCAAAGAAAAAAAAATACTGTTAGTGGGAAATCAGATAATATCTAACCAAAATCAAGTCCTCATCAAGAACTAGTCATGACAAATTGAGAGAGTAGCATTGACGTATATACACTACCATGTGTAAAATAGATAGCTAGTGGAAACGTGCTGTACAGCACAGGGAGCTCAGCTCAGTGCTCTGTGGTGACCTAGAGGGGTGAGATGGCGGGGTGGGAGCGAGGCTCAAGAGGGATGGGATATATGTATAAATATAGCTGATTCACTTTGTTCTACAGCAGAAAATAACACAACATTGTAAAGCAATTATACTCCAATTAAAAAAAAAACTAGTCATGAGTCATACGTTACTGCTTTTGTTTTTTTGCCTCCTGTCTCCTTTCATACAATAAAAAGGAACGCTTATCTCCAAATCTATTTATCTGAGTGTTCAATAATTGAAAATTTTCAGGAGCAACCACAGGTAATGACATAAATGTGGTTCCTGAAAAATCCACATCCTCCTAAATAGAAAAGATCTGCTAAAGAAAAGTTACAGACTTTTCCCATCACTCTGCTCCCCATTCTTTGCTCCAGGGATCACTCCCCCAACAGCTCTTCTCTATTTTTTATTCCATCCTGCTGCAATCATTTCAAATAATTCTGGGATATGTTTATAGCAGCACCCATGTCATGCTTCTGCTACAGGTTTGAAGGAATTGTTCTGACTCCCATTTATGCCAAATAGACTGAACTATGCAGAGAATGTGAGAGAGTTTATTATATATAATTCCAGGTACTATCTCAACTTACTGGGAAAAAAAGTGAAGTTGAAAATAATCACATTTTATTCTGAACATGTTTTCCCAATTTCAATTAAAAACAACAAACATAAAAAGGCCTTCTCCAACTCATGGGGCATCTACTATTTTCTTGTAACAACCCACTACCTGCTTCTACAAAATTGCAGCTTGTGAGGAGATGGCAAAAAGGAGGGGCAGGCTCTGAACTGCCTTAATTTATCTCAACTTGTTTTATACTGACATGCAGAATGGGAGGTGGGCAGAAGGCTGAGAAGGAGGCAGCTGAACCCCTCAGAAGAGCTGAAGGGGGAATCCAGCTGAAGAGTGGAACCCATATTAATCTTCCCAGCCAAGTCCACTGGGCTTGTTAACCATAGTATATTCTTAATTTTTCTTTTCCCAGAGCAGAACTGAAAGTGGGGATGGGAAAAGAGAGAAGAAAGTCAGACACTTCATCTCCAGCCACTTTTCTGTCCAGGAATTTAGGAATGGTTCTAAAAGGAAATCCAATCCTGAGCATCTTTAGCTTCTACAAAAAAGTCTCATCTCCACAGCCTCCTGCCCTCCAAACATCAGTGTCATTATTTTATGAAGACATCGCTCCAGAAGCCATAAGACTGCTGGAGGTGACTGATAATAATTAATATATCTCTCAATTACAGCCTCTGACAATATTACTGATAGGAATGTCATGGGTAATGTTACATGACAAAAGATCTGTTGAAAGTATTTTGTTATATGACTATTCCATCACATATTTCTTGTATCAGCTACTCTCATTTCTTCTACCAGGATTGATATAACTGCTTCCAGTGTCATTTGCAAAGGACTAATTGTACCTTTAGGACCAAATTTTCATAGACCAGTGCTAGAATCACCTGCAGGAATCCATATTCAGATTTTCAAGAGAAGATGGATTTGACTCAAGCAAAAATATCACCCAACATGGCATGTAGATATTACACTTTCTTTAGTGAGGCCTGGGATTAAGGAAGTGTGAATTATAAACCCATATTTTTTCATGAGAGAAAGTCAACTCTGTACTTTTTGGAAATTTAGCCCCTAATATATATTTGGTTCTCAAGGGGAAACTCAGGCATCATTGTATATTTCCTACATTAATCCAATTATAATGATTTCTACATTTAACGATGAGCCACAAATGTTTTTAATCATCCCTTGTCCCCTATGGTACAGCTCACACGATACCACTGCATACATGCTAAGGAATAGTGCAAAAATATCCTTGTACACTAACGGAATACTTGACAATACAAGGAATTCATCATCAAAGCTCAAATCACTCTCTGAGAGGGCAGAAGCCACAGATTTGGAACTAAATTAAAGTCTGTTGCATTCCTATATTTTTTTTAATTTTTACTTTATATTGGAGTATAGTTGATTAATAATGTAATGTTAGCTTCAGGTGTATAGAGTCACATTCCTATTTTCTTTAGTTTTCTCTACCCAGCCAAACTGGATAATTACAGTAAAAAGTATTCACCTCAGGGCCTAAAATTATACCCTTAAAATTAACAGGATAATTATCCACTTTGTATTTCTCTTTTACTCCAAAGACACAACCTTTGCCTTCTGACTTCCACAAAGAAATGCTAAGAATTTGATGGAGAAAAAATTTATCAGGGTTGGAATCTCCCTGCATTACCTTGGGTCCCAGAATCTAAAAGCCAGATTGAGAACCAGGGGTCTAGTCCTGCAAAAGGCATTTAATGACTCTTTTCATTTTTGATTTATATACACTTACATAAGAGTGCTATTAGACATGAATTTTTATGCAGAGGTTGGTGAAAATCTGTCGAATTAGTTTAGTGTGTTCAATTAAATATTTGGGAAGGGCTGGCCAGGGATTATAGGGCGAATTAGGGTGAAATTATTTTGTAGATGCCCATTTGGAAAATTGATTTCTTAAATTTTGAATATTGTTCAAAGAGAAACATGGAAGAAGATTGTATTAGTTTCTTGGGGCTGCCCTAACAAAGTACCACAAATTGGGTGGCTTACAAAGCAGAAATGTACTGTCTCACATTTGTGAAGTCTGCAAGTCCAAAACCAAGTTATCATCAGGGTTGGTTCCTTCTGAGGGCTGCAAGGGAGAATCTGTTCCATGCCTCTCTCCTAGCTTCTGATGGTCTCAGACATCCCTTGGGTTGTAGATGATGTATGCTCTATATCTTCACACTGTATTCCCTCTATACCTATCTGTCTTGGTGTCAAAATTTCAACTTTTGGAATAAATACCAGTCATATTGTATTAGGACCCACGCTAATTATCTCATTTTAACTTGATTATCTGCAAAGACCCTATTTCCAAATGAGGTCACATTTAGAGGTACCAGGGCTTAGGATTTCAACATCTTTTGGGGACGCATAATTCAACCCACAACAGGGATTAAACTATTTCCAAAAATATTAATACCCTATTCAATATAGAATCAGTTTTCCTAAAAAATTATTTATCCACTATGCAGCATTACCCACCCTTGACAGAGCAGTGTAGGGATCGATCAGTGATTCTCAACTGGTTGAGGCTTGGGGAGAGCGGTTGAGCAGATCAGGGAAAAGTTGGTCAAGGAGAAAATCATGGAGGGATGACTGACATCTAGAGGTAAGTATCAGAATCAAAGTCAAGTGTGTTTTTAAAAATTGTGTTCAACATTCGAATTTTATATTTGAAATATGAAAAAATAACTATTTCCAATATTAAAGATAGAAATTAAAGCTCATCAAAGTACTGTTGGCTGGTGGGAATAAGTGAAAGATATATCTAGTCCTAGTCGCTTGTCCGTGCCCTTCCTCCAGAGATATCAAAGTATGGTCTGCGAATGGAAGTAGGGTAAGAATCAGCATGACCATGTCTATCAAAGGGAGTAGGGCTTTTCAACACTAAAACACTATCAGTAAGTTGACAACACACTACTACTATATTCAGATGGGCAAAGACAATAGATTCTTTGGCTCTCTATAACTTATACTGACTTTCTCAAAAATAACTAAATCTTCATCATTATCTGCTCCCTGCTGGGCAGCAAAGAGTGCAGAACGAAATATAAGGCAATCCAGTAAATTCAATCTGATCCCATTTAAATCAATTCATCTGTTCAGGAACTGCTCAGTTTTCCCGGTGGCTTCTTTCCTCACCCCCTGCTGTTCACTCTGATAATGTCTGGATATATTTGTTGGTCAAGGAGGGGACCAAGTTCACATGATCTCAAGGTCCTGTAGGTGAAGGAGACCTCAGATTCCCTAGTGTCCCCTGGACCCTTATGCCATGACTGGCTGCCTACTCTGGTCTTTTGACTGCTGATGACTGAGACACACTCTGGCACTTTAGAGAGTTATGTGCTGGTCCCAGACATTAATTTCCAGTCACCATTCCCTAAAATCAGTAGCTTCTCTGTCTCAATCTCAGTTCCCTAGTGGCCAACCAGTTCAGGCAGCACCCCTACACACCATCACAGAAGCCTTAACACATGTTGGGAATATCCACACCTGAAGTGTCTCCTGGAGTGGGAGTTGGTGACCTCTGGTCTGAAAGCCAACTTTAGCCTACTATTTGGTTTTATTGATAAAATACAGCCACACCCATCCATTTATGTATTGTCTACAACTGCTTTTGTGGTACAGAGTTGAATAATTTTAACAGAAACCACATAGCCCCCAAAACATAAAATATTTACTCTCTGAGTTTTAAGAAGAAAAGTTTGCCAGTCCTTGGCCTTAAGGTTTGCAATCTTTACTTGTATGTCCAAGGAAGTTATGCTAGTACACACACACACACACACACACACACATCTACACAGCCACACACTCAAAGTCTTGTTCATGGCCTCCTTAATAATACGTAGATATTTCTTTGACACACTTTCCTTGAATTTCCACTCCAAAAAAAGGACAAAAACCACAAAGTACAATTCTTTGCTTTACCTTAGTCTCACTTTTCCATAATTCACAAGCACCGGAAGGGGCAGACCTTCTACTTCTTTAATATACCTTATTCTTTTATCTACTCCAGACACATTTGAAAAAAACAAAAACCTCTACTCTCTAGTAATCCATGTCTGGATCTTGTAAATAAGGACCAGAAGAATTTGGAAAATGCTTTTCTCTTTTGAGAGTGTCTGGAGATCACCTTGTATTCAAAACAGCCAGCTTTGAGATTCAAAGCACATCAATGACCTATGGGTTCCAGGAAGAAACCATTCTGTCTCATTTCCTAAGGCAATAAGCTTTACCTCTCAGCCCTGGAAATGGAATACTAAAAGGAAACATGATTTGAGGCTGACAAATACATTAGTTTAATATCACTAAAGTATTATCACTATTATACTGGTGTGCATGATGATGCTTTACTGATCCATTGATCCTTTAAGAGTGATTTCAGATTGACAGTGTGCATGCCACTCTTAAATTCTGGCATCAGAGTATAAGCATGTACATAAATCTGACTACATCAGAAAACAGAAACTACAGAACCTTCCTACGTGAGGACAGCCTTCACTCTAGGTATTATCTCACTTTGGCCCAACTCCAAACCCAAACTGGAAACACTATCTCAAAAATTGTCTTGTAAACTCCTTTACATTTTTTGTTAGGCAATTGTAGCCAGCCTTCTCCTCTGCATATATCTCAGCCATAATGGGAATGGTGCTGCCGCCCTAAACCTCTGTGGAGGTACATAGAGCATTGTCTCATCCCTACAACATAAAAGAAATTTTAAGCTAGATAAAAAAAAGTAGCATAAACCTTTCCTTAAAAGTTGGGGAGCCAGCCAACCTACCAAATGGGATAAAATATTTGCAAATCATGCATCTGATAAGGGGTTACTATCCAAAATATGTAAAGAACTCATACAACTCAATAGCAAAAAAAAAAAAAAAATCCAATTAAAAAATGGGCAGAGGATCTGAATAGACATTTTTTCCAAAGACGATATATAGATGGTCAACAGGCACATGAAAAGATGCTCAACATCAGTAATAATCAGAGAAATGCAAATCAAAATCACAATATCACCTCACACTTGTTAGAATGGCTGTTATCAAAAAACAAGAAATAACAAGTGTTGTCAAGGAGGTGGAGAAAAAAGAACCCTCATGCCCTGTTGGTGGGACTGTAAATTGGTGCAGCCACTATGAAAGACAGTATGGAGTTTCCTTAAAAAATTAGAAATAGAACTACCATATGGTCCAGCAATTCCACCTCTGGATATTTATCCGAAGGAAATGAAAACACTAACTCAAAATATATATGCACCCCCATGTTCATTGAAGTATTATTTGTAATAGCCAAGACATGGAAACAACCTAAGTGTCCATGGATGGATGAATGGACAAAGAAAATATGTATATGTATATATATATACACTATGTATATATAGTCCAATATTATTCACCTATAGTAAAGATGGAAATCTTGCCATTTGTGACAATATGGACAGAACTAGAGGGCATTATGCTAAATGAAATAAGTCAGACGGAGAAAGACAAATACTGTATGATCACACTTATATGTAAAATCTAAAACAAACAAAAAGAAGCCTAAACTCATAGATACAGAGAACAGATTGGTGGTTGTGAGAGGCAGGGATGGGGGGGGTGAGCAAAATGGGTGAAGGGGGTCAAAATGTAAAACTTCCATTTATGAAATAAATAAGTCCTGGGAATGTAATGCACAGCATGATGACTATAGCTCATAATACTGTATTGTATATTTGAAAGTGGCTTAGAGGGTAAATCTTAACTCAGCACAAGAAAAAAAATTGTAACTTTGTATGGTGATGGATATTCATCAGATTTACTGTGGTGATCATCAAGCAATGTATACAAATATAAAATCATTTCGTTGTACATCTAAAACTAATATAATGTTATATGTCAATTATATCCCAATTAAAAAAAAGAAAAATGTTGGGGTGCCAGAAGAGTTACAAATATGTGTTTATGTGTGTATATTTATGTATAATACTTCACTTCCATTTATTGGCTCCCAAGAATGTTGTTAGGCTCTCTACATCCATGTATTATTTCATTTATGCCTTATTATCTTATGAAGTAGATATATATATATATATACATATATATAAATATATATATATATATATATTTTTTTTTTTTTTTGACGGTACACGGGTCTCTCACCGTTGTGGCTCTCCCGTTGCGGAGCACAGGCTCTGGACGTGTAGGCTCAGCGGCCATGGCCCACAGGCCCAGCCGCTCCGTGGCATGTGGGATCTCCCGGACCGAGGCACAAACCTGTGTCCCCTGCATCGGCAGGCGGACTCTTAACCACTGTGCCACCAGGGAAGCCCTGAAGTAGATATTATTAATTCCATGTAACCAATAAGGAAACTGAGGCCAACTCACCTTAGAGGGTGCCAGTAATCAGAGTAAATGAGAAACAGAGCAAGGAGTGAGCCCAAATCTACACTTGATGTTTACACTTTGATGCTAAAGTGTAATCCAAGGGAATGATTATCACATTGAGCCCTTACAAGCTAAGGACAGGGAACATCTCCATGGGAAATGGAATGCCTCAGAGTGGGTCTAGCCCCAAGATTTTCTTTTCTTGTTATTGTTCTAAGTTAACCTCTATTTCATGCACAAGGATTTGCTAATTAGGCAATAGTGACTAACATAGATCCATGATCATGTTCAGCAGATTGAAATCTCCTCTACCTAAGCACTACCTATCCTTCTATAATGCATTCAAATAGACCAGTGGTATACTGTAAATGTTTATCAGGCAACTCTCCAGAAAAAAACAAAGCAAACAAACCCCCGTGTTTACAGTGCTTGCCATTTTCCATGTTATAAATAATTTCCATCATGACCAATATTCATGAACAGGTCAACACTCAGTGCAGAATTTGAAAGAAATGTGCATGATTGGACCTTGGGAGATAGCATGAGCCAATCTAGCATATCACTGATGGAAATGAAACTCTAAAGTCATAGCTTTCAAAAATTTAACAGCAGTTTTGTTTGTTTGCTTTCTGTTTTTTTCCTAAAGGAATGCAGTCTCCATATTATCAGGAATCTTTTCTGGTTTGTTTACCCTTCAATCCCCAGAACCTAGAACACTGGCTGACACATAATAGATGTTCAATTAATATAAATGAAAGATAGCATAGCTATGAAAGTGAAAAGAGAGAAGAAAGCTAAATGAAATGAAACAAAATGAAATCTTGGGCAGACACTTTAATATAAAAATATGCAAAAGTATGTTCTAGTATGAATTTATTTTATATATTTGAATTCATAATATTTACTCAGGTAGTCAATTGATAAGAAAATAAGATTATTGGACTGTACATGAAACTTTGAAACCAGGAGCTACAATTGATGGTTGTAACCTGATTTCAGCATGAGTATTCATTTTTGCATTTGTTTTGGTTACATAGCTAGAAAAAAATCCTGATTTGCACAGATGACTAGTATATTTTTTTAATCCCTCACTTTGTAATCTCAGAAGTCTTCAATTAAACACAGGCAGAATCTTCAAAGAGGAGTAGTATAATTTTTTTTGCAATTTGAATAACTAGCAATATTTCAGAATTACGTTTGATGAATGGTTTTCTCAGTAAGTTTACATTTGTATTGATATTTAGTACAATATATATGAATATATAGAAGATATACATATCTTGTAATATTATTAGACATTCAAAAATGTCATTAAAGAATTTCATGTATTTCAAGGGCCATCTCTACCACATATTCACTCAGAGGTTTATGAGTCAAATTTATTTTATTTTTCGTATTGAATCCAAATTTTAACTTTCAATTTTATTGTACCTTTATAGGTAGTTGTAAATGAGATTAATATGGCAGGCTAGTCTTTTCATATTGAGTTCTTTCAGCTTATTAAAAATAGCATCAGGTGATACCAGCAAGTACAACCATGGTTTAGGAGAGGCTTTGTTAATGGTGCTATCACCAGGAAGGAAAAAAAAAAGATTTCTTGTCTCATTTGAAAGATTTGTATCAGCACTCGGCCTTGACATAACCAAATGACTTCAGTTGAGAAAGATCTTTGGAACCCATCATGTATATAACCACAAATAATGCTAAAAATTCTGCACTATAAAGAGTACACATTAAAACTTTGTCAGCTTCTATCACAAACCCAAACACTATTTTGAAAGATGCTCATTAATCTGCTTAACACAACATAACATAATTATTTGAACTCATTTTGGCAACTTCTCTTATATAAATGACAAATCCTATAGTTTTTCTCACTTTCTCGATGCTAATTGAAACAACAATATATTTTTGACAACTGATTTGGTGCCATATTTAAAATTAACATAAAACAAACACTTTTTCCTGTTGTATGTGCTTTAACTATTGTACCTAGTATTACATATCCTTAGTATTTATTTGTATGGTCCTATCTTACCAATAAATTGCTGTAATTCGCAGTATTCATACCTTGAAACAGCTGAATTGTAATGATTTCACGTAGTTCACTTTTTGAAATAAAAAATTCTTTATGAGCAGCTTCTTAGTGTCCTTTTCACGCATATTTTAAAGTAATGGCAATAAGTGTGTGTTCATTGCTTGCTCATCTACCATGACTGTTGCAAAATCAATAGCATAAGGCTGAATGAGTGCTTTCCTGATATCTTGTGCTTTTTCCCTTACTTACAATGTGATGACTTCAAATAGTGCTATAAATACTTTTTTACTGACAGATTTAAATTTTAAGTATACTTTTTCAAGAACATTAAGTGGTGGTTCAAACTGCACCAAAAGATGCTGGGGGACATTTTTATGGTCAATCTTTTAATTCAGAACTTCAGAACTTGTCAGAATTCACAGCACAAAGAACTCTGCAAATTTTAATTTCACAAACACAATAAGGACTTTGTGTAGAGGGCACTCACTGTATTTGGGGCTGGTATAACTTGACTTGGGTCATTTGATCCTGATAATTCTTATGGTATTAACCATGACATTTTATTTTCTTGTGAAACTTCCTGTTTTTAATTAGTGATGGATTTCTAGTTTGAACAGCAATTATTTCACTTCAGTTTTAACAATTACACTTATATTTAATTTAGGCAAGTAACATCTGACATGATCTTTAGTACAATATGGTCATGATGCAGTTATGTAGCCTTCACCTGGTATTGCAAAATTGTCTAATAAGCATGAGCTGAGCAGATGTGCCTGAGCTTTGCCTGGCATTTAATGGAGCACAGGACACATGTGCTGAACTAGTGAACTCACTTGTATAATTTTACCAGAGCAGAAGTGTACAGGCTTGAATTCAACGAAAGACCACAGAAAAACCCCTTCTTTCCTAATCAATTACACGTCTGTAGAAAGGTCAAATATATGCATAAATAAACAAAAGTATGGCAGCCTGAAATCTGCACAAAAACAAGTTAAACTCAGTGCAACACAGGATGCTTGATAGCCTCTACAGTGCAAAAAATGGCAAATAACACATTTCTGTGTTTGTTGTTGTTTTGTTTTGGGTTTTTGCTTTGGTTTTGGTTACAGCTTTTAAAATAATGAAATATAATTTGTAGTTGGGTTAAATGTGAAACTCTATAGAAGCATCTTGTAGAAACCTGAGGTTTCATAGAAAGCAGTTTGACAGTGTCAAGAGATCTCAGAAATGCCTAGCCCAGCATAAGACATATTCAAACTGTTAGACTTGTCACTTCCCAACAGAAATCACCTGCTGAGAACAGGAGTAAAGGGAAAGGAAGGGAAGGGAAAGGAAAGGAAAGGAAAGGAGATGGGAGAGAAAGGAAAAGTGGGGAGAAGAGAGGAGGAGACAGAAAGAAATGAGGGAGGGAAGGACAGAGATAAGAAGGGGAAGGAAGAAGGAGCTATGGAAGAGAAAGAATGAGTTTTGATCTGGTACCTTGTGATCAATTATATTTACATACTACTAAGTCTCTATTTCCACTGCCCCTTAAATCTCCCTCTCCTACCATCCATCTCCTCCCAGGCCTGCTCCTTGTCAAAGCCTCCACACTGTGACCTCTCCTGTCCTCCACTTCCCAGAGCTCTTAGCCTCTTCCTGAGGCACAGTGTGTCTTTACCTGCAGATAGCTCAATAGAAGAAAGCATGACAATGTGTTCTTTGGTGGGCTAGTAAAGGACTAATAATTTGTATGAAGTTGAAGTTAATTGTGCCAGTAATAAGCATAATACTTTTGGTTTCCTGAATCTATGATTACAGGAAACATTAATTAAATGCTTCTTGAGTTCCTACTATTTGGGAGTGTTAAAAAAATTGTAATGACCATTTATTGGGCACTTACTATGTGCCAGGCATTATGTTAAGTGAACTGCATACATAATCTCTTTTATTTTTCACAACACTAGGAGATAGAAAACATAATCCTCTTATCATATGGGAAAATTTTGGCTTAAAAATGTTTAACAGCCTAAGGTCAAATGGTGAGTAAAAGCATAGGGAGAGATTTCAAACTATAGCTGAATGATTCCATAATCTATATTAATGACCTTTAAATTCTATACCTCTTCCTTCAAACTTACTCGCATAATCTCCAATTCAATATATCTGTAACCAATTAATTGTCCAGTAGTTACATTTTCCACCTGATTTATCCATTGTTACAGGCTATAATTTTTTTCAAAAAGGTGTTTTTCTGAATTACTATTTTAATTTCATACGTCACCTGCCCAATGTAGGAGAAAGGACATAGTGACATAACCCTTCTAAAGGTTGAAAGATTTCAAACTTTATTCTTAAAAACCCAGAATTTTTAAATCCTGCGATTATAATAGTCCAACATTGACAAGAAACTTTATCTGCGTCTACGCTTCACAAAAAATAAAACCTGAACTTTTTTCATTTTGAGTAGTTAAGTGAAACTTCTGCCGAGCAATATTGGGAAAGCAAAGGAACCATAAGTTAGTTAAATCTCCTTATCTCTCAGTGGGAACATGGAAATGCACATATGTCCACAGGAATGTGGCTGCCTGCATGGGCGCACACACATGCACGTGCACATACATACACTTTGCACTCTGCTTCTCATTCCCTCACTCAGCTTTCTCTACCACAAGATCCTCTCCCTCCTGTTTCTTTAATCCAGGAAGAGCTTTCTAAATGACCTCCTCACAGTGGAACACTGCCAAGGTTAGCCAATTCATTCAAATACTCCCCATTATCTCCACATAGCCAGCAGTCAGAGACACTGTGAGTCTCTTTTTCCTTCTCAAACATCCTGCACACAATCATTTGTAGGCATTTTCCATAGGACTTCCTGTTAGGTAGAGATTAACCCCTTGAAATTGATCAGCAGTCAATTCTTAGTGCCGCTATTATTAACTGTGCCTCTCTTTTAGTTCAAATCATGGTATGATGATATTTTGAAAATGGAAGAAAATTTTGTCCCACCCCCCTCATTTCACAGACAAAGAAACCATGGCTTATTTTAGCCTAGAGAGGTAAAATGCTAGGAATGATCAAGACTGCACAATGAAAATGGAATTAGAATCCATTACTACAGGCAGAGCTAATATATCCAAAAGTCCACTCTTCCACACACATTGTGGTGTCTGTAGCATACACTGTACACAAGGCTGAAATGCCGTCTTTTTCATTAATACGTGTGTCTATAACCTGACTCTTATGTATTAGCTCTTTTATCAGACAACCAACTGGCAGCTACTTGAGCAAATGAATTCTGTGTCTCATCTTGTAAAATGATTTTATCCTTCTTTTATTATTCTATGATAGATATTCTTTCACATTCATATTACTTTGGCATGATACACTCATGCTGCTTTATGGGAAAAAATCCATACTTTAGAACAGACTGTTATACAATCTTGATATAACCAGTGTCACCTTATATAATGAAGGAGTTAAAAACACACACAAAATGATTGCTTCTCTTCCCTACTTTCTGTATATCATAGTTGAGGCTGCTACAAGTACATACAATACAATAATTATTATTGTGTCCTATTGTCAAAATATATTGAAGGCTTAACAACTACTGATGAGCAAATCTCAGTGGGGTTTGAGTTGGAAGTTCTTTTGACAAAAAAAAAAAAAATCACTAAAATAGACTTCTCATAAAATCCTTAGGGTTCCTTAGTCTCTACTGAGAGAAAAATTCTATGATAACATTTTTCTTTCTATTTCTGGCATATATGATCAGGATCATAGCCTAGGCTATGAGTTATTAGCTTAAATTCTATTCTCTCCAAACCCTCATTGTTAAAATTTGTGCTTCAATCGACTGTCCAAACACTGCCTTGTGGTCTTTAATCTTTCAGAATACTATTTTCTAATGCTTGGGCTAATATTTTTCCGGCTTATAACCCAGCTTTTCATGGCCTATGTTGTATACCTGGAACAAATATTTTCCTTCTACCTTTTAACATTGTCTTTCTCAAATCTAATGAAGGATATTATTTTTATTATTATTGTGTTATTATTTTATTATTAATATGTTATTTTTCACTAATCCACATTTAAGTAGAAATACTGTCTCAGCTAATTAGCATATATGCAACAGGAATGGGAAATCACCTTAAAAGTTGAATCCAGGCAGGCCTGGATTTAATTTTATCCAGTTCCTGGATCAAATACCAAGCAGTAATATTACTGTTTATGCTTAATGTTGTGAAAATGTAACATCTTAATGCATCCTTAATAGTAAAATCATAAAATTTCATAAATTTTACATGCTGCCCAATTAAAGTCATCTATTTTCTCTCATCCTTAGTATATATTTCTAGGCCCTTCTCCTTAGTATCTCTTCTGTGTCCCTTCTTATTCATTAATAATATTTATGTTCCAGACCCTATGGCAGGCACTAAGGATACAATGGTAAATATATTAAAACATATCTCTCCACTTCTTTTATTTCTCTCCCTCCCTCTCTCTCTCCTTCTCTCTCAGAGAGACACACACACACACACACACACACACAAATACACACAGTTTTCTCAGACTCAACTTATGATCTGTTCTCTCTCAAAGATAAGTACCATGATTACTCCCAGGCAACTCAGTCCCACTCTGTGAGAACTAAGCATATTATATGCTGCTGACTAAATCTCAAGGTATCTTTTGCAGTCTGGCTGTTATTCCTGTTTAAGACCTTGCCTGAGAAGTCACCCAGAAGCACATAGGACTTCAAGTCTCACCTTGTCAAGCCATCGAGATAAATTCACCCCCCAGCACTACCTTCAGCATCCTCCGAAGGGACTGCATGGAAAATCATGTCCTGTTCCACTCTCCCGTCCACTTGAGGGAAATTTTAAGGTAGACGAGCCCTATCTTTGCCTAAACAAACGACTCTCCTACTGCTCTCACATGTCTGTATCTCTTTTAGAAATTCCAAACAAGTCCTCTCTGCTTTAGATCTTTCACTCAGGCCTGTTGAGGTTTCTGCTCTTACTCTCTTCCCTTCCCCCCTCCGATGAAGCACTGATTCCTGAAGGACCTAAATGTGTCCCAGATCCAGTCTCATTCCTGCCCAGCCTATCACTTGCTCTAGGCTCTAACTCTCCACCTTAAGAGCTCTCCTTTCTCACAAACACTGGAAACTTCTTTTACAGTATAGCTTAAGTCCTATCCACCAAAGGTTTAAAATAAATTCCTATGCTCAGACCTGCTGCAATCTGGACTCATTACTGTGTAGGACTGTTCAGCTGTGATTTCACTTTGTAATTCTCCTGTGTTGGATTTCCCTACTTTCTTGATCCTATGACTTCTTTTCAAAAACTGTATCCTATTGTTGTGCCTAAACAGCCTTTAGGATATGTCTAAGAAAGAATAAAAGGAAAGAATTTGTTTCTGAGAATTTGCAGGTTTGAAAATGTCTTTAAGTCAATCCTCACACTTGACTGTTATTTTGTTTCCATTTATACAGGATGGACAATTTTTTCCTTTGGTATTCGGCAGTAATTGTTTCATTGTCTTCTAACTCAAAGTGTTGCTAAAGAGGAATCAAATACCATTCTTCCCCTAATCCTTTATATGTAACTAGCTGTTGATGGTTTATTTTTCTGTTTCTCTTTGTGAGCTTCTAGGATCTTTTTTTATCTCTGGGTGTGGCAAAGGCTGCTGGATATTGCTCCCTAATATCCAGCCTTCCCTTCTTCCTTTTGTAATAGAAGCTCTAAGATTTAACAAGACACGAGCCAGCCCAAACTGAAGACTATAATTTCCAGCTTCCTTTGTAGCTGGGGTGACTAACTTTGGGCCAACTGGATGTGAGCAGAAATTATGTATAGCTTCTGGAGTAGACCTTGAATAGAAAGAAAGAAGCCCTCACTTTTCATCTCTCCTCTTCCAGCTGATAGTAACACAGACATGATAGCAAGAGCTAAAGCCTCAGTCTTAAACTGAGAGAGGAAGCCACATTTTAAGGACGGCAGAGCAATGAAATAAAAGGAGCTTGGGCTCTCAGTACCATGAAGCAATAATGCTGCTTGTGTTTGGACTGCTATAAGAAAGAGAATTAAATTTTCATCTGTTTCAGCCACTATATTTTGGTCTTTTAATTTTCTTAGTTTTTTTCCCTCCCTCTCCTATTTTCCATCTCTCTTTTTTGTTCCAATTCCAGAGAGATGTCCTCAACTTTATCTTTAAAGCCTATTGAATTTTTACTTTAATTGTTATATATCTAAAGCCCCTTTCCTTTTCTTTTATTGCTTTATTTTTGTTTTTAGAATGCTGTTTTGCTTTATAGATGCAATACCTTGGGTTATTTCTCTGAGAATACTATGATAGAGTCTTTTTCACAGTATTCTACTTCCTTTACCTAAGAGTTCCGTTTTACAGATTATTTTGGTTTTTGTCTCTTTCATGTCAGAGACATTCCTCCATTATCTGTTAACCCTACCTGTCCATTTTTAAATGTTTAAGAGTAAGATATTTAAAACACTTATGGGAAGTTCTGTGTGTTAGGGTGGGACTTGTTAACCATCGAGCCTTATTGTGAGGTGATTGAGTGACAAGCTAAATTTTTCTGGACGATCCCACTGATGTCAAGATTTAAAGATTTTTTTGTTTTCTCCTTTAGGGCCATTCTGCTTTTTCAGACAAAGGCTCTCTGCCTCCTGCCTGGAAGTAGGAGGAGGCAGGGGGTGTCCTCCTGACTCTCTGCATTTCAGAACAGTTGACAGAAAGCTGACGACCCCACCTTTCAATACTCAGATGTCAGTTGATCATCCTATTTTCCACACTTGACTCTTCACCCAGCTGGGTCTGGAGTACCTGAAGTCATACACGTTCCAGTTCAATTTCTAAAGAAGTTGAACCTCTAGTCATGCGTAAAGGTTATGGATTAGCTTGGTGCTGGGAATGGGTAGAGAGTCAGAATCAGAGTCACCCGAGCCCGGACACATTGGGAAGGTGACCCAAGGAGTCTACTTGTTTCCCATGCAGACCCTTGTGTTCATTGCCAGACCTCTTTCGTGCCTCCCAAGGTGGCTGGTGCCTCCTTTCTGGAGGTCTGCAGAACAAATTTAATCCCCTTTCTGCAATAGTTTCCTCTGCAGCTGTTACTTTATACCTGTCTCATCTTGCCTAAATTGGATTCAGTCCTGAATCCTCTATCTCCCAAAAGTTCATTGTCTGCTATTGCCTTCCCTCCTTTTTTTTTCTCATGTGTTTATGTTTGTTGCCTTTAATTCCTTTACTTTTGCTGGGCATTTGAGTGGGAAGTTAGAGAAATGTGTTTAATCATCCAGATGACCTTGTGCACATTTAAGTTATCTTTGTGCAAAATATGTTACATCTATGTTATTCTGGTCTGTTTCAAATGGTAAGTTCCCTAGCTTATTATGATAATTCTTTGCCAGCATCAAATACAGTCCTTATACTTAGTGTCAATACAGAATTAAAACGAATATAAATAGATGACTTGTTTTTTTTTTTTTCATTTTAGCAAACCTTTCCAGAAAGTACAAATCCTATTTATAGTACAAGCTACAGATATTTATTTAAAGAGAAACCAGATTTTTTCCCTTCATGAATAACCAATTTCACATGCATGAATTTGTTTGCAAATTCACTTATAAGTGAAGATAATGTTGGCCAAAGAAGCACACTAAGATTGATTCAGAGCAACAAATTTTCCAAGAAAACTTCCTGTTAAATTAGCCCTGTTCCTTTAGGTCAAGCCCTTTGGGTAGTGGGAGAAGGAAGTTAGTAGAAATGTGTCTGCCTTTATGGAATGCCAGCTACAACGTAAAGTCTTGAATGACCTTCCAAAGGACAGACCTTGTCTTTGCTGCGTGTCAGTACAGAGAATTTTCATTCTCTGGTGAATAGAAATTCATCCTAGAAAATGACATCGTGGGTTTAACAGTTGTGTGGTGTAAGAAAGCCACCAACACTGAATTCCTGTTAGTGTTCAAACCTAGAAGACTTTATCATAAGCCACCAAATCTTCTACTACATTTTATCCATTGCAGCAATTCAGAAAAATCTGCACTCAGATCTTTTCTTGAAGTTGGGTTTTTTGGAGTTTTTTGTTTGTTTGTTTGTTTGATCCCTTTTCAAACAACATGCTCTATGTTTCCATTTGCTCACTCATTGGATATTATTGCACCTATCATTCTTCTCTTAATTATTCAAGTATATTCATTTTACTTGTACACATCTTAAACCGCCTTCTGGTTAACGTGCTCATCTGGTTTTCATCAGAGCACAGAGCTCTACTGAGTTTGCCTATCCTAAACCTTTTTGTTTCAGAAATATGACTTTCTCTTCTCCTCCAACTTTCCTCTCTCAAACTGGCTTCTGACTCCCTTGGAGTTCAGTCAGTTTTTCATTCCAGTTGGAAAAATGTCAGGATTATTACTCAGATACTTGGTTTAAAACTTCATTCCTGAGAAAGGGATTCTTTTTCCTCTCAACTTTGTGACAGGAAATAGAACACTGAGTCTGTCCAAGGCAGGAACGACGTAGGGACTAGGCCCAGTGCCACAATCATTATGTCACTTCTGAGGAAGCTCGGCTTTCCACAATTCAGGACCTTTTTAGCACATAAAGATTCCGGAATCTAACCTGGAGCTAAAACACTTTACGGTTTAATCAGCTCGCCCTGATGAATGTCAATGCCTTAGTCTTCGATTCTTCCTTAAAATAGATCTAGATGACAAAAAAGCACGATTGCATGTCTGCAAACTCAGGCATGTTAAATACCAAATAGGCAAGTCAAACATGACAGGTTTTCTAGCTTGGCCAATGAGACTAATAAAGTGAAAATACAGACAAAGGGATTAAGCACAAGGGGAGATAGATTATTTTACTCAAGCCTCATGCTGCTACCCCGTTACCAAATTATGAATAATTTATCAGACATGGCAAGATGCTTTTTAAAGCTCCCACACTCTGGACTCGGACACGCCTGAGTTCACTCCCCAGCCCTGCCTCTGACTAACTGTGACATCAAGAGTTATTTAACCTAAGTAGCCACCTCTTCACCTGAAAATCCTAGTAATAATGCCTACTTGAAGCTGATTTCAAGGAGTCACTGAAAAAAGTATGCATAAATGACATAATATGCAAAGTAGAAAAGCCTGATGCAACATAATTGCCCAATACTTATAATATTACCATCATAAACATAGTGTCATCATTGTCTTTTTTTTTTTTTTTTGCGGTACACGGGCCTCTCACTGTTGTGGCCTCTCGCGTTGCGGAGCACAGGCTCCAGACGCGCAGGCTCAGCGGCCATGGCTCACGGGCCCAGCCACTCCGCGGCATGTGGGATCTTCCCGGACCGGGACACGAACCCGCGTCCCCTGCATCGGCAGGCGGATTCTCAACCACTGGGCCACCAGGGAAGCCCTCATTGTCTCTTTTGATTTTTGGAGGTGGCCAAAAATTATTCTAAGTATCAGTGGGAAAAAAAAAAGAATCACCAAAGGGAGGACTTACAAGAAAGAATACTGCATGCTGATGCTGACCCATGACCTTATTTGCAGCACTGCAACCATTTTTATTCTTTAAAATGTTATATAATAATCATGAAGATATTGAGCAGAAACCAAATATGTTTGGCTGTAAAAAAAAATGAAATATAGCAGCTTTTATAGAAATTAGGGACTACTCATTTTGTCACTTGCCAAAATTAAACTTCTCATCCTTTACCCCCATCCCTTTTTTTTTTTTTTTTTTTTTTGTGGTATGCGGGCCTCTCACTGTTGTGGCTTCTCCCGTTGCGGAGCACAGGCTCCGGACGCGCAGGCTCAGCGGCCATGGCTCACGGGCCTAGCCGCTCCGCGGCATATGGGATCTTCTCGGACCGGGGCACGAACCCCTGTCCCCTGCATCGGCAGGCGGACTCTCAACCACTGCGCCACCAGAGAAGCCCACCCGCATCCCTTTTACCTTGTCAATGGTAAAGACGCACAAATCGAAACAATATTTTTTATTTCAGAGATAAGCGTTAATCATTACATCCCCATTCTAATTAGGTTATTCACTCTTCACTGAATATCCCATATTCTACTTAATAAGTGTCAACTTTTTAATTGGGAAGGATTTCTGATGTTCTGGGTATATATTTTTGTATAATAATGATTTCATATTAGTAAACAGGCAGTTCAAATATCAGTTTCGGAAACTTTAATGAGTCTGGCTAATCTACTTTTCAACCTTCTTTAGGATTGAAGAAGTGATTCTTCCTTATTACGTGTGTAAAAATATCCTGGCATTCTTATTAAAAATATGTTTCTGGCCTAACCCCAGAAATTTTGATTCAATGTATCTGGGACCCAGGAAGGGGCATTTTAATAAATGTCTCAGGTGACCACCATGGGGATGGGTCTCAAAGTTCACTGGGAGAAACACAAGACTAAGGGAACAATTAGTAACATTTTGCTTCCATTTCATATCAAATTCTCAATAACATTACAAAAATTACTGTAGATTTCTTAAAATTTCACATATTTTCCCCACACACATTTCTTACAGCTGAGAAAATTGTGCCTCTACCCACACACTCACAAATATGCCTTTCTATTTTTCCCTATTTTAATAGCAAGCTTGATGAATCTCATCTCTAACATTCTAAAAAACATATTTTAGGAAAATAAAATCCATAAAAACACCAAAGCTTAGAGACTAGATAAATCAAGGTGTTTTTTGTTTTGTTTTGTTTTTTGGAAGGGTATTTATTTTTCTTTGGAGCTATTTGAATAGTGAGTTCTCAGACACATAAGTGTGTGTTCACTTAATACTACTTGCTATAGACTATGTCGGGACAGACATAATTAGAGTGGCAAGGCCACAACCAATTAAATATCAATCAAAAATGAAAATAAAGCAGGTCTGAAATTATAATGTAAATTCAATGTAAATATATTCATTCATTCTTTTTATTAGCTAGTACTTATTAAGCACCCACTACATGGCAAGAGATCATGTTTCAATTTATTTAAAAAATACATCTATTGTAAAAAAGAAAAATATACCCACATGGGATAACAGAGTGACATTTACAGGCTCTTTGGGGTATATTTAAATATATGTCTGATCTTCAACAGCAGGTCTTTGAACATAAAAAAAAAGCAATAGTGCTAATTAAAATAATCACCCCAAATCATCACTGAAGCCTTCACAAAGTCTGCCCGACCATTTTTTCCATCCTTCTATATACTTATTTTCAGCTTTCAAAATATGTAGCCCATGGCGTTAGTTCATATCGCTTATTTTGAATCTGATTAGTTAGGTTTCAGTTTTATAACACGCCTGTGTAAAGGGACAGATTACAAGTGGTTGACAGCTGTCATACTCCTCACTCACACTTAAACAAATAAGAGTCATCCTTAAAACAAAAGTAACATTCTTTACTTAAAATAACACTCAGACACCTGGGGAGGAAGAATTTTTGAAATCACATTTTTTAATGGCAATATGCACAGCATAGAGTGTTACTCTAAGTATGACCTTGGGCAAGTCATAGAACTTCTCTGAGCTACAATTTCTTCATGTGTTAAACAAGAATGATAAGATCTCATTACAGGTTTGGTGTGTGAGAGCTCACAGAGGTAATGTATATAAAACAGCAAGAACAGAATCTGGCAAGAGTTAAGTGATCAATAAATAGAAGTTGGATGATGAGATAATAAGGATGATGCTACTGCTGAATTGGTCCCTAATTATTTCCTGTGTACATATTTTTTCTCTTCTACTAGACTGTAAATTATTTGAGAGCAGAGATGGGGTCGTTTTTTTCTATTTCCAGCAACCAGGCACAGTATTAGGTAAATAATAGCTGCTCTATGGATATTCATTTAATTGAATTAGAAATAACTATATCAGGGCGTCCCTGGTGGCGCAGTGGTTGAGAGTCTGCCTGTCAATGCAGGGGACACAGGTTCGTGCCCCGGTCTGGGAAGATCCCACATGCCACGGAGCGGCTGGGCCCGTGAGCCATGGCCACTGAGCCTGCGCGTCCGGAGCCTGTGCTCTGCAACAGGAGAGACCACAACAGTGAGAGGCCCAAGTACCGCAAAAAAAAAAAAAAAAGAAAAGAAAAAAGAAAGAAATAACCATATCAATTGACAGGAGTGTAATTTTTTTCTCCTACTAAAAGTGCGAGCCATATCTTACCTAAGAACACAACTTGAAGTGTCTCAAGCATGGGAGAAAACGTTTCCTGAAGAAAGCTAAGCACTACAATGATAGTAATAATAGCAAATTGCATTTTGGTGCTTTCTATGTGCCAAACGCTGTTAAAAGCACTTTACACATATTAACTCATGTAATCCTTTCAACAACCATATGAGGAAGATCCCATTATCATTCCTGTTTAATGAACGAGGGAACTGGGGATGAGAGAAGATAAGTGACTTCCCAAGATCACACAGCTAGTGACAGAAGCAGGATATGAAACCCAGAGTATTGGCCACGAGTTCTGTGCAATTAACTGCTATTCTGTACTTTAGCTACGGCAGGTTAAGGAAAAAAGGGGAAGGGGAGTAGAAGATATTTGGTCTGAGGTACAGTAAAAAAACAGATTTAAATCTAATAAAATGGGCTGCTGACCCTTACATTCATCCGAATCTTCTCAAAATCTCAGAATAGTAAAATGACTGTGAGAGTGTTCACTTTCTCCCAGAGAAACCAGTTTGTGTAAGAAAGTACCTTAGTTAATACTCATCATGCAGTTCAGGCAAAGTAACACACATAATTATATGAAAGAAAGCACTTTATTATGCTTGGAACCACTTGAAAATTAGTGATGCCAAATTTAACAGCAAGCTATCCCAACTTAGTGGGCTTGGACTTCCCTTGCCTCTAGCAATATACATGTTCTAGTCTGCCACAGAGTCTGGGGGCAGGGGCTCTTATTTTGTTATTTGTTGTTATTGTTTTATCTTCTTTCCCCTGTACTTTTTATAGAAACAGGTCCAAAATTTCTCTCAAATATCAATCTCTATTTCCAACTTTGTGAAATCTTCAAATGGTTTGGAAAGGGAATGCTATTTCCTTAATAGGGATCTTTATATCAGTTTTGGCAGGGGTCAGCAAACTTATTCTACAAATGGTCAGAGAGTAAATAATTTTAGGCTTTGCAGGCCAGTCTCTGTCACAACTACTCAACTCTGGCTTTGAAGCATGAAAGCTGCCATAGACAATTCATAAATGAAAAGGTGTGGCTGTGTTCCCAATAAAACTTTATTTACAAACTTAGGCAAGGAATTGGGCCCCAGGCTACAGTTTGCCAATCCTAGGTTTATAGAGGTCCACTGTTTTAAAAGCCAAATTTTTCTTGAATCGTTGCAATTTGCCTGCCACTATCTCCCAACATAAATTATCTTATTTAATTCTCTCAGCAGCCCTTAGATGTGAAGAAAAAAAAAAAAAAAAAAGCTCAGACTGGTCAAATGGACAAGAGTCAAACAAGTAGGAAGTGATGGAGCAGTTACGAAGCAAAAAATCAAACTCAAGTTGTTTGTTTACAAGCCCTTGTTCATCTTACTCTGCGTGATATACAAGGCTAGAGCTCTTACAGTAATTAAAAGGAAAATGATCCAAGTATTTTTCAGTTAAATGAGTTGTAACTAGAGATACTTGGTTTCAATAACAGTAACTCTGAGAGAATAAAAGAATTATTGACCAAAATATTCTGAGAATACAGAGCACTGAGCTGACCCTTGATATCCTGTCATAAGGACAGAAAAGAAGGCTAGAGAATGCATGCCAGTTCTGATACATCAAAATATTAAGGATGTAATTCATAGCTAGGCTGGGTTCAAAGTCCTTTTCCATCAGTTTTATACTTAATCTGCCTCTTATCATTATGAAATTAAATTCTAACTAGTATGTTTATACTACAATTCTCTTGTGACACTCTGACTTCTTAAACTGCGATGTTATATGTTGTTAATCTCAAGGCTATGATGTATGTTTTGATTGTTTGTTATAATAAATTATATTTATTCATTATCCACTTGATAGATGATATTAACTTTAGTCATAGATGTTATATTATTTAATCAACTTAACTAATTTTTTTAAACAAACTAAACTGGATTTAAGAAAAATGCCTTCTTTCTCCTTGCAAAGTTGTGTAAATAAAAATGGTAATTATAAAAGAATCTTTTCTAAAACAGTACAGAACCTTGCAATTTTCTCCTACTCTCTCTACTAATTTCTCTTATTCCAATATTTGCCCATTTCTATTGAGAATATCCAGGGTTGTTCACCTTTGAAAGGCATCTGCCTTGAAAATCTATACGCGGCTTTTTTTTTTTATGGTAGATGGGATGCAACAACATCCTGGAAACTTTACCTAGACGTCTGTCCCTAGAAAGGATAATATCTCCCTAGGTAGTAGGGTTTTGTTTTGTATTGTTTCTTTTTTATCTAATAACTTTCTAAAGGGAAAATTTTCAGCTTTACATCCAATAGTAATTAAAAACCATGGCTTGAGTTTTCTAGTTGGAGTGTTATACAATACTTTCAGAATAGTGAATAAGCCACATTTTTATTATTCTTCAAAAAAAAAGCTCTTGTAAAGTGTTCTATCAACTTGATGGAAAACGAAACCCATAATATGTCATGAAGCAGAAAAGGGGAATGAAAGGAAATGGTTGCTTTTAATTAATACAGTGGAGATATGCAGAGTGGTCACCATCAGAAAAAATGGAAATAGTGCCGCACTTAGTTGGAGAGATTGATCATTTGTACCCAAATTAGCAAAGGGACAAAGGTGAGAGAGACAAAGCAGATATTGCTCTTTTGTGGGCGGAAACCCAGCATGTCCCTGATGCAGTCTTTATACTTCAATAATCCAAAACTTAACCTCTGGTGATGATTGCACTTCAGAAGGTAACTTTTATCCAATCAAAATAAGAAAACAACTCCAAGTGTATTAGTCAGGGTTTTCCAGAGAAATAGAACAAACAGGGTGCATGTGTGTATCAGCCTCCATAATCACACGAAGCAATTCCTTATCTATTTATATATAGGCAAGTTCAAAGTCTACCGTGTTGGCCATTAGGCTGGAAACCCAGGAAAGGCAGTG